>NC_065584.1:77151106-78498606 GCF_024542745.1 Macaca thibetana thibetana | reverse complement strand
ATTTTTTGAGAAAACGTATCTATTATATTCCAATACTTTAAAATAGAAATAGTATTACTACCTGTTTTATTTATTTCAGGCCCCAGGGGAAAGTTGATATTTTAATCCCTTAGTATTTTCTTTCCTAAATTAACTGCACCCTAGAGAAAACAGGTCTTCGGGGAAACATGTAACTTAGTCATATTGATCCACAGTAATACACTGATCCATAGATCACTGAAGAATATAATCTGAGTGGTCACATCCTATGAATTTCATTAAGTGAGGGTCCCGTAACACACCAACAAAATAATTTATTTAAAGCTAATTGCCTAAAGGTTTATCCTGAAGATACCATTCTCAGATGCATTTGTCATGTACACCTATAGAATACGATGAATTTGTAGCATGAACAGTTTGTCTCTTTGACTTAATACTGACAAACATTCAATTTGAAATCTGAAGAGGTAATGGTGGTAGTTACCAGGAAATGAAAAGCTTCAAAGCTTTACATTTTCTTGGCATGATCTCGACAACAGCATCTGCTCTTGTCTCTCTTTTTTATTTTTATTATTCTTGAGTAATACTAGGAAGTTTCTAGACCAGATGAACTTCCTATGACCTATTTAGTAGACCCAAACAATTAGCAAATGGTTATTCAATCACTGCTATGGGTAGATTTATGTGAGACAAGTAGAATATCATGACATTTTGATTTATTTTATATAACCTTCCATATACAATTTTTCTTACAATGCCTGGCACATAGTCAGTGAAAGGAGATGACGGGTTGAAGCAAATCTCTGCTACAGGCTATAGAGACAGTGTGCTGTTATTCTCCATTGTCCCTGGTTCCATTCCCCAGGCAGTTTTCACCTCTGGACTTAGAGAAGCTGATCCTCCAGACTCTGTTTGCTGGATTATTAGAAGTAATTAATATAAATAGTGGGCATGTCTTAAGAATGGGTAATCATCTAAGAACATACATAGAATATGAAGAACAGAAATGGAATTCTAAAGTATACACAAATGTAATGAGTGAAAGAAGAAGGGCCCCTGAGGTAGCCTAAGATTTAATCCTTTAGGTAGCAAAAAACTAAGAGAAGATGAGACCAACAGTGAGTCATAGAACTGAAGAGGTAATATCAAGAAGGGAGGGGATAGCCGCCTCAAATGTCACAGAGAGGATACTGAAAGCATCTATTGAAGTTGTCAAGTTAGAAATCAACAGTGACATTACTGAGAGCAGTTTCGGTGGAGTGGTGGGGAAAGAAACCAGAACACAGCAAGTTTAAGGTAAATAGAAGGTAGAAAAGTGTAGAAAATGAGCATAAACTACCCTTTTTAAAAGCTCAAATGTGGGAAAAACAAGAATAAGCAGTAATTTTGGATACTTTTGTTGTGAATCAGAAATTCTATAAGCTGTAGAAAAATTTGATAGTAAAAGTCACCAATGACCTGATTAAGATTTCATACAACTATTCCCAGGGACTCAAAACGTCAATTGTTATGCCTCATTTTTTTTTTGTAAGAAAACTACCTTTTCTTGGTCACTTCTAAAGCACCTACCTAAAAGTCAACCCAAACAAAGGGAAGAAAAGAGAAACTGTGTATCTGAACTTTCCCTCCACTTTCCACCAGTCATTAATTGAGATTTAAAATTTTTTTCCCATGTTCTCTAAGTAGAAGACAAATTATTGGTAGTTTGTGTTTTAATTCATATAAATTACAATAAAATAATCTGTTATTAACAGGTTCTGTCATTGCTTTCTTAATAGGAATGTTGATGTATATTACCAAAATGAAAGGAAGTTATAGGCAGAAACTTATGTTATTCTGTTGTTGTTTCAGACATTTAACATTCTCCTCTTAGACTGTTTTATCCTTCTCTGAAGTAGTAATACTTTCTATAAGCCCACCTCTTCTGAGGTCTCATCCAAAGTGCTTGTGAAGAAGGATTTGATAAACACATTCATACTTAAAAATGTTGAAGAATGCAGCCTCACCTGTTACCTCTCCCTAGATGGCTGTATATTTGTGACCTAAAGTTAGGAAAGAATTTCAAATTGAAGAATTTTAGTAGTGTAGAGGGTGAAGCTTTATTGATTTTACCGCCAGGCAGGGTTCTACCAGAATACCACAAATAGGAATTGTTCTACCTAAATAAAGCCAAAATTACATGTTATCTTCAATTAAAGAAACATCTATGATCAGGAAATAGATTTTCTGATGTAAGGCCAAGTTAATTCTTCAATGATATTTTAGAAATATTTCCCAGTGAGATAACTGATAGATTTCCATTTAGATATATGTGACTACACAGGTCAAGATTTCAAAGGAATTTATGTAGCAGGCTGACCTTTTAATTTTGCCACAATTCCATGGCTTTTGTTCTTATAAACACATGAGGACATTGCAAAGAAAATGGTGGAAACTTATAAATTAAAGGTTCTTCAATATTGATCAGACTGTAACATCTAATTAACATTTCCAAGGCTTTCATTTCCTTTAGATGAGTGGCAGGCCCTGACTGGCAGCCACAAGGCAGCTCATGAACGTGATTACAGCAAAGTAATTTGCCTTTGTTAGATACAGACTTTCAGTAATAGTGTTCACTTGGCTTAATAAAGTTAAGCACCACTTATCATCTGTACTTCATTTTGCTCCTTTCCATCATATAGTGTGTTGGCTGTTCTGTTCTTATAGCAGACGTCTGCATACTTCCTCATTTGTACTCTCCCACTGTGTGGGTACTATGATTCTCAAGATTCTAGCTGTAGAATAGTTACACAAAATGTAGTTTGAATTTTTATAAGCTAGTTTTCATCGTCATTACTCAATGTACGAAAACATTATACTCTCCAATATCGTTTTCTTTTGACTCATATTTTCACGCATTGAAAAATTCCTCTGTGTTTCAACATGGGTTAAAATAATCAGTAGCCGGGTGCATCCCAGCACTTTGAGAGACAGAGGCGGGTGGATCACGAGGTCAGGAGATAGAGACCATCCTGGATAACACGGTGAAACCCTGTCTTTTCTAAAAACACAAAAAATTAGCCGGGCATGGTAGCGGGCTCCTGTAGTCCCAGCTACTTGGGAGACTAAGGCAGGAGAATGGCGTAAATCCAGGAGGCGGAGCTTGCAGTGAGCTGAGATCACGCCACTACACTCCAGCCTGGGTGACAGAGCGAGACTGGATCTCAAAAAATAAGTAAATAAATATAAATAAATAAATAAATAAATAATCACTAAAGAAACATATGCCATGTAAGTTAAAACTAACTTCAGTCTTGAGAAATCACACAAAGGATTTATGAAATGTGTAGGCGATGATGACATTTTCAATAATGACAAATTTAATTATTATTTAGTCAGTAATGGCAATATTTGCAATTTAGAAAGTTTATTTATTAATGAAAAGTCTGCTATTCTATTATTCTGTAACTATACTATATTGATTGATCATCTTCAAATTGGGATCTTTAAAAGAATAGAGTAAAATTTAGATTATCCTTTCGAGTTTTCCAAGTATCATTTTCCTCTAACCTTATCCTCCTGCAACAGCAAATCAGTACATTCTTTAAGATAATTAGAAACTATAGTAATTTCTTTTTTATTTTCCATATATATTCCACTTATGTATATAGTAATTTATTTTTAAGTTGGAATTGAACATAGAATCTTAAGACATTTCTATGATTGATTTAAGTAATAATGAAATATGTTTGGAAAAATAATTATTACATGGAGTATTACTTACAGAGTATCAGTATGAGGCCCATTAAGTTTCTACCATTTAAAAAAAATTTTAACATTATAAAATTCTTTATATCCCTCTTCAACCTGTCTTCTCCCTCGGGAAGACAGAATGTCAAAACATCAAAGTAAGGTCTCCTGGGAATGCTTACACTTCTGAAACTTCATCTTCTCTCTTAAATCTTTTGTTCTCTCGTGTTTTTTGTGTAAGCCAGATACACATCAGGAATGAAGAGATATGTGATGGTGGAAATCCAGATCAAGGGCCAACCTAATGGATAAATAAATTAGGTGGCATAAATATTTGAGAAGACACACAAGCACTTGAAATTACACAGGCTTTTCATGACAGGAAAACCTAATTTCTTCAACTTCATGATTAAACAACAAAAATATTCCTTATTCACTTCAAAATGCATTCCAGACTTAAGAATCATAATCAGAAATAAAAGCAAGGCCTTTTTCTTTCAAGTGTGGTCTACAGGGAAAATTTTCAGGAGCTACTGAATGAAGGAAGAAGCACAGAGTTAATGGAATTTTGAACAATGGAGAAGAGATGGACTTACCTACTAAAAGGGGAATTTAAAATGACCCATGCTTGCAAAGTAGTGAATTTTTAAATGTACATTTACTCATTTTCTGTGTTACAAAGGAAAATTTGCTATTGCATCTTGTTTACTATAGGGTAATTTTGATAAATTATCGGTGGACACTTTCATAATATTAAAAAACGACTTTACGAAAGTAGTTTGCACAATGTGTAAAATGATAGTATACCCAGTGAAGATTTAGTAATTTTCATTATTTTTCTGACCTAAGGTGTAGCTTATGCTGAGTATGGATAATTTTACTGCACCATTATAGGATATGTAATATGGCTTTAGATTTCAGAAGGAAGAGTAACCACTTCCAAGTTTTACTCTCATTTTGGAGAAACAAAGAGAAAATGTGCTGAAAGTATCCTTAGGTATACAACTGCACATAATTCTAAACAATAGCAAATATACTGGGGGTAGTGGCCATGGCAGAATGAGAGAATGACATTTGGCATCTTAAAAACCTACCAAACAAAACACTCACTACTTTGATGTCTCTGTCTGCCATCTTTCTAGACAAATGTGCTATAATGAATATACAGGGTGTACTACAATGCATCTCTTGTGAGATTTCATACCAGTCCCAAGGTGCTCTGAGGCCATTATTTGCACATACCAAAGGAGCATCTATTTATATAGGTAGCTACAGAAACACTACTCTCCAGGCATTTGGAAAACCATATCTAATACATTTATTTTTCATTTGTTTATTCTTAAGGCTGGAGGAAGAAGTTGGCCATCAGGGTTATCTAAAGAAATCACAAATAGTCAGAAACTGGGCTTCCCTTTAGATGAGGTAGAAGGTCTTAGCTACAAGATTAGAAATGCTATGCTGTTACAGCCTAAAATATCAAAGAAAGTGTTTTCTCAATTATACTTAATTAATGGGGTATTACCATATCTCAGGATTTTGTCTATTCTTAACTGGTAAAACATCCGGTCTCTCACTAGTAGATTTGGACAACAAAATGCGGCCTTTTATACATATTAGCAAGCTACAGTTATACTCAGGGACCTGTAATAGAAATAAGATGTATATCTTAAAGCTATTCACTGCAAGGAGGATGATAGTACTAAAATATGTCAGGATTCATTTTACCCATTGGTAAAATGAAAATAAGAATTGTATGTATCTCAAAGGGTAATTGAGGGATCAAATTAGGTAATAGAGGCAAAATGTTTAATATGCCTTGTGCGAAGCAAGCTTTCAATAGATTTTAATTATTAATAAGTGTTATTTCTCTTTAGCTACTAGTAGTTGAATGAAGAAAATTCAACTATATTTATGGACTGGTCATTTATGCAATACTCATTATTCTGAAGAACACCTTCTGTAATGACCCCAAACCAGTTCAGCAAAACCACATTTCTGAATTCAATCTGAAGGTAAGTAATAGTTTCCTTTTCATACATACCAAAAATATCAACAGTAAGAAACCATTCTTTCCAATCCTATTTTATACCAATGTACGTCTGCTAACTCCTCTCCTTAACAGAGGATCCCATTAAGTCATTATAGCAAGTCCATCTGTGCTTCAGTTCAGCACAATGAATATCTATTGAGTGTTTAATATGTTCAAAACATGAATAACATACAACCCTTCTCTTCAACAAATTTATAATCTGTATTAAATTTATAATATTAACATAGACATTTAGTCAAAGTAAGTCAGCAAACTTTGAATGGCCTGCCTCCATACATTACAACCAACATTTAGGTTTAGAATAAATTTACTTGTTGCTAACCTTAACAGAAATACAGCCCTTTTTATTCAAATACTGCTTGTCCTTATTACTATATTTACAGATGAAGGAACCAAAACAATGAGAGTCAAGTGAGTTGCTCCATCATTAATAAAACAAAAAGTAGAATTCACTGTCTCCTCTTATATACGAAGAGCTCCAGAGACAGTAAATTGTGGACAATTTAAATTAAAAGGAAGTGTTAAAATTTGTTGGAGTAATTTTGATATGGGTATTCCATTAGTAAAGAATGCCCAGAAGCAATTATAGTTATGTGTACTCATTGTTTTATTCTAAGAATGGTATAGTCTGCCTCAAACAATGATTAAAAAACAGAAATAGTACCCATCAATGGTTATATTTTCTTTTTGAATTTACTGACAAAAAATGGTACAGATGGCACCCCAAAGAGGAGACTGGCATGGACCCGTATCTTCTCTGTGAAAATGACTAATGTATCACTACATTTCTGCCAGAACTACATGAAGAGCCTGCCAAAAATGATCATATCATTATCAGCTAGTGTTCCCAATTGTGCACTGTTTGTGTCATATATGGCTCCTCTGAAATGCAGAACTCCTACCTAAAGAAACCCTCCTAACATTATAAAACATGAACTTTTGCATGTTTTTAAAATGTTTTAAGGAAACCGTATTTATTCTACAGTAAACAGACATATTTTCCTAGTGTCAGTAAAAAAATAAATAAATAGTAGTGCAAAAAGAATTGAAGATTCAAATGTCAAAGCTTATATTTGTAAAGCCAAAATAAAATACAAAGAAAATTTGGTCTAGATGTCTATATAAACCAACAAGCTTTGGTCTCTCACCTATTATAGATTTTGAACTGATAGCCATATACCAAACATCTTGCGTTAGCCATTTGGTCATATGGAGTCATTGATTTCTCTCAATTTGTGAGGCTTGAATAAAGATTCATTGAATGGGCTGGTGCAATGTGCCTAATTACAGTATACTATATGACCTTAAAATAAAAATGAATGTCAAATAAAAGGTTAGTTTAGTTACATATTACAAAGTATGCATTTATTAGCTTCTCATTAGTTCCATCCTGGACCAAAAGTTTTAAAATTTTATACACACACACACACTCACACACACACACACACACACACATAATCAAGCAACAAGGAACTGAATAGTGATATGCACACATTTATACACACACAGAAACACATATCCTTTTATACTACCGATTACAAAATAATAATTTATATTTCCTACAAAACTAAACGTATTTCTCAATCATAATATATAAAGTAAAAAATATGGTCTCAGTATAGAAAACTTCTAAAACAGTACTACTTATAAGGCTTTACTAAGTGTCATTGCTGCAAAATTTCTTCATCCTTACCATACTTTTGAATTTGAGGCTTCACCCCACTTTATGTGAGTCAAGATCTCTAGGGGTGGAGCCAGGGAGTGTGGATCACTGGCCTTCAAGATGAAGGCCAAGTCCTTCAGTATAGCCTGTCATTCTTTCATAACATAGTAATATCCTACTTTTTCAGCCTCTCTCCTAATTTCCCCAAATGGTGACAATATTCTAAATCTATCTATAGTTGGCTGTGTACCACTCCCTTCATAGGTACGTGCCTTCATCCTGACCTGCTGGACTTGGCCAATGCTCTCCATTTTACTGGAATAGCCTTGCTTCCTCTCAGTCCTAACTTTCTGGTGAACTGTGAGTAACAGCTCCAAACTCAGCTGAGGGGAATTACCGTGAGGAAAAGTATTCCTGACACCCAGAGCAATGTTTTCTGATCTGCCTCTCCTCGTGAAGCCATGAGCTCCTTAAAAACCATCAACTGGCATCCTTATATACCCAGCACTCAGGGCAGTCTCTGAAATATAGTACCAATTCCAGAAATGTTTATTGAATTTAATTGAATTAAAAAGGAAGGTGACCAGGTTTTCAACCTATAGCTTAGCTACAAAATTATTTTGTAAGTTTTTTCTCCTAAATGAGTATGAAATAATAGAATTTAATATCCAGTCAGGAGCTGTCTTCTTTCCCAACTACTCATTTTCCAACACTACTTACTACTATCAACTTCAAATCTCAGATTCTGTACTTGATACTTGATTTTTAATCTAACCCAAAGCACATTACGACTTCTAGACCGAGGGAAAAATCTGGTTAGGTAGATAGGACAGGATCTGCTGCCTTTTTTTCTGTTCTTCATCTGTTCTTCATTGATTTCCTAGTGCCTATGCAACTAGATGTTTGAATCAGCATTTGTTTAGTTTTCAGAATTCTTTCTGATTCTGATCTGCTGCTTTACTTTGAAATTTGATAATTTATTACAGGTCTCTGAGTTGTTAATAATACATATGGTGGCTGCTGTATTTTAGTCCCTAATACTAGCATTCTGCAGTCTGCATAGTTGTAACTCTTTATCATTATTTCCTAACCTAATACTCATAGACCAACACATCTGTTTCAAAGTGTTCATTAAGTATTTTAAAATTATTTAGAGTAAAGACATGCAAAAAAGCAAACAAAGTATTTTGGTATTGATCATAACAGGGCATGAAGATTTTCTTCAGTCTTACTCATATAAAGGCAAATACAAGATCATTCAGTTAGAAAAATTTTTCATTTTAACACTATTTCTCTACCAGAAATTGACCTGTAGGTCACCTTTATATGTAAAATATTCCAAGAGAAAAATGATGGTTAGATAGAAGAAAAGTGTAATTTGAAAACTTAGTCTTACGGAGTGTGGAAAGTTTGAATAGATGAAATATGGGAAATTTTAGAGTAAGAAAAATATTCTGTATGATGCCTTCATGGGGAATATGAGAGACTGTGCATTTGTCAAAATCCACAGAACTTTATGACATGAAGAGTGAACATTAATGTATGCATTTTTTTATTTTAAGAAGTCATCTTTTAAATTTAAGAAGTCAAGATTACAGGATGCAATGCAGAATGTGATCATAAATTATCTAACCACATTACAAATGTAAAACAACCTCAGTTGAAGGAGGTGAGGGAAAGATGCTGACCTACGTTACTAAAAATGAATGGAGTCTGAAGGCTAAAGGCAAAAGGAATTGTGCATAAATATTATACCCTAGAGTATAATATTTTTCCCATGAGGATAACAGTTAACAATCCTGAAACCACAATAGATGTATACTGGAATTGAACAATTAAATAAATGGGTGGTGGAAGGTGGGAGCCAGATTTCTCACTGTTGGAGTGGGAGGTTATAGACAAGCAAGAGAAGACATGAATAATTCATACAGTCATGGCTTAGAGTTGAAGACATCAGTTCAAACTTAATATAAATTCAGATGGGAGAGAAAGAGAGAGAGAGAACTATGCAAAGATATGTGTATATGTACACAGTTTTTTCATTTTTACTTTATCAGCTGAAAGGGCCTGAAAGCAATGAGTTTAACTAGTAGCAAGGTCTTGATTTCTCTCACCATTCTCCAAAAAAAGGAACTAGGTTTCCTTGGAAAAATGACAGATCCTAGGACTGGGCAGGAAATATACATGATAAGGCTAGAATGTATTGTACGGCCAGCAAGTAAAAATATATAAAACAAGCAAACAAACAAACCATAATGATGGGAGTATGTCAAAGGGATATAGGAGGCACTTGAAAGATTTCTCAATGGCCAAAACTTGTACGACTTGAACAACAACAAAAAAGTAAATAAAATAGTATTGGGTTATAGCTCAAATTATAAAATAAATATCCATGAGTTCATACTGATATAGATAAATTATTGAGTAAATAAGTGAGAGATAATAGACAAATCTCCCATGCACAAGAATTTTAAATAATTTATGTAGATACTTCATCCTCAAGTAGGTGGTAGATAATTTTCCACTTCTTAAGTGTGGGCTGCTCATAGTGACTCTCTTACAAAGAATATAGAACAAACAGGGGGGATTAAAAAAAAAGACTGAGATGCAGTGGAGAAATCTGACCAACATTACCTCATCCAGTTGATCAAGGCCAATATCATCAACAGTGATAAATCATGTTGATAATATGTACACTTGCTGTAACACGATGAAAGTGTTGTTTACCTTCGTGGTTTCCCTCCTAAAATCTCATAATCCCAGTTTAATCGTGATGAAATAATCAGATAAATTCTGTCTGAGGGATATTCTGCAAAATACCTGACCAGCACTCCTCAAACTATCAAGCTCTAAAAAAAAAAAAAATTTTTTTTTAAAAATCTGAGAAACAGTCATAGTCAAGATGAGTATGAATTGCATTCTGCAATCTGCATAGTTGTAACTCTGGAACTGAAAAAGAAAAAAATGTTAGGTTTTTCTTTTTTTCTGGAAAAGAAAAAAATGTTAGGTAAAGTGTAAAGAAGCCTAAATAAGGCATAAATTTTAATTACCAGTGACATATATCAATATTGGTTTATTAATTGTGCCAAATGCCATATGAATGTAAGATGCAAATAATAAACTGGGTGTTGGGTATATGGGAAATCTGTACTAGCTTTGAAACTTTTCTGTAAATCTAAATTGAATGTAAAGTAAAGGTTTAAGAAGTGGTCTTGGGGATGAATTGACTTCTAGATTGAGCTTAAAAATGTTGTTATTGAGTACAAAACTAATGGGGGGGTAATTTAATAGATCAGAGCTCAATGGAAAAGTTTACTGTTTGAACATTGGCTAGAAATCCTTGTTTAGCTAGACAAGTTAGGACTCCAACAAGAGTATGAACTGTCATAGTGCCGTGGAAGCTGATGGACATGAATGCACACAACTGAGAAACAAAGCCCTAGGAGCAATTGGAAATAACCATAGGATCCCCAGTCCAACATGTCCAATTGCAAAAGACTTTCATTTTTTGTTTTCGTAAACTCAGTTCATTAAATTAATTTCATAGGATGTTATAGGTTACCAGCATACATACACAATAGAGTGATTAGAAAACAGTAAAGCTCTTATCGGGTTAGACTGCGGGATGACTTATGAATTAGGAAAAAAAGTTTCCAGTCGTTTTTAATCTCATGCCCTCTAGGGTCTCTTTTAGCTCAATCATATGAAGATTTTGATTTCCAATATTTAAGACCCTGTATCCATTTAAACCAAGAACATACTTCAAAATACTGCTGTGTGAAAGACTACAGTGGCCATAAAGGGATGAAGCATGCTGATGCAGTTAGACTTTGTGTCCCCCCAATCTCATCTTGAATTGTAACCCTCATAATACCCATGTGTCAACAGAGAGATCTGGTGGGAGGTGATTGGATCATCGGGACAGTGTCCTCCATGCTCTTTTCATAACAGGAAGTGAGTTCTCACAAGATTTGATGGTTTTATAAGTGTCTGACAGTTTCTTTTTCACAAACTTGCTCTCTCTTGCCTGCCACCATGTAAGACATACCTCTTCCTCTTCCACCATGATTGTAAGTTTCCTGAGGGCTCACCAGACATGAGGAACTGTGAGTCAATTAAACCTCTTTCTTTTTAAATTACTCAGTCTTAAGCAACTCTTTAAAGCAGTGTGAGGAAGGACTAATACAGTTAATTGGTACCAATGTAGTGGGGTGGTTTTTCTCTAAAGATGCTTGAAAATGTGGAAGTGACTTAGGAACTCGGTAGCAGGCAGGCTCAGAAGAAGGCAAGAAGATGTGGGAATGTTTGGAACTTCCCAAAGACTTGTTGAATGATTTTGACCAAAATTCTGATAATGATGTGGACAATGAAGTCCAGGCTGTGGTGGTCTCTGATGGAGATGAGGAACTTACTGAGACCTGGAGCAAAGGTCACTCTTGCTTTGCTTTAGCAAAGAGACTTTCAGCATTTTGTGCCCTAGAGATCTGGGGAACTTTAAACTTAACAGAGATGATTTACAGTGTCTGGCAGAAGAAATTTCTAAGCAGCAAAGCATTCAAGATGTAACCAGGTTGATTTTGAAATTCTTCAGTCTTATGTGTTTACACAGAGATGGTTTAAAATTGGAAATTATGTTTAAAAGGGAAGCAGAGTGTAAAAGATTGGAAAATCTACAGCCTGACTGTGTAAGTCAGGGTTCTCTAAAGGGACAGAACTAATTGGACAGATGAATATACAAAGGAGAGTTTATTAGGAGAACTGTCTCACATGATCACATGATAAAGTCCAACAATAGGCCACCTGCAAGCTGAGGAACCAGGGGAAGCCAGTCCAATTCCCAAAACCTCAAAATAGGGAAGCTGATAGTGCAGCCTTCAGTATGTGGTCAACAGTCCAAGAGTTGCTGACAAACCACTGTTGTAAGTTCAAGAGTCCAAAAGCTGAGGAACATGGAATCTGATGTTTGAGAGCAGGAAGCATCCAGCACAGGAGAAAAATGGAGGTCAGAAGCCGCAGCCTGTCTGCTCCTTCCACATTCTTCTGCCTACTTTAATTCTAGTTGCACTGGCAGTTGATAAAATGTGCCAACCCAGATTAAGGGTGGGTCTGCCTCTCCCAGTCCACTGACTCAAGTGTTAATCTCCTTTAGCAACACTCTCACAGACACACTCAGGGATAATACTTTGCATCCTTCAATCCAATCAAGTTGACACTTAATATTAACCATCACACTGACCATGTAGTAGGAAAGAAAAACCCATTTTCTGGGGAGGAATTCAAGCCAGCTTCTGAAATTTGCATGAGTAATGAGGAGCACAATGTTAATAGCCAAGAAATGAGGAAAATATCTCCGGGACATGTCAGAGACCTTCCTGGTAGTCCCTTTCCATCACAGACCAGGAGGCCTAGGAGGAAAAAATGATTTTGTGGAACAGGAGGACAAGGGCCTCACTGCTGCTCTGTGCAGCCTTGGGACTTGGCAACCTCCATCTCAGCCATGGCTAAAAGGGGTCAATGTACAGCTCAAGCCATTGCTTCAGAGGGTGCAAGCCCCAACTTTTGGTGACTTCCACATGGTGTTGGGACTCTGGGTGCATGGAAGTCAAGAATTGAGGTTTGAGGACCTCTGCCTAGATTTCAGAGGATGTATGGAAAGGCCTGGATGTCCAGGCAGAAGTTTGCTGCAGTGTTGGAGCCCTCATGGAGGACCTCTGCTAGGGCAGTGCAAAAGGAAAATGTGGGGTTGGAGTCCTCACCCTGAGTCCCCACTGGAGTACCGCCTAGTGAAGCTTCAAGAAGGGGGCCACCACCCTCCAGACTCTAGAATGGTAAGTCCACCAACAGCTTGCCCTATGCACCTGGAAAAGTCACAGACACTCAACTCTAGCCAGTGAAAGCAGCCAGGGAGCAGGGGATTGAGGGGAGGCTGTACCTTGCAAAGCCACAGGAATGGAGCTTCCCAAGATTGTGGGAGCCCACCTCTTGCATCAGCATGCCCTGAATGTGAGACGTGGTTCAAAGGAAATAATTTCATAGCTCTAAGATTTAGTCACTGCCCCAATGGATTTCAGACTTTCATGGTGCCTGTAGGCTCTTTGTTTTGGCTAATTTCTCTCATTTGTAATAGGATCGTTTATCCATTTCCTATACCCCAACTGTATCTTGAAAGCAACTAATTTGCTTTTGATTTTACAGGCTTAGGCAGAAGGGACTTGCCTTGTCTCAAATGCAACTTTGGACTTGGACTTTTGAGCTAATGTTGAAATTAGTCAACCTTTTGGGGGACTGATGGGAAGGCATGATTGGTTTTGACACATGAGGACATGAGATTTGGGGGGTGTCAAAGACGGAATGATATGGTTAGGCTTTGTGTCCTCACCCAAATCTCACCTTGAATTGTAATCCCCACAATCCCCATGTGTCAAGAGGTAGACCTGGTAGGAGGTGATTGGATCATGGGAGTGGTGTCTACCGTACTGTTCTCATGATAGTGAGTTCTCACAAGATCTGATGGTTTTATAAGTGTCTGAAAGTTCCGCGTTCACACATTCACTCTCTCTCACCTGCCACCATGTAAAACGCACCTGTTCCCCTTCTACCACTATTGAACGTTTCCTGAAACCTCCCCAGCTATGTGGAACTGTGAGTTAATTAAACCTCTTTTCTTTATAAATAACCCAGTATTGGGTAGTTTTTTATAGCAGTATGAGAACAGACTAATACACATGCCCTTTCAAATATCATACTAGAGTGTTACCAGAAGGAACTTCCAAATCAGCTTCAGTCATGAAGTTCTTTGAGTATTAGGCAACTTATTTGTTTTATTGCAGGGCATATAGCTTAGACATATTATATTTGTATTACTGTGTTCTCATGCTGCTAATAAAGACATACCGAAGGCTGGGTGATTTATTTAAAAAAAGAGATTTAATTGATCCACAGTTACACATGGCTGAGGAGGCCTCACAATCACGGTGGAAGGCAAAGGGGAAGCAAGACACATCTTACACGGCATCAGGCAAGAGGGTATGTGCAGATCTCATGGGACTCATTCACTATCATGAGAACAGCACAGGAAAGATCTTGCCCAGTGATTCAATTCTCCCCACTTGGCCCCTCCAATGACACGTGGGGATTATTACAACTCAAGATGAGATTTGGAGGGGTGACACAGCCAAACCTTATCATTCTGCCACTGGTCCCTCCTAAATCTCATGTTCTCTCATTTCAAAACCAATCATGCCTTCCCAACAGTCCCTCAAAGTGTTAACTCATTTCAGCATTAACTCAAATGTCCACAGTCCAAAGTCTCATCAGAGACAAGGCAAGTCCCTTCCACTGATGATCCTGTAAAATCAAAAGCAAATTAGTTACTTCCAAGATACAATGGGGGTACAGGCATTTTGTAAATACACCCATTCCAAATGGGATAAATTGACCAAAATGAAGGAACTACAGGTCCCATGCAAGTCTGAATCCACCGGGTCTGTTAAATCTTAAAGCTCTGAAATGATCACCTTTGACTCAATTTCTCACATTCAGGGCATGCTGATACAACAGGTGGTTTCCCAAAGTCTTGGACAGCTCTAGCTCTGTGGCGTTGCAGGGCACAGTACCCTCCTGGCTGCTGCATGAAAGTCTGAAATCCAGCAGGGCAGTAATTAAATCTTAAAGCTCCAAAATGATCTCCTTTGGCTCCATGTCTTGCATTCATGGCATCCTATACAAGAGATAGGATCCCACAGTCTTGGGAAGCTCCATCCCTGTGACTTTGCAGGGTACAGCCACCCTCCTCAACTCCCTACTTCCAGCTGCTTTCACGAGCTGGCATTGAGTGTTTGCAGCTTTTCCAGGCACATGGTACAAGCTGCAGGTGCATATACCATTCTGGAGTCTGGAAGATTGTGGCCCTCTTCTCAGAGCTCCACTAGGCAGTGCCCCAGTGGGGATTCTGCGTGGGGACTCACACACCACATTTCCCTTCTGCACTGCCCTAGCAGAGGTTCTCCATGAGGGCCCCACCCCTGCAGCAAACTTGCCTAGCATCCAAGCCTTTTCATACATCTTCTGAGATCTAGGATGAGGTTCCCAAACCTCAATTCTCGACTTCTATGCACCCACACACTCAATATCACGTGGAAGCTGCCAAAGTTGGGGGCTTCCACCCTCTGAAGCAACAGCCCAAGCTGCACATTGGTCCCTTTCAGCCAGGGCTGAAGTGGCTGGGACATGGGGCACCAAGTCCCTAGGCTGCACATAGCATGGAGACCCTGGGTCCAGCCTATGAAACCACTTTTTTCTCCTGGGCCTCTGGACCTGTGATGGGAGGGGCTCCAGGGTACTTCTATGATGTTGCCTGGAGACATTTTCCCCTTGGTCTTAGGGATTAACATTAGTCTCTTTGCTACTTACACAAATTTCTGCAGCCAGCTTGAATTTCTCCTCAGAAAATGAGATTTTCTTTTCCATTGCATTTGTCAGGCTGCAAATTTTCCAAACTTTTATGCTCTGCTCCCTTATAAAACTGAATGCTTTTAAGGGCACCCAAGTTACCTCTTGAATGCTTTGCTGCTTAGAAATTTCTTTTGCTAGATACCCTATATCATCTCCCTCAAGTTCAAAGTTCCACAAATCTCTAGGACAGGGGCAAAATGACACCAGTTTCTTTGCTAAAACATAGCAAGAGTAACCTTTACTCTTGTTCCCAACAAGCTCCTCATCTCCATCTGAGACCACCTCAGCCTGAATTTCATTGTCCATATCACTATCAGCATTTTGGGCAAAGCCATTCAACAAGTCTCTAGGAAGTTTCAAACTTTCCCACATTTTCCTGTCTTCTTCTGAGCCCTTCAAACTGTTCCAGACTCTGCCTGTTACCCAGTTCCAAAGTCACTTCCACGTTTTCGAGTAACTTTTCATCAATGCCCCACTCTACTGGTACCAACTTACCATATTAGTCTGTACTCATGCTTCTATTAAAAACACACTCAAGCCTGGGTAATTTATAAAGAAAAGAAGTTTAATTGACTCACTGTTCCACATGGCTGGGGAGCCCTCACAATCATGGTAGAACATGAAGAGAAAGCAAGATACGTCTCATATGGCAGGAAGCAAGAGGGTACGTGCAGTAGAACTCCCCTTTATACAACCATCATATCTCATGAGACTCACTCATTATCACAGGAATAGCAGAGGAAAAGACCTGCCTCCATGATTCAGTTACCTCCCACCCACTCCCTCCCACAACACGTGGGTATTATTACAATTCAAGGTGAGATTCGGGTGGGAACACAGAGCCAAACCATATCAATTATCTATAATATGTTTCTGTAGAACTCTGAATAAGTTTATCATTACCCAAATTTTATTGATAAAAAGGAAGTGTTACCAATACGACTTTAGTTTTATCATGTTTGCATATATTCTTAAAATAACCTTGCTGCCTATCACTTATTGTCCATTCGTATTTTTACTTAGTTTTGTATTCCAATGACTAAATCACATACAAAGGTGTTTTCGTAATTTCTGTCGTATCTAGAATATCAAATTCTACATCAGCTAGCTTAGCTGCAACACCCATCAGATACTTTCCAAATGATTTATGATAAAAATTATTTTAATACGCAGTTTTCTGAGACCTAACATAAGTTGCCACAGGCCTGCTATATCTATATCTACATCTACATCTATATCTATATCTATATCTATATCTATATCTATATCTATATCTGTCTATCTATATATATATAGAGAGAGAGACTCCTCTTTTATGCCATTACGTGTAGACTTCCTAATGGAATTCTGTATATGTTTCCCTCAGAAATATGCTAGTGATATCTTAAAACAGAAAACTGGAGAGTGACACGCTATGAACTTCATGAGAAAAAAATATAGTGGTTAGAAGCATGGGCTCCAGAGACATACTTTCTGTTCTTAGTCCCAACTTCTTTGCACACTAGGTGTGTAACACTGAAGAAGATGCTAAAACTCTTTTTGCCTCATTTTCATCTGTAAAATGTTATCTTGTCACAATTTAATAATATGTTATCTCCCTCAAGTGCACAGTGGTTAGCATATAGCAAGTTGAAGGTTTGTTGAATGAAGATATAAATAAATGAATGGATCAGGAGTAGTCAGCAAGCGTTTAGAGTGATTATACACACTAGGAAATATGAGTGGAACGAGTAGAAACTGTGAATGCTAGATGGGGTTTTAACAATTATAATGCTAGTAGGAATCTACTTGCAATGTTGCCCACTATTGGACCCAGCAGAGCTTATATTAAATGTTAGCATTCTTTCTGGAGATGTACCTGGAACCTTACCGATGTGGTTTTCTCAGCTTATTTTCATTCAAGCTGAAACTTCATCAGCTTCACACTTAATATAGGTGGCTCACAGGCTTTCAGTAAATTTAAGGTAATTTATGATTTCATCTTTCTCAAGTAATTTTCAATCAAGTAAAGTTATCCAACAAGACTGGAAGTTGCACATGGAAACATTTTATTTTAAGGTTTCATTAGTATGCATACATTCACAGCCCCTCCCAATCTCTATCCATTTTTGCAAGTAATTGAAAAAAAGTGACTCAACATATGTGGCTACCAGTTTTTAGGTTAACAAATGGGGCATGGCATTTTAAGTGTTTTAAATGTGGAACGTTAACTGTTTTATAATTTAATGTCTAATAATGAACTTGATTCTTCTTTTAAAATGAAGAAAATATCCTGTGGTAAATGTGAACAAAAAAACGGAATAATGCCATAGAAAATACATTATCATATGAGGCAGGACATCTGTTTTCCGGCCCCCTTATTCATTACCTGTGGGTAATGAATTTTCCTTAATTTACTTGGCCTCAGTTTCTACATCTGTTGAACAGAGACAATAATTATGTACATAAACAAAGGCAGAAGCTTAACCAAATCCTTTCATTCACTTACTATCTACTAAACCCCTACAATATGCCAACGTTAGACTTTTCCCTTGTCCTTCAGCTGTTTGTACAAGACCCCACATAGGCACAAACTGGAGAAGAGCACTGTGTGCAATCACAGTGGGTGACATGGTGCGTGGTCACTTGCTCACGCAGCTGCTAGGACATCTAGTCCTGCCTGGACTCAATCCAAAGGTACCATTTCCATCTTACAATGGACTTCTGCTGAGAACATCTGATTTTGACTTGCCAAGTCTGACAGAACCCAGCTCATAATGGACATTTTCAGATGCATGATTACTTTGGGTTTACTCCAAGGTCAACCATTCTGTCTCTGCCAGGGCCCAGAAACATCAAGAGCTGTTTCTCAAAGTATATGTAATCTCAAAGTGTATGTAATCTCTACATATGTAATCTCTTCCTCAAAGCATATGCAATCTCTAGGTATAATGGCATGACCCTGTTCTAGAATTCCAGGGGCCTGCATTGAGTTCTCTTAATGGGGATTGACATAATCTCCATGTGGCTTCCTTTTTCACTATTGACATCCCTCTCCCCACCCCCCAACTATTACACCCCTTTGTGTGTAGTCTTTTTCCTTCTTTATCAGAACCAATACCATAGAGTCTGCTAGGTCATATAGTCCAAGTGGCAGGACTGGTGCACTGAAGCCTGGAATTTCTGCAGTCATTTTTTGCTCAAGGCTGGACTTAAAATTGGCAGCCTTCCCTGTCACTCACTATTGCACCAAAGCAACAGTTCTAGATGTGGAATGTGCTGCATCCAGAACTCAGAAATGACTTACTAGGTGCAGTGTTTCCATTTTTGTTGCAGGGGATGGAAAATTCAGCAATTCATTTTACTTTGGAGGAGATACCTCAGCGCACCTCTGACAACTCCATCCTTAAATTTCACAGAAGTAGCAGGTCCCTGACACTTCCTAGGGTTTAATCTCCCATCCTCAGAGTAGAAGTGTCTTACCAAAGCCTTAAGCATACTAGTTCACCTCTTGCTTCATCCTCTCCAATCAATATAATGTCATTGCTGTAATAGATCTGTGTCATATTCTGTAGAATGTTCATGCTGTTCAATTCTCTTTGGACTATATTATGACAGAAGCAGGAGAAACAATATATCACAGCTACAAAACTGTAAATAAATACTGTTATTTGTTTACATAAATGAAAATTGTTCTGATCTACTTTTCTAAGTAAAATGGAGAAGAATGCATTTGCCAAATCACTGATCACATACTATGTAACTATGACCTTAATAATGTGCTCTAGCAATGATACCACATAAGCTAGTGCACCTGTGACCTAGATTACTACTTGGCTAAATCTGCAGTAGTCTTCAGTCATTATTCAGCATGGTGTTTCTGCAGAGACCAAACTAGTAAAACAAGTAGAGAAATTATAATGACTACTGCAACTACATCTTTTATGTTTTTAATAATGGCACTAAACTCCCTCCAGCCCCTACCATGAGTGCTCTTATCCAAATGACCAAGGACCCAATGTGGGTTGTTCCCACTGCCAAGTATATTAATTCCAATTATATACATTCAGCAATTAGGAAAATGACCACTGAGTGAGTCCTTTGACCCAGTGGCCACATTGTGACCTGGACCTTATCCAGGATTCCATGAAGGTCTGCTTTCTAAACAAGGTGCCCGGACACTTTGGTTGTTTAAGCTCCACCACCTTGCCTCTACATATGTGGGGTTCCATTATTCCATAGATGTTGATGAGCCCTGCTCTTTGACTATCTCTCCTATAGTGAGTCTGGGATAAGTAGGCCAGCCACCACTGAACTTCTTAGTGATCTTGTGCCCAGTTTACTAATTTATTCCATATGACCTGGGTAAATAAGGTATCCTCTGAGCTTTTCTGTGGAACATATTGCTCTGATGGATCCCTTGCCTTAGATAATATAATATATCCATTTCAGCAAGCCCAATTCCCTCACATCCTTTATTCCTTCTTTCACCATCTTCCAGGGAAATGGGATTTCCACTTTGCTGAGTGTTGGACCTAACCTTTTTCAGATTTCTTTTTTTTTTTTTTTTTTTTTTTTGAGACGGAGTCTCTCTCTGTGGCCCAGGCTGGAGTGCAGTGGCCGGATCTCAGCTCACTGCAAGCTCCGCCTCCCGGGTTTAAGCCATTCTCCTGCCTCAGCCTCCGGAGTAGCTGGGACTACAGGCGCCCGCCACCTCGCCTGGCTACTTTTTTGTACTTTTTAGTAGAGAGGGGGTTTCACCATGTTAGCCAGGATGGTCTCGATCTCCTGACCTCGTGATCCGCCCGTCTCGGCCTCCCAAAGTGCTGGGATTACAGGCTTGAGCCACCGCGCCCGGCCCCTTTTCCAGATTTCTAATGGCCACTGTAGGAGGGAGTTTCCCTATTCCCATTGGCTTCCTACTACTCTTAATCCAATATCCCAATAAAGAGTCCCCAAATGAGTGAATTATTCTTCATCCAGTCTTGTATTCTTGCCTCGTTGATCAAGCCTCCTCAAAATCCATTTCCTAATGTACTCTACTGGCTTCTGTTGGCACATGTTAGCAAATTCTTGAAATTCTCTTGGTGTATAGTCTTTTCCCTTCCTTATTAGGCCCAGCACATCTTCTATTGTGCTATGCAGGGATTTAACCCTAGTTAGCATCTTTTCAGTCAAGATGAAAGCAGCTTCCAAGGGCAGTACTTGTTAATTTATGGAAGAAGAGTTTCTCCAGCATTATTCAGCATAGGGAAGTGCTGGCTGTTACTAGTGAAGGGTAACTAGGGAAGGGAAAACCCAGAGGGTAAGTGGATCCTATAGAGTTAACATTATCAAGGGTAGTCAACCAGATACCATCCCATGTTTTTAGATGTTAGATTTTCCCCACAATGGAGCTTGTCTTCAGTCCATGCTCCTAGACCTTTGCGTAACAGATGTGCCTTGGCTGAGTATTCAAATTTTTCTGGACCTCTACAACTCTAACAAATGATATCTTCAGGCTGCTGCTCAGATATATCTGCTTTTCCACTATGGAACATAAAAGCCTGTCTAAAGGGTACCTCAGAGGCCCTTTGGCTGCCACCCTTAGCCATTAACTGTTTGTTTGCTGTCCCCAATCTGTAATTATCTATCTGCAGGGCATCTATAAAACTTAGCAATAACCAGCCAACTCTGTCTTTATAGGCACTGCTTCCAAGTGACCTAAATAATTGCACTTGCTAAAGCATTCCCCTCCAGGAATATTTTCCTGGGGTACCACTAGTGAAACCTTTAGCAGATGAACTGCCACCTTGCACCAGGGACAATTCATGCCCCTCTACTAGCCAGAATAGCATCCTCTTCAACCCAGCTGGTGATGGGTAGCCAGTCTCAAATTTCCATCCCACCACAGCCAATTTTCTCAAACTACTCTCAGAACTGTATGTGCTGGTTCAAGTCCTCCAAGAAGCCAGTGACAAGGCAAAATTAGATACTCAAGAAATACCTTAAAGGAACATGGGAAAGGAACTAGAGGAGGAGGAGTCAGAAAGCTATCAAGCTGTGATGCAGATCTGAGGCTTTTTAAAGAGAATGGGAAGGAAAGACTTGTGGGTGGAAGAGCCTTAGATCACAGGGCAATTGTAAGGAAGTTCAGCAATAGATCATGGGAGTCCTGGAGACAAAGTCATAGTGCTCTCATATCTCCTGAGAATGGGACTGTCTTAGTATCTCTGCCACATTCATCACTGGCTGGGAGCAGCCTATGAGAGATACAGCAACAGAGGTGAATTTCAGAGCTCAGCAGCTGACGCTATGGATCAAAGATACTCCACAATCTGAGATCTAAGATGTTCATTTTCATGGCTGCCCCAGACACTCCATAGTCTGAGGTCTATGATGTGCATTTTCGTGGCTGCCACAAATTAGCACTTACTGAGAGCTTAAACATGCCAGTCACCACTCTAAGCATATTTCAGGAATTACCACCTTGATTCTTCACAACGTGGTGAGATTTGTTCTTTAATTATTCTGTTTTCATAGATGAGACAACTGAAGCTAAGTGGCTTGCCCAGCTAGAAAGTGGTAACAATGGATGGATTCAAACCCAGGTTTTCCTGATTGCACAGCTAGATATGTTTAACTACATGGTCCCTGTCCTCAAAGGGCTTAGGACCCGCTAGAGAAAAAGACATAGGAACAGAAAATGTAATAAAACATCGTTTTCTTTCATGCTAACTGTTCCAAAGTGTCAGTAAGAAAGATTGTTACAGTTACAAAGTGTCAGTAAGAAAGATTACTTCAATCTGGGGGGTATGAGAAAGTTTTAGCTTATACTAATAAGGAAGACTACACATTTGTGTGGAGAGTAAAGGGATTCCAGGGAAACAGGGAATAATAACACTGAATAAGAAGAAGACATGGAAGAGTATCACAATGCTAGTTCTGGCGTGGACCTTAGCATTTTCGTGTTAAGTCCCAAGCTCCTAGGAGCAGGTCGCTTTTTTCTCCAGAATAGATTTAAACGAATACTGTTAATGTCAAAACAAACAGAAAGGATGTTGATCACAGCATAAAAATGCAGACAAGGAGTAGTCAATGGAAGAGAGAGTGACATCGGAAGCAGCAGCAATAACAGCAGTAGATAGCCCATTGCCATCCTTGGAGGCAAAAGTGAAGCCAGCATTTGTAGAGAATGTTGAAAGGAGGCAAAGTCTTCTGGAGAAACTAACTGAATAATTAATTGTTGGTATTAAAAGACCATGGTGGGAGCCACAAAGACAAATAACTGTCCACAATGTGAAATACACACCCTGTTGCTAAAAGTAAACACCTCATTGAATGTGTTAGAAAGGAGCAGCCCTGAAAAAAGGATTTGGGTGGAACAAAATGGGAATTTTTTATCTTATATTTACAGTCAACCTAATGAGTGCTGAGATTCTGATTCTTAGGCATGAGAATCTTAAATGGCATATGACATGATCCAGCAATCCCACTTCAACAAATTCTTTTTACAGAAATTATATTATGAATACATGAAAATAAACATGTAAAATATGCTGTGAAGTATTGCTTGCAATAGAAAAAAACTGGAGATAACTGAAATACTCATAGATAGGTGAATCATTATGCTATTGTATATCAAAATACATCTACCTGGGATAAGTTAATTATGTGCCCAATAAATACTTACTGAGAAATTAACATGGGCAAGCATTGTGCCAAGAGCTAGGGACACAGGAGCAAAGAAGACTGATATGGCCTCTGACCTTGGAGAGCTTGTAGTCTGGAAAACTAGACAACCGAGTAAATGATGACCCATAAAGATAAAGAGGAAAATAGGATATTATATAATATAGAAATAACTGAGATGGAAGGTAAGAGGAGGGGAACTTTAATATTTAATAAAATAGGGTGGTAGAGAATATCCCTTTGAGGTAATATTTTAAGTGAAGCTGAAGGAATAATGTAAAACAGGTATTGGGAAATAGAGCAGAGGAATAATGTTCTAAGCAGAGGAATTTATGAGTAAGAGCCGGGGCAAGATATAAGAGAGAGGGGGCTACCCATAAAGGTCACACCCCAGAGTAGATGAGAGAGCACAGTATCTTGGCTTACAAGGAGGGAGACGGTCCTTTAATAGGAGAGACTTCCTGCATTTTAATATAAGAAGTAAATAAGATAGGTAACAATGGAAATAGGCGTATGTTTATTTGCTGATAAGAACAGGAGGAAATTAGTTCCCATCTACCATTTTCTGTTTTTCTTTGTTAATTATAACGTGAGTGGATGATGAACGAGTGTAAGTATATGAATAAGGTAGAAAGAAGAAAAACAAGGTATAAAATAATTTTCCTAGAAGTGGGAAAGAGGGCCTATTAAAAAATATATAGCAGCATTTTCAAGGAAGCCTTAAAAAAATATAGATAATTACACACAGCACAAATATACATACTAATTACTCTTTTTGTAATTGATATACTTCATTCTCTTTATTTGGTTTTTCATTTGGCAAAACCTCCAGATTTAACACATGCAGAAAAAAACTGTGGAAATGGCAAAGATAAAACAATTAAAAACATAATGAGGTTTAAACAAGGATATATACATTATGAGCAGCCATGTAAATATAAATACATTAAAATTATTAAAATAAATAAAGTTGCAAATGGAACGACTCATTTTAACATTATTTACTAAATGAAATGAACTAAAATGAATCTTTTCTTAAAATAATTTTTTGAAAAATTTTACCTTTTAAAGTGTCTTGGGTTTCAGGGAAAAAAAACATATGGGCAGGTAGGAAATTTAAAATAAATGTAAAAGTCTTTGTACAGACTAAATATAGATATACTAGTGTGCCAGGCTTTCGTTGAAATTTCTCTCTGTATAACCTGTAATGCATCCAGTATTTACCTTTTAAAATGTTTATTTCTAAAGAACATATAACTAATTAAAATGCCAATCAATGAGGCATTTGTATTTCTTTTGTCTTCATTTCTGCACACATGTGTGACTGAGAACTCAAGAGAAAAGGCCACTTGACTGATGGTTTGGCCATGTCCCCACCCAAAGCTCATCTTGAATTGTAACTCTTACCATTCCCATGTATCATGGGAGGGACCTGGTAGGAGATAATTGAATCATGGGGTTAGTTTCCCCCATACTGTTCTCAAGGTAGTGAATAAGTCTCATGAGATATCTGATGGTTTGATAAGGGGAAATCCCTTCCACTTGATTCTTCATTCTCTCTTGCCTGTGGCCATGTAAGTGGTCCTTTGCTCTTCTGCCATGATCGTGAGGCATCCCCGGCCACATGGAACTGTGATTCCATTAAACCACTTTCACTTTATATATCCCAGTCTCAGATTTGTCTTTATCAGCAAGAAAATGAACTAATATACTGACTATAAAATAAAGAGAAAAGTCATGAAGTGGACATCAGCATAACACTTTGAACCAAATAAAAACAGAAATTTGAACCAGTGTTAAAATTCTAAAATTCTAAAAACTCTTTTACAGTTTCAAATAGCTTCTCTGGGAGTCATTTTCAAGTGTTAAAGAAGGGCATTAAAATCATCTTAATGCTGGTAGTTTGAAACACTAGTATATATCAGAATTATGTGGATATTTACTGAAAAGGTGAATATGTAGGCTCCACTCTATGACTAAGGAATCAGAATCTCTGGGTAGCCCAGAAATCTGCCTTTTTGTAAAGCTCCCCAGATGGTTTTGAAGTAGGTGACTTCTGACTGTATGTTGAAAAAATATTTCTGGATAAACTTCAAATTATATTTTAGATAGATGATCATAGTGCAAAAAAAAAAAAAAAAAAAAAACCTTTTATTACCCAATCAAAACTTTTGATTCTAGATAATTCTAAGAATTGGTTGTCCAATCAAAGTTTGGTGATATTAATATGTTGTAGAATCATATACATGTCTTGGAAACAAAAATCCTAACCCTTAATCTACATATATAAACGTCCATTTTCAATTAGAGAGTGTCTGTCTTTATACATTGCTATGGTGTGGTAAATCTAAAGATGTTGATTTGTTCATTCCATGGATAGTTTAATATTTAGAATTGTGAAGGACCCAGAAAGAAATGGATTCTTTTGGCACCACGGCAAGTAGCAATGTGGATTGTGAGATTTTAATGGAGATTATTTAACACTCATATGTGATTGTCTTGATTAGTAAACTATGAAAGAAAATATTTTTTTAAAAAATCTACCTGAATGGCTAAAGCTGACATCAGATAAAGTAGCTGATAAAGTAATTGAACCTCCATAGCCAAGAAACACAACTCACCCAGAGATAAGCTGAAAAGAAATTTATTTATGGAGAAGCTGAATCTGTCAGATCTTTATGCCAAAGTGTTTACAGGTTCCAAGGGAACAACTGGAAACACGAGCAAATGACACTATGAGTGACCTGATTTCTGAGGAGAGGTGGGAAGCTTGGAAGATCGTAATCGCCAATCTTTGAGACGTGAAGTGTCTAATAGCCACAAGCCATATGTGGATGCTACACGTGAAATGGGGGCAGTGCAAATGAGACTTTGAACCTTTAATTTTATTTAATTTTCATTAATTTAAATTTAAACAAAAATCTGATATTCTATTCAGCTATTCTAACATTTTTAAGTATGTTTTGGATAACTCAGACATAAGTGTCTTCATTTTGTTCAAGTGTATATATAAATACAGGTCAAGTATACCCAATGACCCAATGAAAATTTAATATCCTAATTGAGAGCCACAGTAAGCAGAAAATATACATTGGATTTTGAAAGCTTGATATAAAAAAGTAAACTATCTCAATAATTTTTTAATATTGATTACACGTTGAAATGCTAATATTTTGAAAAACTTGCCTAAGAATATATTTTATTAAAAATAATTTGACTTGTTTGTTTCCACTTTTTAAAATGTACCTACTAGAATATTTAAATTTACATAGTGTATTAATCCGTTCTCACATTGCTATAAGGAAATATCTGACACAGGGTAATCTATAAAGAAAAGAGGTTTAATCGACTCACAGTTCCACATAACTGGGGAGGCCTCAGGAAACTTACAATGATGGCAGAAGGCAGCACTTCACAGGGCGGCAGGAGAGAGAATGCGTTTCAAGCAAATAAGGAAGCCCCTTATAAAACCATCAGATCTCATGAGAACTCACTCATTATCAGGAGGACAGCATGGGGGAAACTGCCCCCATAATTCAATTATCTCCACCTAGTCCTGCCCTTGACATGTGGGGGTTATTGCAATTCAAAGTGAGATTTGGATGAGGACACAGAGCCAAACCAAGTTACATAGGTAGCATGCATTATATTTTGATTGGATAGGGTTGCTTAGACAACACTGAACAAGTTGTTGCATAGTAAGTTTATATCCAACTTGCCATGTATTTTTGCCATTACGTTGTACATTGAACCAGGACAAACAGAAAATCTTGTGTTTAATAATTATTAATAAATTACACAAGGAAACTGAGGATTTTTATTTGCACACAGAGAGACCTAGAGCAACGGGTACTCTTTCAGAGTCACAGCAAGAGTATATGGGCTTGCTAGCTTTCAGGAACATGGTCTCAAAGAAACGAAGCTACTGTGTTTACCAGTATCTGCTAGTTTGCACCTGTCCCCAGAACATGAAGAGGGAAAACAAAGACAGAAGCAGAAAGAATAAAATAATGGTTCACTTAAAGGGACCTAATAATGTGAGGAGAAATATCAAGATGGACCTCCTGAAAATTGGCCTTCTTTATGATAAGATGTAAATAATTAAATTTCTGACACTAACGATATTTTAGAAATAAAGCAGATGAATATGATCTTTCAGAAAGCTATGCAAAAAAATACAAAACTCTTTTGTACCCCAAATTTTTATTACTCAACAATTTCAAAATTTCTCTGTAAAATAGAGATATAGTGGCTGGGGTTTTCCATCAAAAATATAGTTCTCACCTGTAATCCCAGCACTTTGCAAGGCCAAAGCGGCAGATCACATGAAGTCAGCCATGGCCAGCATGGTGAAACCCCCTCTCTACCAAAAATACAAAAATTACCCGGACAGGCTGTCAGGCACCTGTAATCCCACCTACTTGGGAGGCTGAGTCAGGAGAATTGCTTGAACCCAGGAGGTGGAAGTTGCAATGAGCCAAAATCACACCACTGCACTCCAACCTGGGTGACAGAGCTAGACTCTGTCTCAAGAACAAGAACAACAACAACAACAACAACAAACATAGTTCTAAGTTAAGTATCACTTTGTTATCCATGAAAACCAATAAAAGCTTGAAATTTAGACCAGTTAGAAATTTAAGAAAAGTTATGCTTTGGTAGAAAACAATGTGACTTTGTATGATATAAACATTAATTCAAAACATTCAATGCCTTCAGTGAAAAAAGTGCTGTGCCAAATACTTTGGAGAATGCAAATATGAGCTACATGGAAGTACTTTCATCTGATAACAAGCTAATGTCTCTTCTCAGGAAATATTCTCTCTAGATTTCATCCACACTCTTCTAACTTTCCTGTCTTCACAACTGTTTCTTGTTCTCATCTTTCCAGGTTCTCATCTTGAAGTGTGTCACTTCTGAAACTCATGTTGAAATTTGATTCTCAATATGGCCGTATTGAGTAGCTGTTTGCATCATGGGGACGTCTTACTGGAGTGAGTGAGTTATCGATCTTCCTGGAATGAATTAGTTCCCATGAGAGTGAGTTGTTATAAAGTGAGCCCAGACTTTCAGGTGTCCCTCATTTCACACATCTGCTTCCCCTTCTACTTTCTGCCCTGAGTTGAAGCAGCACAAGGCTCTCACCAGATGGGCTGCCTGATCTTGGGCTGCTCAGCCTCCGGAATTGTAAGCCAAGTAAATTTCTTATCTTTATTAAGTCACCCAGTCTCAGGTATTCTGCTATAGCAACACAAAATGACTAAGACACTCAAATTTCTAGACCTTCATAAAATACATAAGAAAATAACAGAAGTGTTAAGAAAATGATCCACCAGGGACCCAAATAGAAATGTATATACTAGAAAAATTATAACAAATCTAATTAAGAAACACTTTTATTGTAATAGCTGAAATTATTATGGTAATCATCCTCTCCCTCCTGACCCTTTTCATACTTGCTTCAAATTATTTCATACTTGCTTCATATTCTTGCTTCAAAAAGAAAAGAAGACTCACCTGTCAGAAAGAACTAAAAACATGGATTTAGTACAGCATCTGGCAGATATTTATTAATTATGGCAACTAAAACAGATGAGCAGTAAAGCTTCAAAATCTGTTTTTTCTATGGCCTAGAATGACAATGAATAGGTCAAATATTACCCTGGTGATTGATCTTTACTGAAGAAGATTAAAGTGGGCATCTTAAAATTTTCTTTGTTTGAATGGTTATCTTCTCTTCAAAAGATTTCAGATTAGTTTACCTACTTCCTTATTTACATGATAAGGTATCATTTTGAAAAGTTGACTGTGATATTTTCATTCATCTTTCTAAAAAAGATAGAAACTAAGGAAAAATATTATACCTTATAACTTATATCCCATAACCATAATCCCAATACTATCTACAGATCAAAAGGAGTATAGAATAAACATGGAATTTCTTAGTATAATATGAGCAAGGGAAGTATATACATGTTACACACACACACACACACACAATAGGATCTGTTTATATAACATATCATACTCAGAAATCTTAATTTATCACAAGAATTTGGGCTTTAATTCTTCAGTGCCATTGCTGTTCCTGGATTTCTATTCCTGTGGCTCAGCTTCTGATTCAGACCACACTCACTCCTGGGAAATCCAAATGTCATTGAAATTCATCGTCATCTTTGTAATCTTTAATGACATGATTCCTTGTTTTTTATAAGTTTAAATAGATTTAGCATCAATGTACAATGATCCTTCATTCTCTTCTACCTCCAAAATGTAGTAAAATATATGTGGAAATGTAGTAAAATATATCCACAGTGATATAATATATATATACCAGTGACTTTTGGGGTAGTTAAACGAAGGTTAGGATACTTAGTTCAGAAAATCTCAAAGCCTTACATTTGCTAGATTTTCATAATGCAATCTCTGACAATAGTGACTATAGGATTTTTTTGAAAACTATTGATAGGAAAATTCTGTAGATTAGTAAAATCTCTGGGTTGAATGGTTCTCACTTACTCTATAAAATTTTCCACTTGATGTTTGTAAATGTACTCATAATTTTACTTCTAATAAATTTAATTCAGTACTTATTTTACATCTCCAATTTGCAGAGTATTGTGCTAGGTACTTTGATGAACAGGGAAAACAGAAGCCTTTCCTCTGAGGACTTGTCATCCAAATTGAAAGGCAGGATAGAAATATGTAGTGAGGTTTCCAAGACAAACGCAAGTGGCAATTTTATGGGATGGATTCCCACTCCCTCCTTTCCTCCACATGTTTCATCTTTATTTATATTAGTTAATTTACATGAGGGCTTTCAGTAGTTTTGTCTAAGAAGAAAGGGCAAAGAAGACAGAAAAGTTGTTTTGTGCATAAAGCTCATAGGGAAGATATAATAGGAAGAGAAATTGAAGATACAGCATAGATTTCTAAAAGAAACCATTTTTGAGCCTTTAAAGCAAGTGATATTAAAAATAGAAAACTGAGATAATTTTTCTAAGCTAGATTACATGACACTTGCAACATAAAATAATGGCATAGGCAAGGGAATGCAAATAATATAATTTGACATGGATATGGAGAAATAAGACCATTTTTAACTTCTTTTCTAGAAATTGCAGAAGTTTTGACTTACTAAGAGCTCAAATAATCCATCAGAGGAAACTCCGATGCTTAAAAGAACTGCAGGGAAAAGTACAACACCCATTAAGAGGCCTTCTCATAGCAGTAGTGTCTGTATTGAGGCATCACTCTCAAATGGCTAGTGCAGAAAAACCTGAAGAATCTTGGTCATCACTATGCTGCTTGGCATCCCCAAAATAACGAAGTTGCAGGAATGTGCACCGAAGTCCTACAGTGTTACATGCAACGTTGAACTAATGGGCTATTGAAGTCTGCAGATGAAGTCCTGGGATACTCAGACTACAAAGTTCTGAAACAATGATAAACAACTTAGAATGGAATATAGTTAAGTACAGCTAAGTACAAAACTGTGTGGCAGGAAATTCATATATTATAAAATTTCAGAGACAATTGAAGGCTGGAGGAGTCAGTAAAAGTTTTTGAAAGTGTTGAGAATAACATGGGGCATTGAAGAATGATAGCATTTGCTTATATAGTAAAACAGGAGATGTTTCAGATAAGTTAAATATAATTGTTTTAAATTGCAGCTGTGATGCAGTGGTAACAACTTGACCAGATCTGTTAGCCCTTTACTTTTCAAAGAAAACCAATCCAGTAGAACATGTCTTGTCTTTCATTTACTAATTGGTTTGTTTATTCAGCAAATCATTGAGCTCTAACCACAGCACTAAATAAGGAATCTGTATATGTACAAACACATCTGTGCTGTCAAAGAGCTCACAGTCTAGTGGGAGAAGACAAACATAAGAAAAATTACAAGACAAAGGGCTAAATGCAGTGAGAGAGGTCTGTACACAATGCTATGGACCAATTTCCACTCTCAATTCCTGTGAAGGACAGAACAAGATAGACATGCTTTAATCATGTGATATTGACAACCCATGCCTTAAGGCGAATGGATTTGGAGAGAGAAGAAATTATGACAAAAAACTGGCAATAATTTATAGCCTGTTGCAAAAAGGTTAACTAGGACAAATGTCCATCTCAGGATTTGGGGAGGGACTCACTGGGAGAGTAAATCAATTAGCAGCAGGAGTCAAAGCCAAAGAGCCTTCATTGGAGGAAAGACCAGATAGGGCATAGGGGGCACTCATAATAAGCCTTGTATATTTTGTAACTCAAGAAAAGGAAGACATAGAAGATGGAGCAGATACAAGTAGAGAAACAAAGATGCCAATAGCACTGAAAATAAGAAAAACCCTGCCTCAGTTTTCCATAGCCTCATATCCCACTTCTAGTTCGTCTGAGGACCAGCTGTAAATCTGTTTCTGCCCTTGAACCATGCATTTGAATATGGCCCCACAGTAATTTCTCCATTGACTTAAGACTTATATCAAAACTCTTTCGGAGTTACCCAACTTTTGAGAATTTTTAACTGGCTCCATCACCCACACGTAGTGTCCTGACTTTCTGATTTCTCTTTAGATTCCTAATTCCATCCCATTTACCCCACCATTGTCATCTTTTTTTTCTTTTTTTTTTTTGTATTTCTTCTCAGTGGCCAATTTTCTTTCCCATTCTAATGCCTGGAAATTTAGCAGATTCTCTTGTTGACTTAATTTCTATTGATCCTTGGGGTTTAAGCTTTCTACTAAGCAGCTTTCCAAGTCATTTCCCAAACAAAGATAGTTTCTCCTCTAAAAGGACTAGTATCAATGACTAACATAAAAATTGTTTGGTGTGCATGTGTGTTCATGTATGTGTGTGTGTTTGTACATTTGAACAAAAAGAAATCAGTAATAATGCATATCAAAGCATTAATGGTTATATCTAAGAAGAAGTTGAGGGCAAATTCTACTTTTTCAAACACAAATATTTTGTTCAAAATATGAATTCTTCATGTAATAAAAATATTTTCAGACACAAATATCTTGTTTAAAATATGAATTATTCATGTAATAAAAATTATTTTCCAAAATTATTTGTGTAATTGTTATTCTTTATGTGGTATGTAATAAATTTAACTTTTTTATTGTAATAAAAGATTATATAAATAGAAAGCATAAATACAGAAAAAGACACAGCTTTTGGCCAAAAAAGGAAAGAAAACTTATACAATTATGACAGAGACAAAAAGATATTTTATGTAGTAGTGAAAAACAGCTTTTGAGAAACAAAAAGAAAACTAATAGAATAAAACAGAAAGTTCAGAATCAGACATGTGCACATATGGAAACAGTCCATGATAAAATTGTACCATGAATCAATAGAGAAACAGATTGTTTAATAGATGTCTTAGCCCATTTTTGCAGAATATCTGAGACCAGATCATTTACAATGAACAGATATTTATTAGCTCATGTTTCTGGAGGCTGTGAAGTCCAACATCAAGTGCAGGCATCTGGCAAGGGTCTTTGTGATATATCATCCCATGGTAAAGGTAAAACGTCAAGAAAGAACAAGAGTGAGCCAGGCATGGTGGCTCATGCCTGTAATCCCGGCACTTTAGGAGGCCGAGGCAGGCAGATCACCTGAGGTTGGGAGTTCAAGACCAGCCTGGTGAAACCCCGTCTCTACTAAAAATACAAAAATTAGCTGGGTGTGGTGGTGCACATCGGGCATCCCAACTACTCCAGAGGCAGGAGAATCTCTTAAATGTGGGGAGGCAGAGGTTGCAGTGAGCCGAGATCATGCCACTGTACTCCAGCCTGGGCAACAGAGTGAGACTCCATCCAGGAGAGAGAGAGAGAGAGAGAGAGAGAGAGAGAGAAGGATGGAAGGAAGGAAGGAAGGAAGGAAGGAAGGAAGGAAGGAAGGAAGGAAGGAAGGAAGGAAGGAAGGAAAAAGAAAGAAGGAAAGAAAGAAAGGGAGAGAGAGAAAAAAGAGAAAGAAAGAAAAAGAAAGAAAGAAAGAAAGAAAGAAAGAAAAAGAAAGAAAGAAAGAAAGAAAGAAAGAAAAGAAAGAAAGAAAGAAAGAAAGAAAGAAAGAAAGAAAGAAAGAAAGAAAGAAAGAAAGAAAGAGGAAGGAAGGAAGGAAGGAAGGAAGGAAGGAAGGAAGGAAGGGAAAGAAAGAAAAGAAAGAAAAAGAGAAAGAGAGGCCTAGACTTTTATATGGCCACCAATTCCACCTATGAGGGTAGAAACCTCACGGCCTAATCTCTCAAAACTTCCACCTCTTAAAACTAGTATAATAGCAATTAAATATCAACAAGAGTTTTGGAGAGGACAAACTGAAACCAGAGCAGCAGATAATATTATGAAAATAATATTCTCTACCATACGGAGAAATATGTAACTAGAATTCTATATATTAACAAACAAAAATTATCTCTAGATAAAGACAACAGTGAAAGATTAAACTTTAAAAATAATTTTAAATAAAATTTATTTGTGTCATAAGACTTCTTAAACAAAATTTCAAGAGTACAATGTATAAGGGAAAATCAATTAACTGAATATACATATTATAAAGGAGTTCTGTTTAATAAAAACATGACAGACAAATTAATAGGTTGTCTTTGTGTGCGTTCTTGCCACGAAGCAGAATTTGTGTACCTATAGTTTACTCTGTGAAGTGATTTAAAGGATTGAGTTCCCGGGAAGGGAAAAACGGGAAAGGAGGAAACATTCATACAAGCACATATTATCAGTTAGGTCACTATTATGGCCTTCATCTTGTTGGGACCTTTTGAGGACCTGTGTAGAGTACATTTAAAATTATTTACTCAAGAAAGATGTGATGATTAACTTCATGCTTCAATCTGACAGGATTACAAGGGGCCCAGATATTTTGTCAGACATTTTTCTAGATGTTTCTCTTACAGTGTTTTTTCTTTATGAGATTAACTTTAAATCTATAGATTAAATAAAGCAGTTTGCCCTCCATAATGTGTGTGGTCTCTACCCAATCACTTGAAGACCTTTATAGAACAAAAAGGCTGAGAGAATTCCCCCGAGTTAGAGGGAATTCCTACTACCTGATAGCCTTCAAACTGAGATACCAGCTTTTTCTTCAAACCTGAACTAAAACATTGGCTGTTTCTGGGTCTCTAGACTGCTGACCTTTGGACTAGAACTGCACCATTGACTCTCCTAGTTCCTAGGCCTTTGCACTTGGTTTGAAACTATACTATTGGTTCTCTTTGGTGTCCAGCTTACCAAATCACCCTGCAGATTATGGGACTTGTCAGTCTCTATAAGTGTGTGAGCCAATTCCTTATAATGATATATATACTTAATAAAATATATAATGATATATGTTTATAGATATATACATCCTATACACATTCTGTATCCTATGGGTTCAGATTATCTGGAGAACACTGGCTAATACAGATTTTTATGCCAAGAATGGTTCTATAGGAACATGATTTTAGGAATGAGTCTACTGAATTGGTTCTGGAATTTCTGGAATTGGCTTTCTAATCTGATTAGGTTTACATATTATTTCCATCACATGATATGTGATTTGGCAAAAGAGATACATAAAATATTACCATTAGACACTCATAATCAACTATTATAAGCAAGTGTCTGAGCCACTGTGTATATGATACTTTCAAACATTTTTCTCAAACTAACTAGTATAGTGAGATCAGCTGTTAGCTACTAAGGTCACTGGATAATGTGGTAAAAGAAAAAGATGAGCACAGATATTTGAATTTCTCCTGTAGTAACAGAGCTGAGTTTAGTTAAAACCAAACTCAGAATCTCAGCCTGCAACTGGCTGAAGTACAACGCAAGTAATCTCCCAGACTCACAAGGTGTCTGCTGTTCAAGTAAGGGCAGTGATTGGCAAAAAGTGGGATTCTGAAAGTTGAATGAGGTTCTGTGGGAAGACCCTGATGAAGCTGAAGGCATTGAGCCCCTAAATTGAGGAGTCTTTTTTTTGTTAATGGAAGCAGTCTCCCACCTTGAATGGAAAAGGCCTCTTCACCCCAGTGGAAGCAGCCTCTTTACCTCCAGTAGAAGCAGTCCTTTCACCCCTATCTGAGGAGATTAACCCTGCATTGCCTGAGGAAACTGTGACTTCTAATGCAGTTGCCATGAAAGACAATGCTGAATCTCCTCAGGACCCACCACCATCACCCTTCTAGTTGATATACATCTAACACCTAGACATTTAACTAGACTCAAGTCCCACAGGCTCCTAAAGGTGAGATACAAAGTATGACTCAGAAGGAAGTACACTATTGTTCCAAAAGAACAGAGTTTTGTAATTTAAAGAAACAAGAATCTAGGGAACATTAGTGGAAATGAATACTAAGGAGGTGGAATAATGGTGGAAGGAACATAAAGTTGAATCAAGCCAAATTTATTTACATAGGCTGACCAAGCAAAGATTTTGCATTTAATGTTACAGCTCAAGGAGTTAGAAAGGGCGCTAACATTTTATTTCATTGTTTGGCTAATACAGGAAGCACAAGGTGGCCACCAGTGAGAGAGTTAGAAGTGCCAGACCCTCCTTGGTTAAATGTAAAGGAAGAGATTCAAAGGCTTAGGGGGAATGGAATGTTAAGAGTGGATTTGTCATCTAAAAGATCTACCCATGCACTCTAGAAGGGTCAGGAAGACACATCTTTCACCACGTCAGTGAGAAATAAATTTGTGAGAGGAGCCCCAGCAACCTTGAAGGGCTTTGTGATTACTCTTTTTTGTAGGCCAGATCTTCCAGTGGGAACTGTAATTTGTAATGAATTGGGAAACTAAATGCCACGGAAATAATTAGATCCTGGGGTGGGTCAGTGGGAGTAACTTGATCCTTAGGTCAAGTAGCAGTACTCAGTTTCCAAAGGTGAAGCTATGGACTGAATGTTTGGGTCCCCCACAGACATTCATATGTTGATCCTCCATCCCACAATTTGAGGGTATTCGGAGGTGGAGTCTTTGGGAAATAATTAGGTTTTGATGACATCAGAAGGATAAAGTCCCTATGATGACATCAGTGTTCTCATAAGAAGAGAAAGAGACCTAAGAGCTCTCTCTCTCAGATACATGCACAGAGGAAAGGCCATGTGAACATTCAACAAGAAAGGAAAGGAAAAGCAAGGAAAATGACCATCACCGAGAGCCAAATATGCCAGCACCTGATCTTGAACTTCCCAGCCTCCACAACTTTGGTAAATAAATGTCTGATGTTCAAGCCATCTAGTCTATAGTATTTTGTTATACCAGCCCCAACTGATCAAGACATACAAGGTGGGTGTGGTTACTATATTAGAGGTCAGTAGAGCCAAAGTATCAATCAGAATACTTACTCATGCAGACCTATGGCCATTGGCTAGTTGCTCATGGTGTTCCTCGACCTGAAATAGATAAGAATCCTGCTAAACTCTACACTTGATCTGTAAAAGTGGAAAAGTTCTAGGTCAAGTGAACAAAAGTCTAATCTGAATCATAAAACAGTCATGGCCTCTCAATTAATTCCCAGACTTGAGCCAGTTTGTAGACCCAGTACTCTTTGAATGAAGGGGTGGTCAGGTCCCTTGAGGAAAGACCCTGGACACTGCCAAAAAATTATACTGTTAATCTTTCCCTTGGCCATCCTCAAAGGTATCTCTGACCTTATTAACTGTGCACTAGGGAAAAGAAAATAACCAGAATTTTCATTGATTCTGAATTGACACTTATTTCAGGAAACCTAAACATCATTGTGGTCCATAAGTCAGAGTAGCAGCTTATAGAGGTCAGAGTCAATGGAGTTTTAGCTTAGTGGGCCCCATGGGTTTCTAGAACGCATCCTGTGGTTATTTACTCAGTCTGGACTATGTAATTGTAATATATATACAAAACTGTTGGCAGGATTCCCACATTGGTCCCCTAACCTGTTAAGTAAGGGCATTCTGGTGGGAAAGAATAAATGGAAGCTGCTAGAACTGTGTCTACCTTGGCAAATAGGAATAAAAAAATAGTGCATTCCTGGAGAGATTGTAGAGATTAATGCCATCATCCAGGACTTGAAAGGTACAGAGGTGATAATTCCCACCACATTTCCATTTAACTCATCAATTTGGTCTGTGCAGAAGACAGATTGATCTTGGAGAATGACAGTGGATTTTCATAAGCTTAACCAGGTGGTGACTCTAATTGTAGCTGCTGTACCAGATGTGCTTTCACTGCTTGAATAAATTAACACATCCCGTTACCTGGTATGCAGCTATTGATCAGGCAAGTGCTTTTTTCTTCATATCTGTCAAGAAAGATCACCAAAAGCAGTTTGCTTTCAGCTGGCAAGGCATTCACTGTAAACTCAGTGATATATCAACTATCCAGTCTTATGTCACAATTTAGTTTACAGTGATCTTAATAACCTCTCCTTCCATAACATATTACACTTGTCCATTATATTTATGACATTACGCTGATTTGACCTAGTGAGTAAGAAGCAGCAAATGCTCTAGACTTATTGGCAAGACACTTGCGTGTGTTGGAAGGTGAGAAATAAATCCAGCAAAAATTTAGAGGCCTTCTACCTCAGTGAAACTTCTAGAGGTCCAGTGACACACACGTGTTGAGGCATACCTTTTAAGGTGAGGGATAAACTATTGCATCTTGTCCTTCCTACAACCAAAATAATAAAAATACATAATGGGCTTCTTTGGATTTTGGAGAAAATATATTATTAATATGGATGTGTTACTCCAGCCTATTTGCCAAGTGACTCAAAAGTGCTAGTTGTTGAGGCCCAAAATAAAGTGAAGGCTCTTTAACATGCCCAGGCTGCTGTGCAAACTGCTTTGCCACTTGAGTCATAATATCCAGAAGATACAATGGTATTTGAATTATTAGTGGCAGATAGAAATGCTATCTGGAGTCTTTGGCAGGTCTCTGCAGGTGAATCACAGCTCAGGCTCAGAGGATCTTTGGAGCAAAGTCCTGGCATCCTTTGTGGATAACTACTCTCTCTTTGAAAAACAGCTCTCGGCCTGCTACTGGGCCTTGGTACAGACCAAATGCTTAACTATGAGCCATGAATTAACATATAACCTGAGCTGCCCATTATGACCACCACCAAAAAGTGGACAGCTGCAGCATCCCTAAAGGTTAGTGGTGAAGGGAAATCTGGGACATCCATAAAGCTGAGTAGTGAAGGGAAATCTTCCCAGTGAGCAGAATGCTGATCATTGCACCTGGCTGTTCACTTTGCTTGAAAGGAGAAATAGCCAGACATGCAATTATATATAGACTTATGGGCTGTGGCCAATGTTCTGATTGGAACATTGAAACTTGGAAGAAACATAATTGAAAAATTGGTGCCAAGAAAATTTGGGGCAAGATATATGGATAGACCTTTCTGAATGGGCAAAAGAAATGTGAAGATATTTGTGTCTTAAGTGAACACTCACGAAAACGTGAACTCACTAGAAGGAGATTTTAATAATCAGCTCTATAGGTTAACCTGTTCTTTAGATACCAGTCAGCCTCTTCCCCAACAACCCCTATCATTGCCCAATGTGTTCATGAACAAAGTAGACATGATGGCAGGGATAAAGATTAAACATGGGCCCAGCAACATGGACTTCCACTTACCAAGGCTTACCTGGCTTATGGCCACTGCTAAGTAGTTAAATTACCAGCAGCTGAGACGAACAATAAGTACACAGTATAATGCCAATCCTCAGGGTGATCATGTAGCTACGAAGCTTTCTTATCTACTATCATGGTATTCCATGTTGCATTGCTTCTGGTCAAGAAACTCACTTCATAGCAAAAGCAGTTTGGCAATGTGCCCATGCTCATGGAATTCACTGGTCTCACCATGTCCCCCACCATCATAAAGCAGCTGAATTGATAGAAAAGTGGAATGGTCTTTCAATGACTCATTAACAGCCCCAGTTAGGTGGTAATATATTGCAGGCTTGGGACAAGGTTCTCCAGGAGATTATATATGCTCAGAAACAGCATCCAATATATGGTGTTGTTTATCCCATAGCCAGGATTCTTGGAGTCCAGGAATCAAGGGGTGGAAATGGGAGTGGCACACCTTAGTATTATCCTTATTGATGCAATAGCAAACATTTGTTCTATCCCTTTAACTGTACATTGCGCTGACCTAGAGATCTTAGTTCCAAAGGGAGGAATGCTACTACTAGATTCCATTGAACTGGAAGTTAAAATGCCAACTGGCCACTTGGGGCTTCTCAGGCCTCTGAAACAAGAGGCAAAGCAGAAGATTACTGTGCTGGCTGGGGAGACTGACCTTGACTACCAAGAGGAAATTGGACTGCTACTCCACACTGGGGATAAGAAGGAGTATGTCAGGAATACAGGAGATCTCTTAGGGTATCTCTTTGAATTATCATGCTCTGTGCTTAAGCTCAATGGAAAGCTGCAATAACCCAATGCAGGTAGGACTACTAATGGCCCAGACTCTTTTCTTTCTTTTCTTTTTTTTTTGAGATGGAGTGTCACTCTATCGATCAGGCTGGAGGGCAGTGGCGCAATCTCAGCTCACTGCAAGCTCCGCTTCCCAGGTTCATGCCGTTCTCCTGCCTCAGCCTCCTGAGTAGCTAGGACTACAGGCACCAGCCACCACACTCGGCTAATTTTTTGTATAGAGACAGGGTTTCACCGTGTTAGCCAGGATGGTCTCAATCTCCCGACCTCGTGATTCACCCACCTCGGCCTCCCAAAGTGCTCAGATTACAGGCGTGAGCCACTGCACCAGGCCTAATGGCCCAGACTCTTTAGGAATAAAAGTTTGGGCCACTTTACGAGGCAAAAGACCACACTTGGCTGAAATGCTCTCTGAGGTAAAGGGAATACAGAATAGGTCATGGAAGAAGATGGCCAGCCAAGTTGACAAGGGGTGGCCTTGTGCGAGTTAATTTTATGTGTCAATTTGAAAGAGCAATGGGGTGTTCAGATATTTGCTCAAACATTATTCTGGGTGTTTCTGTGAAGGTGTTTTTGGATAAGATTAACATTTAAATTGACAAATTGAGTAAAGCAGATTGCCTTCATAATTTGAGGAGACCTCATCCAATTATTTGAAGGCCTGAATAGAACAAAAACTCTGATTCACCTCTGAGTTGAGAGCATTCTTCCCACATGACAGCCTTTGAGCTGAAACATTGGCTTTTTTCTGCCTTGGGACTGGAACTACACTATCAGCTCTCCTAGGTCTCCAGCTTGATGACTCACCCCATGGATCTTGGGTCTTACCAGCCTACATAATTTCAACAGCTAATTCTCTGGAGAACACAGACTAGTACAGCAAAGAAAAAAGATGTCTTTACCCTCCATCTCTGGCTCCCCATTGGTCAAGATTTGTCCATGAAATGCTAACTCACGCCCACATTCAAGTTCACACATGCATGTGTCCAGTGGATTCCCACAACCATGCCACACAGGGAATTGAAAAATCCTCAAAGCAGAAAGTGAAAAATGTAGAGTGAAGTTGAGGTAAGATGCTTTGAGACAGAATTGCATAAACTTGCATGGCTGGTATAAAAAGAAGGCTGAATATACAAACATAGTATATATAAGAGGTAGGCTGAGCAGGTGTGAGGCAGGGCCCATCTACTTCATGTGCCACTCAGATAAACTCATATGCTCCATTAAGTCCAATGCACTACAGAATCCTTCAAGCAGGGCCCTGTCAAGTTTTCTATAAAAGATTTAACACAGAGAGAAGAAAGCTACCATTCCTGCTATGGATTCTAGTCCTTACACCATAATTATTAGTCATCTTCCTGCCCACCACCCATGCTAAAGGAAGTCAAGGCTAAGGCTGCTGCAACTGACCATTTACAGTTCTCACTGAGTGTGGAAGTACCACGATATGTACAAGTGAATCTTCTGGGTTCGACACTTACTACTCCCTGTCTGCAACGAAAGTGTTCTTTGGTTCTTCCTAGTGTTGAGCATAAATTTCTCCTACAATACCATGACTGCTTTCTTTGCCTGGTGTCAACAGATATTCCTCTATGTAACATAATCTTCCACTTCCTCCACTCTTACATTTGTCCACTGGTGCTGACAGCATATGTTAGTTGGATCTAGCTATTATTTGCAAATGTATGTCATTTCCTCATGGAGAATGTATTGTATGTTTCCCCTCAGGCTATGCTACAACTTGATCCTTGTTAATGGTCTGGGAGCAATGAAACAAAATGGAATCTTGAAAAGAAGAAGCATTACTTTGCAAGAAACTTCCTGCCGGTGAGGTCTCTAATAGGCAGGCCTCCAAGTGATGGGAGGCTATAGAGAAGAAGATGCTTCTGCCATCCTCTATGGTTCAGGAGCATCTGGAAGTTGAGAATTTTCTGACTTGTCCACCCAAATGTTCCCAAATGTTCCCATTTTGGGTTAGATGGTCTCACTCAGTTTCTATTAGGGCCCTGACTTTAACCCAGAAAACCTGCTAGGTCTCTGCATGGCAGCTCTAATACTACTACAGTTTAATCCTGGGCCTGGTTTTCATAACAGTCTGCCTTGTGGATGCACAAAATAAGAATCTAACACTAACATAGAGGTCTTCTTTCAGCCCATGCTTTGAGTTGAGAGTTTGTGAATCTGAGATTGTCATTTTTTTCAGGAACCTAAAATCGTTAATAAAGATTAACTAACTTCACCATCTTTATAATTACCATTTCCCACCTCCCATCATACAAGTGCCACAAGTGCATAAGGCTGTGCTGGGCATTCTCCCTGCACTTTGTTAAAACCAACTACCAGTGAAAGTATAAGTAACTGGATGCTACCACATCTAATAACTATCACCCTGCATTCTTACTACTAACTATTAGGTCCTTGTTGCTTGCTGATGAGTGATTCAGTTTCAGGATTCTGCTCTGAGAGTCTGCTTTCTTAGGAACCCTATGGCATCATATGTCTTAGCCTAGGTTCCCCTAAAAATACAGATGCAGAAAGAAGGACTTAAAAATAGTTATTTTATTGGGGGAAATAATCTCAGGGAACAGGTATAGTGTCTGAGAAAAGTGAAACAGAGAAAAAGGGAAAATCAATTGAAGGGTGTGTAATCAAGCTAGTTGGTACTTCTCTGATCAACTACCACTTGATGTTTTCCAAGACCTATGAGGAGCCTTGCAGAATGTGCCTCAGAATTGTCCACCCAGGGGCAAAAGAGGAAAGCCTTTATCCAGAGGTTCCTTTTCCCCAGTGGACAAGGGTGTACTATGGGATGTTTCTCCATGTGCATTTTTGTGTGTGTACAGGAGTGAGTACTGGTCAATTACCTGCAGGTAATCCTATGCAACAGAGATGCCCTAGGAGGGAAAGCAAAAGGCACCAAATGCAGTTGAGGCAAGATGCTCTCAGGTTGCACCTTCACAAATCTGACTGTTGCAATGATGAATGGAAGAAATGTAGCCAAGAGGATGTGAGGCAGGGCACAGACATTATCTGATATAGTGATAACCAGATGGAAGAAGAATTAACATCTTGCAAATGATTGATATCAGAACAATTAAGGAACTCCTGTAAATCAACAACAACAACAACAAAGAAAGAATTCCCATGGAATAGTGGACAAAGTTATGGAAAATCCATTTGCAGAAAGATAAAAAGCATTTGAGGAATGATTCAAAGCATTAAGAGATATGATAAACACTAAGACACAATAAAGTATCACTTTATATCTGGGATTGGTAAAAACGAAAATGCTGAATTTGATAAGGGATGTTGATGAAGTGAGAACGGAGTAACCACCATGCTCCGCTGGTGAGCATGTAGCCCGTTGCAGTCCCTGTGAAGAGTAGCTTACACTACTGAGATGAGTGTCTGTATACCCTAGGAACTGGCAAGTGCACTCCTGAGTTTATATTCCAAAGAATTTTCAGACCAAGTCAAAGAGAAAATGCCAGCAAGGTTCTCTGCAGTTTATTTGTTATTTCCAGTAGTGGGAAAATAAACAGGTAAAGTGTGATTAACACCCTATGCAGTATTATGTAACAGTAGGAAGCAACAGATGAGGTGTACATAAAGTGACATAGAGCATAAAAATAGAGTACTTGGTCACAAAAATATAGAAAATGAGCACAATCTCATTTAGATACATTAAAGTACATGTACACAAACAATATACATTTTTAGAAGAACACAAAATTAGATTCACATAAAATATATAAGAATGACTGCTGAGGAAGAGAATGAGAATTGAGTAGAGGAACAAGAGAACAAGTAATTAAATAATAGAAGTGCATTGCATGTATCGGTAATGATGACAATATGCCATGAGCTAAGGAGTACTACTTACTCAACCTACTGAAAATGAGCCCCAAAAATAAATTTAAAAGTTTTAAATTATAACAGAAATGAATAAGTAAAGTTAGAAAAAGAACATTTTTTTGTGGCAAAAACTCTTCAACATAGAAATTTCGGTAAATGTGATGGAGTCTGAAAAATGATCAAAAGTGTTAAAAGATAATGAACATCAATAAAATGTAGATAACGAACATTGATCATTCAGTATCAAAGTTTGCTAGTGAAAAGACGGAACAATTTTAAGACGGTGGATCGAAGAAAATATTTCAAATGAAAATCTGCTTTATATCGTATTTTCTGCTTCTTTTTTTTTTTCTTTTTTGAAGTAGATTGGAGGGCAGAAAACATAAAACCAAAGGAGAATAAAAAAGTGAATGTGTTTGGAATTGGTAAGTGTGAATGAAAATTTCTTGGGACTTATTCTTACTTCGTGCATCTTCCACAGTAAGAGGTCTCTGCCCCAGCACTCCACCGAGGCTACTCCTCTTTGGGAAGGAACCCTTGCACAGAATTCGCCTCCCCCCCACTTACCAGTTAAATCTATGGCTGAGCTGAAGCTTACTGGCTTGTTCATATTTGACGATATAAATCGAGTTTTAATTACTCTTCAGCGAATATGTTCTTTTAAAAAATTGTATTTGTATTTTAAAGAGAGGTAGAAAAGTCTTGCTCTGAAAAATATGATTCTCTAATGGGAATTTAAGGCCTTCGGGAAAGCAGGTTAGTATGAAGGGAACATGTTTTATTAGAAGGCAGAGAGTGAAGGAGGACTTCTAAAAATTTCATAACACATGAGATGGGCAACTTCTTATTCTACAAGGCTCAGAGGCCTCATCTATTTCACCCCTTTACAGTTACCTATTCCATGTCATCTATTTCCTTTGTCTTATTGCGTGGTTGTATCAGGAATTAGGCAGGCACAAATGAAATAATATGTAGTATTAGAAGTCAGCCTGAATATCTCAAGTCAATAGAAACAGCATTTAGAGATAAAAGTCCTGTTTTTGTATTTAAGTTAAACTATGTATGAAATGTTTTATCCCCTCTTATGTAGAAAAAGAAATTCCAATCTTTGGCCACATTTCTCATAAAGCTTCATATAAAAGAAGGAAGAAGATTAAAAATAATGGTAGTTGATCTGTTTTCTGATTTTATGGTATTTTGTGTGCTTTACAATGTCTCAAGCTTCCTTTGAATTAATATAGAATATGCAAATGAGAATTTAAAACTATGTGAAATTCAGAGTATAGTCACACAGTTGCATAAAAATCCCAATTAAATATAATTAGTATCTGCCTTGGTATATCAGGCAATACCAGAAAACAATGTATTTTGAATTCTTATATATTTTATTACTTAAGTATTTATTTTCAAATAAAGAATAAGAATAACGAAGATTTTTAATCCAAAATAACTTAGTCCATGGAAACCATTAGACTAGTGGTTTATATTTCATGTTCTATGTTAATATTTTATTCTATTGCCTTGATTTTTTGAAGTTGTTGCTTGTGACAATATTTGGCTATGACTGCACACATGAAAAGTTTGTCACAGCTTTTCCTCAATCTTCAAATCTTCTCCCTCAAATAAAACACAAGGGGAGAAAAAACTGCTCAATTTGGTTGTCTGGGCTCTCACAACACCACATATATGGTGTTAGTCCCTTAAACCCAGCAAACTGTTGATGCATAAAAAACAATATTCTCCAAGTGCAGAGGGTCAAGTAGTGCAAAGATACTTAAAATGATACAGAAGGCCCATGTCTCTACTACCAAAAGAAAAATTACTGAACTGCTGTTTGCAATGCTCTGTTTTTGTATGTAACTTTTCTTGGCAACAGATGCAATATTTATAGTAAAGTCTATCACTGTTTATTAATGTTATACATTAGAGTTATTTGCTACTCTAAAAAGATATGCTAAAATATGCCAAAGCATTTTCAAATAAAACAAGAAAAATGAACTGATGATTTATTAATTGCATTTCATTGTTTCATAATAGAATGTGATAAACCTTGAATAAAACAATGTAAATATATTGATTCCATTTAGCATAATTGTGCTAAAACCATTTATAATGAAGTCTCCAGAGAGTTCTTTCAACTTCATTTTTCCGAAAATTGTGAGGCTTCTTTTCTCTTTCTTTCCTTCCTTCTGTCATTTTTAAAAATAGTTACTTTCCAGTAATTCATAGACAAGCAGAATAAGAACACAGAAAAAAACCTGAATGTGCATATGTCCATAGTAATGATAAACAACTTGTTGATTGGGATCTTACAATTAAATGTGATTTTAAAAAACATATTGTAGGTATAGTTTATCTTGTATGGTAAATTTGATGCAAGATAAAATTAAGTAAAGGACTAGTCTCAAAGTTTTAATAACAGATTGTTAAAATAGGTACATTATTAAATGTACACCAATGATTCTGCTTGCCAAAAGAAGCAATTCCATCTCATTTTATATACTATATTTTTAATGATTGCATAATAATCCTCTGCTCTGAGGAGCTGATATATGTGAGAACACTCAACAACTCTGTAGCTGAGTTAAATATAGGACCTGTGGGTTTTATCTGTGTTAAAGACACATGGAGCAAGAGATGCACATTTGCATAAAAATGTATCTTTTAAAGGCCATACATTTTTTGCACACCTGTTTGTGTTCCTGATAGTTCTGAGACTGTTCAGCAGGTGCACTTCATCCTTAATGAGAAGGACCAGTTTATTTTAATACTAAGAAGAAGAGAGTAGAAACAGTGAGGAGATGGCAAAAGAAGAAATGGACTTAATCGCTTATGAAAATGTCATATTTAAGCAATCAGTATTTCCTATAAGTAGTGAGAAAATGGACTGCTTAATTAATAAGATGGCTAAACAAGAGTAGCCGCATGGAAAACAATAAGAGTGAATTGACTCTTTACATCATACCTCAGGATACATTCCAAAAGGATCTAAGAGTTGAGTGTTAAAAAATAAAATAAAACAAATACTAAAAGAAAACATGGATTGATTGCCCTATAATTTGTGTCTGGGGAAAATTTTCCTAACTGTAATTTTAAATACAGAGGAAAAATGACAGATCTTATTAAATTTTTAAGAATGTTTTACATTTACAGTTTTTGCCCATTCAGTATGATATTGGCTGTGGATTTGTCATCAATAGCTCTTATTATTTTGAGATACATTCCATCAATACCGAATTTATTGAGAATTTTTATCATGAAGAGCTGTTGAATTTTGTCAAAGGCCTTTTCTGCATCTGTTGAGATAATCATGTGGTTTTTGTCTTTGCTTCTGTTTATATGCTGGATTACGTTTATTGATTTGCATATGTTGAACCAGCCTTGCATCCCAGCGATGAAGCCCACTTGATCATAGTGGATAATCTTTTTGATGTGCTGCTGGATTCGGTTTGCCAGTATTTTATTGAGGATTTTTGCATCAATGTACATCAGGGATATTGGTCTAAAATTGTCTTTTTTTGTTGTATCTCTGTCAGGCTTTGGTATCAGGATGATGTTGGTCTCGTAAAATGAGTTAGGGAGGATTCCCTCTTTTTCTATTGATTGGAATAGTTTCAGAAGGAATGGTACCAGCTCCTCCTTGTACCTCTGGTAGAATTCGGCTGTGAAACCATCTGGTCCTGGAGTTTTTTTGGTTGGTAGGTTATTAACTATTGCCTCAATTTCAGAGCCTGCTATTGGTCTATTCAGGGATTCAACTTCTTCCTGGTTTAGTCTTGGGAGAGTGTAAGTGTCCAGGAAATTATCCATTTCTTCTAGGTTTTCTAGTTTATTTGCATAGAGGTGTTTATAGTATTCTCTGATGGTAGTTTGTATTTCCGTGGGGTTGGTGGTGATATCCCCTTTATCATTTTTTATTGCGTCTGTTTGATTCTTCTCTCTTTTCTTCTTTATTAGTCTTGCTAGTGGTCTGTTAATTTTGTTGATCTTTTCAAAAAACCATCTCCTGGATTCATTGACTTTTTGGAGGGTTTTTTGTGTCTCTATCTCCTTCAGTTCTGCTCTAATCTTAGTTATTTCTTGCCTTCTGCTAGCTTTTGAATGTATTTGCTCTTGCTTCTCTAGTTCTTTTAATTGTAATGTTAGTGTGTCAATTTTAGATCTTCCCAGCTTTCTCTTGTGGGCATTTAGTGCTATAAATTTCCCTCTACACCCTGCTTTAAATGTGTCCCAGGCATTCTGGTATGTGGTATATTTGTTCTCATTGGTTTCAAAGAACATCTTTATTTCTGCCTTCATTTCGTTATGTACCCAGTAGTCATTGAGGAGCAGGTTGTTCAGTTTCCATGTAGTTGAGCGGTTTTGATTGAGTTTCTTAGTCCTGAGTTCCTGTTTGATTGCACTGTGGTCTGAGAAACAGTTTGTTATAATTTCTGTTCTTTCACATTTGCTGAGGAGTGCTTTACTTCCAACTATGTGGTCAATTTTGGAATAAGTGCAATGTGGTGCTGAGAAGAATGTATATTCTGTTGATTTGGGGTGGAGAGTTCTGTAGATGTCTATTAGGTAGGCTTGGTGCAGAGTTGAGTTCAATTCCTGGATATTCTTGTTAACTTTCTGTCTCGTTGATCTGTCTAATGTTGCCAGTGGGGTGTTAAAGCCTCCCATTATTATTGTATGGAAGTCTAAGTTTCTTTGTAAGTCTCTAAGGAGTTGCTTTATGAATCTGGGTGCTCCTGTATTGGGTGCGTATATATTTAGGATAGTTAGCTCTTCCTGAAGAATTGATCCCTTTACCATTATGTAATGGCCTTCTTTGTCTCTTTTGATCTTTGATGGTCTAAAGTCTGTTTTATCAGAGACTAGGATTACAACCCCTGCTTTTTTTTGTTTTCCATTTGCTTGGTAGATCTTCCTCCATCCCTTTATTTTGAGCCTATGTGTGTCTCTGCGTGTGAGATGGGTCTCCTGAATACAGCAAACTGATGGGTCTTGACTCTTTATCCAATTTGCCACTCTGTGTCTTTTAATTGGATCATTTAGTCCATTTACATTTAAGGTTAATATTGTTATGTGTGAACTTGATCCTGTCATTATGATATTAGCTGGTTATTTTGCTCGCTAGTTGATGCAGTTTCTTCCTAGCATCGATGGACTTTACATTTTGACATGTTTTTGCAATGGCTGGTACCTGTTGTTCCTTTCCATGTTTAGTGCTTCCTTCAGGATCTCTCGTAGGGCAGGCCTGGTGGTGACAAAATCTCTAAGCATTTGCCTGTCTGTAAAGGATTTGATTTCTCCTTCACTTATGAAACTTAGTGTGGCTGGATATGAAATTTTGGGTTGAAAATTCTTTTCTTTAACAATGTTGAATATTGGCCCCCACTCTCTTCTGGCTTGTAGAGTTTCTGCCGAGAGATCTGCTGTTAGTGTGATGGGCTTCCCTTTGTGTGTAACCCGACCTTTCTCTCTGGCTGTCCTTAACACTTTTTCCTTCATTTCAACTTTGGTGAATCTGACAATTATGTGTCTTGGAGTTGCTCTTCTCGAGGAGTATCTTTGTGGCATTCTCTGTATTTCCTGAATTTGAATGTTGGTCTGCCTTACTAGGTTAGGGAAGTTCTCCTGGATGATATCCTGCAGAGTGTTTTCCAACTTGGTTCCACTTTCCCCGTCACTTTCAGGCACACCAATCAGACGTAGATTTGGTCTTTTCACACAATCCCGTATTTCTTGGAAGCTTTGTTCATTTCTTTTTACTCTTTATTCTCTATACTTCTCACTTCATTTCATTCATTTGATCTTCAATTACTGATACTCTTTCTTCCAGTTGATCAAATTGGTTAAAAATATGGAACGCTTCACAAATTTGCGTGTCATTCTTGCGCAGGGGCCATACTAATCTTCTCTGTATCGTTCCAATTTTAGTATATGTGCTGCTGAAGTGAGCACTCTATATATTATTATGGAGAAATGTCAGGTGAAAAAATATCAAGGTGGAAAACAATGTGTATGGTATGCCACTGTTTATCTAAGAAAGGGAATATATGAATATATACATATTTAAATTCTATAATAATATTTACATTACAATATCATAGAAATATAACATTTACATTATATAATAATAAAAAATATATACTATAAAAAAGCATCAAGCTAAATATATAAAATTTCCCTAGAAGAGGAAGGGATAGATAGAGAGGACTGGTTCTGAAACAGTGAACAATATAGTATCAATGTGTGCTCTTAGACCCTTGTCCTTAACTGCAATTTCTGACTAAATAAAAAACCTGGACGTCATAAGGAAATGGTTAATTTCAGGTCTAAGGTATGAAACATAGAAAATAAACCTAGATCATCTTGAATACCAAAAAGCAATTTACTATCAAAGCCTATTCAGATTATCACCAATAGGCTCAGGAAAAATATTAAATGGCTATCACTGGCCAAATGATATCAAATGGATATCATTATCCATAAATATAATGTCTGCCATTAATTGAAATACATGAAATATGTTTACGTCCACCACTTTGTGTTGATTTAAAAAAGGAAGGAAGGAAGGAAGGAAGGAAGGAAGGAAGGAAGGAAGGAAGGAAGGAAGGAAGGAAGGAAGGAAGGAAGGAAGGGAAATGGGGGAAAAAACTCTTACTGTTCTTTGGAAGACACTAATGAACGAATTCACTTCTCTTTCTTTCTATTTTTATTTTTACTTTTTTTGAGTCTCCCTGTGTCACCCAGGCTGGAGTGCAGTGGCGTGATCTTGGCTCACTGTAACCTCTGCCTCACAGGTTCAAGCTATTCCCTTGCCTCAGCCTCCCAAGTAGCTGAGATTACAGTCGCCTGCCACCACACCCAGCTAATTTTGGTATTTTTGGTAGAAATGGAGTTTCACTGTGTTGGCCAGGCTGGTCTCGAACTCCTGACCTCAGGTGATAAACCCAACTCAGCCTCCCAAACTGCTGGGATTACAGGCGTGAGCCACTGTGTCTGGCCTCAATTCATTTTTTAAAGCTACTAAATAAGGGAAAGGATGAAAGAATTATCCTTCTTTATTTTCACCAAAGAAAGATGTATTTGTTAAATTGCAACATTGAAATTTTGGTTAAAAATCTACAGCTCTTAAAAAAAAAAGAAAGAAAGAAAAGCTGAGAATTAATGACTTAAGCATGCCACTAAAGTTAGAAAAACAAAAATTACAGGTTCTAAATCCTTGCAGAATCACCACACTGTCTCCCACAATGGTTGAACTAATTTACACTCCCACCAATAGTGTAAAAGTGTTTCCATTTCTCCACACCCTCTCCAGCATCTGTTGTTTCCTGACTTTTTAAAGATTGCCATTCCAACTGGTGTGAGATGGTATCTCATTGTGGTTTTGATTTGCATTTCTCTAATGACCAGTGATGATGAGCTTTTTATCATATGTTTGTTGGCTTCATGAATGTCTTCTTTTGAGAAGTGTTTGTTCATATCCTTCACCCACTTTTTGTTAGGGTGTTTGTTTTTTTCTTGTATATTTGTTTAAGTTCTTTGCAGATTCTGGATATTAGCCCTTTGTCAGATAGATAGGTAGAAAAACTTTCTCCCATTCTGTTGGTTGCCTGTTCACTCTGATGATAATTTCTTATGCTGTGCAGAAGCCTTTTAGTTTACTTATATCCCATTTGTCAATTTTGTCTTTTGTTGCCATTGCTTTTTGTGTTTTAGTCCATTACTGAATATATACCCAAATGATTATAAATCATTCTACTATAAATACACATGCACACACAGGTTTATTGCAGCACTGTTCACAATAGCAAGGACTTGGAACCAACCCAAATGCCCATCAATGATAGACTGGATAAAGAAAATGTGGAATACTATGCAGCCATAAAAAAGAATGAGTTTAGGTCCTTTGCAGGGACATGGATGAAGCTGGAAACCATCATTCTCAGCAAACTAAGACAAGAATAGAAAACCAAACACCGCATGTTCTCACTCATAAGTGGGAATTGAACAATGAGAACACGTGAACACAGGCAGGGGAACATCACACACTGGGGCCTGTCAGGGGGTGGGGCTAGGGGAGGGACAACATTAGGAGAAATACCTAATACAGATGATGGGCTGATGGGTGCAGCAAACCACCATGGCGCATGTATACCTATGTAACAAGCTGCACGTTCTGCACATGTACCCCAGAACTTAAAGTATAATATATATATATAAAAAAAGAAAAATTAAATCCATGGAGAGTTGAAGGAGATAATAAACCTAAACCCCAAAACCTCCAAAAACAAAAACAAAATACATTAGAGATTATCTACACTGCAGGGACAAAACTTTTCAGTAGTAAATATAAAACGAAAGGACTAATAAAATGAAAAGACACACAGGCAGTAAATATTTTATTTTAATGATGTTATATATATAATCAGGCCAGTAGAAAAATATTGAAAATAAATATTATGACATAAAAAAGGAAAAAAGTAGGGAAGTAATGCTTTTTGAATTACATTGATATATTTTATTGAAAAAAGAGAAAAACTTGTACCTATGGATTTTGTTGCAGTAATGAAAAACATTACAGTTAATAATAAGGGGCAATTAAAATTTTAAAGATAACATTTAAAGAGGAGAAAAAAATTTTACTTTAAAGCTATTATCAAATTCCATATAACATTCCAGGTTTAAATGAAATTTTTTCACTTCACAAAAGTAACCTTACACCTAGCACTTCACACTTTATTTCACTATTTAAAATTTTAAACAAAATAAGGACTCCAAGTGTAACCTGGAATGACAGAAATGAAATAACTTGAGCTCTAGGCCTTATCATTATTTATCTTGAACCTGCTGTATAACAGGAACACGTAAACCATTGCAATTGGGAGCACAAATTGTCTGAAATAAGATGTAATAACTCTAAACTCTTATGAATCTACTCTCCAAATGAAGTCATTTAACTAAATCTACATGTGTCACAGGTAGACTGTACAGGTTACCTCATTACCTTCCAGGCCAAAAACAACGTTGAATGATGCAAATAGTAAGCACATAGTAATTTGGAATTTTCTGTGTTTTTGAAATTCAACAGTAACCACAGCAATCATTTAGATGGTAGGACCACAAAGTAATTTTTAATAGAGGAGTATTTTATCACTGATATTGTTTAGGATTGCCAGTCCATGATGATAATAAAAAGCACATCAACTTTTAGTCAGTTTTATCTAGTGTTTTATCTTCTGCAAACCATGCTTTTTCTTGTATCCAGGCAAGACCACTCCCACAACCCCATTTACTATATGCTGCTGCTGCAAATAATAATACTTTACAAACTAGTAAAATGGAAAAATAAATTTCACAAAGCGAAGTCACGAATAAATAATATTAGGAATAAAAAAGATAGATACAACTATATATATCTCATAGCAGTTAAAAAGATAACAATACTCTGAACTGCATGACAAAAAATTTGAAAATTTAAATGCAATGAAAAATATCCCAGTAAAATACAGCTTCTGAAAACTAAGAAAGAAAAAGAATGCTTTAATAGGAAATTAAATTAAATGCTAATTTTTTTCACACTAATCATTCAGGGTTAATGACAATTTATGCCAAATCTTCAAAGTACTAGTCACTCCAGTTCTTCAGCTAACTTTTTCAGAAGATTCAAAAGGAGAAACCTCCCAGGTCATTCCCTGGGATCAGTATAACTTTGAAACCAAACTCATCAGTACAAGAAAAAGTAAAGAATAGTATTATTGGTGAATATAAATGCAAAATATTAACAAACTGAGTATAGAAGTGTATAAGGAAATGTATCATGACCAAGTAGAATTTATCTCAATATAAGAGTTATTTGGCTATAAGGAAAATATCCCTACATCATATGCAAAAATGTTTTAAGAAAATTTGGCATGTATTTATGATATTTAAAAATATGCTTAGCAAACTAAGAATAAGAGATAACTTCCTTAAAAGGTATTACTATGGTTTGAATATTTATCCCCTCCAAAACTCATGTTGAAATTTAATCCCCAGTGTGACAGTATTGAGAGGTGGGGCCTCTAACAGATGACTGGTTCTTTTTTTTAATTCTTAATTTTTGTGGGTACATAGTGTATATATTAGATCATGAGGGCAAAGTCCTCATGAATGGATTAATCCATTTATTGATTATTAATGGGTTAATCAATTAATAAGTTATCACAGGAGTGGCACTGGTGACTTTATAAGAAAAGGAGATACCTGAGCTAGCACATGCAGCCCCTTCACCATGTGCTGATCTGCGCTACCTCAGGACTTTACAGAGTCCCATCAGCAAGAAGGCCCTCACCAGAGGTGGTCCCTTGATGTCAGACTTCCCGGTCCCTGTAACTGTAAAATATACATTACTTTATAAAATAAATTACCCAGTTTCTGGTATTCTGTTGTAAGCAAGAAAGAACAGAATAAAACAGCACCTACAAAAAACCTATAGAAAATGTCATTTTTTAATACGGAAACTTTGAAAACACACCCTTAAAAATTATATACGAGTCAAAAATGCATGCTATAACCACACTAACAGATCTTAATAGTAAAGTAATCAGATGAGAAATGAAGCTAAGTACCTGAGAATGGAGGAGGTAGAAACAAAACGGTCATTATTGGCAGATGGTATGATTGTCTACATTGAAACCCCCTAAAAAAATAACTATGAATAGATCATTAAAAAATAAGTTTAGCAAAGTGAAAAGACACAAGGTAAATATTCCAAAATCAATTAAAATGTTTTGCATCAGTAATAAAATAATCATAATTAGCTATCATTTATAATAACAAAAATTATATATTAATGAGGACAAAATAACCAAGCATATTTAAATCCTTTGTGGAGAAAAGTATAAAATTTATTGAAATATCTTAATGAAGAACTAATAAATGGAGAGATATGCTATATTTATTGATAGAAAAACTTAATATCATAAAGATACAGATTTTCCATATATATATATTCAATGTAATTCATATAAAAATCTTGACAATATTATTTAAAGAAACTTCACAAGATGATTTAAAATTTATTGGAAGAGCAAAGCGTCAAGTATAGCCAAAATATTCCTAAACAGGATTAATGTGGAAAATTAACCCACCAAGATTTCAAGAATTACCATAAATTTCAAACATTTAGGATAGTTTGATGTTTAAATAATGGTAAACAAAGAGATCAATGGGGCTAAATAGCCAATGTATAGATACATGCTTAGACACAGAACTTTAATAGATGATAAATGTGAATATGGGATAATGCCCTAAAAGATGCTCAATCAGTTATTTATGTGGGAGAAAAAAATTGAATCCAACCTCACACTACACACACACAAAAACAATTCCAAGTGGAGCAAGGATTTCAATATGAAAAGTGTAATTTTAACATTTTCAGATTTAAAATATAGGGAAACAGCTTTATAACTTTAGGATATTGGATAACAATGAAAACTAGAAAATCCATAACCATGAAGAATAATACTGATATTTACAACTACGTTGAAAGTTTAAACTTATGTTCATCAAAAGCCATTCCTAACGGAGTTGTAAGATTAGCCACGAAATGAGAGAGAATAATTGCAACACATGTAATTGACAAAAGCAGCATCTAAAATACATACCAGATTTTCGATTCCTCTAAAGCAAAAACAAAAGTAGGAAAGATACATGAACAGGAATTTCAGAGGAGTTGAAATACGTATGGCAAAAACCCATGGAAAATGAAATGCAATGTCATTATTAATCAGTGCCATGTCAATTAAGTCAACAATGAGATACTCTTCAAAAAACCTACTTTCTTAAAAAAACAGCAATTCTGGTAGTCCCCAAAATTGAAGATGTTGTTAATAAGTGGAGACGCTTATATGCTGTTAAGATGGCAAACTACTTTGAGGACAATTTTGTATTACTTTATAAAATTGAACATGTGCACATGATACTGCACAGCAATTCTACTGCTGAAGATAATCTCTGGAAACACTTTGGGACACGTATACCAAAAAACAACTATAAGAATGTCTACAGTCTCACTTGGGAAACAGTAAAACACTGGAAACAACCCAAATGTTCAATGACAGGAGAGGGAATAAATAAATGGCTAAATTAAATTATATATGGCAGGGAAGATAAATTGAACAACCACATGGATGAAACTTTAAAACAGTTTCAATAAACACATTCAATTCCAGATTACTATTATATATTGTATCATTTTGATAAAGCTTAAAAAAGTAAACTATAATAACATTTTTTGATCTTATACATATAATAAAACTGATTTTTATAAAGCAAGAAATAGTACTTGCATATGAGAAAGGAGGCAGTGAGATAGGATGGACTGGGATTGAGGCCATATTCATCATGTTCTAGATGTTACATTGATGTTCTAGTCTAACACTCAATGTAACATCTAGAAGATCATCTTGTTTTATCTTTGTTTTATTATCATTATGCTTTATAATCTTCATATATGTAATTCAGTATTACATTGTTCAAATGGTGGAATACAGTTAAGATTATAATATACATATAATTAATAAGAAGAAGAAGAAAGAAAGAAATGAGGTTGGAGGGATAATAACATAAATACTCATCATACCTCTGAACACTTATTGTTTCATTAGGAAGGAGGAGAGGCAATGAGTACAACTCAGGAATTCCCTCTTGGTCATAAATTAAACATATGGGAAGGTAAGTTTCAGAGCATTATGTTGTCTATTCTTGTTTAGTGTATCACATGAGTTTGTCCTGATTCAAAAATTTTAATAGAAATAGTAGGGGAAAGTTGTCTGTAGAGAAAATAATGTTGTTTAAAATAATAATATTAGGAATGCAACTTTGGAATATGAGAAAAGTAAAATATAAATTTTACTACGGCTCTAGATATAGCTATAATTTACAAGACACACAGAAGACAGCACAACATATTGACACAATGAGGAAGACAAATGAGGCTCTCCAACAAATAAAATACATTGTGAAAAAAGGGAGCGGAGTAACTCATAGTTTAAAATAACATTGAATTGCAACTTACGGGCGAACTCTAATATATGGACCTTATTTGGATCTTCATTCAAAGTGTTGCAAAAACTTACCAGAAAAGAGGAGGAATTTGAATGCTGGATTTTATCGATGATTATTTGATGTACTGTTTGATATATTAGATTGTTTCTTTTGATGTATTAAATCATTACTATTTAATTATTTAACCTGTGATAATGGTGATGTGATTTTTTTTTTTTTCTTTCTTGAGACGGAGTCTCGTTCTGTCTCCCAGGCTGGAGTGCGGTGGCCTGATCTCTGGCTCACTGCAACCTCCGCCTCCTGGATTCAAGCAATTCTCCCGTCTCAACCTCCCGCGTAGCTGGGATTACAGGCACACGCCACAACGCTTGGCTGATTTTTGTATTTTTAGTAGAGACGGGATTTCACTGTGTTGGCCAGGCTGGTCATGAACTCCTGACCTCAAGTGATCCGCTCGCCTCGGTCTCCCAAAGTGTTGGGATTACAGGCATGAGCCACCGCCCCGGGCCGGTTCTGTGATTTTTACGAGACCATAGTTTTTGGACATAAATGCTAATATATTTATGGATGAAATTATAAAATGTTGAGTATATGCTTAAAAACAATTTTGAGGCCGGGTGCGGTGGCTCATGCTTATAATCCCAGCACTTTGGGAGGCTGTGGCAGTCGGATCAGCAAGTCAGGAGTTCGAGACCAGCCTGACCAACACAGTGAAACCCCGTCTCTACTAAAAATACAAAAATTAGCTGGGCGCGGTGGTGCATGCCTATAATCCCAGCTGATTGGGAGGCTGAGGCAGGAGAATCGCTTGAACCCGGGAGCTGGAGTTTGCAGTGAGCCGCAATCAATGCACTCCAGCCTGGGCACCTGGGCAACAAAGCTAGACTCCGTCTCAAAAAACGAAAGTAAACATAAAAATATTGAGAAGTAGATAGAAACATAAATGCCACAAATTGGCCCTGTATTTATATCCGTGGAAGTTGGGGATGAGTGCACGGAGATTCTTTATTCTGTTCTCTCAACATGTGGATATGTTGAAATTTTTCATCATAACATGCTAAAATTAAAAGTAAAATAGGTATTTGGGTGTATAATATCTATCCCATTCATTTCTCATAACACTGAAGAAAGCAGAGCACTGTTTACTATCTTTTTTTTTTTTTCAGAAGAAAATCCTATAGAATCTAAGAGACTCATAAGTTAGATTTAAACTAAGGCAGAGCTGGGATCACAATTCAGAGGCTACAGATTTTATCCAATATCTGTCTACTACCTCTGAATCCATAGAATTTTATGTTGCTTCTAGGTGAAGTTCCACATCATCTTTATTTATAAGTGAGATAAGCGCTCACAAAATGCATCGCATTCTTAGACATATAAATGGGAGTGTATCATAACCCTGTAAACAAGTTATAAAAATGAACCTACCTCTTTAGGTGTTTGCTTTTATCCCCACCCTCCCCACAAGAAAAACACTTGTCAAAAATTAAATGAACTTCAGTGTTGTTTGGTTAATAATCTGAATACATAAATAAAGGTTATTATTTCTAAAAGGAGTGTGCTATTTAAATTAATGTAGCAATTTTGGCACCATCTTCTGGTGCTAAGGTGAACCTTGGATTCTGTGTGATTTAATCCACAGGTACAAAAAGGCTCATATCCTAGGGGAGAAGAAAGGAAAAGGAGACCAGGGTAAGACACAACATTTGATGGGGATGGTGGAGTGGGGAGATGGAAACTAAGTGCTCAGTTTTAAACGGCTCAATGTGGTTTATTTTGTAAAATATAAAGATGGCTTGGTATGAAAACTTATTTCTCTTTATTTGGCAGAAATAAATACCCCATATGTTTACAAAAGTATGTCTATGCAGGACTGAAATTTTTATGTTACCAAAGGTACTAAAAGCCAGATAGCTACAGAAATGTTACAGAAATGTAACAGAAAGCCAGACAGCAAATAAAAATAACTTAAAAACAAAAACAAAATAAAACTGCTAACAGAACATTTGAGACTTTTGTTATTTTCTTTTATACATTAGTTACTTCCTGAAAGCTTGGTTTCTTGTTAGTTTATCCTGGTCTTTCAATATATAGTTTGGAAATATATCCTATTTTGTGGTTAAAACTAATAACTCTACTTTTCATCAACCCAAGCCTAGTTCTGTAAAGCATTTTTAAATTTCAAAGTTAATTGAGCTTCAGAACAAAGTCGTGCATAGAATTCTAATTTGCAGTGGAGAATCTGCATCATGCCTGATGATGTCTCCCTGGAGACAAAGCATCAGGTAGTTTTGTCAATCAAATCAAAGTCATCATGTTCCCATCTAATTTATTATAGTTATTTATATGTTTACTTATGTCTTCAAGGGAGATTTGATTATGAATTATTTACTGTTGTTATTCACTTGTAATGCACCAATCACCACATCAAGACCAATTTAGGAATGATGTCTGCAAATTTCCAGATAAAGAGTACTAGGCAATTTATGTGATAAACTAATGATACTGTGAAAAAAAAGGAAATTGTTTTACATGAAATTCCTGTTATGATTTTTCTGAAATTTTCAAGTTACTCTTAACAAGCCTTTCTTATGGAAAACAAAGAAGGGGGACACATAAAAGAGAGGTAATATGAGTTGGAGGGTCATAAGATCATGACAAGTGCAGAAAATAAATGTGGTTAAGTAAGTGGATGAATTGGATGTATGAGAGGGAAATATTGGAATTAAGAATTTTAAGGCTTTTACTATTCCAGGTGACACCAAATCCAAGGTACTGAAGAGGCTGACTGGAGTCTATAGTGCTAAGAGTTAGTAAGTTGTTCTCTAGAGTTCAAAAGTGTTATATGCATGGACAAGAAGTTCAGATCACTGTGGAGGAAAAATGTGTGAATCATTTGCCAGAATCCTTTCTCATGAACCTGTGCATTTACAAAGGCTGTTTCTTCTGCTTAGAATATCTTTACAACCACCTATTTGCCTGTCACACTCCTATGCCTTTTTCAAGCACCAGCTCAGATCTCAACCAGTCTATGAATCATTGCCTATGAATCATGTCACATTAATTCTTCCAAGCTCTCTGATCTTATAGCATTTCGTTCTCACCTAGATAATAGCATTTAACAGATTAAGTTGTATCTATATTTTTACAAATGCATCTCTCCATTACACCGTGAACTTCTCAATGGTAGCCAGCAGGTCACATTCTCTGTTGTAACCTACATAGCATCCATAGTGCCTGCCATGTAGCCAGTTCATGATATTATGTTTATTGAGTTAAATAATGGATACACACAAAACAGCCACCAAGGGAACATACAGGAAGGCACAATTAATTCTCAGAGGGCTGGGAGAGTGCCACATAAAAGGAATCAGTCAAACCAGACCTTTACGAGATACAGATTGTCACCAATCACAGAATTAGAAAGGCAATCCAGGCTGAGCAAACCACAGAAGTAAAATCAAGGCATGTGAAAACATCAAATACCTTCAAAACCGGTATGAATTCATCATTTATTAGTGCAGTCAATACATTCATTGATTATCACTCTATCCCAAGCATTGTACTAAGAGAATAAAAATAAAATCATAATACATTATTGTTGCCCTCAAGAAAACATAGTCTTAACAAGGGAAAACAAACATGAAAAGAGAAAAAATTATTCTACAGCATGGAAGTGTTGTGGAAACAGGAACTAAGTAATGGGGTAGCACAAAGAACAAGCAAGAAAATTAGCCAAGCTTGGGGGCTTGGATGAGGTCACTGAAAATATGACATTTCATTGAGTATTTAAAAGTGAGGAAAGGAAAAATAGATCTTAAAAAATAAAGAATAGTATGTGCAAATTTTTTATAATATTTTATTTATAAGTATTACAAATACACATTACCGGGTCCATGTGATATTTGATACAAGAATACAACGTGTGCTGATCAAATAATAGTATTTGGGATAACTCTGGTGCCTTTTCATTCTAGTGCATTTCCCATATTCTAGTGCATATCTCCCATAAAATAAAATTTAATTATGTCGCTTGTTAGTTTAAAGGCTTTTATTGGCCTGCTATTGTTTAGAAAATAACATTTGCAGTTCCTTACTTTGGAACAATTTTTTTTTTAAAGAATCACATTATAGAGGTCTTTTTTTCAGAATTAAGAACTGTAAATGTTATTTTGTAGACAATGGCAGGCCAATAAAATGTTTTAAACTAACAATCGATATAATCAAATTTTATTCTGGGGAGATAGTACTGGCGATTCTGAGGAAAATGCACTAGAATGGAAAGGCACTGGAGGTAGAGACAAGATGAGGTTTGCAACAGTTCAAATGGTAAAGAGAAAGTAGAAATGGATAGAAGAAAGATATCCTGAGATATGACCTGCCAAAAAAGGATTGATCCAGAAAAATAATGTTGAAAGTTTTTTATTTGTGTAGTAAGTAATTAAAGATACTGAAAAGAGCAGAATACGATAAGTTAACAGACATTTTAGGTAGATGTTTCTTGTGGCAATGCAAATACTAGATTAGAAACACAAGAGACTAGAGTCCTAGGGATCTGTTAGAAACTTATTACAAAAGCCTAGGGAAGAGATGTTAAGGACTCACTGGAATTATGGAAGAGAAAATAGAAATAAATCAAAGGAAGAGTGAGAGAGCTGATATATGAAAAGTACGAGAGACGAAAAATATATGAAAAGTACAAGAGATGGCTCATTCATGTACTTATTTATTCATTCGACAGATAGTTTTTCAATTATCATGCACCAAGCAATTTGCTTGGTACTGAGAATTCAGGGGTGAACAAAATAAACATCCCTGCCCAGAGCATATGGCTTAGTGTAAAGAGAGATAATTTAAGCAAGTAATTATAAGAAGAGATGTTGAATGCTATATTATGAAAGTAAAGGATTCTATAAAAATGCATATCCATAGCACTTAGTGTGGTCTAGAGGGCTAGGGGATGATGACGTTGAGGTTGAAATCGAAAGAATGAGTAGGACTAGCCAGGCCAAATCATGCAGGGGAAGGAAATTTTGGAAAAGAGGAACAGCATGTGGGAGGGGGATTATTGTAGTGAATGACTGAGTTTAAGGCTGAGCAAAGGTAAGAAAATGGAGAATGCAAATAAAAGCAACCCATTCAAGAAGTCTGACTGTTGAAAGAGATGGATTTTACATGAAATAACAACAGAATTGTGGTTTCCACTTTTTAAATTGTGTTACAATTTACATACAAGAAAATACACAGGTTTTAAGTGTACAGTTCAAATAGTTTTTAAAACAAGACGGTCAAGTAACCGCCAGCTCATCCAAGGTATAAAACATTTTCATGATCCTGAAAAGCTCCCTGACGCTTCTTTCAGGTCAATGCCCCAAGGAAACTGCTCTTCTAATTTCCATCATTATTGCTTCGGCTTGCTAGCTCTAGAATTTTATGTGAACGGAAGCGTACGGCACATTTTCTTTCCTATCTGGCTTCTTTCATGTAACATAATATTCTTGAGATGTATCCATTGGTGGTGTGTAGCTGTAGTCTGCTGCTTCCTATTGCTGAGTAGGGTTCCACTGCATGAATACGCCATATGTTGTTAGTCATCTGCTGGTGACTATCTATCTATCATATGTAAACGAGTCTTCGTTTGACCCTATCTTTTTATTTTTCTAGGACTGACTAATGGATTATAGCCTAAGTATACACTTGAGAAATAATCTATCCAGCAAATCCCTGTGACATGAATTTACTTATATAACAAACCTTCACATGTACCCTTGAACCTAAAAGTTTTAAAAAAAGAAAGAAAATACCACTGTTTCTCAATGTTACTGTATCATTTATCTTTCCCCCCAGCAGTTCACATGAGTTCCAGTTGCTCCACATCCATTCTAGCAGTTGATATTTTCCACCTTTTTTAACTTTAGTAATTCTAGAGTAAGTTGTGAGGTTTCAGTTTATAATTTCCTGATGACTAATAAAATTACACATTATTTCATGGACCTGTTAGTTGATTGTGAAGTGTTTATCTAAGAGTTTTTGAGTTTTAAAAGAGATAAGGTGAAAATATTTATTTATTTATTTAATTTTCAGAGACAGAGTTTTGCTGTGTTACCGAGGCTGGTCTCGAACTTCTGGGCTCAAGTGATCCTCCCACCTCATACTCCTGAGTAGCTGGAATTACAGGCGTGGACCACCATGCATAGCTAAGGAGAGAATATTTTGATGCACAAAGCCACGAATCGGGTGGGAGGGAGAAGTTGAAAATACAAAAGAATAATAAAATTAAGAAAACAAGTTACTTTTGAGAAGCAGATAGTGTATTCAAAGTTTGTTACTTCTATTACAAATATTGGATCACTGATATATTTACTTTTCCAATCTTGTTGAAAGAGACTGAGAAACATTCTGACTTTACTACTGATAGAACTGATTTGAGAATGTCAAGAAAATCTTGGATGATAACTTACAATTATCCAAAAATCACTTGTTCAGCTACAGATTGATCTCTTCTGATTTTGAAATTGCATGAGATCTTGTATCTGATCCCTAAAGATACTGTTCTGTATTTAGTAGGAGCCATTGTGATGACACGAATTCAGAGTAACACATAGATGAAAACAGTACAAATGAGATTAGCCATATTATATAAATAAAATCAAATAAAGTAACTCTTCAAGAAAGTTTGTTTTTAAAAAGTTTAAGAGAGAGAGATATATAGATATATAGATATGTATATAAAGTTTGAAATATATATATATTTGATGTTTAGCAAAACTATATTTAAGAAGACATTTATCAAAAGCTGGCAAAAGAATTAGCTGTACTGTGAAAATAAGAGAATAAAAATGTTGATCGTTGAGTTTAACCATAATCTAACACCAGTATTTTGCCATTTCAAAATCAACTGGTTTATAGTAAATGTTTAAAATAAGGAGTCTTCTTTATGTAGAGACTTATGAAATAAGACTTTGAATTTTTAATTTCTATGGATGGTTTTAATGACAATACACTTTTTATGTAAAATCATCCGTAAGTGGTAGTAGGCAAAACAGTAGAGAAGGATTTTTTTCGGTTAGAGTTTACCTTCCTTGACATGTTGATTTGCCTCAATCACTTGCCCACAACCACATCATAGAATCAATACTCAAGTGTTAGTTGTGGTGTCATTTTCAACTCGATGCAGTGGACCACAGAAAAGTAAAGTTTCTTAAGTACAAAGTTCAGCGTCTTTCTCATTCCCTCCTTCTGTTGCAAAGATTATTCCCAAAATCAAATGAATAAAGAAGAGAATTATAGTCTGTATTTTAGGATTGTTAAAGGTTTTTCTGTTTCTGACAGTTTGGCTTTCTTTTGTCATTTTCTCACTTAAATGTTGTAAACTCAGAAAGTGCTAAGCTAAGATTCTTTATGTAGTGTTACACATGCCGTAAGACAATATTATTTTACCATGTCAAAGTTGTTTGCACCATTTGGAGCACATCTATCATCAAAACTCAATTAAATGGAGTCTTTCTATCTTCAACTAAAACAAACTGTTTACTTAGATTTGCTCAGTGTTTACTTCGCAAGAGGTAGAAGACCCAAATAGCACAGTAACATAGGTGTCTGGGGATATACCAGGGGTCAAAAAATTTAACCCAAAGAAGGAAGCCTTCTTTTCTGGTTGCAACAAGAGACTTTCTTTTTCTTTTGCCAAGTAAATGGCAGCATTATAATGTTATTCATACCTCACTGGTGTCCTAACAATTCCTCTATTCAAACTGAAAAGGGATATATTCTCTTTGTTGCAAAGTATTAAATTTGTCCCTTGAGATTAGTGTGTAGGCAGTTTTAAAGGATGAAACAGGATTAGATAAGGTTTCTTTACTGAGAAAGAGTTCTGAAACAGTACAGCAGAAAACCCTCTTGTATTACCTGTATTGAAAAAAATCCTTTGTTTTAACACTTCAAATCACAAGTCAAATTTATTATATTATTAGTTGACAAAATGTTTCTTTGTGGGGTTTTGTGAAAGGTAGACAAGTTACAAATAGAAAAGGAAATGACACTTGCCTTAATTGTATTTGAAATTTTATATATTTGAAATCTATCTATGGCATTTATAATTTAAATATGTTTTAAGAGATATTAAAAAGCTTACAGTAATTATAGTTATCTGCTTAAAGATTCAGAATGTTTCTGCCTCTCTTGATGCTATTTGGAAAGGATGAAAATCATATTGTATATCTAATGAACAGAGCCAACATTTGTTAAGTTTAAAAGCGTCAAAATTATGTCAAGGGCAGTTCTGGAAAACACATCAGTGGTTCATTTGTGTTCCACTTACCTGTTTATAGTTATTAATGTTGTTCATCACAGGAAGAAATGAATGAATATCATCAAGTTTTCAAGTGAAATGGCAGTATTTGTTTTCTTCAGAAAGAAGAAAAATTACTTGTGATAATATATTGCTTCTCTAGTTACATAATTTTAATGTTATAGGCCCTTTCTAATTACTAGTAAAGCTACTGTGGGATTTCATGGTTAAGTATTTGTGTTGGTCTTTTTTTTTAATTTTACCTGGAAGGGCAGAGACTGAGTAAGGCTTTCTAGACTGCAGTAGTTACTTCTCTTTAGATGTTCACATTATTCTACATTAGTGCTTTTGCTGAATGTTATTAACCACAGGGAAAATTTTTTGTCAAAAAAGAAAGATTTGCAATGAGATCCCCCAATTTTTTTGGTGAACTCAATGTGAAAAATATATATTAAATTAAGATTGAACATAATGTTTTGCCATGTGTGCAGATATTTAAAGCCTAAAAGAAAACAAAATTAGGTATATAAGATTTCTGCCAATAAAGCTTTAAAAAAAAAGTCCCTTTGTGTCTTGATGGAACCTTGTTATATACAAACCAGGGAACCTTCTGCATACACTTCTCTTTTTCACATTGCTGTTAGATTATCAATCTTCTCATGGCACCACTCTGCTTCCATCAACCCCTGTTCACAAACTCTCTTGGTTTCCTCCTGTCTCCAGAAGAAAATCCAGACTCTGACTTGATATTCAAAGCCTTCCAAAGTCCTTCTCTAAGCCTCCCACCATCACCTTTCTGAGTTAATTGTATACCAGGCTTATTAACACGCCCAACCTAGATTCCCTCTAAACTGTACTCTTAGAGAGTCCTATAAGTATCACTATGGCTTGGAGCTTTCATGGCATCACTCATATTGTTCTAGTTCCCTGTCTATCCTTTCAGTTTTTGCTTTGTCTATTTTGCCTTTCACCTGCTGTTACCTTAGGAGAGTAAATATTTGCTAGTATGTTTCTGATAGACATCCCTGTGTTGGTCCACAATACAAAGACATCCTGATGTAATACCCCTTGCCTGCATGGAAAGTTTTAAGTCGTTTTTAGAAGGCTTTGTTATTTGGCAAGCCAATAAACTTACCATGTTTTCAGGTTTCAGCATGCTCAGTGACTGGAATGTCTTTAATATTTCTCCTGATTTCCACTTATTCCTTCTAGTTCTAAATAAAAATAAAAGTGCTAATGTTTTACACATATAACTGACATTAAAAAGTTTTAAGTGTGCATTAGTTATACAAAAACAAACATCTGGATGTTTGCAAACAGTCAATCTTGAATTAAATGTTTTTTACTATTTTCATCCTGATGTTCAAGGTCATAAAAATAGATACCTGAGGTCTGATGGTATTATAAAACTAAAACTAAAACAAATTCTATCCGTATCTTACATTTTTATGGGTGTTTGAAGCATATACATGCATCATCTTTAAATCACATTTTCCCCTTATGTCCCATTTTGAATATTCTCTATTTAAGTTGGATTTTATTTCTGTGAAACGGGCTCTTTGCAAATAATTTGAGAAGTTTTGGGAAAAAATAATTAACACAAATAATGGGGGAAAATGAACAAATATTGGATGGTAGTAAAATGAGAAATGAAAGATTTGAATAAATTAATACCATTGTTGAAAAGTGGTAGTTTTTTCCTACTTTCATGCTCACATCACAACATTCACTATGAGGAAGACCTAGACATGGAGCTGGCAAGTGGGATTGTTTAGTCATTTATGGTGATGCTGGTGTCGCTTACTTTGAATTTACTGAACTTCAAAAACCATGGGAGCCATGCAAGGTAAGGTCCTAGCTTATTGGCACTTTCAAAAGTCACTTATATTTGACTTATATATTTCCACCCAGTTCTACATTTGAAGAGAAAAGAATGCTCAAATTATGTGACAAAAACTATCTTTTTTTTACCACCTCAGGGCATTGGAAATCAAATACACAGTTTCCCCTACTTCAGTCATTGCCTATGAACCATAACAAAGTAAGCTTACTGGTGAAAAAACTTGTACCCCTAAGTTTTGTCCGAGTTCAGAGCCTGTTTTTGTGAATGAAGACTATAAACCAGGTAGGTTCACTTCTTTGTTTGTCCTTTGTCTCTCATCAAACACTTGAAATCCTCTTTCACTAGATGGATTTGACTAATGGATTATTACATTTTGTATAACACATATTTTATGTAGTTCAACATGGTTTAATTATTCAAAGAGACTTTTGGTCAGATCAAAGATGATTCTTGCAGTCATGCTACATGAAATTTGTGCATAAAATCAGAGTTGACCCATCAAGGTTGATTTAGAAGTTTCGCAGCAGATTTTTTTTTTTATTTTTATTTTTTTCTGAGACAGAGTCTCACTCTGTTGCCCAGGCTGGAGTGCGGTGGCCCGATCTCTGCTCACTGCAAGCTCCGCCTCCCGGGTTCACGCCATTCTCCTGCCTCAGCCTCCCGAGTAGACGGGACTACAGGCGCCCACCACTACACCCAGCTAAGTTTTGTATTTTTTAGTAGAGATAGGTTTTCATCGTGTTAGCCAGGATGGTCTCGATCTCCTGACCTCGTGATCTGCCCTCCTCGGCCTCCCAAAGTGCCGGGATTACAGCAGCAGTTTTTAAAGCAACAAATTGAGAATCTAATATCCAGAGAAGATGGCCAAATATGGCCACCAAAGTACCTTTCTATCATTCAGAGTCTTTTAAAAGTAGTCACTATTGATTTTTAATCATAATAACAGCATCATTTATTGGGTGTTTCCAATGTGCCATGCATTGTGCTCTCTATACTACAAACTTATTTCATCGCCTCAGTGATACAATAAGTAGGCATTCTTATCCTCACTTTGTAAGTAAATAAACAAAGGCTCAGAAAACTCAAGTTATGAATACAAATTTACACTGAGAGTGTCAGAATTGAGAGTTGAAGCCAGGTGTTTCTGAGTTAAAACCCAAATTCTTTACTGCTGTAATCTCTGCTTAAAAATGCTAATGCTAATACTAGTTTTAAAAATAATAGCTGATATAGATTGAAGATTTTCTATGTATTATCAGACATTAAATACTACATGTAATGTATCATTCAATCTTCATAACAACTATTTGAGGCTAGGTACTATTATCTCCATTTTCTTTGGAGGATAAGAACCTATAAAAGTAATGCAATGTCCTCAAGTTTACTTGGTTACAAAGAGGCAAGAAGAAGGTTTTAGCCTAAGGAGACTGGCTTCATCCACTTCTCTATGTTGCCTCTCAAGACTTCCTTATTCCTGTGAATACATTGCTGTTCTCTAAGTGTATTAGTCAGGAAAAGACCATTGATGTGTCGTAACAAATGAATCCAGAATTTCAGTACCTTACAACAGCAGAATGTGATTTTTTACTCATCCTTTGTCCATTGTAGCTGTGGCTATATTCCAAATGTGCATTACACGATGAGACTGATGGGGCAGCCTCTATCCAGACATGGTCTCGTAGCAAAGCGGGTAAAAAAGACACAGTCACTCATATACTGACTTTCAAACTTCTGCCTGGAGGTTTCATGGCCATTCCTGAGTCCAGCTGTGTGCAGACAGATAATTCTCTCATGGTGGTTGGCTCCACAGTGACAGAAATCAGACTATTTCCGGAATGGGTGTGCTGGTGTCTGGCACAGTGCTGCCACAATGTGAATATCCATGCATAAGGTGACAGGATACAACTGGGATTTTTTGAGTTTGTGCCTCTTCAGAAAAACTCAGCTCTTTGATTACTAGGGAAAGATACACAAGGCAGTGGTGCAGGTTTCAAGAATTAAACAAACCAACAAATCTGATGAGCTAGTATAATATTCTTTACTAGTATATGAGGTGCACAGTTTGTAGTTTAATACTTTCATCTGCTTAGGAAAGGAGACATATTTATAGGAATGTGTTGATTGAGGAGAATACATATTATTGTATCCTGCTAAGCAGTATATTTAAAACACCTTAGGTGCTTTCAGAAACACACCTATGAGAATACATGCCTACTGGCATTTCTTAGACTAGGAAAAAAGAATGAAAATAATCTACATACCCAGTGGTAGAATATGGGTTAAATGAATTACATGTCCATTAATGGAATTCTATATAGCAATGAAAATAATATTTAATGATATAGAAACTATTCATTATATGTTAGAAAAATCTCTTTATAAAACAATATTATTTTATAATTTTATATAATATGAATATATATATACTGAGATGGAGTCTCACTCTGTCACCCAGTCTGGAGTGCAATGGCATGATCTCGGCTCACTGCAACCTCTGCCTCCCAGGTTCAAGCGATTCTCCTGCCTCAGCCTCCCGAGCAGCTGGGACTACAGGCGCCTGCCACCACTATGCCCAGTTAATTTTTGTATTTTTACTAGAGATGGGGTTTCACTGTGTTGGTCAGCCAGGATGGTCTCGATCTCTCGACCTCATGATCCACCCGCCTTGGCCTCCCAAAGTGCTGGGATTACAGGCATGAGCCGCTGCGCCCGGCCCATAATATGAATATATATATTTATATAAAAGACATATATTAGAAAATTCACTAAAATATTAAAAGTTATCTCTATGATAATTTGTGGAGTTTTGCTTTGTTTTATTTTATTTTATTTTGTGTAAGAACTTGGGGGAAAGGGGACCTTGTCAAGAGTATTCCCAATACTTCGGATTTATTTTTAACGCAGCAAAACTTAAATTTGCTGATTATGCACCTTGGTTCTATAGTATAATTAATGTTTATTTACTGAATGTTAAGCCAGAGAACTTCATAACTCATACATTGTTGGAAAACTATTCTAGAAAACTTTAATAATGCAGATATTTAAAAAGACTAAATTATTAGAAAACTAAAGTGTGGGATCTTTTTAAGATTGTGGCCTTTAACTACAGTAATTTGATCTAGGTTTAGGCTAGAAGACATCTTTAGAAACTATTTTAAAGAATGGATAAAAATTATTTGTAATTACCATATCATTGTTTGTTTATGTAGAGGCTGCCAAAGTATTTAGGAGTGCTTGGGAACAGTTTCTTGTCTTAAAAATATTTATTTTATAGTTTTATTTACATTTACTAGCCTGGCAAAACCTTTCATCATAGATCTATGGGAGACACTGATTTTCATGTAATTGAAAAAATATAAGCAAAGCTGTTATTTTGCATCACACAGACAAAAGAAAAAATACTCAGTTGCTTTTTAGAATCTAAACATTATAAACAGAAACCAATTTAAGATATGCTGCTTGTATGTACAGAACAAGTCTTTCTGTATTCCTTGGTAAAATAGTTGCAGAAATGAAGATATATATATCTTGATATAGAGATGAATATATAGAGATATATCCTATAGATATATCTATATAGTATTTTATATGTATAGTTATATGCAGTTATAGATGTATGATTGTAAATATATGTAAACATGTATAAGCATTCATGTAAAAATATATATATATTTATATATATACACATAGTTTTTTTCTTTCCTTATGGTTAAGCATTAGAGACATTACTTTAGAGAAGAGTAAAATACAGGTTGCGTAGTGCTCTGAATACCACTTATCCTGGGTAAATACAGGTAGACCAAATAGCTCTGCTGGCATTTGTGGACAATGCCACCGAGGAATATCAGCCTCTAAAAGCCTTGACTAAGGTCAGAAAAGTTACTCACTGTTAGAATGCAAAATTTACAAAATATCAAAAATTGGTTGCAGTATTACATGTTGACAACTTTATTTGTATATTGGAGATAAAAGCGGTGGGAGTTCTTCCTATAAGCAACACTATATTCTAAGCTCATTGAGCCCACGATGTCTGTCTCTCACATAGTGATGCTATCTATAAGAGTATGCTGTCACATTACTTTGTAAAATTTACTGATATATACAAAACAAAGAGAGTGCTTTTAATAATCCTGAATGTCATGCTTCCACATTTCAACAGAGACCTTAAAGATGAAGGTAGGCCTCAATTCTGATTCAATGTACAAAAGACCTTTTAAATTTCTGTTGAGAATAATTAAAGTAATACTTAAAGCATTCAGATTAACTCAGAGTTTTGTTTCAGCTTCTATTTTGGTTGCAAAAGTATGTCAGTTCTAAGTGTACCAAACTCATATGTGTTTGCTAACTTGGTTCAATGGATGATGCTGCCTAGAATGATCACTTTGAATTGAAATATGCTTAAGCACACTTGAAGTTTTAAAACAGCAGTGTTTTTTGGGCAAGGTGAACACATGATAACAGTCATTGCATAGTTGTAAATTTCTTAAGTTAATAGTTGCATGTTACAAACAGTATCAAGTACAAGCCAAACTTTTTATATTTTTGCATTAAACATGAACTGGGTTACTGTATAATTTCAACATATGACATCCCATTTCAAAAATTATTTTCCATAGGCAGTTATTTATACTTTTAGGCATTTTAATTTCTTGAATTAAAGGACGCAATGTAGGTAAAGATATTCCTATATTTTCAAGTTCTCTTTTGATTGGTAAGGGACAGTGCAGGCCCATCTGTTTTGCAGCAAAGAAAGCCCCAAACCATCTGTGTAGAACCACATGCCAGCTAAAACACAGAGATATGCACAGTTTTTTTGTTATGAAAAATTTTGCAGTATTTTTTTCTGTATTAGTGTGAATAAATTAGCAACAACTAAATTAAAGAAATCTTTAGAGAACATATTAACTTTCTAGTGCCTACAGTAAATTATATTCATTTAGAAATTATTAAAGTTGCATTGTCCCCATATGAATTTTTCCTTACTGTTTCTGAATTTGATACTGAAAATTCACCATCATCTACAAAGTAAATAGCTTCGTGGTTGGTAATGTAAGTTCATTTTTATGAAGCTGTTTTTGATTGGGCAATACATTGGCTTTCAAATAGCAAATAGTTGTGGTTTTTAAAATTCAGCTATAGCTAGTAGCACAGTAAGATGAATAATGTTGTTATCATTAATATATATATTAAAATACTTGCACAATATGGGCAGGCTCTAGTGCATGAGAATGTTTTATGACATATTTTGAAGAAATTTTTGTTTTCCCATTTTCCAGTGAAGTAAGTAACTCTGAGAAACTATTTTTTAGATTCTACTAGAGTAATTGATAATATAAATTAATTGCTGGTTCTTCAGAAGTCAGTAAGAATGTTGAAGAATAGATGAAATATTAATTGTAATTTATAATTCTTCCATTCTGAAGAATTAAATTAACATTTTAAAATACTTTTAGATTTAAAATGTTTCCTACAATATTTAATAATAGGCTTTTGCCTAAACCAGGTTGGCTATCCAGGCCGTTTTTCTCAAAATCAGAAAAACACATCTCTGAAAGCATCACAAATATCACATTTTCTGATTTTTCTAGCCAGTCTTTTATCTTCATCCTCCTTTAGTTTATAGGTGATTGATGTTTGATGAGTTAGAAAATAACAAATAACAGACATATGTGAATGCATATCAGCTCTTTAAGGCTTAGTAAGTATTGACGAAATATGTCACTCTTTGAGGGAGACCTTTTCTATTATGTTTTACATTGGTATTGAAAATGCTTATTATCTGTTTGAAAAACATTAAAAGCTTTAAATTCAAGCAGCTCATTTTTCATTTTGTTAATTGCATAACATACTAATGTCGCACTAGGTTGTTTTTTTCAGTGGTATAATGATGCAACAATATTTACATACCAACTCTGGTTTTCCTTTAATGGTTTCTATAACAAGATCATAATTTCCTTTAGCGTAATCACTGGCAGATTTATTTGGCGTCCCATCTTCGCTCCGCTCTGGCTTTGGGGGCCTGGGAGAGAGCGCATACTACTTTCTCTCCCTTTTACCCTTAAGTACAGTCTGCTCAAGTGCGGTTGCTGCAGGTCTGAGTTATGCTCTCACCAAACATCCATGTTTAAAAGCTTTTAGGATAGAGTATTAGTAGAAATTAAACGGTTCCTTTAAATTCTGCCCAAAAGCTTTCATAAATTGGCTTACCCACATAATTTTACTGCACAGTAGAGATGTGAATATGTGAAAGTGGGCGTTTGGAGGAAAACTTCATTAAACTAATTTCAACAGATTCATAGGAGAGGTGATGTTATGAAAAAGAACATTATGATATTAAGATTTTTCTCTGATACACTTATTGTTAATTTAAATGTTGGTGATAAAAACCCTGATTTCAACCCAGACCTCTATCATATTACCTGAGAAGTCCTTGTGACCTGTCCTCCACCTACCATGATCAAGAAAGGCTTTATATTGCTGGGACACATGCCACGCAGGACTGTAAGTTTATACTGTGGATATTTTATTTTCCCACATGTAACAATCATAAGGTGTTAGAATTTGTCTGGTTACTTTGCTTAACAAGCCTTGGGAGCAGATGAAAGCATTGTAATATGACATTCCAAATTTAGCCCCATTTGTCCTGCATAGAGAAATAAATTCAAAAAACAAAAAACAATTTCAAGCTGTCTCCTGAATTGAGCTGATTTCAGAGAAAAATACCATTAATCGGAGTACTGCAGATTGGTGTGTCTCGTTCTTTGGATGACACTGTATGAGATAACTTTACAAACCTCTCATTATGTTTCAGAGATAGTTTGTTAAATGTCTAGATTCTTTTCAGTCAAGGAGCAAGTGACCTGTTTTAAACCACAGTAACAGCAGAGTTTTGAAAAGAAAAACTCTTCACACATGACGGAGCTGGGCAAAGCTGTGATTTTCTGCTTGGCTGGAACACAGTCTATGATTCGGTTATAAGGTTAATCAATCTGAACTAAAATGTAAAGGGATATGGATAAAAGATACACATAAAATGGAATCCTTAATGTCTCAGAGGAACATGTATTTATATGTCCTCACAGTGGAGACTCAAGCCAATTTCAAACCTGCCATGAGATCTCTAATGGCTATCTTAAGTGTTAATTCACTTTGCTGTGAAAGATTCCCTTTGAGGAAAAATTAGGAATATGCACCAAAAACTATGGCATAGTTTTGAAAGATATCCTTAGCAAATTAAAAGCTGACATAATTACTCATTGCAAGCAATAAATGAAATACATTTCATATTTTATTAAAATGTTCTTAAAATAATTGAAACCCAAAGCAGAGTTTATTTCAGTTAACTTGTGACTGAAAATAAATATTTAACATATTTAGCATTCTGCAATTAAGATATATAATTTTAGTGATATGCAATTAGTTTTTTTTCTTAAACAAAACTATTCTGCACATAGTGTGGGTCAAAGCTTTACTTTACTTTACTCTCCAAAGGGCCCATTTGTTTCTGAGAGATTTTCTTTTTTCTGCATTTAATCTGCTCAAAAAAATATCAAACTTAACTGCTCCAATACCTGCACAGTCAAGACTTTCTACTATTTTATAATGTATGCCTGCTTATTAAAGTCTTCAAGACATCCTAGACTTAGACAAACAGTGTCCAAATGTACCATATTTAGCTTCTATCTCAAAATCTCCCGAGCTGTCAATTTAGGTGTTAAAGAGACCATTTGTAAAGCTTGGCTGGGAATTGCCATTATTGACTGGAATGTGTGTTTATCATTACATTCAATGATGAAAGTGGAACATGTAGCATATGAATAAATGTCAGCAGATGTTTCTTTTAAATGGCCTGATTTCAACCTCCTGTTGTTTGTCTTGAATACAAATATTAAAAAAGGGAAAAAAGGCAGAATTTTTTATGACATAAGTGCAAGGGTAGTTAGATTTTTTGAAAAACAACAAAAATAATGGCTGGAATAGCAGACTGAGAGAGTAAAGTAAAATTAAGAGTTGGTAGTGCTTGGCTACTCTTATGAGCTTCTAAATAGGTCTAGCAAAAGGAGAGATTTTCAGTATTTGGTTACAGCAAAATTTAATCTCATAGATCTTTGTGTTTAACAGCTGCTTTTTTTTAAATCACTGAATTTGATTACTGCGTGGAGGGCATTTAACTTGGATCAGGGTCTTAAAAGTCTTTAGCTTTTATTTAGAGACATTGAGTGAAGACACTCAGTAGCAAATGGACACTGTTTTCTTCCTAACTCTTACTTTGAAAGATAGGCATTGAACACAGAAAGCATATTTTCCATATTACAGTGAGAAAAACACAACTTAAATTCAGTGGTATACTAACAAAATAGACATTTTAGATGGAAAGACACAGAATCATCCTTTGTTCATTTCTACGACAGCTTTTTGTGAATGTAATGCATTTCATGTAATTCCTGTGGTGCTTTTGGGGCTGTAAATATTTGGGTGTCATTTGAAGAGGTGTAAAGTGACTAGAGACAAATTCTGGGTGGGCTTTAAGAGCAGGAAATGTAACTTTAAAAATCAGGCACTCATATTAACATAAATTTCCAACATGATTGGTGTAAAAATACTCCAGAGAAGATTTTCAAATATAATATATCTTTATAATAAAATTGTTCAGAATTTGTCACCATTTCCACTTTATTTAAATGATAATAATTTGTACTTCAGATTGTAAGGAGCACTACAGGCTAATGCTTATGTCTGTCAAAAACAGAACTTTGAAAGCCACTGAAGTTATGAGCAAAGCATGTTCCAGGCTTCAAAAAGGGCAATGACTTGGGGCCGGCTTTTTATCCCTGGCTTTCATTTTGGTAGCAGGATTGTTTGTAGCCACTGTTAGTTGTGGGCACAGATATTGCATACACAATCAGACATTTTCTCTTAATTTTTAGAGTGTAAATGCCTAATTGCTTGTGCAATTACAGGAAGCACAAATTTTCTGCCTGTAAAATAGAAGGCTGGGGTTGAATGTAAATTAAATCATTAGTTTAATTTTCTGACCTGTATATGAACAAATGGTATATGTTTCTCTGATATGTGATATTTCTGTAGTATTGATCAAAATCTACTCTTGAAAATGGGATATGCTTTCATGTAATGTTTAATTACCCCTAAGACAGAGAACATTTTGACAGTCATGCTAATCAAATGTCAAGTGTAATATTTAACAATCAAGCCTTTAATTTTTAGAAAGAAATAAAGTACTCTGTTTACTGAGCGTTTCTAGTGGAATAATGCAGTAGTTATTTTGATAACCCCTCTGAAATTTAATATTGAACCTTTAGTTGGCACATATACAACTATTAATCTTTGCAGGTCAGAGCAGCAAAAAATATACTTACCTGCCTTTCTGTCACTTAGACTGAAAACATGCCCCAGCCATTGCTCCATTCCCATCAGATACTTTCAGTACCAAACTCCCATCTTTCATTGCTATGTACATTTTACACATTCCTTCAGTTCAGCACTTTACATAATCTCTTCCAATCACAAATACAAATTGTAGTCCCCCCTCTAAAGAAACACTACTCTCAGTCAGGTAGAGTCACCTTCTTTCACATTCTTCTCTTTTTTTCTTTCCCTTTTTGCCCAGTCCTCGTTTGTTCCTTCCTGATCTGGGCACACACACATACCTCCACAATAACATGTCTATGACACCTGTTCCAGGGCTCATCCCCATCTACAAAAATACTTGGCATACGAAACATGAAATGCCTATTAATTAACTCTGCTTGACTTAACTGTGCTTAACTATGATCGAAATTATTCTCTAAGGCTCTATTAGGATGAAAAGGAATTATTAACTAGCTAAAGAGTCCTTCGGATGATTAGAACATGAAAGGACCTGAGAAATGCTGGGATTTAGTTATACCTCGTTTGTCACAATAGCGAATGGGACACTAAGCAGGCAAAGGGCCTGTGCCGTGTTCTGCAGAGAAGGATCAAGAATCCCTTCAGTCACTCTTCCTCTACCCGTGTGCAGAGCATGACTTTACCTCCCAGGCTCTTCAACACATTCTAGGCCAAAGAAACATCACTTAACCTTTCTAAACCTCTGTTTGCTGTCCCATGTGTATCGTGCTTGGCCACAAAAGTGGGAGAGGCACAGCAGGCATTCCAGCACAACGCGTTATAATGGGAGACATGAAATGGGAGTTCATTAGAATTGAACTGAATTAATATTGACGGATAAAAACGACATTTAATCCACAAAAAGAAAAAAAATCATTGTTAATAGCAATTATCTTTTTGTAATCATACATCTCATATTTCAGGATAAGCTCAAAAAAATAGGTGCTCTATGATGACAGGCTGCCATCAACTCCCTGAGCTGTTTTTAACTGCCAACAACAACTAATGACACTTTAGGACTTTAAATAAGCCAAAAAGGCCAGAAAAATGGTACCTTCTTTAGGGAAACAGATTCAGTAGCAAATTTGAAGATATGATGATGTATATTCCTCTTACACTAAGAAGAACGGCCAGTTAAGACATAAGGATCACCATATTCTTAAAATTAGGTTTCTCACTGAAGCTAGAAGTGTTCAGCATGTTGTCCAGAATGATTTTTAGGAAATAATAATTGGGCAGGGGCACTGAAATAGATCATCTTAAGCAAATTTCACCTTCCAGGAATTCACAGACTTTGTAATATCACTTTGTGACTCTACATGATTGGGGGTATGGGAGGAGGGCATAGCACACAGCAGTTTTCAAATATATTGGACTATATTTTCTTAGAGTATCTCCTAAGTGCTATTGTTCTAGGAAGAACTTTGGACCTGATTTAACTTAATGTTCTAATACTGTAATTGATTATGAAATGTTAGAGTACCCTACTAGCAGGTGCTACTTAAAACTAGGAAAGAGAAAGGGGCTCTGACCACTTAGGCAAGAGCTCTTTGCACTCTTCCATGGCAATTTCTGTGGTCCTCATGGTTCTCACACTAACGTTATTTATTAGGTTTTTCAATTCTTTTCTTCATTTAGGATGCTGTTAGAAATGGTTCACACTTTCTAATCATTTAGGCTTCAGGTCTTCAGATTTGTTAAGTCAAATAAATATATAGGAGAAGCTGGAGAGGAAAGGAGTTTAAGGTGATCAAAAGGGAAGTCTACCAAGGGTAGGCAATCTTCTACATGGCGTGGTTAGGTAGCATGAAACACCACTGGCTCCAAAAGCTGTCATTACCCGGGGTACCAGCAATTCTCATCATACAGGGCAGAGGGTAGGGGCAGAGAATAGCTGGGAAAAGAGCCATAATTTATTAGCAACTTCTGTGTACAAGGCACTGAGCTGAACACTTTCACAAATATTATTTCATTTATTGCCCCAAACACTTTGGAAGGTGGGTAGTGTCATCCTTATTTTCCAGGAGACAAAATAGAGGCATCAGTTCTAGGAAGCACTAGTCAAAGTATGTGTTTCTTCTCAGAGTTAACCCTCTGGGAAGATTAGGGAAGAAAAGCTGAGATAATAGGTACCAAAGAACTGGAGAAGTTGAAGGATAGAGGCTAAAAATGCACAGCCTTATATAAAGCTTATTATAATTACTGAAACCAGGTAGCAGCAAGAGTCCTTTAATCCTTCAGTGAATTATCACTGATATTAAAGACTGTATTTTAATATTTAGAGATGCTCAATTTTTAAGCAAATAAAAGAACAGATGCTGAGAGTTTCCAAGTATCCTGAAGTCTTAGCATTGGCCTACTCAGGAACCGATATGTCCGAGATCATAAAGAGAATTCTTGATGTCTCTGTAGGTACTTTAACTTCACCCTCAAATCCAGCCCTTACAGGGAGCCTCAGTTCACTGCACTCCTGTCTTTTGTTGGGAAGGTTTCTTTGTTGCTGATCTAAACCACCAATTAAGAGCATGAAGAGTTTCTGTGGGAAGTGGATTCCAGAGGCTTCTTTTCTCTCTCAGTAACTCAACCTTTTGGTCTTCAGATATCCCTAAAAACAATGTTTTCTATATTGTTATGTATGCTTACAAAAGTTTTTATCAGAAGCAGAAATTTATTTTGCTTAAAGATATTTCCAAGTGATTCATCATAAAAAAGAAAAAAAATTACTCACACATGCATATTGCTTTAGAAAACCATTTAAAGTATCATTATCACATCATTTATGTCTAAATCTTTATGATTTATGAGATCACAAAATACAAAGTTCATGTTTTCTACTCTATTAAAATGTCTAAAAAAGAAAAAGAAATCCACCTAATACTGTTAAACCCTGTAAAATAAAACTGTCAACATATATATTAAAATTCTACTCTTCCAATAGTTACTATCTGACTCGTTATCTTTATATACTAACATTGTCACAGTTAAATTACTCTCTATCAAATATAGGAACAGAATGATACAACATGGGATGAGCCAGATATGATCAGATAACTTTTAATCTATGCAATTGTGAATCTCATATTAATGAGAGGATCCACATCAGAAATTAGTAACAGGAGGTATCTTACAGATGGATGGTGATAAAAAATTCCAATTTAAAATGAAAGTAGCAGCAATGCAAATTAGTGCAAAGTGGAACTTTTGTTCACAAAAAAATTAAGGTCAAATTGCACAGATTTAGAATTAAGTGTGTTAATTCCAGACATTGTCAGTAGTCAGTTTCTTTAAGAACCTTAGTCATTTATCTTTCCGAGATTAATATTAAAATTGTCTTAGACAAATGCCATACCCTAATTGGTACTTTTCAAGTCCCTCCCCCTTGACCTGTGTACTTACATACCCTTTCAACTGTTTCCAAATGAGAAGCTACAATCTAAAAGCCTATTTTTAAAGAGAAAACATTTGGAAAATAAAGTTCAATGCCTGAAGAGCTGAAATATTCCGTGTGAATACCAGCCTGGACAGAAGATTTTCGCTGAGGAAATGAGAGTTTTGAAGCATTTGGGACCAAGGAAAAGAATATTTCCTCTTAAACATTTCCAGCTTAAAATATGTGGTGAGGAAACTGGAATTTTCAAAACTGGAAAAAAAAAAGAGAAAACATTTTGGCTGATAAGATGCTCCTGAATAAAATATTATCTGAAACAAATGTTTAAGTCAGAAAACACCTGCCAATGTAGATGTGCCCTTCAATAAATATGGTGTCTCCATCCTCGCTTAACATGTTTCTTAGCAATAAAATGTTGGCATTAAATTTAAACATAAGTGCAGTATAAAAGAGGCATATAGCTATATCTTATGGACGTGGTGTTATAACAGCTAGACCAGGGATTTTCAATGTTTTGAAGTTACAACAGTTTTATATTAACACCACTTAGAGAATATAATTAAGTAGTAAGGTGTTTAATGACATAGATAAGACAATAATAATATAACCAGAGTGATATCAGTCTGTTACTGATAATTTATATAAAAGTAATAATCTGAATATAAGGCTTACGATAGGATAGTAAAGTTTGCGGATAAAAGCCACCAATAATATAATAATATTTTCATTTTTCTTTTTATAGTTTGTTTTCTGGATTATGTGAAACACCTTCAAAATTGTTTTTATATACATGTGGCAATGTATGTATATTTTGTTTTCTAATGCATCCTTGCACATCATTGAGACAAATATCTTTATAGAATGGAGGTGATAAAATAATTTAGAGATTTGAATGAAAATGTCTTATTCTTTCAGGGACTTACAGATAATATCCCTCCTAAAAGCATACTATTAAATAAAAAACCTGTAATTTCCAATAAAAATATCCAATGGATATTACACTTGCAAACTATGAAACCTGGCAGACACTCATACATACAATGCTAATTTGAAGAAAAATGTAAAATTTCCTGAAACTGGGAAATTGCAATTGTCAAAATAAAGAAAACCAGATGCTACCTTGGTTGGAAGAAAAGTTTCAAAGTACAAGAATGGCTTAATTACTATGACAGTTGTTCTACCATATCCCTCAGGTTGGAATTGGTTTGGGGAGGGGGGAGATCTTTAGAATCTACTAAATCTATATATTTATAACCAGAAAAGTGTAATATGCAGACTCACTTAAATGCTTAATGTAAAAAAGCAATGTTTTTCCTTTGAAAATATGTATTTAACATAACATGAAGATTATTTTATTCAAGACCTATCATAATGAAATATTTGATTGAAATATGTTTAAAGCTTTCCACTTGAAATATGCATCTTATTAAATATCAGTTTATCAGATCAACTATTTGATAATATGCACCGGAACTCATCATGCAAGATGAGTTCAGGAATATAACTGCCTTTGGTGGGAAAAAAAATGAGACATACCTGAGGTAAGATTACGTGAGAGAATGAGAAGATGGGAAGGAGCGGGAAACATGGAATTAAGCCTTTCTGAGAATCAAGGTACTAAAATATAGAGGAAAAGCCAATCACGATTTTTAATCAAGTATCCAAAATGGGTCTTTGGTGCAAACAGTGGTAGTGTCATGTCAAAAACAAATAGGTGCTGAACATAGCAGTTCCAAAACTATTTCATTTAACACAGAGTTTACTCAATTTCTGCTTCTTGAGTAAGAAATTCCAGGATACACTTCACTTGCAAAATATTTTTGATTCAGTATGTATAATGATTATTTTAATTTTATATCAATTCTTACCACATCATTGAAAGCTAAGATGCTAAGAACTCATTCGAACAACATTCATTGTTCATTATATTACCAAGAGCATCTAATTATTGAGACTCTTTTTTAAAGCATCCATATGAGCTTGTACCCCAATAACCAAATATATTATCATGATGTTCTGAGTTTTTTTTTCTCCTATGTTGTTATCATTTGATATAGTTTACATATTTTTCCCGCCCAAATCTAATGTTGAATTGTAATTCCAATACTGGAGGTGCAGCCTGGTGGGAGGTGATCAGATCATAGGGATGGATTTTTCATGAATGGTTTAGAACCATCCTCTTGGTGCTATACTCACAATAGTGAATAAGTTCTCATGAGATCTGGTTGTTTAAAATTGTGTGGCACCTCCTTCTCTCATGTGAAATGTTTGCTCCTGCTTCACCTTCTGCCATGAGTGAAAGCTTCCTGAGGCCTCCCCGGAAGCAGATGCTGGTGCCATGTCTCCTATACAGCCTGTAGAACCGTGAGCCAATTAAACCTCTTTTTTATGAATTACCTAGTCTTGGGTATTTATTTATAGCAAGGCAAGAATGGCCTAATACATCACTTTATAACTAAAGTATTATGTACTAAAGTTCTAACAATTTCTCAAAACATAGCCAAGCTTAAAGTATATAATACATATACTTTAAGAGATATTGGCAGGTTATTTGAATTCAGACACACAATTTGCATACTCTAGAAAGGATACAGCCGGGCGCGGTGGCGCACACCTGTAATCCCAGCACTTTGGAAGGCCAAGACTGGCGGATCACTGAGGTCAGGAGTTCGAGACCAGCCTGGCCAACGTGGTGAAACCCTGTCTCTACTAAAAATATTAAAAAATTGGTGAGTGTGATGGCACGCACCTGTAATACCAGCTACTCAGGAGACTGAGGCAGGAGAATCACTTGAACCCAGGAGGCAGAGTTTGCAGTGAGTTGAGATTGCGAGCAAAAGAAGGAAAAAGAAAGAAAGAAAGAAAGAAAGAAAGAAAGAAAGAAAGAAAGAAAGAAAGAAAGAAAGAAAGAAAGAAAGAAAGAAAGAAAGAAAGAAAGAAAGAAAGAAAGAAAGAAAGAAAAGAGTAGAAAGAAAGAAAGAGAAAGAGAAGAGCAGGGGAGGGGAGAGGAGGGGAGGGCATGGGAGGGGAAGGGAAGGGAAGGGAAGGGAAGGGAAGAGAGAAGAAAACAAATAAAGAGAAAGAAAGAAAGAATACTCATAAGGTTATACACTGTAACTCCTTGTAATACCAGAGTATATACAGTTTTAAGTGATTTATTTTCAAACAATTTAACATGTAAAATATCACTGAACATTATCTAATATAATTATTTTCCAAAGAAAATATTCATAGGAAGTGACTTCCACTTCCAAATATCATGGAGCAGCTTATAGTAGATCAAAAATAATAAAATAGACTTTTTTAAAAACCTGAAATAAATAAATAAACTTATTTATTTTACAATATATATTAGTAGATAATTATTTTTCCAAAGTTAATAGATTTGAAACTGGATGTTCATTAACAAAATAATAATAATAAGCTGTAGCTAAAAGCAATTAGGAAAAGCTGGACAATATGCAAAGACACAAGATGAAGGCATAGGAGAGTTTCTGAAATAGTCAAGACTTCGGAGCAAACTTGTGGAGAAAAGGGAGCTTACCATGGCAATCCCAATTTTTTTAAAAGTATTTTTTCCCCTTTATGGCATCTGCCAATTCTTGGCTTAGAGCAAGAAGATGGAAACGCAGATGAAGGCCAGCTGTTAATAGGCAGAGAAGTTTTAGGCAATCTCAAGAGACTAAGAAGTAAAATATTGGAGTTTTGTGATATCAAAAGAGAGAGAAATTTGAGGGACATAGAATCCAAAGAAAAAGAATCAGGATTTGTACCACTCCACTCTTCAAGGAATTTACTAATTAAGCTGCATTGAACAATAGGCTAAGAGACATTCAGAAAAATATATATATAAAGCAGGACAGAATACTGGCATTCTCATGATCCTGTGAGGACTCTCAACTAGGATATCTAGAAAGCTATACCCTTGGAAAGAGGAATACTAAGTCTTACAAAGGCAGAAAACCATCTACAGTCAGCTCAATTCATCATTAGGTTAATATGTTCCATTCTTTTGCTCCCTGTCAGAGAAGGGAATGAATCTTCTCTGGAATGAGATAACAGATTGGTTCTTACAATCAAACAGAATGTCTATGTTTCAATGAAAAAAAAAAAAAAAGACAGTACAATCTTGTTGAAGAAGGAGTCTCAAGAAGGAGTCTCAAAAGAACAAGCAGACAATAGAAAGAAACCCATACGTGACACAAATATTAAAGATAACAGACACATAATTTAAGATAAATTAATCGACAGCTTCAAGAAATGAAACATGACAGAGAAATTTACCACAAAACTGAAACCTAAACAAAAGCAAATAAAACATATATATCTAAAAACATAGTTACTTAAATGCATATGTTAAAAGATAAGCTTAACAGTAGTTTGGAAAGAGCTAAAATAGGGATTACAACACTGGAAGATAAGTCAGTAGAAAATACTGAGACTGAAGCATGTAGAGTAAAATGAATAGAAAGTACAGAAAAGAGCGTAAGACATATGTGGGTCGTGATTAAAAGATCTAATATTTATGCAACTTGAGTGCTGGAAAGAGAGCAGAGGGAGAATGTGGCAAATGTAATATTGCAGATAATTTTACCAAGAATTCTTCAATGCTGAAGAAAAACTGCAAGGACAAATTCAGAATATCCTGTGTACCTGAAGTAGAATAAATATAAAGAAAACTATACAAAGAAAATCACAATGAGGGACTTCAGCATAAAACTAGCAAAACGTATAGACAAGGAGAAAAATCTTAAGAGTGCCCGGAGGGCGAAAATATCATTTCTCTCAAAGAAGTGGAAAAGACAATGGAAACCAGGAGGTAATGCCTTATCTTTAAAGTGCTTAAAGGGGGGAAAAACCCTACTAAAGCAGAATTTTAGACTCAGATAATATGTCTTCCAAAAATGAAAGAAGAATATAAAAACTAAGATTACTCATTAGCAGTAGACACAGATTAAAGAAAATAGTAAAGTATTTCTTTGAGGAAAATGAAAAAGAAGCCAGAAGCAAATAGATAAATGCACGGAGAGGTAAAGAGCAATGGAAATGGTAACTATGCATGTACATCTGAAAATACATAACATCTACAAAAAGAAATAAATTACTTTGTGGTTTAAAATACAGCTAGAATTAGTCAGGCACAGTAACTCATACCTGTAATCCCAGCACTTTGGGAGGCCGAGGCAGGTAGATCACCTGAGGTAAGGAGTTCGAGACCAGCCTGCCCAACATGGCAAAACTCCATCTCCACTAAAAATACAAAAATTAACCGAGCATAGTGGCATATGCACCTGTAGCCCCAGCGACTTAGGAGACTGAGGCAGAATTGCTTGAACCCAGGAGGCAGAGGTTGCAGTGAGCTGAGATCGTGCCACTGCATTCCAGCTTGGGTGACAGAGCGATACACCGTCTCAATAAAATAAATAAATAAAAATTAAAATTAAAAATACAGCTAGAATTAAAATGCATGACAATATGAATACAAAAATCAAGAAATGGGTAAATAAAGTGTTTTATGGGTTTTGTATTTTCCGGAAGTTAGTAAGAGTGCAAATTTAAGACAGATGCTCTGGGCTGGGCATGGCAGCATATGCCTGTAGTTCCAGCTACTTGGGAGGCTGAGGTTGGAGGATCACTTGAGACCAAAAGTTTGATACCAGCCTGGGCAACATAGCAAGATCCCATTTCTAAAAAAAAAAAAAATAGCTGGGCATGGTGGCTCGAAACTGTAATGCCAGCGACTCAGGAGGCTAAGGTAGGAGGATCACTTGAACCCAAGAGTATGATCATGCCACTGCACTTCAACCTGGCTGACAGAGACCCTGTCTCAAGAAGAAATAACAAACAAACAAAAACCAAAAAAAACACACAAACACAAATAAAATAGATTCTCTTAAATAAGAGTGTGAGTTGCAATCTCTTGGGAAATCAATAAAAATCTGTGAAGTATAATTACTAAACTAGCCAAATATAAGAGTGGATTAATGGAAATAGTTAATTAGTGCAAAACAAAGAAACAACAGAAACAAATTAAGTAAACACAATAGAAAATTAATTTTAGTATGGTAAACATAAATTCAAATGTATCAGCAGTTACATTAAATATAAATGGACTAAATACAACATGGTTAAAACGAAGATGTGAGATTATTTTTTAAACCCAACTTTATGCTATTAAAACACACACGCACAAACCCATATACCCTTAAATACCACAGAGAGGGTGAAAGTGAAGGATGGAAAAACAACTCAAAAATATGAATCAAAATAAGACTGATGTTACTACAATGATATCAAACAAGGTAAATATTCAGGCAACCTAATTTTATTAGAGATAAAGAGAGCATATTTAAATGATAAAAGGGTTAGGACATGAGAAAAATACAGCAGTTTAAAATGTATACGTCTACCTATCTAATAACATTGCTTTAAATATACGAAACAAAAGAAATTGACAGAAATAGAAAATGCACAAATCAGCAATCATAGTGGAAAATTTTAACATATTTCCCTAAGTAATAATAAAAGTGGACAAAAATCAGTAAGGATACAGATGATTTTAGCAAGAAAATCAACATTCATGATGTAACTGACTTATTATGACATTGTGTTTAAAGGTGATAGGTATTCTTTCAAGTGCATGTGGAATGTATTGTATGCTAAAACAGATCATGTTTTATTCAATGTTGTTATAGGTTCAACACATTTCTGAGAATTAAAATCATAGTGCATTCTCTGATCTTATTGCTGTTGATTAGAAACTGAATTTTTTAAGTAGAAAATCCACAGATGTTTGAAAATTGATCAATGCACTTCTGGAAATAGAATAAAATTTCCTAATAATATATGTAGATATTAATAGGTATCTACATAAAACCCATAATTAGTATCATACATAAACACAGAAGCTTTTCTCCATGAAGCTGGAAAAAGACAAAGATGTCCATTAATGCCTCTTCTGTTCAACATCTAGCCAGAGTTAAGCAAGAAAAATAACTGGAAGATACAAAGATTAGAAAAAAAGAAAAAATGACATTATTGGCAGATGATGTAACTCTATATGTATAAAATTCAAAGGCTTCTACAGTAAACCAATTAATACTTATAAGCAAATTTAGCAAGGGAATTGAAGGAATAGTCAATATTTTAAAAATCAATTTTACTTTTATATACACTAACAGACAATTAGAAAATGAAATTATAAAATATACGTACAATTTGCAACAGCATCCAAAGAAAGCAAATACAAGAAAAAATATCTAATAAAATATGCATAAGATCTGCACATGTAAAACCAAAAACTATTACTGAGAGAAATTAAAGACTATAAAAACTACAAATGAAAGGATTTACCATGTTTCTGAACAGAATACAATGTTGAAAAGATAGCATTTCTTTCAAAAATGATATATAGATTCAATCAAAATTCTAGCAGATATTTTTAAATATGGAAATCCACAAGATAATTTTAAAATCCATATGGAAATATAAAGGGATAAGAATAACCAAGATCATCTTGGAGAAGAACAAATTCAACAGAGATACGTTACCGGAAATCAAGACTTAATACAATATATAGTAATTAAGACAGTATATACACAGAGAAAGGAGACAGTGTATACGAGGAGAACCTACAGACAAATCTGCACAAATATGTAGTCACTTGCTTTATGACAAAAGTGAAACTGCACTGAAATATTGAAAGAATTTTCTTCTCAATAAATACTGCTGAGCAAATTGGTTATACGTAAAGAAAAAATATATAAAGGACCTTACCTTTCGGCATACACAAAAATCAATTCAGGTGCTTTGTAGACATAAAAACAAATGGTAAAAATACATTTCCAAAAAATAAGAATATATTGTTATGCTCTTGGATAAGTAAAGCTATCTTTAACAGTACACAAAGTGCACTAACCATTAAGGAAGACCACATTAAAATTAGGAGATTATATTCATCCAAAGACATCATTAAGAAAGTGAAAAAGGCAAACCATAGACTGGAAAGAGATGTTTGCAAGGCACATGTTTCAAAAGGACACGTATCCAGAATATACCAACTATTACACCACCAGAAGAAAAAAGACAACTCAAAAAAGAAATGAGCAACAGAGTTGATCAGATATTTCACAAAAGGTAATAACCATGGCCAATAAATGTAGGTAAAATGGTCAAATTTTATTAGTTGTCAAAGAGGTGCAAATTAGAATTACAGTGAGATATCACTATATATCCACCAAAATGGATAAAATTAAGGAGAACGACAACACCAATCCCTGGTGAGGATATAGAGCAACATCAGACATTGCTGGTACAAGCATTAAATAGTACAACTGCTTCAGAAAATTACTTGATCAAATCTACCACAGTTGAACAAACATACACCTTATTACACATCATTTCCACTCCTAGGTATATATTCAACAGAAATGTGTACTTGTGTGCCCAAATCACATACAAGAAGATTAACAGTAGCCAACAATTAAAGACAACCTATGTCTGTCAAAAGTCGGGATTAATGAATTTTAGTATATTTATGTGATGAAATGTCCTACAGCAATGAAAATGAGTGAACTGCAATTACACAACCCAATATAGGTACAACAAAGTGCATATGATATGTTACTACTTATATAAAGGTCAGCAACATGAAACTAATTGCAAGATAAAAGAATCAAGATTGCAATTTCTTTTGGAGGGGGTAATGACAAAATGTGACAAAGGGGAGGTCCTTATATGCTAATAATGTTCTATTCCTTGAACTTACTGAGTATTACACAAGTATGTTCACTTTTTTAAAGTAATAATATGTACACTTTCATTTGTGCATTTTTAATGTCTATTTCTTTTTTCATTTTATTTTTATTTTTATTTTTTTTTTGAGACGGAGTCTGACTCTGTCGCCCAGGCTGGAGTGCAATGGCATGATCTCGGCTCACTGCAACCTCTGCCTCCTGGATTCAAGTGATTCTCCTGCCTCAGCCTCCCTAGTAGCTAGGACTACATGCGCGCACCACCATGCCCTACTAATTTTTGTATTTTAGTACAGACGGGTTTTCACCATGTTGGCCAGGATGGTCTTGATCTCTTGACCTCGTGATTCACCCACCCCAGCTTCCCAAAGTGTTGGGATTACAGATGTGAGCCACCGTGCCTGGCCTTTAATGTTTTATTTCAACAAAAATTTACTTAACACAAAACAAACTGCAGGGCTGATGAAAATAGAGTTCAGAAGAAAAGTTTTACCAGTAAAGATATTGTCCCATAGTTTAAAGTTCTATATTGGCTCCATGGAGGCTTTAGTCTTCAATTTTACTTATGGTAAAGGGAGGTTAAGGACATCAGTTCATATATACTACTACAATAATAACTTCAAGTGAAGGCACTATAAACCACAACAGAATGCTTATATGTCTTAATTTTTATATGGTTGTACTTTTTTCCCCTTAAATCTCTAAGTTATTTTATCGAGAACAGTCATGTGTCATCTAGTGACAGACATACGATCAGAGAACTGCATCATTAGGCAATTTCGTTGTTACGGGAACATCAGAGTGTGTACTCACAGAAACCTAGATGGTATAGCCTATGACTCACCTGGGCTATATGCCAGAGAGTGTTGCTCCTAAAAACTGTACAGCATGTTTCTGTACTGGATACCATAGGCAACTGTAACATAGTAGTAAGTATGTGTGTATCTAAACATAGGAAAGGTACAGTAAACATCTGATATTATAATCTTTTGGGACTACTGTCATATATGTGGTCCATCATTGGCTGAAATGTCTTTATGTGATGCATAACTGTAATTGTCTTTTATTGTGTCCTTGCCACATGCTTATGAAGTGAATAGAGAAAGATATTATCCATCTCACAAGGCAAGACAGAATGAACCAAAACCACCACCAAAACCCATTTGGATTTTTACTAAAAAGAGGGCGATTGATTGATTCTGCACTTGTTTTATGGCCTTACCAACTCAAACATATAATTTCTGCTTTGACCTACTCTACTAAACACAGACTCATCTAGTCATGCTCAGAGACTACTTTCTAGCATCTCCTTCAGTGAAGAATTCCAGGAATATTTGTTTGAAACACAAAATGCTTTAGACAGCTGTCCACATTTCTCTCCAGAGCTGTTTTTTAAGGCTCCTTCATTTCTCCTAATTACATCAGGTGGAAAGCCCGAATGACATGCTAAGAAGCATTCCACACCTTACATACTTACATCCGTAGCTTTACTCTCTCTCACTAGGAGAGTAACTATTTTTTTTTTCTAAAGAGAGAGGATACGTCCTGCTTCATGATGCAGAATTCTTACAGCTACATCAGTGACAAAGAGAAGTGAACTACTTGTTCTTAAGGAACTGAAGATCGTTATATTCATACTGGACTGCCATGCAATGTGTGCAAAACTAGTAACAATTACTCAAAAATCTAAGGATATCCTGATGATAGCAACCTCATCCTCCCCAGAACAGAAGAGCTGGGGCATTTCTGAAATGATTAATGGGACCAGTTTGCCTTATCTCAAGAGACTGATGTATTCTCTCTGATTATGCTACAGTAGACTAAGAATTGACTTCTCTAAAGAGTAGTTGGTTCTAGGAGTGATCCACATCTATGACTCTATCTTATAAAATTATACAGACTTTCTTAAAAAGGCTTATAATTCCTTGACTTCAATAAGGGGAATTCGTATTTTCTAACGTATCTATGAACTACATCATTAATACAATCATCTATTTCTCCCCAATTTTAGGCATCAAAATTGGGGGTGAATAGAACAAGATCGTGCTCTATTAAATCTAAATCTAACTTAAATCACATTTCCATTGAGGAAATGAGATTCAGTTCAATGTAATGGCTGTCATGAAATCTAGGCTGGGAAGTGGAATCAAACTTACTTTTCCTAATTTTAAGTCCAATGTGTTCATCCTAGTATTTTCTATATTGTATGATATTAACAAGAATACCAGTTGTAAGACAGGAATTACAAATGAGATCAAGCAAGCTCAGAGCTTCATTTTGACCACTTGGTCTTCTTGGTTTGTTTTACTTCTATACCTCCCTACCATTCATGCTGCATATCCCCTGAGAAAATCTCCTTAAGACTAGTGTTACTGATATTCTAAGAAAAGCATAATCTTCTGCTATACTTTCAGAATTGAATCCAAATTTCACAGCCGATGATCATGGTGAACTAATTTCTCTCATTCTCTCATCTTTGCTTATCATGGTTGTCCATCTAGTTTTGGCTCTACCAACTATTTTACTCAACTGGAGGAAATATTTACACACACACACACACACACACACACACTTGCACCTTTCTGGGATATGACTAGTTGATTAAAGGGAAGTATTCAAAGATATTAGATGTGTTTAATTAGGATTCCACATGTGCCTATTATTTTAAGATGAGAAATAAAATGCTCTGTGAGAAGCCTTATCTAAAATTTGAATGGAATTTCCACGTCATTCTGTTCTTGGTTATTATGAGAGTTCAATGTTGTGGAAATTATTACAAATTCTGTTTTGCCACTATAAAGGATGAGACCTTGAAATGAATGAATAAATCTTCCAGATTTTAAGTTCTTAGACCTTCAACTTTTACTCACAAAATCTATTACTGTAAATAATAAATATGAACAATCAAACAGCACTATAGTCTTTCATCCCAGAATTTATTTCAAGCATGTCTTTAATAATAGAAATACCTTTATATACTCAAAATACTTTTTGAAGGAATCTCATAACCAACCTGAAGAAGGAATGAATTATTTATTAGTATCTTGCCCCCTAAAATTTTAAAAATGACCTTTGAAAGATATTTCCAAGTCAACCAAGACCAATATATGAGAAATAACTAGGGGTAAATTGATTTTTGTCACCCAAATTCTTTTTGCACTTAAAGTAACTTCTCACTCACCTACATATCAGGGTTTCCTCATGCTGTGGATCTTGAATATTGATTTTCCTATAAAAATTTTAAAGAAATGATGTTCTGAATTATAAGAAATATAAACTCTTTAGGTATTTGAAATTGAAAAGAGTTGAGAAGAGTTGCTTTTAGAAAGAGCAAAGAGGACAAGTGAAAAATTTAAAAATGGAATGAATGGAATTTAAAAATGCAAATGAGTGAATCATATTTTTCAGAGAAGCCAGATGTCCACTTACTTCCATGTTACAAATCAGTCTAAAGGCTTATTTGTAAGGAAAGGTTTACACAATAAAAACAAAATGATGTATTTAGAAAAACAGTCTATTGATCCATCTGGTTTCAATGTCTATATAAGAAAGAAGGAAAAAGATGGCATTTTGGTTAACGTTACCTCAATTATCAAGATTAGAGTTACTGAATCTTCCTTCAAGAAGATCGTGAATAGACACTACTTTGTATGCAAAATTTCTTTGTGTGTACTTCATAAACATTTTCTGTAAAGAACGACCACAGAGTTTATAAAGAATTATATTTCCACAAAGGTTTAAGAACCACTGCTCCTCTAGCCCAAATATCTACATTGTGAGATCCCATTGTTTGCACCTTTTTAAAGATAGATACTACCTAAAGACACAAGTATAGTGTTTTCTAAGAAGTCAAACATCCTGCAAGTAAACCTTTTTTTTTTTTTTTTTTGTAATAGTTCAATTTGGTGAGTGGATCAGAAATTAATACCCTTTGGAAATAGGCAAAAGGAGTAGAAATGACAAAGTACTTAATTACAGATTATTGTTATAATCATTTATCCTCATAAATGATCATATAAAAAACCACATACACCAGGCAGAAATAAATCTTAAAATTATTATGAAACTTTAAAATAGTTTGTAAAACTTTAAAATAGTTTTACAATAATATGGCTAAAGACTTTGGCATTTGCATTAACAAATACTCAAATCAATTACCCATATTTGTTCCAGTTCAGCCAAATAAATAAATACATACATAAGCAGAATAGAGATATTTGCTGCTAACTATGCAAACATCATTTCAAGTCACTGAATTACAGAATTTAACAGTGTCACATCACTCGAAAATTTGTGAATGGGAGCAGCATAAGAGAAAAAAGAAAGTATGCATCCCCATCGTTCTTCAAACAATTCAAAGTTGGCCAAAATATGGACTACAGATTCTATTACTTGTATTTTTTATTTGAACTTTCTATCAGAAATTTCTACTTCAAATTTCTTAATGTATTATCATTATCATGATTCCACTATTCTATTTTTTAAAAGGTTTACATAGCAGAGAAGAAATGGAGAATTATCAATTACTAAGAAAATGTGGGTTGAAGACAGCCAACACTTATTAGTAAGGCTCCTTCACACCCACACCCATATAATCCACCAGGGACTGTTATCTCATCAAAATTAAGTATATTTTCCAGCTCATTTGACAAGATTTAGTTCAACTTTTTGCTTTATATGAATAGACTTTGTCTAACTAAATAAAAATTTTAAATAAGGGGGCTAGATAATGATCCTTGTCTAATGTAGTATTCCTAAAATTTTTCTTTTTTTGAGTTGAGATATTAGAGCAGTCCTTTTTTGCCATCTGTACTTATATATAATTTATTAGAATCAAGAAAACATAATAAACATAATAAATGACCAGTCTGGATAGTGTTTCATTTCTAAAGCTTCATAATGGTTATGGAAGCTAAGTAAAAGAAGAAACTCACTTTTTACTTAATTAGTAACTAGGGCAGTCATTTCATACAAGAAACAGGAGCTCAGTAAATTCTTCTCTCAATGGGGTGATAATATATATTCATACTGTATACAAGAAACAGTGATCTTGTTGGTAAGGATACAATCTAATTAGATCAGGAAATAAACTCGAAGCCTTATTTGGACCTATTATTTTCTGAAATCACCAAACCATGTAATACGACTTAAGTCTACTGAATCAGCATCTTCAGTATAACAAGATTGAGGGGATTTGTATAGATTAAATATCAGAAGGACTCGTCTAGATAAGTGATTCCCCAAGTGTGATTCTCAACCAACAGCATCAGCATCATCTATGGGTCTGTAAAAAATGAAAATTAATCTGTCCTACCCCAGGCCTACTGCTTTAACAAGTTCTTCAGGTAGTTCTTAAACACATCATAGTTTGAGAATCACTGACCTAGATCATTAAATTCTGATTTTGTTTCCAATATTTTCTGTGTACTTAGCTCTCCTGCTACCTGCTTCTGTTTCACACCTGCTAGAAAAAGAATCCTTCTAACACATTGTATAATGGGGAAAAAAAGTTTGAATATTTAACTATTCTTGGAAAGCCCTAGAATTACCAACTATTTAAAATAATTTGAGTATAGATTTCTCTGTTTGGGCTTATTAATATTCCATTATCTTTCCTGTTATCTCAGAAAAATCTCATAATAATTTACATATATTTACTTTACTTTTTCATACACATACACACGGAGACATATTATTTTTTAAATGGAGGTATTGAATGAGTGGAAAGTAGTCATGATATTAACCATACACCTACATTTAGTACTTATTGTTTTTCCCGTCCCTTCCTATGTAATGTAAAAGAGACAAGAAAGCAAACCAATACTAAAACAAAATGGTAGAAGCAGAGCTTTACAATAATGTATATTTTTGAAACCATGGAAAGTGTTAAAGCCAAAGACCTTCTAAAAAACATTAATTGACTTTGAACCTTCCTGTGGCAATCTTCAGTCTACTGACAAGAGTTTGAAGTGGTCCCATCCGTCAATCTAGTTCAGCGATCACCTCCTGTATGGAGTCTTCTAGCCTCTCTGAGGCAAGTTAAGAGCAACTCCTCCAACTTCCCATAAAAATGTTGGCACATTTTTATTATAGCATTGCTGTGTTGTGTTGTTGCCTTTGTTTTATATCCTCATTCACCAGATGATCAGTATTTTGAAGTTTTGAAACTTTATCTTACTGGTTTCTGAATTACTGACAGACGGGATAGACATGCCCCTTAATCAACACTCAGTATTGTTTTTGAGTGAGCAAATGAGGAAATGAATGAAACCGTCATAGTAAATATAATACATCCTCTTGGAGAATAAGAGCTCAAATAATACTGGAAAAAATCAGGTATCAGCAATAATCTTGCATCACTTGTTATGTTAACAGTGTTAGAATATCGTTTGTCTTGTACCCATGTAGGCACTTTTGACAACTACAGCTGTGACACAGAATCATCCAATACTAGTATCCCAAAAGACCTGAAATATAATCAAATGGATGCTATGAATTTCTGCTAGTGAAACAATACAAAGCCCTAACTAAATGACTTGCTTAAATTTGTATAGCATGTTATTGAAAAAACAGATAAATAACCTATTTGTTTTCCCATTGCCCAACACTGCCTCTTAAAAGATCGTGAAATAATTTAACTTACCAATTATGTGCCTTTCACACTTAAATAACTATGAAAATTATGTTGTATTTCACCTGATGTTTTATATCTGTAAATAAAAAATTATCCTGCTCCATCATTACTATCCTGCTCCATCTTACCATTTGGAACAGACTTGTTCCTTGTCTATTTTAGGGCATCTTTGAGAAATTTCAAGGCCCCATTTCACTTTATAAAGCCCCTTCCTCCCGCAGTACCCATGCTTAAATCCCCTTAGTGTTAAAGAAATTGTGCACACACGCCAAGAAGGGAACAGACAACACTGCCTGGGAGGAGGATTTCCTTTCCATGCTTTGGTCTTAGGCAAGCTTGTATAATGTTGGGTGACCTTTTGCTCCAGAATACTCAGCCTATTGTACAATGGCTTCCTTTTCTTGGATATAGAATGAAGATCAGGATTCAAATCTTTGAGGTGGAGCATCAGAAATTTACCATATGAAAAATCCGGAAGATCTCTGGAGCCAGAGAATCAACATCGTTAACAGTGCCATGTCTTACCCAACAATTACCTCCTTCCACATTTTAGCTTTCCAAACATATTTTAGTTGCAGAAGGCTAGTCAAGTGTCGTGTTTGAAGAAATGCAGATAAATAGGAAAACAAGAAAAAGAGAAATGTGGCCATGGTAAAGAAACTAATGAATACAAACTCATCCTTATGCATATAATCAGTCATTAATTTGATTATACACTTATTCTTTTTTGCTTCTTAGACTTTCTTAGTGATAATGCTTACATAATTATTTTGTACAGGTGATAAAACTAGTTCAAGAAACAGTATCCCCGGGACTGGAAAAATATTTCAGGTTAAATATATTCAAAGTGTTTCTCATTGAGCCAAAGGCAATGCAGTGTGTGTGTGTGTGTGTGTGTGTGTGTGCCTAAAAACCTCGCGCTAGAAACTAAAAGCATGATTTTGAGATATTGAAAGGCAACCTATATTATTACTGTCTGTCTTTCTCCAGCTACACATACTGCAAAATGATTGCATAGATGTAATCTCAAAGTCATAATAATTCCTTAACCACGTGGAAGGAGATATTTTTTAAATGAATATTGAAAGATGCCCTAAACTTCAGTGACAGCAAACATTGATTTATAGCAAATTCCCCAGCAAAACAAGTCTGAAACAAATGGATTAATTTTAGAACTTAATTGGTTCAGATATCTAATTCTTTCAGATCATGGAAAATATAATTTCTAAAATAAGAGATCTCGAATATATGACATTGTAGGTCTTTAACTCCATAAAATGTGTTAATGAGTATTCAGGTTCTTACCTAAAATGAAACAGTGACACTGGAATATGAAGAAAACAAGTATCTGCAATATTGTGAATGACATTTTCCCTGCAATATCAGGCTTTTTTTTGTGGGGGGGGGCATTTAAATACTGATATTCATTTATTTTTGCTGATACAAAAATGCTGTTAACCATACCTATGTTCAATTAGAAGGAAAAAAACAAAGAAGTTTAATAGCTGGCTAAAAACCTCTATGTGCTAAATTCAGTTCAGGCTTAATTTGTGAACAGAAATCTGTTAATGTATATTTGGTTCAGGATATATGATATAGTCACCAATGACGAATGGCTTGGGATATAAGGAGGAGCATAAACCAGCTGTGAATTTTTAAACTAAAACATAGAAAATTAAATGTATTTTCACCTATTATTTTATGATAATATTGTAATCTGTTTTAACAAAAGCACATGCTATTCTATTATTTCGTAAATTCTCAATCCCCTCCATCAAAAAAAATTAGATGTCAGAAGTTCTCACACAGTCAAAACCCTCCACCATGAAATTTATAATCACGAACTCAGCTCAGAAACACATCTAAATTCTGTTCAAATAAAATACCTCCTCCCTTAAATGTTCTCACATATCAAATCGCTGTATTCATCCCTATGTATTATTCGTACCATAAAAAAATACCCATGTGCTTTAGAAAAAGGCTTTTACTCTTGCAAAATTATTGAGATGTCTATCTGAAAAATCAATGGCAGTTTTGGTGACATAATTACTCTAATTCTCAAAAGCCAGACATTCATAAATGTGGAGCTATGTCTTTTTCTGGTGGTAAAGTTCAGGATTTACTAATTGGTACAATCAGAGAGTGCTGTTTTCAAGGCTGCTGCAGCAGTATACTTACCTAAATTGAAGTGCAAGTTAAATCCATAGTGAGAAGCACTCACTTACTCGTAAGAACTGATAAATTATACTGCCGAGTAATCAGTTTGCATAGGCAGTTGTTCATAGAAGTGTCTCTGCTCCATCAATGCACTAAAAAGCCATGTAGGGTCTCAGTTCTTCACCCTCCAAAGGACAAGTCACAAAACAAATCACAGAGAAGGGAGTCAGAAAATACAGAAGCCCCATCTTCAGCCCATATACCACTTATAACAGTGAAATTAGAATTATATCAGTAAAATGGAAGAGCACTGAAATAAAGACTTTTCATTTGAGACTAAAGAAATATAGAGACATAATGAAAATAAAGGCTGAAAGCCAGTGTTAGTATTCCGATTTCAAAGTTCATGAAGTAGTCTGTAAATAGCACGTATTTTTTAACAGGCACATCCTATAGCTTTCAAAAATAATACTATATAGAGGTCATGTTGCATTTATTTAGTTATTGCTTACAGCAGAATAGACATCTGCCATTTGTTTATTTTGCCACCTATAACTAGGAGCCTGTGGTAACCCCACCCCCACTGTATGTGTATTATTAAGAATTCTGTAAGGATACCATTGCTGTATTTATATATGTACAACTTGAGGTGCACAGAAAAAGCAAGTAATCAGGAACTTCAATTTGGTGTCTTAAGAATTGTCCTGTATTCTTATTATCCTGCGATTGTGCTCAGAGCTAGAGAATTTAAAGTGAAAAAAAAAAAAAAAAAAAAAAAAAAAAAAAAAAAGACCTAATACTAGCAATCACCATTTTTCCTGTAATCAAGTCCATACTTCTTTTCATGTTCTTTCACTGGTTTGCTTTTCTCTGTTTATTGTTGTTGCTAAACAAGGTGAGAGTTTAGGCGACATTTTTCAATGATGACTTCTTTTGCAATAACAAAATTCTTAAATGTAGTCTCTCTTTTCCTCCTGCTATGTGCTATCAAATTCATCTTTGTATGGGAGGCACAAACTAAAACGAGTAAATTGCCTTTAGTAGGTAGTACTCTTTTCCTGACACTAGGAAGTAAATTGTCAAAGAGTTACACAGGGTTTTAGCTGCATGATTCCCATTGACTTTAATGGGAGTTGCAAGGAAAACACCCCATGTGAAGCTTAGAAAAGTAGGGGTTAGTTTTCTTTATGGTCTCCACTGTATTTTGTACTCTCTAGCCTCGAACATTCTCTCTTCACTCACCTCTGTTCTCCCCTTTCTTTGTAGCTTATTCCTCAAATAATATAAACCTTAGGCCTTTTCACTTAACCATCCACTTGTATAGCTAGTCAACACACTCCATCCCAGCACCATTTCCAAAGCATCACAATTAAACACCTCATTATCCAACCTGCCGACCCCCAGCCATTCACCGTTGTCCAGTTTATGTGGATAGACAGGGAAAACATTTTTGTGGAATATTGTTACAATATTAGCTTGATAATTTTTGAAACACATACTGGATTTCAAATAATATCAAAATTGCCTAAATTATATTCTTTCTTACTTCTAAAACAATGCCTATTAATATTACTACTCTCATTATTATTTAACTTTTAAGTACTTTTAGGATTTCCTGAAAGTTTGCAGAGAGCACAACTAAATAAGATTCTTGGAAATACACCAGGAATGGCCAGGCAGTTAATATAGCGACTTAAGCAGCAGTTAGCTAACGTGCTTCATAGGACAACCAGTGAACAACATAATAGATACCATGATGTTAGCTCCTGGCAGAATGGGTACAAGATTCCATCATGTCTGGGGAATGAAGGACACCCTTGTCTGTGTAATGGAGACAGCAATACCACAATTGGCTGATGTCACTCTTATATAATACATTGTAACACACACACACACGCACACACGCACACACACACCCCTATGGGATTGTTCTAATTCTCCAGCAAGTTTTGATTGTGGAGAAAGCCAAACTAGGGTAGCTTTGAGCTAGATTTTTATGAGTGTTTGCTTCTGTATAGAATGCACAAAAGGCCCAATCTTCGTGCCTACCACTTTTTTCATTACTGTGGCATTAATTACAAAGTAAGATGCCAAGTAATTGGCAAGGGGAACACTACTTGCTTATTTATCAGATACCTTTATCCTATGCTCCTGGCTTCTTTCCTTTACTGCACTTTTACAATAGATTACCAGGATAGCAATGTAAAGAGTAAAAGGTCTTTCCTTTGCAAATTTTTAACTCAACTTACCTTGTGTTATTTGTCTTACTTCAAATTAGACCAATAAGAAAAGATTTGCACCCAGCAGCATATTATTAATCAAACACCATATACAATCATGTAAAGTCTAAAACAAAGCAAAGAGTACGGTCTGCCTAAAGCAAATGGTTTAATACCACCAAAAATCTTCCCAGTTCATTCTGCACGTATGGATTTATTATTCCTATGAAATACTGTGGAAGCGTGCCATAAAATACCAGACACATCAAGCAAACATCCTGAAATTCTCTCAACAGTCAGGGTACCTAAAAAAATACAAGGACATATTTTTCTCAATTTTTCATCTCATTTGTCCCCAGTTATTATCAATTACTTCTGTTCTACCTCTATGTTGATCATGACAAAAGATATGTTTTTCATAAAATAACACATTTGGACATAATAACGAGAACCTTGGTTCCCATCTTCCCGTTGCCGAATAGCACGTCTCGTGCTGTACAGGCGCAGTTGGCTGTCCAAGGACCCTGATGCCAAATTGCGGAGGATATTCTTGTCGCAGTGACAAATTGCTTGCTGGTGGGCTGTGCAGAGTGTTATTCTGGCAGCATCGGAGTTGTCTACGTGTCTGTCACTTGGTTAGGCTGCTTCAATGCTAGGTGATTCCACCCCACTCCCCACCCCCTTTTCTTTTTTCAACGCATTTTTCAGACTTACCTTTGCTTCTCAGTGAATGGGGACTTTAACATTCACTTGACAAAGAGCTTATGAAAATGCCTCCCAAGTTCTCCGTACAGGTATCTGTAGGGTGAGAGAAGGATTTTTTCACAGTGCCATACTTGTTTTCCATACAAACCTACAGGCTGCCATTATAGCCACCCACATTCCGGTTGGCAACGCACTTATGCAGTGAGCGCCTTAATGAATCCAGACAAAACTGCACAGCATTCCTGACACACAGGAAAATCATGCATTTTCATGATATTTCAGGGTAATTTATTTCTTTAGTGTGTAAAATATTGATGGTCAATATTATTTGATAACATTTCAGCAAAGAGATTATTCTGCTTTTGATCTGACACTTATTTTTTAAACTAAAAAGATGTGTTTTACAAGTTCCTTATATTAAGTATGTTTGTTCAGAGATGATCTGCTAGAATAAAAAAAGCAGAAATGTAAATGAGTAGTCAACATTCTGTAAACAAATTAGCTTGTAAACATGCTGTAGACAATCCCAACAGTGTCTGTTGACTACCTACGAAGGTATATAATTTAATGCCTTCAGATAATTTATGGGTAAAGTCTAGCCAGCTGATATTTTGAGATAAATAATAAATAACACTCCTATTTCATTACTGAGTTTATAATTAAGTATTAATGTAAAGGCATTTGTAAAACTATAACTACAGGAGATACAGTATTTTAAAAATTGTTTTATGAAACTGAAAAGAATAATTGCAATGAACACAAAAGATGTAGGAGGCCCTTTTTAATTCTATGGAATGACAGAAGATTTTCTCCATAAAACACATCCTCCAGCAGTGTTGTATTATTTAAGACTTGAGGATGTATAAAAGAAGCTAATGGATTTTTTCACAAAAGATAATATACAATGGAATAATTCTTAAAGGAAATGAATTGGCTTTTAATCTTGTGGAAAAAAAATGTTTGTTTTTGCTCCTCTCATATACAAATGTATTTGTTGGTTTTATTGTTCAAACTGTAGCCCTGAATTAAGTGGATTGTAAAGTTCTCCTAAATACTTTAGATTTGTTTTCAAAGAAATATTTGCAATTTTTATACATATATACATGCATGTGTGTGTGTGTGTGTGTGTGTGTGTGTGTATCCCAAAGATTTCACTTACACTAATTAGAAGAAATAATAAGAAAGCCCTAAGTAGTGGAACTTGGAGAGAGTCTAAAAGATATTTTAAGAGTTCCATTTGCAGGATACACAGGTAAAGTTTTCAGCCCAACATGATGTTTAAATTAGTTTGTTTTCATCATAACTACTGACGGGACTTAAGTTAGCCCTCTAAACTGCATGGGTATTTCCAAACTAAACTTATTAAATTATCTTTTCCCAACATTTTTTTGTGTTTTGTGTTTTCTCTAAAACCCGGCAGCACAAATTTTCTAGCTTTCATCACTTAGGAGCATCTAGTGTGAAGCTATTGATCCTAAAATTGCTAGGGTTTTCTAAGAAGGCTCCTTGTTGGTTCTGCACTGTTGTCACTGAAGTGGTTAAAGCTTTGTTTGTTTGTTTTGTTCTGAATGGCTCTTAATGGATTAAGCTTTAGGCTTTCACCAAAGCAGTAACTGATTGTTAAAGTACCAAGGAATAAACTAACCACAGGGTGTGTGTGTGTGTGTATGTGTGTGTGCACATGAGTGCTTGTGTATGTGTGCTTGTGTGTGTGTGTGTGCATGCACTGGTAGAGTAAAGTAAATTATGATCTTTAAGTTCTGAAACTAAGCTAGTATAAACATATGTTAAATAAAATATTTCTTACTCTATATCTTTAACATATCTATCCTCTACAAATTGCCAGAATTATGTTAATCAATCCCTACAATGGATTAACTCTATCTAATCAAGAATAATTGAATTAAACTGTATAATAACCCACAGCTATTGAAATGGATAACATGAGATTTAGCTGCAAGATCACATTTACCTATGAAATTAACATGCCATTGTGTTTTCATCCTAAAACTGTTTTTCATAATTTTACCAATAATATTCAAAGTGGTGATTTCAAGTTATATAAACCTTTAAAGCTCTCACTACAACATTAAGGAATATATATGCACTTGTCTTCATAATATTATGCTGTGGTTCTGGACTCATATAATTAGGTTTTGGCTTAAGTGTGATATTAAGTAGAAGATTAATGACTTGACAAGTAAAGAAACACCCTTATCTGGAGAAACAGATGGAAATGCATGAATTTATATGACTATTTAACACAGTGCTGGCTCCTCTATAAGAGGAGGACTTTATTCAAGGTCTCAGTACCAATCCATGGTGACTCCAACAGCTAAATACTCAAATTTAAAAAAAAAAAAATGTTATTCCATTACACAACTCTCTTAATGGGTATGATGGACAAAACACTAGACAGTTTTCAAGTCACCCCTCCTGTTGTCCAGGAACGGCATGCACTGCCATTCTTGAGTATCCCCTAGGCACTGGTAATGGATGGTGACTACCTCTGACAGAGAATGGCTAACTGCTCTTGGATTTGCTGGAGAGTAGTTGCATTTCTTTTATTCCAAAGGGAAAGTTACGAAAGTCAAGAAGAAACAGATTAAAATAAAAATGGCCTCTGCTTCAACTTTATATTACCTGATTTCTTAGCCAAAAAAGCCACAAGGTGACAGTCCCTTGGTAAATTTTCAACATGGATGATCCAAAGAGATGCAGCACAGCATTAGGCCCCTCTCGATGCCATTTTTGAAATGTTGTATTTAGGGAGAACAGTTGTCCCTCAGTATCCACCAGGGATTGGTTCCAGAACCCCTGCCTTTATTGAAATCTGTGGATGTTCAAGTTTCTTATATAGAGTAGCGCAGTGTTTGCATATAACCTATGGATATCCTCCTGTACACTTTAAATCATATCTGGATTATTTATAATACCTAATACAATGCAAATGCTATACAAATCATTGTTATACCGTATTCTTTGTATTATTTTTATAGTTGTGTTGTTATTTCTTATTGAGTTTTTCCCTGAATATTTTCCGTCTGGGGTTGGTTGAATCCTTGGATGCTGAATACATGGACACAGAGAGCAAATTGTAACTCTTGTTAAAATTAAGTTACTTTAAACATGGGAATTAAAGTGAATATTGTGCCATTGTATTTTGATCTTAAAACTACTTTTCATAGTTTTACCGATAATATTCAAAATGGTGATTCCAAGTTATATAAACCTTTAAAGCTCTCACTAGAACATTAAGGAATATATATGCACTTGTCTTCATAATATTATGCTGTGGTTCTGGACTCATACAACTAGGTTTTCACTTAAAGTGATAATAAGTAGAAGATTAATGACATGGATATTGTGTTTCATACTTGCATATGTAAGTACAAATGAACACCTTGTTTTATGTCTTAGGGTATTAGCTCAATTCACTAAATTTTATAAATAAAAGAACAGCAAAAATTTATCTTCCTCATAAATCCTGCACACAAAAGATATGAAGCCTTAGAGGGACTTTCTAATTTCCATCTCATACTTGTAATAAATGCAATGAATTGAATTGAAAGGGAGGGTATATTAAGGGAATGCATAAGATTCAAATGAGGGTGCATTTAGCATATAGAGGGAATGATCGATTCTACTATATGCCTGTGCAGTCTTTGTAATTTTCAAAATTCCATTCAATGTGCTGAGGTTCTGATGACAGAACTAACTGCCACTATAACTTTAGAGCCTACCATTAAGAGAAGGGATTTCAATGAATGCAATAAAAAAGAAGGCGATTTTTCCCCTTGCATGTAATATTCTAAAATTAAGGTGGGGAAAGTGTTATAAAACCTAGATTAATAGCTTTAGTCAATGACTAATTTGCTAATTGTGTGACACCCAAAAAGCCAAACGTAGTTAATATTTGTATTAAAAAGATAATGCATTTGTAAAAAGCAAGGTGACTGTGTCATAATCCTTTCCTGAGGTATTGTACCAAAATAAAGAGGGCAGGGGGTGGCTACTACGGAGAGTTCTTTCCCTCGTCCCTCTTTTTTTTTTTTTCCTTTGTAAGATCTGAGATACCTCTAATTGACCCACTGTACCTTGATCCTAACACCTTTTCAAAAGCAAAACAAATAAGCTGTATGTGCAAACGCTTAGGGCCTCTTTTTGGTTGTGCCATTTTTTTAATTGTATATTCCAGTATTCCCTGATTTCACTTTCCTATTATTGTTGTATTGTCCCTGATCACATCATCCCCATCCTGGTCCATATTCTCTTACACTAACATGCCTCAAGTCTCCTCTGCTCTTGTCACTCCTTTGTCAAAGAGAAAGGGGAGAGGCACTAAGGAAGGACATGCCCCAGGACACACCCTGATCTTCTCTGTTTACACCACCACCTGCAAAAGAGGAGCAAACTTGACACAGAGTGAAAAGCTTTGGCCTCTCCTATAGACTGGGATAAACAAGGCAGAAATAGTGCTTGTTAACCAGGCTGAACTATTATAAAGATTATACACAACATAGTAGCTCTAGAAACTCTCAGGAATGTGGGCCATAACAGGTTAACTGAATGGGAACTCACTAAATCAGGTGAAATGTTTTGACCCCCAGACATCCAAAGGCTCAAGTTTAAATAATTGAATTAAGACTTGAAAAAAATTATGAGTATGAAAGAGTACTTAGCATACTGGCAATACTCCACTTAAGAACAGAAACATGTTTACATTTTGGAGATAAAGTTCAAAACCTTCCAGAACTGATCATCAAAGAATGGTTTCAATAGTGCTTGGGCTTTGGATACCACAGTAGTAACAAGATGAAGCGTAATTTTAAAGTATTTTCTTAAAATACGTCTCCCCAAGTTTTCATTAAATTCTTACTCAGAGTAGATGTACATGTTTGGAAGTAAAACATAAAAGAATTCTATTATAAGTTAAAGACCAAGAGTGTCGTCCAAAGCTAATATACTGACTGGTCCCTCTTTACATGGTTTATCTCCTGTAGAAGACATTGGGTAAAGATGAAATGGGTTATAAAATGCCTTTAGTTTGGGGACCATAGAAATGATCTACACCTATATATAGGCTCAAGTAGCTCGAAAAAGTAACATTTGCAATAAGACCCTTCTCTTTTTTGGATGGTAAAATACAGAGAAAGGAATTTCAGAGGAGATATTCATTTGTATGCCTATTGCCAGAAGTCTTTGCCTTTTCATTTAACTCTCAACGTTTTGAATAAAAATGCTTACTTTTCTCGAAGAGGTTGTAAGGACTTGCCCCTTTATATCTATGTGTGCAGAATATTTGAAGTGCTAGAAATATATTAGCATTTCCAAATGTCATTAGTAATATTGCCACTTTGCATTTGTCAGTGTGTGGATGTATATATACCACATATCGAATGATTGCAATCTATAATTATGTTTGATGAAGAGCGCACTTTATTGTATTAATGTTCATGGGGGTATTTTTTATTATAAGTATATAAATGGATAGGTAGGTAGACAGGCAGATATATAAAGATAGATAGATAGATAGATAGATAGATAGATAGATAGATAGATAGATAGATAGATAGATAGATAGACAGACAGACAGACAGACAGACAGACAGACAGACAGATAGATAGATAGATAGATAGATAGATAGATAGATAGATAGATAGATAGATAGATAGAAAGAAAGAACGAACTTTGGTAGAATGAGTTTTGGCATGGAATTATTTTTGGTCCTCCGATAACTGCTTCAGGCCTTATTTTCCTCTAGATAAACGACATATAATGATTGTTATCTATTTTTAAGGAATTGCAAATCAAAGAAATCAGTTTTTCGTAGTGGATTCAAATACCAACTTGCAGCATACACTGATGGTCAAAATGTCCTCAAAAACATCCTAATAAGCAGAAAAAATGTCAAGGAATATGATACAAATTTCTTGTGGTCTTAATATTTCAGACCCCAGGTTCTGAATTCCTTCAGAAGAAAATTTCAATCATTCTTGTATCTTAAATGTCCACATCTCTTCCAATGGTACCAAGAGTCTTTGTTCGGTCCCCTGGATGCTCGGCAGCATGGGTGTTGACTGACTCTGTTCTCAAGAGAGAAATTGTATCCAGCCTAGGTTTCACTGCTACCAATTCTGTTACTTTTTCCTTGAAGAGTCAAAATTTCTAACTCTACTTTTGGAAGACTCCAGTTTATTCAGATGTGTAACACAAGCACACACATAAACTCATTTAAAAAATTTCAAAACTACGTAAATACTACGCATCTCCCAACACGACTCATCCACCCTACCTTACATGCACTGCCTCCCCCATTTCTTTTCAGAATGAACGTTACAAAAAGAATAAGAAAAATATGTTTTCAAATAAAACAAAAAGTGTAATTGTCATAGATGGCAACGCGACGAGTGAAGCTGAACAGTGGCAGTGGTCAGTGGATTCCTTTTTGCTTGATCATTTTGCATTCACAAAAAAAACAGTTAGAGTTAGAATATAGAGAAACTAACAGAGCATCCTATTTGACGCACCTACTGTGTGTCAGGTGCCAGACATAATTAAATAAGTGAAGAATTTTACAGTCTGAGAAAAGTAAATTTTTTGGTAAGTGCTTTCTCTATAAATTGCCTTAACCCATTTAAAGTGAAGACATCTCCAATAAAAGAACGTTAGGCAGTTTGTACTATTTGACTTTGATAATGTACTTAGAAAAGAATGCCTGGCACATAGTGGAAACTTAAATATTTGTTGAATGAGTGAATGGTTATAAGTACTTTTCAAAGACAAAATAAATCATCTGCCACTTCTAATGCATTTGGAAAGACATCAATAAATAGCTATTGTAAGGAAGATTGCAGATGCTAGTTAAGATAATCTAACTGTGTAGTAGTTTATTTATTCTACTATAGAATTTTTGTTCAGAACCCCTGGGGGGAAACTTTTGTTGTGATTACTTCTAGGCTGGCAGTCAGTGACTCTACTCCAGAACAAGATCTCAAACCAAGCCCATGTCCCTTCTTTATGTCCCTGCCATTTAACTATCCAGTTGTTAACACATTTTAAATTTTGACAGGTTATTTCACTTCCAAAATGATACTAAGAGTCACACATGTCAGAACTCTACTTGATAAGTTGTGTTCATTTCAAATGTGGTATGTGAGCACTGAATCCTTACTCTTTAAATCCTGCAAAGTGTATCAATAATTATGCCAAATCCATCCAACAGTTGATTGAGGTGTTTTCAGTTTGATATGGGTGTCAAAATGCGAACATTAACTTTATTCAGATCTTTGCCTGATGTGTTGAATGGGGGAAAAATCCATTCATACACCACGGATTCATCCTTAATACTGGAAATTAGAGAAAAGAATCTCAGATTCCATGCACATTTTCTTTGTGGTTGCAGAGGTGACTTTGCCACCTGGCATGAGTTCATCCTCATTATGCCCTATTATATCTGTCAGAAGTAAAAGTTTTAAGAAGGATATAAATTTGTACAAATCTCACGTGATGCTGACAAAGAAATCATTTTTGTGACTCTAATTTGTTATCTATTTTGGAAAGATTAATTATCCCTCAATAATAAAGTAAACGTTAAAAGGATATCCCCCACAGTCTCCTCTTCTTCAGGCCTTTCCTGATTTAATCTTATATGTTCATGCTATATCATGAGTGGCTGAGCTCCAATCAGAGAAAATTCAGTGATGGAAGCTCTTTACTTGGGCTTCCCACTATTTATGTGTGGTATTCCCAATTTGTAGCTGTATTTGCGCTGGAGCAGACAGAAATAACCAATGAAAAAAATAGGAGCAATACAGTTTTATATTTAAAGTAATGTCATGAGACACCAAGATAGTTAGTAATCCAGGAACGCTCAAATTATGTTTTTTAACTATAAAGTATAAATTTAGTGAAAAAGACTAATTTTTAATAAATAATAGACAAATATTAGAATGAAAAACATCACTTTATAAATTTACTAAGGGAGAACTTTCGGTGAGGTTATCATAATTTTATTTTATAATCATAAAACTTTTCAGGAAATAGGTTACCAATTTGATACTGTAGATAAATTAACCCCAGTCATATACATATTTTTTAAAATGCGAATTTTTGGCAATACAGTTGAGAAGCATTATTTTGTAATTGCATATCTTTCTGTGTCTGGAATTCATCCCCTGTAAAGTCCTCTGGCCATGGGTGGCAGTGGCCTTCGGTCAAAATCTAAACGTAAGTTCAACATCATCTTTTAATTTTGTGGTCTTGAGCTTTTGACCCAAAGAGGGGTTGGGGTTTCACTAGGGCAGGACTAAATGGAGCAAACACTTGTCTTTGGAGCCCAAGCACTGACCTTAAAGATGTAAAATGAATTGCCTGCTCCCAAGGTTATTGTTATAATCAGGTATGTGAAAATGAGCAGTAAGGATGTGAAGGAGAGAACAGAAGAGAGAGAGAGAGAGAGAGAACATTTCTTGGTTTGCTATAAGTATTTAGTACATATTTTATACTTTTTAATTTTATTTTTTAACCACATTCTGCTTTAAAAACTGTACATGGAAGAGTCAGGCTTCTGACTTTTAATGAATTGCTGTGAAATTTGGTTACATACATTACTCCAACCCTGTGAGGGGGGGGACAATTATAGTTCATTATATGCATCTCAAGTTGTTTATTCATTATGATGCACAAGGATAGTTTAAGGACTTGTTTCTGCCAAGAGCTCCCCCCACCAAATAATTTCACAACAGAGTAAAAACACATGGACTTTATATAAAGTAAAAATAGAAGTGATATAAGGGTTGTATTTTTATAGCTGTATTTGAGTACATTTCAAATGAATGTTTGTTAAACAGGGGGAAAAATCAGACTGGCATTGTCGTGATTCTAAGCGAATTAGGTGAGGCAGGAACAGGAAGAATCTGAGTAGCTTGCATTTAATTAGCACTTACTGGTACAAAATAAATTAGACAGATTTGTCTTGTTTTATGAGCAAGATCCTGTTTTTCTATTTCATTTTCTTTGTGCTTTTGGTAAGGACGGATCTGGCGCTTTGGATACTAAATAGGCAACTAATTCAATTGGTGCTTTCTCCGAGGGTCTGCTTGCAAACCGGTGCCAGACTCACTGGTCCTTTGTGTACTGCCCGCCCTGCATGTGTCTGGGCTCCCCTGGCCAGTCCGTTTTTTTGTCTCTGATGGTTAATAAGCTTTGAGCCTAGTAGTCAAATGTGGTGGGAACGGGGACAAGACGAGGGTCCTTAGTGAAGGTGTTTGTTGTTAAATAGAACAATTCAGCTGTCTCTTTAGAAAACTTGACAAAAGGAAATGCTCCCTGCTGAAAATTTTCTTAGCCTGTTGCACAAAAGATGAAGTTTGTTTAAGAAATTGCTGCTAAAGAAAGCGTCAACCCATTAAGGTAATTATATGGAACCTGTGCCGTATAACAGCTTAATTGATGTTAATGTTTGTCTAATTGGTGATTGGGAGAGTGCAAAGGACTAAAGGTCTTCCGAGCACTTTCAGTCACGGCTCTGAAAGGGGCTCTTCTGGTTTTCACAGTTATAACAATGCCTGCGCGTCTTTCTCAGATTACGCCTTGTTTTCAGCCCCTTACAGCATTCTGCTCCACTACTTAAAGCGTAAAATAAGGGTGAAGAGCCATTGTCTAATGCAGCCTTTTTCAAAGAGTGTTTCTGACAGGGATTGTTCTAGGAATCAGGCAGGAGAGAAGGGAGTGTGAGAGGTGAAAGCCACTATCACCCACTTGTGTCACCTCCCCAATGAGCAGCAAGAGCCGCCTAATTGCTGCATCTGTTTTTTTTTTTTCCTCCAAGCCTCCATTCTCTTAAACAAGATCCTTACACCGATGCCACATGTTCCTGTGGAATCTATCAAACAAAACAAAACAAAAAAACACCCCAACCTGGCTGACATTTTTTAAATTGGCATAAAAAGAACCGTTAGGAAAACATATATAACAATTAAATGCACGTGCAAAAATATATGAACTTTTCTGTTTCCTAAGATTTCACACATTGTATGGACACACTTACAAACAGAATTAGATAAAAGAATACATTGTGGGTACCTAAACACATGTATGTGACTTTTCCGTGTAAAGATACACGCATGGTTATTACATGGATACTTACACATGCAGACACAAATGTATAGATTTGGAAACCTTGCTTTTGTTTCCATATGAGAAAGCCATTTAAATGTGTCATCCATCTTTGTGTTTTTTTTTTTTTAAAGTCATAGTAAACACCGTTGATCCAGGTTATAAAACTCAACTGCTTAAATATTTTACATTCCTAGATAAACTGATTGAAGAGCCAAGATTTGTCTTAAAAAAAAAATTCTCAGCTTACACACTCATTCATTCGCGCGTGCAGACACACACACACAATGCATTTAACATACCCACCCCCCGCCCCGCACCATCCTGCAAAGTTATAGTTCTCAGGCTTTTGAATTTTTATGTTTTACATTCCTATATTTAACAGATTGATATTTTCCTGTTTGTTCTCTTTAAGATTTCTTTTCTACATACAGAGTGTATTCATGTGCTATCCTAATGAGGAAATGACGAGTTTTTATCAACCTTATTAAACATACACCCAGAAGATATCCATTTGAATAAGGGGCCAATTACTAAGTGTGTCTTCAGTTAGAAAGAACTTAGCTTTTACCTTGTACTTTGGCTCTCCATGTCTCTAATTAATTGAATCTTGAAATCGTTGGACTTTCAGCTTAAGAGAAGACTGAAGAAGGGAACTTAACAACACTGCCTATTCCTTTATGTCTAGAACGGGCTGAAAAAAAAAAAAAAAAAAAAACACCTGTAATGCTAAAAGACTCAGGCTTTTGTCTGTTTCTAATATTACTTTTCTGCCTAATTGCCATCACTGCCACGTACATTAGGCCCTTTTTCAGCAGGGTTAAAACAGGGCCAGTGATGAATGGAAAACTGATTGTACTGCTGTCAAACTTGAATGTGAGGCTTATTCTAGAGATAGAAGTATGAGGAAAAGGACAGAGAATTGCACTTCATTAAAGCTCTACCAAGCTGATTGGAGTGGAGGAGGTAATTGAGATTTAAAGTGGCATTCCCATCACACTGTCCCTTTTTCAACTTAACAACTGTCATTCAAGCCACATAGGGCAACAATTGGCCAGATTTCCCAGCTCTTCTGAGTAATAAAACAGACACTCACCTTCTGGCTATTCGTTTTACTTACTTTGTTCTAATTTCCAATTCATGTGTCATTAGTGAACGAAGATTGACAAGAAATAGCTTTGACCTCACAGATTTGACCTTCAACCCCAAAGACCCAACTCCAGTCTGAACATAGGTTGGAATATGCTAAGAAACACCTTTCCTTTGCACAAGAATGAATGGCAGTTTTTTCATCATTGTACCACCCCCTGCTTGCCACTACATTTAGACTATGAGACATGTCAACTGCCTGTCACAATTACAATAGACACAGCAAACCAGAATTTTCCCCAAATCCAAGGGGAACTTCCTGAACAAAGAGTAAATTTTATTGCACAGATTTTGGAGACCTCCAATTTGTAGAGCCATAATGAATGCATCCCACAGACAAATAGGTAGTTGTTAATTATCCCAGCAATTTCTTTTTTTAATGTGCTAACAACACAGCACGCTAAGCCTTCATATCCTACACTGTTACCTGATGATCTCATCACATTTGCAACGATGGTAGTCTGGGAAGAAGGCATTATTATAGCAAGTATGCATGACAATAAGTTACATGATTATAATCCCTTATTTTCATGATTTAATAAAAAGAAAGTGTGATATTTTGGAAACAAATGGATTTAGCTACACCTTTACTAAACCAGTTGAAGTAGTTTACCTATAGAATCACTTTACGATAAACATAATCTTTGTATTTTCCTTGACTGAGTATCCTAAAGCTTACATATACCAATTTTGTGTCATCAAAGCACGCCGTGGATAAAAAATGTTGAAGGGCAAGACCTATGACCTGAATAATAACCCTCAATGAATTTAAAAGTAATTTATGCCTTTCACACAGTTTTGAATAGCAACTGGGTCCTGGAAATCTATTATGGCAAGGAAATTGTTATGGTTTTTTCACATTAAGTGACAAACATTTGGATGATTCTTGTGTTACATCCCCCTCGACCCCTAAAAAGAATAGTGAAATACATCACTTTATCGTGTCAAGTGTTCAAAAACTTGACTCCATTTCCTTCATGATAAAACATTGGGAAACACTATCAGGTTGCTGCTTTGGCTTTATTTTAATGAATTGTGAAGTCATTTTCATTTTACCTGTAAAATTCATTCTTCTGCAGGTATTTTTTCCTTTTCAATCATGGATTTACCCACTTTAATGGATGTCACAGTCATTTGTTTTTCCCTTGCAATATTCTTCTCTTGTAACATGGATTCGCATCACTCATTGTGCTTCACTGTATTTTCTGAATTTCTTGCTTGTGTTACTTAAAAAGGAGTATACAATAAATTTCCTTACAGCAGGAGGCATTAACTTTCATGAGAAATCACAATTGTTACCACATCATCCGTAAGTACTCTCAAAGCTACCACTTTCAGAAAATTTAAATAAAAGTCAAAGAACTGATTTTTTAAATGGTGATTACCATATAAATCAAAAGAATCATTTCAGAATAGGACAAACTTCCAGGGTATGACATGGTAAGAGTTTACTAATAACGATAAAAATGCAGGGATAAATGGAGTATTCTTTATTAGATCTGTGTCACAATTATGTTTGAAACATGTTTTCAGGGTAATGACAATAACAAGTGCCATCATTTTGCCCCAATGCATGTACCTTCTCTGTTACATAGTGCTCTTCCAGCCAAACAATAAAGAAAGCTCTTTGTATTTAGAATTTTGCTTTCTTGCGAGTAAATTTTTATGTCCTTATAGTTTAGAGAAGGTCAGAATTTACAGTTTTATCCCAGCAGCACATTAGTGATCATCAAAAGAAATAAATCTCTAACTGTTGGTAGCTTCTACAGAAATGTCTTTTATCCTACACCTGTGACAATTGCCCTGTGTTAGTGAAGCCAACAGGGTCAGGCCACAGGTCAAGGGTCAGGGCACTGTCAAGGGGAAGTTATTCTTCATTCTACTAAATCTTATCATTTTTATCTAATGTAATATCCACCTGTCACAGAACGTAGGCGATTGTCTTGTCTAAGTGCTGCGCTTTCCACTTCAAACAGAGTACATTTTATTACTTTTTTATAATTACCATTTTTTTATTTTCAAAATTTTATCTTCCAAATAAACACACTGAACTGATAAGCCATCTCCAAGACTTAATATTTTTATACTAAAATCACAACAAGAAGTGATACTAAAAACAGGGTTCAGGTATTAGTGTCGGTTTGATTGATTTAATGGTTATATTATGAATTGAGTTGAAAAAAAGAGTTAACTAAACAAATAATGAAATGAGTAGCAATGGATAAATAATGAATAGCAGAATAACTTGACGACTTTATGTGTGCCTAAGTGAGTGTATTCCTACACGATGGCATGCTCACCGCAGATATTATGGGCTAGCACAACATCCTGCTAGCAAGTAGGTTTCTAAGATATAATAAAACACATTCCGAGAAATATTTTCATAACGGACTTCAGTTAAGTATACACAGTTTAATCTGCTCTTGCTATACTTGCATATAATAAAATTCGACTTCTAATGCAGTATAGTGAAAGACTCAGTTACTCAGTGTAATGCAGTATGCAAATTGCAATTCCCCTTGTCATGAGATTCGACTCACAAGAAAAATTTGTGTTAGCATCTTCCAAAGGAAAAAAAAATGATATCTCAAAGCTTTAGAAAGCAGGTTACAAGTGACTAAGTGTGGCCATTTAGTCCTTCTCTCTCATTGCAAGGAAAATAAATCACAAATAAGTTTCATGCTATCCTTCGTATCCAGAAAAATGTAAACCAAATTTCATATCTTTTCTTTCTGGCAATTCCCATAAGAATAACAGTGCAATGAAGAATTATAGATGGGACTCAAGGAGCCGTATGCTTTAGCCTCAAAGCTGCTATTAGCCTGCTGAGTAGCATGAGCCTCAGTTTCCCCAGCGGTCAAACGGGAGTAAGAGTGTTATTCTCAACTCTATGGATTTTTAATGGCTTAACAGTATCTTTTCCCATCATGTTTAAGAGATAGAAATCTTTCTTTTGTGCTCCTTACAAAGAGTTTTATCTTAGTTCCTAGTAAAAGCTATCTTAGTTCCTAATAAAAGCATACATGTTTCACCCACACGGTCTTAATCTTGAGGACAGGAATTTATCTTCTTCATTTTTTTTACCTAATTACTTAGCAAAGTGTCTGTTGAATTAATAAATGAGGAAATAATTCTTCGGGTAACTACATACCCTGATTTATACTTATTTTGACTTTATGCCTTTATGCCTGTTTGTTTACTAATAGGCCTATTTCACTTTCAAACATATCCCAGTTTGGATGACAAATGATATGGTATTCTTCATTTCCTTAATGGAAGAAGAAACTACTTATATCACCAGTTTATTTGAGATCAATTAATGTCACTCGGATTTCTCTTTTCTTTACAAAATAACTCTAATTTGTCTACGTATCTTTGTAACCTGTTTGTTTTAAAGTTTAGATATTAATTGAGTGAACAACTGAAGCATATATTTGGGCTTCTACACTTATTGCTATATTCAAATATATCCAATATTTAAATCACTCTGCTTCAAAGACAACTTTGAGTTCCTTACAAATTTAAGGTTATAGAGTTCTAATAAATATAGTCCTATTTTTAAATGGATCCCCCAGACTGCATCTAAAGGTCTCACATTTTAATAAGCATTATCTTAGGTAATCAACCGTCTGTGTTATTTGTCATAATTATACATAAAACTATCTATTAATGTATCTCCTGAAAGAAATAACCTTCTACTAGCAAGCAGGAATAAACAATATGTTTCAATAGATCTTGTCTTAGAAAATACTAACTCTGTAAACAAGACACACTTGCGAGGGCAAGGATGGAATCATATGTTTTGTCTTTATGATAATAACTGTTGTTAGGAATGACACCTTAAAACATAAAGCATATAGTTCAAAAATTGATATATTTGGGCCCTGTGTCTGTATATAGCTATATATTAGGAACATGACAATTTGTGATGCCAGCATGAACAATGATTTTCCTAAGAAGACATTTCCAAATTCACCCACCTTTTTGTCCAGTCTTGACATGTTTTTCAAACAACCCACTCGCTTATTTAAACACTCTATATACTGATACATCAAAAGCTCTGATAAAGGCCTTGATGTAAAAGCAAACCAAAATAGAGGGGAAAAAAATACATGGTTGTTTTGCAAAATAGAACTCTTAGCTTATAAAGAAAATACCATTTTCAACATTTAATATTTCCAATTGAAATACAGACATTTATTGTAGGCTTTTTAGGAACCTGTAATACTGCTACTGGTTCCATGTAGTCAACGTGCGTAACTCAATTTTTGACTTTTGAGGTAATATGGAAGCAAATATTCTCAGAAACCCACAGAGACATTGTGCGGATTTGGACACTAGAAGAGCCAGCTACCTTCTGTTTTATTTTAGCTTTGTTGTTTCATCTTCGTCATATCATATCCAAGTAAAATTGGAGGAAAATGTCAGAAGAAGTTTACAGGTGAGTCATGGCAATCACTTCTGACCAGCCACCAGTTGAATCACCAAACTACAGTAATTGTTCTTAATAAGCTTATCACCAGCCAAATGGAAAGGGGAAAATGATAGTGGACCCTACAAATGTTCAATAACTTCGAAATCTTTAACATAATTACATTTTTAACCTTGGTTCAGCTCAAAAATAATACTGGTTGAGATAAGTAAAGATAGACAAGTAAAAACAGTATTGATGGCACTTCCTAGATTTCTCAAGACGTCATGAGTTCTTTTAGCATCTTTCTGACTTGTAATCAAACCTGAATTCAGTTGTTTCCAAAAAGTTAGGAAAGCTAATAACCGAAAAATAAAATAAAAAGGAAAAATTGTGCCTGTTTCTATGCCTGAGTTATGTACATTTAAGGAAAAAAGTAGAATCTTTTCAATACAAGTACCTGAATAATTTATGTGAAAAGCAAATATATTCCTTGAAATGACCTATAAAGAATGCTCTCCGTCTCTACATTAAATATCTAGTAAACCCTCTTTCCTCAATGTGAAGAATTACGGAAATCCACCAAAATAGCCTTAATTAAATACATGGAGATAAGCCTCAAAATCAATTCAGCTGAGCATGAAAGTCACAAAGGTAGAAACTTGATGACTTTAACTTAAATATTCTTTAAAGAATTAATTGAGAAGCATTCTAGTAGAGGCGGGAAATGTCTGAAATGGAGTCTGTTGTGATCTCTCATCAACTTTGATTCCTCTAAGTTTGTTGATTCAGATGCTCTGATGCCTTTTACTATTAAGATTCTTAGTTGTGAAACATTTTTTGCTTTATATGTCTTCAGAATCCAGGTTGCTTTTTAGTGAAATTATTTATTTTGAGATAATTGTGTAGTCACATGCAATTGTAAGAAATAATACAGAAAGATTCTATCCCCAGTTTTCTCCAATGATAACATTCTGCAGAACTACAGTACAATAGCACAACCAGGATGTTGACATTGACAGTATTAAGATACAGAATATTTCTATCACCACAAGGATCCCTCATGCTGCCAAATATAACCACATCCACTTCCTCCCACCTCTACCCTCTCCTTATATTGTCAAATATTAATGTATTCTCTATTTTGTAATTTTGCCATTTCAATAATGTTATATAAACAAAATCATAAAGTATGTTACTTTTTAGGATTTTTTCATCCAGCAAAATTATGTGGAGAGTCATTCAGGTTGTGGCATGTATTCGTATTTCCTTCCTTTTTATTGATGAGTAATATCCCATGGTATGGATGTTCTGCTGTTTGTTTAATCAATCACCTGTTAAAGGATGTCTGTATAATTTCCAGGGTAGGAAGATGATAAATACAACTGCTGTCAACATTTATGCACAAGTTTTTGTATGAACATAAGTCTTCATTTCTCTGAGATAAATGCCCAGGAGTGTAATCGACAGTTAATGTGGTAGTTGCATGCTTAGTTCTTTAACTGCCAAACTGTTTTCCACAGTGTCTGTACCATTTTATATTCCCACCAGCAATATATGAATTATCCAGTTTCTCTGACGCCTTGTTAACATTTGGTCTTGTCACTCTTTTATATTTTAGTCATTCTGAAAAGCTTATATGATATCTTGTATTTTTTTATATTAATAAACTTTATTTCTTAGAGAAGTTTTAGGTTCACAGAGAATATGAGAAGAAAGTACAGAGAATTTCCAAATATCCCCTGTCCCCACACATGTACAACCGCCACCACTATTGATATTCTACACCACAGTGATATATTTGTTACAGTCAATGAAGCTACATTGACACATCATTATCACCCAGAGTCCATAGTTTACATTAGGGTTTACTCTTGGTGTTGAGAAAAGGTATAGTAACAAAAGTATAACATGCATTCACCATTGGTGTTGTACAAAGGTATGGTAACACAAATATAATGACATGCATTATCATACTTTATAATTTCACTGCCCTAAAAATCCTCTGTGCTCTATTTATTCTTTCTCCCCACCTCCTAACCCTTGTCAGCCACTGATCTTTATACTGTCTCCATAGTTTTGATTTCTCCAGAATGTCTTATAATTGGAATCACACAGTATATAACTCTTTCAAGTTGGCTACTTTTGCTTACTAATATGCATTTAGGTTTCCTCTATGTCTTGTCTGGCCTTGACAGCCCATTTCTTTTTAGTGCTGAGTAATATTCCACTCTCTGGATGTACCACTAGTTATTTATTCATTCACCTACTGAGAGATATGGTTGCTTCCAAGTTCTGACAATTATTGATAAAGCTGCTATAAAAAATGCAAGTACAGATTTGTGTGTGGACATAGTTTTTTTATTCATTTGGGTAAATACCAAGGAACACAATTTCTGTATCATATGTTAAGAGTATGTTTTGTTTCCTAAGAGACTGTCAGTCTTCCAAAGTGACTAAATTATTTTGCACTCCTATCAGCAATGAATTAGAATTCTAATTGCTCTACATCCTCGCCAGCATTTGGTGTTGTCACTGATTTGAATTTTGGCCATTTCAATATGTTTATAGTGATATCTCATTATTTTAATTTGTAATTTTCTATGACACATATTGAACATCTTGTCATATGCTATCTGTATATCTTATTTGTTAAGAGTTTGTTCAGGCTGCAGTCTTTTGCCCTTTTCTTTTCTTTCTTTTTTTTTTTTTTTTTCTAGTTTCACTCTTGTTGCCCAAGCCGGAGTGCAGTGGCATGATCTCAGTTCACTACACACCTCTGTCTCTGGGTTCAAGCAATTCTCCTGCCTCAGCCTCCCGAGTAGCTGGGAGTACAGATGCACGCCACCATGCCCAGCTATTTTTGTATTTTAGTAGAGATGGGGTTTCACCATGTTGGCCAGGCTGGTCTTGGACTCCTGACCTCAGGTGAGCCACCCGTCTCGGCCTCCTAAAATGCTGGGATTACAGGCGTGAGCCACTGTGCCCATTTTGCCCATTTTTAAATCAGATTGTTCATTTTCTTGTTGTTAAGTTTTAAGATTCCCTTGTATATTTTGTGTTTTTGTTTGTTTGTTTTCCTCCCTTTGTTTTTATTTATTTGTTTCTTTGCTTTGATATGGAGTCTCATTCTGTTGACTAGGCTGGAATGCAGTGGTGCAGTCTCAGCTCACTGCAACCTCTGCCTTCCAGGTTCAAGTGATTCTCCTGCCTCAGCCTTCCGAGTGGCTGGGACCACGGGCGGGTGCCACCACGCCGGGCTCGTGTTTTGTATTTTTAGTAGAGACGAAGTTTCACCATGTTGGCCAGGTTGGTCTAGAACCCCTGACCTCAAGTGATTCACCCACCTTGGCCTCCCAAAATGCTGGGATTATAGGCATGAGCCACCGTGCCCGGCCTCCTTTGTATATTCTGAATAACGGTCCTGTATCAAATGTATATTTTGCAAATATTTTTTCCCATTTTGGGGCTTGGCTTCTTACTCTTGTCATTGTGGGTTTACTTTGCAATTCCCTAATGGTTAATGATGTTGAACATCTCTGCATATCTTTATTTGTCATATGTGTGTCCTTTTCAGTGAAATATCTTCCATATCTTTCTATCATTTTTTCAGTGGATTTTTTGTTGTATTTTATTTAGTTTATTGCTGACTTTTAAGAGTTATTTACATATTCTAGATAATGAATATCTGGTTTGCAAATATTTTCTCACAATCTGTACCTTGTATTTTCATCTGCTTAAAGAGTCTTTCATAGGTAAAATTTATAATTTTGAAGAAGAAACATTTATTCATTTTTAGCTTTATAGATTTTGCTTTAGGTGTCAAGCCTGACAACTCTTTGTCTTAAGCCTACATCCTGAATACTTTCTCCTATGTTTTATTTTAAACATTGTGTAGTTTTATGTGCTACATTAAAGTCCATGATCTATTTTGAGCTAATTTTTATATAAGGCATGAGACTCAGCTCAAGGTTTATTTTTTTGCCCTATGGATGTTCAATTGCCCTAGCATCATTTATTGAAAAGGCTATCTTTCCTCCATTAACTTGCTCTTGCACCCTTCTCAAAAATTGCTTGGGCATATTTGTATGTGTCTATTTCTGAGTTCCCTATTCTGGTCTATTGATCGATGTGACTGTCCCTCCACCAACACCACACAGGCTTGGATTATTGTGGCATTATAAGAAGAAGAATATGAGAATAAGAATTATATTTTTATTCTTATTTTCAAAATTGCTTTACCTTGTCTAGTTTTTTTTTTTTTTTTTACTTTCCATATATACTTATAAAAGTATTATTTATATCTACAAAAACTGTTGCTGGAATATTGATAGGAATTGGATTAAACCTGCATATTAGTTTGAGGAGAATTGACATCTATACTGCTTTGATTTTCCCAATGCACAAACACAGTACCTCCCACTGTTTGTTGAGATTTTCTTGATTTCTGCTGTCAATGTTTTGCAGTCTTCTTCATACAAGTTTTGTGTTTTATTAGATTTACACTTAATCACTTTATTTTGAGTGAATTTACATGGTACTGTATTTTTAATTTTGATGTCCACATATTCATTAGTAGCATTTAGAAATACAATTGTTTGTTGTATATTTAACTTACACTCAACATGCTGAACTTAATTATCAGGTTTATAAGACGGTTTTTTGGTAGCTTCTTTGGAATTTTCTAGGTAGACAATCATGCCACTGGCCAATGGGGCAGTCTTATTTCTTTATTTCTGATCTGTGTTTTAATTTTTTAAAAGTATACATCTAGAACATCTAGTACTTTGTGAAATAACAGTGGCGAGAGCAGACATCCTTGTTTCACAACTTTGGGAGAAAGCATTCAGTGTTCAACCATTAAGTATAAGGTTAACTGAAGGTATTTTGTAGATGCTATTTATCGAGTCTGGGAAGTTCAGCCTCATTTCCAGAATTCTTAGAGTTTTCATCACAAATGGATATTAAATTTTGTCAAATCCTTCTTAAGAACCAATTGCCAAGATCATGTGATTTTTCCTCTTTACCTCTTAATATGGTAAAGATTATATTGATTGACTTTTGGATATTGAACTAGCTTTGCATCACTGGGATAAACCCCACTTAGTCATAGTGTATAACTTCTTTTATACGATGCTGAATTTCATTTGCTGATACAGTCATATGTCACTTAGTGACAGACATATTCTGAAAAATGTGTCATTAGGTGATTTTGTTGTGCAAATATCATAGAACATATTTACACAACGAGATAATCAAGTCTACTACACATCTAGGCTATATGGTATAGCCTATTGCTCCTAGGTCACAAACCTGTACAGCATGTCACTGTACTGAATACTGTAGGCAGTTATAGCACATTGCTAAGTATTGGTGTATTGAAACATAGAAAAGGTAAAGTAAAAATCTGATACTATTTCTTATGGGATTACTTATGGGATTACCATCGCATATGCAGTCTGCGTTGACTGAAACATCGCTGTGCATCACATAACTGTATTTTATTAAGGAGTTTTGCATTTATATTCATGAGGGATATTGGTGTCTAGTTTTCCACTTTTGTACTGGGGATACTAGCTTCAAAAATGAATTGAGAAGTATTCTCTTCTCTTTTATTTTCTGGAAGAAATTGTATAGTAGTGGTGTTAACAATTCTTTAAACATTTGGTAGAATTCTCCCGTGAAACCATCTGGGCTTGAAAATTGCTTTATCAATTACAAATCTGATTTCCTTGTTACAGGGTTATTTTCATTTTGAATTTCATGTTTGATAAGTTATGGTAGTTTGCATTTTTTGAGGAATTAGTTCATTTCATCTAAATTGTCAAGCCTATATGTATAGAATTTTTGTATTGTTCCCTGGTTATTCATTTGACGTCCACAGAATCTGTAGTGATGTTCCCATCTCATTCCTGATATTGGCAATTTGTGTTGTCTCTCTTTTTTTCTTTGACTTATTAGAGGTTTCAACTTTGTTAACCTTTGCAAACAACGAGTTCTTTATTTCATGAATAGTTCTCTACTGTTTTTCCTTCATTTTCATTTATTTCCACTCTTTATTAAATAATTTCCTTTCTTCTTTCTTTTCTTCCACTTGCTTTGAGTTTGTTTTTATTTCCACTGTTATATTCCTGGATGAAAGGTTGGAGTGCTTCATTACTAACACCACAGGGATGGGAAGAAAAGGATGGAAAGATCTGGCTAGGAGCCAGTGTATTAGTCCATTTTCATGCTGCTAATAAAGACATACCTGAGACTGGGTAATTTATAAAGAAAAAGAGGTGTAATGGACTCAGTTCCACATGGCTGGGGGGGACTCACAATCATGGCAGAAGGTGAAAGGCATGTCTTGCATGATGGGAAGTCAGAGAGAATGAGAACCAAGTGAAAGGGGTTTCCCCTTATAAGATCATCAGATCTCATGAGACTTACTCACTATCATGAGAACATCACAAGAAGGACCCCACACCATAATTCAATTACTTCCCACTGGGTCGCTCCCACAAGCCATGGGAATTATGGAAGCTACAATTCAAGGTAAGATTTGTGTGGGGACACACCCAAACCATATCTGGGAGACTGCCCTCGTACCTCATTAAGGCACGGTAGGCTTTCCAAGTGATCTCTACTGACATCATAGGGCAGGAGTACAGAACAGGTTAAGGGAGAGAGTTCGTTACTGCTTGAGGGGAAGAAGGGAATTAAAGTCTTAGTTCCCTACTCAGCCTTTTCTGATACCATTTTGGCAAGGAATTTGAGGTGCATCATTGCAGCCTAGAGTGGGTGGAGGTCTAGTCTTCTAGCTCAGCCTTTGTTGGTATGAGTAGGGTGGGACCACAGTTTTTTCTGCTGTGTTTTGGCTGATGTAAAGCAGTTATTGTCTATAGCTTCCAGTCGTGTTAGACTGACCCTTCCTGAGCAAGAACAGACTTTTATTGGAGTTTTTTCTGTCTGCACCCACTGGTATTTCCAGTTTACCAACTTCTTCAGTTCCAAATATGAGATACGTGAAACAAAAAGGAAAATTAGAGAACTGGCCTTTAGTCCTAAAGCCTCTAGTCAGCATGCCTTTTTCAATTCAGTTTTCAGAGTCATCTTATGTTTATTTTATATATAAAATGTCCAAGGTTTTCAGTCTTACTCAGGGAAAAGTGTATCTTCCTAAAAGGGGAAATCGATCAACATTATTTTTATAATTTATAATGACGTTGGTTATGTATTATGTTAGTGAAGTTCCACTCAGTGTATAATAGAAATTGTTCCTCAATAGAAAATTTAGGTCGGCCGGGCGCGGTGGCTCATGCCCCTAATCCTAGCACTTTCAAAGGCCGAAACGGGTGGATCACCTGAGGTCAGGAGTTCAAGACCAACCTGGTGAAAATGGTGAAATCCCGTCTCTACTAAAAATATAAAAATAGCTGGGTGTGGTGGTGTGCATCTGTAGTCTCAGCTACTCAGGAGGCTGAGGCACAAGACTTGCTTGAACCCGGGAGGAGGAGGCTGCAGTGAGCCAAGATCGCACCACTGTACTCCAGCGTGGGGGACAGAGTGAGACTCTGTCAAAAAAAAAAAAAAGAATAAAGAAAATTTAGGTCAATTTAGTTTGGGAGTAATTGGATAAGCAAAAATAAACCTATGTTGATAAACTGACCTTAACATTATCTTTTTCCTTCTGAAAGCTAGAAAATGTGCCATTACACAGTTCCAGTTCTGAACGACCTAAAAACAATGAAATATCTTGAATTGAGGGCTCATAGAGTTTCAGAAGAATAGTAAAATTTTCTAAAGAGTTTTAGGAAGTAGAGTGCAATTGTCAACATTTTTTGTATTTTACCTGAAGAAATATTTATTATTATTATTATTATTGAGACAGAGTTTTGCTTTTGTTGCCCAGGCTGGAGTGCAGTGGTGTGATCTCAGCTCACTGAAACCTCTGCCTCCCAAGTTCAAGTGATTCTCCTGCCTCAGTCTCCTGAGTAGCTGGAATTACAGGCACTTGCCACCGTGACTGGCTAATTTTTGTATTTTTAGTAGATAGGGGGTTTCACCATGTTGGCCAGGCTGGTCTCAAACTCCTGACCTCAGGTGATCCGCCTGCCTCAGCCTCCCAAAGTGCTGGGATTGCAAGCATGAGCCACCGTGCCCTGCCATTATTTAGTGAGATTTGGTTTATTTTATTAAGAAGACTACAATTTCTTCATTGTTAAGTGATATTAAGAACTGGGGCCAGGCTGGTGATTCATGCCTGTAATCCCAACACATTGGGAGACCGCGGCCTGTGGATCACCTGAGGTCAGGAGTTCAAGACCAGCCTGGCCAACATGGTGAAACCCCGTCTCTACTAAAAATACAAAACGGAGCCGGGTGTGGTGGTGCGTGCCTGTAGTCCCAGCTATTTGGGAGGCTGAGACAGAAGAATCACTTGAACCCAGGAGGTTGAGGTTGCAGGGAGCTGAGCCTGGGCAACAGACCAAGACTCCATCTAAAAAAAAAAAAAAACCTGTTTACATTGGCTGAGGTATGGAAAAAGCATTTCTCTGCATTCTTTCCAATTGGTGGAGTTCTGCTAAATACCTGTAGTAATGTCTTAATGAACTCAGCAGCTTAGACCTAAAAGATCTCTCAATGGAGGGAGAATAATTATTTTACATTTATTTAATTTGTTTTTAGACAAAGTCTTGTCCTGTCACCCAGGCTAGAGTGTAGTGGAGTTCTCCTGCCTCAGCTTCCTGAGTAGCTGGGATTACAGGTGCTGCCACCACATCCAGCTAATTTTTGTATTTTCAGTAGAGACTGGGTTTCACTGTGTTGGCCAGACTGGCTCAAAGGTTGGTCTCAAATCTCCTGAGCTCATGTGATTCACCTGCCTCGGCCTCCCAACGTGCTGAGATTACAGGCATAAGCCGCAGCACCTGGCCCTATTTTACATTTAAATAACATAGATGGTTGTCAGATTTAGCAAACAAACAAATAAAGAAAAAAAAGTACAACATACCAGTTAAATTTAAATTTCAGATGAATGACAAATAGTTTCCTATAAGAATGCCCCAAATGTTGCAGGGACATACTTATACTAAAAATTATTTGCTGTTTATCTGAGATTCAAATTTAACTGGATGTCATTTAACCTGTATGTCATCTAACATTCCCTATAGTGTAAACATAACTTTTATTTTTATTTACTTATTTGTTTATTTAATTTCAGCTTTTATTGTAGAAACGGGGGTACATGTGCAGGTTTGTTACATAGGAATGTTGCATGATGTACAGATACCATCACCTAGGTCATAAGCATAGTACCTTACAGTTTTCTTTTTCTTTTTCCTTTTTTTTTCTTTTGAGATGGAGTCTCACACTGTTGCCCAGGCTGGAGTGCAGTGGTGCGATCTCAGCTCACTGAAACCTCTGTCTCCCAGGTTCAAGCGATTCTCCTGCCTCAGCCTCCCGAGTAGCTGGGATTACAGGCACACACCACCATGCCTGGTTAATTCTTTGTGTTTCCAGTAGAGACAGGATTTCACGATGTTGGTCAGGCTGGTCTCGAACTCCTGACCTCGTTATCTGCCCACCTCAGCCTCCCAAAGTGCTGGGATTATAGGCTGTGCCCAGCCTACCCTACAGTTTTCAACACACGCCCTGCTCCCTCCCTCCCAACCCCTCTAGTAGTCCACAGCAGCTATTGTTCCCATATTTATGTCCATGTGTACTCAATGTTTAGCTCCACTTATAAGTGAGAAGATGTGGTATTTATTTTTCTGCTCCTGCATTAATTCGGTTGGATTATAGCCTGCAACTGCATCCATGTTGCTGCAAAGGACATGATTCATTCTTTTTATGGCTCTGTAGTATTCCATGGTATGTATGTACCAAATTTTCTTTATCCAGTCTACTACTGATGGGCACCTCAGTTGATTCCATGCCTTTGCTATTGAAAACAGCACAGGGATGAACATATGAGTACATGTGTCTTTTTAGTAGAATGATTTCTTTTCCTCTGGGTATATACCCAGTAATGGGATTGCTGAGTCTGATGGTAGCTCTGTTACAAGTTCTTTCAGAAATCTCCAGGCTGTTTTCCAGAGTGGCTGGACTAATTTAAATTCCCTCCAGCAGTGTATAAGTGTTCCCCTCTTGCCACAACCTTGCCAGCTTTTTTATTTTTTTAATATTAGCCATTCTGACGAGTGTGAGATGTTACCTCATTGTGGTTTTGATTTGCATTTCTCTGATGATTAGTGAAGTTGAGCATTTTTTCATGTTTGTTAGCCACTTCTATGTCTTCTTTTAAGAAATATATGTTAGTGTCCTTTTCCTGTTTTTTAATTGGGTTATTTGGTTTTTGCTTGTTGATTTGTGTAAGTTCCCAGTGGATTCTGAATATTAGACCTTTATCGGATACATAGTTTGTTAATATATTCTCCCATTCTATAGGTTGTCTGTTTACTCTGTTAATAGGTTCTTTTGCTGTGCAGAAGCTCTTTAATTTACTTAGGTCCCACTTGTCCATTTCTGCTTTTGTTACAATTGCTTCTGGGGACTTAACCAAAAATTATTTGCCAAGGCCAATGTCAAGAAGAGGATTTCCTAGGTTGTCTTTCAGGACTTTTAGTTTGAGGTCTTACCTTTAAAACATTGATCCATTTTTAGATACTTTTTGTATATGGTGAAAGGTAGGGGTCTAGCTTCAATCTCCTGCATATAGTTAGGCAGTTATCCCAGCACTATATTTATTGAATAGGGAATCCTTTTGCCATCGCTGGTTTTCATCAGCCTTGTCAAAAATCAGATGGTTGTAGGTGTGCAGGTTTATTTCTGAGTTTTCTATTCTGTTCCATTGGTGTATGTGTCTTTTTTTCCACCAGCACCATGCTGTTTTGATTACTGTAGCTTTATAGCACGATTTGAAATAGAATAGTGTGATGTCTCCAGCTTTGTTCCTTTTGCTTAGGATTTTTTTTTTTTTTTTTTTTTTTTTTTTTTGATATTTGGGCTCTTTTTCAGTTCCATGTGATTTTTAGAATAGTTTTTCCTAATTCTATGAAGCATGATATGGAAGTACACAGTTTTCCAAGATTAAGTCAGAAAGAGATTGAAACCCTGAATAAACAAATATCGATTTCTGAAACTGGATCAGTAATAAGAGAGCTACCAATCAAAAACAAACAAACAAAAAACTGTAGACCACATAAAGTCACAGCTGAATTTTAACAGATATATGAGAAGAACTGATAGCAATTCTATAGAAACTAGAGGAGGAGGCATCTGTACATGTTTCTTGAGAATTGAAACAAGACAAAGATGCCCATTCTTGCCACTCCTATTCAATATAATACTGGAAGTCCTAGCCAGAGCAATCAGGCAAGAGTAAAAAATAAAGATTATTCAAATAAGAAAAAGAAAAATAAGTCAAACTATCTCTTTTCACTGATAATGTGTTTCTATACCTAGAAAACCCTAAAGACTCCAACAAAATGCCCCCACAACTGATAACTTTAGCAAAGTTTCAGGATACAGGATCAATGAACAAAAATTAGTAGCATTCCGCAGTGGCTCATGTCTATAATCCCAGCACTTTGGGAGGCCGAGGCAGGCAGATCACGAGATCAAGAGATCGAGACCATCTTGGCCAACATGGTGAAACCCCAATTTTACTAAAAATACAAAAATTAGCTGGATATGGTGATGCGCTCCTGTAGTCCCAGCTACTCAGGAAGCTGAGGCAGGAGAATTGCTTGAATCCAGGAGGCAGAGGTTGCAGTGAGCAGAGATCACACCATTGCACTCCAGCCTGGCAACAGAGTGAGACTCCATCTCAAAAAAAAAAAGAAAAAAAAAATTGTAGCATTCTTATACACCAACAAAATCCCAGCTGAGAGTAAAATCAGGGACACAATCCCTCTTACAATAGCAACAAAGAAAATGGAATACCTAAGAATACAGCTAATCAAGGAGGTTTGGCTCTGTGTCCCCACCCAAATCTCATCTCAAATTGTAAGCTACCAATCAAAAACAAACAAATGAAAATCCCTAGACCAGATACAGTCACAGCTGAATTTTAACAGACATATGAGAAGAACTGATAGCAATTCTATAGAAACTAGAGGAGGAGGCATCTTTACATGTTTCTTGAGAATTGAAACAAGACAAGGATCCCCACATATCGAGGGAGGGAGGTGATTGGATCATGGCAGTGGTTTCCCCATGCTGTTCTCATGATAGTGAGTGAGTTCTCACAAGATTTGATGGTTTTATAGGTGTTTGACAGTTCCTCCTTCACAGGCTCACACTCCCTTCTGTGGCCTTGTTGAAGAAGGTGCTTACTCCCTTTTGTCTTCTGCCATGCTTGTAGGGATCCTGAGGCCTCCAAGCCATGCTTCCTGTTAAGCCTGCAGAACTGTAAGTCAATTAAACCTCTTTCCTTAATAATTACCTAGTCTCAGGTAGTATTCTTTATAGCAGTGTGAGAATGGACTAATACAGATGTGAAAAATCTCTACAAGAAGAACTACAAAACACTACTGAAAGAAATCAGAGATGACAGAAATAAATGAAAAAACATTCCATGCTCATGGATTGAAAGACTCAATATTATAAAAACAGTCATACCACCCAAAGTAATTTACAAATCCAATGCTATTCCTATAAAGTCTTATATTTTTAAAATGTTAAAAGAAAAATATAGCCCACTATGTAACTGTTAGATTTATGTATACATTATTAGAAATATTTTCAAGGGATCAAATAAAATGTGTCACTTGTAAAGAAATTGCTCTTAAGTTAATCATGAAATTTAACACAAAAACAATGAATTATGCTCCAAAAATAGTAATGCCGAATGAAAGTAATTAATTTATTAGGAAGTAAAATTGATGAATATATTTTATATGTTATCTTTTCTTTCTGCGTATAAGAAAGAATAAGTAGGAGAGAGGGAGGGAGAGAGAGAGATTGAATTGATGGAAGGTGTGGGGGAATATGGGGAAGATTTTGTAAAATCTGGTTTCATATGGGAAAACAAACTGTGCTTGAGCACTTAATAAGGGGAAAAAATGCCTTTGAATCCCCATACACAACAATACTGGAGGAAAAGGAAGAATAAATGATGAATAATGCCAAATTCCAGGCAATGCACGAGATAGAGAGCCACTTACAGTTTAGTGGCCAAATACTTATTTTCCTTTAAGTCACTAGTATAGAAACACTTTTAAGCATTATTTTAACCAATAACAAATTACTGTTGTCTTTAATAACTATCATTGGAACAGTAATTTATATATACATATATGCATTAAACTGTACATTAAAGGAAACTTTCAATGTTTTATATCTGAAATAAGAAAAAATGAATCAAGGGTCAGTTAAAATTTTGTTAGATTCAAATGCCTTCTTACCTTTGACCTGAGTTATTTTGCTTTGCACAAGAAATCTCCTTCTACCGCATGGCCCAGGGTATGTCCATAGATTAAAGTAGTATCCTGCACCCTGGTAACCTAACTTATCTAAGTGCAGTTTTATCTACACTTGACTAAAATGATAATGTTTCTTAAGTAAACCTCTTCCCACTATCAATCAAATCAAGACAAAATCCCAACCCTGTCTTTCCTAGGACACTTCACAGTATTCCAACCTACCCTGGAGCCTTAGCTCCAGCTACTTCCCCACTTGCAACCCATGAGGCAATCGAGTTGAAATTACTCACAAACTTCTGAGGCCTGTTACTTTCCTATCCCTCTGTTGTTGTTCTTGACAGACTCATCACTTGGACCTTTCTCCCAGATACTACTTTTTCTTATAGAAATTTTCACTTTTGTTTTATGGCATAAATTGAATTTCTTTTTATCACATGGATTATTTCCTAATCAATAACCCCAGTTGTTCTCCTTCCCTACTTTTATTTCTCACTTTATTCCTTAAGGTTGTTTAACATATTTGCACTGATTCATCACTGCTTGGTTATTTGGCCTCCCCAGTATAGCCAAATAACCACTTGATAGAAGTAGTCTATGATTTGTTCATCCATCTTCGGGACCCTCAGTATGACTTCGATAGTACCTTGGAATCTAATGGTTCCATAAAGATTTGTTTAATCATATTAGTGAAATCCCAGAGTTTTATGGTTTCTGATTAATGACTTACATTTTGGGTGATAATTTACTTCCACATTCATATGTTGTCAGGCTTGTCACTTGCCAGAATGAAGTAAGTGAACTACTGAAACATGACTTCAGTGATTAGAGTCAACAACTTGTATTAATGAATAATCAAAATGGCCAATTAGAATAAAACAGGCTAGAAGTGGTTTGGTAATTTTAGGTGCCTCAACTCCAGCTGAATGCTTATGAAACAATCAACTTCTCAGAATCAGAAAGCAGGATTTAAAGGACTCAACATTCTGTATGACTTTTGAAAGTGGAAAAGAAATAATTATAGTTCACTTTATAGTTTTTTTTTTCTGGTTTAGTGGAAACTAGGATAGCTGAGAAATAAAGTCTCAATTTGAGAGATTTTAAAGGTTTTTATCTTTGCTACTAGAAAGGAAGGAAATGTATTTCTTTAAAATGAAAACTTAGCTGTAGAAGAAAACAAGAAAAATTGCAAAAGGCAGGGAAATTACAGAATCTACAATTTTGGGTGTTCATTATTTTCCACTATCCCAATTCAATAACCCTGAAATTAGGTGACAATAAGAGGTGCTTTCTGTGACAAGTATGTCAGTTCTTATTAGATTTCCAATAGTCATTTAGATTTGGCATGGCCCCAAAATGCCTCAAAACGCTATACCTTTTTTTATTTCCAAAGTCATATAAATGTTTTAAAACCATTCCTGATATAATGAACTTTTTATATAGTAGGTGATATCTGTGTCTCCTCCAACAGACCCTGTCTTTACATCTTTTTACATATCTTTACATCTTTATCTGCATTGATGAAGAATAAGGTTGATTATTAGTCTGATAGAGAAAGACAATCTAATTCAGAAGAATCATCCTGTTTATCAGAGAAACTATTCTCATAGAATCTCAAAATGCCCCTCTCACCTGGACATTTTAAAAGCCCGATCCTTCCTTCAAAGTCCAGTTTAACTCCCATACTCTTCAAAAAGACATTTCTCACCTTTTCACTCCTTGGTGATGACCCCCTAACTTGAACACCTGCTATATGATATTTGTCATTTAACATGACCTGGTAGATTTTATTACTTTTTCTGGTGGTCTGGTCTTTCTAATCATAAATAAGGTCCTTACACTCAGGGACTTTTAGCATAGTGCTCCAAGCATAATGGGACACTGTCAATATATCCATAGATGTTAGTGGTTTTAATACAGATTATACCAAAGTCTATGGAACTCCTGCTTATTCCCTTTCACCGTATCAAATGGGGAGACAGTAGGCAGTCTTAAATTTCTGCTGAATGAATAAATAATTTTTCAAACAATATAGACATTTGTGAATTCTAAATATAAATACAAGATAACCAGACTCAGATGTCAGTAACCTAACCTATCATTTTTCTAAGTGCACTCCTTCGAACAGTAGTCTCAAAAATGTTTTCATTGTAAATGTATATTTGAGAAATACAGTGTAGCATACCATCTAACCATTTGCAATGCACATTTTCATATTAAAAGTCCTCAGAAATCCAAGTGTGAACACATTTTAAACCCAGCATTTAACTCATAATTTCCTAAATGTATTGAACCGTGTAACCTTACCATCATGTCTTAAAATTACTGTTACTTGAATCATACTTTGGGAAACAAATTGAAGTGGCCCTTTGGAACAGAATCTAACACTTATCTTCAGCAGAAGTGGGTGGTGGATGGGAAGCTGCTCAGCTAAAGATGTGGAGGCATTTTCTCACAGAACATATCAATCTATTGTCATCTTCCTATACTCTCTGGTAGTACTCGACCTGCAGCATTAATTTCATAGTTGTTTTTTAAATAATTAAAAGCTAGGCACACTGCTATTCTCATGAAAGCATGTTTTATTTATATTTTATATATTATATACATATTTAAAAGTGATGCTGTGAGCAAGATGGCTTGTTTCTCAAGGCTAATGTAAGTAAAAAGGCTAAGTGTAGGCTGGCACAAGTTGGAAGAGTTGTTATGAAACAATATTAAAGTCATTTTGTCACCAAAAATATAGTTAAGTTTCTGAATGTATTTTTCTATCATCTAATATTTAAGGAAAAATAAAAATATCCCTCCTATATTCAAGTATCCAGAATTTATATATTTTATACCAAATCACATGAGATCTTTGTCTCCTACGTAATTTTTAAAAATAATTGTTGTTAGTCACACACCATAAAGCCAAGGACATAAGTATAATCGTTGTGAGGGGCCAAGGGCTTTTGCCCAGTGTTAATCAAGAAGCTTGTAGTCCTGTTTGCTCTTGGCAACTATGTTGGAACCCTGAGGGAAGCCACCCTGAGAATGAAGTAAGCATGAGAACCGAAGAGGGAAGATACAAAAATAACAGGATTTTTGCCCTAATAAAATTTTGACTGAAGTCTTTCCTACTTTTGGATTTATATTACAGAAGATAATGCATCTTCTTTAAGATTTAGTTAGTGTTTTCTGCCACTTACAAAATAAAAATAAACAAAAAATAATTGGTACAGTATCTGGTCCTAAGAGGGGCACCATGTAAATAACAATAATACAGAATGAACTGAATACAGTGAAGACATGTCCTACATACCAGGCTGTGAGGCTGTCCATCATTGTAATGTGCTTAGGCAATACTTGCTTCAGATGTTGCCTGGCTCCAGCCAGGTGCTCAGATTATGTTCTCACTGAGGCTGTAGCTCTAGGATACTTACTAGGGAAATTCAGGATTTTAAAAATAGGTGTACATCAGTGAGGATGCCAGAAGGAAACAGATGACACACTCAGCTGAATTTCTGAGAATTTAATGGAGATATGTTTTACATAAGTATGGACAGGATTAATGGAACCAACTGAGGATCTGAAACACATAGGTGTTGATAAGAATGGGAAGCCGTTAGCCTCTTTGGGCTGTAGGGCTGAAGGGAAGAAACAGTGTTACTGTAGGGCAGAGAAAGTGAAAGCTATGGAGGAACACAACTATTGTGGGAACTGCAGCAAACCTGATTCAGAGAAGGGGTAGAAACACTCCGTCTTCTCCCTCCTCCCATGCTTCAATCCCCAAGAGATTAATCCTCCTGATCAAATCACAACTGTTTCTTTTTTATTGATCCATAATAGATTTACATATTTTCAGGGTACATGTGATAACTTAATGCATGCATATAATTTGTAAAGATCAAATTTGTATAACTGGGATATCCATCACCTTAAATAATTGTGTTTATACTAGAAACGTTCAAATTTTTCTCTTCTAGTTATTTTGAGCTATACAATGGATTATTGTAAATCATAATCACTCAGACTAATTTATCAAACACTAGCTGTTATTTTTTCTGTCATAGTCCATATGTGTACTCCAGCAAGATCTACAAAATGAAAAAAAAGTTGGGGATATAAGTGGCTTGTTTGAAGGCATTTTGGATGACTTTGATCTAAGATTCCTATGTGATAGGTGTGTTGTTATCGTTTTTGATTTTCCCTTAAATAAGATTCTAGGTCTGATTATCAGGATAAAATCTTAATGAGTTCTCTTATGGGCTTGTCTCATTTGATTGTCAAATACATACTTGTCACAACTCTGCCGGCCAGATGATGAGGAAACAGAAGTGACATCAGAATGTTGTGTGGTACATTGAGAAAGGTCAGGATTTAAAATTACTTTGAGGGCACTTCAGAACACTATCCCTAGAAGCTAGGGACATGGGACAAAGAACATAGGCAGAGTGTTAGTCTGTAGCAACCAAGGCAGTAAGCTTCTGTGTGTGTAGAACTTCATTCTGCCTTCCTACCTGTCTCCATCCCAGGTTCAGACAGAAACTTAAACCCCTGTGTGGATCAATAATGGTGATCCAGAATGAAGACTAGACCCCAACCTAAGCATATGGAAAAAAAGACCCTACTCATTTTGAACTTTTGAGCTAAATTTTCACCAAAAGAGTCTAAGAAATAAAAATAGAAAAAAGAGTAACTGGTGGAAAGACATGGAGAGAAAGTAAAAGGATACATAAAGCAAGATGTTGGTACAAATTAAAATGTGGTAGCAGGAATAAGTGTAAAATTACCACAGACAGATATTTGTGCTTTGTAAACTGTAATAGACTAAATAAATGTGAGTTATTTAAAAATACTATATGTCAATTTTCCTTCTAATGATTATTTTCATTATATGTCTGATAGTACATGTCTCCTTGCTATTGCTGTTGGTTAAATAAAATCAAATTTTAAAGTGGGGTTATATGAACTCAGAGAATTAAATCCAAATTTTTCTAATATAAAGGGTATCCAGAAAACATAAAAATTTTAAATTATTCTCTGAACATCTAGGCCTATTGTTAAAAATAGAGCTGTGGAAGCTTGAATGCAAAATTTAAATTCCTGAATTTGAGATAGCCAAGTGACTCCTTAAAGAGATTGTCAAATTTTCACCACTTACTAGGTGTGTGACATTGGGAAAGCACTTTCTCTGACCTCACTTTTTGTATCCATAAAATAGAGATAACATTTTCCTGTACTTACTATGGATGTTACAAAGCTAAATGAATGAATACATATAAGGCATGTAGAACAATGCCTGACTCAGGTCTCAATAACTGGTACTGATTGTATTCTATGGAAGATTCTCATTGCAAAACAATCACCTCTCAATCATCTGCTCAAATAATGAAGAAACTGCATTGTTAATACTATTAAGAATATTTTGTATAACTATTAAATAGGTTTCTGTGTTAACAGTTATACCTAAAATGTGAGTGTAAGATTCTGAAATTCCATTACAAAACTGAAAATAAAACCACACTGGGAAATCTGGTTCAGCAGAATTTGACATTTTCCCCGACTTCTCTCATGCCCCAAACCATTTCCCTTTCAAACTCATGTAAAACTTAATCAGTTGCATGTGAAATTAGATTCTTCTTCTAAATATGGTTCTTTAAACTTCACTGGGGTGGAGAAATCATTTAAATAATTTGATTTGCCCTGCATTCCCCCTCTAGATTCAGCTGTTTTTAAAATCTATTTTACACACTGTCAATAAGAACTGGAAAGCATGATGCCTTCCTGATTTATTGAATGAGGATCCTTGAATCATCTGTCTATGCACAGAACTTCAACTCAATGAGCAGATATGCTCTTTTTAACAAAACCAAAACATGTTTTCAGCATAGTCCCTGCTTTACAGAAGCCACAACTTTATTCCCTCCAGCACTATTTCTACTCCCCTATGGTTAAGGTCTGTCACGTTATGTTATAATTGTCTCTTTACTTCCGTGCCTCCTCCATTAGACTATAGGTTCTATGAAAGTTTTATTCATTTCTCATTCACATTGCTAAATATTTCCTTTATATGACATTAGTAAATTATATCTATATTATATATATAAATGAATACATGACCATTTTACACATAATTAAAGTGAGACATGAAATGTATTTGAGAATAAAATTCATATTCCTGACCTTAAAACTGCCAGATGTTTTGGATTATCCTCAGAGACTTAAGGAGGAAGGGCTTTTAAAACAATTTTACAAAATACATGAAGAAATTTCTTACAAAATATTTTTATATGCACGTAACCAAGGGTTAATATAAAACACATATAATGCTAGCATTCACTAGAGGCTCATTTCTCTGTAGCTGCCACGTGCCTAGCCTACATCTCTTAAAATCAAATCCATCCATTTTCTAAGTTTCTTTTTTTTCCTATGGCTAAGATTACAATCTATCATTTAGAGAGAATGTGACACCTAGATAAAAGCAAGTATATAAAAAGGAATCGAAACTGATGCAGAAGGAAAAAAGTACAAATAGGCTGCAATTCTGTTAGTTAAAATGACATGGTTGGAAGCTGAGAAGATGGCACAGAAAAAAAAAAGAAGAAAAACTTTTTAGGTCATTTTTATCAAGTGACTTGTAGTTGTAGGAATGTGAAAACATGTCAAAAATAATCATATTTTCCAAGTTCATTGTTCTAAAATCCTTCCTCCTTCCTCTCTGATAATCAATATATTTGTTAAAATACTCATGCTTTAGTTTGAAATCAATTTTATATTTGTTTTAAAGATAATAATATCCAAGCACCTCCTACTATGTGAAATGTTTAATCACAAACCAGTCAGTCTTTGTATTATCCTCAAGTCATAATTATCATGTACTTTTAGTACATGGAGTACCTATTGCTTTGCACAGATATACCGAGCAAAAGCATACTTATATGGCAATTGACAAACTAATCTCAAAGTGGTCCTCACTACTGAATGCTAAACGTTTCTCTTCTTGTTTCATGTGTGTGATGAAATAAAGCACAAGGGAATCAGCAGATGCGAGTTCTCATCCCGGTTCCATCACTGGCATCATCAAGTCCCCTTCTCTGGACCACAGTTTTCTCATCTGAAAAATAAAAGAACTTGGACTAGCTTTTTTTTAATGTTCTTTTCTTCATACTTATATAATTCTTCCTGTTAAGGTCTTATTTTAAAAATAAGAAATGAAAAGGCTACATCTATGATAAATGCCTTAATGGATATTTTAGAATATTTTATTAGTTGCAGTTATTTCTGCAATTATTATAGCAAATACAGTAGAATAAGATAGCCTCTTAATATTAGTAATGTGTTCGACTATGTTAAATAAAAAATCATTGGGCTAATCTTATTGTACCATTTGTGAAGGAAAAAAAAAAAATAGTACGGTTTGGTTTTCCCTGTACTGGAGCTTGTCCTTCTCTTTTGAAGAGAGATGTTTCTTAACTCTCAGCAGCATACGTGCTTGTATAACTTAACAGATGACAAGGGCAGTTCCCCCGCAATTCTGTGCATTTTTAGCAGTGCAAAATTTTAGTTGGTGGAAATTCTAGGTATGAAAGTTGTTATTTTGTCTTTAGGACACCTTAACAATAAAAAGAAAGAATGAACCAAAAGTCAGGCAGGCTTTCAACTAAACCATTAATGTGTGCTGTTGGCTAGAATTATACTTAACCCGGGGAAACTTTATTTACTAATTCCTTAGCATTTGCTTTTATTGCCTTCAGGTTTCTAATAGTATATTTATTGATGTGTGCCTCATATATTTGGGGGACTTCTTAAAAGAAGGTTTTGTATCAATGTGTAAGCTGGCCATTTAAAACTGAGATGGTTATGATTTTCATGCAATTTTAAAATCATAACTATGAATCATAATTGCAAAACACAAGACAGTATATGCTGCAAAAATATAAATGTGTTTAGTAGCTCAAAAGGAATAAAAGTTTCAAACCATACAACAGATGAAAAATACATTGTGAAGAAGGAAGGAAGAAAGAAAGGGAGAGGGAGACATGGAGGGAGGGAGGAAGTGGGGAATAGGGAAGGAAGGAGGGAAAGAGGAAGGCATCATATCTTAGGCATATGCTAGGCACTGAATAAATGTCAGTTAATCTTTCCCTGCTAGTTTGAAGTATATGAAATTAGTGATATTATTTTTATCTGCAAAAATCCCCACAATTTTCATATGGTTCAACTTAGCATATTCAAAATTATTTTTTCAAGATTTGTCTCTGTATCAGACTAGTGGTGAAAGAGTCAAGCGCAAGGCAATGTCCTCTGGAATAGACAATGCTGACAGGTCAGGCCTTCTCAGATGGCCAGTCCTAGCTGGCTCAATTCACCAACCAGCTAGGGCATCTTCTCTGCTAAGGACCAGAAGCAAATGAGTAGCTGTTTTTCACAAGGTGTATAATTGTTCACTGCAAAAGGGATGCCCTTACTTTAAAACCCTTGCCATCTGTGTTGCGATTTGTCCTTTGGGGCATATAAAACCTATATGCCGTGCTTCCGCCACTGATATATCTAATACCATGGGATTTACCAGAACATATAGACAAAGTGGCAAGCCTCCAAAATTTAGAACTGATGCAGAGCCTATTACTGAGCCCCAAATAGCAGCATTTTATGACATCAATATGTAGGTTAAAATAACACTCAAATGTGTGGACTATGATGCTTCTAGTTCCAGAGAGGCTCACCTAGCATTGTGCATGCTTTTACCTGATAGATAACGTAAAGTGTAATAATTTGGCCTTTATTTTGGATAAATTCCAAAATGATGCCAAATGTTGGTTGCATTCCCCATAAGTTCAGTTGTGCATGGTTTATAACATTTGAAGGAGTTCTTTAGGATTTAGAGGAGAAAAAAATCTGATCATTTCAGAAACTAAATAAAACTTTTAGTACATAAATATATTTTATAACTCTTTATAATTAGTTATAAAATGTCTAAATTAATAGTTAAGTAAATACATGTACCTATTTATATTTATACCTAATTATAACTTTTATATAAAATATAAATGTGTAATGAATTACATTTGTGCTTAAAGAAATTGTTATATGTATATAAGTAATGTATTAATGTATATAATATGATATTATGTATATAATTAACTTAGACACATGTTTTTACTTTTATTTTCAAATTGTCTACCTTAATCTATAATAATTGAGAATATTTAAGCAAAGAGATACAAAATATAATTAAATATAATTTTTACATTAAATGAGAGTCACAAAAAATATGAATTAGAAGCTCTTTTGAACTCAAAAATATTTTAAAAAAAGCATAAAGACAAACCACAAGTTTCTACTATAATAAACCAAAAAAAAAAGAAAAAAAACACATGTTGTCCCTCCAGAGAATTACACAACTTTGTAAGAAAATTATATGCAAGATCATAGTCTTTGTCCTCATTTTTTGTCCCCCTTTATTTTTACACCCAAGGCAAGAATCATACCCCTAGACTAATGAGCTGGCACACCCTTCCTTTCTTCCTTCCTTCCATCCTTCCTTCCTTCCTTCCTTCCTTCCTTCCTTCCTTCCTTCCTCCCTCCCTCTCTTTCTGTCTTCCTTTCTTTCTTTCTCTCTTTCTTTCTCTCTCTCTCTTTCTTTCTCTTTCTTTACATTTCTTTCTTTCCTTCCTTCCTTCCTTCCTTCCTTCCTTCCTTCCTTCCTTCCTTCCTTCCTTCCTTCCTTCCTTCTTTCTTTCTTTCTGAGTCTCAGTTGCCCAGGCTAGAGTGCAGTGACACAATCTCAGCTCACAACCACCTCCACCTCCCAAGTTCGAGCAATTTTCCTGCATCAGCCTCCGGAGTAGCTGGTATGCACCACCACACCCAGCTAATATTTGTATTTTCAGTAGAGATGAGAGTTTCACCATGTTGGCCAGGCTGGTCTCAAACTCCTGACCTCAGGTGATCCACCTACCTCGGTCTCCCAAAGCGTTGAGATTACAGGTATGAGCCACTGTGCCTGTCCTACCTTCTTTCTTTTCATTCCCAAATCATGTGGTCCAGTTCTTGCGCCCTACGCTGACATTTCCTGTTAGCAGTAAAGGACCTCAGATTCCCTCTATGCACTCACAGAGATCTTTCATTACAATATGAGCACTTTCTTACTAGTGTGTTTTTCTTTATCCTCTTCACCGTGTGCATTTCCTGACATTCTGCTTTCTCTTTTATATGCTGTTGTTAGCGTAGATTCTCAATGTTCTTAATGTTTCTTTTCTCTTCGGCCATATTTTAAGCCGTTTCCTTAGCATTTTAGACTCTCCATTGAGGTCTCCAAATGACTACAAAACCAATGATCTTCCTGGTCAACAATAACTTTATTGTTCACTTATGTTTTTGTCTTGTTGACCACCTTGCCTAGATCCCCAGATGCTATAAACTTACCGGTTTAATTTCAGCCAGTTATGATGCTAATTGTAGTCAATTCACAAAGTAGTCTCTGAAAACTTCCCATTAGCAGGCTACCCTGTTCCAACCTATGAATCTTTATGTGTCTATATAGTTTGCCTTTACAAAGCAGAAAGTCTTCTTTTCTTCACACCGTTGTGATTTGAGAAAGAAAGAAATTACTTCTGAGAGAAGGAAAGTGAGGCCGACCGTCCCCTGGAGAAAAAAGTCCTTTTCCAATGGTGTTTTCTTCTATCTCTTTTAAAATTTCTTGATGATTTCCAGACTCATAGAAAAAGCTTTTGTAGCCAGCTGTGGCAGTATGTATCTGTCCTGGATTGAAGTAACTCCTTGCACAATAAAGGCAGCCTGACCACTGAGAGATACGTTCAATACTTTTCCAATTCTCCAGCTCCTCTGTCATTCCATCTCTACTTCTCAAATATAGCTACTGCAGTACGTAAAGTAATGGTTCCAGAATTCACACACAGTTTGTTGTAGCTCATGGTAAAAAATGAAGAAATGAACTATGTAAATAAATTCTTTAAAATCAAAACTGTTAAAAGACCAAAGGATAATTCGATCATTCAGTAGGAAGTGGTTGTCCGACCAAATCAAATTCATATATAAATCTGTGATTACAAATCAAGAGATCTATCAATGTCAAATAAAATATGTAGAGAGAAATCTCTAAATTTAACATTTTACTTGGGATAGATGAATCATAATTCAGGGCATACACACAGACCAGGTGGTCTTCGGTATGTCCAAAGAACAAACAGGAGCTTGGAAGTTTTATAAAAAGGAGAGTTCTGTTTGGTGAGTGACGATGTTGGGTAAAACCACTCTTAAAGTTGTAGCAGGTTGTTTCAGAAGCCATTAGGTAAAACTGTTTCAGGTTACAGCATGCAGTTCTAGCAACCAGGCTTGCAGAAAATTACACTCTTGGAGCAATGTTAAGGGCCGTGAATGCTTTCCCCCGCTGGCTTCTCAACTCCTTTTTATTTGAGTATGATAAGACTTGAGTCTCCAACTCATATGATCAATTTTCACAGATCCTTGAATTTTAAAAAGCAGGATTATAAATATGGACATCTATTCATGTAAATGACTTGACTACTTTTTGGGGGATTTAGATGTGACTATAATTTTATAGTATATGAAGCCAATTAACTTAGTATCTTAATTCATATAAGTTCTAGTTAATGTCCCTTCAGCTTCCATGAAGTTAGTCAACAATCATTTTTGGAACACCTACCATATGTCAGGCTTCCAGACTCTAGATTCAAGGATTATAAAGATGTACAATACATGATATTTGTTTGCACAGAACCTTAATCTTTCTGAGAAACTAAATGCATCTTATAACATACACTTTCAGAATACCATACTGATAGAATATGCACAAAGGCTACTAAAGCATTCCTCAAGACAGTACCAGCTTTTCCTGATGAATCCAGAAATGCTCCATAGATCGTGTACACTGCCACAGCACATACTAGAATAACATAATAGTTCTTTTCCAGAAAACTAGGATCAAAATGCAACCATTTGAACTGCTTGCATGAATTGCCCTGTTTTAAAAGTAAACTAATCTTGGTTTAATAGTGAGTTCCTAATGAAGTTGAAGTGAAGGTAGAGCACCAGTGTCAGTGATGAAATGTTATCCAAATGTATATTTAGGTACTATATCTCAATGGGATCCTTTCCCCTAAAGTTTTTAAAATGCTTGTTCTTAATCCTATAGGAAGCTAGTAGTATTTCATTTGTAGCCATAACACGGTTGCAGAATTCCAAAAGGACTATTTTGTTCCATTTATTATAGTAAAAAGAAATCCTTGCTGAATACAAAACATTGCTGTTTTGATTATGTGAACTGATTGTGTGTAATTTTGCCACTTCTTTTTATGTCATCATGTCCATTGAATCCCTTTTAAAGGAAAATCATTTTCTAGACTAAAATGTTATCATAAGAGCAGCTCTACTTTTGCTGACATGATTTTGATTAGGAAATTTAGATCTTCACGCTATATGAATACATTAGAAGAGGATTACTCTGATCGAGACTTCACAAGAGAGCTAAAATATACCACAAATAAATAATCAAGCATCTTGTATGAATTTAAAAATAAATCATGTATCATAAAAGTAAAAATGGTCAGTTTAGGCTCAGAAAGAACACAGATAGGATTGCTAATTTGCAGCAGAGTGAATTCAATAACATGGGTTCTTAATTAGATGGCAGAAACAGTAAGGTGACAGGACTGAGAACAGGTAAATCATCCAGGAATAGCAATGCACCGAGCGCAGAGCCAGCTGGTGTGGTGCTGCCTCAGTGTCAGAGATCTGTGCTGCATCCTGAAATGGGGACTGTTCAGACAGTCTGTTGCACAGCTGTTCTTACTCAGAAACAAACAGCCAGGTCTGTTAGTGGTATCACTCTGCAGGTACTACAATGACAGCAAAGTTTCTAGGAAGAACTGGATGTCTCAGGCAGATGAAAAAATAAAATGAGCTTTATTAGAAACACCAAAAAGAAGAGGGATTTAAAACATCTCTTCCTTTCTTTTCTTAATCTAGTGCATCATGTTATCAATTGATTTATTTCGTCAAAGCTGTATTCATATCATCAGATTTGGAGTTCTTAAGAATTTGGGCCAGGGAGAATCAGCAAAAAGTTGTTGGCACTATTTTTTCATGTTGAATTTGATGACACGTGAATTCTAAGATATTTTTAAGTGACATCATATCAATATGTGTAAATACATTGCTAAAAATTGTTTAAGAAGGAAAAGAAGAAAGGCCTTTACAATACTTGTCTTTATTAATGCTTTTTAAATTTTTAAATTTATTTTAATTGATACATAATAATTGTACACATTTATGGAGTACAGTGTGATGTTTTGATATATACATGCAATGTGTAACAATCAAATTAGGGTAATTAGCATATCTATCACAGACAATTATCGTTTATTTGTGGGGAGAATATCTACAATCCTCTCTCCTAGCTATTTTGAGACATGCAACATATTACTATCAACTATAGTCAATCTACTGTGCAATGGAACACTAGAACTTATTTCTCCTATCTAACTGTAACTTAGTATCCATTGACCACTCACTCATCCCACTCTCCCCACTACCCCTCCCAGCTACTAGTAACCACTATTCTGTTTCCTACTTCTACGAAGTCAACTTTTTAGATACTACATGTAGGTGAGATCGTGCACTATTTGTCTATATATGACTGACTTATTTCATTGAACATAATGTCCTCCACGCTCACCCATGTAGCTGCTAATGACAAGATTTCATCCTTTTTTGTGACTGAAAAGTATTAGTTTGGTGCAAAAGTAATTGCAGTTTTTGCCATTACTCTCAATGGCAAAAACCTCAATTACTTTTGCACCAAGCTAATATTTCATTGTGTAAATAAAACACATTTTCTTTATCCACTCATCTGTTAATGCACAATTATTTATGGTCTTAAATAATATTTTATTTGTTGAGAACCTCCCCCAATAAAAATAAAAAATTGGAAAATTCACTAAAATGAGAGATAAAATGTTTAAATAGGTTCAAAAGATAGAAAATCAATACACGTGATTTAATTAACCTGAAGAAAGCATGCTTTGGTCAAAAGGGAAGAAAATTACTTTGGGAAATGGTACTCAGATCCAGTTGCTAAGAGCACACTACCTCACAAAGAAGTGAGAACCCCCTGTAAGCTGCTATTGAGTCTTGAGGGGATTGGACAGTGGAAGTTGAGCACTGCTTCCAAGAACTCCTGAACTAAAAATGGGGTCTGGACAGTCCAACAGAGGTAGCCACAAATCCAGGACACTTGCTATGACCCTTCCCATTGATAGTTTTGGCTTTGGTTTGTCTGGTTTTGTTTTTTGTTTATTTTCTGTGTTTGTGGGGAGGAGGGAGCTGTTTACCTGTTTGTCTGCTTGTGCGTTTGTTGTATATAAAAAAAGAAGCACTTCAACTTGGTAAATTATCGTCATTTCAGTTTCAGCAATTTTGTTTTAGAAAAACTATCTTGATGAAACAGAAGAAAATCGCCACCTTTAACACATCTCAAAAATAATCCTTTACTGAGTGTTTTCTGTCAATGACGGATAACTCAATAATTTTTATGTAAGAACCAGCCAATCTCCATTAGGAAGTAAGAGCTGATTACTCTATCAATTTCTTGCCTTGTTGAATTGGCAGAGGCTTAAAAGAGGATGTGTCCTTGATGATATTTGCCTCCAAACAGTAAAGGGTAACAATTCATGAGAGAGATTCTAACCAAAGCCAATACAAACATGTAAAGTAGTTTAAGTCTACCTTCATGGTCCCATCAGTTTTATTTTTTAACCTTCTTATCCCTACTTATTATTAGTTTTCTATGTTGCAAATCTCCTAGATACTATCTATAACTATTTATTCAAAAAATGTAATAATTACTGGCTAGATATTGAAAATACACAAATGGAAAAATGATTTTGCTTGCTTTCAAGGACCAAAAAACTCCAAATGGACAGACAATTATGTAAATAACTAAGTGATAATACAATAAGCATGACAATGGGAAAATGAACATATTCAATACAATAATGAAGATAGGCATTATGGTAGAATGGATAATAAGCAATAGAATGGGAGAATGAATATTCTGTGAGTACAGAGGAGGGAAGAAGTCAAAGAAGTCAATGGAAGAGACACTATTTACTGTTGACCTTAGGTGATGGGTCATAATTTGCCACAAATGTAAAGGAGGAACCACAGAGATGATTCCTTTGTCAGCACAGCAGTAAAAAAAAAAAATTAAAAAAAAACTTAATTTGCATGCCTTTGTGGGAAAAGGACATATGCTCTCAATTCACATGATTCCTTTTTGTGCTTTACCAGACACCTACAAAATACTTAAATTTTCAACTCCCAGAATAGAATAAGCAAAATCATGGCACTGGTAGAATAGACAGTGCCTAGGAGATTGGCAAAACATGTTATTAATAATAATTAATAATAATTGCTAACACTTATGAGTCCTTAGCATGTACCACTTCTTCTAAGTACTTTACAAGTATTATTTAAACTAATCTTTATTACTAACCCATGAAAAATAGGATTATTGTCATTATTTTAGAAGAGGAAACTGAGAGAGAAGGACGTGGTGTCTCACCCCATGTCAAGTGGTAGAGTCAAGCTCTGAAGCCAGTGATTCCAGAGAATAAGCTCCCAAACACGAGCACATACTGAAAATAAAATTAAATTAAATTAAATTAAAAAGACAGAATGAGGTCACTCCAATAACTTTGAACTTTATTCTGTAGTATTCTGTAATAATGGGTAGCCATTGAAGGTTTTTAAGAAGAAACATGGCTGCTCCAACCTGTGATTAAGAAAGATAACACGGAGGATGGACGAGAGTGGAGTGGAGACTTTAGTCAGGGGGAATAATAAGGAAATAATAGTGATAATCTAGACAGAGAGATGATGAAAGAGTAACCAAAGCAATGATGCATTGACAGGGATGTAAGAAAACTTTATTTATTTATTTATTTATTCATTCATTCATTCATTTATTATTTGTTTGTTTGTTTGTTTGAGATGGAGTCTCGCTCTTGTCATCCAGGCTGGAGTACAGTGGCTCAATCTCGGCACACTGCAAAGTCCGCCTCCAGGGTTCAAGCTATTCTCCTGCCTCAGCCTCCCGAGTAGCTAGGATTACAGGCGTGCACCCCTACGCCTGGCTAATTTTGTAGTTTTAGTAGAGACGGGGTTATTTCACCATGTTGGCCAGGCTGGTCTCAGACTCCTGACCTCAGGTGATCCCCCCGCCTCGGCCTCCCAAAGTGATGAGATTACAGGTGTAAGCCACTGTGCCTGGCCAAGAAACTTTTTAGAAATAGAATTCACAGGATTCCTTCCCAGGCACTCTTACTCCTGCCTCCCTCCCAGCCAACTAGGACTAGATACTTTTGTCTGCTGTGCCTCTCTCCCCTGAAACCTACAGGCTTATGTTGCTCCTCCTATGCCCCTCTAGGCTCAGACTTTTCCTAAATGGGCCTCTTTCAAAACGATAGTTAACAAAAGTAGTTTTGATATACATTAACCATTTGTTAAAGAGAAAGGGTCAACTTCAGCCTCAGTTCCCTCTCTTGGTGGCAATGCCCATGTGAGAGGTGAGTTTAAGGTAGAATAATTCTGAACTCTCATATAAAACAGAGTGGGAAACCTAAAGAATAGGTGAAATTTAATAGACTTCTCAAGGTGTACCATACAAACTAACCATCACTTACATAAACTTATCTGCAGAGTCATAGTCTGAACACATGTAATTTCAAAAATTAATTCTAAGGGGTAAGAAGAGGTCCTAGAATGATATATAAATTTGGTTCATTTAGCCTATTTTGTTTTTATTTTTGAAATATTATATATGTATGTATGAATGAATATGTTATTTTTATATTAGTTATAAAAGACAAGTATCATGAACATCAGTATTCATTACTCCAGGCCCGTATTTTAAAAACAGAACGTTATTTATTCACTACTATTTAGCCATCCTTTTGTCTGGTTCCAAGCTAGGCAAACTAAACTGCCTGCACTCTACAACTAAGAAAACTTCGTATCTGGAAACTCTATAGATCTGCCAATGGTTTAGTTGCAGAAAAGACCTGGGAACTTACTAGAAAAGAACTCATCATCTTTTAGAAGTCAGTGAATAACTCAAGAGAGATCCAAGGGTTTTAGGCCAGTATTTGAGAGATATGTGCCAGATTGTCCAAGTTTTAGGACAAAAATCTAAAATACCTGCTTGAATGAAAGATGTCTAAGACACTAATGACACAGGATGGCATTGGTGAAATAATCAATATTGGTACCTTAGCATCCACAAAAATGTAAAAACTGGCCAATGTAGTTGCACAGATGTCTTTGTGGATGTTCTGGTAAAAGTCAGGTTCACAGCCATCTGAAATGTTAAACAGTGGCTTTACAACAACTCTGGGTAAATTCCGCAGCCTCTACAGAGGTCTCATCTAGTGCTGACATTCACCTTAAAAAAGATGAATCTCACATTCCCTAGGGAACTACTCATGTTTTTAAAGGCACAGATTGGGACTCAGAGGACTGACTGTAATATGTCTCCACATGATGAGTCTTCCTCTCCAGGCAATTCAAAGGAAATCCCTGATTTAATTATTTTTTAATTTTTTTATTTTTAATATATTTCCCCTATATATCCCATGACACAGACATTAAGCGAAGATTTGTAGCAAATAGGTTGCAGTTCTATCTGGAACAACAGAGAATTTGTAAATAACTCCTTTTCCAAGGGCAGGTGCCTAGGTTTGGATATGTCAACCTAAATGGAAAATTCTTCTCCATGTTTATGTATAAGGACATCTAGAAATCCTGTTTTCTCTGAATCACTGAGAAAAAGAAAGATGAATTCAACTTAGATTTTTGTAATGGTGTAGGTCTTCAGCATCACAGAGATGAGATGGATCCCCACTACTTACTCTCATCCTTAAGAATGAATACTTTTGCACCAGGAAGCCGTAGTTGTTTTTTATCCACTGAAATCCTCCCTCTAACTGTCTAAGGGCCCGTTTGTTCTCAGGGTTGGAGAGTGAAAAGTGTGAAGTGATGAGGAGGCTTTCAAATTCCATTAGCAACATTTTTTCTGTCTGGAGATATCTTGAAACTCTGTCTCAGATACGAATACTGTTCAACCTAGAACCTCATTTACCCATGAAAAGAGATAACCAAGAATTGGCAGGCATTTGAGGAAAACCACCAGCAACAGAGAAAGTAAACTTAATACAGAAAAGAGCTAAATCCCACTGCAAATAAAACAGTGCTAATGGAGGGAACTGATAACTTTAAAATAATTAAAACAATGTCTCCAAGAGAAACATTGAAGGGGGTAACAGATCTATGTTTTAAAATCCAGATAGGCTCACTATTATACTATCATAAATAATTCTGAGACTAATATAAGTAAGATACCAAAATACATAAATACTGTTTTTTAAAAAGGGGAACAAATAACTAAGCCTGCAAGGAATAGACTATGACTATTTATGTAAATTCCTAAAGAGTATGAAAAACAACTTTCCAAACTCATCCTATGATATTTTGTGATCCTGATATCAAAACTAAGAGTAACACACACAAAGCAACCTCTAGACCTATACTATTTATAAATGTTTTTAAACAAAATGCCAGCACATATCTAAAAGCATTATACAAAATAATGGTACATCATTAAAAAGTAGTTTTTACTCCAAAAGTTAAATGATGCTTCAAACTTAAAAAACTTATTAATGTGAAATTTATAAGTAGAAGGATAAAAGTCAAATGATATACACTATATACAGAAATTTATGTCGTAAAATTCCACAGGCAATTCCGATTTTTAAAAAATGAGTAAGTTAGAAATATAAGGAATCTTCCTGTAAACAATGGGTTGTTTATAAAACAGCTGTCAAAAAGATATATAATAGAAAAATTAGAGACTATTTCGTATCAGTCAGGATCCAGTCAGAAATGCTCATTATCACTGTTACAATGTAATAGTATTCTAGCCTGGCCAGACTAGAAGAATAAACAAAATGTATAGATATTGAAAAGTTATAGAAAAAAATCAAGTGAAAAGTGATAAGAGTGGTGGACTTCAGATGCACAAAGGTATGTTATCTGTAGACATTTTTAAAACAGGAGCAGGGCCAACTAAAACTCGGTCTGTTTTTATTATTCCCATGTGTAAGCAATTCTAAAACACTATCAATAATGAAATTCACAGAATTTCTTCTACAAAAAAGAAATGGGCAGTATTATAATTTCTGGAATTTTTCAAGAAATAGAATTTTTGTAAATCACTGACAATTTTATCCTTATATTTAAGAGTTTTCATATTTATACATCTGTAGCTTCATGTGAAAAAATTTTAATTAAAAGTAAGAAAAATGTTCTATCTACTGGGAGTAAAGATGGATTAATTAATCTGACTAGTAAAGATTAATTTTTCCAAAGTCCTTGAAAAATGTATAGAAGTTAAAATTTGGAAATAAAAATTATGAAGTTATTATTACTGAAACAGAACATTATAAATATAAATTCCCCTTTTCAAAAGACACAATAGTGTAATTAAAAGTGCTAATCTATAACATTTTTCCTTTTATGTACTGTAATACTTGTATTATTATTCTTACATGTGTATATTTTTTGAGACAGAGTCTCGCTGTGTCGCCCAGGCTCTGGAGTGCTGCGGCACGATCTCGGCTCACTGCAACCTCTGCCTCCTGGGTTCAAGCAATTCTCCTGCCTCAGCCTCCCTAGTAGCTGGGACTATAGGCGTGTGCCACCATGCCCAGCTAATTTTTTGAATTTTTAGTAGAAACAGGATTTCACTGTGTTAGCCAGGATGGTCTTGATCTCCTGATCTTGTGATCCGCCCGCCTCGGCCTCCCAAAGTGCTGGGATTACAGGCATAAGCCACTGCACTTGGCCTATTTTTAATATTAATTTTTAAGTGGCATTATATACATATGAAATTTAAATAAAGAGAATTACTAATCTATCTGCATTTCTTTTCTGGGGATTATTATTACTCACTTCCTTTCATGATTATTGCTGGAAACAATTTTGTCACATAGAGGATGGAGTGCTCAAAAATGATCCATTCTAGATGTCAAATCCGTGAGGTATGCCATGGTGTCAACTTAGAAAACTTTAGACTGTCAACAGAAAAATCTCTTGAAAATTCTGAGAGAGGTTGGCAATGTGGGACCATGTTGGCTTTCCCGTCCTCAGCAAACAATAAAACACTAAAATATCAAATTAAAAAATTAATACTAAATAGGTATTACACTATAGAACTTTAATAAAATGATAGAAAATTCAATAAGTATTGGATCGAAAAGTTCAATATTTTAAAGGTCTCCATGTATTAAGATTCTCCAGAAAAAAAATAGGAAAATTCAGAACCAGGAGGATATATGTGTATAGAGAAATCCCCTTTTATATACTAGAGGAATTGGCTCATGATTATGAACACTCAGAAGTCCCATAATATGCTGTCTACAAGCTGGAGAACCCAGGAAGCTGGTGGCATAGCTCAGTTCATGTCTGAAGGCCTGTGAACCAGAGAAGCCAATACTGCAACTCTCAGTCCAAGGCTGAAGACTTACACTATTGGCCGAAAATCCTAGGGATTCCGGAGTCCAAAGGTGCAAGTGCTGGAATCTAAAGGTAGAAGAAACTGGAATTCTGACATCCAAAGTCAGAAGAAGAAGAGTGCCCTAGCTTCAGAAAAGAGAGAGTGAGAGGGTTTGCCTTTCCTCTGTCTTTCTGTTCTATCTCGGCTCTCAACCAGTCAGATGCTGTTTGCCTACATTACGTGAGAGCAGATCTTTTCTACTCAATCCACTGATTCAGATGCCAGTCTCTTCCAGAAACTGCCTCACAAACATACCCAGAAATATTCATTTATCAGTTATCAGGGTATCCCTTAACCCAGCCAATTGACACATCAAGTCAACCATCACATCCCAACTCCAAATAACGGTAAAGTCAGTGCAAAGATTCAGGCCAAAAGTCACAGAATTTGGAAGTGGAAATGACCTTAAAGATCCAGTTGAATCTATTCAATTTACAGACAAGTCTAGCACAGTAAGGGCAGTACTATTTATGCCTACTCTGAGATAGAAGACAACCAGGTTATGCACACATATGTTTACTGCAGCACTATTCACAATAGCAAAGACTTGGAATCAACCCAAATGTCCATCAGTGACAGACTGGATTAAGAAAATGTGGCACATATACACCATGGAATACTATGCAGCCATAAAAAAAGGATGAGTTCGTGTCCTTTGCAGGGACATGGATGCAACTGGAAACCATCATTCTCAGCAAATTATCCCAAGAACAGAAAACCAAATACCGCATGTTTTCACTCATAGGTGGGAATTGAACAATGAGATCACTTGGACACAGGAAGGGGATCATCACACACTGGGTCCTATTGTGGGTCGGGGGGGAGGAGGGATAGCTTTAGGAGATATACCTAATGTAAATGACGAGTTAATGGGAGCAGCACACCAACATGGCACATGTATACATATGTAACAAACCTGCACATTGTGCACACGTACCCTAGAACTTAAAGTATAATTAAAAAAAAAAAAAAGAAGACAACCAGGTTAGAGCTTTGATTTCCACATCAGTGTGATATGGAGGCTTTCATATTATAGAAACACCAAGATGTAACCTTCCTGGAGAATGAAGACACCTGGACCAATTTTTTGTTTTGTTTTGTCTTTGAGGCAGAGTCTTGCTTTGTTGCCCAGGCTGGGGTGCTGTGGCATGATCTCTGCTCACTGCGACCTCTGTCTCCCAAGTTCAAGTGATTCTCCTGACACAGCCTTCTGTAATCCCTTCAGTAGCTGGGATTACAGGTGCCCACCACCACACCTAGCTAATTTTTGTGTTTTTAGTACAGATGGGGTGTTGCTATGTTGGCCAGGCTGGTCTCAAACTCCTGACCTCAGGGGATCCCCTCGCCTTGGCCTCCCAAAGTGCTGGGATTAGAGGTGTGAGCCACCACACCGGGCCGACCTGTACCAATTTTATGACATAATCCCCGCCATTGTGATTCTTGGCTTGAAACACTGATACAATTACACAGGGACTATAATCAGAGGCACATTCATGAACACTCAATACTTTGTTTTTCAGACTCTCCAGAACCACTTGCAGGAAAATAACTCACTGATTAAGGCCTTTTATGAAACAATATTACTTGAAACTTGTATTGATACTGACCTAAGGATCTCTAATTATTAATAACTGTTCTCTGGCAACACATATATGCATATAATAACCTCACTAAATTTTTAGCAAAAGAAATCATTTTTGAAGAAATACATTCTGTGGGTTGGGTAATCTCTCGTTAAAGAAATTAAAATCTTAAAATTTCCTGTTCTTGGTTGTGGCGGTCATGATTACCTTCTGATCACATTTACCAACATTTAATTATAGGGTAAAAATTCACTGAAGGTTATATAAAAATGAGTACTTTAATATCACAAGAAAATTGTAGGGAGACAAATTATTAATTCACAGAGATTTTATAGATTAATAAGAGCATTATTGTAATGTATGCAGGAGATTTTGTATATATGCATTTTGCCCTGGAACCTCTTGTTTTACCCAAACATCAGAGTTCCCATCTCAATGTCTGAGGACTAGTGACATCTTTCCCTTTCTCAAAGCCCACTTCTTGATGCTAAATTATTTCTGTAACTTATATTTCCTTTCTCTCATGGTGTCCATTGCAGCCCAGTGGCCAAATGTGGCAAGTCAGTAAACACCAGCTTCCCTGTGAATGTCCAGAAAATTTGGGGTATAAAGATTTTAAAATAAGAAAAGAATTTAAAATAGGTAGGTTTAAGGAATAGTTAGTTCCAATTTTAAAGCCTCCTTCCTCTATTTACTCTTAATATTCTGGGTTACCACTGGAGACTTCTATTTCTAGCCAGCCAGATTTTATTTCTCTGGGCCCTGCTTTCTTAAGCTGCTGTCAATTTCATACTTGCTGATGGAAATGAAGCTCTTTGGGGGTATGATTTACGAAAACCTTCTCTGGTTTCATTTTGTTTCCCAAACTCATACTCAGGGCAGCTTTCTAAATTTTCTCTTTTCCATCTTTGAATGCCACAAAATTCTATTCTGCTTGCAAAACTTCTTTTCCTGTTTCTAAAGTCATACCTATTTGATATTTACTATGTTTCCCCCTTTTTTTTTCTCATCAGATCCTGGCTATGGAGGAGGATTCCATTCACCCCATTCTTATCTTTTGCTCTACAATGTACAACTGATGTTTTATAATAAAAACATGGAGTCACGCTAACTCCCACATGCCCTACCATTCACTTTCCCCAAGCCAGTAACAAAGCAGGTGACTCAGCTAATATAATATTTAGACTAACAGTGAAGAAAAAGATCTTTCTCCCTTCTGTACTCTGAATAAATAAATTAGTCTGACCAAATGAAGAAATGTGGTGTAACATGATTTATTTGGGTCGGAGCTGACACTGGTAAGACAAAGCCTTCTTATCCGCTTACAGTAACTTAAGCAGAGGTCAACAGCCACATCCTCTGATTTGTAAGCCATTGCCTGAACATTGTGGGGAAGAACTTGAACCCAATTTTCAACAGGATTCCAAACATATACTAATATGTCTTATAGACTAACGGGGGTGAAAACAGAGGCCAGACGACAGACAGAAACAATGAGTGCTCTAAGAGAAAAAGTGTCATGAGTAAGGCTCAACACTGGTGTTGCCAGGCAAATTCAGTACCACATCTATGGGATGGAGTTTCAGGTACAGAGCATTGGTGCAGTAAAACTGAAAGCTCAGTGTTATTCTGGACCTATTCTCACTAACGTGGGACCACTAGCCTCACCAAAATCTGGACCTAGAAAGGAAGATGTTCCCCTGCTGGATAGAAAGTGACTGAGACTTTACTACCAAAGATCAGATATGTAGGGGCAGCTGGAAGCTGCCCTAAGTGGCCTCTGAGACACTTTGGAAAACAGTAAATCAGGAGAGGTCCATCATTACCATGTCAAAGTGAGAGAGATGGGAGGTAAGCTAAGAAATAAGGCACAGCTGGAGAAGAGAGAGGCAATAATATGGTTTGGCTCTGTGTCCCTACCCACATCTCACCTTGAATTGTAATAATCCCCACGTTTTGGAGGAAGGATCCAGTGGGAGATAATGGAATCATAGGGGAGGGTCTTTCCTGTGATATTCTCATGAAAGTGAGTAAGTCTCATGAGATCTGATGGTTTTACAAAAGGGAGTTCCCCTACACAAGCTCTCTTGCCTACCACCATGTAAGATGTTCCTTTGCTCTTCCTTTGCCTTCCACCATGATTGCAAGGCCTCCCCAACCATGTGGAACTGTGAGTCCATTAAACTTCTGTCCTTTAGAAATTACCCAGTCTCAGGTATTTCTTTCTTTCTTTTTTTTTTTTTTTTTTTTTTTTTTTAAATACTTTAAGTTCTGGGATACCTGTGCAGAACATGCAGGTTTGTTACATAGGTATATATGTGCCATGGTGGTTTGCTGCACCCATCAACCCATCATCTACATTAGGTATTTCTCCTAATGCTGTCCCTCCCCCTGACCCCCATCCCTTGACAGGCCCCAGTGTGTGATGTTCCCTTCCCTGTGTCCATGTGTTCTCATTGTTCAGTTCCCACTTATGAGTGAGAACATGCAGTGTTTGGTTTTCTATTCTTGTCTTAGTTTGCTGAGAATGATGGTTTCCAGCTTCATCCATGTCTCAGCAAAGGACATGAACTCTTCCTTTTTTATGGCTGCATAGTATTCCATGGTGTATATGTGCCACATTTTCTTAGCAGCATGAGAGTGAACTAATACAGATGCAAAGGCAGAAACTGGGGATGAAATGCTGAGTCTTCTCACCTCCTTTGGAAATGCCTACAAAGATCCCAAAAGAAAGAGGATGAGGAAGGATTGTTCTGTTTAGCAGTTGAATCATGGTGCCTGGGAACAAATAACTAAAGTGCTTTCACCTAGGACCCATTAGCTGTGGGATCTAGTGTAACAACAGACAGATAGAAACATCAAAGTAAAAACTGGGGGCAATGTAAACCCAGGGGGAAAGACATAAAAATGTTCTCCCTGGCCAGGTGCAGTGGCTCACACCTGTAATCCCAGCACTCTGGGAGGCCGAGGCGGGTGGATCACGAGTTCAGGAGAGCGAGACCATCCTGGCTAATACAGTGAAACCCGGTCTCTGACAAAAAATACAAAAAATTAGCCGGGCATAGTGGTGGGTGCCTGTAGTCCCAGCTACTCGAGAGGCTGAGGCAGGAGAGTGGCGTGAACCTGGGAGGCGGAGCTTGCAATGAGCCAAGATCGTGCCACTGCGCTCTCCAGCCTGCTTGGGTGACAAAGCAAGACTATGTCTCAAAAAAAAAAAAAAAAAAAAAAAAAAAGAGTTCTCCCTGAAAAATATATTTTTGTGAAGAAATAAACTATTTTTCAACAAATATTGGAATTCACAATAACTAAATGAAGTCTTTTATTAGCAGGATGAGAAGTTTAAGGTGGCGAATTAACAGGGGTTGAAGGTGGGAATGAAGCAAATCCAACAATTAGAAATCCCTTTCGATTAAAAACTAATATTAAAGATGCAAATTACACCAGAGCTAAAGCTAATCATACTTCAATATGCATTAATATATCCAAACTAATAGATTGACTGTGGAGAAGAGTCTGAAGTGTTACTTCTGGAGAAAGGAGTACTTCGTTGAAGAAACTGGCAGCATAGAGCTCCAGGGAAAGATACAGTAAGTTCCCAGTTAACAGAGAGTAGGAGGCGACATGGTGCTCTCAGAAAGATGAAGAAATGTAGGGAGAGCATCTAAGACAAAATTCAGGTTCCCATGGACCACTGCACCTGGATTCCTAGAGTAAACTGCTTGTATGTTATGAAAGATCATTTTGATGCCGGAATTGATTTTCTGCTAAAGGTTGATAATGGCAAAGACTAGAGAAAGAATCACATTATGTATAGAAAGCATGTATACAGAAATCAATAAATAATTTTGCATAAGAAATCAATAAACAATTTTTCATTGTTTTTCTTGTGGAACCCTTTCCCCACAAAGACTAGCAACATTTTATCTTTTTCTTTTAGGTATTTATTAAAGAAACTCGATGTGAATTTAAATAAATCATATATGGCTATTAGTGAAGGAATTAATTCCCTTTAAATAAACTATTTGTTCTTTTTAAAGGAAAACAAAAGACAGAGATATAGATGCAGAAATTCCTAACTCAAAAAAATTAAGCCAATTTTTTTTTGGTTCATTAGTGTTCCTCTTTTGTCAGCTTTCAGTATCTTTACACCTTCTGTAATGCTCAATTCTATTCATGTACACTCTATTGTTCTCCTTGTTTCAACTACTGGCAAAATCACAAAACAGAAGACAAAGGAAGTCATAATATTCTATCAGTTCAAATCGAAGGACCATGCATTTAGGAAAGATTCAAGTCTGCTTTTGCAAGATGATCCCGGAACACAAAAACATGATGAATACATCAAAAATATTTCTCACATACTGCCTGCCATAAAAAGACTGTTTGAATTAAACATCATTATTGCTCTGTTGTCAACATGTTAATATAGAGAGATACGCCACACACATGCCTGAGTTCTATCACAATCTATAAATTACTGGTATATTTGCTATTGCTATCTTTTTAATATTTTATATTTTCCAGAGCACACTAACTGAGACTTTGGAACCTATTTTTGTCAGAGTTTGTTTTTCCTCAAATTGTGAGAGATGAATTCTGAGTGATCTTTTGAACCCCTCAAACGTTTTAAAATTTATTGCTCATTCATGACAACATCTAGGACAAGGCTGTCGCTGAGATGGTATTTTGTCATATAAATGTAAACAAAACTAAGGAGTCTTTGCTTTTATTTCACAGAGCTCATTGTGATTTAAAAAAAAAAGACCATCTTCATTTCATATAACTATGTATTGATTTTTCAATAATTTGGAGTTAGCCTACCTGGTTTGTGGATTATAAAAATTTTAGAAACACAAAGGATGTCAAAGTTATCTTATTGAAAACCTTGCTTTTTTTCTGTGAGGAATCAGTGGTCACAAAATTTTAAACAGCTTGCCCAGGGTCACACAACCAAAAAATGGGCAAGAGGGACCTAGAATCCACATTTCTGCTGCATCATTCAGTCCCTCCTAATGTGTTTGACTTCTCATGTTATGGCCAGCTATGCTTACTGGAAATTTTACTGTAAAAAGAACTTAAGAAGAGCAAGAAATTCAACTTACGTCAAACCTTACTCTAGTTCCAGAAAAAGATAATAATTGTCTTGGGGAATAATCTATGATTTTGTTTATTGGTTTTCATTAAGCTCCTATTAGAGTTTTTATACTTTAGAACTTACTACCTTTTTTTTTTTTTTTTTTTTTTTTTTTTGAGACAGAGTCTAACTCTGTCGTCCAGGCTGAGAGCGCTCTGTCGTGGAGCGCTCTCAGCTCACTGCAACCTCCACCTCCCAGGCTCAAGCGATTGTCCTGCCTCAGCCTCTCAAGTAGCTGGTACCACAGGCACATGCCACCACGCCTGGCTGATTTTTTGTATTTTTAGTAGAGATGGGGTTTCACCGTGTTAGCCAGGATGGTCTCGGTCTCCTGACTTTGTGATCCACCCGCCTCAGCCTCCCAAAGTGCTGGGACTACAGGTGAGAACTTCACTAACTTCTCAGTGAACATGAATTGAATAATTCAGACCATAGGCTTTCTAAATGTGTCAGAATAAATGTGAAAATTAAAGGATCCAGGCATAAGGTGTATAACCAGTTATGCTGTTGACAATTACATGGTCAGATCATCATGTTCCAGCTTGCAAATCAAGTGTTTCAGTGTGCCATAAGATAGCAGGAAAAAAATGTGATTCTATGATCTGCCATCCATCTGGAAGTTTTATCTGATAAAAAAATTAATTTCTGAGAGAATAATTAATATCCATGTTTTCCACAAAACTTGCTGTGCTAGCCACGGTCTTCTCCATATAGAAATAACTGAAATATCATGACTGAGATACAAACACAATAAAAAATAATAATTTGATTGTTATGGGTAGCCAAATGTAAGTGTTTTGATTGAAACAAATTTAGGCATGTCGGGTAAATTATTTGGATAAACATTTTGCCAAGTGATAGAAATAAAAATTAATGGTCAAAGAATAAATATTTCTGTTAAAAATGAAAATAAATACTGAAATTTTAAAAATCCTGAATTTAAAGACAAATAGACTTCCTAATCCTAGGTATGAAGAGTAGAAAGGACGTGTTATTATGAACTCTCTAGATATTAGATATGAAGAAATGAAAATCTATTCAATACGTATTGAGCAATTACTATGTTCAAGACACTCTTCAAGGCAGTGGGCAGGCTTTTACCAGACAGGGAAACAGACAAAATCCCGGTTTTCAGGTAGGTTAACATTCTGTTGGTGGAAGACAGTATACACAAATGAAGAAATGCCTTGTATGATGTTCCTATTCTGTTGTTGTTGTTGTTGTTATTGTTGTTGTTGTTGTTGTTATTCTCCAAGTTTCAAGTTTCCACTTCTAAACCAAAGAGTTTGAGGCAAGTAAACAGTAAAAAAAGAAAAAAAATCAACATTTCTTTTTATATTTTCCATCTTTTTCTGCCAACAAGTTTTCCAGTAATCATCTATAAAAATTTTGATTCCATCTCTCTAAATATGAATGTCTCTTTAGGGATATGTTTTTCATTTGGACGGATCTATTTTACAATTAAGTAAACTAACATACATTGATAATCCATGAACATGGCAGATCATGTTCCAGGCACTTTCGTAGGTAATAGGAATATACACCTCAAAAATTGTTGTGGAGTAAAGACAAATAATCAAATAAAATCATCTTTACTTCCTGAAAGCACCAACATACCTGTCCTGGGAAAACAATAATAATAATAATTCCTAAATAATTTTAACAATTTCATTTTTAATAACACATGCATTGTGTCCAATTCATACAACAACTTTACATTATATGCTATTTTTCCTATTTCATAGATGAGGAATTAGGTTGATTCAGGTTAAATATTTTCCAAGACTGCACAGGTGGTAAATAACAAAATCGGGAATATTTCTTCAGCGTGCCTTATTCTAATACCTTCACTCTTGCTACCACCTTCTCTACCATACCTTACTGTCTCCAAGCATTTAAGCACTTCTTTATATTTGCTCACATTCCAAGTAAATGGTAGAGATTGCTTTGTGTAGAGTTCTTTTATGGCACTGCCCCCACAAAACATGAAAATGGAGACCCCAAAATGACTTGCCTCTCTGTGAAATGATGTGCCCTATTGTGTAGGAGTGTGCTTTTACTCCTAAGAAACGAGATGCATGCAAATCATTTCCATGTTGTAGGCAGGCTTGTGAGCAATATGTAAATAAGCGAGAGAAAAAATATCCACATTAATAAACAGCCCCTCGGATATATGAAACCCATCTGCAACATTAGGTAAAGAGTTTGTATACTGTGTAGTCAGACGGGATGTCCATATTGCATTCCTCAGTGTCTGTAAGGGAAAACAGAATGATGGTTCAGGTAGGGCGGTGCCATATGGCTGAATCCATGAAAATATCACAGAGTTATTTTTTTTCAGCAACTGTGATCAGTCCATGTAAGCAAGGATCAAGTCTCTGCAAATAGAATTATGACACTCCAAGTTTCATCCTGTTTCCAAGGTCTCTTTCTCACACATCCTGCTGAGATTAACCTATAATATTTCTCTGCACGTGGATTGAGTTCTCCTAAAATAGGGGATGGCAACCAAAGGGAAATTGAAAGTAGAAGAGACACAAGCAACAGAAATGGCCCAAAGTGAGAATCACAGATTGACAATACAACATGTGCCAGTGAGTCCATGGCTGACATTATCAAGTAAGATGACTCAGAGGAAAAAAAAATCCACCAAAGGAACTGTTAACTAACACCAAACAGGAAATGACTGATTAAAGACAGAAAAGAAATGCAAAGCCAGGATCCAACTCCAGTCTGATATCTTTAGCTGTGCCCTGGGATGACCGAACGGTAACATGAAAAAGCACCTACACTTGCCTGATAGCTACTGCCACTCTCTTGGAGAAGTGGGATGATAGCAAGAAAATAATGGGCCTGCTGTCATTTCTCTTTCTCTCTTCTTTCTCTACAGTTTTTAAAAATTCTTTTCCTAATTTGATATTGAGGGTTCAGTTTTGTTATGCTAACTAAAAAAATAAGAATTGACGATGACAAGATACCAATAGAATTCATCAAATTTAGCTGTGATGTTTTTCGGGGCTTCTGTTCGCCTCACCCTCGCTTATAATCCTCAAATTCTAGATGAAATAGACTGCTTCTTTTGCTGCCATTAGCATCTGCTTTGGGAAAAATGACTTTAAAGGCTTTAATAATATTTTTGCTGATTATATCACACAACCCAAAAAACTCAAATCAATTTTGGCTAGGTTCACATGCAAATTTCAACTTTGACCCACAAGTGAATTTTACTTCTATTCAAAACATTAAGCATATTCACACTTAGCAGCACACAACTCCTGGTGTAAACCTTAAAATGTATTTTAATCAATATTCTTTTTGGAACCTCAAGCTCAGTCACTGCCTGCCGACTAGGACACAGAGAGAATGAATAGAGCTACAAACTCCGACAACCTCAGCCAGGGACAGCAAGTGGTTATGTACCAAAGTTCTCTTCAGAAGGCTCTCTTCAGAACAGTCCACTAAATTTCTCTCCCAATCCCCTCTGCTTTGCCTGTCATTCAAAATGCAAGCTTCACTAGCTTTTTCTTCTCTTCTGTGCTTTCGCTTTCTTCATGCTTCGCTCTTCCTGCTCTCTGAGTCATTTGCCAAATGAACTACCTCTATCTCCTTACCTGAAATCTGGCTCTCTCCTAAGAATAGCTCTTCTCTTCCTTATCTACATCTTCTAGCTCTGCAGTTGGGGAAGAGAGATGGAGAGATTGATTAGTATTCCATTGTCCTGGTTTTCCCTTTCAGCCCATTACCTTCTTAACTCCTCTCAAATCTGTTTTCCTTGCAGGCTTTTGTCCTCTGATATATGTTAACCCTCCTTGCTGTTGTCATGCACATTGTCTTAATTTCATTCTATTTAACTCCCAGTGGTTTCCCTCCATGTCTTTAGAACCTGGAAATGTGTCTTGCTCTTCACACCAAGTTCAACCTTCATCCTAACCAGCTTCAATTTCCAAGCAAATCCCCAGCCTTACGGTGATTCGACTTTTTAAATTTATCAGTTTTCACTTCTTTACTTCAAACCTCCCCCACAAGGTTTTTCATCTCCTGAAAACTTTCTACGTTTAAACTATGAAAACCCATTATCCCCTAATCTGACCACAGCCTGCTGTGGATCTGTCCAGCTCATTCATTGTTTTATCCCCACTATTTTTAGACATCCTCAACCTCCCCGTCCCACCTCCCTTGGTTGTTCTCCCAGTCTTCAACCCTTTGCTATTATCATTGGGCAGTGATGGAGAAAATGTCACATATTTGCCCTTGTTTGCCTACTAGAAATGTATAGTCTGGAGCTTATCAACACTGCCTGACACTTCTTCCCATAGTTAGCTTCTTCTCTTCAGCGGCTTCTTCTCTTCAGCGGCTTCTTCAAAGCTTGACTACTCTCCTCAATCTCTTCAGAATTACCTAGTGGCATTACCTCTTTCCTCAGAAAGATTGAGCAAAAAGGTCCATGAAGAAGAAATTGTTAGACTTTGTACTTTCCCTACAGTTGCTTGTTCCCCTTGATTGTTGTGTAGAGATCCAAAGTTTCCATGTGTCCAGTGCGATGGGAAGATTTGCTGAGAGACAGAGCCAGCAGACAGTTGAGGAATCCTAGGACTGGGATGACGGCACACAGAGTTGGTTACTGTTCCAACCAGAAACCTGAGAACAACAAGACTGCATCGCAGAAAAATCAGCTGGGCCAAACACCTAAGCAGCGTTCCATTCAAACTTCAGACATGTCATCATTGAAGAAACACTGTATTCCATTAGTGCCAAAGGATAGTCTCAATAAATCACATCTGGGGAAAATGCCAGTGCAGAACCAACTCAGATCCAGATCAGACCCTGGTGACAGTTGCATAAGCACCCTGGAACTAAGAACTGGTCCCAGAGAAGATATAATAAGACAGGCCCAGAACAGAAAATTTAAACCTCCACATGGTGGCATTTTTAAATCACATTAACTAAGTTTAAGGTTACTTTATTGGAGTTATTTAACCTAAAACTGACTATTACATAAGATTTTCTGTTGTAAATTGGAAATGGGGGTTTACAATAGAGGTACTGTTGAATTATGAGAAAATAAAGTTATAACTTGTATGCACAAATATATGTGTCATGTTAATTAAAAAACTTATAGAACTACCTGTGTCCAAATGTGTAACACATCTATCATTTAGCAAACAAATCCCACTTCTAAAAATATTCCCTGAGAAGAAGCTAATCAACTTTACAAAAAGAGATGCGTGTGTTAGGTTGTTCTTCACAGCATCCTTTATAATAAGAAAAACATGAGGAAAAACAAGATATCTATGAAAGACAAGTTATTTATTCAACCATAATTCATATATGCTATATTATGCAATGCAGTAATTAAAAATAATGATGTAGATCTATATATTTATGTCCATAGAAAGATGTCACCACATAACACTGGTGGAAAACGGAGGTGAAATTACAATGCCTTCTCATGTATTAAGCAATCCACAAAATCCAACTGGTCCCAGTCTAGGATTAATTCTTTATTGTGGCCAAGATATATTTATCAGCATCCTTCCTAACAGTGTCATTGTGACCCTTATCAGATAATCCTGCATTTCTTCACGTTTACCAGCAGCAAGAATTCATCCTGCCAGAAATAGAGCAAGGGATGAAAAAACCACTCGGTCTGAGAGCACGTTTTTCAACACCTAAGATGGCCCTACCTATAATCACACAATCCAAGATCATGATTCTCACAGCCCATCTTTGACCAGTGATACCCCTGTGGGTTTTTTGGGGGTTGATTTTTTTTGACATGTTTCCTTTCCATTTTAAATACTCCACTTGGATGGTCTTACTCACAATATGTTTTAAGTAGACATCCCCAGAAATAGACCCGAGATGAGAATTTGTGTTCCAGTGATTCATTAGAGAAGTTCTTCCCAAGGAGACTAGTAAAGGAATGAAGAAGCAGGACAGGGAATGGGAAAAAATTAAGCAAAGGTGCAATTTTGGGTAAAGTCCTGGAGGGCAAAATACAATTCACACTTTGCACCTGACAAGAGGCAAGAGAGCTGAGCTCATACTCCTGTACTTGTTGATCCTTGTCTAATGTCTGCTTCTAGGATTGGAATAACCAGATGCTTCCAGCTCTCTGTACCTGCAGATGAAGCAGCCACCATACCCAAGGGCAGCCCTCCACACCACTAGATCCAAAACCATGACGGAGTGGGGTGGAGGAGCTGGATAGAAAACAAAGGGCAAAAGGGATCGCAAGGGATTTGTGTTAAAAATATCAGTGCCCTCTATAACCCCATAACTTCAACCAGCATGACAAATTCCAAATTTGTATAATTACCACAGACCTTGCCCTTGAACTCCAGACTTACATACCTAAATTGCCTTTTGGACTTCCTCATCTATAGGCTCCCAAAACACATCTTGTATAAAACTGAGCTCTCCTGCCTATCCTCGTGTACTTTTCTCAATGAATGTCCCCTTTGTAACCGCTATGTCCAATCCAGAAAACTCAATTCACCTTGCCAGACACCTCATTTTTTAATTCACCAAGTCCTTTTAATTTTGCCTATTTAAAATACCTTTAGTCTATCCCTGACTCTTATACCTCAGTTCTGGAGTCATCTCTCTTCCCTGTCTCTTTGTTACAGTTTGTGCACCCCTATATTCATCTTCTATCACGCTATTCTAGATTAGCCCTCTCAAATTTACATCTTACCATAGCACTGCTCTGCTTAAAACTTTTCAATGACTTCTCATTTTGCAGGTTACAAAACTAAGTACTTGGCATTTCGGTTTACATCATCCTGTCCTAACTCCCATTTACTTTTCTAATACAATCTTCTACATTTAAAATCCTAAATTCAAAATACCTTTAACTATTGGCAGTTCCAAAATTTGTCTTGTTCACTTATGCTTGAGGTGATCCATGAGCACTTGGTTCCCACATTAGCTCTTCTGAAAGATTTCCTTGGCGTTCCTTTCCCCTTAGGCTGATTAAATTCCTTTTTTAATCCCTGTAGTAGCCTGTGCACACCCTCATGGTAGTATCTATTTATGTGCAGATTATATCCAAGTAGATCTTGAGGGAAACAAAATATCTTGTTCATCCTCTGCCTACCTAACATATTGCCTGATGTCATTTTCTAACTCTCATCATTGTGTCCTAATTCTGGCTCTTTATGCATGATCAGGCAGTATATTGCTATATTAGATACCCATAGTACAAAGATAATAAGGCTGGTGCTGCTCTGCTTACAGTCTAATAAGGAGGATTTTCAGCTATGATATGATTCTAACACTGAACCAGGAGTACACACTAAGTGCTGTGAGTTCCAAAAAGGGACACTCAGGCTAATTTATGGGTTTAGGGAAAGCTTGCTTTAGAAAATGACGTCTAAGCAGAATTTCAAAGGACAGATAAAGGTTATCCAGGCAAAGAAATGTGATTCCTCCAGATGTTTCCATTTCTACTTAAAGTCAGCATTACTATCAATCAGCTGTGTCTTGTCCTTAAATGTCACCAAAGAAACAACCAGCAAAGTTGGGAAAGGACAGTAAAATAATAAAATAATAGACCTGCCTCACCAGATGTCAAGGTGATTTTGTCACTTCAGTTGCATTGTTTCTGGGTCTCAGTGAAGTCAATCAACAGCAAGCAGGCTTAAGAATATATTTAATAGGCTCTTCTTAACATAAACATCTTTGGCAATGAAATTTATTCCCATTCATCCTAGATTTTCCTGGGATTAAGTAGATAGAAAGCAAACTTTATATAAGTGATTTTCCATTGACTTTTGAAAGGTATCACCAGAGTCCAAAATATTTGCAAGGTTTTTTTTTAAACATTATTGCAATGGGGTAAATTTTTATTATTATATATGGAAGCTAATGATTTCAGAGTAAACAACAGATGTTTGCACCCTTATTACTGTTTGGTACTGACATCGGTATTAAATGATAATATGAAAACATGTCACAGACGTGAATGATGAATTCAAATGTCAAGAATGGTGGAAAAGAAATGTTCAAAATAGAAAATTTCAGGGTCTTGCATGAGAATTAAACTATGAGCACCTTCTTCAGGCAATGTGCAATACTACTTTTCCACAGCATAACAATAATCTTTAACATGCCCAGGCACCTTTTTCTCCAAAAGTTGTTATTGAAGTATAGATGTCTAAGATATTCATTTACCTGAATAAGTAATGGCACCTGGCAAAGAATCCAGTTGTATCAAAAACAGTAAACTTATTAGATATTATGAATACAGTTAGATAAATAGATGGACAGATAGATGTTTCTATGCTATGTACCACATTTTCTGGACATTATTTGAGATGTTTCTAGAAACTCAAGTTTCCATATTTAGGTGTTAATCAATTTACCTTACATACAGTTACAAATGATATTGTTAATTTAAATTATCATCATCATTCAATGCTTTCTGAGACAGAACCTGATTATGGTAAAATATATGCATATTGTAATGGGTTAGTTTTCACCAGGAAAGGTTACAACTATTTTTTTGTGTAATTACAAAACATTTGGTGTTTTTCACTAAATTAAATGTTTTATGTCTTTTCCCCATCCCTAGCTAAAAATGATCAAGATAGATGAAACGGGGCAGCTTTACCTCTTGAGCAGGAATTCTGTCTCCTCTGACTGGAACACAGGCTCTGTGAAAGTAGACATCTTGTCTTTCTCATTGATTGCTGTGTCAGTGACTATGCTAAGGCCCACATAGGAAGATGTACCATATATGTTTCTTGAATGAATTAGTGAATGAATAAATGAATGAATTACACAATTAAATTCAGAAGTTTTAGATTTTCTTTAAAATAATATCATCTTAAGTACAGTTTTAAAATTTTCAAGAGATCAGAAGTACATCATATTTCATAAATGTTATGATTGCCTATAACAAAATTTGAAAAGAACGGTGTTCATAAAGGGGTCTAAAAAGTAAGATGAGCTCACATTCACTTTCGTTCTCCACATATGGGTAAACAGGCATTGGTTATAGCCTCCTGTTGACCGCAAAAGAAAGCCAGGGAGGCAGCTGACTCCATCTTCTCTTCCTTCACCATTGATTGTTGAGCCAGAGTTCTTTAAAGTAGCCATGTGAAGCCAGAATTATTTATTTCCTAAGAGAATAGGGAATATGAGGTGACTTAACTTTTCAGTGTAGAGAAATTGTTGCTGCTTGATGGAACAGTGTGACTCTTACCTAGAAAAATGAGGCCAACATCTAAGACGGCTTCTCCTGCGTGTGCCAGTTCATAGTTCATTTCAGTTTTTGTTTTTTGTTTTTTTTTTTTTTTTTTTTTTTTTTTTTTTTTTTTTACAGATTTTGGATTCTACCCTTAACCTAAAAATACAAACCCTTGGGTCATTAAGGAGACCACATGAAAGAAAGTGACTGAATATTTCCACTTCTATGTCTAACACACTTGTGAATAACGTGGTCCCTAGAAAGAGCACAGGTTTGAATCTCAGTCTGAACTCTTACAAGCTGTGTGACCTTGGGTAATTACATAACCGTTGCGCCTCTATGTCACCTATGAATAGGCGATATAGGAACAGTTTCCACTTAATAAGATGATTGTGAGAACAGTTTGTGATCCGTGCATGAGACCTATTTGTGGTAGATCGGAATAGAATACAATAATCTTCACTCAACCTTGAAGGGCCTTGTACAGGGAGGGGAAAAGCTTCCTCCCTCCCCACCTCTCCCATTGGCTAGTGTAGAATCATGAGGCTGAATCTGAGACTATTAAAATTAAAATAAGGACAACTTTCACTTTTAGGAAATGAGGGAAAGGAACTAAAATATATTATTTCTCTACTGTATGGCATGCACTTACCATATGTCTCCTAATGTAATCTTTACAATAAATCTAAACAATCAGTATTATTTTCCTAATTTCACACACAAGATGATGAGGCTTTGAGAGGTCCAGGAACTTACCAGGTTTGCAGTGCTGGTAAGTGGTGAAGCTGGGGCTCAAACCCAGGTCTGAGTCCACAGTTCACATTGTTTCAGCGATGCCCTGGAGTAACTCAGGGTCAGGGACCTCTTTTATAAGGCTCTGCCTACCCACCCCCTGTCTCAGCTACTGGACCGAGACCCTCCTGGCAACCATGTGAACAGAACAAATCCCCATAACCTCTCTACGGCACAGCTCCAAAAAGAGTTTGAGTAACGGGAGCTTCTTGAGATGAGATAATAATTACCTAAACCAGTACTTCACTAAAGGTAACGTGCCCACCTCTCACCTGGGAGGGCTTGTAAAAGGGCAGATTCTAGTTCAGGAGAGCTGGAATGGCACACAACATTCCGTATATATTTTTTTCTTTCCTAAGACAGAGTCTCGCTCTGTCACCCAGGCTGGAGTGCAGTGGCTGGATCTCAGCTCACTGCAAGCTCCGCCTCCCGGGTTCACGCCGTTCTCCCGCCTCAGCCTCCCGAGTAGCTGGTACTACAGGCGCCGGCCACCTCGCCCGGCTAGTTTTTTGTATTTCACCACGTCCTGTTAATTTTTTGCGTTTTTTAGTAGAGACGGGATTTCACCGTGTTAGCCAGGATGGTCTCGATCTCCTGACCTCGTGATCCGCCCACCTCGGCCTCCCAAAGTGCTGGGATTACAGGCGTGAGCCACCGCACCCGGCCAACATTCTGAATTTCTAACAGCTATCCATGATCCTGGCGTTGCTAGCCTGCGGACCATACTCTGAGTAGCAATAACGGGTTCTCTATGTGTGAAAACCAGAAATCAGTTTTATTCAGTGCCTGTTTGTATTGGCATGCAGTGGTTTGATCTAATGACACGTTTTTTTTTTTTTAAGTAGTAGGGATCCACATCCTTCTCATATAAGTTCACGTTTGTAAAACAACTGATTTATCTAATCAGTGCAACGGGGTCACTCACCAGTGGGAAATGAAACTGAAAAGGGCCTATAAAAATATGTGTATGATGAAAAGGTATACTAGGATTTATTAAGATATAAATATGGACACCTAAATACTTTAGTCCCTTCAAAAGAAAATTCATTGGTCTTATTAATATCACTCCTCTTTTAACTGCAGCATCTGACTCAGACATTCTCTTATAGAAAGCCATACTGTGGAGTGAGGAATAAGAAGTTATATGTAGGTTTTAAAAAATAAAACCTTCCTCTTTAGTCCCCAAACAGCTACATAATAAAACAGTCTAGGCTATTTGAAAAAAAATGTGCATGTGGAAGGGGAAAAAAAGGCACAAAATAAATAAAGTTAGAATAGGGAAAGAAAGAGAAAATAAGTACACAAAACAAATGAGATTTTCAATTCAGTAGCAAAACTAAAAGATTTATCTGACAGTTTTAAAGGGCATATTTACTCCCCACTCCTCTTGTTTCCTAAGAAGAGAAGAAAAGTATCCTCTTATTTTATTTACTTGTTGATTGATTGATTTGTTCTTATTTCTTAGAAGGACAGAGGTCTAAGAGGACCCACATTGCCTTCATTTTCAGGTCCCAGGGGAGGGAGAGCAACTTCTGTGCAGGTGCTTTTAGGAGGAAGATGGTTCTGCAATTTTCTTCTTCAGATCTGTCTGCCAATGGGGAGAATAGGTCTAGGTTCACTCTCCTATAGTCAAGAGGCTCCAGCCATGCTAGGGATGTTTGCAGGTATGGGACTTTGCCTGTGGCTCTGTGGGAGGTTTGTTTACAGAGTTATGATTTTAGTGGTTTACTTGTTAGTCAAGTCCTATTTCCCACCATTTACCAGTAATACAGCTGACATTTTGAGTTTCTTTCTGCTTCCTCTACTACCCATCTTTTAATTGATCCTAAACTTAGGAGGAAAAAAGAGGGTGTTATTTATTGGCTTTCTCTAAGTTCCCTAAGCACAGCCAACTGGGATGGGAAAGCTTGGTAAAGATGGATTCAATATGATTTGGAAGAAGAGGCAGCGATTGCTGGCATATTTGGAACATGTAAAATAAATCCTGCTTTTACTATTGAATGACTCATTAGATTGGTTAATTAGTTGATTTTTTTTTTTTTTCTAAATAGCTTTGTGTGCTTTTAAGAGGAATTTTCTAATCCTTTTAGCAACTTTGCTTTGGAGAATATAGAAGTGTTGCAGAAAAAAGTGCTAAAATTAAAGTTTTGATTTCTGGTAGTGCAGCTGACCTACTCCATGGTCTCTGGCAAAAGCTATGTAAACAGCGAAAACCAAAATATATTGTTGATTGTGTTAACATCCTTCTGACTCAATTTTATAATCTGCCTGTGTATAGACTCTTGAGATTCTTGGAAGAGAGAAGCTAAAAGAGTTCTATATATCCTATTCCAAATGCATTAGTTTTGGGACTATAAATTATAGCTATTAAATTTCTTACCACTTTTCTTTTGATAGGAAATACCCTTCCGTTGCATGTATTCTATTCATAACATATTGTGATATTCATCTGCTCTTCTTTCCATTAAAATTTTATTTAAATTACAGGGTTACATCATTATTTACATCCTGATATTTAAACATCTTTCCTGGTGAATATTTTCCCTTTTTATTGTTTAAACAAGGTAACAAGCAGATGAATTTAAATTCAAGCTGAAGATGACTTTTACAGACATGTTTTTATTCTACTGAACGCCATATGCAACTCAAGCCAAATATAACCCTCAAAATGTAAAATTTGAAATATAGGTGGGGAAAATATTTATTCTCAACTAAGATTTTTTTCACCTTTGTACAATATCAAGTATCATATTCTTGACATTTTCTGCATGGAAAATAAGAGATGAATTTCACGTTTTAAATTATGATTCTCTCTTCCTATCCCAGCAGCTACTTTCATGATCATTTCTTCAAAGCACACCAAGCTTGAAGGACAGTCTTTAAAATGACAGTTTATTTGCTGATTGCACTTTCAGAATTAAGATAAAATTGTGAAAACAAATACTGCAAGTTGAAACTTACCCATTGGCAAATAACATGCATGTCTCCATTGTCAACAATGTGTTTAAAAGAGAAAGGCTTAACGGTTTCTCATTTTAGCAACTCAGATGTTTGTTGTCAACTCATCCTATTATTATTAATAGGACTCTAACTGATATTAATTCTTCAACAACCAGGGTAGCACTTTCTCACTGATTAACTTCTCTATGGTTGCCACATTTAACTGTTTTTTATATTCCCTCCAGTTACATTCTACATGAACTTCTCATCTGTAAGGATAAGCTGTAATGATAGCAACTTTGTTTAGAAATACATTTTACCAGGCTTAAATGCTATTGAAGTCTCATCAGCTAGCAAAGGACAAACCACACTTCGTTTTTTTAGATAGCTCACATTGTTTTCCATAATGCAATGACTAGAGCTTGGATGTTTAAATGGTACTTCACAGTGCAGACATGGTCTAAATTTCTTCGTGATTATACATATGCTATTCTATAGTGTGCACTAATCTCTCCTGCCTTGGATGTTTTAACAAAATGGCTGAAATTTTCAGCCATTATGGATGAGTTATTCAGCAAATCTGTAAAAGCAATTCCACTTGACAAGCCTATAGTACTACTTTAAGTGATTGAATCTCTTTGATTCCACAATGGCAAGGTCCTTATTATTCTTGCAGGAATTTTACAAGTTCTGAGAATATTTCCAAAATGCCACTAGCCACATTGCCAAAGAGAGACAGGCAATTCACTCAGAACTATACTAATTTGATTTAGTGAATCTAGTAAAAGCAATGATTTCTTTTAGGAGAAAAAAAGCTGTATATTGTACTTTATATTCAAATGCATTGATCTTTTATTAGATTGGGTGTCTTAAAGTTCTATCCCATAACATGGCTTTCTTCTCTTGCTTAAATTTATTTTCTGGTAAATGAATAGAAGCCACAAAATTGATGAGGTCATGAAACTTACTTATCTGAAACACTGAATTGTATACATCCCTTAAAGGCAAAGGGATGTTTTTTGCCCCGAGGGTATTAGTCATGGTCCATAGTTCGTGGGAAAAACTAAGGAAGTCTCAAAATCGTGTTCCTATTATTTCCATTTCTCTAAGACTTTGTTTGAATTCCAAAGTGAATTTTCTATTATCCCATTGTACATTGCATAGGAGGGTACCAACCAACAGCCTTTGGGGAGCAACACCTGCAGTTACATTCAAAGGCATGACTTTTCCAAGCAGTTTGTGAGCTGGCCGGCATTGTCCCCAAAAGGATAAAGGCCTAGGTTCTTTACCTGACTGGCAGAAGCATTCCAGCACCACGAAAGGACTCTAAACATTGTTTTGTAAGTAATGAGTCCTGCTGGTTTCATCCTGCAAGACATTGAAATCCCACAGGGAAAATGTGGTTAGAAATAAAACAGAGGGCTGGGGCCTTTAATGAGCTTCCTATCCACAGATGCCATCAAGCTTTGATACTATTCATTTTATTTCTACAGCTTCAACAAAGATTCCCAGAGTTGTGGGCCATACTCTTAACACTGAAGTGCATAGAACTTGGCAGAAATCTACACTTCAGAGATAATAACATATCATTCCATGAAATAAAGGAAAAGGCATAATCAAAAAAAGAAGTTAAATATGGAAACCTGTTTTGACAACAAATGAATGCAGTTGAAGCCAGACAGGAAAGGTGCTATGTATGCATTTTTTTTTTGCATGTTTCACATAAATTATGATATTGCAAGAACCTATCAAGTTTTTTTTCCTATTTTCATATCCTTTAAGTCAGATATATTATTTATATAGCTCTCCATCTTACATTAAAGGAAAATTTCAAAGACTGCTGCTTTAAAATAGCAGAATAACACTTGTAAAATCTGTCAACATTATATATGGCTCATTCACCAATTGCATTTCATTCATTATTATAGTTGGGAATTTCTCAAGGCCACTTGGATGTCCAACAAAATAAATTTAGAATTTCTGAATATTAAGAATAGGAAAAGAGAAAACAGTGTTTTTACTTAGTAGATGGATTATGGAAATCACCAGCAGAACCATATATTCAACAATCATATTTAGTTAATAAATATATTTACTGAGTTATAAAAAGCTTCCCTAAAATTTACACTGGGTGAAATATCAAGTCTCATCAAATGATTAATTAAATGCTATATAAGGAACATGTTCTGAATTTGCAGTTACTAAAATAAAAATAAAACATATTTTTCCAATAAACCTAGCCCTGGCTTTATGTTTTACTTACAAAATATTTTGATTTATACTTTATAGGAGATTTAGAAAAGAGCCAGCCAAGAATTGTGGGAAAATTGTATTATGAAAATTTATCTTTTCAGAGATATATTTACTTTAAAAAATTATTATGTTGCATTTTGATACCTTAATATTGACCCTTGACTCAGTTTTTCAAATTGACTTGTGGTAAACTAAAAGTTTCTGAATGTCTTGGATTCTACAATCCTACCTAGAAAATAATTGCTTAGCTAAATTAAAGATAAATCTAATAAATAAATTTGTTAATTATTATTACTTTAAAAATAATACTGAGACAAGCTAGTAGAAATTATTGAAATATTTTTGCCATTTCAAACTTTTCTCTTACAATGCAACTGAAGAAGGAGGTCAAAATTCAGGAACCCTATAGAAACTTTTTAAAAAGTAGATATGTAAGAAATGTGAGTTGAGGAACATGCAGGACTAGAATATTGAAGTAATTCAAACATATTAATTAAAAATAAAAGAAAACCTTTTCAGAAACAATTAATGAAGAACTTCATAACATCTATATCCCCAACCCAAACCATGTGTTTCAAATTCTTTAATCAATAACAGTTTATTTTTCATTGCCTGATTTTTGTAACAAACAGGCCAATATGTTGGAAAATTTTGTTTTACATTCCTACAAAAGCCCAAAGTTATGGCTCTCTCTTCTTCTATTGCCACCATCACCTAACACATGTCTTTTCTTCATTCTGGGGGTCATAATAACGGCTTTCACCCTTTGAGCACCTACTATGTACCAGTCAGTTTAACATGCATTTCCAATACAATAACTTCCTGCAAAACAGAGTACTGGTCTCGTTTTATGAACAAGACATAGAAAGTTTATGTGAAGAAAATTTCACATGGTCACACCACCTGAAAGAAGTTGACCCAGGATTTAAACCAAGTCTTTTTCACTCGAAAGCCCATGATCCTCATAGAAAACATTCTATATTATGTATTTAATCCTTTTTCCATCTTCGGTCTATCTTGTGTTTATATCTCTATTTATTCTATTAACTATATTTTTCTAATGATTTGACTGGTAAACCTAGTCAAAATGATCAAGTGAATTAGTACCTGCTGATTCAACCTGAAATAAATTAGGCAATGTATCAATTGAAAAGACTAGTTTTTCTTAAGTGAATTTTCTGAACTTTGCAGAAATAATTTTAAACATAGTTCAATAATTTTAAATTAGTTGAACTATATTTGACACATAATTTTGCTTGAACCAACTTCAATACCTAAAATCAGCATGGTGCATCAAACATGGAAACTGGAAAGAATTATAAAACAAGATTGCTATGATGCTGGCAACAATGGAAAATCATTAAAAGAGAAATATTAACGAAGATTAAAATGAAGTAACGAATAAATTTTTTTTAAATCCTATAAAAAAGAGATAATATAAGTACATTGATGGTTAAGAAATAGGAAAATTTTTATATAGTATACCTGTATATTATTTATCTTGTTTAATATTTGTCTTTTATCAAAATCTTAAATGACGCATTCATCGCATCCCCACATTAGACAAATGTTTTAAAGCATATGACAGATTTGATGCTATAAAGAGTTTTCCCATACTCGCTCTAGGGATTTTGACAGCAAAATAGTGGTTTGGGGCTTCATTTATTATTTGAATATTTATTTGGATTTCCAGACAGTTTAATTTATTCTCTCAGAAAAAAAAGTATTAATTTACCATTAAGTTTGCATTATTTTAGTCTACATCTTGTATTATTTACCTTACCATGAATTTTAAATGATGATATCTTGACTTTTTAATTTCACATGATTTGGAAAGTGTTAATTTAGTCAGTTAACCCATTAGAGTTTTGTTCAGGTTTTTGTTTTTCTTTCTGTTTTTCAGAACAGAAAAGACTTATAGTACTCCTTCTGATTTTAACAGGTAACTGTTTGAACTAACTTAAACTAAGTCACAGTTTTAAAAATTAACATGTGAAAAAAGTTACTTATTCCTCAATGTTCATTCAACAAAGAAGTTACAAAAGTAACATCGCACACAGAACATATCTGAGGAAAATATAACATCTTATATTGGTTTTCAATTGGGATTCAAGTACATAGTTCAAATTCTTGATTAAGAAATATTAAAATGAGGTTTCATGTTTTTGGATGTATATGTATGTAAAGGATTGGAGCTGATTTTAACACTTAGATAAGTTTAATTTAGGAAAAAACACTAGAGACTTGGATCTCACAAAGTGATTTAAAGAAAAAAATCATGATTCATGTTTTAATTATTACAGGAATTGGAGTCATTTGGCAAATAGTTAGCATTAACATTATGCACATTGTTATTGTTTATCATTAACTTTCATTTCATTTAAAAAATCATTTTATTGGCTGGGTGTGGTTGGCTCACATCTGTAATGTCAGCACTTTGGGAGGCCGAAGTGGGTGGATCACCTGAGGTCAGGAGCTCAAGCTCAGCCTGGCCAACATAGTGAAACCCCATCTCTACCAAAAATACAAAAATTAGACGGGTGTGGTGGCAGGCGCCTGTAGTCCCAGCTACTTGGGAAGCTGATGCAGGAGAATCATTTAAACCCAGGAGGTGGAAGGTTGCAGTGAGCCGAGATGGTGCCATCACACTCCAGCCTGGGCGACAAGAGCGAAACTCTGTCTCAAAAAAAAAAAAAAAAAAAAAAAAGTATTTTATTTATCACAAAATATGAGATGAAGTTTTTAGACCATTTCTGGATTGATATTTGTTTCTGCAAGCATATTTTTAAATGTACAGAATATTGGGAAACTGAAGGAGATTATGTAGGAAATCTGTAAATGATGAAGAGTTTGTTTTAGCAATACTATACCATGTACCAAAAATTACATATTTCTGTTAAATAGCAACATTCTGTATTACAAATAGGTTCTAAAAGTCAAATGTCTCAAGTGAAAGTCTCCTAAACATTTCTAGTTACAATTAATGGGAAAGGCAACACCCACTTCTATGCATAATTCTACTCCTGCTATTTTGTTTAAGTAAAATAAATAGCAAATGATTTCAGAGGTAAATAACCTTTTTTAATGGCTAAATTATTTGGTAAAGCGAACAAGTTTAAGTGCTAACTAGTATTTTGCATACATACCATAAGATACAAAATAGCACGTGCTTTCTATTTATATTGGTTACCAATCTTGATATTCAAGGGAAGAGTGTATAAAGTTAACAAGCAATTATTATTTGCCAAATTAGTACTCAACAAGCCTGAGTAAATAGGAAGTTTGAAACCTATCTGTTATACAGCTACTTTAATTTGCATAGCACACTGGTGTGTTTGCTTTGCAAATACTTTGCAATGAATCATCATTTGTACTATACAGTCCAAAGAAAAGCAATCAAAATTCACAGCAAGACAATGAAATTAATTATAACTGTTGAATTCTGTGGGGGTAATTCCTCCTCATGCAGGAAGATTAATTGCATTGCACTTTCCTTGCACTCCACTAAATGATCTGATGAATGTATAATCATTTACAGATTTCTCAAATGCTGAAAATTGATTACCTTTGATTAGCTCTGATCTGCACAAAGAGCTCTGACAGAGTATCAGTGAAACATTACAACATTACAGACAAAGTAACAAATGATTTAATTACCAGTGTGCTTATTAATGTTAGATTCCCTGCAGTGATCCTGGCAAATCAGGGGCCTGTAATAGACCTGTGGGTTTCACTGAATTCCATTAGGGTTTAAATAATATTTCTCACTATTTCTCAAATCCTTCTTTTCATGGCTCCTTAATAACTCTAATTAATTTTAATTTGCACAAAAAAAATCCACAGCATCTTTAGAAACTTTTAATTAGCTATAAAATAAAACTCTTCTCCTCCCAAGAAGACATATATGCTCAACTTTGGAGTAGCCTCACAAATAAGTTTTCATTAACAGTAGTTAGCTCTCTGTAATATTATTAAATTAAAATCTAAAACCAATGTGGAATTGCACATGTGGTCCAACTCTCCTCTTCTAGCGGCAAACAAAATGCGATTTGTTTAACAGGAACCAAGTTAAAGAACAATATGGTAAAACGTTTAGATAGTAGTATAGGAAGCATTGTCATAATACTCTTTCTTTTATTTTTAGTGCATATGTATACTTGCAACCATTTTGTTAACTGTAGCATAGAAAGCACACTGATTGAGAAGCTTCAGAGTGTGTTGAAAGAGGATTTAAAAATGCAATAGCAAGAGAACACTGGCCCAGTTAGACACAGAATGTGATGAATAATGTTGGCACAAACAAGTCAAGCTTATCTAGACTTGTACTCGGGAACATTCAGATCACTTTGGATTGGCAGCTTTTAGGGCTTTCCCCAATTTGATGCCATTATATATGACATTAAATTATTGTGAAGTAATGACAATGAAAACCCAGATGATCAGAGGAGTCAAACAGAGCGGCTTAAATTAAAATATGTGTGTGCAAGTGTTTCAAGGCAAAGAAAAATTAGAGGGTAGGCAATTAAAAGGTTGTTTAGCACAGAAATGCTGATATACAGACAACTTTAGAATAATATTTTTTCACAGTGGCTTTGCAGTTCTGCAGAAACAGGGCAGTGCTGCAGGTGTTTCTGGGTGGCATTTCAAAACCACTAGCTATACAACTTAAGACATGGGGATATGCAGCCCCCAACGCTGATGAATGCATTTATTACGTTCAGTGCTGTCAGCAGCTGAAAAGCTATCCATCACATTGAAACAGCACAGAGTCAGGAGTCTCTTTTTGTGGAGAAATATTGAAGTCAGATTGTTGATGTCAAAAGTCAAAGTATAGTTCAGCTATCTGTTTTATGAATCTGACTGAGACACATTGTGCCTGTGCGCAAACTGATATCTACCAGAGCTCATTTTAGCAAATGTGTGATTTAGAAGTCAAAAAAACATTCGTACAACCAAACTCATAGCAGGCAGAGGCTGTGGCATGCATACATAGTTTTTACATTTTAATATGACACCGTGTGGTAGTGTTTATCATCTGAAATCTAAGCCATATCAACTTTCTAGCTATGATATTTAAGATCTGTGTACTTTCAAAAAAGTATTCACACAATAAAAGAATACATTAAAATATCGCCTCAATAGCAATGTTATTGGCCTTGTTGGGCTTGATTTTGCTTTTATTTTCTTCTGAAAATCAAATCACAAAGGCATGGTGAATTCACTGCATTCTCAATTAAAAAAATAGACACTATTTAGGGTCAAAATGATATCAGAATTTAATAGCCACTGGGTTGCAGACACTGCTTGAGGCCCCTTTTGTACACATCCACCTCATTACACTTCCAGACCTCTATTATGATACTACTTATAACGTCTGAGCATAGATTTTATACATAGTCATAAGTTCCAGACATCCCCAATAACCAAATGTTGCTGAATTCTTAGAAAACAAGAAAGAATAAAAGAGTAAATTTTCTATCCTCAGCCCCCTCTTTTTTGTTTTGCTCCTCAGTTCACCTTATTTGGAAAGATATCCATCTTTTCCTTTCCACTGGAATTTTTTACAATTATTTTACAAAAAAAAAAAAAAGTGAATGAAATGAAAATGGTTTGGGTGGTACATATTCATTCCTATTTCACAGAATCTTTAAACTAACTTTGTAATAGGTGACACAGCTTGGAAACTATTGTTTTATTTGATCAAATCTTGGGGATCAAAGTGTACGTTTTGAGTGTATTTCTTTAAGCGAGGGCTTTGTGCCTCCGAGGTAGCATATGCTCAGAATGCTATTACACTTGCCAGCCTTCCTGCAAATTTGTGGTGTTTAACAAAAAACAAGCACATTTTTCAATTCAAGTCAGGGAGACTCTTTTATTTTTGCTGATTTCGCCTTCTTTTCTCTTTTCTAGCACAACCCTCAGGGCGCGTGATGTAATGGTCAGCACTTGCACATGGGAGCCAGAAAGCCTTTAATGATCTGCAAACTTTGTTCAATAAAAATGATTGTGTTCCAGCTTTTTTCTCCTTCCAAAGAAGAGAAAACATACAAATATCATGTAGAAAGCTTTAGGAATCGTAAAGACCTCAGTAGGTCTTAAAAGCATTATTTATTTTTAAAAGCAAGGAAAGAAAAAGCAACACACACAAAAAACAATAGCAGAGATTATTTTTATCCTAACTTGGTTCGATGACACCAGATGCAGAACAGGGCTCTATGGCCTGAAGGGTCACGAGTTTGAGTCAAAACTCAACTTCAAGTTAATTGGCTGGTGTTTGGGGCTACACAAATTGAAGAGAGACATATTTGTTTCTGATGGGGAGAGGCAGGATCACTGTTCTTGAGTCTCTGCACCCCCTTGCTAGCTTGTCAGGAACTCTCTCTGGTGAATAAATATCTTCAAAGCTGATACCTCTCATCTTTCCTGATAATAAATAAATAAATAACAAGTGTAATCATGATGGATTCTGTAAAAGATTAAAAAGAACAAAACAAAACACAAACGAGAGTGGGACTTTATTCCTTCCAGGTGCATATTCGAAAGCAATGTTCGTTAACTCTTGGTTTTGCCTATATTATCAAGCAAAAGTGCTGACATCCATATGCATTTAAGTAAAAGTTGATATCATATCCTAACTTTTTAACATTTTAAAATGTGCAATGTTAAACACTATAGTTAAGTGGCCAGACTTTTTTGCATCCTTTTTTATTGATTTTTTTTTAAATCAATGGGAAACTTCCTTGGAATACTAGGCAGGATTATTTCCTTTTCAACTCCCTCCAGGTAGATATGTCAGGAATCATTTGAAATTCTTATATGTCTGTCGGGGGAAAAAAATCGGCAAAAGAGAAAGAGCCACCATATGGAATTCACTAAACAGTAAACCTCTTGTCCACCCAAATTACACCAGTCCCCACATATTAGGAAGACATTGCAGAGGCTGTGCTGTATGCCTTCCAGGCAGAGCTCCATAGCCAGCAATTAGTCTATACAGTCAGAGGCCAAAAAACCTTATTGTCTTACTTGCTGTATAATTATCTGTTATGATGAACTGTGATTCTAAGGACTATTGTCTTTAAGCTTGGATCTGTGTGTAGAGTGGTTGTCTGGCTGAGACCCAAGAATGGACCTTCCTTTTAGTATCTCTGCCTGAGTGATTTCTCTGGTCTCTTCCTGGCTGGATAAAACAGAGACTGTTTCTGCATGATTTCTTGGGTTGATGAGAAGCAATTATGCTTTAAATGAAGTCATTCATGTCTGCCATTTTGTTTGCATATTTTCCAGTGTTCACCTGTTATTAAACCTGTCTTTAAACTGTAAGCTAGTTCCAAGTAGACTTTTGTGTCTAACACAGTTCGGTAATCAGAGGAAAACAAAATAGATAAAATGTTTTCTGCACAAATCACTCAAGCAAGAAATCTAATAAAGTGATTAAAATCTAAAATAGCATTTAAGAATTTCCTGGGAATTTTTATTTCTTTGAATTTCCCTTCCATTCCCTGTAAGAGGCAATTGTCTTAGCAGTCAATGTAAAAGTTACACAACTTTGTCATCTGATGGGAGAGAAGGAAAAGGCAGAGAAAGGAGGGAGTATTAATAAATCTTATGCCTATTGTCAGAATAGTTATTGTTGTTCATTATAACATGAAAATGACATATTGGCATGTGCAATAAAAGGATTATTGGAACTACTTATCAAAAATTGATTATATCTTATAGGTCAATTTATTTAAAATATGAATTCAATAAAGATCATATAATGTAACCCGACATAATTATTAATTAAAAGTGTATTCTAATGAACTTATGACTACTAAAAAAAGAATATGTTTACATCAAGTCTTGTAATACAGAAATATTCCACTTCACATCTTCTGGTCTTCAAACATCTGAAAAGCAAACGCCCAAACTAGCTTATTGCACATTATTAGGTAAACTATAGCTTATAGCTATGAAAGTTACAAAACAAAACATGAGAATATTATCAATTTATCTAAACAGATCTATGTTTTATTAAATGAAGTTTTATTTAATAACTTTTTACTTTTTGCCTTTTGGAAGACTTTACATTTAGTGAGCTATTTATTAGCTATTCCTTCCTAAGAGGTATATTTTATAAATACAATTAGCTTTAAAAATAAGCCATAATGGTTGAGCCAGAATGAGTTACTGGATATTTTTAATAGTAAACACAAATGGAATATTGTTAACCAAGCTGGAAATATAACAGACCCTATGATTACTTAAATTATTTCATATAATTCTTCTTTTGGAAAAGAATCATTTTTAAAATGGATATAAACAAAAAGTAATTGAACTTTAAAACAATTTCATTTTGCTCAACTTTTTAAAATTCCCAACTAACCATGTGAGTTTGATTTTTGAGTTTCAATGAAATAAGAGAAGGGTTGCTGATCGTTTAAAAGTACTTCATTTATCACCACTGAACAGAAAGCATTTCCCCCCCGAAGAGGTTTGTACTAAGGTGACCTCTGCTGTTTAAAAATAAGGTTTGCAAAAGGCAGTCCCTCTCCCAAAATATTCAATAATCCTAAATTACAAGGATAAAAGTGGATACTGCTGTGCTTAAAAGTATTTACTAAATTCATTACTGTTTCGATTATATACGTGATTTTTAAGCTTTTTTTTCCTCATAGCTGGGAAATTTCCTCTGTCATTTTTACCTCCTTGCATTTTGCGTACAAATTCTGACTGACTGGGATCCCTGCCACTGCATTTTCTTCTCACTAAAGGGTTTTATCTGCTCCTGGTGGGGCAAAGTCATGACCCAGAAAAAAATTGATTCATGAATTCTCAGGGTGCAAGTAAAGAAGAGAGGAAATATGCCTTGGCTGAGCTCCGACTAGTGACAATTTAAAACCTGTAATTAGTCTGAATTCAAGCTGCAAAAGGAATCTGAATTAAAAATTCATTAATTCAAACTGATATATTAACTTGAACATACTAGATCCCTCATTATAAAGAGTCATTTTACAAGCTGTTGTGTTAACTGCTGGAACCTGAATTTTACTAATTTTAAAATTATTTAAAGGTATTAGAAAGACCACCAGACTACATTGTATTGTGCCTTCTCTCTACCTTGAGAAACTCAACCTTTATTGGATTTGCTTGGTGTTAACACCTTAGCCCTAGGTTTCTTTTCCATCTCCGTCCTAAATTTTGTATTTGTAAATCTCCATTGTCCTGTGGAGCACACGTTCTCTTACTAGTTCCCCGGTGATGTTTCCAAGACCCCAAGTCCCCTTTAGCTAACTCCCTGACATTTTCATGAACTACACTGCTGAAATGTTATACAGTAATTAAGGTTGATACTGGGACACATTAGGCCTCCAGTACAAATTAAGATGGAAAAGATTATCATAATATTTTGCTAATCTGTTTGGTAGATTAGAATTGCTCCCTGTGGCGGACAAACAAAGAAAGGTATTTCAAGGTTAGGCTTCAGAAGCAAGATCAACCAGGTAGTAATGATTGTTTTAAAATCATACAAATTTTAAACTTTTCTTCGGAAAATTTGTATGTGTCGACATATTGATTCTTCAGTTATAACTCCCTTGGGACCAGTGTGCAAGCTTGTCAAGCGAGTTCGTAGGCACCGTCAATGGATGGGCTCTTGAATTCAGACTAAAATTCTGTTATCACTGTGTAGAGTTCAAATCCAGGTACCACAAGCAGCTGGAGCCTCTCCAACTGTCAGTAGTGTCTGAAAAACACTAAGAGACTAAATAATTTAGATTACACTATACTGACCTGTATAATTGTTTAAATGAGTAATGCAGTCACCAACTGAAAGAGGTCAACCATCTGTAGAGGAAACACAGAATTTGGTTTCATTTCCAAACAAACTTTTGAAGAGCAAATTGTTTTTTCTGTGGGAGGTAGGGGAAAGTCTGAAGACAGATTAATGGCTTTTCTCACTAAATAAAGGTTAAGGCTTCTGTCATTTCTAGAATGCAACTTCAATAGAAAAGAAGCCATAGGGCAGCTGGTCTCAACTGCCACATAATTAGCATGCGTGGGCACTGTTTTGAGTGGGTTAAAAGGTAAGTGGCTTTGAAAATGCAGTATTATTTCATTACAGGTCATCATCATTCACTACATATATGTGTGAGTACATATGTATATAAAAAGAAAAAACTTGGCTAAGACTAAATCCTGAAGTTAGAATAACCACATTTTTCAGATAACGGCAAGTGGTTTGTTTTAAATGCAACCCTACTTAAACCTTTATCTCTAAAATATGGAGTTACTATAAATCAGATTTTTGAGATGCATACCTTTAGGTACCCAGTCTACTTTGAGGAAAAAAGTGCTTATTTTAACTAGGTTAACACATACTGATCAAACTCTTAGTGTTCAGGCAATTCACACTGAATTAAAGGCTGCCATAATTAAGTGCTCCTACCAACTTATTCTCCAGAACCATTACCTTCCAACGGGTTACTTGCCAGGCAAAGTGGTTTAATTGTTGGATTTCTTCTGTGATCTCCTGTTCTCCTGCCATGGCACCTTAACAGGCTTCTCTGATCTCTTTATGGTAAAACAAATTATAAAAGAAGAGAATGGCAGAGAAGAAAGAGACTAAGTTCTGTATGCCTATGAGCTAATTATGAATTCAATGCAATGAATTAAAATATATACATACATATATGTATACATATGCATATATATGTGTGTGTATATTTTTTGTGTGTGTGTGTGTGTATATATATATCTTTGCCATTTGAGTTTATTTCCTACACATACACACACGTGCACACATACACGTTTCATCACAAATTGCTTGCGGTAACATGCAGATAACGTTTAGTAAATTCTTTTCTCAAATGCATTTGAACACTTTGTCTATCCATCTAGCAAGAATGTTCTTCAAAATTCATCCTTGAATCATTATTCATCTGTTCTGAAGTAATAAAACTTTTTGTCATAATATTCAATGTATCAAGAAGATATTTACATTGCATACATAAAATCTTACTCTATTAAAATGCTCTATGGTTGTAGTAATACTCATCCAATAAATCTGCTTGTTTGGGCAATATCCACATATTGTTATCAAAATGTAATTTTGGTTGCTGCTGGTTGATAACAAATGCTAATTGGGAATGCATTCTTTTTTAGAATAAATTTTCTGAGAGACTACTGAGGGCTTGGCACTGTGAAGTATGCAGAAATAAACAAAATACAGACACAACTCATGATTTGCTTATGATATAATATAGTCAGAATGCTAGACGTTTCTGTACCATACTCTCATGTTCTAACTTTCATAGGTAAGCACTGTCATGCATTTTTTTCTCTCTCTCCCTCTTTCATGCACATGCACATGCACACACACACACACACACACACACACACAAAGCTTTAAACATTCTTCACATGAGCCCAGTTAAATAAAGATGAAGAAAAGGAGCATGATTTCACAAAGTATTTCTTTGTACCTGTTTGTGAGCCCTGAACGCCATCAATATTCTCCTTTCTCACTTCACCTACCTCCCCAAAATTGAAAGTAACAACGGGTGGTGAATGGTAAAATATGACCCAGTTGATAAACATATTTTAAGTAAAGCCAATATAATGGATAGCTCTGGTTCATTAAAAAAAAATAGCACAAAATTAACAACTTAGTAGTGGATAAGAAAAGACAAAGTTCAAAATTTTGTTCATTTTTCCAACAGGATGCATCAATTACATTGACATAATCTTGATACACTAATGTCTACTTGTTTATCTTTGGGTTCAAACATTTCTACATTACCTATCACAATATTTATCAGATAAATTAGAAATTAAAAAAATATCATTCCAGAATATAATTTCTCAAATTATGTGTTGAATTTCTAAACATTTTTCTGGTTTAAGGCAAAAATCATAGTTTCCTTGAATACTTCATATATGAAGTCCTTGCCTCATCCCAGTCACTGGACTAAGTGCCTGGGATGTAGCAGAGAATAAACAGTTCGTTTCCTGCTCTCGTAGAACTTACATATTAGCTCTAAACTATGAAAGTTATTAAACCTTCTAAAGGGGAAAATAGCCCAATGTTTGAGGAAAAATAGAAAGCTCAGGTATCTAAATTATCTAGATCAGCACTGTCCAATATGGTAGTCATTAGCCACTTGGGAAAATAGGCGGGTGATGGGGGTTTTCAGTAGAATACGATGTGATATTTTTCAAAGACCACTATGGCTTCTCTGTTGAGATTAGTGCAATCAAGTTTACGCCAATTGTCTTCACATAATTATTAATAGTGTACCTTTTCACTCTCAAAAGTGCCCCAGTATGAATGACAAATATATGGTCACCCTAAAGTACAAGACAATAAAAGTAATGCAGTAAGAGATTGATCTAGGTAGCTTGGATCATGGTGGTAGCAGTGAAATAAAGCATATTCTGCACAGGAGATGATACTTATCACATAATCCTAGATTTCCTTTTTTTTTTAACTTGCATCTTATTTCTTGTGGTAAAATACATACAATGAAAAGTTTACTATTTTAATCATTTTAAGTGTGCAGTTTAGTGTATTAGGTACATTCACATTCTTACACAACTATCATCACCATCTATCTCGACTCTTTCTCCTAAAAAACTGAAACTCTATACCCATTAAACAATAACTTCCCATTACCTTTTCCTCAAGTACCTGACAACCACCATAAGACTATCTCTATGAATTTAACTACTCTAGGTATTTCATGTAAGTGGAATAATACAATATTAGTCCTTTGATAACTGGCTTATTTCACTTAGTATAGCATCATCAAAGTTCAAGCATGTTGTAAAGTATGTCAGAATTTACTTTTTTTAAAGGCTGAATAATATTTGATTATAATATTTGATTGTGTATAAAGTATATATCACACTTTACCCATTAATCCATCAGGGACTATTTGGTTGCTTCCACCCTTTGGCTATTTCAAATAATGCTGCAATGAACATGGGTGTACAATAATCTTTTTGAGCCCCTTCTTTCAATTATTTTAGGTATATATTCAGAAGCAGAATTGCTGGACTATATAATAATTCTATTTTTAATTTTTTGAGGAACATCATTTGTTTTCCACAGTTTGCTGCACCATTTTGTATCCCAGCAATAGTGCACACGGGTCCCATTTCTCCACAGTGTCACCAACTCTGGTGACTAGTTCTGTTCCGTGTGCTTGTTTGATATTAGTCAATCTAATGGGTGTGGAGTGGAATCCTGTGTTTCTTAAGCTACAATTTGTATATCCAGAGTCAACATAGCTCATATACCTAGAATGTCAAATTATTGCAAAGTATGGTAAAACCTACTTTTGTATTAAAAGAAGAGAGTTTTTGGAATTAAATCCATTTTGCAAAAGAATTAATCACATATATTTGTGAAGATAAAAGTTTCCATTTGAAAATACTATAGCATGGCCCTTCCCTAGGTGTCATGAAGTGCTGGTTCATTCTTCTCTCTTGGTTGGGGTGCTTGGGTGGAATAATTTGTAAAGCAGAGGAAAATCTGTTCTTACTAATACTCATACCAGATAATGTCTGCTAACGTTTGAGTCTGTGGTTGACCAAATGCCTGACATACCAGATATGACTTCCATATACTCAAGTCCTGTTACTGGAGGTAGGGAATGGCTGTCACACTAAGGGCTGATAACTATGGAAATTCACAAATAATCACAGAACTTTCATCTTTCAGTAACCCTTTCAGCCTAATATTTCCCCTATTCCTTCACCAAAGTAAGTAGTACATAATAATGTATCCAACTTTTTTAAACATTGAGAAATGGTATTACAAATAGTTAAGAGAATAGCCTCTGAAGTCACACTACTGAAATTTTAACGTCAGCTCAAGTGCTTACTAGCTGATGGTCTGGGTGACATCAGGCAACTTACTTATCCTCTCTGTAACTTAGTTACATCACCTTTAAGACATCAACACGTGCAAAACACTTTGAAAAAGATTTCAACAAATGTTTGACATATTATTACTATTTAAATTATATTAAGCATATATTCAGCAACAATAGTAAATATACTATTTCTGATTAATTAGTATTAATAGTCTCTATAGTTATGAATATCTACTATATCCACCAACAGGTCACTCTGTAGGTAAACAAGGGTAAACATGAATTCACAGAGGAAAACCTTCAGGTTTGTAAGTTAAAAACTTTGCCTTGATTAGGAGTACAGATAAAAAAATTCTCTTGAATTTGTTTAATTTGGCATTGTTAGAAAATATCCAGATCAAGGGAACGTTTCATTTGATTTACCAGCTCTAATACAAGTACTATTCACAAAAATCAACAGAAGTGCTTGCTTCAACTAGAAATGTGTTGTTGTATAGATGTATTATATTGCTGTATTCCACATTAATCTACCAAAAAGTCCATAAATGCCTACTGCACAACACTATCATCCAACTAGGAAAAGGCATTTCAATTCCAAACATGACATGATAAACTTCCTTATGCAAACACACAGAAAAGTCACTAACATTTGGCAAATAATTGGCCACAATAATTGAGTTCCCTGATGACATGAAATAGTTCATGGCTACCCCCTAATTGCTATAAAAGGTCAATGAATCATTACTGTCAAAATATGAACTTAATCTATCAGAATGACTACATTTGAATTTAGCTTAGAGTTTAATAATGAGGTAAGTATTGTTTTATACAGAATTTTGTTTTGTTTTGTTTTCTAATATTGGGTTTATAGTAGCCCTGAAGATGCCCTTACCTGGGAATAATTGGGCTAATGCAAAAGATAGTTACCAAAATAAATTTTTCCCAAAACTTAAAAATAAGAGCTTTAAAGAATTTTAACAATTCGGTGATGTAAAAAAAATGCTAATTAAGCACAAGACATTCTTCTTAGAATTGTATCATGTCAATTCCCAATTATAATAAATACAATATTTAGTCTAGCACATAGCAGACTTAGTATATACTGTCATTTGTAGTCACCTGTGACTCAAATAATTATATTTTATCATTGATTACTAGATGTGAGAAAACAGATATGAAATGGCAGTCAAAGGTTGGTGGAAATTTTTTAGTGATTCAACTCATTCATTCATTCATTTAAATTATAATTCTTAAACCATCAAATTTACTCTTTAAAATTTTACACATTAATAGATGTTAGTATACCTACAAATTTATGCAATCACAATCACTATCTAATTCCAGTCATTTTTGTCACCCAAAAATAAACCTTTTACCAATTAGAAGTCACTTCCCATGCTTTATTCTCCCAATATCTGGCAACCACTAATAGGATTTGCCTCTTTTCAACATCTCATATCAATGGAATCATACCATACATGGCCTTGAGGTCTGACTTCTTTCACTTGGCATAATGTTGCCAAGGTTCATCCGTCTTGTAGCATGTATCAAAGCTTCATTTCTTTTCATAGCTGAATAATATTCTATTGTATAAATTTTAGCTTTTAATTTCCTGGAAAAAAAATCAGCTCTTATTTGATAGTTTTGATACAGATTGCATTAAATGTAGAATAGTTTACGGAGTATTGCCATCTTAATAATATTATATTCAAATCTATTGGCACAGAATGTCATTCCATTTTTTAGGTCTTTAATTTATTCACATTTATTAGGTATTTGATGTATTCATAGATAACATAATTTTCTATATTGACAATTGCATTAGGTTTGTTACTATTTTACTGACGACTTTTTGTGTTTATATTAATAAGCAATATTGGTCTGTAATTTTCTTTCATTGTGATATTTCTGTCTGATTTTGGTGTCAGAGGAATACTGGCCACATAGAAGTATTGGAAAGTGTTCCCTCTTCGTCTATTTTTGGAATAGTTCATAAAAGATTGGTGTAAATTTTTTTAATGTCTCTTATTTTTTTAAGTGTATGTTTTGCACTTTTCTTAAACCTGTTACTAAGCATTTCATTCCTTTTGATGCCATTAGAAATTCAATTTTGTTTGTTTGTTTGTTTGTTTGTTTGTTTGTTTGGAGACAGAGTCTGGCTCTGTCGCCCAGGCTGGAGTGCAGTGGCATGATCTCAACTCACTGCAACCTCTACCTCCTAGGTTTAAGAGATTCTCCTGCCTCAGCCTCCCGAGTAGATGGGATGACAAGCACGAGCCACCAGAGATGGCTAATTTTTGTATTTTTAGTAGAGACAGGGTTTCACCATGTTGGCCACGCTGACCTCAAACTCCATACCTCAGGTGATCCACCTGGCTGGGCCTCCCAAAATGCTGGGATTAGAGGTGTGTGCCACCGTGCCCAACCAAATACAAGTAATTTTTGTATACCATTCTTGCATCCTGAAACCTTGCTGAACTGAATAGTTTTATGTTTGTGAATTTCTTAGAATTTTCTACATAGAAGATCATGTCATCTGTGAATACAGATCGCCTCATGTTTTTCAATCTTCATGTGTTTTATTTATTGCCTTTGTCTAGTTTCTCTGGCTAGAACCTCAAGGGAAAAATTGAATAGCATTGATGAGAGTGGACCCTAACGTTTTGTCTGATCTTAGGATCATTCATTACTTCAACATTAAGTATTATGTTAGTTGTGGTTTTTTACAGATGTCCTTCCCATTAGTGCTTTTTTATAGATGAAAAAAAAAATCCCTTTTATTCCTAGATTGTGAAATGTTTTCTTGTAAAAGGATTTGGATTTTGTCAAATGCTTTTCCATTATCTGCTGAAGGGATCATGTGGGTTTTGTCCCTTATTCAATTAACATGAAGTATGAGATTGATTTATTTTTGAATGTTAAACAAACCTTGTATGCCTAGGATAAATTCCACTTGGTCATTGTGTATAATCTCTTGTATATGTTGCTGGATTAGGTTTGTTACTGTTTTGCTGAGGATTTTTGTGTTTATATTCATAAGGAATATAGGTCAGTAATTTTCTTTTCTTGTGATATTCTTTTCTGGTGTTGGTGTCAGAGTAATAATGGCTTCACACAATGAATTGGAAAGTGGTTCCTCCTCTACTATTTTTGGAAGAGTTTGAAAAGGGCTGGTGTTAATTTTTCCTTAAATGTTTGGTACAATTCATAGTGAACCCATTCGGACCTGGATGTTTTTTAAATGGCAGCTTTTTTAAATCAATAACTCAATATCCTTACTTACTGATTTACTCAGATTTTCTATTTCTTCCCTATATAGTTTTTGGTAGGTCATGATTTCCTAAGAATCTGCTCATTTAATGTAGGTTATCTGATTTGTCCACAGGCAATTGTTCATAGTACTCCTTTAAGATCCTTTTTCTCTCTGTAATGTTAGTTGTAACGTCTCCTCTTTCATTCCTTATTTTGGTAATTTGAGTCTTGTGTCTATTTTTTTCTTCAGGCTATCTAAAGATTTGCCAGATTTGTCATTTTCAAAGAACCAACTTTTAGTCACATTGATTTTTCTTATTTCTTTTCTATTCCCTAACTCATGAATTTTCACCCTAATCTTTATTATTTACTTCATTCTACTCGCTTTTGGCTTAGTTTACTTTTTTTTTTTTTTTAAGATTTTATTTTCTCCTCAACTTGTATTTTAGGTTCAAAGAGTACCTGTGCAGGTTCGTTACATGAGTGATATGTATATGAATAATCCTGTCATCACCCAGGTAGTGAGCATAGTACCCAATGAGTAGTTTTTCAACCCTTGACTCTTCTGGCCCTCTCACCTCTAAAAGTCCCCAGTGCCCAGAGTCTATTGTTCCCGTCTTTATGTCCATGTGTAATCAATGCTTAGCTCCCGCCTATAAGTGAGAACATGTGGTATTTGGTTTTCTGTTCCTGCATTAGGTTATTGATTGTAAATCTTTGTTCACTTTTAATATAGATGTTTATAGCTATGAATTTCCCACTAAGCACTGCCTTAACAGTACCCCGCAAGTTTCAGTGTATTGTGTTTTCATTTTCGTTCATCCCAAAGTACTTTATAACTCCCTTGTGATTTCTTCTTGGACCCAGTTATTATTTAGAATTTTGTTGTTTAATTTTCACATATTTGTGAATTTCCCACATTTTTATCCATTGTTGACTTCAAGTGTCACCCTTTGTGGTCATAGAACACTTTGTATAATTTCAGTATTTGGGGATTTATTGAAAATTCTTATAATACATAGACTATCCTGGAGAAGGTTTTATACACACTTGAAAAGAATGTGCCTTCTGCCATTGTTAGGTGTTGTTTTGTTATATAAGATGCCTGTTAGGTCTACTTGGTTTATTGTTTTGTTCAAGCATTCTATTTTCTGGTTGATCTTATGTCTGTGTTATACACATTACTCTAATTGGGGTATTAAAGTCTCCAACTAGTATTGATGAATTGTTGATTTCTCTCTTCACTTCTGTCAGTATTTTTCCCATTCTTTTCACTTTTAACCTCTTTGTGTCAACCTCTTTAACATCATGTGTCATATAGACAGCATATAGTTGGATCGTATTTTTTAATCCAGTCTGCCAATCTTTGCCTTGTGATTTTAGAATTGAATTCATTTATATTTAATGTAATTGCTCATATTTTATTACATATGGCATTTTACTATTTGTTTATGTCTTGTGTCTACATGTCACGTCTTTTTTCATTTCTCTATTACTCTATTTCTCTATTATAAGAATATTTTTTGTGTCAATAGGTATTTTCTAGTGTACCATTTTAATCCAATGTCATTTCTTTTACTATATTTTTTACATTTATCTTCTTAGTGGCTATCCTGGAATTTACAATTAACATATTCACTTATAATAATCTATTTCTTATTGATACCAAGTTAATTTCAATAGTACACAAAAAATTGCTCTGTGTAGTCTCATTCACTCTCTGCTCCTTTGTGCTATTGTTGTATAATTTAACCTTCAAACATTAAATGCCCATCAACACAGATTTATAATTATTGTTTCATGTAGTTTTCTTTGTAAATTAGATAGAATTAAAAATGAGCCACAAATTTAAAAACTGCATTATTATTGTCATTTACATTTAGCTATGCAGTTATATTTACTAGTGCCCTTTATTTATTCTTGTAGAGTTAAGTTACTGTCTATTTCATTTCAGCCTATATGTCTTCCTTCATTATTTATTTTAGGGCAAGTCAGCTAGCAGTGTGTTTTCTCAGTTTCTGTTCATCTTAGAATATGTTAATTTTCCCTTCATTTTTGGAGGGTAGCTTTGATGGATATAGATTTCTCATTTGATAGTTTTATTCCTTCAGCACCTTGAGTCAGTCACCTCACTCTTTTCTGACTTGCATGATTTCTGTTGTGAAATTGTCTGTTACAAGAGCTAACTTGCACATAAAGGTAATAACAAGAGGATCCTGTGGACATAAAAAGTCACTTTAATTTGCTGCTTTCAAGATTATTTATTTAGCTTTTGAAGTTGATTATGTTGCATCTAGGTGTGGATCTTCTTGAGTTCATCCTAAGTGGAATTCATTGAGCATCATGGTTACACAGATTATTGTTTTTCATCAAACTTAGGACATTTTTGGCCATTATTTTTTCAAGTATTCTTTTTGCTCCTTTCTGTCTCTCCTCTGCTTCTGGACCTCCTATTATGAGCATGTTGGTATGCTTGGTTCTATCCCTTGGGTCTCTGAGATTTTTGTTTATTTTTCTTCATTCTTTTGTTCTTGGATTTGGATAATCTCAATTGACATATCTTCAAGTTCACTAAATTTTATTTTTGCCATCTCAAATCTGCTACTAAGCCCTTTAGTGAATTTCTCATTTCAATTTCTTTAATTTTTAATTCTAGAATATCTGTGTCTTTTTATAATTTCTTTTTATTGATATTATCTATTTGATAGGATGCCATTCTAATACTTTTCTTTAGTTCTTTATGCATATTTTCCCTTTGTTCTTTGAATGTATTTTAAATTGCTAATTTAAAGTATTTGCATAGTAAATCCAACATCTGTATTTCCTCAGTGGCAGGTTTTATTGACTGCTTTTATTCTTGTGCATGAATCATACTCTTGTTTCTTCACATGCCTCACAGTTATTTTCTTGAAACCTAGGCATCTGCAATAATCTAATGTGACAACTCTGTAAATCATATTCTCTATCCCACGGTTTATTATTCTTGCTGTTGCTGTTCTAATATATTTTTTCAGTGACTTTCCAGAACTAATTCTGATCCTTTAAAATTTGTATTCTCTTTTGTTTCTGTCATTTGTTAGCTTAGTGGTTGGCTAATGACTGGACAGAGATTTCCTTAAATCCCTGAAAGCAATAGGTCTTCCAGTCTTTGCTGAGACACTCTGTATACATGTTGGGTCATCCCTTAAGTGTTCAGCTGGTCAGTTTTCAATTCTGCTTTAGCCTTCACTTTCTGTTTTAACAGAGCCTCAGGATCAGCCAGAGATGAGAGGTTAGGGCCTTTTTAGGTGTTTCCTGGGCATATACGTAGCCTTGTGGAATCCTAGATTCCCAGGAATTTGTAGAAGCTTTTCAAAGTGCTCTACAGACATCTCATCTCTAGCTGTTTCTTTGGCAAGCTTCTTGTTTGCTCCAACTGTTATTGCTGCCTCAGACAGAGGTGATATCAAATAATTGCAACTGATAGTTTTCTCCCAGGGGAAAAAAGTGCTTTGTTCAGAGTGATTTCTGAGTTGCCTCACATATAGACAAACCCTTCCCACAAGTAGAGAGTTTCAGAGAACAGCAAGATAAGTCAAATGATGACAATTCTCTGAGAATGGAGTTTTGAAAAGGCATCAACCCATTGTGACCCTTCCGGTGACTGCTGAATGCCCTGTTTTCATTGTGATTTTGGGGCTGTTGGTTTGCAAGGCTAGTGCAGAGCTGGAGAAACAGGGGTAGAATTAGGATAAATTAAAATACCACAAAGTTTGCTGTTCTTACCCAGATTCAGCCATTTTTCTTTAATAGATGTGTCTTGGATCGTTGCAAGTCTTTAGGTAATTTCCAGAGTTCTAAAAAAGATATTTAGACCATTTTTGCTCATGTTTTTATTCCTTGATGCAGGAGTGAATTTTTGGAGTTCCTTACTCCACTCTTCCTGCTGCCATCCACCCAAAGTCCTTCTTGTTTAAACATCAAATTATTTATCATATTCAAAGAATCTTTCAATAGATGATTTAGAATTTTCCTTAGTTCCTCTCAAACAAACTCAAATAATAGTTAATACTTACTGAATTCCTTTGGATCCTAGTGCCTGAGAATAGCTTTTGAATATGTTCTAGGTCCAATGGGTTGACTCAAATTAAAGACAGATAAAACATGGCAATCATTAAAAATCCATGCTTAGTAAACAAGTATCCAGAGATATAATGATTTTCTTCTTATTGTTAATTAGGTCACAGCAGGCAATTTCAGAAAGGAGATTATATCAGATAATTAAAAAATCTACCCGTGACAGTGCTTATTAATTAATTATTGTGCCCCTCAGTTTTGTGAGCAGTTCAGTCCAGAAAGAAAGAAGAGAAGGATCTGCTGAGTGACTGGGTTCTCCAGTGGACCTACTAGGAAATATACAGAGGTACTCTATGTTCAGTGGTATTGCATCTTTTCTCACCTAAGCCATGTTTACAATGAGACCCATTCCTATATTCCTGAAATGCTTTAAGTAGCCCCACTGAAAGGTCATAAAATAGGCTTAATTACCCTTTCCCTGGCTCTTTGAATCTTTAGATTTCACAAGCTCTTGCCTTGTTATAGCTGTGAGGGTTAATTTTATATATCAACATAACTGTACTAAGGGATGCCCAGACAGCTGGTAAAACATTATTTCTGGATGTGTTTGTGATGGTGTTTCCAGAAGAGATTAACATTTAAATCAGCAGACTGAGTAAAAAAGATCCTTTCTCACCAGTGTGGGTGGGCATCATCCAGTCCACTGTGGTCCCAAATAGAAGAAAATGTGGAGGAAGGACAAATTTGCTCTCTCTGCTTAAGATGAGACATCCATATTCTCCTCCCTTCAGATATCAGTGTTCCAAGCTCCTGAGCTTTTGGACTCAGGCCAGGACTTATACCATTGGCCCCCAGTTCTCAGGCCTTCACACTTAGAACGAATTATACCACCAACTTTCTAGCTTGCAGACAGCAGATCACGATAATTCTTGGTCTCTATAACTGTGTGAGTTAATTTATGTGATAAATCTCCATACATACATGCACGCATGCACACCCACACACGTACATATATATCTAGAGATATAGATATAGATATATAGATATATATTTGGCACATATATACACATATATACACACACACATAAATATATACCAATACGTGTGTATCTATATACACAATGCATGTGTGTTTATATACACACGTCATTGGTTCTGTGATAGCTAACTCAAACATTTCTGATATCAACTCTGCCAAACCTCAGATTGGTGTTTCCTAAATTAAACTACCTACTCCGGTACATCAATTTCTTTAAAGTTTCTAGAAATGGATTAAATTACTAACTTTTGCTAGTTTAGCTGGTAATTTTGATACAATTTAAAGTCAAATATTTCCAAACTATAGTTCCCTCCTGGCTGAGGTAGATGGCTTACCCTGAAAGTGTCAGTGTAAAATTATTTCTGTCCTATACTTTGATGTGTAATTATACTTTTATTCAAATGCATCTTCAGGAATTTGATAAGCTCACAAGCTGCTTCTTAAAGGAAAAGATAAGCCCTGAGGGCTTTTACTCACCTCTGTACAGGAGGGAGCTCCTCTCTACAAGAAGAATTCAGTCTGACTCATGTCATAACAGCATGTGAAACTTATCTCATCTGAGACAATAAAAGCACTCAATTAGACGGCACTGATTAGGTGTGATATATGCATTTAATCATTGCCTAGAACTTATAGTTGTCTCTAGTATCACCTCCATTTTATAGAAGAGGATGCATAGGCGCTAAAGTACTGCAACTAAAAACAGGGCGAATCTTGCATTTGTTTTTTTGTTTGTTTGTTTGTTTGAGATGGAGTCTGGCTCTGTCGCCCAGGCTGGAGTGCAGTGGCCAGATCTCAGCTCACTGCAAGCTCCGCCTCCCAGGTTTACGCCATTCTCCTGCCTCAGCCTCCCCAGTAGCTGGGACTACAGGCGCCCGCCACCTCGCCCGGCTAGTTTTTTTGTATTTTTTAGTAGAGACGGGGTTTCACCGTGTTAGCCAGGATGGTCTCGATCTCCTGACCTCGTGATCCGCCCGTCTCGGCCTCCCAAAGTGCTGGGATTACAGGCTTGAGCCACCGCGCCCGGCCGCGAATCTTGCATTTGAACCTTGGCATTTTGTCTCTACAGCTGCACTTTATACTGCTACAATAAACCTTTGCAAGCTAGACATTTTTAATTCCTAAACCAGAACTTACATGCAAACCGTGTTTTATTAGTGATATAAACACATTCTCCTATCTAGTTTCCCTTCAAAAGCTCTAAGTGGTAGAAAATATAATATTTAGAGGAGTGTATGAGTAGTTTGTCCGACAGACTAAGAACTACCTCACAGCAAATTAAACCAGAAAGCTGTAAACTTGGGCCACATTCACTAAGCCTCCCACGATAATAGATTTCCTAAGTAAATGGTTTGCAAATTATTTACCAAAAAAATGACAAGTAAAAATATTGCAAATAATTTACAAGTATTAGAATTTTGATGTGATGTCCTTGATTTTTATCTAGAGTCTTTATAGGACAAACCATATAAAACTATCACTGGGTACCATCTACATATTTTGTTCAATGTCGCTTACACATAATTTTTTTCCTTTGAAAAAGTAATCCATATGTTTTACAAGATTATAGGAGTTATAAAATCCATCCTGTTTACCTTGTTACTGGCTACCAGGAATTTCTATGTGTGGGTTTAATCACAGTTAATATATTTGCTACCGTAATCATATATTTTCGACTTCAAAAAAAAACATTTTTTTTCTATATTCTAAAAGGTTTTTTGAAAAAAAACCAAAACAGCTGCTGTTGTGAGTGATACATGCAGGGCAACTTGATTGCTCTTAGTGCAGAACTGACATCAAGGAATTTTGGAAGTGTAACTTTTTGGTAGGTTGATAGCTGGTTGTTAATTAGTCCATTCTCACACTGCTATAAATACCTGAGACTGGGTAATTTATAAGAAAAGAGGTTTAATTAGCTCATGGTTCTGCAAGCTGTACAGGAAGCATAGCAGCTTCTGTTCAGCTTCTGGGAAGGTTTCAGGAACCTTACATTCAAGGCGGAAGGCAAAGGAGAAGCAGGCTCTTCTTACATGTCTGGAGCCGGAGTAAGACCAAGAGAGGGGAGACGTACTACATGCTTTTAAACAACCAGATCTCATAAGAACTCACTCACTATCGTGAGAACAGCACAAATGGGGAAATCCACTCCCATGACCCAATCACCTCCCAGCAGGCCCCAACTTCAACATTGGGGATTACAATTCAACATGAAATTTGGGCGGCGACACAGATCCAAACCATATCACTGGTGATTGTTGGTCCTGGTGCCCTTACTCATAATAAATAAATAAATAAGCTTTTTTGTGTACACATCTTTTTAAATAAGTTTTCCTCAATCCATTCGGAAAGTAAATAGATGATTTTTTTTTAAGTTTTATTAAAAAACATCTTTCTCAAAGTTAAGGTAAAAAAAACTTACATTATTTTTCTGGAGGCTAATGCCGAAGTTATTTTAAAAAACCACAAACACTACTTCAAAGAGGATCTGTAATAATAAGTTTTAAATTTAATTTACTATCATCATATACACAAAACTGGAAGGAATGGGACTAACGACCTCTAGACTTATTACTTCAGCAAACCACCTTCCACACCCTAACAAAGCAGAAAGTAGTTATGCTCCGCTTTTTGGACTTCAAGTGAACTTCTACCCCTTCAGTTTGACATCTGAGTGTCCTACAGGCTGGAGATTCTCCACAGGTCTTGTCTGTATACTAGAAATGCCTCACCCACTCTACCTGATGGTTTGCAGCTTGTCCCTGTCCTGTGAATTAACCTAAAAAGATGAATGCCCTGGCTCATCTTAAGTAACGGCAATTTTTATTTCTCTTTGGGTATTTATGTGAGTGTACTCAAGGACAGGGAAAGGAACTATCTTTAGTTTCATTGACCCTTGTCCTTTGGAAGATAAATAAGAATTTAATTAACATAAATGTTTATATTTCTTATTCTTGCTCTACTTTTCTTGTTTTAAAAAAATGCTCTGATTGATGTCAAATATGCACGTTATCTCAATTTTTATGCCAGACCCTCTTAACATTGATTGCTTTTTTTCTCTTCTCACAACCATCTCAGATTAATTTTTTTTAATTTTCTCTGTGTTATCACAACATTTTGCTCGTATCTCTATTGGTGAACACATCTCGCTTCTCTTTAAGTGTCTAGATTTCTTTAAGGACAGTCTATCTATGCATCCTTCCAGGACTTCGCTCTAAGACTTATACACAGTGGCACTTTAGAAAATATCAATAACTGTTACTTATTAGGACTACTGACAGAAGGATTTGGTGAGTGGATTATGCCATAAAATTCTCCATTCCTTAATATAAGCGACGAGGCTGGCCTCGTCTTTAAACTAGAAAATACGATGCTAGCAGTTGTAAGGGATAACTTTCTGGGTCCCCAAATGTGGCAAGTTATTCACCTGTTTTCAATATCCTCATCTGCAAAAGGGGATGATAATTGTACATAAGTTACAGAGTATCAGAACTATAAATTAGTTAATACATGCAAAGTACTTAGTGCTTGGCATAAATTAAACTTTAGCAATGCAAATAGACAGAAAATGGAAGATGTGACTTAGGAATCAAGAAAGTTTTGAAAGAGTCAGTAATTTAAAAACTAGAATTTGATATCAAAAATTGTATTGTACTTTATAGCTCAATGAGTTATTGTGATACCTCTATATAGATTTTATAATAACTTTTCAGAAACATTTATTGTGAGACGTTATCAATATTGAAAATATTTTGTCTAATAATGTTATAAGAATTATTCTACCAAATTACATAATTTTTAAATTATTGTTTTATAACAATATAGAAAAAATAACTTCTGCATGAGTTTTGTCTTTCCTCTGAGGTTTATCCTAGAACATTTATTTTGAGAAAACCTTCATAAAAATATAATTTGGGCAAAAATTTAGATTCTGTAGTAATCAATCATCTTAAAAATTAGTTACTTAGCTTCCAGAGTCTAGGGTTGAATAACATATTTGTCTCAATTTAGCGATAGCTGGTACTACTGACAGAAGGATTTGGATTTGGTAAAACAAAATGAAATACATGTTTATGAAAAGATACTGCTAATAATGAGTCCTAACACACAACAAGCACTCATCCATCACCTCTCTAGAATGTTCTAATAACACAGAAAGAGCAATATTCCCCTTAAGAGAAAGATAAAGAGAAATTTAAATCAATAAAATTTTACTCTATGTCAACATCAGTCATAACTTAAAATTCAAGCATCTAGCTCTCTGTCTCCATGTCTATATTTAGATCTTTGTATTTTTTAATTTAAAATAGACCTAAATCAAAATTTTGAAAATTAAGGACAAGCAATCAAATACTTATTTCCATAATTTCTTCTCCAAAATTTTGCATTCTTCTTCATAAACTCTGTACTTTATTAATCACCCAACCTTTTCAATATAAGCAAATACTAGTAATTTTTATGACTTTTTTTTTTTTTTTTTTTGAGACAGAGTTTCACTCTTGTTGCCCAGGCTGGAGTGCAATGGCCGATCTTGGCTTACCACAACCTCTGCCTCCTGGGTTCAAGCAATTCTCCTGACTCAGCCTCCCGAGTAGCTGGGATTACAGGCATGCGCCACCATGTCTGGCTAATTTTGTATTTTTAGTAGAGACGGTATTTCTCCATGTTGGTCAGGCTGGTCTCCAACTCCTGACCTCAGGTGTTCTGCCCGCCGTGGCCTCCCAAAGTGCTGGGATTACAGATGTGAGCCACCGTGTCCGCTGTCTTTGACTCTTTTATATGGCCTTTGTAAAGTAAAAATAATTGTTCATTATTTTATATATATATATATAGATGGAGTCTTGCTCTATCACCTAGGCTGGAGTGCAGTGACTGGATCTCGGCTCACTGCAACCTCCGCCTCCTGGGTTCAAGCAATTCTCCTGCCTCAGCCTCCCAAGTAGCTGGGACTACAGGCACACACCACCAAGCCCAGCTAATATTTTTATTTTTAGTAAAGACTGGGCTTCACCAGGTTGGCCAAGATGGTCTCAATCTCTTGACCTCGTGATCTACTCGCCTGGGCCTCCCAAAGTTCTGGGATTACAGGCATGAGCCACCTTGCCCAGTCAAAAAATAATTTTTAAATCTACTTCTTTCATAATGACTCATCCTATGAGTTAAAAAGTCAATGTAAATCTTGATAGTGAAAATACAAGTTATTTTTCTATAATACATTTTACTTGTGTTTCCTAAAAATATTCATAATTTAAAATTTTCTTCAAATTTTGAGGGAAAGCCAATTTAGTAAAGTAATTAAGAAATTCTTGAAATTTCCTGACAGTAGCTCTAAAGTATCCTCATCACACTAAAAAGCAACTATGTAAGGTGATAGATAGGTTAATTAGTTTGAATATAGTAATCATTTCACAATATACACATACTGTATACCAAAATATCATGTTCACCTTATATGTGTGTGTGTGTGTATATGTGTGTGTGTGTATATATATATGTGTGTGTGTGTGTGTATATATATATTTGGTTTTGTTTGTTTGTTTGTTTTTTGAGAGGGAGTCTCTCTCTATAACCCAGGCTGGAGTGCAATAGTGCGGTCTCGGCTCACTACAACCTCCGCCTCCCGGGTTCCAGCAATTCTCCTGCCTCAGCCTCCTGAGTAGCTGGGATTACAGGCATGCACCACCATGCCTGGCTAATTTTTGTACTTTTAGTAAAGACAGGGTTTCACCATGTTGGTCAGGCTGGTCTTGTACTCCTGACCTCGTGATCTGCCCACCTCTGCCTCCCAAAGTGTTGGCATTACAGGCGTGCGCCCCCGAGCCTGGCCAAATATGTATAATTTTTATTTGTCAGTTGTGCCTCAATAAAGCTGGAAAAAGTATGTTTGTTAGGAAAAAAAGAAAAATTCCTACACAGTGTTAAGCCAGTAAAGTACACCCAGTTAAAGGCTATGGGGGATTTTATTGCATTTATTACTATTATTATATTTAATTTATTATTTATATTTGTTAACTAAGTATAAAATGGTCAGAAAGGGAGGTAACTTGATTACAATTTTAAAACTCATATCAATAATAGATTTTTGATAATGTTTTACATCATGCCAGTGCAGTAAAGCTGTGGCATTCACAACCTGCTACCTATCAACCCTCTACAGAACCCTCAGTTAGATTCTATTGCATTTAGTATGGAGCTTGAGTCTTCCTAAGAGTCAAATATGCTTTTGGAATTCAGGGTGTACGGGCCGGGCGCAGCGGCTCATGCCTGTAATCTCAGCACTTTGGGAGGCCGACACGGGCAGATCACAAGGTCTCAGGAGTTCGAGACCAGCCTGGCCAAAATAGCGAAAGCCAGTAACTACTAAATATATATATACATACATATATATATACACACACACACACATATATAAAAAAAAATTAGCCAGGCATGGTGGCAGGCACCTGTAATCCCAGCTATTTAGGAGGCTGAGGCAGGAGAATCACTTGAACCCAGGAGGCGGAGGTTGCAGTGAGCAGAGATTGTGCCATTGCACTCCAGCCCTGGTGGCAGTGTGAGACTCTGTCTAAAAACAAAACAAAAGAAAACAATGTCGGGTGTACATTGGAGGTAGATGTTCCTATTTTTTAAATTGTAAAGTTTTAATTCCCTTCAATTTTTTTTTTTTTTTTTTTTTTTTTTTAGTGTTGGTGGAAGATACAAACCAACAAGTTGATGTGGAATTAATGACTGACTATTTTAACATATACTTCCTAATCAAAGATTTCCAAAGTCTAAAAGATTGTCAGACATCAGAGAAAGTTAAGGAATTAATTTTAAAAGACATACAAATTAACAGCAAATAGAAAGTTTTTATTTAAAACCATTTAAATATCTGCGTAGAGCTGGAAAACACCAAAGGAAGTTTATTTTTAATATTAATATTAAAGATTTAAAAACAGATGATACTGAGTTCTGAAACAGTGTGCTAATTTATCTCTACAAAATGTGAAGTGGACAGGCTTGATTAGTGAATTAATTTCTTTAAATCTTTAGTTATTTTTTACAAATATACTAAAATGTAAAATCCAGAGAAAATAAGCTAAAAGTGTTTGAAGAGATTGACAATTTCAATCTGAATAAGTGTATATCATTTAAAAACAAAGTAGATAACAGTAACAGTAGAATTAAAAATTCCTAATTGGAGCTGTCTTTAAAATGTACTATAGGGATACATACGGATGTGAATACATACACCTTTGAAAATAATATGCCTATGTTTTCTTCAGTGAGTTAAGAGTCTATAAAATACATGTCAAATTGTGAATATTCAGGAGAAAATATTAAACTATATTTTTAAATAGTGTTCCAAAAATGAAAAAAGTAAAAATCATGTATTCTACACTATTTTCTTCTAGAATACCTGCACATTAAAATCTCCTTATTTTAAGGAGAGACTTAAGGAGAGACTAAGGGTAGACTATTTAAAACGCCTGTAATCCCAGCATTTAGGGAGGCCGAGACGGGTGGATCACAAGGTCAGGAGATGGAGACCATCCTAGCTAACATGGTGAAACCCCGTCTCTACTAAAAATACAAAAAAAATTATCCGGGCGTGGTGACTGGCACCTGTAGTCCCAGCTACTTGGGAGGCTGAGGCAGGAGAATGGCGTGATCCCGGGAGGCGGAGCTTGCAGTGAGCTGAGATCCGGCCACTGCACTCCAGCCTGGGCCACAGAGCAACACTCCGTCTCAAAAAAAAAAAAAAAAAAAAAAAAAAAAAGGAGATTTCAATATTTTCACAAATAAACAAATAAAAAAACTCACAAAATAGGGCAAAGTTGAGAAATGTATGTTTATGCATACATTCAATATGCATAATTATATACATAAAATATGTGTAATAACTAATCACTATACACCGATTAAATGACAGTCTTAAAGAAATTATCATATAACTAGAAGTGCTACCTAATCCCCAAATTGTGGATAAATAACAACAGCCTGTAGTCATTTCTGATGCTGCAGTTTTCCTAAGTATTCAAGTATTAAATGCAATATTTTCTTCAAGCATTTGCTTTAAGTCCTACAGTATGGACATATTCATTTTCAATAAGTATTACCTTAGTACCTGTGCTAATAGCAGTGTAGTGCCCTCTACTCACGTCCTTCTCTTTGTAAAACACTAGCTTTCAGGAAATAAAATCTGGAACTAATAAATCTAATTAGTTAGTCCTTGGCTATTCTGGAGAGAGATTGCCACCTTCCACTAGAAAATATAACAAACTTTCTGCAGGCATGATGGCTCACGCCAAGTACTTTGGGAGGCTGAGGCCCGCGGATCACTTGAGCCCAGAAGTTCGAGACCAGTCTGGCCAACATGGTGAAACCTCATCTCTACTGAAAATACAAAAATTAGCTGGACATGGTGGTGGGCACCTGTAATTCCAGTTACTTAGGAGACTGAGGCAGGAGAATCGCTTGAACTTGGGAGGCGGAGGTTGCAGTGAGCCGAGATCACACCGTTGCACTCCAGCCTAGGCGACAGAGTGAGACTCAATCTCAAAAATTTTTCATTTCATTTAAAAAATAGCAAATGTGGCCTGACGTGGTGACTCACGCCTGTAATCCCAGTACTTTGACACCTCCCAGTACTTTGAGAGGCTGAGGCAGGTGGATCACTTGAGGTCAGGAGTTCAAGACCAGCCTGACCAACATGGTAGAACCCTGTCTCTACTAAAACTAAAAGAAATTAGCTGGGCATGGTGGTGGCTCCTGTAATCCCAGCTACTCAGGAAGCTGAGACAGGAGGATCGCTTGAACCTGGGAGACAGAGGTTGCAGTGAGCCGATTTCATGCGATTGCACTCCAGCCTGGGCGATAGAGTGAGACTCCAACTCAAAAAAAAAAAAAGTTCCAGTCTTGCAGATATTGACATACTCTGTTATCCAGTTCACATTCTGAATTGATACTGAAGGTGATTCAAATCTTACAGGTCTTGGTAAGGTAAGATACTTAGATTGCATTCTCAGAGGAGCAAAGAGCCATTGGAAAATACTAAGCAGGGTATTGAGATGATGCCCCTTCAGGATCCCATGTGGATTAGGTGAAGAGATAAGTGTGAGAATGGGGAGGGAGGACTCTGTTTTAGTCCAGATGAGAGATGAGGGTGGTTTCACCAAAGGTGGTAGCAGCCTAGATGGTGAAATGTGAAAAGATTTGAGATATGTTGGGAATAGTACTAAAGGGACTTTCCAATGGACTAAATTGGGAAGCTAGGAAATGAAGGAGGAATCCTAGGTTTTTCACTTGAGTAACTATGTCATATGGTGAGAATGACTAGAACACAAAACATTAAGAGTTATTAACAGTTGTGTTTCAGACATGATAAGCTGGAGACACTTTTTACCCATCCCTGTGGAGGTGTGAGAGGTGAACAGAAACACAGGTCTAGAGTTCACAGCTGAAGAAGTCAAGCAACTGGTTATCATTTGAAAGCCATTAACATGGGCGAGTGTGGTGGCTCATGCCTGTAATCCCAGCACTTTGGGAGGCCGAGGGGAGCAGATCATGAAGTCAGGAGTTCGAGACCAGCCTGGCCAATATGGTGAAACTCTGTCTCTACTAAAAATACAAAAATTAACTGGGTGTGGTGGTGCACACTTGTCTTCTCAGCTACTCAGGAGGCTGAGGCAGAAGAACTGCTTAAACCCTGGAGGTGGAGGTTGCAGTGAGCCAAGACTGTACCACTGCACTCCAGCCTGGGTGACAGAGCAAGACTCCGTCTCAAATAATAATAATAATAATAATAAAGAAAGCCATCAACATATAAATGATACATATACTTTGAGACTGGAGTTACTCATTCATTTGTTCAACAAGTATTTATTGAGCACGTAATATGAACCAGGTACTATTCTAGGTGCTAGGAATACAACACTGCAAAAAAATTCAGCTAAAAATTCTTGCCCTTATAGGGCTTGCATTCTATGATGAGAATTCCCCTGGAAGGAAGATGTAGAAGGCAAGAAGAGGATCCAAGACTGATCTCTGGGACATTCCCAGCTTGACTGCATGACAGAATGAGGTGCAGCTCAGGAAAATAAAGTAGAAAAGCCACAAGGAAGGATGCAGATAAACCAGGAAATTGCAGAGTTACAGAAGACAAGAGAGCAGCGCAGCCTTTTAAATCCGTTTTCACAACTGTCCAACTTTGTGAATGCCTGTTGAGGGGTGGAGAAATATTAAAAATATACAGTGATTTTTCAATTTGCTGATCAGGAGATTATGTCCTTACAGCTGAATGAAATGGCAGACAGAATCTGTATTCAGCTGGGTTGTGGCAAAATGCAGCAGTAACAAACTGGAGGCAGTGAGTATGGACTTCTGATAAGCTTTACTGTCGAGAGGAGCTGAGAAGTAGGCCAGTGACTGGAGGGAATTAAAGTGATCTATGAAAGTCCTTACCAGAGTGTATGCCACATTGTTAACATTCAATAAATATTATACACTACTATTGATAATAAGTGAGATTTAATTTTAATCGTTTGGATTAAATAATAGTTTACTGACAACGACTTGTCACTGAGTGTGAGAATTATAGATTTTTTTCACTGAAAGTCTTAAATTAGTTCAAATACGTAAGCAAATAAACATGAATTAATAGTAAACACATAAAAATATTTAATTCACTAATAAATACAAACAAATATTTAGGTAGCATTTTTGACCTATTAAATTTGCGTTTTTAAGTCTAATATTCAATGTTGAAAAACATGAATCTTAAATTGAGTTGGTCAAAATATAACTTTTCTGAAAAGCAAATTTGTATGTATCCAAGGCCTTTACAATGCATTTGCTTTTGGTTTTTAATTTTTTTTTCTAAATTGCATTACAGTATACTTAATGGGAAAGAAATTATAAAGTAACACAGAACTCTGACATTTAAAGAAAGAAACTAGAAATATATACATTTCTACATTTCCTGTAACATCTGATACGGGACTATTCATATAAAATTGATGAAATACCCATCTCTTCAGACTTTTGTTACCTCCAAGCTAATTGTTGTGAAGCTCTCTATACAAGGCTAGTTTCAAGACCACCCAGCGTTTCCTGCAGGTGGGAATGCAGCTGCTCACCTTCTTAGTGGGGTGAGCTGCTAGGAGCACAGACACCCGAGTGCCAGTCTCTGGGTTGAATTTGCTTGTTTTCTTTATTTTCTGAAATAGTTCTTCAAAGTACTTAATGGCTTGGGACCTGTTTTTCCCAATAGTCCCTTGCTCCTTTTTTGCAACCCTGTTCTCAGAGCAGTGCAGTTCAAATCTGGCTGCCTACGTGTGGCTCACATATTAGATATTTTTGGTTTACATGAAATTTGGCAGTCTGGGGATACAGCCCCCATGCTGGCATATAAAGTAAGAAAGGTAAGAATTCTGTAAATCTATATGTCCTTGAAGAGCCACAAAACCAGTCCAGTGTCTTGGAATCTGATGATTCTTACATGATGGGAATTGCTGGTGATAATATAAAGCTAGATTATGCAGACATTTAGTGGCTAGATATAGGACTCCTTTCACAATGCAGTGTGGCTTTAATTTCTTCTCAAAACAGAGTTTTTATATCAGCTACATAATAGCTTATATTTAGCACTTTACAAGTTTTGAAATATTTGTATTATTTCATTTGAGCTTTAGAGTAATCTTATTCCCATTTAAGATCCTGTATTTAGAAATTCAAATTCAGGGACAGCATTCCGTATGTAGCAATGAGGTTTTGCTTCATAAAACTTCCTTAACCTCTGTGAATATGGTACCCAAGTGTGGCATGATAAGCAGGAGAATCTGCAAAGTGTGAGCAGGTATAAGGGTGACATTTCCCCTGCCCTTTAAGGGCCAGTGGGAATACACTGGCAAAGCTGCCTTTGCAGTAGCTGCTTCTTACATATGGCCCAGAGCATGCTTCCGGCACCAGTGTCTTTGGGAGAGGTGTGAAAAAGATTTCTCTCTGAGTCCAGGAGAGTGGGCTGTTCGAATCCTCCTGGAGACAAAAGAAAGAATTGGTTCCAGTGCCTTTTTCAATCCTAACAGCTTTCAGATGACACATTGGGAGTCATTTATACAGCCTTGAATATACCCAAAAGTGTTCCTCGCCAAGTCTTCCCACAGTCTACATGAGCCAATGCAGATCACTTTATTTTAAAAGGTTACATGTTATATAAAACCCACACAAGTAGCTGCCTTAAATTTTTCTCTATCCCTGTTGAACTTCTGTGGGGTTTCCTCTATATTTTCCATATTTAACTATAGACTAACTAATTTATTGTCACCCATAAAGCAATGTTTATTTTAGTAACCCACCTTCCAAAGGTAGCAGCCATTGGAAGTCCTGCTCAGCTCATCAATAAAACCTACTGCTGCTGCCAGTTGACAAGCTAACTATAAATTCAAAAGGCAACACTCTAGGGAGTCTATTTTTCTTTTGACTAGTGTATCAAACCAATATACTGTGCGACTTATACCCAAAAATGTTGCTTTTTTATTGATAGAAATCTCTTGGAGTCATCGTTACATCTTTCCCTTAACCTATGGGTCAACTGGATTTAACACCCTGCTGCAGCTGGACGCTTCAGCAGAACGTGTTTTCTTACTAGTTCATCTCAGCAACTAGAAAGTCTGCCTTATACATATTTAAAGGTAAGGACTCCTTTAATTCAGTGTGTCCTGGCACCAAAAGACACCACAAACCTCTGCAGTGATAGATTGGAGTGAGGAGATTTGTTGCTGGCTATGTCTAGATTCAAAGTCTTATTCCACGAACATCATTGGAGGGCCCTCTTGTCTCCTTTTAACAAGGTGGGAAATAAGATTTTATTTCTAATTATTTATTACTCTAGCTACTACTTTAACTTTGCATGATGCCTTTTATTCTATTGTGGTTATAAAACAAAGCCTTACTTCATATATTTTGTTCGTCTTTACAACTAGCCATGAGGCAGATAGCCTTAAATGAAATTTACATGGATAATATTTTAGAGATGAGAGATCAATTCCCTATCATAGTATAGTCTTGACCCATGTCGTAAACACATTTTAGTGAAATAGCAACAAGACGAAACAAGGACAAAACATTCACAGCTGGGCATTTGGTCACCCTTTATCTTAAGCTCCTTTTATTTTCTCTGCCTTATAGTATCATTTTTTATTCTTCTTTGATTAAGCCTATATAATTTTCATTAGCATAAGTTATTCAGTTCAAATAATTCCGGGTTCACTTAGTATTATGTAATTTTAGGCTCAGTTTGCTGGCTATACAGTTGACATGTAATTCCTCCATCTTGAGCATAACAAAAATGGATCTTTAAAATATAAATACTTTAGACCATTAAAGAAAATTATATACATACTCATAATTTTATTTATAAGTCAAATGAATAAATTTCTATTTTAAAAAGCATAATTTAAATTTTATAAGGGGTATAAGTCAATTTTTACTCATAAATTAAGGACATAAGTTCTTATACATACATGTATGGCTGTACATGTGCATATTTTTCCTCGAATTTTAAAATGCACTCTTAGTCAAATGTGTATACATACTCAATTTTTAGATTTCATGTTTTAGTCTGCAACTAAGTGCAACGAGCAATTTTTTCAAGTCGGTTGTTATATTATTTATTTGCTGGAAATGAAAACAACATGAAATTATACTTTAATAGTGGATTGCCAATGCAATTATAAGTTATTTTCCCCAACCATCTCTATTTTTGGTAGATGATTAGTGCCCCGTGGGATCCAGAGACTTCTCTGATCGAGAGCTGTTTGTTTTCTGCACGCTGCAATTATATATTACACATACACCAATGATGAGTAGCCTCATGTGTTGGGATAAATATGTTATTATAAGTTCAAATGCTTAGATACTTTTTCGATGTTTATTTGAGCTGAGCAAAACATAGTAGTCTCAGTTCACAGGGGGCTTATATAAACCTTTTGGGGGAGAATTACAACTCACAGGGGTTTGTAAGCAGATGGCACATGCAAGTAATCACACTTCTCCTTGGTGGGAGGAATGGCATTCTCAAGATAACAAAATAAGAGCGGGAGGTGCCATGACAAGTCTGTTCTCAGTCTCCACCTGGGCTTTCCCCACAAGGCAGAGACACTAAGTATACGCTTGAAGGCTAATATGGAATCAGAATACAGGGAAATTCTTTTTTTTTTTTTTTTTTTTTTTCTTGAGACGGAATCTCAGTCACCCAGGCTGGAGTGCAGAGTGCAGTGGCACACTCTAGGCTCACTGAAACCTCCGCGTCCTGAGTTCAAGCGATTCTCCTGCCTCAGCCTCCCGAATAGCTGGGATTACAGGCATGCACCACCATGCCCAGATAATTTTTGTATATTTATTAGAGACTAGGTTTCATCATGTTGGCCAGGCTAGTCTGAAACTCCTGACCTCAGGTGATCCGCCCACCTCGGCCTCCCAAAGTGTTGAGATTACAGGCGTGAGCCACCACCCGGCCAGAGAAATTATTTTAATACCTCCAGCCTGTCCGCTCCCATTCTCCCTCTGGGATTCTTGGAACCAAGTGGAATCATCCCACCGTTGAGAATTAGGTATGATTTTGCAGGAATTTTGTGGGATTATGTTCAGGAATGCTAGAATCTTACACTACAAATTACTTGTCCTCATAGTGTAGGCACAATAGGCAAGAAACAATTTCAAAATGGTAATGAAAGGACCACTGTTATAATAGTTGAACCAGCACCCAATTCTCCGGTGTATGGAACTCTGGAAAATCTGTTGGAATATATGTGAGAAGAGCTCTCTACCTTCCAACCAGCTTCATCTATTCCCCACCTGAATCTTGGCAGGACCATTCTGCCCAATGTTCTAAGAACTCAAGGCAGTGACCAGTACACTAACGTGAAAAGGGGGGAAAAAAGGAATAATCTAGCCCCAAGGAAAGGCCTAAACCAATTTAGTGAATGTACAAAAGTGGGGGTGAGTAGAGAGTGGGACATGGGGAAAAGAAAGGAAAAAAAGAAAAGAGGGAAGGGGGAGGAGAAAGGAGTGGATGAGAGAAAGAGGGAGGAGAAAAACAAGGAAAGAAAAGGGAAGCAGAAGAGGAAGGGAGGGGAAGAAAGAAGAGATCAGAGAAGAAAAGAGGTGGGAAGGGTGCCTGTTTCTTATTCCTCAGTGCCCCATTCACTAACAAAAGTGTTTCAGTCAAAGTCCTACCAATCTGAGAGAGACCAGTAGCAATGCTTCTTCCCTAAAAGAAACGGACATAAAGTTGGTCAGAGAAAACAAAAAAGTATTTTAATTCTCTCCTCTCTGCTAATCCACCATGTTTTAAAATAACCAGAGATGTCTAACCAGGCCCCAGGTAATTTCCTCTAAAAAAAAGAAAAGAAAAGAAAAGAAAAAGAAAAAGAAAAAAACTACAAGTACAATAGATGTTTCCAAAACAGGATTGGCGCTCAGATGTGCCATAGGACAGGTCTATGATGTGGCCACACAAACATACCAAAACTGACTTCTGTCATTCTGGTTAAACTAGAAATAAACTTGCCTTGGCAAAAAGGGCAGAGGAGACAATTGATAAGACTTCACACTCTTACTTTACATGCTCATTCTCTACAAATGTATATTTCAAAGGATTTTTTTTTACATCTGCTTGAATGTGTATCTACCTAGCATTACACAGGACCCAGATTACTGTAAAGAAATAACAAAGGGCACTTCTGATGTGCAAAGAATTTTTAGTTCATGCTCATTTCCTACACACTGAAGCAAACCTTGAAATATAATAACTAAGTAGAAAGACTCCACATTTCTTTATGTCATGTCATATTCTAAATGACTGTAATTCCAGGATTGTGAGCATAAACTTGTTCTAGTCTTTTACATCTAATTATTTCAAACGGGTCATGAGTGTAACCAATGACAGCCCTGCTGATAGCTGAAGTTCTATCACTTCACCAGTAACCAGCTTACCTCACCAATAATAAATCTTGTGTGTGCAAGTTATTTCATAAGTGAAGAAAATACCATGCTAAATCTTGAAAATGTGGGAAGGGTCACTGTTAATCACGGGACTATTTCTTGGAAGTTGTGTTTTAAAAAGAGAATAATAACTCCAGTCATTTATGTCAACCACTTACAATTTATGTCTGATTCCCACACTGCTCAATATTAATATGTATGTCTTTAAAGGTGAAGGTTGTATCTGATTAGGAAACAAAGTAAGATTCATATATCCATGACAGACAGAATGAATGAAAGGAAAGAAGGAGAGGAGGGAAGGAGGGAGAGACGAAGGAAGGAAAGAAGGAAGGAAGGGAGGAAGGAAGGAAGGAAGGAAGGAAGGAAGGAAGGAAGGAAGGAAGGGAGGAAAGAAGGAAGGAAGGAAGGAAGGGAAGAAGGGAGGAAAGAAGGAAGGAAGGAAGGGAAGAAGGGAGGAAAGAAGGAAGGAAGGAAGGGAAGAAGGGAGGAAAGAAGGAAGGAAGGAAAGAAGGAAGGGAGGGAGGGAGGAAGGAAGGAAAAAGGAAGGAAGGAAGAGAAGGAAGGAAGGAAGGGAGGGAGGGAGGGAAGGAGAGAGGAAGGAAGGAAGGAAGGGAAGGAAGGAAGGAAGGAAGGAAGGAAGGAAGGAAGGAAGGAAGGGAGGGAGGGAAAAAGGGAGAAAGGGAGGGAGGGAGGAAGGAAGGAAGGAAGAAAGGAACGAAAGAAAGAAACTTTGGCTTATTATCACAACAGGATGAAAAGCAAAGGATGGATAATCCCAAAGATTTTGCAAAGGATGTATCAAGATTTGCTGATCTGGAAAGTGGGTACATAGAAAGAGGGAGATATTGAATGTGAATTGAAGATCTGAAGATTGTTTAATATTTTAGCTTCATTCCATTAATAAAGTGGCTCTTTTATACTTCACGGCCACAACAGAAACAAGAGATTCACAAGGAACTGGTTTAATATTGGTTGTCTTCCAAATAGAGGCAGACAACCTGGCTTCCCCAATGGGAGCCAGAACCTAAAGAGATATTGTGGAAGGTCTGGCTCATGTTACCAGATGACAAGGGAACAGGTGAAGAAGGATTCATAATGACGTGGCTCAGGGAGCGGAGACAGAAGAACCAGAAGATAAATGTGTGGCATGTAAATGTCCTTTGGGATTACAGAAATACTTGAGGAGAAAGCCTGATAAAACAGTAAATTAGTGTGGGTTACGAGACATTAAAGAAAAGTAGATTTTACTTATGTATTTTTTCCACCTAAAACACTTAGAACAGAAAAGGGGCTTTAGAGGAGAATTAATGAAATCTGTTGGAGTTTAATCAATAATAATAATATGTGAAGATTAGTTAATAATAATGTTCTAAAGTTTATCTGTTAGTTGTGACAATAGTACCACAGTAATATGAGATGTTAACAATACAGGAAAATGGGTGTGGGGTATATGGGAATTTGCTATTCTATTTTTAACTATTCTTGAATAGACATTTGTTTAAAACAAAACAAAAGAAGAAAAAGTAAAAAGCACTTGCTAATATATGCAAATTTCAAGTTTTGGCTTACATTCTTAGAACTGTTGTTAGCACATATAATAAACCCTCAATGAATGATAAATAATAATATTACTATCAGTAAATGTGCAACATAGACACATTTAAAAGTGTCTACAATTAAAAGTTTAAGAGCTTGACATAATAAAAACAAAGTTTTAGAAATACTGATTTAGTGACTTTTTGGTGGTTGACCTGCATAAAGACAATAGATGCTGTAGATTTTGAGAGTTCAGTTAGAAAACTTTTCACCTCTCCATACCTTGGTTTTCACATCTGTAATGATGAAATTTTGGGCCTTTTTGAGGAGTGAATGAGTTATTAAATGTAAAGTGCTTAGAACAGTATTTGTCACAAAGAAAGGGTTAAGTATTATTATTACAATTATTTGTGTTACCATTGTATTACTCTTATATTGAGGGTTGCTAAAGAAGAAAATAAGGATAGTTTTGACAAAATGAGGGGAAAAGCAGCAAGTTTGAAGAGAAAGTAATCAGCTAAGACAGAAATACCTAGTAGAGACTTGGCAACATGAGTCTGGAAAATTTTATCTAGAAGGGATCATTTAAAGCATGAGCATAAATGAGAAAGAGAAGAGTCAAGATCTTAGCCTTTTGGAATAACTTCAGCCAAAGGACAGACAAAGGTAGACAAACTCACAAAGGAAGAATAAAAAGAGATAGAAGAGTCCAGCTATTATAGTCTCAGACAGTAAAAGAATAAGAATTAATTAATTATTATTATTCTTTTTTTGAGACAGTCTTACTCTGTCGCGCAGGCTGGAGTGCAGTGCCATGATCTTGGCTCATTGCAACCTATGCCTCCTGGGTTCAAGTGAATCTTCTGTTTCACCTCCCAAGTAACTTGGACTACAGGCACATGTCACTGCACCCAGCTAATTTTTGTATTTCTAGTAGAGATGGGATTTGTTTTGTTGGCCAGGCTGGTCTGGAACTCCTGACCTCAAGTTATCCACCCACCTCAGCCTCTCAAAGTGCTGGGATTACAGGGATGAGCCACCGCGCCCAGCTTAGAATAATAATTTATAAAAAGGGAAGGTGGTAAGTCAACGTTGTTGGATACTTCAAATGAGACCAAATAAAATGAGGTCTAAGAAAAGCAAGAAGAGTCACTTGTGCCCTGAAACAAATAGTTCCAAATAGCATAATTATGGAAGAAGTCAAATAAGGATATTTATATTCATTATGCACATAATTTTTACATGTTTTCCACTCCTTGAATATAAGCTTCCCAGGACAAATGTTATGTCTCATTTGTTTGGTGATATATGCCTGTGCATGATATACAGTAAGCATTCAATAATACATGCTGAATTAATGAATAAAATATTTAAAAATACAGGTCAATCTTCTAAAAAATCATCTATATTATAATGCAAATCTACTACTAAAAAAGTGGCTGGAACTAGGGCTACAGAATTTCAAACTGGTAACAACATTTTTTCCAAGAAAAAAAAAAAAAGCCAAGAATATACATCACCACCACATCATTCCAGTATTAACTACATGCAGCTTTTTTATCAAGAGGAGTCACCAGGTTTTTCAGCACCTCCAAGACTATAGCTATCCTGAACATTCTTCTCACCATTGTTGTTCATTGCATTTTTCAATACCCATTTGAAAACAAAACAAAGCATCCATGTTGCCCAATGTGAGCATGAAGTATATTTTCCACTAAGATTGCTTTATAATGAATAAAATTCTACTATACTGATCATGGTCTTTAATTAAGCTATTTCATTATATTTAATTGTTCTTATGAAAAAATGCTGTAAAATGAACTTGTATGATAATTTTTAAGTAAATTTGCTGATTCCTTAAGTAATTGGAAGCCATGGATGATGAATAAAGGTATGCTAAAGTCATATCTTGTTTGAGAATTGGGTTATTAATATTCATCATGCTGATAATGAAACACAAAGTCAAGTATTTCACAGAAACGGGACGTAAACTACCAAACCACTAAAGACTTTGAAACATAGAGTTTAATGGATGATTATAAAGTGGACATTTATGCAACCACCTTCATTGCCACCCCCTTAGAAGTTTCCAGTGTTCTCAGCAAAACCATTCCCATGACCTGACTTGCAGCTTGTTGCCTACCATCTTTGTTTTTATGGTCCTTAGTCACACTACCTTAGTAGGCATATCTGAAGAATAGTTGAGCTTTGCCTATTCTCAAATTTATATAAATGGAATCATACTTTATGTATTTTATGGGTGTGTCTTTAAAAAATTTAAGGAGCAATGTCACCACGATAATTTCATAGAAGTGAACATTAAAGAAAGGGAAATAAGAAAAAGGCAAAAAATAAGATGTTAAGAATAAGATGTTTCAGAGCTCATATTAAATATAAATGGACTGAGAGCCATTTATATTTAAAAGACCAAACATTCAATTTGAATAAACAAAAAGGAAAATCTATAAATGCTGTTTTACAGAAATATACACAAAATGACATAGAATGGTTTGAAATAAATAAAAGCTAAAAATATATTGAGCCAGTAGAAATAAAGAGAAAGTAAACTTGAAAATAATATATCAACAACTTTGCTGGCACAAAGTATTCAGCACATAAAAACTGGATAACTTGAGGAGAGTTTAATAAAAGAACTAGCCAAACATTGGCATTGCCTGTAGTTCTTGCTACTTGGAAGGCTGAGGGGGAAGGATCCCTTGAGCCCAGGAGTTTGAGGCTGTAGTGGATAACCTGTGCATAGCCACTGCACTCCAGCCTAGGCAACCCCAATTCCAACAAAGAAGAAAGAACTATTTACAAAGAATGGTTAGGGTGTGGGAAAACCAACACTAGTTATAGCTGGAAATTATTGGCACCAGTAGGTCCCAGTGGATAAAGGGAGGGAAACATTACTGAAACCCCAAGTTTATAAGGAGAGGGCCATTTGACAAGAGCAATGACCTTTGATCAAAACCTACAGTTACATGGCAACTCCACAAGAAGAAGCCTGTAAAATTAGGAACTCAATTTCATTCTCCGCCCTTCCTGGGATATTCTGCCAGTAATTACCCTTAGTCTAATCTAACAGAATCCAGAGGGCAGGAGGACCTCTTGATGTGGTCCACAAACCAGCATTCACAAGCAGAGCGGGATAAAAAAGGGCAGAGAGTGGATATGGATGGAAAACATGAGATTTTCAGCACAAATAACAATAAAAGGTAAAGGAGAATTCCATTTAAAAGCATTAAATGAAAACATGGAAGAATTGGAAGCCATTATCTTACGTAAAATAACTCTGAAACAGAAAACAAAAGGCTGTGTCTTCTCACTTAAAAGTGGGAACTAAATAATGTGTACACATGGTCGTAGAGAGGGGAATAATAGACACTGGAGCCTCAGAACGGAAGGAGGGTAGGGGGTTGACGATCAGAAATTACGGAATGGATACAATGTACAATATTCGGATGTCTGTAACACTGAAAACCCAAACTCCACCACTAGGCAATATATCCATTAAACAAAACTGCATGTGTATCTCTTAGATTTATACAAATTAATTAATTAGTTAATTTAAAAGACAGAGGGAGATCTCTCATAAGGTTAAAAATTTCAAAGATGGCCAGGCGCAGTGGCTCACGCCTGTAATCCCAGCACTTTGGGAGGCCAAGGAGGGCAGATCATGAGGTCAGGAGATCGAGACCATCCTGGCTAACACGGTGAAACCCCGTCTCTACTAAAAATACAAAAAATTAGCCAGGCGTGGTGGCGGGCGCCTGTAGTCCCAGCTACTCGGGAGGCTGAGGCGGGAGAATGGGGTGAACCTGGGAGGCGGGTCTTGCAGTGAGCCGAGATCGTGCCACTGCACTCCAGCCTGGGTGGCAGAGTGAGATCCGTCTCAAGGAAAAAAAAAAATTTTTTTTCAAAGATATATAGGAGGTTTTATGTGCCAATAAATATATCATTGAGTATTCACAGCAAAAAGCATAAGCAATATAAGAATAATGTGATGAAACTTGTGGAGTGACAGTTTAAAATCTGACACGACTAGAACTGAAAAAAATATATATTGACAAAGGTACTTAGTAAACATATACAGAGGGAGCTTTGTACCTAATTAAAAAACATTTTTTTCTAAAAACTCAGGAAAAAAAATCATCTACTAAGAAATAAAATAAGCCTCAATAATTTTCAAAAGACAGAACATTTATAGAACACATTCTCTTACTGCAATTCAGTAACTAGAATTTACTAAGCACTAATTTTGCATTCTAATTTAATTCATACATTGCTACAAGGAAAATGTTATTATCTTCATTTCAGAAATAAATTCTAAAACTGAAGGAAAAATATACTGATTTTAAAATGTTGTGGAGATAGTAAAGAAAATCAGATATCAGCTATATATATTCTTACAGCAGAATGAAGTGATAAAAATAAGGGGATAAAAGAAGATAGTGCCAGAAGATTATATATAATATACACAGATTATATATATGCACATATATTTTTCTAGAAAGATGAAACAGATCAGAAGAAAGAATCAAATTTTTTAAATGGAATTTCTCTAAACTAAATATTCAATTGTCGAAATTGAAAGAGCCCACTTGGTACCAGGCAAAATGAAAGGAGAAACATGACTAAACACATCTCATGAACATTTGTTTCTATTTCAAAACTTGTTCACCTTGTTAATCACAAGTATGAAGCTATAAAAAACCTGATAACAATCACAAAATGCATACGGTTTGATAGTTTGCCTTTGGAAACAAATTACAGAACAATGATCTTGTTTAAGTTAAAAAAAAAAAAAAAAAAAAACTATGTGCGTGTGTGTGTTTGCGCGTGCGCTCGCGAGCGTGTGCACGCACGCGCACATGAGCAAGAACACGTATAAATAAACAGAATGGAACTGGAAGGACACATACATGCAGTGAAGATTGGTTACCTGAAGGAGGTAGTCAAAACTTCATGGCGACTCAAACTATTGAGCTAAAGACTATTTTCAGCCTCATCTGGGACAATAGACAGACACCCAATGCTCGGCACTCAAGCAACATAATTAAAGTGCAAGGGAAAACTGCAAGCACCGGCATTCAAACCAGGGTAACTGTCTGAGGCAGTTTCACTGCATAGATCAATTAAGTGGAAAGCGTCATTTAAAAGATCATCCTATTTTCCAGCCGTGTTTCGTAGCTGAAGTTCACTATAGTACCTTCAGTGAGACATGAATGTGTCATTAAAGTTTTTGAAAATTTTGTTGCAACATTTTTGTAATGTCCATGTATTTGTGGCTCAATCAGCAGTAGCAATTGTTCTGATTCCCTGTGGTTCCCTAAGACAGCCCACTGAGTTGAGAGAGTTGTTATTTCTGAGTTCCTGCAGTTCACATAGCTACCTAGAAAGTGATACATGTAAACAATCACATCGTATTCACTTTGGATCCATTCATAAAAACAGTGTTGCCAGTTACTTAGTCTTTTTAATACATAAACTTTTTAAAAGTTTTGTTTTTCAGTTTTGCTATGAATGTATTTACCGTTGTTGAACTATGGTCTCACTGTCCTATAAATTTCTTGAGGATGGAGATCAAATTTTATTCATTAATGTATCATTAGTACCTAACATCTTCTTACCTATATCTGGCATAGGGAGATAGAAAATAAATATTTTACGGGCCAGTGGAATGATGAATGGATGGATGGATGGATTAGATGAATTTGCTTTCAACTTTCAGCTTTGTTTCCTCAGGGAAGAAAATGGTTATCGTGTGTAGGATATGGCCTTTGCTAACCATTATGTATTGTCCTGACTACCATGTTTATATGTTATAGGAAAAACATAGGTTTCAACTCCCTCCAACCAAGAAAAAAAACAATTAATCCAAGTGATTAATAAGCAAACCCAATTGTGAAAAACACAGTCTATTTCTCTCCTTCTGGTCAACCATTTTCATCAGTTCTTACTATTTCTCTTTTACATCCTCCAAAAGATTATCTTTCTATTTCTTCCTACAAGAGATATCAAATAATTCTAGGATTTAATTTCAGAAATGTTCTAAAATATAGTTTTTTAAAACTATTTTAAACAACATAAGAGCTGAAGCCTGCCTCTGCTTCTTCACCTCTTCTGTTTCCTCCCCCATCTCCTTGACACTCCCTAAAAAAAAAAAAGAGCTGAAACTTGCCATATGTGTCTTTATTTGACCAATTCAATATTGACAGTCTCCATAAACTGATACAGAAAATACTCCTCAAAATCCTGTCTCTCTCAAGAAGCCTTCACCAAAAACCTAAAATAATTTTTACTTTAGCTATACATCAACATCCCAAATGCAGGTTTATCATCCAATGACAACCGTTGCTCACTGAATTAAACCAAAATGACAGTAGTGAGCAAAATTGAGCAAGCAAACCTTACATATCCCAGAATTGAACAGATTATTTTCATTGTGTTCTCAATCTTAGAAAAGGCGACATAATAGAGAAGTTGTTACTTTACATTTTTCACATTAAAAAAAAAATCCACTTCTGGCTACTTCCCTATTTTCTTTTGGTAAAATGGTTTTAAATCACCATTTAAAACTCAGTAAAAGAATAATGAGAATGAAAATCCAACTCTAAACCCAGATCTGTGAAATTAGGCTCACTGTCTATTGAATACACCCTACACCTGTTACATTTTGCCACTGGAATGGGATAAGCATTGTAACTAAATGGATTATGCTGCATTTTACTAGAAACAAATTACCCAATACTACCATTTATGAGTTAAGATTTCCTGTAAGAAAATAGTGTAAGAAAAAAGAGGGATTATTTGATATCTTTGAAGGGTGTTTTATCACACTGTGCAATTGCATGCAATTTAACACCTAAACTGCTTAAAGTGCAAATGATATCAACTAGTCCACCCTAAGGGCCTGGTAATAGTCCTGCCGTTTGTGCTGCTAGAGCTGGTTTTATAAGCACTTCCATTATAATAAGCCTGGTCTTTCAGGATTTTTTTTCACTCAACCATGAAAATGTGCTGTAGTTTACAACTTGGCATAGGAGATTTTAGCTTAACAGCTCCTATTTTTCTTCCAGCTATTTTGTCCCAAAAGAAGTCAGCTGGCCATCTCTCCAGCTTGTAAAGAAAAAAGAAAAATAATTTATGCTATGAATCATGGAAAATGAGTTTCAGATTAATAGTTAATTCATCAAAAATGTTTTCTAATTTCACTGGTGCTAGTTTTTGACCCATCTCTACAAGAGAATCCTAAAAATGCTGGGGGAACAGTAATCATTCCTTTTCAAAGTAACTCCTGGCTGGCAAGTTTTTCTCAGTCTACATAGGCTAGAAGTATAATAGAGAAATGAAAACATGTTTAAAAAAATGGTCAGATAAATCTCAAAAGGGTTATTATGGATAGGAGCAGAAGACATATTAGTTTCTCTACTGATTTACTTCCTTGAAACACACACACACACACACAGACACACACACACACACAAATATTGACAGAGAAAGTGGGAGAGAGAGCTAGAAAACAGTACTTATAGCTTTAGACCATTGAAATCATGGTGTTCTTATGCAGATGTTCCCGTTTTTCTGACTTTTCTCATTCCTATGGATAAAGGGCACTCTCTCAAGAGCCTTTCTGAAGAAATCCTCACAGGCATGAATTTTTTACCTGTAATCTCTAGTTTGCATAGAGAAAAATATGAAAGATATATATCGAGTTATTTTTTCTTTTCTTCATGACTAAAGCGTAACCACACATGTAGTAGCTCAACCCTGCGGCTGCAAATGAAGAATTCTCACAACTGGTATATCAGCTCCCCTCATGTCTACTTATGGACTCCATTTACTCCATTTAGTATTCCCTTATCCATCTGCATTCCAAAGCCTCTTTTCCCAACCCTCTGTAATTTTAAAGGAAAATGTTTACATTTATTTCAAATACTATACACAAACATATTTATACATTTAATGCATTCAGAATTTTAATTCATATATGCCACGAAATACGGATCCGGGTTCATTTTCTCCAAACGATTGCTAATTCTTCCCAAACAATTTATTGAAAAAAGCCTTACTTTCTCTACAGATTTAAAATTCTACCTACCTATTTACTTAGACCAATCAATGTATCCTTTGCAAAGTCTTGGGGTGATACACATACACACACACACACACACACACGTTATGTATTATGTATAAGTATACAAATAAATGTGTAGACATTATACCTTTGCTTGTACATACATTCTAGCTAATTTAACTCAGTATAAATAAAAATGTATTACATTTTACATTTATTTTGTATCCTTCAACTTTGCAGAACTTGCTTTTGTAGAGTCTATAACATATTCTAAGTAAATTTTATATCTTTCATATCAACAGAAAAATTAGTATATTTTAATATTTCCTGGTAATTATTCTACTTTTTGCTTTGTCTTAATCTTATTGCATTAATGGAACCTCTGGGGATGTTAAATAATAGTGATAGTAGTGAATATTTTGTCTCAATGTCAACCTAAAAGAAAAATATGTAGTATTTCAAAGTTTAATATGAGTTCAGATATTTGATGTTTTGATAAATATTTTATAACATTTAGGGTGTACTTATTATTCCTATTTTGACTATAAGGCAGAATTTATCTGGAATTACTTTATCAGAATTGCCATAAGGCAAAATTTATCTTGATTTATGAGAAATGACTGAATTTTGCCACCTGCGTGTTGGGATCATTTTTATTAAATCATGTGCTTTTTGCCATCACTTTACTGATAATAGCTAATGCTTACGTATTTCTCACCATGTGCCAGGCCTAATTAAACATTTTATTTGTATTAATTTATTGAGGTTCTCCATATCATTATCTTCAACTTTGAAATGAGGAAGCTGGTCACACAGAGGTCACACAGTTTTGAGTGGCCTAATGGGATTCACAGCCAGCAGCCTAGTTCCAGAGCCTACACTAAGCACCACTATAAATACCACCTCTATAATGTTCGCCTATTTCTCAAGTTTAGCAGTGTTTGGATTCCTGGGATAAACTATGCTTTATCATTATATATTAATCTTTTAACTCAGCACAGAATATAATTCTGTGGTTTACATTATTAGTTCTGTATAAATAAATGAGATTAGCCTATAGAATTTTGTATGAAAATGAAATGTATGAGATTCTACCATTAATGATATCTTACTTCTTAATAAGATGAATTCAGAGTCTCTCCATCTTTTTTGATGCTCAGAAATCATTGAAATAATATAGGACATACTGGTTCTTTGGAAATTAAATATAACGCACATATGAAATTATTTTGCTCTGCCGGCTTTTCTAGTGGTATATCTTTGATAATATTTTAAATTTCTCCCACAGTTATCATTCTTTTCAAATTTATAGACATGTGTTTATAAATATTTTCATTCAATACTTATATTTATCATAATTATGATCATTTTCTCATTTCTAATATTGTAAATCCCTTTTTTTTCTTTTCTCTCTTATCTTTCTCTCTCTACCCCGTGTGTGTGCATGGCGTGTGTGTGTGTTGGGGAGTACAATTAAGATTTTGATTTCAGTCTTTTATCCCCATCAGCCTGGCCAACTCCTACACTCATTTGTCAACACTTCTCTGAGAAGCCTTCACTCACCTCCCAAGGAAGGCAAACTTGTCTCACCTTTGTGCCTGTGTTACCTGTGTGTGTGGCACTTATGTCTCTTATAGCATTTATCACAATCATTTGTTTGCCCTTCTCTCTTTTTAATACACTAAGAGCTCTTGAAGGCAGGAAAACCATCATAATAATTTCTATGTCTTCAGGCCGTATATACTTGCTCAATAATTACTTCAGGCATGCCTAATGAAGAAAGGCTAAGAAGTATTTGCACAGTGATGCTAGTTCCAAAGTATTAAAGATCAGATTACCTCAAATGTATTACATTGATTCAGAATGCAGTGCATATGAATAAACTTAACAACTATAAGCCCTCCAGCTTAAAATTGATAACGATCACAGCACCTTATAGTTCATTATGTAACATTTATTTATCTGTCAAACAATGCTAACATGGCAGTTGAAGTCTCTTTTATTCAGGGATGCTCTCCAATTGTGGCTGGTGTTAAATGTGGCATTATTACTTTTAGGAAAACTAGCTGCTATAATTTCATCAAAGACAGAAGAATAACAGGCAGTGTGTCAAAAAATAAATAATTGTTTTATATTGTAACATTGCCTTGTCATTTTCTAGGTCACGGGGACAAGCAGTTAAAACAGGCAAAAGTCCTGTGTGCCCTCAGGGATCTTGGATGCTACCAGAGACCACATTAAATAGATAATTGGAATAAAAGGGGTAAAATGTGCTTTGATAATTAATTAAAAAGCCTTACTAAATATGTATTTTGTTCAAGATTTTGTGCAAAAAGAAATAAAAGAAGAAACAGTGCCTTTCTGCAAGGAGCTCATGCTGTAATAATGGGACATACATATACAAAGAAAATTAAAACAAAATAGAGATATTCACAGAGTTGAAAGGTAACACAGAGAAGTCAGGCAGCATATCAGTAATGTGCCATTCTTTATAGCTAAATATCTTGGTTTATAGCCAAAATAAGCTATAAAATTCAACAAATTTAAAATAGGCCATTTAGGGGAAAAATGGGAGAAAGTAAAATTATTATCATATATGAGGCTTAAGAACAGATAACATGACAGAAAAATAATTGTAAAGGACTCTTGATAATAAATGAAAAAAAAATACAGATTGGAACCAGTATAGCAAGCTAAAATCAGGGAATCGGCAGATCTACAGAAGAAAAATTATCAAAATCAATGTTTTCTGATTGTGGGAAAAGATTTTACACCAAGAGGCTGAACTTTAGGGAATATATCCACCAAAATATATACAGTTGTGACCATTATATAAGAAATTGAGCATTATATCTGAAGCAATTTCAGTATTTGTAATGAGAAAGAGCCATGTCCTACCTGACTACAACATTTCTGGTCTAAGAAGCTTGTGATAGTATATGATATTAACTTGTTTTATGAAGAATTCCACACAAACTGGAGGTAATGCTTGATATATTACAAAAATAGCTGCCTTTTGTGAAGTATTCATGTCTTTCTCTGTCTTTATTCCCTTCCCACTGTTTACCCATTATCTCAGTCCTTTCCTTCCTTTTTTCCTGTAATTCAGGATCTTTCTTTTTCTCAGTGACAAGTCTTCCTCTTGCCTTCTGAAACGCAGTAAGAGTTCAGCTTTCCAGGGCTCTGGATAACGAACTAGAATCCCAGGAAATGATTTAAAAAGAGAAGAAATGAGCCTGCTCACCATCGCCTATGGTGAGCTGGCTCAGACATAGAAGAGAATGGCATGCATGAGAAGGGAGGCATGGAGGGACAAGCTCTCTTGGCCTCAGTTTCCTCATGTGTAAAATAAAGACCTCAGATATATCATCCTGACAACAACTGATGCATGATCCTATAAAGACTTTGTACCAGCTCATGCTAGTTCCATGCTATATACCCGGAAAATTGCCAGTTCTTTCTCTTGCATAACTTCTTTTTTGAAACCCTCCTAAGAAGTCTCAAGAATGGAGGAGTATCGTTTTAAATAAACTAATTATGGAAGTGAGGGTAATGAGTGAAGCCTTCAGTCTGTTACCTTAGGGCCCACTGTGATTCTACAAGGAATGAGGACCAGAGGAAGACCAAGACCTAACCCATCTGTACCTACTCTTTCCTGGACCAAATAATTTTGAGTTTCTCAGGCTAAAAGGCTGTAAACAGGAATCGAAGGCCTGACAAGTTTCCATATATGTAAATTTGTTGTTCCCAATCTTGAAATAGCTGAATGTTACAGTGCACCTTGATTAATCATGAAGTGCCTTAAGTAATTTGTTGCAAGCCGGACACAGTGGCTCACGCCTGTAATCCCAGCACTTTGGGAGGCCAAGGCAGGTGGATCACCTAAGGTCAGGAGTTCTAGACTGGCCTGGCTGACATGGTGAAACCTCATCTCTCCTGATAATACAAAAGTTAGCTGGGCGTGCTGGCATCCGCCTGAAATCCCAGCCACTCAGGAGGCAGAGGCACAAGAGTCACTTGAACGCGGGAGACGGAGGTTTCTGTGAGCTGAGATCGCACCACTGTACTCCAACCTGGGCAACAGAGTGAAACTGTGTCTCAAAAAAGAAAAAAAAAAAAAGAAATGTTTACAAATAAATTACCAAATTTTACAAATAATTATGTTTCAAGTAAATTGGAGCAGACTCAAGGTTACTTAACTACAATGTCACTCTCATAATCTGTATCTCAAATTTTTTCTGGAATGAGAAAGATGAAATTAGAGCAAAACATGCATAAAATTAAGCATGAGTTCTTCATGTAAACATCACCTTTCGTGTCTGTTATAGGAAAGATATTGTTGAGAATTCATGCATTTAATAGTTAATTTAATCAATAAGCAACCATTGAGATGGGAACGTGTGTGTGGTGAATAGAAAGGAGATGATCATAGTAAGGAGATGGTGGATGTGAGGGAGCACCTTGGAGTAAGAAAGAGGTGCTTTGATTAGCCTGTTATATATAGGATGGAGAGTTGCAGGGAGGCTTAAGCTTTCCCTCTGTGCTGTAAGTTGATTTATTTCTCCACCCTTATCAACTAAATGTTCTTGAGACAGTCTATTCTGTGATGTATTGCAATGTTTCCCAACCACAGCTACACATTAATACCACTGAGGGAACTATTAAAATACCTCCACGCCTGGGCCCCATGTCCAACAGTCTTGTTTCAATTGGTTCCCACATTAATCCAGTGGTTCTCAAACTTTAGCATGCTTCAAAATCACCTGGTTAGCTTGCTAGCATGTAGATGTGTAGGCCCCACCTCCAGAATTTTTGATTCAGTCGTCCATGGTGGAGTCTGAGAATTTACATTTGTAACTGTGGCAAGTACTGCTGGTCTGGGGACCACATGTCGAGAAATAAAGTATTAAACAGTGTCACAGAAAGTATCCGATAATCATAACACCATAAAAATCTATTAATAACAGCTTCCCAGACTAGTCTTATGAAGATTTTGTTTCAGTATTTGGCATGGAATGGGAAAATTTTTATTTTATTTTGATAATTATCTTCAATTATTCTTCTCAAAGGGCAAGTTTGGGGATCTCTACCATCAAGAGACTTCTGGCAGAAAGTGAAGGACAGTGGGGATGGCATCTGAGTTTTTTGCATAGTGCTGTTTCATGGACTGAAGCCATGTGGCAAGTTAACATGTGTTATCAGTCTGTTCCCATATGGCAAGGGTCAGGAGAGAATCTTGTTGCACCATAATCTGCTGTCTCTGGCCTCTCCGTCTCCGTGTCTGTCTAACCACTTTGTCTTCTTTTCATGGCTGGGCCTTCTCTATCATGACTCAGCCTTCCAGCCTCAGCTGATTTCTCTAGCAATAGCCCTATTTTTTTCTTCCTTTTTTCATCACATTTCTCTAATGGATGTTTTATATCATCACAATCACTATTTTCTCTCTACAGATTTTCCTTAGATAAAATAAGTGTTGCTTTCATCCCCATTAGTTTACACTGTAAACTCTGAATTTTTTTTCTTATATCGAAGGTATGAACCCCTTGTAACATAATACCCTTCCAACACATTGGCATTATTAAATTTTTTATATTGTTACGTTATTTAAACATGTGTAAATACAAATTAAGTTTAAATTCCTTATAACTGTTATCAATTATAACATAACCATAAAATTATAAATTAAACTGGGAAACCAATAAATTATAAATTAATAATATAAATGTAATATTCTATATATATTTCAGATATATTTAGCTATAATAAAATAATATAACATGATACATGCTTCTATATCTAATTTGCTTCTCTATTTTGATATCAATAATACTTATACTTTTCTGTAAAGTCCAGTTTTAGAAAATACATGAATAATATCAACTCTTCAAATTCTGGTTCATGATAATCAGACCTCATGCTTAACCTAAAGTCTTTGAGAAAGCAATCTTAAAATGCCAATGTTAATTAAATGTCCCTTGAGAACTCTCTAAATTTGTCTTCTTTGCTTAAAGATAAATTTAGTTCCACTGTATTGTCGAAATCTGTGTTAAATGCATATGTCATCTAATTAGTGCCACAAGAAGAAAAAGAAAAGTTCTTCACAAGGTATTTAGATTTAGTATTACTGTTAATGATTGATGTGACAAAGACAGAATCTGTACAACGCAGCACACAAAGTGAATTATGAAATGACCTGCTACTGCCTTGCTTCTTTCTAGTGCAGGTGTCTATACGCTAAAGTGCCTGGTCATACTGTAACTCCATCCAATGTCTCCCCATTAGGTACCATGAAACTATCATGAGTACATCATGTACTGATGAAGATGACATCTGTTCTTCATTTCCTAAAATATATATGCGTATATATTTTACATTTTAAAACACAGAATTGTGAACTTCATTGTGAACTCACGGATCCCAAGACTGTATCTATGAACCCAAGCACTGCACAGAAGGCAGTTTGAGAGAACCACTTTAGAATAATGGTTCTTATTGGGGTAGACAAAAGAGTTACTTGGTCCCTAGGGCAGTGGATCAGAACAACTTGAAACCTTTCTAAACTATACATTTCCTGCTTGAGATTCTAATACAGGAAACTGGTTTGATGAATTTCCTGCCATGGTAATACATTGTTGCTGATAAGAGTTTTGTTTTGTAACATATGATATAACATAGTGATTCTAAACATAACAGTGTTTCTATAGCTCCCTTCTCGTTTGTAACATATACATTAGTTACATGTGTTACAAGATAAAAGGAGTTTTGGAATCACTATGTTCAAAAACCACCAAAAATGTCTTCAACATCAAAATTAGATGTTTTTCCTCAGTTGCCATCTTTTACCTCTCAGATCCCTGTGACATTTATCTTCTTTCCTGAAGTTCTTTCTTCTCTATAATTCTTGAGAACTTATTTTATTGACTACCCATCTACTCAAGTGAATAGTCCTAATTTTTTCCCACTGACTCCTCTTCATCTTTCTTGTCCTTAAATGTATGCGTCCTACAAAGTTATCTTTCTTTCCTAGATATTCTTTTTTTTTTTTTTTTTTTTTTTTTTTTTTTGAGATGGAGTCTTACTCTGTTGCCCAGGCTGGAGTTCAATGGCATGATCTCAGCTCATTGCAAGCTCTGCCTCCCGGGTTCACGCTATTCTCCTGCCTCAGCCTCCCGAGTAGCTGGGACTACAGGTGCCCACCACCACACCTGGCTAATTTTTTTTGTATTTTTAGTAGAGACGGGGTTTCACCATGTTAGCCAGGATGGTCTCGATCTCCTGACCTCATGATCCTCCCACCTCGGCCTCCCAAAGTGCTGGGTTTACAGGACTGAGCCACTATGCCCAGCGTAGATTTTCATTCTTAACAGCCATTCCCACTGCCATAAAATATTCAGGAAACTACTTTTTAATCTTTCAAATTATTGGACAAATAAGAGGTTCAAGGATTAAATCAAAGAGTATATCAAATATGAATTTAAATAATCCAACATCTCATTAGTGTACTATGATTAAAAAATGAGTCGACCCTTTCAAAAGGTAGCAAAACATTGGGAAGACGAATTCAAATTATAACCAAAAATTTCAGTCCACACCTATCTTAGCACAGTGAAAAGTTCCATTGAGGGCAAATGGCATAAAATGATTCTTTACATAATGTCGTACCTGACTGTATTAGTCCATTCTCACACTGCTGATAAAGACATACCCGAGGCTGGGTAATTTGTAAAGAAAAAGAGGTATAATGGACTCCCAAATCCACTTGGATGGGAAGGCCTCACGATCATGGCGAAAGATGAAATACACATCTTACATGGCGGCAGACAACAGAGAGACAGCCAAGCGCAAGAGAAAATGCCTTATAAAATCACCAGATCTCATGAGACTTACCCACTGCCATGAGAACAGTATGGGGAAACCACCCCCATGATTCAACTCCCACCAGGTCCTTCCCGAAACAAGTGATGATTATGGGAGCTACAATTCAAGACAAGATTTGGGTGGGGACACAACCAAACCATATCATTCAGCCCCTGGCCCCTCCTAAATCTCATGTTCTCACATTTCAAAACTAATCATGCCCTCCCAACAGTCCCCCAAAGGTTTAACTCATTTCAGCATCAACTCAAAAGTCCACAAAACAAAGTCTAATCTAAGACAAGGCAAGTCCTTTTCACCTATGCCTTATAAAATCAAAAGCAAGTTAGTTACTTCCTAGATACAGTGGGGATGCAGGCATTGGATAAATACACTCATTCCATGTGGGAGAAATTGGCCAAAATGAAGGGGCTAAAGGCCCCATGCAAATCCAAAATCCAGTGGGGCAGTCAAATCTTAAGCTCCGAAATGATCTCCTTTGACTCTGTCTCATGTCCAGGTCACGCTGATGCAAGAGGTGGGTTCCCATGGCCTTGAGCAGCTTTCCCGCTGTGTCTTTGCAGGGTACTGCCTCCCTCCCGCTGCTTTCACGGGCTGGAGTTGAGTGTCCCTGGCTTTTCCAGGCACAGGGTGAAAGCTGTCAGTGGATCTACCATTCTGGGGTCTAGAGGACAGTGGTGCTCTTCTCACAGCTCCACTAGGCAGCGCCCCAGTAAGGACTTTCTGTGGGGCTTCAATCCCACATTTCCCTTTCACATTGCCCTAGCAGTGCTTCTCCATGAGGGCTCTGCCCCTGCAGCAGACTTTTGTCTGGGCACACAAGCATTTCCATACACCCTCTGAAATACAGGCAGACGTTCCGAAACCTCAGTTCTTGAATTCTGTGCACCCATGTGCTCAACACCACCTGGAAGCTGCCAAGGCTTGGAGCTTGCACCTTCTGAAACCACAGCCCGAGCTTTACTTTGGCCTCTTTAGCCATGGCCAGAGCGGCTGGGACACAAGGCGCCAAGTCCCTAGGCTGCAGAGAGCAGGGGGACCCTGGGCCCAGCCCATGAAACCACTTTTTTCCTCCTAGGCCTCTCAGCCTGAGATGGAAGGGGCTGCTGAGAAGGTCTCTGACACACTCAGGAGGCATTTTCCCCCATTGTCTTGGCAATTAACATTTGGCTCCCCGTTACTTATGCAAATTTCTACAGCTTGCTTGAATTTCTTCTCCGAAAATTGGTTTTTCTTTTCTATTGCATCATCAGTCAGCAAATTTTCTGAACTTTTATGTTCTGTTTCCCTTTTAAAACCTAATGCTTTTAACAGTACCCAAGTCACCTCTTAAATGCTTGGCTGCCTAGAAATTTCTTTTGCCAAAGACCCTAAATCATCACTCTCAAGTTTAAAGTTCCACAAATCTCATGAGTAGAAGAAAAATGCTGCCAGTCTCTTTACTAAAATATAGCAAGAGTCACCTTTATTCCAGTTCCCAACAAGTTCCTCATCTCCATTTGAGACCACATCAGCCTGGACTTTATTGTCCATATCACTATCAGCATTTCGATCAAAGCCATTCGACAAGCCTCTAGGAAGTTTCAAACTTTCCCACGTTTTCCTGTTTTCTTCTGAGCCCTCCAAACTGTTCCAGCCTCTGCCTGTTACCCAGTTCCAGAGCTGCCTCCACATTTTCAGCACCACCCCACTCTACTGGTACCAGCTTATTGTATTAGCCCATTTTCATGCTGCTGATAAAGAGATACATGAGACTGGGTAATTTATAAAGAAAAGAGGTTTAATGGACTCACAGTTTCATGTGGCTGGGGAGGTCTCACAATCATGGCAGAAGGGATAAAGCACATCTTAACATGACAGCAGATAAAAGAGAGAGTGAGAGCCAAGTGAAAGAGGAAACCCCTTGTAAAACCATCAGATCTCGTGAGATGTATTCACTACCACGAGAACAGTATGGGGGAACCACCCCCATGATTCAATTATCTCCCACTGGGTTCCTCCCGCAACATGTGGTAATTATGGGAGCTACAATTCAAAATGAGATTTGGGTGAGGACGCAGCCAAACCATATCACTGATTAACTCAATATAGAACTTAAAGTACTATAAAGTCATATTTTTAAAAAACTAATGCAATGGTTAGTCAGAAAACAAGTATTTTGGAAAACAAATTCTGGTTTTAAATATGTTCTTAATTAATAGGATTTGATACACACACACGCACTTATGCACACATGCACGCATGCACTAATATGCATGCAAAAAGATTTGGATAAGGATAAAGACAAGAATAGATAGACAAGAAGGTATTTTCCCAGAGGATTTTCTGGCCTGATTGCAACTGAGGAGGACTTTGTATTGTATATATATAGAAGGAAGAAAAAAATGACTTAAAAAAATCCTTGATATTTCAGTTTCCCTGGAGGAATATAGAAATGTATATTAGATATACGCAGAAGAATTATAAAAATTGTACTGTGATTTTTAAGAGATAACACTTGAGAAAGGGTCTGTAATACCTGTACATTAATGTAATTTTTGCGCTTTGTCTTGGCTTTTAAAAATTGTTATGGCTACATAATAGCTGTACAATTTATAGAGTACATGTAATATTTTGATACAAGTATCCAATGTACAGTGATCAAATTGGGGTAATTGGGATATGTATAACCTCAATCATTCATTTCTTTATTTGGGACATATACCAAATCCACTCCTGTAGCTATTTTGAAATGTACAATAAATTATTGATACTTATGGTTGTGTTATTGTGCTGCCAAACAGTAGATCTTATTCCTACTGCCTAATTGGGTTTTGGGGGTTTTTTTGTACCCATTAACCATCTTATCTTCATGCAACCCCTCCCCACTATCCTTCCCAGCCTTTGGTAACCATCATTCTATTCTCTACCTCCATGAGACCATTTCTTTTTTTGCTCCCACATAGGAGTGAGAACATGCGAAATTTGCCTTTCTTTGCCTAGCTTATTTTAGTTAACATAATGTCCTCCAGTTCCATTCATGTTGTTGCAAATGATAGGATTTAATTCTTTTTTATGGCTGAATAATATTACGGTTTGTGTATGTGCCACATTTCCTTTATCCACTCACCTATTTATTGATTGACACTTAGGTTGATTTCATGTCTTGGCTTTTGTAAATAGTGCTGCAATAAACGTGGAAGTACACATATTTCTCTGACATACTGATTTTCTTTCTTTTGGATATATACCCAACAGTAGGACTGCTGGATCATGTGGTAGTTCTATTTTTAGTTTTTTTTTGGTGGGGGGGGAGACTTCATACATTTTTTCATAGTGGCTATACTAACATATTCCCACCATAAGTTTACCTTGGTGCCCCTTTCTCTGCATCTTCATTAGCATTTGTTATTTCTTGTCTTTTTGATAAAAGCCATGGGTATTTGTATGTATTCTTCTGAGAATGTCTGTTCAAGACTTTTGCCCATTTTTAAATCAGATATTTCTTTTCCTGCTATTGAGTTGTTTGAGTTCCTTATATATTTTGGTTATTAATCACTTGTCAGTTAAATAGTTTGCTAATATTTTTCTCCCATTCTGCAAGTTGTCTCTTCACTTCGTTTATTGTTTCTAAGTTTGTGTGTGTGTGTGTTTGCTTTTGCTGCACTGAAGACTTTTAGCTTGGTGTGAACTCATTTGTCCATTTCTTACTTTGGATGCCTGTGCTTTTGAGGTGTTACTGTAGAAATATTTGCCCAGACCAATGCCTTGAATATTTCCCCAATGTTTTCCTCTAGTTGTTTTAGATCTTATCTTTAAGGTTTCGACCTTATCTTTTAGTTTTAGACCTTATCTTTAAGTCTTTAATTCATTTTTATTTGATTTTTGTACATGGTGAGGGATAAGGGTCTAGTTCCACTGGCTTTTATACAAACTGACTTCTCTGGACTTTAGTGTTCTTATTAATAAAATGCAGTGTTTTGGTTAGATCGTATTATTAGTCAGGTTAGGCTATGTATGCTGTAGTGATAATCTAACTCCTAAATATCCTAACCCAACAAATGTTCATATCTTGCATATGTCTAATACTGGTCTGCAATTTCTGTTACATTTAGTCAATCAGTGACCCAGATATGGAAAGCCTTGTTGTATTGAGATACCAGCATCTCAGTAACATGCTTTAAGGGTCACCATGATAGAAAAAAGATACTGATCAAGGGGCTCATAGCTTTTCATTCCTTGGCCAGAATGTGACATACATCCCTCCAATCATAGCCAATTGGTCAGAACTGTTCTCATGGTCCCAACTCATTGCAACGGTATATGAGAAATTTAAAGGTGCATGTATAATATTATGTGACCTTTTCTATATCTACCACAATCTCGAATTTCTCAACAAGGATTGTAAAATTTGTGATTCTTTAGTTATAAAGTCTGGCATTTACTGACTACCTCCTACTTATCAGGCAATTTACATATGTTAAAACTTACTACCTAGAATGATCTACTAAAATAGCCAATGTTATCCCAGTTTCATAGATGAAAAATAGGTTTAGAGAAAACCATATTCCCAGCAATTATTGGAGTTGACCTCTGAATCCAGGGCTATTTAACCCAAATAACTTTGTTTCTCCATGTTTTACTGTCTTTCATAAGTACGATATAATGAAAATGGTTTTCAAAAGCTTGTGCTTTAGCATAAGTAGGAAAACAAATCTGAAATGTGTTTTTAATTTTGTTAAAATGCCTAAAGGAAATTGTATGTTTTCATGTAAAAAGACTGCAGGTTATCTAAAATACAACCTCTCTTTACTTTTGATTGAAATTAAATAAAATCACATGATGACAATGATTATCTGATGCTTATTAAAAACTCTTAATAGCCCATTACTTGTTTTTGCTGAAAAAATTATAAATTATTAGATAAACTGAGTGAAAATTACATAAAGATATAAGTTGGGTGTTATTGGGATAAACTGAATAAGCATGAAGAGTTTTATAGTTCCAGGATTCCCAAATTGCATGAAACACAGTGTTGGTCCATATTTGCATCTTCTTTGTTCTTGAGGATTAAATGTGATCGCGTTAGCTCTCCTAATGTTTTGTTTATATGGCACCAACTCGGCAGTTATTTGAAAGCCCCAGGTGACTGAATGAAATTTTCCCTTTGCATTTGAAGTTTTCACATCAATTAATGCAATAAGAAAGTCATTGATTTAATTAATAATCACAGAAAATTCTTCTGCCTTGCCACCTCTAAATTTATCCTCAGTTAAAGAAGTGGTTTCATTTATTTATTTAACTATATTCATTGAGTACCTACTGTATGCCCACCACCATGCTAGGATTAGGGTTTCAAAGATGAATACATCAGAGGCCTTGCTTTTAAAGGGCTCAAGATATTATGAGTAAAAATATTTTAGCATTGGCTTCAGTTTATCTATTTCCCCTTAACTGAGCCCCAAACCATTCTCTTTCTAGTAATTTACTTTGCCTATTTCTTAATATAACTAAGATTTTCATTATTTTATTAAAACATTTGTGCACGTATTCTCTAAATGGCACCTGTTTTCAAAATACTTAGGAATATTAATTAGCTTGTTCTTCAGCACAAAGGAGAAAATCATGTTTTAAAAATGCAATTACCTTCTATCAGTTGAAATAATAGGATTTATTTTACATATATGTTTTTCAACGGTATACAAACAAATGCTAGAAACAAAATATAAGTAGTTTTTTTGGCTGATATTATTTTTTAGGATCTCAATATTTTGAAGAAATGAGTTCCTGACATCTAAAATGTATAAATATGTGCTGGTTTTCATTTGATGCAAACTTCTAAAAACAACCAATTTTCTGGAGCAGAATTAATATAAAAGGAAAATTTTAGAGACTATCTTTTTCATCTTTTCATTTTTAGTTAATTAATTATTCTTAGTTTGCTTTTGAGAATTGGAAATGCCTTTTGGTATTTTCGAATGTAGAAAAAATGTAGAGTTAATCCATAAATGCCCTCTTGTGACAGTCTCCAAAAATGCAACTGCCTTTTCCTTCATTTACTACACTTTTCCTTTTTTTCTAAAACAATTTCATATATCCAAAGTGTAACAGTTTTGATTTTAAAAAATCAGTTTCATATTTTATCTGATGAAACTAACTCATCTATTTTTAATAAGCTATGAGTGCGTTGCAATTTAGGCAGAAAAACATGTGACAGTAATATTTCTTGTGGCCTAGGAAAGACTTTCCTTCTACTGCCACTGGTCTCCACTTTGGTGGAGTAAGTACATAGTGGAGTACATGGTGAGGGAGTTTCTAGATGTGAAAAGATTCTTTTTCAACCTTTTCTTGAAAACTTCCAGGGTTATAGAACTTTTCCCAGTGAGATAGTTAAATATAATAAACACATTGAATTAGCCCTAGTCATTCTTTCACAATTATTGATAATTTTAATAAATTATCTCAATTATATTGTATAGTCATCTTTGGAGTTCCTGGAAGCAAATGTTATTATTTACATTTTAAAATAAAACAAACAATTACTAAAGCAGTTCACTGACTTGCCCAGAGTAAAAAGTGAGTGCATCACTGTATGATCCATGGGCCAACACTGACTTTCTATGGGTTTTAAACATACGTGTATTCAGAAGGCGGATGACAGCAAAGCTTTTCAAAGGGCACTTGGTGTATATTTCTTAAAGTTTATTTCTGAACCTTTGCTTTATGCCAAGAATATCTAACTTTCTCTGGTTGTAGAACACAAAAAGAATGTTGAAGACTGTTTTCTTTTCAAGATTTAGGTTAAAACAGCTTTCCATGAAGAAATAAATCATAATTTTTTTCTTAAGAAGATGCTGTAATATAGAACTTTGAAAATAGCCAGACCTATATTTGGACAAGTAGTTACTAGATTTAAAAATTACACACACACACACACACACACACACACACAAACACACACACACATATCAATTTCTTTTTCTGAAAAATGAGAACAATAGTAACCTACTTATAGGGCTTTAGTGAGATCTACATGATATTTACATAGCCCTTGCCCTTAGTAGAAGATTAACACTATATAGCCATTACTATTTGTAAAAAGTTTATGGCCAGGCACAATGGCTCACGCCCCTAATCCCAGCACTTTGAAAGGCCAAGGTGGGCGAATCATGAGGTCAGGAGTTTGAGACCAGCCTGACCAATGTGGTAAAACTGCCCCCTCTGCTAAAAATACAAAAAAATTAGCTGGGCATGGTGGCACGCACTTGTAATCCCAGCTACTCGGGAGGCTGAGGCAGGAGAATCGCTTGAACCTGGGAAACGGAGGTTGCAGTGAGCCAAGGTCACGCCACTGCACTCCTGCCTGGGCGATAGAGCAAGACTCCATTTCAAAAAAAAAAAAAAGTTTAAATTTGTGATATGGACTCCAAAAAAATGCAATCTAAGTTCATTTTGTGGCGAAGATGGCCACACATTAATAAGTATTCATTACTTCATCACTTTCTGTCCCTCAGATTTTCAAATACTATAATTATATAGACATGCTTAATGTTTAGAGCACATGAAAATAAAAAAGATCAATAATGTGAATACTATTTATACTTATTTTGTTAACTTAAATAATTTGTTTGAACCTAATTTGCTTGATAATAAAACCTGCCAATAAGTAACAGAGTTCCATAATTTTTTCCTGTGGCTGATAGAATCTTTAGGTTACAAAGTCTTACCATAACCAACAGAGGGTGAAAGAGATGTAGAGAATACAAATCAGTGATCTATGATAGAACTCAGAGACATCCTGTAATCCCAGCTACTCAGAAGGCTGAGGCAGAAGAATCGTTTGAACCCACGAGGCGGAGGTTGCAGTGAGCCTAGATCATGCTATTGCACTCCAGCCTCGGCGACACAGTGAGACTCCGTCTCAAAAAAAAAAAAAAAAAAAAAAAAAAAAGCGCCTCAGAGACATCCTACACAAAGAAAGACTGTGGAGAAAGCAGGAAACAGGGATGTTTGCCATTGTTACATTCAGGATGGAAATCTTGGGAGCAACGGAACCTGAATTTCCCACCGTTTTTGAAATGGACACAATATATTTTGGAGAGCTACCAATAAAATCATATTTTCTCTTTTAGGAGCCCTGACAAATAATTGTGTCATTAATTTCACAATCACAAATGAATTACAAACCAGAGTTCAGGATGATACCAAAAACTGAATATCGATTATGACATTTGAAAAGGTTCCCCTATCCCAAGTGTAGCATTTGACGTCCCCTTTTCCCTCACCTTCCTTACTTTATTACCTTTTTTGTACATTTTACTTCCTAAATATACCTTGAATCCTCCCATTTATCTCCATGTTTGCCAATACTACCCTATTAAATACAGCATCATCTTCCATGTGGATTACTGAAAGAGCCTCCAGATTAGTATTTCTGAATCCACTCTGTTCCTTGCTACTACCATTTCTCTCCCGCCACCACCACCACCAAACACACACGCTGAGTTCTGCCTCCAAACTATAGTCAGGGTTATATTTTGAAAACACAAATATAATGAAATAAAACACGACTTTGGAACCTTCAATGATTTTCCTTCACATAGAATAAAGCACCTAATCCTAACTGCCTAAATTGTCTACCCGAACTTCCATGTCTCCTTCTCCAATCTTGTGTCTATCTACTCTTCCCAGCAAATTGTGGGAGACACTGGCCTTTGTCTAGTCCCCCAAATACCTTAAATTATTTTCTGTTTCTGGGATTTCCCACACATTTTTCTTCTGCCACCGTTTGCTTAATGTCTATTCAACTGATCCCAGCTCAAATATCACTTCCAGAGAATAGCCCTGCTATCCTCAGAACAAGAATACAATGTGTGCTATAAACTAACATACTCCGGTTCATTTCCTCCAAACAACTTAAAATAGTTTATACTTAAATGTTTATTTGATGGTCCATTGATAAGTACCTACTGTTGGTGTCGTTAGAGTGTATGCTCCTTGAGACTGGATCTACTTGCTCACCACCATAATTCCAGGTCCTAGAACAGGGCCTGACACATAACTGATGCTCAACAATTATTCATTGAATAAATTAACTCTTTTTTTCTTTCTGCTAGAAAAATCATTCCGTGTTTAATCTTTCTTCAGGATAAATATATATCCTGCACAATATTTTTATTCTCCCCCCTTCTTCGTAATTCCAAACTAATCAGCTATACTTACCAAACAACTAGACTGTGTTAATGCAACGCTGCCACCTGTTGGCCCTTCTCTGCCTCAACATTTCTCTCCATCTCCTTTGTAGGGAATCAGGCCCGTGGTGCACATTCCTCACCTTTCTCCCTTATTTAGTCAAACACGTAACTAAGTCTCTCTTAGATGTACACACATATCCTTCTAAACTTCCTAGTTATTCTGTTTCAACTTTTGTTCACTCATTCAGGAAACATTCTCCACTGCCTTTCTTTTTCCTCTTTCTCCTTCCTCCTCTTCCTCTCTCTCAGCTTTTTCCTCCTCCTTCTTCTTTTTCATTATAGTATTTCTGTAGAAAAAATATACCCAAAGTTCCAGAAATTTGCTTTCCAAATTTTAACTTGGAATTATTTATAAGATAGAACTTTCTAAATGATATTGGGCTTACGAATCCAAGTTGGCATATACTTGTCCCATTAGCATTCCTGATAAAACCTAAAATTCTAGGATTGTATTCTTATTTTACGGTAATATTGTCTTCTGCACCTGTTTTAGGGATAAAGTTAAACAGATAACTTGAGCAAACATATAATCTCAATGAATTAACACTGTTTTTAAATAATAGTTGACCATTGTACATATATGGTATCATATTAAGTGAAATAATTTATTGTGAGTTTAAAAACAGGAAAATAAAATAAACAAAATGAATATTTAAAAGGTAAAAAGAAAATATGTTTGTTTTATAATTTTCAATGTAGATTTATTACTTCCTCATCTCAATCATACTGTACTTAATGTTGCAAGTTTGTGATTATAAAATAAAATAATTAACTATATGTAGAAAGAATCTAAAGCAACAGAAAATTTTGAATTATGAGCCATATTTAAGTTACAATCTTGAATAAACCATCTAATCTTTCTGTAATTACATATAAGACTCAAAAAGTTAGATACTAATTCGAGTGGAAACTTATCTATGTAATCTGGAGATTTCACAATTTCATTGAGAAAACTTGATAATGAAGAAAATGTATATTAAATAACTCCTAAATGTCAAAATTAATTGTATTAAAATTATTTTGTATGAGTATTGCTTATTTGGCTACTTTAGCATGAGATATTATGTCACTCTGTATTTCTTGAAACCTTTAGTACATAATCAATTGGATATTATTTAAAATTTTACATAGGCTGACAGTTCAATAAAGCAATTACGATCAAAATTACTTTCACATTTAGAACATGAAAACTAAGAAGCGGAATTACATTTTTTTCTAAATGTATTATACACAGTTAATTATGTAAGAATTTTTATAAAATTAGTAAATATTTTAACACAAGATGCAGCAAACCTTTCATAAGGAAAACTATCCTACCATTGAATTAAATTCAATTTGTCAAACATTTAATGAGCAATGACTTAATACTATGAAGAATACACAAATGAGGAAGACAAAATCCCCACTCTTTTGGAGCATGAGCAAACCAAGCAGGAAAATTAGACATCTATTTTCAAACCAACAAGAAATGAGGAAAGACACTAATTGTTTTTACAACTATTAATCTTGCCGAAGTAAGAGAACCTACCTTTCAAAATATGATAAACTCTTTTGTGAGGCCATCAGTCTAGCCATTCCTAATATGTCAAATTTGAAATAATTACTGATTGTTTTGAGTGACATCATTATAATACTTTTTAAAGTGTTTTAGCATAAGAGTTATAAACAGACTGGGTGCTATGGCTCATGACTGTAATCCCAGGTCTTTGGAAGGCTGAAGTGGGAGGATCGTTTCAGTCCAGGAGTTCAAGACCAGCCTGGGCAAAATAGTAAGAACCTGTCTCTATAAAACATTTTTTAACGGTGGCTCACGCCTGTAATCCCAGCACTTTGGGAGGCCGAGGCAGGCGGATCACGAGGCCAGGAGATCGAGACCATCCTGGATAACACGGTGAAACCCCGTCTCTACTAAAAATACAAAAAATTAGTCCGGCGAGGTGGCGGGCGCCTGTAGTCCCAGCTACTCGGGAGGCTGAGGCAGGAGAATGGCAAGAACCCGGGAGGCGGAGCTTGCAGTGAGCTGAGATCCGGCCACTGCACTCCAGCCTGGGCAACAGAGCAAGACTCTGTCTCAAAAAAAAAAAAAAAAAAAAAAAAAAAAAAAAAAAAAAGCAACAAAAAATACCTTTAAATGAGTGATAAACAATTTGTAAACATGACTAGTAAAATAGTTCTGAAGGTACTCGAACAGAGTGGATTTACAGCAAATGTATGTTAATCTTGATTAACTGACAAATGAGAAAATACTATTACGGTAATTTTTCTGCAAATCCAGTTTAGGTCAGGTGTGGTAGCTCACGCCTGTAATCCCACTACTTTGGGAGGTGGAGGCCCACAGATCACTTACGGCCAGGTGTTTTTGAGATGGAGTGTTGCCCTGTCACCCAGGCTGGAATGCAGTGGCGCGATCTCGGTTCACCGCAAGCTCCGCTACCCGGGTTCAAACGATTCTTTTGCCTCAGCCTCACAAGTAACTGGGGGATTAGTTAGTTACTTGTGCCGCCATGCCCGGCTAATTTTTGTATTTTTAGTAGAGACAGGGTTTCACCATGTTGGCCAGGATGATCTGGATCTCCTGACCTCGTGATCCGCCCACTTTGGCCTCCCAAAATGCTGGTATTACAGGCGTGAGCCACCACGCCCGGCCAAAGGCCAGGAGTTCTATACCAGCCTGGCCAACACGGCAAAACCCAGTCTCTACTAAAAATACAAAAAATTAGCCGGGCGTGGTGGCATGCTCCTGTAATCCCATCTACTCAGGAGGCTAAGACAGGAGAATCGCTTGAACCCAGGAGGCAGAGGCTGCAGTGAGGTGAGACCGCACCACTGCACTCCAGACTAGGCAACAGAGTGAGACTGTCTCAAAATAAATAAATAAATAAATAAATAAATAAATAAAAATAAAAATCTTAAATTCAGTTCTGGCATAACTCGCTTGGAGTATATACTCTTTGTTTATGAAAATATTTGATTTTTGCAAAATAGGGAGCAGTCAACAGAGACAGAGTTCTTGATAAAACTATTTAGATGCCTAAATAATATTTTTCTATAGTGTTATTCAAATTTGATATTGTATATGTTTCCTTTTTTCTTTTGTGAAACCAGGTCTCACTCTGTCTCCCAGGCTGGAGTGCAGTGGCGGGATCACTGCTCACTGTAGCCTCTGCCTCCCGGGTTCAAGCAATTCTCCTGCCTCAGCCTCCCCAATAGCTGGAATTACAGGTGCGCACCACCACGCCCGGCTAACTTCTGTATTTTTTTGCAGAGACGGGGTTTCGCCATGTTGCCCAGGCAGTTCTCCAACTCCTGAGCTCAAGCGATCTGCCCGTCTTGGCCTCCCAAAGTGCTGGGATTACAGGCATGAGCCACCACGCCCTGCCGATATTTTTCTTTACTACTTTTTTTCCCTCCATAAGAGTATTTTTGAAGCATAAGAGCTTTTCTCTTATACTGGGATGTTAAAAACAAAACAAACAAACAAAAATTCTTGTTGGACTGGCTGAAACGTAAGATTCTATAAGGAAAAAGTCCAGTCTGCAGATATGATTCATGCTTTCATAATACTGCTGTGAAACGCGGCTACTTATTAATTTGACCAAAAGTTAAAAAGAGATGACTCAAAATATTCATACTGTGTGTTTGAACAATCTTAGCATCAACTTGGAGAAATTTCTGTCTCCAATAAGTTCTTTTTAAGTCAACCTAAAGAATTACTTAAGATAACTGTTTATAGTTTCAATATGTCTAAATAAAGCATTTTATATACTAATTGTATCCATAAAAGTGTGTGCTTCATGTGCTGTACTATGCTCTTTTATATCATATGAGTTAAGATTAGAAAACAATATCCCAGGACTAGATCTTTTAAAATACTCTAATTACTAAAATAGTTAGAAATAAGTTAATAAATCATTGTGGCATTATTCACAATAGCCAAGATATGGAATCAACTTAAGCATCTATCAATAAATAAATGGATAAACAAAACGCTGTATATAATCACAATGGAGTACTACTTAGCACTAAAAAATAAGTCCTGTTATTTGCTACAACATGCGTGAAACTAGAGGACATTAAGTGAAATAAGCCAGGAACAGAAAAAACAATACTGCCTGATCCCACATATATGTGGAATCCAAAAAAGTTAACTCATTGCAAGAGAGTAGAATGGTGGTCTCCAGCAGCTTGTCCTGGAAGGTGTTAAGGAGATGTTGGTCAGAGGATACAAAATTTCAGTTAGAGAGAATGAAGAAGTTCAAGAGTTCTACTGTACAATATAGTACAATATAGTGACTATAGTTAATTTCAACGTATCATAGAGTGTATTCTTGAAAATTACTAAAACAGTAGATAGATGCAGATTGTGTTCTCACAACAAAAATTAAGTGAGGTAATACATATGGTGATTAGCTTGATTGAACCATTTCATTATGTGTACTTATTTCAAAACATACACAATAAAAATATATAATTTTTATTTGTGAATTTAAAAAGGAAATTATGTAATAACCAGTAACTGTGCCTCTATTAATGGAAAAAATCTAATAATATTACAGATATCTTCTAAAACATTATAGCTTGTATATTAATTTAATATCCTTCTCACTTAATTAGGAAATATTATTCACTTAGAGGGGAAAATAAGTAAGAAAAACAAGACAGGGATCTGTTTTTGCCCAGAAAACAGCAGATCCCAAATCATATCACTATCTTTAGCACTTACATATTTCTAACTCTATTCCCATAATGTATTAGGCCATTTGTTCTTTATTTTAACTTTTTAAAGGTTATCATTTGCATCACATTACATATTTTGTGTTAAATAAATTGTAACAATAATAAATTATACGTCAGGTTAAAATATCTTTCGAGGACACTAACATGATTTAAGCAATACAATCTATGAAAATGTGCATGTTTAATATACAGCTATTTTAATATAATTTAGTGTTAAAATACATAATAAGTAAAAATTTTTATACTTTGTGTAAAATATTACATAAACGTGCCACTCTATTAAATTCAGGAATAGTAATATTAAGATATTTACTTAACATGGTTAATCTCTTGAGGAAGCTGAGTTTTCAGCACATAGTTAATTTGAATTCACGTGCAACTATTGGCCAACTTTTTTGTCCAATTATAGGCCCTTAAAAGTGAAGATAAATATTGAAGAGGCATAAAGGTGAAACTAAAATTATTTAGGTCTTCTCCTAATAATGGCATTTTAAACTGTCCAAATCTCAGAATTCTGAAAGATTTGGGAGGTCATTTAATTCTCTCCTCTTTCCCCCACCACTTAGCAAATTCACATTGAATTAAACTGAACTGAAACATTACTCCATAAACAATTAACTCCAAAAGCTAAGCCTGATTAGCTGCTGTTAAATTTTAAATGCTTACATTCATCACTCTTGTCTTCAAAACACTCCATTAATAAGACTACGTATACCATGAATTTAGTGACTATGTAACAAGAAGGAAGGGATAAATTCAAGTATACTCATATATGTAATGGTTATTTATCTATTCAACAAGCATTTATGAAGCATGTATTATTTCATATGTTATCATTTAAAATACATTTTAATGCTGATTTTTAATAGTATTTACTACATGCTCCTTTATAGTTTTTAAAATACATAGGTTCAAAATAGCAATTTTTATCTCATGTATTGGTTATATTTCACATCTAAATTTCAAACAGTGGTTATAGTAAATAGTATTTGTGTATTAAAGACCGAATCTATTTTATAATATTGTGGGTACATAGTTATGAAGCAGCATAATAATTTATATTACCAGAATTGACCTCCTTAGACTCAAATATGTGTGTGTATATGTATATATATATACATATAGAGAGAGAGAGAGAAAGAGAGCACTCTGGCCTTGAGTGTACTTGGCCGTCATAACTTCTGTATTGATAATACCAGCAGAGAAAGACTAGTTAACTTAGTTGTAGGGTATAATATATGCAAACATAATAAATCCTTTTTCTCTGATTTTGTATTTCTTTTTTTTCATGGTCATGTAGGTACAACAATAGTTTCCTTTGCTCTTAAAATTAAATGTGGATTTTGGAAATCATTATGGGAAAGTAATAAGATAATTCACTAGGGCAATATTAAATATAAAATATGTGGTTTTATCAAAAGAAGATAATGTATTAAGTAGTAGAAAAATATATACATATGTAGGTATATGTATGTGTGTATATATATTTGCCAGTTTATAACCTTATTTTCTATATTGATTTTTATAGAGAAACGAAGTCATTGATTCTAAGAACTTTGGAATCATTGAAGGCTTTTGGAGGGAGGAATGGACAGCAATAAAACTGTTAAGATCAAAATGATTTAAAATTTGAGGTGATATACACCTCAAGATAATTTTTGATTTAACCAAAATCACAGTAATATGTATCATATTATTTATAGTAAGTCTAATCAGTGAATCTCATTATAAAGCTACCCATAATTTAGTGTACTTAAAACATAAATGTGGTGTCATTTAACTGCTGACAAACCAGTTTTATTGACAGAAATAGCATGAGTTAAAAGAAGGATCTTGAAAAGTTTACAGCTTTATTTTTTCAAGCACCACAAACTAATAAGCAAAAACATATGAATTAGATAAAATACTTCATTAAGTTACTTTTATTGGGTAAGTCAATGTGATATGATTACATTTCAGAGACATTTAATTCTTCATCATATAAAATCACATTGATGTTTAGTTATATTTTCTCTTCTGGTGATGTAGCCATTCAAACTATTTTACTCATATCAAAGCAGAGATATTATGAAGTTAAAACTAAAGTCATTTTCATCAAAGCTAATCATAAATTTTATTTTCTTAAGTGTCTCCCAGAGTATTCACATTGCAGGTCTGTAAAGGAGACTCTTAAAAGTACTCTCTGGTCTTGGGTTCTAATTAGAAAGAATCCCATTAAACGTGGGAGCATTGCCGTGATGATAGTCAGGAGAGCAAAAACAAAAACACTCACATTTTGTTCATGAGGCTTTGGATGAACCCATTGAACACTGATATTTTAGGAAGGTATTTCTTACTGTTGAAAGTATAATTGGCCATTCATTACTTAGATGACCAGCTTCACAGTGGTTTGCACCCATTTGTGTAACTTATGTAAATGCATAAATGCTTCCTTTGAAATGACATAAAACCTAAATCACTCCATAAACTAATAAATGATAGTTGCTCGCTATCTTGTACACAGTTAGCTTTTTATTGGTTAAAAAAAGTAGGTGAACATCACAGATGCAAAATGTTTGTTGTTAAGAATGTGTGTTTACAGGTGTGGAATACCCTAAGGATGGGTAGAACTGATACCCTGCTGCAGGTGCAGACTTTAATAAACAGGAACTTGTCTTTCCTCTAATCACTTCTCTCCCTTATCATGCTTTTGGATTATCTCAATTCACATTAAGTATCACTTGTGCATAAAGCATATACAGTGTACTATATTTATTTAGGTATACATGTGACTAGATCTTCTATGAATAAAACCCAAAATGCATTCACATGAGAAAATGGAGTGGTTTAATTTAAATATTTTAGGAGTGCTAGAATACTAATAAACATCTGGAAGAACAGATAAAACTAGATAAATGTTTAGCCTTGTTATGAGTAACACACTAGCATACGATTAGGTTTATAATGGTTGTAATTTAACAAAACTGTTGTATGAAATATTTTGTTTAGCATTCATTAAAAACTGTTAATGCACTTGTGTTTTTCATGGACTAAATTTTTTGCAGCAGACGCACGTTATTAGTATAATACAAATATGCTAAAAAGCAAACAGTTTGGTGTTAAAATGTTTTAAGTAGGATTGTGAAAAGAAATTTTACACCAATCTTTATTTTTTTTCATTTTTACAGGGAAATTTTTACCACAAATTCCATATTTTAATGATATTATACCAACTCTATTTTTTAAACTCATTTTGTCACTGTTTTGTAACAGAAACACTGTAAATATTATAGATGTGGTAAACTATTATACTTGTTTTCTTATAAATGAAATGATCTGTGCCAACACTGACAAAATGAATTAATGTGTTACTAAGGCAACAGCCACATTACATGCTTTCTCTTTCACAGTAGGCAGCAGAGCATATGGTTTTCTCTTAATGGAACGCTAGCTTCTCATTAACATACCAGTAGCAGTGTCAGAACTTACAAACCAGCATAACAGGGAGATGGAAAAACTTATAAATTAGACCCTTTCAGTACTATTGAGAAGGAAATGACTGATGTTCTAAGGTACAATATTTAGCTAATACTGTGCCCTTTTCTGCACCTTCTTTCCACAAAAAGAAACTTTTTTCTTATAATAAATATAAATATAAATATTGAAGTGCAAGTAATTTTTACCCTGCTTCTAAGAGTGATTGGCACCCTGATTTTGATAATTCTTCTTAAAAATAATATTTCATTGCCTTTTTGCTCACAGTATGTTTCAAACAGCTGTATTTTCACCATTCTGTTTCAATACAGAGAAGCAGTTGAAATACAAAACTAATTTTCTTATCTTCCTAAAAGAGGAAATCCGTAAGGTAAACACAAAACGAACATGTGAAGGAAACCCTTTATTTTCTGAAGGCTAAGGCCGACCACGCCAATAGCGGAAGTGGAGCCGCCAAGAGGTCATGATTGGTAGTGAAGGGAAGAGAGGAATTTTATTTAATCCCCATTTCAGCGCGTGTGGTTTAAATCATATTTAGCCATCTCATAATAATCACCGTGATTTAAATTGATCATCCAATTTTTTTATTTATTTTTTAAGCTCCTTCTCATTGAGAATTCAGCTGTATTTGAGGAAAGAACGTATCAATATCATGTCCTAAAAGACACATTTTAAAAGTTAAACCTATATGTACGACATAGAAATTATACTTACATATGGATAACAAAACTTCACATTCCATAAATTTCATAAACTGAAGTAGTTTTATCATCTACATTTTTAATTTTTTAATTTTTAATTTTTTATTTTTATTTATTTATTTATTTATTTATTTTGAGATGGAGTCCCGCTCTGTCGTCCAGGCTAGAATGCAGTGACGCAATCTCTGCTCACTGCAACCTCCGCCTCCTGGGTTCAAGCAATTCTCTGCCTCAGCCTCCCGAGTAGCTGGAATTACAGGTGCTTGGCACCACTCTTGGCTAATTTTTGTATTTTTTTAGTACAGATAGGGTTTCACCATCTTGGCCAGGCTGGTCTTGAACACCTGACCTCATGATCCACGCGTCCTGGTCTCCTAAAGTGCTGGGATTACAAGAGAGAGCCACCGCACGCAGCCTATATTTTTACATTTTTATAGCATTTACTTATAATTAAATAATTGAGTGCTACAATAGTGAAATATAAGGTTCTGAAAAAGTTGACCTATGTTTCAGGGTTATTGGATAGTAATTGCCAGAAAGGAAACAGATGTATTAATCCTCTGATAGCCAAAAACCTGAGGAGATAACAAAGTGAATTGGTGGTTCTTTCCAAACACTTTAATGTCTACACTAGTTCAATTCACTGAATGAAAAATTTTACTTCTAAGAGTCTAGTCATTTATAATACTATGCTCTTTCTGTAAACATGTTTGTAGCTGTATCTTTCAGAGCTGCAGATAATGATGAATGACAAGAATAACTTTTAAAAGAATGTCAGGAATATATCAATAATACAAATATTATTTGACTCAACCATAAAAACATAAACAAACTTTCTAATCATTATTATCCTGCATAAGTAATGCAATAATATACGTAGCATTCTAAAAACTTATTTTCTCTTTGAAGGAGTTCAAAATTTAGCTGAATTGTGAGGATTATTCAATGTGAGCATATCTGTGACTTAGCTCATTTTTTGTGAATACCTGAAGACACAGAACCAGGAATCAATAATGTGTAGAAAGGTATCCAGGTAACATTCCCAGGGGTATCATCAGCCTGATCTCCTAGGAGTTGAACCCCAGTGTTTAAAATTTTGGAACTTACTTATTTTCCTTTCACAAAGACAAAATTATTAATTCTGTTCACAGAAAGTTCTTTCCTTTTCCCTTCCACCATAAAACGTCACAGTATGTTTATTTCATAAATCGTTCTCTTTTTCCCCTTGCCTCAAACTTTGCCATTATCTCTAACACCCTTTTGGAAACTAACTTAAAAACTATTATTGATTCAGGTCCAATGCAAACTATTCACTTAAGGGTATTTCCACACTTTCTGAGTAGCAAGCAGCCGGATAACCACGGCCCATGCTGCAGATTTAATTTGAGTATCAACAGATCCAGATTCAGTAAGCATTTTTTTTTCTTCTTACCAGACTCCGAGAGAGCCACAGGGAGTAACTGGCTGCTTGGCATATCCCTTTCCTCCATTTTGGTAGTTTCTCTATAACCCTAACAAAGGTGTGTGAAAAGTCACTGCCTCTCAGTGTGTGTTTCAACACCACTGAATCAGGAACATCTCTGCATACAGGTGTTAAAAGAAGCTTCCATCTCATGTCTAGCATTAAAACTTAAACCGATGGTTGTTATTCAGCGGAAGACAGTATCAGTGTAAAGTGCCACTGATCTGGTCACTATCTCTGGGAGGCTGCCAGAGCTTCTGCATTGGCTTCAGGGTGTCGTCTGTGAAGGAAGCCAATTAAGATCACAAGATAGTGGCTGGTAATAATAAACTTCTAATGATGTTCCTGACTGAAAAGAGGTAATTAAAATGTGTATATGGATGACCCCAGCTTCTGTCAGTTCAGTGTAGCTGTTATGCTGACAACGTCCATGTTTTGTTTAGGAAGAGGAGTTAGTGTTGTCTAAAAACAATGAAATAAGCAATTTAATAATATAGAAAGAATTGCTTTGGAAACGCACACTAGTTTCAATTTTGTCACATCCCTGATAGCATTTAGCTGACTGCTGTCTCTTGACTGGTCGATATTTTTTTGTTTTGGTTCCTGGCTGTAACTTCTCCTTCCTCCATCTCTATCCTCCTGTTCCCCGGCTCTACACTCCCACCTTCAATCCCCAACCCCAATATGGGCTTTTTGGTTGTTACATTTCAGTAGGAGTCATTCTTATCTTCTGCAGGTGCTTCTTGAAATCAAAGAGTTGTTTTGAAAAGAAAGACAATTAATTAGATCGCAAAGGAAGCCAGTCTTCTTATCACCCGATCTGGTCATGGACATAGTGCTTCACACTTTTTCCATTCCCTAACCCCACAGCTCAAATCTTTCCTGTACACCTGCTCTACTCAGCTCATCAATTTTCTGTGAGCCAGTTAAGTTCCTTTAAGCCTATCCACTGAGAGGTGGTGATAGTTCTCCAAGAAAAAGAGTGAAAAAGAGAAACAGAATGCTCCTCCAGGCCTTTATCTTGATCACACTGTTTGTTTTCACATTGATGTCTGTAATGAAACAAAGAGGATTTAATCGTGTTAAACAAAAGCCTGTTGGTACCCAGAGGAAACTCATTTAACTCTACTTCAAGTCTTGGAGTTTCAGGTTTCTTGTCTTCCCCTCTGCCGATCCACCAGGCTGAGTTTCTTACCTGGGGCTTAAAATTGTGAGGTGTGAAACTCTTCTTTTGTTTTGACAGGTGCTCTTTGCTAAACATCAGCCTAGCCTTGATGGTGATAATACACAGATGGGGGAAAATAACTTCAGAGAAGCAAATGACTGTACTTACCCAACTTTTACCTTTAATAGGTTTTGTTAGCTTCTCTCTTTGGAGTTATTTAGTATAAAGTGGAAAAACAAATTGGGCTGATGGGAAGTGAGTGTGAAAAGATAGTAGTTAAAGAGAAGACCTAGGAACAATCTCCATTGTGGTACCCCAAGAAGGAAAGAAAGGTGAATGGGTTTGAGCTGCTCCTTCTTCATCAAGGAATTAGTTGGCAGCGCCCGCATCATTAAGTCTTTTTTTCTAATGGTTTAATAGATTTGGGGGGTACAAGTGCAGTTACGTGGATATGGGACATAGTGGTGAGGCTGGGGCTTTTAGTGTAACCATCACCTGAATTGTGCACATTGTACCTTTTAAGTAATTATTCTTTCACATCCCCATTACTCTTCCTTGTTTTCAGTATCTATCATTCCACTCTCTATGACAATGTGTATGCATTATTTAACTCCCACTTATAAGTGAGAACATGTAGTATTTGACATTCTGTTTCTGGGTTTTTTCACTTAAGATAATGGCCTCCAGGTTAATCCATGTTGCTTCAAAAGACACAATTTCATTCTTTTTTATGGCTGAGTAGTATTCCATGGCATTATTACATCTTTCTAGAGGAAGAACAGACTCTCAAATGGCACTCATAACTTGACATTTGACCAAGGAGTCTTCAGACATGATTCTAACTTTAGAATGCCAGACTAGTCATCAAGAGAGTGGGAGACTCCAAACTGATAGAACTTCTCTCTTATCCCCAGAAAAGGTCTCTTTGGATAGAGAGAGAAGTCTTGAGGCCCCTCTCATTGGCTTGAAACCATCCTGATGTGTTCCTCTGCTGACTGCTCCTTTGCGGTGTTTCCAAAACAGCCTTCCTGCATTTATTGAAAGCACTGGTGTCCTTTATTCAATCTCTACCTGCTGTTACCTTTCTCTCTGTGCCTCCTAACCTTGACATCATTCTGGTGAGGAGTGGGAACTCCTTTCTGCAGACACTGATAATCAGTTATGCTGACCAGGCACTCTGAAATAAGGACAGCTGACTCACATTTTCAGGTGGTGTAAAATGGTGGTAGTTTTGAGCTTTGTCATCAGCCCAAAAGGTTCCATTGTGCCAAAATTAGGGAAAGAAAAATACCTTCTCTTTTTGCTTTATAAAAGCCCAGTCTTTCTTCATCTTTGTTCAGACAGTGGTAATAAGAGTAGGGTATCAACTTCTCCCAGAAAAAAAATCTTAGTGCTTACAAAAATTTCCCAGATAATTATTAGAGAGTTGCTATGGATTCGTGGTTGAAGGTGGGCCCAGAGCACCCGAGTGATTTGGAGTAAATTTTGTTTGTGCTGCAGAGTTCTCAGGTTTAAAATGTATGTACAAGAGCAACAAGATCATAGGATTGTTATACACAATTAATTAACGCAGAAAGTGTAGAAGTCTCCTTAAGTCGCACATTGTGCTCAGTACATGTTAACCATCATTGTTTGCAAACTTGATAGTCTTCTCAAGTCTCGCCGTTAATGCACTGAGCTTCATTGCCTTCGTCATGTATTTCATCTACAAAGCACTGGTTTTATTTGTTTCCCGAAGCTTTGGGGAAGTAGCTTCTTTTTTCATTGGGACAGGGCTTTGCCTCCAGTAGCCATTCCATCTTTTCAGCAAGAAAAACACCCTGATTTCTCCCATACACACTCTTATCTCTAAAATAACCGATTGGGCTATTCTTTCTCTTTTCTCATTCAAGATCATAAAGAAGATGAAATTGTATATTTGATTTCAGCCTTTCCTGTAAGAGCAGAAGACTTCATTGTAGAACAGACCTAGAAGGCAGAGAAAACGAACAGGAAGCTGCAGTTTCCTTTTGCATCGTTATGATCTTCACAACTTGGCACATCTTAGTGTCTGCTCTGGGAATCAGCGTCCTCAATCCTCCTTGTCTTTCTTCTTTCTCTGTAGCTAGTATACCACGAATGTAGATTGCTCGTGAATGCTGCCTTTTGCTGCTGCCTCATATCTGGAGTTTCCATCTTAGAACAAAGGCTCATCTTGGATCCTGGGTCATTTTTGTTGTTGTTGTTGTTTTTGTTCGTTTGTTTGTTTGAGACGGAGTCTCAGAGTGTCGCCTGGGCTGGAGTGCAATGGCGCGATCTCGGCTTACTGCAAGCTCCACCTCCCGGCTTCAAGCGATTCTCCTGCCTCAGTCTCCGAGTAACTGGGATTACTACTGTAGCACAGGTGCTACAGGTGCGTGCCACCACGCCCAGCTAATTTTCTTTCTTTCCTTCCTTTCTTTCTTTCTTTTCTTTTCTTTTCTTTTCTTTTCTTTTTTTTGTAGTAGAGACGGTGTTTCACCGTGTTAGCCAGGATGGTCTGGATCTCCTGACCTGGTGATCTGCCCGCCTCGGCCTCCCAAAGTGCTGGGATTACAGGCGTGAGTCACTGCGCCCGGCCGACCCTGGGTAGTTTTTATACCAAAGTTCAGTTCATTTCTTACAGTTTCCTGAAAGTTAATTATAGCTGGCATCTTTTTAGAAGGTGACAATTATTTGTTAGAAGAGTGAAGTAGATGAGAAGGCTTAATTTTAAAAAGGGCTAATAACTTTGGTCATTACTCCTCAGATAAAAGAAAATAATAGGAAAATTGGTCGGGCGCGGTGGCTCATGCCCATAACCCCAGCACTTTGGGAGGCCTAGGCAGGCGGATCACCTGAGGTCAGTTCAACACCAGCCTAGCCAACATGGCGAAACCCCGTCTCTACTAAAAGTACACACACAAAAATAATTAGCCGGGCATGGTAGTGAGTGCCTGTAGTCCCAGCTACTCGGGAGGCTGAGGCAGGAGAATGGCGTGAACCCAGGAGGTGGAGCTTGCAGTGAACGGAGAGCCCGCCACTGCACTCCACCCTGGGGCAACAGAGCGAGACGCAGTCTCAAAATTAGTAATAATAATAATAATAAATAACAATAATAGTAGGAAAACTGCAAATCTGGCTGGATGATCTTCCTTCCTTCCTTCCTTCCTTCCTTCCTTCCTTCCTTCCTTCCTTCCTTCCTTCCTCCCTCTTTCTTTCCTTCCTTTTTTCTTTCTTCTTTCTCTTTCTTTCTTTTCTTTTTTCTTTCTTCTTTCCTTCCTTTCTTCCTTCCTTTCTTCCTTCCTTCCTTCCTTCCTTCCTTTCTTCCTTCCTTCCTTCTCTTTCTCTTTCTTTTTATTTATTTATTTATTTCCATTTCTTTCTGAAACAGTCTCATTCTGTCACCCAGGCTGGAGTGCAGTGGCGCGATGTTGGTTCACTGCAACCTCCGCCTCCCAGATTCAAGCGATTCTCCTGCCTCAGCCTCCCAAATAGCTGGGATTATAGGCGCCTGCCACCACGCTCAGCTAACTTTTGTATTTTTAGCAGAGACGGGGTTTCGCCATGTTGGCCAAGCTGGTCTCAAACTCCTGACATAAAGTAATCTACCCGCCTCGGCCTCCCAAAGTGCTGGGATTACAGGCATTAGCCACCGCGCCCTGTCAAATCTGGCTGAACTCTTAAATCAAATGTTGTCATGTGACACCTAACGACAGGGATGTTCTGAGAAGTGCGTCACTGGGTGATTTCATCCTTGTGGGAACATCATAGCGTGTACTCACCCGAATCTAGATGGTGCAGCCTAGGACACATCTAGGTTATATGAAATAGCCTATGTTATTGTACCGAATACTGTAGGAAATTGTAATGTAATGGTGTTTTTTTTATCTAAACATACCTAAAAATAGAAAAGGTACAGTAAAAACATGATATTATAATCTTATGGAACCATTGTAGTATACGTGGTCAGTAGTTGACCAAGATGTCATTAATTAGATGGCACATAACTGTACCAGGAATTAAGCAAGAGGAGACAAAAGGAAGAAGAAAGAAAAAGTGGTAACCCTGACTTTTTCCAGAACCTTGTAGACCCACTTATTCGTGATCTCGACATAATATCCTATATTTGCTTTAAAAATAACAATAGTCGCCGGGCGCGGTGGCTCAAGCCTGTAATCCCAGCACTTTGGGAGGCCGAGACGGGCGGATCACGAGGTCAGGAGATCGAGACCATCCTGGCTAACACGGTGAAACCCCGTCTCTACTAAAAATACAAAAAACTAGCCGGGCATGGTGGCGGGCGCCTGTAGTCCCAGCTACTCGGGAGGCTGAGGCAGGAGAATGGTGTGAACCCGGGAGGCGGAGCTTGCAGTGAGCCGAGATCGCGCCACTGCACTCCAGGCTGGGCGAAAGAGCGAGAGTCCGTCTCAAAAAAAAAAAAAAAAAAACACACAAATAAATAAATAAAAATAACAATAACAATAGTCACAAGAATAGTGGGGAGGGGGAGAAGAGACGAGGGTGAAATTCAAACACCCATTATCTATTTTGAACAATTCAAATTGAATAGGCGTGAAATTGAAATGGGTATTGTGGCAGTAGTCTTAATGCAAACTTTATGTTTAAGTTCTTCTCAAACTGTTTTTAAAAAATCTCCAGCATTATGTCATCTCTGACAGTTGAAGCATTCAGAAAGAATATTTGTTTCTCTAACATCCTTTTACTGGGGGGTGGTGCTGGAAAATACATGGATCAGCCCATTTTACTCCTTTTAATGTAGTCATGTTGTTCTTTTATAGTGGGATTTTTATGCAGATTTATAGGGGATTTTCTTACAACAGTGATTCAAGCTAACTAGGTATTCACAAAATGAAGACTAATACAGAAAATTCTTTTTCTACTCTTTCTTCCCAAAATAAAAATTATTTGATTTGAAAACAGGAAGTTTTGACTTTGGTTTTCCTCTTTCCTACCCTGTCTGTCTGGACACAGTGAACTTGACTGGTATTTCAGGGTACAGAGGGCTGTAAGAAGTTTACATATGGCACACAAATTATTTTGTTAGGGTGCCATCTGCTGGTATCAAACAACCAGAGCATTTTTTTTTTTCTGAAAAATTAATTATTTTTTCTATTTAAACTAGACTTAGAAATTTGACTTAAATAACTTTTTGTCCTTTCTCATTTAGAATTATAGTATAGACTATTTCCAGATGGTTGTCTGATGCATAATTCTTAAACACTCCAATATGGTAATATAAAATAAGGTATAACTTTATTCTTAATTTAGGAAAATGGAGGCACAAGGCATTGCTTTGACTTACTGGTTCCTGACCTGTTTGGAATCAAGTTTATTTATTTATTTTTTTAGTTTCTATGGCTCTCTTGACTTAAAAAAAATTTTGTTAAATTTTCCTTACAGAAAAGCAATTTAATTGCTGTGTTTGTGATTACATTGGTTTCAACATGCTTTATTCATCCATTTGCTAAACTTGGTCTCTGTGCCATAGTATAAGGTACATGTACGATTTGTTGATTTTTTTATAAAGCAAGCTTATCAGCATAGCCTTTATCATTTGTGTTTGATATTAATGCTGTTCCCTGGTCTTTTCTCAACCTGCCTCTATAAGAGGTAAGGAAAAGCATAGCTATATGTCCTTGAGCAAGTCACTTACTTCCCTGTGGCTCAGTTTTCCTTATCTGTAAGTTGCAGATAATAATAGTAATCACTCCATAGGATTAAGAGTTATTCTGAGTGTTAAAGGAAATCACAGGTATAAAGATTTTAGAATAGAATAGTTCCATAACATAACAAAAACACAATAATTGTTAACTGTTTTGTCACAGTTGTTATTTAAGCATGTCAAAGAATATAAACGAGAGAATCATAACTTTACAGTAACTCTTGGGATTCTTAGCCTCTTTCAACTGAGAAATACAAAATGAATGTGTGTGTGTGTGTTTGTTTATATTTTGCAGTAGAAGAGCACACTATTATTTTCCTTACCTTCCCTCTGTCCCGTTCTATGAGTGCTTAATTGACATGAAATCTCAACTTCCTAAAATTTTGTATAAACCCTTCCATAATCTGACTGTCTACTTCTCGTTCTTTATTTCTCAATATTCTCTTTTTCAAATACTGTGTTTCAGCCATGATGAACTTTCCAGTTGCCTGAGTGAATCATGCTTTCACTCTTCAGGCCGTTGTGCATGCTTTTATTTCTTCTGCCTGAAACACCTCTCCTCTCTCCCTGGCTGCTGTGTCACCTGTCACTGACCTTCTTATCTCTTAGCTTCCATGTTAAGAAGTCTTCATCCGGGCACAGTGGCTCATGCCTGTAATCGCAGCACGCTGGGAGGCCGAAGCAGGCGGATCACCTGAGGTCAGGTGTTCGAGACCAACCTGGCCCATGTGGCAAAACCCTGTCTCTACTAAAAATACAAAAAGTAGCTGCAGGTGGCAGGAGTCTTTAATCCCAGCTACTCAGGAGGCTGAGACACTAGAATCCCTTGAACCTGGGAGGCAGAGGTTGCAGTGAGCCAAGATTGTAACATTGTACTCCAGCCTGGGCAACAAGAGCAAAACTCCTTTTCAGAGGAAAAAAAAAAAAGAAAGAGGTCTTAACATATGGATAACATAATCCCTTTCATGGGCTCCAGTAATATTCAGTACTCCATCTACTCCAGATTGGAAGGAGTAGGGTCTAGCTAATATTATACTCCCAGCTTCTAGATCATTATCTACTTAACAATTATAATGTAATAAAAATACAAATGCTTAATAACTAATTCAACAAATACGCGTTGAGTGCAAACTTTCTGCTAGGTACTTTTCTAAGCCCTGAGCAAAACAGACAGAAATTCCTGACTCTATTGAGTTTAATTAACTCTATGTTTTTGCCTCAGTTTTCTGTTTCTGTTTGAGGCCACAGAAGGAAAACCAACATGAGAGAGTGCAACACCCTGGGGCTCACAAGGTGGGGAGCTGTTACTTTCCCTGTCTCTAGAGTTAAAGGGAAGAAGCAGCAAGGTGTTTGTCTGGGGAAGACTGCTTCGTGGAAGCCCTGGCCTTCATTAAGGGGATTCAGTCGGCATGCAGTGTCGTCTAAGAGCAGGGACCGAGGAAATCAACTCAGACATCTCTTGCTTCTCCCTCCTTCCTTTTCCTGCTGTTTCCCTTAATGGATTGAAGTCAACTGAAGCCAGAGGGCAGGAGGCCCAGCTAAAGTAGTCTACACAGCTCAGCCTCCTGTAGCCCAATATAGGGGTCAGGAGCAGCAGAGTGAATCTGGAAGGAAAAATGGAAAATATTCAGCAACAATCTTGATAAAAACTCTTAAATTATTTTCTTTTAGTTTCTGAATTACTTTGTAAATGAAGAGTATTCGTAGGGCCGGGCGCAGTGGCTCACGCCTATAATCCCAGCACTTTGGGAGGCCGAGGCCGGCGGATTACGAGGTCAGGAGATCAAGACCATCCTGGCTAACATGGTGAAACCCCATCTCTACTAAGAATACAAAAAATTAGCTGGGCATGGTGGCGGGTGCCTGTAGTCCCAGCTACCCGGGAGGCTGAGGCAGGAAAATGGCGTGAACCCAGGAGGTGGAGCTTGCAGTGAGGGGAGATCATGCCACTGCACTCCAGCCTGGGCAACAGAGCAAGACTCCGTCTCAAAAATAATAATAATATTAATAAAGTATTTGTTCAAATAATTGGCGTTGTGTGTGTGTCCTGCACCTGCGGGAAATTCGGGCTTATTTTTATAAACCCACGCCTTTTAAACAAATGTTAATGTTCTGTATATTTGAAGGCTTTTTTGTTTTTTTGGTCAAATGAGAGAATTAGGCAATTTAATATGAATGTGTCTATGAAGCTCATTTCGGAACTTTTAAAGGAAAAAAAATATTTGAAATTCTGTGATCGTGGAAGAACTATTGGTGATGCCAATCATTCCCATCATTTCTGAGCCCCTCCTGGAACTGCTGCAGATGCAGTCATGGCTCTGTGCTGTAGCTCATGTCCTGAGGAGTAGGCCAGAGGAGAGTTACATAGAAACAGAAAAAGGTTACTGAAGTCCCGCCGGTACCTTTGAAGAGACCAAGATGTCTTTTTAATGGTGGAGGTTCAATCTGAGTGTGTCTGAAACCCAAAAGCACAAAAAGCAAGGACATTGCATTAACCTCTGCATCATACCACTCATTTTTCTGTCATCGATTGTATCATTTTCCTTGAAAATCTTATTAGAATTTTGCTTGGCAAGGCTACTATAACATAAGATTTAGGCTTTCACAGGAAGTACTATTTTCAGTCATTTATAACTCAGGTGGATACACTTGCTGGTAGGTAAGCTTATTTTGAGAACAATTTAGTCCCTTCTTTCTGAAACCCCACCTTTACACTTCCCTGTCCCTAGTTTAAATGTTAGTTTTTCTAATAGCTTGATACTTAACACCAGTCACGTTCCACATTGTGGGGGTACCAGCTTAGATGAGTCTTTCCTTCTAGGGGTTAAAATACAAACATACCGAGAACAAACATGATATCTTATAAATTTGGTACTGTACATCTTTCTTAGAATTGTCTGGTTCATTTTTGAAATTAGATTCTCACAATATTCATTGTTGTGAGATTCTGACTCCTTTTAAAAATGAGAAAACAAGGAATGTAAATGAGTTCCCAGAACAAATCAATGTATTCATTGAGGATCTATGGCATGTACCCACTATCTGGCAAAGAAACAATGCTCATCTGAATGGCCATATCTCTTATAGTTCTGACCTACTGTACCTTTGTTTTTTGAAGCTTTTAGATTAAAATGTACTTGAGGACCAAATCCTCACTCTCTACCTTTTTGTCTTTTCTCATTTAGAATCGTAGTATAGACTATTTTCAAATGCCAGCACAGTGCCAGCAAAATGCATGTAGAAAGTCAATAAATACACATAGGACTGATTTTTTTGCAGAGCTATTTAAGGATAACCGGGTCTCCAGAACTATTTTGAAATACTTTGTGATTCTAGCCTTAGCATACTACAATATTGTGTTTTCAACTGCTAACAATGTACAAAGATGTAGGTCAATGGAGTATATTGAATGTTTTAGAAAACTTGGCCAGGGTTAGAACTCTCCATTTGATTAGATTTCTGGAAAGAGGATTCAAGTATGTTTATCTCAATTGCACAAAGGAACAGGTTTGCATTTCATATTTTAGCTAAAATTTTCCCAAGAAGTCAGACACTTTATTCATCTTTAACAAATAACTGTTTTAAAGGTGACCTTGTGCAAGAGAGTTTGGTCTCTTCACAAACACAATAATCTCCTGATGAAGAATTCAGGGTTGATAATGAATTCCTTTATAGATGTAATTAATGAATAAGAAATCTAATATTCTGTAATTAACGGATAAGAATAATGATAGTGGCAGGGGGTAAGTGAGGATGGAGGAGAGGGTGCTGACACATGAAATATTGACACCAAAAGCAGACATTACCAACTCTAGGCAACCCACAGCTTGATGAATGTATCCAGTGGCAGAGATTTCCAAACCAAAACAGAACCTTCCAGGGTTTGCTAGACTGTGAACCTCCACTGCTGGATTCAAACTTCTCCAGGCTGGAAATTGTCTTGTTATTGCTTCTCTAAGACTCCCCAGAGAACAGGGGCTCTCTATAAACTTATTTTTTCCTTTTTTTTTTTTTTTTTTTTTTGCCTACACGGAGCCTCGCTGCGTTGCCCAGGCTGAAGTGCAATGGTGTGATCTCAGCTCACTGCAACTTCTGCCTCCCGGTTTCAAGCAATTCTCCCTGCCTCAGCCTCCCGAGTAGCTGGAATTACAGGTACCCACCACCACACCTGGCTAATTTTTGTATTTTTTAGTAGAGACAGGGTTTCACCATATTCGCCAGGATGGTCTTGAATTCCTGACCTCAAGTGATCCACTCACCTCGGCCTCCCAAAGTGCTGGGATTACAGGCGTGAGCCACGTGCCCAGCCCTAAACTCATCTTTTGCAAAACAAAAAGAAAAGGACAAACACACCGTTTGGTCTTATCTTGGCTGTAGCAAAACATACCAAGCAGAATTAAACTTTCATTTTGTTTATCTTCATACCCTCTGCAGGGAGTAACATGACCTTCATTACACATAACAGGTTTTCTCAAAACACCTAGAAAATGAATGCATGTATCTAGGCCTCTGTGTGTGTGTGTGTGTGTGTGTGTGTGTGTGTGTGTGTGTGTGTGTGTGTGTGTGTATGGTTACAAAGATGAGAAACCCAGTTAAACTAGTTCAGGAAAAAATGCTTATTATAATAATATAATAAGCTCATCAAAATGGAATACAACTAAGTCATATACAACCTGGAACTAGGACAGAAACCTCTTCATGAATTGAAGCAGCTACTTGACCACCTTTCTTGGCTTTTCTTATTTGTTTATCTTTCTCCAACTCTCTTTCCTTCCCTTTCTACATCCTTTCTCTATAATTCTCTCTCCTCTATATTCACCTACTGCTTAAGTTAAACACTATGCTTCCTGAATATATATTATCATTTCCCAAGGTTTGCAAATGTTTTGTCACTGATTTATGCCAAACCTCCTAAAGTATATCCCCAATTCTAATACTGTTGTAGCAGGACACATCTTTTCCAGGTCCCAGAAACCTTCATTTTTCTATTAAAAAAAATAGCCTTGTTTCCAGACCCTGACTCATATCAATCCTTTATAGTGAAAGGTAATGACTCCAGCCCACTCTCGGTTTATACTGTATACACAAATAGAGCAAGGGAATCTCATACATTCCTAAATTATAATACCAAGGCAAGAACATAGTATCTGGAACTGGAAATTCATAACCTTCAAGCTCAGTCTTCTACCCTATTTTTTAGACCACTAAAAGTTGAAGTATTTTCACTATCAAAGGATTAAAACTATGCCAGGCCAAATAGGCACTGTTCTCCCAACTCATCTCTGCTTACCTACCACCTAATGATTGCAGAATGCAAGTGGGATAACAAATTACCTATTCTAGATTAATAATAATAATAATAATAATAATAAATCTCCTTCTTTAAATGGATATATAATCAGCTTTCAGGATTTTTCAAATATTGATCAGGTTCCCAAGTAAAGGGTCCTGCCTCATGGAGTGTTCAGAGACAAATAATTGTGGATATTTTCAGTCATCTCTCAAAGACTCCCAATTCTAACCAAGGCTCTTCCATCTCAGGTAACACAGACACCAATCAAGGTAACACACACACACAAAAAAGTGATCATGGCAGAGTGTTAATAAAGAAAAGATAATAAAATTGGAGAAGAACTCTCAGGAATCTTGTTTGAGATGAGCCTCATGGAAGAAGGAGACCAATCTGAAGCTACTCTCTCTTTGAATGCACACAGGCTCTCTCATCTCAAAGAATCTTTCTCTCTTTCTATCCTGACTGTTCTGCTTCCCTCTGAGCCTATGCATCAATTGCACTGGGGATGACAGTGCAAGGATGAATAGGACAATGTCCCTGTCCTATGAGCTTAGAGACCAGCAGAGATATTCCTATCAGATATACAAGGACAACTCAGCAAGAGTTGCAATGTTACAGAAGATAGTGTTCTGCAACAATGCAGAAGGTCATGTTCTATAATGTTGCAGAAGATACAGGCGGGAGGGAAGACTAAAATGCAGGAATGTTCATCTCCATATGGGCAGAAGGCAATTTACGTTTTAATGGGTTTCAAGGGAGAGAGAATATTTACAGCAAGCCTTCAAGATAGCCAGGTATGGTACAAGGAACCTAGAGAAGTAGGCAAAATCCAGGCCATGGATGTCCCCATGTGACATCCTAGGGAAAGCTGAGGGGATTCCACAGTCTCATTTGGATCATGGTCATTCCAACAGCAATGTGAGAAATAATTTGTACCTAGGCCTAAATACAGATCATGAATCCTATGGACCTGAATAGCACTGTCCAGAGAGAGACAAGAAAGATGCAAATCCAGGAAACTGGGAGTCAAAGAGAAGATGAAGATAAAGAGGGGGAAGTAGGTTGTGCTTAGTACTGTTGGTGACTGACCACAAAACCGCGGAATTCTGGGTAAGCTTAGCAGGTTGATCTGCTCAGTCTCAATCTTCTGATGGCCCCTCATGTCTGACAAGGGTAAGCGCTGTCCGTATCCTCCCATTTTCAGACCGTGAGCATCTCCTCTATTTTCTGCATCATGTCCGAGTCTCAACAGTCAGAAAAAATTGTGCCTGTACCTCATTCTCAGTTCATCTGCCATTTCTGCACCTCTCTGATCATTTTTATACCCCCTCAAGTCCCCCGACCTGGCTCTCTTTTACACTGTCTACTCTATGAATGGCTTAGTCCTGAATTCTAGCTACAAAGTTTCTTTTTTTTTTTTTTTTTTTTTTTTTTTGAGATGGAGTCTTGCTCTGTCACTCAGGCTTGAGTGCATTGGCACCACCTCTGCTCACTGCAACCTCTGCCTCTCAGGTTCAAGTGATTCTTCTGCCCCAGTCTACTGAGTAGCTGGGACTACAGGCATGTGCCACCAAGCCCGGCTAATTTTTTTTGTATTTTTAGTAGAGACGGCATTCCACCATGTTCACCAGGCTGGTCTCAATCTCCTGACCTCGTGAGTTTCTTATCTTCAGTTGCTTGATGCCCTTAGTTTGCAATAACCATAAGGGAGCACTGTGTGGGGAACCTGTAACTTCAGAATGTAGGTATGGCTCTCCTGATATGTGACTGTGTCATATTGAGGAAACCTCACATGTCTTCAGTTTTCATATCTGTATAGCAAGAGGCTTTTATTAGATAATTTTAGGAGAAATTATAGACATAAAAGTGTCAAGAATTACCATCCACCTGGAATAGGGACCTGAAAATGCTTATTGAGGAAACATGTGGAAAAGAGGAATTTTGGAAGCAAAAAGACATGAATTTCAAGAGTGGTTCTATCACATTCTATATTTACTTCTTTGAACTTCTGTTTCTTCATTTGTAAGACGAAGCTAACAGCTATATTGCTGAGGTATTTTTGCGAATATGTGAGGAAAAGCACTGAGTAGCTCCCATTTGGTATGCAGCAGACAGATAACCAATGGCATCTATTGCTATTATTACTTGGAGTTAAATTCAATAGAAAAGAACATTTAAGTAAATTCCGATGAGTGTATTTATGACTCCAACAGTGTGTTTTCTTAGCTCTGAGTCTGTCATTCAGGACTTAATATTTTTTATTAAGAAATAAACCGCTAAAACCATTTAACAATACCCTCACTGTCCTAATGACAGTAATATATGGTCTACAGTCATGCTTAACACACAACAAAAATCTACTTCAGCATTAAAAATCAGAAAAGGTGATAAAAACTCAATCTTAATTCTCCTATGTCCATGGATATTAATTCATAAGAGTTGTGATTTAGGGTTTCTAAATAGCCACATATTTTTGTAACATTGTAAGTGGTGATGTTATTTTCTGTAATTTTCAAAAATAAAGTGTTTGTTTTGTATTATTTATAATAGTTACCTGATTTGAAGTGAGACCAGAGAAAGAAAAATAAACTTGTGTGCACTATAATTTGTTTTGAACAAGAATGTAGGATTTATTGAATGCTGTAATTTGACTTACTGCATATACAAATATCATTAGAAAACAATGAAAATTCACATACACCACTTTGTCATGTAACATTAAGGTAGCAACATGGTTAGCTGGGGAAATATAGTGCAAATTAAATGGCTTTTTCCAGCACTGCCTAATCCTTCTGGCAAGTTCTGCAGAGTAAGGGGTTCTCATTCTCTGAATCTAAACACACTGGCTCATGGACATAGGTCAAAGTTGTACCACAAGTAATCGCTGCCAATGATTACTTACATGGGTAAATGATGTACATTTTAAAGAAATTAGAACAGAAAAGTTTATTTCTACAGTGTCATTTTTGTTCCCAATTTGCATGTTTACTTGAGTGGAAGAGAAATGAGTAGAGTCTCAAAGGAGAAGAAAACAGTATTTATTGAAAACCTGTGTAATCACTTAAATTTATATAAACATGTGTGTGGGAAGTCTGAAAATTTTGGAATTTTGAAAGGATAATGGGATAATGCTTTTTTGCGTTAAGCCACTGAGACTTTGGGTTTTATATTTGTCACCACGGCGCAGTCTATCCTATCCTGACTAATACATCTGTGTATTTATGAGTTCACTCGAGGTAATTTATTATTATTTTTATATTACAGATGACAAAGCTGAGACTTGAAGAGATTTAATAACTTTTCTGGATAGAAAGCAGTCCAGATGGGATTTAAATCCAGCTGTCATTTGAACCAAGATATTTTTTGAATTGAAACTATTTCTTATATCATATATAATGTGGCTTATGTGTGAATGAATCTACTATTTTTGCATAAAATATGCCTGGTACGTGAATAAAACTGATTCCTTTTGTCCCTTTTTATCCTTAAGTTTTTCAATGTATCCCTACTATGGCCATCCTCACTGCATAAGTAAAGCCTCCTTATTCTATAAGGAAAAGTCCTTCCTCCTCAATACAGAGTTAAACAAGATACTAAAATTTGTTTCCAATATGTAGCAGAGGAAAATCTGTCTCTAAGAAGAACTCTCTCTCCCCATTCCAATTAAAGCCTGGGTGTAATTGGAAACAAATAAGGGGCAAAAGCCCATATATCTTGGCTACTTGATGATTCTGATGGGAGTTCGGTCTTTACTGGACACATGAACCAAAGTAATTCTTGAGAGCCTATCATTTACAATAGGTGCTATGGACCTAATATTGTTAGCACCTGTAATTTGGATTGGTTTTCTAGTAATAGCAAGTGAATGACAATATCTCTCCCCATATTTATCTTTTGTAGGCAAGGCTGTGTGTTTTCAAGAGTTGTGCATGGCTCCATACTACTGGTGTAACTTTGTTTTGTTTTGTTTTGTTTTGTTTTTGATATGGAGTTTCACTCTTTGTTGCCCAGACTGGAGCACAGTGGCATGATCTCAGCTCACTGCAACCTCCGCCTCCCGGGTTCAAGTGATTCTCCTGCCTCAGTCTCCCAAGTAGCTGGGACTACAGGCACCTGCACCACGCCCAGCTAATTTGTGTATTTTTAGTAGAGATGGGGTTTCACCATGTTGGCCAGGGTGGTCTCGAACTCCTGACCTCAGGTGATCCACCTGCCTCAGCCTCCCAAAGTGCTGGGATTAGAGGCGTGTGCCACTGCGCCCCGCCTACTGGTATAACTTTAAAGCAAGTCCTTTCCGTGGAATAACACGAGTAAATGTATTTTATTTCAATCCTATTACCAAAGCTTAAATGAGTCCAAAGTGTATGCAGTTTTTATAATGAACAAAAAGTAAAAAAAAAAAAAAAAAAAAAAAAAAATGAATTTTTTTTTGTAAATTTAGTAAATTTTAATTTACTAAAAATTTAGTAAATTTTAATATCACCTGTATTGTGAGAAACAAAATTCAGCCTAAGAATGACCTGACTGGTTGGGTGCAGTGGCTCATGCCTGTAATCCTAGCACTGTGGGATGGCTCACCGGAGGTCAGAAGTTTGAGACCAGCCTGGCCAATATAGTGAAACCCCATTTCTACCAAAAATACAAAAAATTAGCTGGGCGTGATGGTGGGTGCCTGTAATCTCAGCTACTCAGGAGACTGAGGCAGGAGAATCTCTCGAACCCAGGATGCAGAGGTTGCAGTGAGCCGAGATTGCACTATTGCACTCCAGCCTGGGCAACGAGAGCAAAACTCCGCCTCAAAAAACAAAAAATAAAAAATAAAAGAATGACCTGACTATGAAACTCTTATTCAAAACCCACTTTTTTCCGTTAAGATACAAGGAACTATTGACTTGAAATGGTGAAAACCTCTCTATTTATGCTTTAGAAAGACCAGTAAAACCAAGATGATGCTCTTTGAGTAGCTTTTAAGACAAATGTTTGAATATTTTGTAGATTTTCAAATATAGAAAATATCAGGCCGGTATGATGACTTATACCTGCAATCCCAGCAATTTGGGGAGGCAGAGGTGGGAGGATCACTTGAAGCCAGAAGTTAGAGCCTGGGTAACAAAATAAGACCTCAGTCTCTGCAAAACATAAACAATAATAATAAAATAAAATATCCGGGCATTCTGATGCATGCTTATCATCCCAACTACTCAAAAGGGTAATGCAGAAGGATTAGTTGAGCCCAGGAGGTCAAGGCTGCAGTAGGTTATGAGGGCACCACTGCACTTCAGCCTAGGTGACAGAGCAAGAAGCTCTCAAAAAAGAAAGAGAAAGGGAAAGAAACGGAAGGAAGGAAGGAAGGAAGGAAGGAAGGAAGGAAGGAAGGAAGGAAGGAAGGAAGGAAGGAGGAGAAAGAAAGAGAAAGAAAATATCAAATCTCCTGTAAAAAACAATCAGAAAATGGAACAAAAATATATAAAACATACAGTAATTATTATCTTGCAAGTAGCTCAAATCTTTAAAAATGCATCTGTCCACATTAGTTATCTGGCAGTGGCCACTGTACCACTAGAAATATTTCAATAATTCATTTCCCCTGCACATTTGTTTCATATGGATTGAATTAGAAAGCATGGAAACTACAGATTAACCTAAGCATTTATGGATGCTTTAGTTTGAGTTTTGCAGAAAATTCTCTTATTTATTAACAACATGCTACATATATATGAAGCCATGTGGTTTTCTATTTAAAGCCTGTAGTGAAAAAAAAACCTTAGTGAATTTCAAAAGGAGATTATGCCTTTTTCTTATTGTTATTGACATGTATTCAGTGTCAAAATAATGACTACAGCAATATGTGGGAAAAATATTTAAGAAAGGTTCAGAAAAGGGTGTCGAGCAGACACATCAGACCATAATAAAGCCATCAGATAGGCATTCATCTTGGACATCATCAACTTTTTGTCACTGTTGTTCAAGTTTATTCTAATATGGTTTTGTTGGTATTGTTGTTAATTAAATACTGTATATAAGAACATGGAGCCATTTTAACAGGAATATCTTCAGGCCACAATACAGATGGAGTCATGCAAATAACCAAAATGACCACCAGGTGGCAAAGTATACAAATCTACATCATTCAGATGGGCTCTTCCAGAACAGAAAGTGTCTTGCAGCAAGCAGGTGGGGCTGGGGCGGGAGGGGACAGCTTCTTTTATGATTGTCTGCTGGCTAGAGAATAGCAAAATTATACTAATTTCTCAAAAATTGGTAATTACCCCAAATTCCTAGTTCTTGAGATGAATGTATGTATCATGTTACTATTCTAATTTATTACAAATTTTTCTGTTTTAGAGCAAAATTGAAAATCTTAAATCCCAAATATATATTTTAAAATCCAAATTATTGGGTGTCTCTCACAGCATTTTAAATTCATTTGATATGTATACACGAGTCAATCGGAGAATGGGAGTTATTGCTCCTCAAATTCAGAACCATTATGTGATTATATGATTAGTGCTAGTTATCATAAAATTACAGCTATTTATATTTCAAAAATTTTTAGTTTGGAACAGCTAGATTATAAGACTTCTTCTTAATATTGTTGTTTCCAAAACTCTGTGATCTTTTTTTTTTCCCCTATAATGTAGTTTGAGAGATCAATTAGTTTTCTTTTTCTTTTTTCTTTTCTTTTTTTTTTTTTTTTTTTTTTTGAGATGGAGTCTTGCTCTGTCGTCCAGGCTAGAGTGGTGCAGTGGCATGATCTCAGGTCATTGCAACCTCCACCTCCCAGGTTCACGCCATTCTCCTACCTCAGCCTCCCAAGTAGCTGGGACTACAGGCATGTGCCACTGTGCCAGCTTTTTTTTTTTTTTTTTTTTTTTTTTTTTTGTATTTTTAGTAGAGACAGGGTTTCACCATGTTGGTCAGGCTGGTCTAGAACTCCTGACCTCAAATGATCCACCCACTTTGGCCTCCCAAAGTACTGGGATTACAGGTGTGAGCCACCATCCCTGGCCAGTTTTCAATCTAGTATATAATAATCTATAACTGAAGGCCTGACCTCCTGAGTCCTAGACAAGAAAATCTAAAATATCCATCTGGATGTGCCATACATAATTTATAATTAATATATTTAAAACTGAGCTCATTGTCTTTCTCCCAAAAGATCTCCTCCTTTCATCTGATTTCTCTCCTGTTAACCCAAGGCTGAAACCCGGGACTGCTTAGTATCTATTCTTTTGTTTCTCTGCACCCTTCATCATCTGGATCCTGCTCACTTCTTTGGTCTCTACTTCTCCATTCCCTTTCCCCAAACTTAACCATGTTCTCCCGCCCTTCTGTGGCTTGGCCATGCTTCTTTTTGTTGCCTGGCTACTACTCCTGGGGTTGTAAATTGACATGCTTTCTGGAAGCTTTTGGCATAATGTATAAAATACCTCAGAAAATCCATATTCCTGTATTTGTCAACTCCATTTCTAAAAATGAAGTCATGAAAAAGTTGATCTAACATTTTGTAAATATTATTTATAATAGGAAAAAAACCCAGAAAACTTAAACTTCTAGGAATGTTTTGCAGTGACCAGGCATGGTGGCTCATGCCTGTAATCCTAGCACTTTGGGAGGCTGAGGCGGGCAGATCACTTGAGATCGGGAGCTTGAGACCATCCTGACCAACACGGAAACCCTGTCACTACTGAAAATACAAAAAATTAGCCAGGTGTGGCGGCGCATGCCTGTAATCCCAGCTACTTGGGAGGATGAGGCAGGAGAATCACTTGAATCCAGGAGGCAGAGAGTGTAGTGAGCCGAGATCCCACCACAGCACTCCAGCCTGAGCAACAGAGCCAGGTGACACTGTCTCAAAAAAAAAAAAATAGAAATAAAAATAATTTTAAAAAAAAGAAAGAAAAGAAAAAGAAAAAAAAAAGATTTCGCAGCTATGTAAATGGTATTTTCAAATACATAATCTCATGGAAAATGTTTGTGATGTAATATTAAGTAAAAAGCAATGTTAGAATAAAACTGTTAAATGTGATCTGCTTTATCTCCCCTAACAAAGAAAACTCAGTCAACCTTCACACCTAGACCTAACCCAATAGCATAATTGCACTTGGCACGTGGTATTATAATTATCTTCATTTTTATTTAATCTGTCTCTCACACCGTTCTTCCTAAACAGATAGTCTATGAATCACTTTATCAGAATAATATGTTGCTGTTTTTATATATTCAAATTCTGAACTTATAGAATTTAGCCAGACCCATAAAATTATCAGAAATTTTGCTATGTCTTTTTCTAGTTTTATTGGGTGACCTTGGTGATTTCATTTATACCCTCTGATGTAGCATAACTATTTCACAGAATGTTAGAGTTGAATTAGTTACCCGTGTGAAGCAGCTGGCACACTGAGGAGCACATGATATCGTTACTCTTGCTCCACTTTCACCCTGACTTCTCTATGTCTCACCCCACCATCCCACCCTTCCTCTCAGTCCCCTACACTTCACTGCACTATTTACTGCCCCCTGTTATCTCCATTGTGACTGTCCTTTATTCCCGGAGTGATGGGTCTAAGAGCACTCGTGGGGCCAAAGGAAAACGTTATACAACAAAAGCCGGGTAGAAACTAGGACACAAGATACACTGTGTCTCAGTAAATGAATGTGACTGGAATGAAGAGAAGGTATTCTGCTAGTGGCCAAGGACACTGGGGTAAAGCAGAAGTCCCACCTTGATTGCATCTATCTCAAGACAACAGGAGAAGTAGCCCAGGCCACGCCGGGAAGACTGACAAAATGCAGCCTCCTAGTCTCCGTTAGGGCGACTCCACAGAGACAGACCCCAGGAGGCTCCTAAAAAGCAAGTCTGACTTTTGAGGAGATAATGTGAGAAACCCTCTGAGATTTCATAAACCATTTGAAAGGAGCCTGAAGCCAAACCCGCTTGTTGTCATTGTCACTTTCTCACTGTACGTTGTTTTTTCTCTCTACCCAGTTTTCCCATCTATAAAATGGAGACGAAAATGATAGAGCTATTATGAGTATTACAACACTTAATGCATGTAGGGTGCTGACAGTGGCTGGCACATAGGAAGAGTTAAATAAAAGCATGCAAACATTATTGATGGGTGGAAGTCAGGTCTGGGGTTCCCGTGATTTTGCCTGTGGCTATTAAACCATGGACACCCCATGTTGGTTATCGTTTCGATCATATCCTTTGGTTAATTCCCCACGCTCATGTAGTCTCAGGAAAATGATGAGGCAAATTATTAAACCAAGTTAAAATCACTCACCTTTGGTCTAAATAGGACACTCCCTAGATAACTGGTCCATAATTCAATAGAACAAATTTGTTACATTTCACTAACGGAATCATTAAAGCACAATGATCTCCTCAGAGAAAAGGTCTTGAAAAGATTAATCTTAAACTGAACCTTCTAGACAAAAGCAAGATTTAATGTTCCAGCTTTTGTTCTTGAAATAGAAACTATGATATACTTTTTCCAAATGAATATTAATGGATATAATTAAAAGCACATTATGATAGTCTACTGATTTATTCTGACAGTGACTGAGAATTCTTTAGACCAAAACTTAACTTACATATGTAGGCATGAAAGACTTAAAATTGCTTTTGTGACTTATGTTATGATATAAAAGGTAATCAATTTTAGTTTAATTAGCCAACACTTTGAAATTACTGATATTCTGATATACCTGTGATATTGTAAGTCAAGATTTAAGAACTTAATGTTCTCATATCCCCTCTTAATCTCATCAAAATGGGAACTTCTTCCAGTATAGGAAATAATATTAATGTATAGAAATTTGTGTTGAAATAAGCAATTCTCCAGATGAATTCAGGTGAGTTTTAATTACTTAACTATGGACTTTCCCATTTAATTTTAAAATATATGCATTATATTTTATAATTAAAACCAAACTTATTTGTGATTATTTTATTCAAAGAGTTTCAACTCTAATTGATTTTACCTGTGATGAAAGTTTTTGCGGCCAGACACAGTGATCCATACCTGTAATCATAACACTTTGGGACGCCAAAGCAGGCAGATTGCCTGAGCTCAGGAGTTCGAGACCAGCCTGGCTAACTTAGCAAAAGCCCATCTATACAAAATATACAAAAATTAGTAGGCTGTAATGGCATGAACTTGTAGTTTCAGCTACTTGAGAGACTGAGGCAGGAGGATCACTTAAACCCAGGAGGTCAAGGCTGCCGTAAGCCAGGATCACGCCACTGCAATCCAACCTGGGTGACAGAGTTAGATCTTGTCTCAAAAATGAAAAGAAAAAATATTTGCTAAAAAATATCCCCAAGGAAAAAAAAAATCCCCTAAAGGGAAAAAAAGAGATTGCTTTCAAATTTATAGGGCACCATTCTCATTTCACTATTGTAATTCACTTAATAGATTGTTAGCTTTATTAAAATTATTATATATACTGAAATATAACCAGGTTTTTAAAAATTTTCTACTTACCCTAATTCCACCAATTTAGTAAAACTTCACTAGAAAATTTCATCTTTCCAACTCAGTTTATTATCCATTTTCTGAGCTGTAGTGGTTTGATTTGTTTCTCGAAAAAGATGTATCCACAGGCTAACTACTTGAATCTGTGAATGTAACCTTATTTAACAAAATGGTCTTTGCAGAGGTAATTAGTTAAAGGTCACAAGAGGAGGCCATTCTGGCGGGGTGGGCCCTGTGTTCAATGGCACATGTCCTTATGAGAGACAAACAGAAGAAAGACAGATAAGAAGGTCATGTAAAGACTGAAACAGAGATTCTAGTTATTCTGCCATAAGCCAAGGAGCTCCTGGAGCCGCCAGAAGGTGGAGGAAGAAAGGAAGAATTCTATACTGCAGCTGTCAGAGAAAGCTCACATTTTTATTTGGACTTCTGGCCTGAAGCAACTGTGAGAGAATATGCCTTTTTTTTTTTTTTTTTTTTTTTTTTTTTGAGATGGAGTTTCACTCTTGTTGCCCAGGTTGAAGTGCAATGGTGTGATCTCAGCTCACTGCAACCTCCACCTCCAGGTTCAAGCTATTCTCCTGCCTCAGCCTCCCGAGTAGCTGGGATTACAAGCATGCGTCACCATACCTGGCTAATTTTGTATTTTTAGTAGAGACAGGGTTTCTCCATGTTGGTCAGGCTGGTCTCAAACTACCAACCTCAGGTGATCCGCCTGTCTCGGCCTCCCAAAGTGCTGTGATTACAGGCGTGAGTCACCCCGCCTGGCCCTGCACCTCTGTTGTTTTAAACCAAGTTTGTGGTAATTTGTTAAGGCAACCTAGGAAATTAATACAAAAGCAATCTCTAAAAATTAATTAAATAGAAGAATTACTTTGGTTATATATTTAAAGATTGCCTTTTTACTTAAAAGTCTGTTAATATCAGATATCCTTCGAAAAAATGATTTCAATAAAATGTTAACTGAATTGATTGCAAGTAAATTCAATATGTTTATCTCATATTCAAATTTGCTGCTTATAGCTGATTACAAGGTAAAATGTGTAGCAATATTTGATGCTAGTTCTCTAGAGTGATTCCCTACTCTATTCAATTCTCCATTCTTCAGTGATGTTTCATTTCTAAAAACAGTTTTAGGTGAGACAAAGTTATCACTTTCGGCATCACTTTAGCCTCATCATTGATTGGCCTAGTTGACCCTAGCTGTTAGGGTGGCAGAACAATTCTCCCTTCACAGGAAGATGAGAGGGTCCATGAAGACATTACTGGCTCCTTTTCTGACCCCAATCCTCTTTTTTCCGTACTGTACCATTGGACATGGGTTGCCTTGAGACAAGGGAGGGATGAAGGGAAACAGGGAGGGAGACAGAGAGAGAGGGAGAGAGAAAGAGAGAGAGAGAGGAAGAAAGAGAGAGAGAGAGAGGAATGCTGAGTTCCTTTGTCTGAGAAAAGTAATGGGAATTGAGATGTGGAAGCTAGATGAAAACAGAAATAAGAAGTTTGTGGAAGCAAGTTCCACCTAATGAGGAGTTCCCATAATTGAACAAGCTAAAGGACTTTCAAAGAGAACAGGATGTCTAATATTTCATATCATTTTGTCTGCTGTCACATAGGCCCGTATCATTATCCTTGAACAAATAATAGCAGCTAACACTTATTAGATGTTTATGGTATATAGGCAGTTTATATGCATAATTTCACTTTATTCTCTTAACAGTTCTATGGGATATGAACTATTATGAATCCCAATCTTCAGGAAAGGTTTACAAAATGCACATGTCTCATGGAAGTGATAAGTCGGTAAATGAAGGGCAATATATTCCCTTTGGGTAAATATAGATTAGAGAAAACGCAAGGGAGATAATTTTTTTTTTTTTTTTTGCAAGCAGGAAGAGATGTCACAGTGGGAGAAATATCAGACTACCCCCAAGAATCCCCAAGAAATCCTCGATGAAACATTGTGTTTCCTATCTTAAAAAGGATATGTATGTGCTTAATTTCTGCAGGATAGAGCGGCTCGAGAAGACTGAAAGACTTGAATAGACTCAGGCAACTGATATCTGAAGGCTCTAAAGCAACATCAATGGACTAGTTCATATGATATGATATATATAATGAATGAATGATTTGTCTTTTCTGTATTCTATGACTCTTATCAGTATTTTGGCTAGTACAGATTGAGACATTTATACATCCCATTTTTTCCCCCAATTCTGAGAATAATTTTTCTTTTTTTACAGTACAGAGATTTGAATCAATTAGAATTTTAAAAATCTTGAACAACTTTTGATAAGGTTTTTCTAATTAAATGTTAATGGGAAATTTTATTACAAGGGGCCAGGTGTGATGGCTCATGCCTGTAATCCCAGCACTCTGGGAGGGCGAGGCGGGTGGATCATTTGAGGTCAGGAGTTTGAGACCAGCTTGGTCAATATGGTGAGACCCCGTTTCTACTAAAAATACAAAAATTAGCCAGGCGTGGTGATGCATACCTGTGATCCCAGCGACTCGGGAGGCTGAGGTAGGAGAATCGTTTGAACATGGGAGGTGGAGGTTGCAGTGAGCCGAGATTGCACCACTGCACTCCAGTCTGGGTGACAGAGCGAGACTCTGTTTAAAAAATAATTAAAATAAGTAAAATAAAATAAAATGTTTACAAGGAACACAGTCTCCACAGAGTGAGTTTTGTCTCTAAAAACACATCGCGTATTTGTAGTAATACATTACTTTACATTAAGCTCTAATTCTAGATACTTAAGAGAACCTCCACAGACATGAGTTGATTCTCATGTTTAACCAGACTCCAACGTTTATATAATATGTGGGTGAAAAAAAACTATTAGTAGGTATTAGCTGAGTTTATTGTTAGTTTATATAATATATGGGTGAAAAAAACTATTAATGGGTATTAGTTGAGCAGATCAAATTGAAGGAGTGAGACCTGTGTGTTAGTGACCAGGCTGAGATAGCAGGAAATAGTGAACACACACTGAGTTGCACTGGCCTTCCATTCCCTCTCCTTTGTCTTCATTCCCTTTTATCTTGCAAGGTTTGAGAGTACAGTGCTCCAAAGGGACATCCAGCCCCCTGAGAAACCTGTAGGGGAACATAACCCCCATCGGTTCTTAGCCGGACTGGACTCCGTCACAAAAGGCAGATTAATAAGAGAAAAACAAACAGAAGTATATTAACATGTATATTTCATATACACATAGGAGACATCCAGAGAACGAGTAGTTTTCAAAGAGGTGGCTTTGAATTTCAGCTTATATAGCAAATTCAACAAAGAATAGTAAACTTGTAGATAAATGATAAGACAAAGGAAAAAGACTTTGAGTTTCTCAGGGCAATGACTTGTGGGAAGGCAAGTAATTGGCAGATAAAAGTTAGTAAAGCTTGTTAATGCAGATGTATCTTGTGCTATCTCCAGGACCATAAAGGTCCAAAGTTATCTTCAGGGGCTAATCTTGTTCTGTCTGGGAGAAGAGGGGGCAGGATACCTTTTGTGTTTGTAAATGTGTGTTACGCTTTTAGACAAATGGAGGAGAGCAGAGAGCTTTCTTGCATCTGCTGCTTTTTGTCTTCAACTCACCTATTCTTCATATTTTAGGGTGGCATATTCCACCCAGGCAGGGACCTTTCTGGGCCTCAGTATTTCACACCTGCTGCAGAAGCTGTTAGGCCCTTCACATGCAACTAGAAGGCCTTACTCTCCAAGTCTAAATTTGAAGGAGAAGAAATGATGAATATAAACACCAGCTTTGAGGCACATTCAGAACGAACTCTTGTGATCCTTCTCCAGATCTTTGTCTCTTACAAATAAACACAGTCTTACTTAAAATTCCCTGCACACTTTTGAGAAACGTTAAGAATAGTTGAAGAAAGAAAACCATGTCAAGGATCTTGTGTTCTAATTAATTTTGCCATTGGATCTCTTAAAATTAGAAGGCAGGCCCTGTGCTTTGGTGTAGCATGAGTCAAATTGGTTGTGGTGAAAAATCACTTTTAAAAAAGTGTCTAGTTCATTGCATAGTTATACTTTTGGAAAGCATACTAAAATGAATTGCTATAAGAATAAAATAAAAAGGACAATAAAATAGAATTCCGATTTTTTTATTATTATACTCAACAGCATAAAATTACTAAATTATTTTAAATATTCCTAAGCATTTACTTTCCATTTTTGTACTTATTTTGTAGTGCCCAATGACCAGCCCTACTCCATAGATTTCACTTTGTATAATACTACTTTAGTGTCTTGATTAGAGAGTTAATATTATGAATACGTGAAAGCTACTGATTGTTTTTAAGTAAGATTTTTTTTTTTTTTTTTTTTTTTTGGAGCTGGGAATGATTCCTGCAGAAACCTCTCTTTATGACCTTCTCTATTTAACATTAGAGGTTTAAAATCTGAGGGTTGGGAGGAGGAGAATTGTGTGAATAAATTCAGCTGATACAACACACATTTTTAAAGTATTAATGGGGCTTTCTAATTGTTTTGATTCCCAGAGTATTTCCTTGGCCCATCTCAGAAGTAGTAATATCACCTCATTGTCAACTAATCCTTATTTCTCCCTGCACTTAGGGTAATATAAGTTAAGCCAGTAACAGTAACAATTAGGCTCAAATTTTTTTCCAGAAGTGTGCAACATCATGTATGCTGAAACAAAACCAAACAAAATAGAGAACCTAGAACATGTGTAGTGACTAACACTTTGGACTCTGGAGGCAAAGTACCTGGATTCAAATTCTGACCCCATTAGCAATTAGCTATGTGACCTTGGGTAATTTACTTAATATCTTTGTACCAGAATTCACTTATCTGTAAAGTGGAAATACATAGAATGTCTACCAAACTCTCATAGAATTATGACAAAGGTTAAATGAAATGCTTGAGTTTTTGGCACCTAAGCTACCTAAGTATTACATATTATTATTGTTTGGACATTTATATTAGGCTCTAGACTAAAGCATACTTTCAAGATTGGTTCGATGACTAGGACTCAAGAAATCTAAACTTTGGTTTCTGGTTACTGTCAAAATGGGGTAAACACATTCCACCCTGTCTCTTCTCCCAAATTCAACTAAAAACCCTCAACATACTGCATAGGGCAGCTATCTGAGGATACTGAAGATTAAATGGTAGCAGGCCTAATGGATACAGAAACCAGAACTTGAATCATCACCAAATCAGCAATGAATTGCCCATTCTAATTCTCTAGCATCTTCTGGAAATGAACTCAAAGACAGCCTAAAATGTGGGAGTGCCCATTGAATGTCAGCAGGAAAACCTCTAAGAGAAACTCTATTTCTTGACTAAGGAGCAGAGATGAGGCCCACTGTGGTGAGAGAGAGTGGGGAAAACTCGTGTTGTCATTTTTCCTCCTTTACTGTTGTTTCTCACCCGAGCCACCAAGGCAATCCTGAAACAGCTGTGACAGCAGTGGCAGTGACAGTCAGGCAGTCACTAACAACTCTGAATGAGGGAACCCTTTTCTTTGGCCAGAATAACTGTGGTCCCAAAAGTATGAAAGGTGACCCATTGTTTCTTTTTCTCTAGGTATCCTGCTGGTTGATCCTGGAGAAATTCAGTCATAGTAATTATGAAGCTGAGCAGAAAATCTTAAGCTCTGGCTTTCTAGCCAGAAAATCACAAAAGGGATTTCTGAAAAACAGAATGCATGAGGAAGATCACAGAGAGGAGAGAGCTCAAGAAAGTAACTCCGGAAAGTTGTATATAAACTTTTGGCCTCGGTCTCAGGTTATAATACCTAGATCTGACTCTATTCAGCTTATTAAAGCCTTTGAGAACTAGATTATGGGGTAAACTACCTGGGTCCTAAACTGACACTGGGTGGTGCACACAAAAGACAGATCCAAATAGCACTGCAAAGATTTTAAAAACTGAACCGATTTCAGAATTATAGCCCACAGAAGGCAACTAGAAATTTGCAGCCTGAATTTAACAGGATCAATTAAAGACCACTAAAGTTAAGAAACAAATAAAACAATCAATATTCTCCATAACATTTAAATAAGACAAGAAATATAATATTTGAAATATTCAGGATAAAAATCCAAAAGTTACTCAACATACAGAGAAATAAGGAAATAATAACATCACACAAGAAAAATGACAAAGAACAGATGTCAATCCTGAGTGGCACAGATATGGGAATTAATGGATAATGACTTTAAAGCAGCTATTTTAACTGCACTCTGAGATAATGCCAAATACTCTTGAAACGAAATGGAAACATAAAATTTCAGCAGAATGATAGAAAACATAAAAATGGAATCAAAAGTAAATGTGAGAACTGAAAAATGACAATAAATAAAAACTCACCTGATGGATTCAAGAACAGAATGGGGGTTGCCAGGTGAGATGGCTCACACCTATAATCCCAGCACTTTGGGAGGCCGAGGTGGGCGAATCATGAGGTCAGGGGATTGAGACCATCCTGGCCAACATAGTGAAACCCCATCTCTACTAAAAATATAAAAATTAGCTAGGCATGGTGGCACGTACCTGTAGTTTCAGCTACTGGGGAGGCTGAGGCAGGAGAATCACTTGAACCCGGGAGGCAGAGGTTGCAGTGAGCCGAAATCACACCATTGGACTCTAGCCTGGGCAACAGAGTGAGACTCCATCTCAAACACACACACACACACACACACACACACACACAGCGAAAAAACAAAAAACAGAATAGGACAGAGGAATTAGTCAGGAAACTTGAATATAGGTCAATAGAAAAAAAAGATTAAAAATAACAACAACAACTGAGGAATATGTGGGACAATAGCAAAGGCTGCAGTTTGTGTTATTAGTATCCCAGAAAGATAATAGAAGGACTATGTTTCAGAGAAACATGGTAATTATAGTAGACAAATCCCTCCCTTAAACTCTTAAAATGTGTACGATGATTGAAAGCAATTATTATAATAATATAATGTGGTTTTCAATATATGTACATATAATGCCTATTAAAACCACCACCACATAAAGAAAGAAGAGTAAAGGGAACTAATAGGTAGTAGAGTTTCTATATTCCACCTGAATGGTAAGATATTCAAGTTTTACATGGACCATGAAAAGTTAAGTATGTATTTAATAATCCTTAGATCAACCACTAACCAAACAATACAATTATAAAAGTAAAATACTCAATAAACAAACTAAAATAGAATACTAAAAAATATTCTAATAATTCAATAGAAGGCAGAAAAGGGAAATAAGGGAATAAAAAACTGAGAGAAATAAAATTTTAAAAATGACATCATGGTAAACCAACATCTAAAAGTATTAATAATTATATTAAATTTAGATAATCTGAATATAAGAATTAAAAATATATCTTTATAGCAGATAGAAGAAAAAACGCAAGACCTACCTATTTACAAGAAATTCATTTTATATAATTATTTATGTGGGTTTAAAACAAAAGAATGGAAAAAATATACTATGCAAACACTAACCACAAGAATTTAGAAAAACTGAACAACAACATCAATCAACTAGATTTAGTTGACATTTGTGGAGTGATCCACCCAACAAAAATAAAGATACTTTTCAAGTACACATGAAACATTCTCAAGGTCAGTCATATTCTTGGTCATAAATAAATACTAACAAATTCAAGAGAATTAAAATCATACAAAGTATATTGCCTAATCATAATGGAATTACAATAGAAATCAATAACAGAAAGATACAGAAAAGTCTTCAAATACTTGGAAAGTAAAGAATACACTTCTAAAAAATTCATGGGTCAAAAAGAAAGACTAAAGAACAGTTAGAAAATGTTTTGAACGTAAAAAAATTAAAATACAACATACCAAAATTTGAGACACACAGCTAAAGCAGTGCTTAGAGGGAAATTTATAGCATTAAAATGCTATATTAAAAGTAAAAGTCTCAAACCAAAAGTGTAAGTTGTGGCATAAGAACTTAGAAAAAGAATATCAGATAATCTTGAAACAAGAAAAATAAAGGAAATAATAAAGCTTGACCAAGAAAATTTAAAACAAGCTGGGCCAGGTGATTCACACCTGTAATCCCAGCACTTCGGGAAACTGAGGTGTGTGGATCACCTGAGGTCAGAAGTTGGAGACCAGTCTAGCTAACACAGTGAAACCCTGTCTCTACTAAAAACACAAAAATGAGCCAGGCATGGTGGCACGCACGTGTAATCCCAGATATTCAGTAGGCTGAGGCAGGAGAATCACTTGAAGCTGGAGGCAGAGGTTACAGCAAGCCGAGATAGGCCACTGCACTCCAGACTGGTGACAGAGTGAGACTCCATCTCATAAAAAAGAAAAAAAAAAATCAAAAATCAATTAAATTAAATGTAAACATTGGTTTTTTGAAAAGGTCAATGAAATTATGAAATTGATAAACCTCTAGAATAACAAAAAAAACAAAGAGAAGACACATTGGCAAAAACAGGAGTGAAAAACAGAAAATCATTGCAGACTCCTCGTATTAAAAGCATAACAAGGAAAAAATGCAGATAAATTTGTGTGCGTGAATTTAATAACTTAGATGAAATTGGTCAAGAAATAAATAAAAATGAAAAGAAAGAAAGTCGACTATACATGCACATGACTGTCTGTGTAGCATATTCTAAGGAATATACAAAAAGCTCCAAGAACTTATAAGTGCAAAATAGTTGAACAGGCACCTCACAAAATGAGGCATACTGATGAAAAGTAAACACATGAAAGATATTGAGTGTTATTAGCCATCATGGAAATGCAAGTGAAAGTCACTGTGACATACCACTACATACTGATTAGAAGAAGTAGCAATACCAAATGCTAGTGAGAATGCAGAAAAACTAGGGCTTTCATAAATTGCTGATGGGAACTCCAAATGATGTCGACATTCTGAAAAACAGCTTGTTAGTTTCTCTTAAAGTTCACATGCACTTACCATACAATAACCCAGCAATCCTACTCATGAGTATTTAACCTGGAGAAATTATACTTATTGCCACACAAAAATTTGTATACAAATATATATAGCAGCTGTATTAATGATCAATCCAAACTGGAAATAACCTCAATGTCTTCTAACAGATTAATGGATAAACAAACTGGATACATCCATACAAGGGAATACTTCTCGGCAATAAAATAAATATACTATTGATTAACAAACAACACAGGTAGATCTGAACGGCATTATGCTGAGAGAAAGAAGCAAACCTCCAAAGGTTACATACTCTGTGATTCCATTTATATGGGATTCTGAAAAAAACAACATATAGGGATGTAGCGCAGTTCAGTGTTTTTCAGAAGTAAATGTGGGAATATATTTGATAATTAAGGAGTAGTATAAAGATCTTTGGAGTGATAGGACTGTTCTGTATCCTGAATATGGTGGCAATTATTCTAATCTAAATGTGTTAAAATTCATAGAAATGTATACCAAAAGGGGTCAATTTACTGAAAATTTTAAAATAATGATAAATAAATATGAATATTGTATATGTTCATAATTTAATGTTCAACAATGAAAGCAAACTGTGGCAATTTCATTTATCAATTTCTCTTGTTCAGAGATATAAGAAATTATGTTTTGCCGGGCGCGGTGGCTCAAGCCTGTAATCCCAGCACTTTGGGAGGCCGAGGCGGGCGGATCACAAGGTCAGGAGATCGAGACCACAGTGAAACCCCGTCTCTACTAAAAATTCAAAAAATTAGCCGGGCGCGGTGGCGGGCGCCTGTAGTCCCAGCTACTCAGGAGGCTGAGGCAGGAGAATGGCGGGAACCCGGGAGGCAGAGCTTGCAGTGAGCCGAGATCGCGCCACTGCACTCCAGCCTGGGCAACAGCGTGAGACTCCGTCTCAAAAAAAAAAAAAAAAAAAAAAAAAAAAAAAAAAAAAAAAAGAAATTATGTTTTATTGCGGTACTCATAAGATTAATGAGATAACGTTCGTGAAATGTTTTGAGCTCCTTAAAAGGAAGTTGCCATACAAATATAAAGTGTTGTATTCATTACCCAGGCACTAGTTTTTTATTTTGCTTGTATGCTGAAGCCTATGATCATCTTCATTTTTCAAGTTATTTTTAATGAATTGTAACAATAAAATGTGGTAGCCAAGATATAAAATGAAACTCATGTGTTAATGAAGCTAAAACTTTGTAATTAGAATTTGAAATATCAGTCTGTCCAAAGATAATTGGCTCTAATGATTATTTCTCTATGTACACAAGCTACAATTTTTTGAAGCCCAAATGTGGCTTATTCTTCACAGTTTTGCCTACAGAGCATGCTTCAAGCTGGTATCTCCTCTGAGATGTCCTTAGCTTATCTGGGTTTCTGAATGAGGGAATCAAGTAAAAAGAAATGAAAGTCTGATAATAAAAGAGTACACTACCTTCAAAATAAAGTAATAAAAATGCAGTCAGTTTAATTTGGACTCTACTTCTATTACTATTTTTAAATCATTTAATCTATTTATGAACATAAGCACAACTTAAAGATATTATTTAAATTCATGGACTCCAAACCAAAATTGTATAGCCTTTTTGTTAATTACAAAATTTAAAAAAATCCACAATTCCTCTTGTCAAAGATCTCCGGTACTTATTCTGGACTAAGTATGAATGGTTCTTTCTGATATTTGAGGCTATCTATTTGATATCTATCTCTGCTTAACCTGGACAATGTTATTTCCTGAGTCTACCTTTATAGGAACGCAACATTTCATTAGGACCTTTCCCCCACGCATGTTAGGTTCATTATTCCTTCTGTATTTTAGTTCAAGTGATGCTCCTGCTTCTTTGCCTCCATCCAGAGGAGCAAAAACTCCTGCAAAAAATCTAGTTTGTTAGATATTTTATATGAGACCTACATATATGGGTCACACTCAGGAATTTGTCTCTAGCAATCCCTATCTCTGGGAAGCTAGTGGAATCCAGTAGTCAACTAATACTAGATATTATCTACCTTCAGGTGTGGAGACAAAATTATGAGGAGAAAATAAAAATAATCCATTCGAAGTTCCTTAATAATTGAGATCACTCAGTATTTGAAATTGAAATAAAGCTCAACCTCAGTTCTCTGAGCAAGCTAAGCTCAGTATCTCTAAAAGAAAAGACTCAGGCCAAGCATGGTGGCTCACGCCTGTAATCCCAGCACTTTGGGAGGCCAAGGTGGGTGGACGACTTGAGCTCAGGAGTTTGAGATCAGCCTGGGCAGCACAGCAAAACCTGTATCTACAAAAAATACAAAAATTAGCTAGGTGAGGTGGTGTGCGCTGGTGGTCCCAGCTACTCGGGGGCTGAGGTGGGAAAAAAAATATTGGGGGTGGGGACAGAGTCTTACCCTGTCGCACAGGCCTGGAGTTAGTGGTGTGCTAATAGCCCACTGCAACCTCAAACTCCTGACTGAGGGATCCTCCCTGTCAGATTCCTGAATGGCTGGGGTCTACAGGTACACACCCCTGCACTTGGCAACTTTTATTTTTTACTATTTTTTGTAGAGACAGGGTTTTGCTTTGTTGTCCAGGCTTGTCTCAAACTCCTGGGCTCAAAGTGATTTCTGCTTCAGCTTCTCAAAGTGCTGGAATTACAGATGTAAGCCACCATCCCCACCCAATACATTCTTTAAAACCACATAAGACATGAAGATTCTTCCATTCTCAGAAAAAAAATCTTAATTCAATATCTTACTATTTCACTTTAGGTACAGAAATAAATTTACAAAAAATGTTCACACTTTACATCAGGGAGTAGCTCGTAGTCCATATTCACTTAAAGAAACTCTATTCTCAGAAGTTCCTAAACACATTCTATGATACAAAAGAGGTCTACATAAGGATATGAATTTCCTTTTTCAAAACAGCATTTGTCTTAGAGAATTAGAAAACATAAAGAAAATTGAAAATATTATTCAGCAATCCCACTTCTGGGTATATATCCAGAGGAATTGAGAAAGGTGTTGAAAAGATATCTGCACTTCCATGTTCATTTCAGCATTATTCACAAAAGCCAAGATATGAAAGTAACAGTATTCATCAACAGGTTAATGGACAAATAAAATGCAGTATATATACATGATGAGACACTACACACCCCGAGAAAAGAAAATTCTGTCATTTATGACAAAATGGATGGACCTGGAGGACATTATAAAAGTGAAATGAGTCAGACACAGGAAGGCAAATATTGTATGATCTCACTTATATGTGAAATCTAAAAAACTCAATGTCATAGAAACTGAGTAGAAAGGTGGTTACCAGAGGCTGAGGTAGCAAGTAGAGGGATGGGGAAAGTGGAGATGTTGATGAAAGTTTACAAAGTTTCAGTCAGACTAGAGGAATATGTTTTAGTGATCTGTTGCATTGCATGGTGACCACAGTTAATTATAATTTGTTGTATATTTCAAAATTGCTAAAAGAATACATTTTTAAAATTCTTACCACCATAAAGAAAGATAAGTTGGTGAGTTGATGAGTGTGTTAATTAGCTTGATTTAATCTTTCTACCATGTACACATAGATAAAAACATCACATTGTTTTCCATAAGTATACATAATTATTGTCAGTTAAAAATAGATAAATTTATATTAAAAGAGTTGACAAAATGTATGCATTATTGATATACTGTTATTGAATTGCAGTTATTGTCATTGCAGTTCTACTCCTGAGTAGAATAAGGCTCAGTGAGTTTAAAGTAGTTTGTCTAATTTCATACAAGTCTTGAAGTTAAGACTTGGACCCATCCAAATTAAATCATGGCTTTCATAAAAATTTATAAATTAAAACATATGTTAGAAGATATCTTGTTTAGATTCTTGTCTTGATATCAAAATGAGAAATGAACTCAATGAGGTGAAAATTATATCAAAGCCCTGACATTCATTTCTATGGTCCAGAAATCCATGGGATCCCTGGAGATTTTATGGACATAGTTCCACATTTTCAGGTATCTTTACAGTAGCACCCCACTCCTGGTACCAATTTACTGTATTAGTCTGTTATCATACTGCTAATAAAGACTTACCCAAGACTGGGTAATTTATTAAGTAAAGAGGTTTAATTGACTCACAGTTGCACATGGTTGGGGAGGCCTCACAATTATGGCAGAAGGTGAAGGAGGATCAAAGTCATGTTTTACATGGTGGTAGGCAAGAAAGCATGTGCAGGGGGGAACTCCCCTTTACAAAACCATTAGATCTCATAAGACTTATTCACTATCATGAATACAGCACAGGAAAGACCTACTCCCATAATTTGATTACCTCCCACTGGGTCCCTCCCATGACATGTGGAAATTACAGGAACTACAACTTATGTTTTAAAGGGAAGCAGAGCATAAAAGTTCAGAAAATTTGCAGATGGAGATTCAAGATAAGTTTTGGGTGGGGATATAGCCAAACCATATCATTTCACCCTGACCCCTCCGAAATCTCATGTTCTTAGATTTCAAAACCAATCATGCCTTCCCAACAGCCTCCCAAAGTCTTAACTCATTTCAACATTAACTCAAAAGCCCACAGTCTGAAATCTCATCTAAAACAAGGTAAGTTCTTTGCATCTCTGATCCTGTAAAATCAAAAGCAAGTTAGTTATGTCCTATATACAATGGGGTTATAGGCGTTGGGTAAATACAACCATTCCAAATGAGAGAAATTGGCCAAAATGAAGGGACTATAGGACCCGTGCAAGTCCAAAATCCAGTGGGGCAGACAAACCTTAAAGCTCCGAAATGATCTCTTTTGATTCCATGTCTTATGTCCAGGTCACACTGATGCAAAAGCTGGGTTCCCATGGTCTTGGACATCTCTGCCTCTGTGCTTTGCATGGTACAGTGACCCCTGCCCTGACCCCCCTCTTCTGGCTGCTTTCATGGGCTGGTGCTGTCTGCAGTTTTTCTGGCACACAGTGCAAACTGTCAGTGAATCTACCATTACGGGGTCTGGAGGACAGTGGCCTTCCTCTCACAGCTCCACTACGCAGTACCCTAGTGGGGTCTGTGTGGAGGCTCTGAACCCACATTTCTCTTCTGCACTGCCCTAGCAGAGGTTCTCCATGAAGGCTCCACCCCTGTAGCAAACTTCTGCCTGGACATACAGGCATTTCCATACATCCTGTGAAATCTAGGCAGAGGTTCCCAAACCTCAGTTCTTGACTTCTGTGCACCCACAGGCTCAACACCATATGGATGCTGCCAGGATTGGAGCTTGTACCCTCTGAAGCCACAGTTCAAACTGTACCTTGGTTCCTTTTAGCCATAGCTGGAGCAGCTGGGATGCAGGGCACCAAGTCCTCAGGCTGCACAGAGCAGGGGGCCCTGGCCCTGGCCGACAAAACCATTTTTTCCTTCTAGGTCTCTAAGCCTGCGATCCTAGAGCTGCCAACAAGGTCTCTGACATGGCCTGGAGACATTTTCTCCCTTGTCTTGGTGATTAATATTTGGCTCCTCACTACTTATGCAAATTTCTACAGCCAGCTTGAATTTCTCCTCACAAAAATACCTTTGTCTTTTCTATCACATTGTCAGGCTGCAAATTTTTTGAACTTTTATGCTCTGTTTCCCTTTTAAACATAAGTTCCAATCTCAAACCATATCTTTGTGAATACGCAAAACGGAATGCTTTTAATCGCACCAAAGTCACCTCTTGAATGCTTTGCTGCTTAGAAATTTATTCTGCCAGATACCCTAAATCATTGCTCTGAGGTAAAATTTCTGCAGATCTCTAGGATAGGAGCAAAATGCTACCAGTCTCTTTGCTAAAATGCAGCAAGAGTCATGTTTATTCCAGTTCCCAACAAGTTTCTCATCTCAATCTGAGATGGTCAGCATTTGGTCTAAGCCATTCAACAAGTCTCTAGGAAGTTTCAAACTTTTCCCCATTTTTCTGTCTTCTGAGCCCTCAAAACTGTTTAAATCTCTGCCTGCTGCCCAGTTCCAAACTTGCTTCCACATTTTTGGGCATCTTTACAGCAGCACCCCACTCCAAGTACCAATTTATTGTATTAGTCTGTTCTCATGCTGGGAATAAAGACATAGCTGAGGCTGGGTAATTCATAAAGAAAAGAGGTTTAATTGGCTCACAGTTCCATATGGCTGGGGAGTCCTCACAATTATGGCAGAAGGTAAAGGAGGAGCAAATTTACATCTTACATGGCAGCAGGCAAGAGAGCATGTGCAGGGGATCTCCCCTTATAAAACCATCAGATCTCGTGAAACTTATTCAGTATCAGGGAACAGTACAGGAAAGACCTGCTGCCATGATTCATTTACCTCCTACTAGGTCCCTTCCACAACCCATGGGAATTATGGGAGCTAAAATTCAAGATGAGATTTGGTTGGGGTCACAGCGAAGCCATATCAGTACTTTATTAGTTTTTGGACCTCACAGTTTTTGTAACACGAAGACATTTTCATTTATCTTGTAGATAACTGTGAGCAAAGTCTTTGAAAATTTCAAAATATGTGAGTACAATGATGAAAGCAATTTGGAGGAAAATAAATGTGGCAGTGGAGTGTAGAGTGCATTAGAGGAAGAAGAGCCTGAAAGGTTACACTTAGAAGTCTGTAGTACAATTGATTTGAGGCTAAAATAACAAATGTGATTTCAGATCTGTTGAATTTAAAATCAGGGTGGGATCTTCAGATAAAAAAAGTTCTATCAATTTGTAGAGATGAAATTGGATTGTACTTGTGGGAGTGAAGGTAATAGCTGAGTTCATGGAAATAAATCATTTCAGAGGAAAAAATATTGAAAGACAAAATAAGAAAACATTAGGAACCACATACAGAGGTAGGTGTGAGGAGTAGATTAGTGTTTGCTGAACTGCAATATATGCCAGCATTTTGGCTAAGAAATTTAAATATGTGTCTACTTAGCTATCCCAATTGCACTGTAAATTATGTATCATCATAGTCCTACTCCTGAGAAGAATAATGCTCAGAGACTTTACAGTACTTCGCCTAAGTTCACACAAGTCTTGGAGTTAGGATTTGGATCCATACCTGTCAAACTTCAAAGTTCATGCCCTTTTCATTACCTCATCAAAACAGATGTAGGCAGGACATCAGAGAAGGAAGCCCATAGGGAATACGGGAAGTAACCACATCAGTATTTTCATCTACTACATTGCCAGCACATAAAAAGTGGTTGAAAATATTTGTTGAATGGCTAAATAATAATAAACTATCACTTACTGAAGCTGTTATCGATGCCATGGGACAAATATTCACTGTTTTAGATTCATTATTCCATTTAATCTCTTAAACACCCTGAACAAGACATGACAGTACAGTGTTCTCATTATCACCCAGAATTCAAGCCAAGTTTTATCTGTCTACATATTTGGGTTTTTAACCTCTACACTATATTGAGAAAATTGATCAATATTAAGTTAAAGGCCACTGATCATTCTTATGAGAAGAGATTATTGGTGACAAAAATTAGAATTTTAAGTCTGTAGAACAAATTTATGACAGGAGTGTGACACAAATTTATCTATGGAACAAACCGTCACATGTATCCCCAAATCTAAAGTAAAAGTTAAACAAAAATAGTATTTTATTTTATAGGCTATACACACAGAAAACAAAGAGAAAAAATGGGACAAATTTGGAAGAGAAAGACAATATAGAAAATGTTTGCTAGAAGGATAAAGAAGATCCATGCTGACATATGTATATATGTGCATGTGTGTCTGTGTGTGGGGGAGTGTGTTTGACTGAGCTTATAGAAAATCAAACAATAATTTGTTGTTAGAAACCAAACACACCAAGAACAATTGGTGACTGTGGTGGTGGAGTCTGTTTCAATGGAGTTAAGAAAGCATAAGGAGAAGAGTCAGTTAGAAGGGTTACTCAAATTAAACAAACAAACAAAACCAAAAACAGTTTTTTCACTGAATGTGCAAGAAAAGTTTAGAGTGAGTTGAAATAGAAACAACTCAAAACAGGAAGACAAAAAAAAAAAAAGAAAAAAGGAGCTCACAATGCTGAGGAAATTATGCAGAATAGTTATCCCTGGTGCTACATTTTTGTATATGGAAAAACAATTCGGCAGGTCCTCGTCGAATGACATGCTGCTGTTAGATGAGATTAGGTCTTAGGGTTTAAAGGTTTATGTGAGCTATATCTACACCCACTCATAGATAGAGAATGCTTTTACCCACTCGGGTACAGGGAGTCATAATGTTCAGACACTCAGAGCCCAAAAGAGGAAGAAATGGATTAAATGTAGTTTTTAAATTAGATGGTTTACTTTCAAGCGAATTAACATTTAATGACCTGATAGTTTAGTAGCTCATCATGAGAAATCTGAAAACAAGAAAAAACTTGGAATTCTCTGAATATTTCTAACTCATTTTGTATTTTTATTTCTAATAGATTATATAATTTTTGTTTAATGTCTTATGAACACTCTTAAATTAGTTTAATATTATAGTCTCTGGGGACTTCTAGAATAGTACCATGAAACCCTCAGCAAATCCTTTCCCAAAGGGCAATGACATAACTGGAAAAATTGTTGAAACAACAATTTTAGGACTTTAGAAATTGGCCAAGAGCAGACGCCAAATTTCTAAGCATTTATTCGAGAAAACTACTAAAACTAAACAAGAATAATGGGAATCTACGGCCTTTTAGCTTGCTCTCATTCTCCTCTATTATCTGCACTCTGAAAAAGTAGTTCTACTAGGGTGAGGCAGGCTGGGAAAAACAAGGAACCTTGCTAATGGAGGGGGCTGACAATAGCAATGTCGGTTGCAAACAATCATGGAAGGACAACGTTGCAACTCTCTTTAAGTTGGAATACTGATTCATGGAAGGACAATGTTGCAGCTCTCTTTAAGTTGGAATACTGATTCATGGAAGGCCAATGTTGCAACTCTCTTAGTTTAGAATACTGATTGGGGCAATGAAAATACTAGCAGAACAATCAGAAATTTAATAGGAAGATACAGATAAAGTTTCTACATATCCCTGGTGGCTGAAAGGCTACACGTATTTACAAGGCTCCATACACACTCAGAAGAGACTGAAGAAAGCCTTAGGCATCTACCCTTCCCTGGCTGAATGTAAGGCCTTGCACACACAGAAAGTAAAAGGAGCTGGGGGAAACTTATTAACTGTTTGAATTTAACCCACACTTAGATACACCAGAAAAGTGCAGAACTTTATTGGTTCAAGGCACTTAAACACGATGTCTGAATTATTATTGTTTGATCACTAAGCTATTCTGTTACAGACATGGCTCCTAGGCAGCCAGATTTAAAAATAAAAACAACAACAACAACAAAAAATTAAAAAAACAAAACACCCACTAGAGACATCAGCAGCTGCCAAGTATGGGGAAGATAGATTCTAGAATTAATTTTGGAAAGTTACTAAACAAACAAATAGCAACAGCAACAGCTACTGTGGAGGCGGGGGGTGGGGGGGATGGATCACAATACAGAGTTGCTATGATACATTATGTAAAATATCCAGTTTTCAACAAGACACGAAGAAGCAAGAGCAACGTGTGAATGCATACATCACACTTTGGGGATTTCAATGGAAATTGTCTCCGATGAGGTGGAAAAGAGAGGGAGAAGACTCAAATGTTGGAGCTAATAGACAGACTTCAGAGCAGCTATTAAAAATATGCTTTAAAGACTTGGGAGAACACATTTAAAGAATTAAAGGAAAGTATAACAACAGTGACTCAGTCAATATAAAATATTTCTAAAAAAAGATAAGTGTATTTCATAATAAAATAGAACCAAAGAAAGAAAAAGTTACCAGAGGTACTTAACAGCAGATTTGTTCTGGTAGAAGGAAGAATCAATGAAGCTGAAGATACATCAATATAGATTATCCAATCTGAAGAACAGAAGGAAAAAGAATGAAGAAAAATGAATGGAGCCTCAGAAACCTTTGCCACTCACCAAAGCATTCCAATTTATATGTAATGGGAGTCCCAGACAGAGAAGATAAAAAGGGAGAGAAAAGTCTTTGAAGAAATAACAGCCTAATTTTTCTCAAGTTGGATGGAAAGCTGTTTATCTACACATTCAAGAATTGCAACAAACCCAAGTAGGCTAATTGCAAAAAAAAAAAAAAAAAAAAAAAAAAAAAGAAACAAACAAACCAAAACACCTGGACTAGACACATCATAGTTAAACTGTTGCAAGACAGAGAGAAAATATTGAAAGCAGTGAGAGAAAAGCAATTCATCACATGTGAGGAAACCACAATAAGATTAAAGGTGATCTTTTATGAGAGATAATAGAGGTTAAAAGGTGGCAGGATGACATATTTAAAATACCGAGGGGAAAAACATCTGTCAATGAATAATTTTATGCCCAGCAAAATTTTACTTCAAAAACAGAGGTGAAATAAAAACATTGCCAGTTATACAAAGACTGGGCATTTGTTGTTAGCAGACCTGCCTCAAAGAAATGCTAAAGAAAGATATTCAAGAAGAATAGAAATGACGCTCAATAGATAATACCTTTAATGTACATGAAAAAATAAAGAACAATGGAAAAGGTAAGTAAATGTAAAGGAAAAAATATTTTTCTCCTTTCTTCTCTTAACTGATTTAAAGAATAATTGCATAAAACAATATTACAAAGTGGTTTCAACACATACAACTGTAATATCTATGACAATAACATCACAAAGAAGAGTGGTGGGAATGGAGCTATACCGGAGCAAAGTTTGTGTATGTCACTGGAATTCAGTTAGCATTAATGTGAAGTAGTGATAAGTAAATATGCATATTATAATCCCTAGAGGAATCATCAAGAAAATAACTAAAACAAATCATAAAAATTCAACAAAGGAATTAAAATGTTACACTAAAAATATGTATCTAGCACAAAAGAGGCAGTTAAAGAGGAGCAGGGGAACAGAAAAGACAGGAGACATAAGGCAAATAAATGGCAAAAGGATTAATAGGCATTAATTATGCCTATTAATAATCAGGGATAATTAATTATTAATTAATTATTAAGGGAGGGGGCAGAGAGAACAATGCTTCAGGCAATGTGGAAAGATCAGAGATGAAAGAGTGTGCTACCTTTTGGCAATTAAAGGCAGCAGACCCTTCTCCATGGGCCTTAATGTGTCTTCAGATCAACTAGTATTTGGTGCCTTAAGATGGGCCTAACCAAAGGGTATGCAAAATTTACTTACTTTATGAAGGTCATCAAACTGAATATTGATTGGATAATGAATGAAGAGAGCAGGGGACAGATGGCTTTCTTATTTTAATCACTGTACTTATTATATACATTCAATGAAACAGCTGACCATATATTTCTCAAAATTGTCTCCATCAGAGTGGGTACTCACTAAACTCAATGATTATTTCTTCCTTAGGGATAATGGACATATAAAAAGCATCACTGATAAAAACATTTCTCTCAGGGCTGTCCCCTTGCTCAGGCCAAAAGCAAGAACCGTGGTAGTTTGCTCTAATGGTTCTGGATACATAGAGACTAGCAATTTTCATAGCAACTTGGGTGAGCTGACAATACTGTTGTTTGAGGAAATATTACCTCTGTGACAATAATAGAGAACACATCTTTCCTCAAATGAGTTTGTCACTTCTTTTACTTTTGTCATAATGATAAAAGATACCTTTTCTGCACCAAAAATGCTAATTTGCATCTTGTATTAAATATAAGCTACTCACCTGTCCATGTTATTTATTATAACATACCACGGATGTGAAGTGGGCAAACTTATTGCTGGTATTTAGTACAAAAGTGGTTGCTGATTTACTACAATTGGAGTCCTTGCAACTTCACTAATATTACTGGTGGTAGAAAGCAGCATGACTGTTAGTGGCCCACTTTTTCCCTTGACATTGGCAGTTCTTTTCTCATTCCTTTGCTTGATGACACTGCAGTATAGGTGGTGTCAGCATCATTGCCACACAGAGATTCTTTTTACATAGCTACTCTGAATGCAGCAGGAAAGGCCTGTTCACTACAAACTGCTGAAATAGTTTGTAAGGGTGCCCCCCAAAAGGCTAAAACCATGGTCTTGCCATAACATGTTCTACTGTTACCAACTTAATCCTTGAAAGTATTTCTTCTCTTGGTTTCTGTAATATTACTCCATTTCATTCTACCTCTGAAAATTCCTTTTCAATTCTCTTATTCTGACTGATCCTTCCATATCAATACTTCTCAGGTTTGTGCCCTAAGACCACTTTCCTATCATTATATTTATTTTCCCCCAGGGATGAGTCATTCCCATTAACATGTTGTGGGCTGTTGACCTTCAAATCCCTATCTTCAATTCCAGATTTCTTAAACCCCAGACTCATATCTAACTACTTTTAGAACATTTCAAACTTGGGTGTCCTATAGGAACTTCATATACAAATGTTAAAATGAGAACTCACTCCTTCTAAATCTCTAACTTCTGATTAATAGTTCCTTTCAGCTTAAACAATGCTGGTTTCCTGAGATTTACACAGAATAAATCCCAAACACCCAGAATAACACACAAGAGCCTCCAGATCAAGCTCATCACCCATTTCTACTGGATGGACTTCTTCAGTTCTTCCTTACCTTTATTCTTCTGTTATAAAGAGGTAGTTTTGTCTTTGTAACAGTCCTCTTTGGACCCTCATTTCTTCATTCATGCTGTTTTCTCCTACTTTCAGCCAGGTGTATTCCTATAATTTTTTCTAGTTCTGCTCAAACACATCATTCTGTTGCTTTCTTCCTCCATTATTAACTGTTCTCCATGATGCCTTATACCTTTACATCTCATTTTCTAAAAGCACCAACAATTTGTTTATTCAGGTCTATCTAATAAATTTATTTTGTGCAGGGACCATGTCTTATTCACATTTCAAAATCTTAGAATCTAGCAAAGAGTTGTGTAGAACAGATGCAAAATAATTTTTTGCTGCATGGATAATTGACTTCTGTGTGGTTTTATAATGTACAGTAATATTTTGTTACTCTTGCCAATCATCAAGGATTCTAGGATATTTTATACTATATGGATAATATTATCATAGTTTCTTTTCCTATAATCTTTTTAGAATCCCATATCAAGCAAGAAAAGTTATTGATTTCATTTTATATTGCAGCTGATGAAACATAGGCATATAAACTATATAAATTATAATTCAAACAATAAGCCTCTAATTTATATTATGCCCATTTGAAGAGGGAAGAAATTTATATGCTTCCACTCCTTTTCCATTTTCCTGAAATTGCTTAGAAAAGGTGTCATAGAAAAGGTGTCAGTTATATTCCTAGGTTGGCAAGACAGTTATTGTCTTACTGATTAACATTCTATTCTTTCAAGTTGATGGTACATGTATGTATGCTTGTGTATGCAAATTCACTTGTGCATGCGTGAGCACACGCACACACACAACCCTACCCCTGGAGAAAAGCAGATAAAGGAACTTTTAAATTTTTATACTTGTTAAAGTTCAATAAAAATACAAAACAGAGACTAATCACTGGAAAGATAATCTATTGTCCCCTCATTCCTCCAAGTGGAAAGAGTACAGTCTTAACATACTTATCTAATATATTCGAGTGTTTCACAACTCTTGTAACATTCTTCCAAACATTAATTACAGTTTTTTTTTTTCTGTTACATAGTATGCTATTCCCATCCTGCTACTAAGGAAAACAACCCACATTATTCACATTATATACCTAAAATCTGTTAGGTCCAATTAGTCTTCTCCAGGCTATAGAACTTCACTTGAGATGTCTTTCTGTTTATGGATTACTTTCTAGTCTTCATGCTTTTTTGGTTCACCTTAGAACCATCTTTAGATAATATGAAAAGAAATCAGATCTGATATTCTAATAAATCTCTAGCTTATATTGACTAAATCAGGAAGCTACATTAAGATGCTATTTGCAATATTCCAACTACTCAGAGTCATCCTACCTATCCCTCCAAGCACTCGGTTTGGCTTTGGTCACTTTTCGCTTTGAAAGCTTTCCTTTCTATTAGAAGTTAAACCACATGCAAGACAGGAAAGCTTCACTCCCCTTTGAAACATACGTTTACTGCTTCAGAGTACATAAAACTACATTCTAGACTATGAGTTTTTTTCCTGCTGTTTGAGCAGACACTTCTGCTCCTAGTTGGCCTGAAAACCCTAGTGTGAACTATGAATGAAAATAATTCAATCAGGTGGACACATATCTTGACAAGAATATTTTTTATTATTGAAAAATACACAAAGGTGAAAGGTTGCTGAGCAGCTGATTTTCCATAGTACAACAGAGTATTATAAGAAAGAGGGAAATGTATCTGTTATATATGGCAGTTTACATTTCTAAGGCATTTAGGCTTAAGAGCACTAAGTCTTGCACACCAAGGTGCATTGTCTTGAGTTTAAATATACTGAGGCACACGAGGCAGGCAAAGAATTCAAAACTATACATTAAAAACTTGTTCATGCATTTGTGTCTTAGGATTTTATTCCCTACCCTCCTCATTCATTTTTTTTCCACATGAGTTTTGGAGTTGTTCATAGAACACTGGAAATAATCGACTCTTCAAGAGTTTGTTTACAATGACAACACCAATGGGACAAACCTAACAGAACTACTTCACAGATACGTTCTGTCTCTTACCAAAATGAGGCTCCAGTAAGAAAAACACTGATTTGCAAAGGCACAGTGGAGACAGGTTTAATGCATTAAATATAACATGAATCATTCACAATAACAAGTTTCGTGTTTCAGGGAACTTTTGTTAATACAACACAGTTGGTCACACAAAATACAAATGCTTCTGTTGATTTGTCTTGGCAACTCAGATACATCAACAGTGCTAACAGTTTAACAGCTTTGTTCTCATCTGACAGAAAATAATGGCAGTTCTGCAAGGCAAATGTTAAACCTGACCGTATGTATTTATTAGTTCCACAGTGTTTTGACAGATTATAGAAGATGGAACTCAGAGGAAGCTGACACGCTCACCGAGGGCTTTCATTTCTGTTTCTTCAGTCTCAGGACTGTCACTGTGGCTAGCACTTGGATTGATCAGGTGTGTGGGGTACTGCAGCCCCTGCTCGCCTGCGTACTGCTCCCACCTCAGGTCATCGCTTTCATGGGTGATATAGCGCTCCCCGATTTTGCATTCCAGCTCTCGCAAATCTAACCAGGTCTGATAGTCCTGAAGAGGAAATTCCAAAATATTACCATAGAGAACATTATGACTCAACATGCTGTGTCATATGATGTCAGTTTCTGCAATCTATGAGTTACCCTTTTCTTTCCACTGTAACAGCGCTGAATCTTTCATCACGCATCCTCAAGCGACAGCGTCGGCACCAAAGCCATCCTATTTGCCTAACCTTTGCAAATACATACTGTTTATAGGATACCATGGATCAAAGAGTGGGCAATTAATGTCTGTAGTCAAGCAACCAGGAATGTCGGTATTCCTTTGAAATGTAATGCCTACAAATAATCCTTCAGTATTTCAGAGTATTAGTTTTCTAAACTTTAAATTCAATGTGAAAATAATAAATATTTACGTGAACAGAAGCACATGCATATACTTCGTATTTGCCATGCATTTGTTCCATACATAATAACCTAGCATTTAAAAATATAGCTTCTAAATGAGTACAGTGCATGACCAGATGGGCATCTATGTGTACATTTATCAGGATTACACATACAGATGCTTTTGAAATCTGGTCGTCTGAGGTCTGTTATGATCCTTGGTTTATTTATTTATATTTGGTTTTGCCTTTTGGTTTTGGGCTGTGTATGTGTATGTGTGCATGTATCTCCTCTATCAAATTATCCTGGTAGAGAAAAATGTTTAGAAACACTAAATTGTTATTAAATCCTATGAAGTTGCATGCATTTGAGCAAATAAATTGATATTAGAATAATCACACCTTAAAAATTATTGCAAAAGATTTCTAAATATCAAAATCCTATAAATATTTAGAAGCTCATTCAACTAAGAAAACTCAATGATTGTTGTTTACCTGTAGCCAAGGGTGGCTCAAGGTCTTATCCACACTGTAGCGCTTTCTCATTTTTACTTGCAGCAAATTGTTGATAAGATCAATGGCTGAAAAAAATTATCAGTAAAAATAGATGACAAATCTGTAACATATGCCTAATTCATTTATAGTTTATTTTACATCTGCTATTTCACACAGTTAAATGCAGCATAGTGACAAGGCACTAGAATAACAAAAAAATAATCCTCTTAAGAACACTAAAACCTTGGCCTTGGCCTTCATTTATTTTGGATACTAAAAAAAAAAAAAAAAAAAAAAAAAAAAAAGAAGTTAGAAGTAATTATGGAATAGTATGATATGAATTTCAATTGGTCTACTAACACTTTATTTCAGAAATTTTGTTTATATATACATCATTTAAACACGTCTTACAATATGGGCAGGATAAAACTAATATTCAAGATAAAGCATTTACTAATTTTGTGATAAAACATGCTGAATGTTTGAATACACACAGTGGTTCACACAGTATTGAATTAATGACAGACATCTGAACATCATATATGTATGGAAAAAATACATCATAACACGGGTAATATGGATCATATCTCATGATAAACTTGGAGCCTGAAAATCAACAACCCAAGAAGAAAACACTTTAATTGCTTTCACTTTGCTTTTGCTTTAAAAAATAACCAATGTATTGTAACTGTATCAGCCTTCATAGACTTTCTAGAGGAAGACAGGAAAGAAGTCTATTTAACAAGAAATGTTCTCTGAGGGGTTAGAACCACAGTCCTTCCGGCCTAGTACTCTACTTGTGATTGGGGGCGTCTGTGAGTGTAATTTACGAAGAAAAAGTAATAATCATCATTATCTAGTCTGAAAATCATCCTAGTTACCCACAGTATCACGCAATGGAGTTCTCACTCTCCTTTTCTGGACATTACATTTTCAGTATATGTCATTAATAGTTCATTATTTACTAAAGTCATTCCCTTACACTTCTCATTCTTGTAATAACTTCCATGTTTCTTTTTTTGAATTTTAGTATTTTCTTCCCAAAAAGAGCTTAGTGAAATCTGCCAACCTAATGGAAGCATTTGTATTTCAAAGAGTTAATTTTCACCCTTAACCTACCCTAGGCATTATGTCTGAAAGATGGCTCTTCCTACCAAAAATCTTAATCAAACAGGCAGCTGATAAACAAAAATGAAAATTAACTCCTCATCTTCCCCAATCACCAAGTCTTGAATAGGCAGCTTTGAATCCACTTTTCGGTGTGCATCAACCTGTATGGACCTGAAGATACAGACTGTCACATGAGACGAGAGGGACAAAGAATGCTTCCTTCAATCAGAATCCTTCCTAGTGTCAGGAAAAGAAAAGTGACTTCTACAGTCTTTTGGTAATTGAGAATCATATCTCTATGGTGCTACTACTCCAAGTATTTGCTTGCCCCGAAGGGCTGTAGAGTCAAATACCAAACAATTATTTGGAGAAACAAAATGCAACAACATACATTTAACTGTTGCCTATGCAACTAGGATACATGAGGAAATACAGTACTTAGTACATTTTCATATTCCAAGCATGTGTTCTCAGAGAGCTTTTGAACGTATAGTTCTCTCTGTGAACTGCGTATAGGGCATGTGCTTTAAAATATCCATTCACATGATTTACTCACTGGTGAGTAAAGTGCACCTTCCATTCTTGCTGCTGTGAAACCACACAGCAAAAATGGAGGCCAAGGAGTGAAGGGAGAGCTTATGTGCTATTGCAAGCATGCTGCAGCATTACACTGCCCCAGACACTGCAGGGAATACATTCATGATGTTAATTCACTCATTCTGTTCTGAATTCTATAATTAGAAAGGCAGGAGTACAGTAACTCAACAAAAGGTCTGGTTTGTGCCCAAACGGGCCCCAACAGTGAACCACACTGCATAATGGGGAGGGAAGTACTATCAGAGGGGAAACGAGAAGTGTCTGAAGGGAATGGAATAAGTGAAAATGAAAAAATTGTTCTGCTGAATGAAGCATACAATCATTAGTCTGACTACGCCACAGTACCCAACCCAAGTGACCTCAATAAGCACAACAAGGCAATGACAAGTACCTCCAAGAGAAAATGGTTAAGGATATAAGGAGAGAATTAGAGGAGATACGTGTGTGTACAAATAAATGTGTATGTGTGTATACATTATTTTGTGGCTTTTGGAAGCACACAACAGAAATAATGAACTATTAAATGTTAGCACCTGTAGCTAAATGTTGGGACCATGGTGTTAGTGAGAAAATAGGTCCGTCATTTGTAGATGAGAATTCTGTTCTACTTGTTACTTTTCTGGAACTCTTAAAACATCCTTTTTATTAATCAAGTTGTATACAATCCAGCATTAACTATACCATCCAAAATGCATTTTGCTAAACATTTTTGAACACAGTCTAGAGGTTTTTTTTCCTTCCAATATTCTCTTTACTGGCCATGTCTATATTGCTACAATATTCATGTAATAAAATTGTCTCACATTATGTATGTATAAATCATTCATTTAACTCTTCATTCACCAAATCTTCCTTAATTCTTGTTGGCAATTATTTATGAAATAAAAAGTTAATGATCAAGCCCTGGCCCTGAAAAGCTCACAATCTAGTTACAAAGGCACGTGCATGCCCCTCCCCAGACCACCGATTATATCATGACACAACACACCATTTTGAATATTTGACCTTTAATTAATATCCTACTCAAAGCAAAACAAAAAAAAAAGTGTTTTTATAACTTACTGTCATTAGTCCTATTTATGTTTTAGATGCAATGGAGAACTTTATTCTATATGACAATTCTTTACATCTTTGGAGATGGTGACGCATTCCCCTTCATCTCACCTCTATAGTTCCTTCAGATCTTTAGCCTCCTTAGTCCTCCTGTAACCTCGATTTTAATATTCACTAGCTTTACTCAATGTCCCTGTTAAAATTCAGTAATCATCACTGACCAACATTTTCCTCATTAATGGCCAATTTGATTTATACACAAATATATTATTCATATAGCTTAGGATTCAAGGGTTTTCATTCTTTTAAAAAAAATTACATTCATATTCTTATTTAGTCCTTATAACAACCCCCTGAAAGTAGTTATAATTTTAATCTCCATTTTATATAAAAGGAAAACCTGAAGCTTCAAAAGGCCATGTGACTTGGTTAAAGTCAGACAGCTCCTTGGCAATAGAGCTGAATTTGAAACCCGGGGGGAATGGACTTCAAAGCCTGTGCTCTTAAACACTACGGCAGACTGCAGCCATATTATACCATTAACGCATCATTGTAAGTGGATAACAATCTCAAAACTTAACTAATTTTTTTTGTTATTACAGTCATGATAAATTCTTAGTTATGTTTCCACCATACTTTTATGTGCTTGAATGCAAGGAGGTGTGTATATGTGTATGTGCATCTCTGAGACCATAGCTCTGAATGTGATGACACCCTTGTATCGTTAATTCTCCTAGCTTTCTGTCACGTCCACACCGAGTAAGCCCATCTGCTATGTATTAATATAATTATTAAAACGTTTTTCAGGATAAGGCTTAAACATAGGGCTTTCTGACTCTATCACAAAAACGCATTACCAACTGCCAGGCCTATTAATTATTCTCTGAGCAAGCCTTAAAAGCAGGCAATGCTTCCTCCTAGAAGTATTCCTATGTAGTTCATATTTACCATCTTCTCCAAAGGCTATTTCAGGCAATTTTTTTTTCCAAATGCTTTATCATTGAGACACATCGGTTCTTGGTAAGACTCATTCTACCAATCTGGTAATCCTACTTAAAAAAAAGTGCAGTCATTCTGGAATAATACATTTTAAGTAAATTAACACTGACAAATACTGACTTTCAGTCATTTCCTTCTAAGGGCCAAGATTTGCTTTCTAAATATTTGCAAATCATCTATTTAATCATTCATTAATTCTAGAATTTTGTCAAGGATAAATACTAAGCTTCTTGTTGAATAATTTCAGAATCCATTCTTTCCCCCTTTTAGAAATTCTACTTGTCTTAAATACCTTGGTATCTCTCTCATTTTGTCTATGATTTATTAAAAATTACCATGGCTCTAAGAGCACATCCGTTAGTTTCTTCAATATGCAGTGTGTCCAGCTCTGAACATTTACCCATCTCATAGCTGCTACTGAGTGCATTTTTGTGATACTTTCATTTCCCATAGGTGCCAGCTCCCAGCAGAGACTGTCATGTGTAATTTATCAAGGATAAAGACACTAAGACAAGGGAAAGGGGAAGCCAGTAGTAAAGGAGCAGTCAGTCTAGTAAAGCTGGAGAAGTCACAGCAGTCCCAGAAGAGAGCCAACAATGAGGGGAAAAAAGCCCAATGGGGGTCTGGAGTCCAGTGCCAAAACTAAAATCAAAATTCAGAATTTAGATCTAGAGTGAATGTAGTAGGACATGCCTTTGGAACTGCAGGAGAGTAGGGGAGAGGGACAATGGGAGTGACAGATACAAAACTGGGCCATTCTATCAATTCCTCTCAAAAACAAAGTAAAGGAGAAAGGGAACACGGTGTGGCTACGGGAGAGAGGGAAGTAAGGAGTGGAGCAGAATGAAATGTCATAATCTGGCACAGCTGCAGATTAGGATGCTGGTGCCCAAGTGGGGAAGGGTAGCGAAATGCTGAAACTCCAGTTACCTGTATCTCCACAAGGAGCTGGGTCCGTCAGGAATCTGGAGCCCTATGCAAAAGAGACACTTGGGGAAGAATGTCTCAGAAATTCTTGGTACCCTGTACCTCCTTCTATAAAAACAGCAACAGGACTATATCCAAACACCTAGGTTTCTTGGGGTAAGATGTACTGCAACACAGTGCGGTCTTTTGGTGGTTTCAGGCAATAAACAGATGACGTTTAAATAGCAGAGATGGAACAAGGGCCAAAGCAGTAGGGGAAATGAGAATCCTTTATTCTCTTGGGTTCCCTGTATCTTCTTCCCCTACTATTTTCTCAGTTTGAATACCCCCAACCTCCCACCACTTTGTTCCTGAAGGACCCAGGAGTAAAATAGGCAGTGGCTAGTTCATCATTCTTTTTGCAGTAAACATGACACCAACCTTTTTGAAGAGCAGTATAATTATTTTCTGATTATAACTGCTCATTTATTCTGGGGGGTGAGTCTTTCCAACATTATTCTGAGAATTTTACTATCTTTATTCATGCTTAAGCTCAATCCTCTCCTTCCATCTTTTTAATACCTTGTCTTATCTAAAGTTTCTTAAATAGCCACATCCGGGCATGTGGGAAGTCCTTTTTTTTACTCTTCTTATGGAAAAATTTTAAACAATTGTATGGTGTAAATTTCCATTTAAAAATTTTCTCCTCATGAGCAGAGTTTTGTGCTTTATAAAATGTCTCTAGCCATAGATTCACAATAATGTTCCCTACAAATTATAAAAAAAAAATACCTATTTTTTGAAATCTAATGTTTCTTTTGTGCTACAATAAATTTTTGGCTAACACAGTTACTCTCCTTCTAACTTCCTGTACAGCATTTTTTCTCCTTGCCCTATCAGTTTAGAGACAAAAATGTCAGGAAAGCAAAGAGAAAATTTTATCAAACATTCTCTTTTAGCAGAATGGGACTTTCAGCAGATATTAGGATAGCTGAAGTCTGTGTAGCCTATTTGCTAGGTGCACAAGGATACCTGAACAAAGACAAAATTAAATGGTATATGCAGGTGCAGAGGGCTTTATGTTTTAAGATGAAAAGCAGCATTCCATCAGAATATGATATAGATTCCATTTTTTTCTAACAATAACAACAAAATACAGAATTATATTTGAAGTTGCACAAACTATATTGCAGTCATTCTCCATTTCAAGGCAAATACCAGTGTGTGGACACAACAGGTTCTGTGTATGCAGAAGGTAGATTTGCAGGTGTCATTGTTGTGGCTAAACTGAAAGGCATCCAAAGCTTGCAGAAAACTCTACAAAAAAACTGTAACTGGACATGCTTAAATTCTTAATAGGTTCCCCAGGTCACACCTTTCAATCATGTTCCATTTCCCATTTTATTTTCTTTGATTATTTCAATACATGCCTATCTCCCCACACTCTCATCATTAGATTTTAGCTCCTTTAAGGTCACACAGATTGGGTACTCATTTTTTGCACATAAGTTTTACAAATATTTTAAGTAAAATATATTTAAACTACAATGCATTAGAAAAATGCTTGCTAGGTAGCATTTGGTAGACTGAATATATTAATTAGAAATTTAAATAGCCATTTTCTTAGCTCTAAATTTCAATACCCATATTGTATGCATATGGTTTGTATATTTTGGCTAAAAATATTTCTGGATGGTAGGGCATCAAAACTCTACAAAATACAACAGATCATAAGATCAGTGACTTCTTTTGGAAAATCAGAATGATGCTTAGAGTAACTGCCATGCAGATTATGTTTATTTTACAATGTGTATTTTTCAGGCAGGAAATCACCTGTGAAACCGCAAGGCTGATCTCTTTTGTCAAGACACAATACATTTTTCCCTGACTTCTCTCCATCCCAAATTATTCAGGTATCTTTTCAAAATAGAAACCAGATGAGAACAATCATTCTGGTGATAGAGCCATTGCCAATCAACCTTCAAGCTCCTTGCCTTTAGGCAAGTGTTTTCTTTTTCCCTTTCAATTCTGCCTCACTGCCTGTCACAGTGTAGTGCTTAGTACTTCTCTCCCTTTGGCTTGCTTCATGCTGATGGGAAGTTGTGTGTTTATTTTAAAAATCGTTTTGCAACCCTTCACATTCCAGCTCTCAACTCAGCATGCTGTTGCTCAGCAACACTAACTGGGACGCTCCTCTCAGGGACTGAAACCAGAGGCTGCCGGCAGCAAACAAGGCCACTGGAAATCATCATCTCACTCGCTCCGGAGTCAATTACTGGAATCCAATGAAGTGCAAGACCTTTAGAGACTCGAGTAGGCATCTTTCCTTTTTCAGTTCTTTCCTCTGTAGAAAGTTATTCTATCAATGGTTACTCCTTTGCTTTTCATCCAATTTCATTTCCTCCTGAAAACTGGGGATATGATCTTGGAAATCATAAATTGTTTAAACACAACCATACAGCAACCTCCAAACTGAAGCCCAATTGATTCAAACTTTAAAGAAGAAATCAAAATATATTTATATTATTCTGATCGTGTTCATATTGGACTTTGTTTCATTTTAATGAACTATGCATATGGTTTGCATAATTTGGCTAAAAATATTTCTGGATGGTAGGGCATTACAACCTTACAAAATATAACAGATCATAAGATCAGTGACTTCTTTTAGAAAATCGTAATGACGCTGACAGTAACTGCCATGCAGATTATGTTTATTTTACAATGTTTGTTTTAATGGACTGCACACTAAAATCCTTTGGGAAGTTTTATTTTTAAATACTGATACTCAAACCAAAGGTCAAGTGAAAATCTTTAGGAGAGGATATTGATATTTGTATCAGTATTTGTAGAAGTGCCTCAGGTGTGTGCAGCTAGAGTTGAGCATGACTGTGCTAAGTAGTGTTTCTCTGACTTTTACATACATATGAAAAATAGTTAAGAGATCTTAAACTGAAGATTCTGATTTGGTAGTTCTGAGGTGGGGTCTGATAGTCTGTATTTTAATGGCTACTAGGCAATCCGATATTGCTGGACTTTAGACCACATTTTGAGTAGCAAGGAACTAGAGGTATGAGAATATTGATAGTGGTTAAAAACTGGCTTAATATTGCCCAAAGGGCCCTTCAATAGATGGACATAAATATACAGAAAGCTATCTAATCACAGAGGTATCTGTCCTCAGCTCCATCTTGTTCAGTATCTGGAATGAAGAGATAGAAGGGTTTAAGCATAATTTCTGCTCAGAAGTTGCCAACACGAAGAGCAAACAAGTTGGATTACACAAATAATTTCCCAATAACTACAGACTGGAGCAATGGGTCATGCTAGTAAATAACTTAAAGGAGACAATTGAAACTATGTCCTCTATTTAGGTCCTTCTCTCTCAGTCTCCTCAAAAGGACTAAGTACAGAATTGGAAAATCTGGCTTATCAAGAATATATGTAAGAATGAATTCTGGGTTCTAAATCCACAGTAAACCCAGTATGAGTTTATTTATTATACCCAAATCAAATGTTATTTTATGTTGTGCTAACAGAAATGTGTACTTTGTAATGAGGGAAGTAGTAGTTTCACTTTACTCTCTCTGTTTCGCTCTTGTTGCCCAGGCTGGAGTGCAATGGCATCTTGGCTCACCGCAATCTCTGCCTCCAAGGTTCAAGCAATTCCCCTGCCTCAGCCTCCTGAGTAGCTGGGATTACAGGCAACACACCTGGCTAATTTTGTATTTTTAGTAGAGATGGGGTTTCTCCATGTTGATCAGGCTGGTCTTGAACTCCCGACCTCAGGCGATCCGCCCACCCCGTCCTCCCAAAGTGTTGTTATTAGAGGCGTGAGCCGCCATGCCTGGCCCACTTTACTCTTAATTAGACTCATCGACCCTTAAGTCAGATCAGTCCTGAGGTTTGACTATAAGAGAATGTAGATAAAGCAGAGAGTGCTTCTGCTACAGTGAACAGGAGGGTGAATATAAAAAACTAAGTTGTGCAGGAGAAGAGAAGGCTAGGGGAGACATGATGACTGCTTTCAAACCTCTGAGATGAATCTTTATTTGGAAAGGGTTTGGGTTTGTTCTATCAGTGTGTATACAATACATGAACATTTTGTTCATTGTTTTGGGGTCAGATTAAAAAGACACTGGGCTGCTCATGAAATTGTGTATTTTCCATCACTAGAACAATTTAATAATATTCTAGATAACTACTCAGTGGGTTGGCACTTGGGAGCAGTATAGGGGTTAGATAAGATTTTATTTTGAAGCATTATTCTTTGTTGTTATGGAAGAAAGCAAACTTACAGAATATTTAACCTTTGTTGATCCTCTATTCAGACATCTCCACACATACTCAGGTGTCATATATTTCAACTAAACTATGATGTACATTCAGAAGTGAAACTTTAACTTTGTAACTGAAATATACAGGAAGTATTTCTATTTTGAATGGCAAATAAGCAGCCAATTTTGAGCATTTACAATGCCAATGTGCTTGCTAAATCCTCTGAGCAGTTTCTCTCTATAAATATCATTTGTTAGAGAAAATCTCATTAACTGTATATTACTTGCTATCAAAATAAATGATTCTTTTCCTAATGGGACATGCTTTGCAGATATTACCTTATTTGGATTTTGAAATATGTATACATAGGTATATATGTAAAAAAATCACTCTACTGGTAGATATTTTTCAAAGCATTGTATGCCTTTGGCTCATAATTGTAAAGTTCCTACTAATTGTATAAAATTAATATTCTTTTATTAAAATTAAACATAATTAATTCCAGAATCTTGAGATTGTTTAGAATGTTAAACCCCATTGGAGGTTCTGACCTCCATAAGTCACTTTATCTTATCAATTCTGATTAAATTTCCTGGCAACCAGTCAGCATTTTTAAGCAGTTCACTGGCTAGTCTCCTCGCCTCTCCTCCATGCCGTTATGTCTGACAGTGTGTTAATATGTTGACAAATCAATCTATTCATAAATATTCAGCAGGCTCGCTGGATCTGCAAGGCTCATAAACTGTTACAAACACAGTTTAATTATTAAAATGACAATTGTCTTTCTTTTGTTTCTCGTACCATTGGATTTCTGGGTCTCATCTACCCGAGCCTTATTTTCAATGGGGTTATTTTTTTGTTTTGAACAATATGTTGTGAAAGAGGGACCTACAGCTGGTTCCTTTTCATGGCAAAGTGCTACTTCCAACTTAAGTGTTTAGCGTTCTGGAACACTGTTGGATTTTGAAAACATACCATGTGGTAATGGTGCTAGGCTTTTATTTAGCTTTGCTTTGTGTTTGTACTGGCTGTATTTTTCAATCTCCAATTTCTAGAGAAAAACACACTTGTGACCAATTTTATTTGAATTTACCAAGTTGAATGGCAAAAATATTTTAAATAAAATTAAGATGCCTTGATAAATTTAGTGGTATATTATGATAGCCATTCTATGCCTTGAGATACCATGTATTCTATATTCTATAGTTGAGGATTGAGACTAATTGGAAGAATAAATTATAGCTGTGCTTATCAGGAAAAAGAAGCATAAATACTACCATGGAGGTTGCCAGAGCACACCAGTGGAAGGAACTTGCGTCGCTGTTTGCATCATCACAATCTGATAATTCTGCCTTTAGTGCACTAAAGGCACTAAAGGCAGAATTATCACATTATGATGCACTAAAGGCATTTCCTATGCCTTTGCATTAAACCTAAAGTGTGTGTGTGTGTGTGTCACCAAATGTCAAGGCTTCCTGTCTGGTCTCAATTCCTGAGAATACCGACTAACCATGTGACTCTGAAGCTGAGCAGAAACAACTCAGCAGGTGACTCGGGAATAGGTGCTTCTTCAGACTTCACCTGAGAACACAGAAAATGATCTTTTGTCTGCAGGGGTCAGGGGCTCATTGTGAGACAATTTCCGAGGCTGCCTCTGTGTTGATTACTGCCTGCTTGCCTCTCTAATGGCATATAAAGGAATATCATAACTCAGAAGGAAAAAAATAGCAACTTCTCTGGGAATCTTCATGGTCCATTACTAACATTCCTCAAATTTACTGTGTATCTCTAATTGAACACATCAATTCAATTTGATAATGGAAATGTACTATGACTCTAACAAATGCTTTCCAATCCATCACTACAGGTCTGTCATCATTTTCCTAGTGAAATGACTTGCACTGAAGCAAATTATATCTCACTTGACCAACTATACAATTCATATCGCTTGGTTATCTGTGTCATTTCTTTTCCTCTAAGAATAAACTCTGTGGAAAACAACAGCTATATAATCAAGTCAGCTGTAGGGAAAAATCATTTACGATGTGTGTTAAAATTCTGAGCAAATAAAGGAATGTAGGAAGACAGAATTCATTTGACCTTCACACTTGACTATTCTTCTTTGTGTGGACATGATAGTTGAGTGACTGAAGATTGCATCTTTCTTCAACTGCTCAGTCACACTGCAGCGATTACAGAAAAAGAACTGTAATACTACAGCTCCTGAGTGAATATTTACATATAAATTATTATACATTATTTATTTCAAATTTTAGACACCTTTTAGACCATGCATGGAAGAATTAGAATTCTACAAAAGGTTGTACTCTATTTACTCCATTTATCTTTCACGCCATGACCTTTTATTAGTTTTTTAATGAAAGTTATTGTATGCACCTGATAAAGGATCTAAATCAGTAAGACATGTACAAAAGCAAAAACAAAAACAAAAACAAAAAACTCTTATATCTCATTATTGGACCTGCTTTCTAGAGACTACCTATTTTAAATATTTAAAATTCTTCTTCTAATTAGCTCCATACCTCTAAATAATAAATGCAGTATCTTCTATACTTGTTTCATTGACCCTAAACTAGTGCTGCTCAAAGTGATCTAGGAATCAGTGCTGGTCTGAATTGTTTGTAATCAATCAATGATGAGATAAGTATATAAAGTGAGACTATGTCTTTGGAAATTTTTATAGCTATTTAACATTGCTGTCACATTTTAAATACATTTTACAAAGTACTGGTCCATATGTTTAGAAATTGAAATAAAACTGGTCTTTATCACAGATAGTTTGAGAAGAACCACTTTGAAAAAGTGTGATTTCTTTCCATCACAGATGAATAATTTCATTCCAGTTTTTCCTATCTTATTGTTTTCCTCTTTCTCCCAAATAATTTAGATATGTTAAATTATAGTAGTGGCCACCTTTGTAACTTAGAATCGTGCCTGGCACACAGTATGGAGGATATTAGATAATCTATGTGATAGTTACTAAAAACTTTAAGCTTTGATGGTTAAATTTTATGTTAAATGATACAGATAAACACACATAACACCACTCATTTACTTTGGCAGAATCCCATCATGAACTCGGTGGATGTGAGAGCTCTTACGGCTCTCTTCACTTCTTTGTTCTCCTTTTTCCTGGTGTTGTAGAAGTTTCATTATTCATATTCTTTTGCATAATTATAGTTAACTCAGACATGCTTGGCTTACAGGTCACATAAAACAAAATAAATAAGCAATATGTAGAGTAAGTTATATATAACTATTAACTGATAAATTCTAGGTTATAACCCTTACCTCCTATAGCCTGTAACCCCAAATCTTTAAACCTATACCCAAAGGAGAATTTAAGTATTAAAGAGATTCTCTTTTCCTACATTCCTTTATTCCACTTATTTATTTACTTTTTGAGACAGAGTCTGGCTCTGTTGCCCAAGCTGGAGTGCAGAGGCACTTGCACCCTCTACCTCCTGGGTTCAAGTGATTCTCCTGCCTCAGCCTATCAAGTAGCTGGGACTACAGGTGCGCGCCACCACGCCTGCCTAATTTCTGTTATTTTCAGTAGAGATGGGGTTTTCATGTTGGCCAGGCTGGTCTTGAACTCCTGTCCTCAGGTGATCTGCCTGCCTTGGTCTCCCAAAGTGCTGGGATTACAGGCATGAGCTACCATGTCCAGCCCCTACAATCCTTTAATTGCTTAAAATCGTGACACATATGTTAGTTGCATCTTTATTGTACACGACTTTGTTATAAAACTTTTTGTACTTCCCTGGAGTTTATAGTTGTTTCTTCTTTATTCCTGACAAAAGATACTTGTGCTTTTTTCTGTATTCTTACTATTTTCGTGGCAATCTGTACTAGAATATATTTGACATTTTGAACAAGTTACATGTCCTGATATTATATATCTGATAAAGATGATATAGATACAAAAATATTTTAGAAATGACAGAAATTTATAAATGATTTTATAAATTTTATAATGTATCTAACTTTGAATATCAGAAACTTAATTCAAAATTGTTTTAGAGTTCTAGGTTATTTCAGGGGATCTGGGCTCTAGAGCAGCAGTTTTGAAAGGGTAGTCCATGGACCATGGACTTCTTATGCTGTCAGTACAGAACAGCAGTTTAAGGGGGTAGAGCCTGGGAACTTCCATTTTTAACTAGCTCCTCTAATTAACTGCTGGCATGCTAAAGTTAAAAAATGTCTGCTATAGATCTATAGCTAGGCCATGACAGGTTGTTTAAAATAAGGCATTATCAAAGAGGCTCTTTGGCAAAATTATTAGAAATCTCCTGCCTTACAAATATTCTTGTTTTGAGTAATAGCTCGTTTTTCCATTTTGAATTTTTAAGCTCCACACCCCTGCGACCTACTTCTTAAGTCATAGACTGAGTCTTGCTTGCAATTTTCTGAGGTTTTTTAGCACTGTCTGGGATTTACCCTTATGACATACCAGACACTACACACATGAGGGATATCTTGATCTATTTCTTGTTCCTGTTTTTAAAAATATGATGAAAGGAGGGGCATGCTGGTAAACGATAAGGTGCAATTCTCCTTAGTTGTACCTGGTCATCTAAAAATATGTTAAAGTGATACTGAGCTGCCCTTTCCACAGATAAAGTAAATTTAAAGCGAATGTTTAAAAATAGGTACACAAGTTCTTTCAAGGAACCGAGAAAGGTAACAAAATGAATGTGTTGACCACTAAGCCTAACCCAGTATGAGATAAAGTTGGAGATGAGGCAAGGCCACGTCTAATTACTGATGGGTAGTGAGGGATATACTGGATGATAATGAATGACCACTGACACGGCCATAATGATGAAATGAAATATGGTAGAATATACAACATTGCCTTGGGATAGACTGAAATGTTCCCACACTCTTTCACCATGATGAGCTAGACTCTCCTTTTGTGCAACTGTTTGTAAACATATAATTCATGCTGGAATGTTTCATTTGTATGCATGCATTTTTATATAGTTATATATGCATAACTATATATATGATGTATGTATGTATTTTGTTATATATTGTTTATAATGTATTTATTTTATAATAATTTATATTACTTAACTATAGTAAGTTATACATAAATGCATTCAGTTATATATCTATACACAATTGTAGTTTTATATATATGAATGCTTACATTTATAAAAAACTAAATACATACATACAGATAGACAGAAGAAAAGATTGTAAAGTGACTGGGACATGGAAAATGATCAATATTTAAACTAATATAGACATGCCAATCACTGTGCTAAGCAGTTTCCAGCACAATCTCATTTAATACTTACAATAACCCAGTAAGGTAGGAATTAGCATCACCATATCAGAAAAGAAAACTGAGACCTAAGAGAACAAGTAATGTGGATGAGATCACCAAGATACTAAATGGTACAGCTCACAACTCAGTTCTTTATCACAGTGTGATCCTATTTCCCAGTACTTTTAGAAATTATTAAAATTTGTGTTACTACTCTAGCTCTATGCCTGTGAAAGCATTTTAAAAATTTAATGTGACAGCATGGCTAAATCTATTAGAAAGATAATCAAGAGGATGCCAATATCCTGCATAAGAGCATCTGCATTGGAGCCAGCAGACAGGATTTGTACCCTGGCCCAACCCAGACAAGCTACTTAACCCTCTATGCCTGCATTACCTAATCTTCAAAATGCAAACAATAATAAAACAATCCTCTGAGTAAATACTCAAAGGCTGGGGTGATTAAACAAATTCACATATGTAGTGTTTAGAATACTGCCTGGCTACAGGGCAAATGCTGTAAAAGTGTGAGCTAGTCATATTTTTTCTTTCATCATTTAATTAATTTCACTATCTCCATTTTACTGGAAGCACGATTTGGTAAGTTTTCTTCAAATTTTCTCTCATTTTTCAAGTCATACCTTATTTTGCACCCAAAACATCTATTTTTATAAAGGACATCTGTTAATGCTTTTGTGATTGTTTTTAGCCTAGCATCTTTTCCCTGCAGGAACTTCCTTCCTCCACCTGGAGGTTGTCATCATCATCCATATGGCCAATCAGAGCCAGGCTCCTGGGGCTGCTGACTGATTGTTCCCTGGGTATTAAGGGAGTTAACCATAGCCAATCAGTGCCCCTTCCAGAGACCCTACAGCTATGGAGAGATGATCCCTCTTCCACTCTGATTCATGGACAATAAGCAGCACATAAGCTTGGAGCTGCTAGGGTATCATTGCTTTAAGAAGTCATCTTAAAGTAAAGCAGAGGTGAGAGATGGCGAAACAATAACACTTGAGCTGTAAGATCTAGCTGAATCAGAGGTTTACCTTTTGGACTTCCCAGTTGCATGAGCCAATAAAGTATCTTATTTGCCTAAGTTAGAGACAGGTTTCTGTTATGTAAACACAAGAGTCCTGTTAATTCATTGATAAAGTATTATCAGGCATATATCCAGAATGCCAGTACTCAGCTTATTAAATCATCTTAGCAGGAATAATTAATGAGCAAAATATTCTGTAGCTTCCTAAATATCAAGCCATAAGAAATTAGCACCCTTTTGGTATACAACAATGTATAGTGTAAAGAATGGAGACAAATTATAAATGATTTCCAGTCTAAGCCCTTGATTCCAAGGTCATGAAACCTCTCTGGGTTCTCTCTAATGCAGATACTAAAGCAAATCACTTATCAGAGGATTGCTGTGAGGATCAAGCAGTGCAAGGACTACTCAAGCACCCCAATATATAGGTATCATATTGTATCAAGTCAACATCTAAAATAACAGAAAAAATTCATAATAAAGAAATTTGTAATTCTGACACATCTATGCAAGTTATTAAGATCTTACCTTACAACATTTTCTTTTGCTTTTTCATACCAGGAAAAAAAAATACATTACAACTAGTAATATGTCCAAAGAACACTAAGGAATCCTGCACATCGTTTCTAAAATGATACAATCAATTTTTGGTTACCAGCCAGGGCAAGTGCTTAGTGTTCTGCTGTCTTCCTTCTGATGCAAATTCTTGGCTCACCCCACGCCTGCCTTTATAGATGCCTTTCATAACCTTTATCTTATTCAGTCTTTGTTAAAACCGCATTATGTAGGCGGGAATCATTTCCCATTTTACAGATGAGGAACTGAAGCCCAAAGAAGGTAAGTGATGACTACTCAGAATGGCAGACAGGACTCTCTATCTCAAACTACTCGACTGTTGACATTTTATCTTTGGCAAAATCATGGAGGTGCTTGGGTTTTTATTTCCCCGGATCTGGATTCTTAGTGTTTCTGGTGTGGTTTAAAGTATCCTGAGACTAAAAATTAATCTAATATCAGTTGTGACCACCTTGTGCCAGATACTATTAATAGTTTTGCTGGTGTGTTTGTCAGGTCCTACATGCTTAAAATTAAAATTATTTGGTCTCAACTCCATTATAACTTCTAATGATGGAATTATTTGTTCTCAATACGATAATGGGATAGAACCTGGGCCAATAACTACTTTTGTGACACCTTAACTGATATTATGATGTAATTTAACTAACTTTTCTCTATATTCAAGCATGAGTTCTATGCATACATCAGCAGCTAGATAACTTTTTTTGCCATCCAGAGCTTTAGTTCGCAAACAGTATAATGCCTGTGCCTCAAAGGCAAGAGTGAGCCATAAGGAGGTACTGAGTCATTTGGAAAAGTGAGGGTTCTATCTCCCATATGAGCTGGTCTCCATATCACTTCATCTGAGTGGTAGGAAATTTTTAGTGCTTAGACATTTCCATAGCCAAGTAAAATGTGTACTTCCTAGTCAAATATAAATGCCTTTTGAATTATCCTGTATAATTCCCTCTCGCTAAAATGCTATGTCTCTTTCTTTCTATTCTTCACTGACTGGCCTAAATTCTATCTCCTCTGAAAGTGGAGTCCTAACTGGTAAAGTCCACAGTGATTCTCCTTCCCCTGAACTTGGAGGCTCTGATTTTCCACCTAGGTAACAATTCAAGGAAATAAATTATTATTTTATCCAACATCACATAACTCGTCTCCCCAACTAACATTCAAGTTCTGTGAAGCACATCTGATGTTCTGTCCTCTACTTTCGTATTACCTACTGCGTACGTGTATTGTGGTTTCCCAACAAGTGTTTCCCGAGCCTTTGATATCTAGTCCTCTGGTGTCTATTACTAGTGATAGTTAAAAGTTCATAATTTGTAACTGTTCATTTCTGGCCTGATAGGTTTTGTCTTAATAGGCTATAGCTATATAGCAAGTCAAATTTTCACAAAAGCAGAGAGAGGGGCATCATTTGTGCCACTACTCCAAGAAAAAGGGTTTAAAAACGTGAAGGTTATTTCCCCAACGCCCAATTCCTGTAGAACAGGAAAGTGTCTGATTGGCTTCAGTGGTATTCCAGATTTGCGTTCTGATAACAGGATCAACTTATTTTGCTGGATCTCTGAATGAGCAGTATCAGGCATAATGGTGAGCTCTATTTAGATGTAATGTTTCCTAACAAGGGTCACAAGGTTATTTGATAATTCTGTCTCCTGAGAAAGAAACATAATTACACTTTACTTTTCATCTTTGTTGAATTGTGAAAAATGTTTAATTATTCCTTTGGCAAACATGGTAGTTCTTTTGTAGGCCGCAGTTTCCTTTAAGATATATCCATCTACCTATGATTTACAACTAATTAGAGGATGTTAAAGGTTGTTGCTAATGGTAACTTAAAGCTCTGATAATGGATAGCTCTTGGCATTTAATATCAATAGCAGTCTAAGAACTTAATTTCTCCTAGGCAGTTTATACATTCTTTTCTCATTTCTATACCAACATATGCAGTAACAGACGTCACATAAGAGATGTTTACAAATGTACTAGCCTTTTTACATGGTGAACGTCTGAACAAATAGAATGAACCTAGAATGAGATATTGCCGGTAAACTAGAAAAGAAGTAGGGCTACTAGTGAAAGGAAGTATGTTCAGACTACCTGGGTATGAATTGTGCCCCTGCTACTTACTAGCTTTGTATTTTGACCAGTGGTGTCACTTCTCTCTCTCTCTCTTTTTTCTTTTTGAGACAGAGTCTTACTCTGTTGCCCAGGCTGGAGTGCAGTGGTACAATCTTGGCTCATTGCAACCTCCGCCTCCCAGGTTCAAGTGATTCTCTTGCCTCAGCCTCCTGAGTAGCTGGGACTACAGGTGTGTGCCACCATGCCCAGCTAATTTTTGTATTTTTAGTAGAGACAGGGTTTCACCATATTGGCCAGGCTGGTCTCGAACCTCTGACCTCATGATCCACACTTGAAATATAGCCACCATAGTAACACCTATCTTGTGGAATTTTTATGAGAATTAAATACACTCCAACGTATGTTAACGGAGGAACTCGTTTCCGAAGTACTGAATGAGTCACTTTTTCTGCCCTGTCAGCCCCTGCAATTTCTTTTAAACAATCTTTTTTCCTTTAAGAGGAAGGAAGTGATTATTAAGAATATAACTCTAAACAATGCAACATTGCCAAGGTAATCTATTCTAAAGAAATCATCAGAGATATATATAGGAATGATACATCAGGATGTTCTAATACTAAACATAAATAAATAACCTAAAAATTCCAGGGGAATGGCCAGGTAAAATATTACACATATTTTAATGCCACAGAGAGAAAATCAGTAGACAAAGAACTTGGTATACTAATATATGTAATATGATCATTAAAATATCAATATCATAACATTCCTGTGTTGACAATAGTTGAAAAGTTTTTAACACAGAACTAGGCACATATAAGTAAGCCTTTACTAATGATTCATTATTACCATTATATTAAGGTATAAATATTTATAAGTTCTAATGAAATGAGCCAAAATACATTCTCTCTGGTTGTTCACTTACTTCTTAATATATATAACCCAATTTCTGTTATATGTACTTGTCCCACCCAAATTAATTCGTGTCTTTGTGTTTCCATTCTGGTGGGCACTTTACAATGAGCATTTATCAAGTTAACAATTTACAATTAAATTAATTTAAATTAATAACATAAATACATAAGGATTAGATCATTATCATTTTTGAATGGAAGATATTACCTTCATGAGAGATTTCCTTCCAGGGATTTGGTGGATACATGAAAGCTGCATTCTGAATTTGATCGTGTATGTCTTCATCTTCATTAAATGGGAATGTGCCACTTAGGCTTACATAGATGATGACCCCAACAGACCACATGTCGAGAGAGCGATTGTAGCCCTTGTTCCTAAGGACCTCAGGAGCCAGGTAAGCTGGGGTACCCACCACTGACCTCCGGAAAGACTTCTCTCCAATGATCCGGGCAAAACCAAAATCACAGAGTTTCACCTGTTGATAAAAGGATTTGCAGAAATACTCTGTTCGCAATTGTGTGTGTATCTTAGTTCATGTTCACCAGATACAACCATAATATTTTAAATACTTCACCTTTACATGAAATGATATGGATTTCTTAAAGTAATAGCTATTTTCTATTTTAGGTATTTGAAGACAGTGGTTTATGTAGTGATACAAAAGTATGTTTTCATTCATAAAAATATCATCTAAACAGTCTCCCTTGGCAGGGCGCAGTGGCTCATGCCTGTAATCCTAACACTTTGGGAGGCTAAGGCAGGAGGATTGCTTGAGGACAGGAGTTCAAGGTCAGTCTAGGCAACATAGAGAGACCCCCATCTCTACAAAAAATTTAAAAATTAGCCTGGCATAGTGGTGTGTGGCTATAGTCCCAGCTATTCGGGAGGCTGAGGTGGGAGGATTGATTGAGCCTGCAAGGCAGAGGTTGCCGTGAGCTGAGACTACACCACTGCACTCCAGCCAGGGGCAACAGAGTGCTCTGTCTGAAAATAAATAAATAAATAAATAAATAAATAAATAAATAAATAAATAAAATAAATAAAAAATAAAAATAAATGAAAACAACAAAACAAAACAAAAAACAGTCTTCCTTCTCCAAAACCCGAGAGACAAATATGAAGAAGGTAAGTGTACTCAGAAGTGGGTAATACTGTATACAAGGCATGAAAGCATTATGCAAATCAGGGAAGTGATGACTTCACTCAAGGGCTTATTATGAGTAGAAGATGAAGGATAAGTACAAAGATGTGTCATGTCATCCACAATAATCCTCAAAATTAGCTCTGCACGGGCACATATATAGGCAGGACCGGAAGGTGTTAGGGAAGCAAGGCAGGACAGTCATCTCAGTCAGGTCACTTTGGATCTATAATTCCCTGCAGAGAGCTGGTTTCCCACTCTCTAAGTTGAGGAAAGGAAAAAAGTTTTGCCCTTGTCCTTGAGAACAACAGTGAGGTTTAATACCTTGCCCATTAGTGAGCTGGTAACATCTCTGGGACTCTCAGGTGTTGTCACTCAGGCCACTTCTAGAAAAGCCAAAAGGCATAATGAGAAGGAACTTTTGTGTATAATTAGGCTGGCTTCACCAAAAAACCACAAGGCCATAGTCCCAAAGGTATAAGAAGGTAACAAATGGATAAAAATGAATAGAAAACACTTGCAACAAATAAAGGTTTTAAGGGAAAAATGAAAGGTGACAAGATGCCACATGGAAGCCAGCGATGCTGTCAACTGGCTTTTTGCTGAGAGAGGCTTTTATACTTGCCTGAGGAAAAGGATCAGCTGATGCTAGCAACACATTTTCTGGTTTGAGGTCACAGTGAACGATATTTTTAAAATGAAGGTGCCGCAAAGCCACGAGTATCTATAAAGAAGAAAAATCACCAAAATAATTTCATTCCAGTTTATTAATTTCAAAATGTCTGCTACCAGTTAAAAGGCCAAGAAAAAAACTGACAATGAACATTCAAATTTCTTTATGTTAAAGACACTGAAATGAGCTAGATTAACATAGGTTTCTAAATAAATTTCAATGAAAAAATTATCCTATGATGGTATTCATACAGCAGCCAAGACAGATGTAGATAAAAGACCTATATCTAACAGGGACACCCATTCTTAAATATTCTCAAAGAATCAAAACTAAACCAATGTACATTTTAAATTTTCATGAGAAGTGTGAATACATGGACCTGCAAACATGTTACTAATTTGGTATACTGTAGAGTCTGATTAATATAGATATAAATCACATAATACCATAAAGCCACTACAACCTTTTCTAGTGTCGTTTAGACTGGAAGTAGGGACTAAACAACAAAGGCTAGAAAGCTGTGGTTAAACAGTGATCACACTTGATATTAAATATTGTATTTTTTCTGTCTCTAGTCTCTAATTTATTTCTTACCTGAGTAATTAAAAACTTCGTTATGTGCTCTGGCAACCTGCCCTTTTCACTTGACAAGATCATTTCCAGCATGTCTCCATGGAGTTTTTCCATAACAACAAACACTCTTTCAGGCGTCTCAAACATACACTCCAAATTTACAACACCAGGGTGATGAAGGTTCTATTAAAGATAAATAAAGCACTTGAAGAAAATGAGTTTTTTGATACTGTTTGGCAAGCTCGTTGATTATACAAAACTGTTCAAGCTTAGAGCTATAGAGAAACCCACACTTAAGATTTTTAACACCTCTACATTCCACATGTGCTGCCTTATATTTTTGAAATTCTAATGTCTCCAAAAAATACATCTTTACTTTCCATGCATAGTGAAATTATTTCCATGTGAAAAAATCCAAGTTCTAGCACAGTGAATTGCTAATTAGGTTTTAATTAGAATACCATATTGAGAAATCTATAATTTCTTAAGATCATCCCCAATATTAAACATACTGTCCTAACTAAGCTTACTAGGCTATTTCTATACAACTGGTAGAAATCTAATGTAGTAAAGATGAAATTTATACATGTAGTGCATCGGGCCATGCACTGATGAAGTACCTTAGTCAAAACCTTTTAGAAATGCTTTGCTACTGGTACTGGAGGCTGCAGTTTTTGACAGAAGCTTTTATACTAAGTGAAGATCATAAAAACAGCCAAAAAAAAAAAATTGAGCCTATGCTTTGTCTATGATACCATCCTACCTGCTTGGCTTTCAAGCATGAAACAAATATAGCTAATCCTTGAGAAACACAAATTTGAACTGCATGGGTCCACTTATATGTGGATATTTTTCAATAACCACAGTTGGCCTTCGGTATCTGTGGGTTCTGCATCCACAACCAAGTGAGGATTGAAAATACAGTGTTCACAGTATCCAAAAACCTGCGGATAAGGAAGACCAACTTTTCCCACAGGGAAGTTCTGCAGAGCCAAATGTGGGATGTCAGTATGCATGGATTTTGATATCTGGGGCGGGGGTTCTGGAACAAATCCCATGCCAATACCAAGGGACTACTGTATTTCCACAATAAAGTAATGATTAGTAATGGTAAGCAGCATTTTGCTTGACACATTAATTGCCACGTGTCAAGTAAAATTACTCTTAGTATTAGATGATCCCTTGTAATAATGCTTAAATCTGAATGCTCTTCTGGGTCATCGACAAATGCCTTTGATCATTTGACCTTTATCTTTTTTCTCCGCACAACAACAAATCCTAACATCACAAAAATAATTATATATTCCACTTCTATCCCAATGAGCAAGAGAAGAAAAAAATCATCGTGAACAAAAACTACCTAAACAAAAAAAGCAGGAACTAACTTAAATGTGCTAACAGCTGAAGAGAGAAAAAAATTAAATGCTTCTTTATTTTAGAAAAAAAATCTCAGTGAGTGATAAAATTGTACGTAAAATGAAATTTAAAACCTGAAATGGCTCACTGTTCAGAAACCTCACAGATGGATGCTGGGTGGTGAGCAGCAGAAGGGGCTGTGGGTGAGTCTACATTGTTGTAGTTGTCCTCTCGCTACCACTTGCAAGGAAAGCCTGGCATCAACTGGATATAGAACCAGGCTATGGCTAGCAGGAGATCTGATGATGGTAAGTTGTTTCTTAGAGAGTCCTTTTTCTACTTTGCCCATTTTGATCCCTGCCTCAGGCATCCGACGGGCCTCTTTGATTCTGATGCCTTGGGGTCAAATCATACAGCATAATAGAGCCATGGAATTGCAAGTTTATTATGAATGTGATCTGAGCAGATGCCTACACATCTACTTAATAGCCTTTAACCTCTAAAGGGCTAGAGTCATTGTTCTTTAAATCGTTGCACTGTTAACTGGTCAAATCTGGCAACTTCGGATAGACCTCACCTCCTGAGTTGCTCTCTCCTGGTCAGAGCTGAAGCACATGGAGAGAGCTGGGGTTCACAAAGCTCGTATTATCAACCCTCTTACTTTACTTTTCCTGACTACTTGCAAATAAGAGCAGATATCCAGATGGCTTTGAATATTATGGGAGTGCCAGTTGCTAAGGAGGAGACTAATATGACCATATACACTTGTTTGATAGGCACTATGGAACATGTGATAACATTGCTCATACTTGAACTTGTGCCCCAGGCTGTCTCATTTCCTTTTCTTTATATGCCTTTCCCTGTTAGAGAAGCCACACTAACTGCACAGACCACTGGCCTTTGAATTGTCAACGGTCTCAGCTGTCCTCTTTTAATCAATAATCATAGCATGAGCTTTAAGGATTACATGAGTTCTGCTAGAGTTCTGATTCTCCTAGGACAAGTCCACTATGAGATGTACAAAGTACACGTTCCTCTTTGAGCATCTTCTTCATTCTTTTATTTTTCTATTTAATATAACTGTAAACACTTAAGCAGTGTTCTGGGGAGTCTGGCTTCCTTAAATGGCTAAGGTTTGCCATATGGGTGGGAAGCAGAAGCAATGAATAGGAAAGGAGCAGAGCAACAGAAGTAGACAGGAAGGGTAGGTGTCCTCTGTGTGTGTGCAGAGGAAAAACTAGAAAGATGAACAAGAGATAAAGGTTAAGGGAGAGTGACCTCGGGGGCCCAGGGAGGGCAGGGAGCACAGGAGAGGTGTTGGAGCTGCACAGCCTGCTGCTTCTGCTGATCTTAGGTTCTGAAAGCTGGAGAAGAGGGGAGAGTCGTAATGACTGGGGAGCCCTCCTAATTAAATTATCGGAATGATGTGATTCCTTATGTTCCTCTACCTGTATTCCTCTTTTTTTCTTTGTTTTAAATGGAGTTTCACTCTTACTGCCCAGGTTGGAGTGCAATGGCAAATCTCGGCTCACCACAACTTCTGCCTGCCAGGTTCAAGCGACTCTCCTGCCTCAGCCTCCCGGGTAGCTGGGATTATAGGCATGTGCCACCGCGTCTGGCTAATTTTATATTTTTCGTAGAGATGGGGTTTCTCTATGTTGCTCAGGATGGTGTCTGATTCCTGACTTGAGGTGATCCACCCACCTTAGCCTCCCAAAGTGCTGGGATTACAGGCATGAGCCACTGCACCTGGCCAGTACATGAGTTCTTAGAGACTAAAGTCCTTCACTCAATTTATTCCTTTTTCCTACTCTACGACATGACCGGAGGTGCCCCTGTACAGAGGGTAGAACTTTAATACCTGTTGATTTCCAGAATTGGGTATTTACAGAATGTTCTAAGTCAAAAGTAAGGGACAGATTAATGACAGTGTTTATTCACTGTCAACTATTTTGTGCTATGTTCACTGTCAGCTCTGAAGGGCTCTACAAATGTTCTCTAATAGCATCTTGATGTAAAGGATAAGGGAACATTTTGTTATTTCCCAATAATGGGCTTTGAATGTGGTTAGATATATAGATTTTTACAAATACATATTCAATGAAACCTCAGACTCAAGGCCAAGTATACACAACTGATAAAAAGAAGTCTTAGAAAACTTTAAATTCATTTCACTTGGTCCTTGCTCTTTTATGAGCATATTTATACTTTACAGTTTTCCCAAAGTACATATTGAATGACAGCTGAAAAATCTTCCCAGTAGCAAAGTGATTTTGCTTTATCTGAAGAGTTGATATACAACAAGTTTATTTTAACATTTATTGTATATGGTTGAGACAAGGTCATCATAGATACTTGCTTATGAACTCTATTTTTTCTTGCATTGAAACAAATGACCAAACTTGCTTTTATATTTGATAGTAACAAAAGAAAATAAAACAGAATACATAGATCATGACTTATTTAGTCAAACTTCTTATACTGCACTGATAAGAATATGTCATTAGCCTACAGAATACATTTGAAGACTGGAAATAAGAAAAAAGTTTTAGCTATTATTTCTCTATTTTCATGCGTAATTTTTTTTTAATACCTTAAGTACAACTTTAAGATAAGTTCAACCAAGGTGGTCCATGTGACTTTTCATGAACAGTTTTAATTTTTCATATAAATTATGAAATAGCCTTTAAACCATTTCCTCCTAATGTCCAAAGTAACAGAATTATTAATAATTTTAAAATGGCAAGAAGACTGCAACATCAACTATGGCATAGTAGTGTGCAAAGAGATTTTTGCCCAACTTCTCAGGCTTTCCACAGAAATGCAGATAAATTTCATGGCAGAGCAAGCTACTACAGGACTCTCTGGCCATCTGTTTGTTGCATTTAAGTAATTTAATTTTCAGGAAATGAAACATTTGGCCAAGTACAGGAAAAAATAGTGTCCATTCACACATAACAGATTGATGACATATCCACGGGGTGAATATAAGTTGTTTCGAAGCCTGGGAGGAAATATCATTTGTAGATAAAGACAAAAACTCTCCTGACCCAAGTTGCCTAGAAAATGTGTATATAATCAATGGAAATTAGTCACTGGAAGCAAAGACTTTTATAAAAGTAATATCTCAAGAAAATAAAGAATTGACTAATTCTACTTTTTTTGTGTATATCTAATTCTCATTTATATTTTTTGATTTGTATTAAAGGATATTCTTTAATATTGATATCTAAGTACTAATATTTTTTAAGTCTAACATTGTTGCTTTATTGTAAATCTAGAGTTTATAATTTATTCCATATATGTAGTTTCCACCTTCTATCTTTAGGATTATTCTACTCAAACATATGAGAGGTAGGATAGACGAGAATTAGATTCAACCTATCTTTTCAACAGGTCTTTAGGAGCAGTGCAGTCTTAATATGGGGACTTCTGACTAATTTTCTGTCAAAGAACAAACTGACTTAGTTCATAATGAGATAGAAAAACTAAATAAAAATGTGATGAGCCTAGGATCTAAATTCTAAATGGCATGCAAATCAGAAGGAAGAATATTCCATTACACAATGGAATGGGTGGGGGCATGAGGTACAGTACTGAAGCAGTGGCCTTGTTGACTCTCATTCCTGCCAGTTTGCCAGGGTCAAGAGAAGAGCATACCTTCTTATCCATTTTCTAATTACAGTCTCTTATAATTTATGCTTCATGTCATGGTCTTAGAAATCACAATACTTTAATACCTTATTAAAGGGAAATAGACTATACTTACCTGATAGAGACTAAAAAGTCATCTTGCAGAGAACAGACAATTATAAAAGTACTTGTTAAAGATGATACCCACATTGATATAGTAAGATCTCCAGAATTCCACAGTCTTATATTCAATTGTCTTTTGGGTATGTTCATTTAAATGAACGAGGTCCAACAATGAAATCAGTGTCTCTCCACCCAAACTTACTCTTCTAGTATTTCTTCAGTTGGTGAATGGTGAATCGCCTAGGTCAGCAACCTTGAGCTCATCCTAAATGCTAACTTCTCTTTCATTTCCAACAACCCACTGGTCTCTAAAACTAATAGAGCCCACTTCCTTCATCTCTCACACTGACGCCTTACCTTCATCCTCACCACTGCTGCCTGGTTTGAGCCCTCATCTCTTTTATAGGGATCCGCTATAGCATCCCAACTGATCTTGCCTTAGGTCTTGTTCTCCAACCCATTCTTCAAAAGCTGCCACTGTGATCTTCCCAAAGGTGATTCTGATGTTACCATCTTGCTTCAAGCCCACAAGTGAATCACCACCAACTTCTGGATAAGGTGCCTACCCTTAGTGAGGCATATGAAACACTTCAATGTCAGCTCCTTTTTCTCTTTCTGCTGAAGTATTTCTCCAGCTTCTTCTCTTCTTCACCCAAATATCCACCCTTTTTGTTGCCACCCTAAAACCATTTTTATACCAAGCCACACTCTCTCCTTTCTATGTTTTCATACATACTACCCTTCAGCCTGAACACGAACATTTGTCTGGTGTGAATATTCAGCTGTCAGGTAGCTTTCATTGACTCTCTCAGTCTGTCTCGGATGTCTCTCTACTCTCACTCTTTGCTATAATCCCCTTTCGTAACACTTATCCTATCATATTTGATTATTGGTGGACCTATTTGTCTTACTTACAAGACTACAAGCTCCATAAGGGCTATAATTTATCATTTTGTATTCCCAGTCAGTATAAGTCTAGTGGACTGGTACATACTAAATATTCAACACAAGTTTGTTAAATTTGATTGAAAGATGAAGAGTCTCTACTTCTCCTTACTTTTCATTAAGTGAATAATATTCTTTAAGATTTCCATGGCTTTTAGATATGCTAGTACATGTTTGACATACTTAGTGACAGTACATTTTGCATCAAATATGATATATGGTGACAGCCTCTCTTCAGAAAAAAATACAGTACATGGCTTTTTAGTTGAGTTCTCTTAAATCTGTTAGTAGGAAATTTCAGGATTCTGAGGACAAATATGCTCATAAGTAATGATTTTTTTTTGGAGACAGATTCTCACTCTTGCTCAGGCTGGAGTGCAGTGGCACAGTCTCACTTCACCACAGCCTCCCCCTCCTGGGTTCAAGTGATTATCCTGCTTCAGTCTCCTGAGTAGCTGGGATTACAGGTGCCTGCCACCATGTGTGGTTAATATTTGTATTTTTGGTGGAGATGGGGTTTCACCATGTTAGTTAGGCTGGTCATGAACTCCTGACCTCAAGTGATCTGCTGGCCTCGGCCTCCCAAAGTGCTGGGATTACAGGCATGAGCCACCCTGCACCTGGCCAGTAATGACTTTTTTGATAAATACTAATAATATGGATGTGACTCTGAGAGATGCCACCACTGATGAGTTGCAACGATTTCCCTAGGACCAAGGATATGATAAAGACAGTCTCTTTCACTTTCTAGGTACAACCCCCTCAAAATCTACCAGTTTTGATCAGTGTTTTTTAAGATTTCAACATCTTTGATAGGAAGAAACATGATTTTCCTACTATCTAGGAGACTGGTATTTGTTTAATATCTGCTCTTAATAAGGAGATACTTTAGATTCAGATCATTCTCAAAAGCCACCAGGAAACAGTTATCAACAAGAGATAAGCAAAGTAGTAGCACAGTCAGGATATTCCCTTCCCTCCATGCCAACCCTCCTTTACATTGTGAAAACATTACTATGATTCCATCATTGTCCTGAGAATGAGAATAAAGAACTGAAAATGGGCTATTCAGATGATAATGGTCACTGTACCTCTTTTACTTCTTACTTAGAAAAGGTCTTTCAACTCCTCTTATTTTTTTATTTAACCCAGAACAGGTATGACTACAAGTAAAAGCCTGGAGACCTGGAGCTTAGTTTCAGGAGCAAGTTCTCTGAAGACAGATGGCCTGAGTTTGAATTCCAGCTCTGCCTCTTCCCAGCTTCTGCCTTCAGGTGAGTTATCTAAACTCTGAGGTGCTTCCAATTCTTATATAAAATAGGATGATAATAATGTGTCAACTCATAACATAGTCAGGTCTTATTAGTTAATGTAACAAAATACTTGGAATTGTGCCTGGCACATAGTAAGGGTTAGTTATTATTACTGGGTAAATATTATGGCATTTAAAAATGATTTGGGCCCAATGTCCCTCTTTAGCTTGATAACTGAGAGTTTACAGTAAGCCACAGAGAAGAAAACTTCCTTTAGCCTTTCACCCAACAGAGGCTGTATCAGATTAAGTATAAACTGCCACAGACTCGCACCTTCTAGTTAGTCAATCCCTGTCTTTCCCCTTACTGTGTGTGTGTTTTTTTAAACAACAAATTTATTAGCTCACAGTTCTGTAGGTCAGAAGTTTGGTGACCTCAGCTGTTTTGACTGGTCTGGGTTTCATAGACAGAAATCAAGTTGTTGGCAAGCTGCTCTCTTATCTGGAGGCTCTGAGGGGGAGAACCACTTCCAAGCTCACTCAGGTTGTTGACAGAGTCCAGTTATTTGGGCTGCAGGGGTGAGGTCCCTGTTTCCTTGCTGGCTGTGAGCCAAGTGTCTGTCTCAGCTCCTTGAAGCTGCCTGAATTCCTCATGATGTTGCTCCCCACATCTAACCAGCTACTGTGCGTGGAGTCCTTCACACACTTCGAATCTTTGTGACTACTGCGTCTCTTCTGCCTCCAGTGGGAGAAGGTGCTCTGCTTTTACGGGCTCATGTGATTAGACTGATCACACCTGAATAATCCAAATGACTCTTCCTATTATAAGGTCTGCAACTTTAATTATACCTGTAAAGCTCCTTTTGCCACCTCAGGTAACATATTTATTGGTGCCAGAGATTAAGGTGCAGACATCTTTGGCGGTGCGGGGGTGGGTGGGAGAGCATTCTGCCTACCACACCATACAAAGTCTCCACGATTTGGTCTGCCTAACACATTCCTCAATTCTAGGGCAGGAGTCTTTGTCCTTTGGAACTGAGGGAAAGAGTTCACAAACAACTGCAATAAGATTTATTTATTAGTTATATTATTTATAAATGAACACGTTCAAATATACTCAAAAGTAAAGTGAACACTATAAAGACATCCATGTATCTGCCAATCTGGATGCATCCATTTTGCCAATCTGGATGCATCTACTTTTTCACAGCTTGCTTTTTTTCTTTTGATGTATCTTCAGATGGAAGACAGTATCTTTATTTGTGAAGACGTAAAAGGCTTCATATTTTATTGGAAATTGTAATCATTTCAAATAATACAAATTAAAGAACAAAAGGATACCAGTAAAACAAAACAAAAAGAATACTCATACTTAATCCTCATTTAGTGAAAGAAAAATAAACTTTCAGGTATTAAAATCTTGCCCAACTTACATATTACCATTATAGTTCATTAATATTTTATACTAACATAAAAATCTTTTATTTTATTCTTATGCAGTTATGTAAGGGAAAGATGAATGAAAGGGAATGAGAAAAGTAGGCTGCTTTTTCTCAGATAATTAAAAATATGAAGCCCAAATTATACATTTTTCTCAAGGATGGTTACTTTTCTCCCTTTTTTCTTGTTGCTAACCCTAAGGTATTTTCAGGATACTATGTAACTTACTTATGAAGATGTTTTACTATAATAACATAATTATTTCCCATCATGGAGTACCTTGCTGTGTTTTCAGAGCTCAGTAATGGCAGAGGTGCTTCTACTCTGAGGTCAATTAAGGGAAAGGCTGTGTGTTGTATCACATGGAAGTTCTCCTGGTCTAAAGTGAGAACAGAGGTCATTTGGTTATTGCCTATGAACACGTCCCCGTTTCATCTTTGGCTGGCAAAAAGTTTACAATTAAAACAGGATTATTCTTCATTAATCATCTTTTCGGGGGTAGCATGGTTTTGAGAAATTTCATCTACAGTATTTTAGAAATTCACATTGATATTAACTTAGAACAAATTATGTTAATACGTACTGTCAGAGGAATAAATGCACACGATATGACTTCAACAAGACCAAATAGAACAATCTACCCTCTTGTGAACAGGTGTCACTGGTTGACTGTTATATCAATGAGGTCATGATCAAATTTAACTCACTGGACTCTGAGAATTCAGAAATTCTCACATCACTCCTATTGAGAACAGTTTGCTCAAACCATCCATTGGAACTAGAGTATAATTCTACTTTTGTTGTGCCACTAATTAGCAGAGATTTATCCTGGTTTAATATAGTTCAAAATTTTGTAGAAAAAATAGTAAGTTGAAGCATCTCCATTAACTGTTAATGACAACATATATATTGTGCCCTCGTATCTAGAAAGGGAGTCAACTTTGAGGTGGCTAGCTTATAATGCACAAAGTATGATTACAATGTTTTCATCCTAAATTAGTTGTAGTATTGTGCATTCTGTTAAGTAAAATTGGCCCCAAGTGCTGGGGAGAGGTGAGGACCAATTCAATGTTTGCACAGCAAAATAAATCACTTGAGGACTAATCTGTGTGTGTGTGTGCATATATATACACATATATATATTTTTTAAAATTTTTTGAGGCAGAGTCTTGCTCTGTCAGCCAGGCTAGAGTTTAGTGTTGTGATCTCCACTCACTGCAACCTCCGCCTCCTAGACTCAAGGAATTCTCCCACTTTAGCCTCCCAAGTAGCTGGGACTACAAGCGAGCACCGCCACACCCAGGTTTTTTGTTTTTTTTTTGTTTTGTTTTTTTGTATTTTTGGTAGAGACAGTGTTTCACTATGTTACCCAGGCTGGTCTCCAACTCCTGGCCTCAAGTGATCCATCTGCCTCAGCCTCCCAAAGTGCTGAAATTATAGGCATAAGCCACTATGCCCGGCCAACATCCATGTATATTCAAAAACCTATCCACACACCTCACAGTCATTCTTCATTTCATACATTCTAGAAATGATTCAATCTAGATTTAGATCCAGGATTGCTGCAGACACATGATAAATATAATGAGTCCTCTCTTTTCCCTATAAAAGGAGAAGTAGCTAAATGTAGAGGGGTGAGAGGAGTATGCAGAAAGCAACACTTATAAATACTCTTTCATCATCTTTCATTTTTTCTAGCCTTTTTTGACTTTTCCACATAGAAATAGTATAAAAATATTTGACATTTTCTACCCATCACCAGGCATCCTTCAGAAAAGATGAATGGAAAATTTTAAAAACAAAACCAATCAAGAAAATGAGAAAAAAGCCACAGACTGGGAGAAGATATTCGAAAAAGACACAAATGTCTTTGTGATATAGAACTATTATCTAAAATATACAAAGAACTACTAAAACACAACAAGAAAACAAACAGCCAGATTAAAAAATGGGCCAAAAACCTTAACAGACCCCCCTCACCAAAGAAGCTATACAGATGGAAAATAAGTACATGAAAAGTTGCTCAGTATCAGATGTCATCAGGGAAATGCAAAATAAAATACCAGTAAGATACTATTATACACCTATTAGAATTGCCAAAATCTGGAACTCCAACAAGGCCCAATGCTGGCAAGGATGTGGAGTAACAAGAACTTTAATTCATTGCTGGTGGGAATATAAAATGGTACAGCAACTTTGGGAGACAATTTAGTAGTTTCCTACAAAACCAAACATATACTTAATATACTATCATACTTCTGGGTATTTACCCAAAGAAGTTTAAAACTTACATTCACACAGAAACCTGCAGAGATAATTGCCAAAACCTGGAAGCAACCAAGATGTCTTTCAGTAGGTGAATGAACAAACTGTGGTACATCCAGGGAATATTATTCAGTGCTAAAAGGAACTGAACTCTCGAACCATGAAAAAATATGGGGGAAACTCAAATGTATATTACTAAGTGAAAGAAAGCAACCTGAAAAGGCCACATACTATGTGATTACAGCTATGTGACATTCTGGAAAGACAAAAAGAGAAAACTATGCTGACAATAGAAGATCAGTGGCTGACAGGGGTTGGGCTAAAGGATGGTTGAATATGTGAAGCACAGACGACTTTTAAGGCAAGGAAAATACTCTGTACGATACTATATGATGGATATATGTAATTATACTTTTGTCCAAACCCATGGAAAGTTCAACATCAAGAGTAAACCATGATGTAAACTATGGACTTTAGGTAATTATGATTTGTTAAGGTGGGTTCATCCACTGTAACAAATGTACCACTGTGGTGGGGGAGATTCATAGGGGGGAAGGTATACATGTGTGGGGGCAAGGTGTATATGGGAAATCACTGTATCTTCCTCTTAATTTTGCTGTGACATTAAAATTGCTCTAAAAAATAAAGTCTTTTAAAAATATCACTTTAAATAAAAGAAACAATAAAACCCCAGTGAAATCTAGATGCTCTAAGCCCATCATCTGGACTCATACACTGAGGAATCATTGGCATTAATGCCTGTAGATGCTTGAATTCGATACTGTAATTTTCGGGGTGGGGGGAGTGAGAACTCAAGAAAGATTCACATAGCAAGGATCTTGTATGCATGCATCCCAGTTCCCACCTTCTAACTCCCAACCAAGGTCAAAAGAGTGTAATGTTGGAAAATCAGCAAAAAACAAAACAAAACAAAAAGGCCACAAAAGCAGAAAATTAATGACTAATTCATTTCTAAAAATTTGGTGTTAATAAACATTCCATTCTTCAAGTATGACCCCCTTCCCTTCATATCATTATTGGGTTTGTGTTTAGGAGACACAGAATATTAAAAGTGTGAATTATTACCAAAAAATAAAAACCACTGGAATCTACATGAAGCTGTTTAATTGTTTACAAAAATTGAAAAATGGAGCAAATATTTGGATTTTTCTTCTACTTGGCATGAAATGTCTGGAAATGAAGACACCTATGGAAAACTTTTTATTTCCTGTTAATCTACCTGGCTGGAAACAGTAACACAAAAATCCAATCTAGGCTTGGCATTAGATTTTAAGTGTAATTTTTGACAAATCCTATTACTGTAGTATAGCTTCTACATTTAGATGTCAGCACACCAAAAAGCATAACATTCCATGATGTGTTAAATAATGTGTGCAGACACATAATCCTTCAGATGTATTACATACCAGATAATGGTAACTAAAGTGAGCATGTAGGGTCTACTGGACAAGGTTAGATGACAGAATAGTATGTGCAAAAAGTCAAATGGTAATACCTTACATCTGTATAAGCTTCTGTGGCAAAATGAGTTTAACTAACATATTCTTAAAGTTAAACAAGTTTCCAATTATGGGATTTCTCAGAATTGTTAATAAGTAAAAGGCTATGCTTACTTCTAAGACACGAGTCTTAGAACATTTTCCATACACAACATATACAACATTTTCCAAATTTTCTTGATGAAAAAATGTGCTTTCGCCCCTTCTATGAAGGAGCTCAAAAGACTAGTGTTCTTTGAAAGATATACTGGGAAATAATGATTTTTGAAATGTTTTATATAGGATTTAATTTAGTCCCCAAAAACTCCTATGAAGGAAATAGACCAAGTCAGCATGATTTCCAATGCACAGTTAAGGAAACCAAGGTTGAAAGAGATTTACTAAAAAACGGAAAATTTTTACTTGAAACCTAGCCTTTTGACACTTAACTTTTCACTATGACTTTACTTCTAACAGAATATCTATCTGGAAAATTTTCTAAATTAATTTTCTTTTTCTTATAATAGATAGTTGTTTTTCTCTATTTTAGACATATATATATATATATATATATATATATATATAACCTATACACTTTATTTTTGGAACATGCAAAAGACTGTAAGATTTCCTTAGAGCTCCAAAACATGTCTTGCCTATAGAAACAGTTTCATAAAAATCCTTCATGTAATAAAATGCAAGGAATGAAATATTTGAAGAAATATAGTACAAATTAGATGAAACAACAGAAATATAAACCAACATCTCAATACACACTGAAAGAGAAAGCATCCACATTTTGCACATTTTCCTCTAGAGAAATAATTGATTTCTTTGTGATTTAAAAAGAAGTCTCTAGTTTCCAAAAATTTTCATTTTCCCGTGCAGACTTAGCAAGATTATTCTCTGGTTTTCTGTCATAATTATCTCCTCTCTACTTACTCCTGATCATCCAGAAGATATATATTTAATCTTGTTCCATGAAGACAAGTTACTATGTTTTTTAGACAAAAAAAAGAATGATGGTAAGAAATGCTCTATTCTTTTATTGCCATGCCCTGCAAATCTGTATCCCCTGGTTCCCTCAGCTGTGGCTACATATTTCTTTTTTTTTCTTTTTTTTTTTTTTTGAGACGGAGTCTCGCTCTGCCGCCCAGGCTGGAGTGCAGTGGCCGGATCTCAGCTCACTGCAAGCTCCGCCTCCCGGGTTCACGCCATTCTCCTGCCTCAGCCTCCCGAGTAGTTGGGACTACAGGCGCCCGCCACCGCGCCCGGCTAGTTTTTTGTATTTTTTAGTAGAGACGGGGTTTCACCGTGTTAGCCAGGATGGTCTCGATCTCCTGACCTCGTGATCCGCCCGTCTCGGCCTCCCAAAATGCTGGGATTACAGGCTTGAGCCACCGCGCCCGGCCCATATTTCATTCAACAAATATTTCCTGAGTGCCTACCAGGGGCCAGCATTATGCTAAGGCATGTTCAGCTCCATCCCACTTAAAATTTTTTCTTGCCTTTAAACTTTCTTCTCTGTAATACATAAACCCAAAACACTGATCTGATCATAACAATTTCTTTTTGAAAACTTTTCAATAATTCATCATTGCCCAGGCATAATAAAATCCAACTGACTTGGTAACATATCAAAGGTTCTCCACGAACTCACACTAAGCCCATTTCCTCGTCTCATTGCAGGCTTTGTCCCACTAAAGCAGTCTCCAAACTAAGGAAGGCATACTCTGGGAGAGAAAAAGGAGTTTTTACGAGATATGTGAGCACAGAGATGGTTTTAAGAAAATCTGTTTTGTTTACGTTTGTATCCCTACTATGTGGAACACGCTGGCCATTCAATAATTATACTTTGAATGAACACATGCATGAATGAATCCTAACAGTCCACACATACTCTTCTAATACAGATCTGTCTAAGAATATCCTGTGGTCTGAAAATTTTCCATCCCGAAGTTTGCTTTCATGATGATTTTTCTCCAGTTTTCTAAAAGGAAGGCATGGATGTCATATATTCCAAATATTACTAGGGTGCTTTGCCATGGGGAGAAAAATACTTTCTTCCATGGGGAGAACAATAATGGGAAAATTTGAAATACTGTGTTGGTATGAAGTAAATGACCCTAATGAATTGGAAATCAATTCTTTCGCAACTTAGTTTCTAATTCAGGCTTTCAACAATAGTAAAGAAGGATTTAATGGATTTATAAACAGAGGGAGGATTAAAATGAACTTCTGAAGATAAATATAAATCACTGAGGTTTTTCTTTTTTTTACAACTCAGCTCCTATATTTTAAAAAAAGGAATAAAATTATTTCTGAACCCTGTCTCATTTGAGTAACAAGTAATGTTCACTCACCAATTTATGAACTAAATTTAAATCAATTTCATTAAATAATGCATTTCCAGTGATATTTTAATTTTTATGTTATACAAGCATAAAGATTTATAGAATATTTATCTTGCTGAATAATATCTATATAGTTATATAAGTAATAAGTGACAAGAGTTATGATAATAAATTAATCATGGAGAATATTTTAAACATTTAAAATGTTGCCGTCAAGAAATTTAAAAATACGCACATGTACTTTTGTTTTTGAGACACAGTCTCTCTTTGTCGCCCAGGCTGGAGTGCAGTGGCATGATCTTGACTCACTGCAATCTCCGCCTCCAAGGTTCTCCTGCCTCAGCCTCCTGAGTAGATGGGACTACAGGCATGTGGCAACACGCCCAGTTACTTTTTTTTTTTTGTATTTTTAGTAGAGACAGGGTTTGCCATGGTGCCCAGGCTGGTCTTGAGCTCCTGAGCTCAGGCAATCTGCCCGCCTCAGCCTCCCAAAGTGCTTGGATTACAGGCTGGAGCCACCGTACCCAGCCGATATACACAAAATTTTATTGCAAAGAATTATGAAAAGTAGGGCAAGAAAAGACTTTAAAGTATAAAAACTCATTAAATTGAAATATAATTCTGTGGAGAAAGTGGAATAGGTTCAAGGAAAACAAGGAATGTTGCAAAATGTACTGTTGTTAAAGAAAAGCCTTTTCACGTATTTTAAAAAATAGTTGATAAAGGGTATCAAACGTCTATAATATTTATATTATAATGGGTACATTTGAAGGAGTGATATGACAGCTTTATTGTGAAATACCAATATTTTCCATCCACTAGAAAATTAAAACAATTTTTGACAAAATAGTTCTAGATGCCAACTTAAAAATACACAAGGAGGTACAAAGTTTTCAGAATTCTTTTTGAGAGCACATGAAGAAAAATGTTTGAAGATCACTCTTATAAAATAATCCAAAGTTTTCCGCTCAGCTTTTCAAAACTGTTTATGTTGCTGAGGTGGTTGCTTGGCCCTAATGACCCTTTCCACCGTTTCTCTGCCTATGAAAACCGCATGAATCTTTCCAGGTTTTGCCAATGCCAGGCTTCTCTTCAAAGCTCTCCCTGAATCTGTGGTAATCCATGACTTCTTCCCCTGTGCTTCCACAGCGATTCTGACTTCTAACTACTTGTATCTGACTGCCCAGAGTATCAACATTTTAAAGGGTTTTATTAATGTTTATATGGCCCGAAGGCCCAGCAAATCACTTTGTATAAAGGAATGAAAGGCTTCACAGGTACTGTCGAATGACTTAATATTTTCATTAATTGAAGGAAGAGTTCTTGCCTTCTTGAGAAATTGGAAGGATGATAGAAAAATACACAAAGGGAGAGAATATCTTGTGGGGAAAAACATTAGGGTCACATGTTTGGCTTTAGGCTGATTGGGTTCGGGTGGGGGCAGCACAGCAAAGTGGAGATGTCCTAAGGATGGAAAGTGAGACTGAAGTGCCTGTGGAAGACTGGACTCAAGAGCTGTATTAAGGAATGGCCTAAGAGATGACAGATGACTCTCTCAAAATGGATGACCTCGCTCTGGGAATGAGCTTCGAATGTGCGTAAATCCTTTAGATGAATGGAGGGAGAAGTTTAGGAAGATAGAGGAGTTAGCAAGGAAGGAAAAGTTGGTTCTGGTAAGTACAGGGATGAAGTGAGAAGAGAGATTTAAAAAGGAAGGAATGAGCCTTAGAAATCAAGGGTATGGCAAAAAAAGAAAAAAAAAAGAAGCCATGCATTGTCGTGTATTTTCTTTAAGAAAGGTGTAGAAATCAATGACAAGAGGGGAATTTATAAACAAGAAATGAAAGAAGAGCAGAGTACAAATTTGAAGTGTGGCAGAGATTTGACCATAGCTATGAGAGGCAGCCTAGACAAATCAAGACCACACTTCGTTGTTATCGTTTGTGGCTTTTTTCCAGGAGACAAGGTCTCACTCTGTTGCACAGGCTGGAGTGCAGTGGTGTGATCATAGCTCATGGCAGCCTTGAATTCCCTGGCTCAAGTGATCCTCCTGCCTCAGCCACCCAAGTAGCTAGGACTACAGGTGCATACTACCACACCGACTTAATTTTTTATTGAACAATACAGATTTATTGTCTGACAGTCTGGGGGTTAGAAAACAAACATGGGTCTTACTGGACTAAAATCAAAGGGTTGGCAGGGCTGTCTTGTTTTCTGGAGGTTCTAGAGGGGGATCTGTTTTCTTCCCTTGAATTTGAGTACCAAAAATGCTAATGTGAATATTTCACACCTTTTAAAAAGATTTTATTTTAGGTTCATAGCGTTTGTTATATATGTGAATTGAGTGTTGTAGGGGTTTGGTATACAGATGGTTTCATTATCCAGGTAATAAGCATTAGTACTCAATAGGTAGTTTTTCAAACCTCATCCTCTTCCCATACTCCTCCCTCAAGTAGGACCTAGTATCTACTGCTCCCTTCTTTGTGTCCACATGTACTCAGTGTTTAGTTCCCACTTATACGTGAGAACATGCAGTGTTTTGTTTTCTGTTCCAGTGTTAGTTTGCCTAGGATAATAGCCTCCAGCTCTATCCATGTTGCTACAAAGACGTGATCTCCTTTTTTATGGCTGTATAGTATTCCATGGTATATGTGTACCACATGTTCTTTATCCAGTCTACCATTTTTTGCCATTTAGGTTGATTCTGTGTCTTTCCTATTGTGAGTTGTGAGTTACCTCTAGGCTGGTCTCTAACTTCTGGCCTCAACTGATCCTCCCACTTTGAGAGGGATTATAGGTGTAAGCCATTGTTCTGTTTTTAAATGAAGACAGACTTGGATGAGAAGAGAATATAAACCAGGAAAGTGGAGGTAATTTTATGAGATAAATACAGGAGAATAATTTATGAACCATAAAATTCATTTTTTCTACATTCTGTATTCTATATTCAGTACTTTTAAAATTCCAAAATGCTTTCATGTATTATCAATAGGAGCTCTAGTATTGTTCCTTGTATCAATAAATGAAAGTTACAATACAAGAAAAGGGGAAAAATATTAGTGAATCCATTAGAATTTTATGTACATGTATTTTTCTTAACCTTCATATGCACTGTGATATTCTAAAATTAGAAAATAAAAATTAGTTATGACTGAATAAGTCTGTTGATTTAAATTATAAAATACATAAAATATATCATACTAGTGTTATTTGCTTCAGATTTTAACCTTCTAACTGGCCTGGTGCAGTGTCTCATGCCTGTAATCCTAGCATTTGGGGAGGCTGAGGTGGGAGGATGGCTTAAGTTCAGGAGTTCAAGGCCAGCTTGGGTAACATTGTGAGGCTCTGTCTCTACAAAAAAAAAAAAAAAAAAAAAAAAAATTAGCCAAGCCTAGTGGGGCACACCTGTAGTTCCAGTTAATCAAGAGGCCGAGGTGGGAAGATTGCTTGAGCCTGTGTCAAGGCTGCAGTGAGCTGTGATCATGCCACTGCATTCCAGTGAGATGACAGAGCAAGACCCTTTCTCCCAAAAAACAAAAAAAGCTTTTAAATGCTCTAAGATATATTTGCATGTCCTTATGAAGGTCACTTTTCTGTGATATCCTTAATAATCATAAAACATCCTTTTATTTTTATCTTGAAATGAATAACAGAAAATTCAAAAACAATATACACGGGATGATGTAAATGTTATGAAATAAGCTTAATGTCTACAGTAATTTTTTTGTTTTGAGATGAGTCTCACTCTGTCATCCAGGCTGGGGTGTAGTGGTACAATCTCGCCTCACTGAAACCTCTGCCTCCTGGAGGGTTCAAGTTATTCTCCTACCTCAGCTTCCTGAGTAGCTGGGACTACAGCTGACCATATTTTTGTATTTTTAGTAGAGATGGGGTTTCACCATGTTGGTCAGGCTGGTCTCAAACTCCTGACCTCAGGTGATCTGGCTGTCTCGGCCACACAGCGTGCTGGGATTACAGGCATGAGCCAGTGCACCTGGCCAATATCTACATTAATTAACACCCATTGAAACATAATAATAACAAAGTATTTACAGATAATGAAAATAGAGCTATTCCAAATGGTATGAGATATAAATGATATGCCATTAACACTTAGAGTTGCCTTAATTTCAATTATTCAAAAATATCTAATGAGTTTAGTTTTCTAATGATTAAATCAGATCTTGGAAGGCCTTCATCTAAGTTATACAGAGAAAATGAAATGGAAAAAAAAATGGAGAGCTCTACTTTTTCTCACATTCCCTATTTACACAACTTTGAAGTCTTCTACAAGCTCAGGTGCTTTTTCACAAGAACAGAAACAAATCAAAATTTGATCTGAGGACCTAGCAGAGCTGAATGAGGAGGATTTTGCCCCACTGGCATTTCAACCCACATGGTTGCCTCTGGAGAACAAGGAGGAGGAAGGGGGAGGGCAAAACTTCTTAGGCCCTACTAGGGCACCAGCTTCCATAAGCTAGAGGACCACAAAGTAGAAGACACCAAATGCTTCTGGATATTACCTATTTATATGCAGAGGATTAGAATTTTATTTCTCAAGATTAGTAAAAGAAAATCTTCCTCTCCATTCAATTGACGTCAATCATGGTACTTTTTTTTTTTTTTTTTTTTTAACATATGAGAGTTAGTGAGTTGGAAGCCAACCCCCACTCCCATCCTCATTAATATTTTATCTCTTCAGGTGCAAAATGGTGAGCTCTAGTTTTAATAATAATATAAAATGACACGGTGAGGGTTTCTGCAGAGCAAACAAACATAATCCTTTCTAACTAACTAACCAGCCTTTTGCTACCTAGTTGGATACTATGAATGTGGATACTTTATATGATAAGATGGTGTTTCTGTACAACTTTAATTAATTAATTCAACAAAAATTTATTTAGCAGCTGATGTATGCCAGGAACAATTTCTGGCAGTGGGGATACATTATTAAACAAATCAACGGTAATTGTCCCCCCCGAAGTGTGTATTCTAGTGGTAGGGTCAAGGTTGACAGTGGTGAGAGGAACTTGCAACAAATATAATAAATATAATTCTATAGCAGGTTAGAAAGTGATAACTGCTACAGAAAACAAAACATCAGGGTAAGAGAAGTATGGAGAAGGGGGTTTGGACTGCAATTTTAAATAGGGTGTTAGAATAGTGCTCATGTGTCTGTAGAGAGTGATATATGAGCAAGGACTCAAAACAGGTGAGCTTGAACTTCACTGTCTTGGGATACTGAATTACTATCTTTCCTGAGAGACTAATGTATTTGACAATGGTAAAAAGGAGTTCAAAAGGGTTTCTTTCTCTCTCTCTCTCTGTCTCTCTCTCTCTTTCTCTCTCTGTCTCTCTCTCTTCTCTCTCTCTCTCTCTCTCTCTCTCTTTCTTTCTTTCTTTCTTTCTTTCTTTCTTTCTTTCTTTCTTTCTTTCTTTCTTTCTTGGTTTATTTTCATTTGGGAGACATGATTAGTTTCCTATTCTTGATGGACATATTTTAAAATAATTGGCAGTTTTATAATAAAGCATGAACTACTGAACCTAGTATCTGTATATAATTAAACCAAGCCTAGACATGACCCATTGTACAGGTTATGAGATTGAAAATTCAATACATAAATTTGTTGCAAATATCCAACTCAGCATAACTAAGCATAGCTGAGTGATACAATTTAAAGACCCATGACAGCAAAGACCTGTGTGCCTTTGTCAGTGCTGTATCTCCTGGACCTAGAACAGTGCTTGGCTCATCATATGTACTCAATAAATACTAGTTTGATGAATAAGGCAAAGAATGGTTAGGGGCAGTGAGGTTAAGTATAAGTAACGGAAACTTTTGAGATTTCAGGCTATCAGAGATGTTTGACCTTTTCGTGTGCTCTAGGAGCAGAACTGGACTTTCAACCTAACTAAACTCTTTAGAAAACCTTATTATGATGAAGATTTTCCAAATGTATATTTATTGCATCTGAGTTGTCTGCATCTAATATTTTAGAGCCGTGGTCCCCAACCTTTTTGGCAACAGGGATGGGCTTAGTGGAAGACAATTTTTCCAGGGGAGCATGGCGGCAGGAGTGGGGGAGGGTGGGCATTTAATTCTCATAATGAGTGCACAACCAGAAGATCCCTTTCTTGCACACTTCACAATAGGGTTTGCACTCCTATGACAATCTAATGCTGCTGTTGATCTGACAGGAGGCGGAACTCAGACGGTAATGCTTTCTTGCCCACCACACACCTCCTGCTGTGTGGCCCAGTTCCTAACAGGCCACGTATAGTTACAGGTCCACGGCCCGGGGACTGGGGACCTCTGTTTTAGAAGAGGAATTGGGAGGTAGTTTATATTTCAGGTGTATTTTTCTCCTTCCTTCCTTCCTTCCATTTTTTTTTTTTTCCAGGAGTCTTGCTCTGTTGCCCAGGCTGGAGTACAATGGCATAATCTTGGCTTACTGCAACCTCCACCTCCCAGGTTCAAGTGACTCTTCTACCTCAGGCTCCCAAGTAGCTGGGACTACAGGCACCTGCCACCACACCCGGCTAATTTTGTATTTTTAGTAGAGATGGGGTTTCACCATGTTGGCCAGGCTGGTCTCAAACTCCTGACCTCAGGTGATCTGCCCGCCTCGGCCTCCCAAAGTGCTAGGATTACACGTGTGAGCCACCGCGCCCGGCCGTATTTTATTTTTCTACCTCTGGAATCAGTTGCTGATACTGTGTTGACAGACTTGGGGAAAGCCAATTAAAAGGCCAAGACACAGAAAATTAGAACCCCAACATCTAGTTAGTTTTCTGCAATTGCAGTAAAATAGAGAAAGATGTAACCGTGTTAACCATGAAGCTCTCTTCTACTATCGTATAATGAAGAATAAATATCTCCTGTACACATGCTGACTCTGGATTCCTTCCCTGCAATAGTATCTTCCTTCAGGAGACCACAGTGAGGTGGACACTGGAAGTGCAAAGGCCAGGTTAGGAAAGATGTCATTTACTAGAGTTTCAGATGTCATCTGCACCTCAATGTTCCAGTTGTTTGTAACTGATTAACAGACACTAAGCCATGAATCCATTAATTAGTATGTTCACATCCATGGTTCTTTTCTTCCCCACGTAAGCATACAGCATTGTGAGTTCTCTGTGCTACATTAGTTGTCTAGAGCCACAAAAACATCATCTTTAGAAATTCCAAGTCCCAGAAAAGTCTATGTTATTTTTCTCTGTATAGCAGGCAATATTTGTGGCTGTCTCTGTGTACATGAGCTCCTTTAGGGCAGAAATCATATCTTTTTCAGCTTTTTCTTATATGAAACTCAACAAATGGCAGTTAAATGAAACTATAAATGAAGAAATGAAATGTTCTGTTTTGTGAAAAAAACTGTCCATTAAAACGGGGAATTAAAAATCATGACATGCTTGCATGAGAAGTAAAAAATTATGTCAGTTATATAAAAACAGGAACTTATCAATGATCTCAATTGAGTGTCCTAGATAGCCATGATGACTACATTTAGCAAACAACTGCTCTATTTCCCTTTGGTCTGCAAAAAAATTTTAATGGTGACAAAAATCTTTATCGCATAATATATTTTATTATCAAATTCTGGTTTGAAAAAAGGGACTGTTAGTAACGAGAGAAGTTAAGTGACATGCTCGATGTCAAATGAAAGGCTTACAGTGAGAGACAAAGAGGGCATTAATAACATCAAGATGATCTGCTTCTCAGACACATCTCACTCCCGTAACTGATATGCTGACAGTTACACACCCAATTCATATAATTATCACAGCACAAAGACGACGTGTTTATGACAGCAAGGTCATTTGTAATATAAAATAAAATGGTCTCAGCATGTCCACTACGAGTAAATGCTGAAACATTACCCATTTAATGAATATTAATTATATACTGAAACCTAGAATTAAATACATAAAAAAGAACAACTGCTGCCTAGACTCAGGAAAGACACTATTCAGGCAAGTTCTGATACTTGATCTGCCGTTTCAATTATTTTAAAGTGTTCCCAAATATTTACGCCACAGGTTTTTTAGAGAAATTTCTTCGCTTTGCAGAAGTAAAGGATGAGGGATTTTCATGCCCTTCCCCTGAATGAGAACCAAAGAAGTACCTGTAGGATTGCAACCTCGTTACGAAGCTGGCTTTCTTGTTTTGTTGGAAATCGTAATTTGTCAATGATTTTAATAGCTACATCTCTTCCTGTTTTACGATGTTTTCCTTTAAAATGAAAAAGGGGAGCATTAGTATGTTATTAAATAGGATCTATCTTAAAGAACACTAAAATTTGCAAGGACATTTAAAGAAATGATAAACATATTTCACTGAATAAATTAACATTTCTAAAGAGCACTGACTTACACATATATATAAAGATTTCATTATTCTAAATCAAATATGTGCTTTAAAATTAGCCGTAATTTAGAACACAAAAGAATTGGGGTATTAAAACCTATATGTATCAACAGCCTGGTATTTTTTACACAAAAATGTATGTCTTAGAAACAGAATATTGAGCTACTTAATACAGAAAATATTTGTTTTACCAGTAAATTAACTCCCCTTTAGAAAGTATAACTTTAAAGTCCTGATAAGATAATGTATGTTATAGGGGAAAGAATTAAAGTCTTGGCTCTGCCACTTATTAGCTGTGAGCAAATCCCTCACTCTTTCTGAATTCTAGGTTCCTCATCTACAATGAGGAGAAGATTGGATGAAAGAAGGCATATAAAGTATACAAAATACCCTGGTAACTATGCACACTCAAAAAATGTTAGTTATCATAATCATCATCATCACCACATAATAGGCCCTTTATGTGTATTACACCTCATTTAACTACTGCAACAAACTTTTCAGGAATTCTACGGGGCACCCCCAAGTTCTTAACTTCTACACTACTATATTGTGGTAGGTAGCAGTGTTAACTGAATCTGAAAATAAGAAATGAAAACACTTGTAAATCTAGTGTTCACTCACCCGATATCCCACTCTCACTATTCTTTCTCTTTCCAGACTGTTTTCCTTCACTATCAAATCAGCTTGTGTTCATGTTCTCTACTTCCTTAACATCATTTCTTACTCTATGATTGACTGCAGTCTCTATTTCAACTCAGCCATTTTCCTGCAAGTACTTTTTTCAAGGCCATAATGTCTCTACTCCTCCATCACTGTAGTACTTGACCTCTCTTCGAAGACTCTTCTCATCTACTTTACCCCATTTGTGTCTAATCTTAAAGTTTCAGTCTTCCATGTGGCAGCCTCCTCCTATTCCTGGTCTTCAGTGTTGGACGTCCCAAATTTTGTGGCATCTGGTGGTCTCTCTACTCTCATTTGTCACCCTTGTCTCACCCCTATATGATGTGCAGTTATGTATATTAACCATGATCTATCTACCATAATTTTTTTTGGCATGCAACTATTATACTGTAGAGCAATAATTGAACAAATCGGTCCCCTCTATTATACAGTTATGCATTAACAAATGGTACAATGGTTAGTGGCTCATGATAGGTTTCTCATCAAAGAAACCACTGGAGCATTTTATAAGACTCAACATTACATTGTAAAATAGAGTAGAACTTAATTACCTTTTAAATTAAAAAGTACAATATTATATGGTGATAAATAAAATTGAATGGAACATTGTGATTATATCAGAACACTCAACCTCACCACAAGAAATAATTTCTTACTGATAATATTAAGGAACTGAAAGTTATGAGGTCATTTTACAGGGCAAATAAAGCATTAATATTAAATATTTTTTAAAGACTTGAAAAATATTCTTTAACTGGCTGGAATCTAAAATAGCAGAAGTTAGAATAATAAACTTACCAAAGAGCTTGACAATAAGAAAATAGGTAAAGACTTGATATTTCACCTCAAAAATTAAAAAAAATTCAATCCTTCAGGAAACAAATATATTGTTAAAGACACTGGAAGGTTAAATTTTGTTTTGTCTACTAACATGAATGGACTTCTGATCAAGTATGCCAAAAGAAAATGGAATTAATTTGTTTACAAATCATAACTTCCTTGTTTTCTCAATATTTTGTCTGATATTCCAAACTTCTTCAGTACTGTGTGTAGAGTTTGTCTATATTAAGAAGAAAGGTTTTTCGGGAGTATGAAACTTTCTCTTTCGAAACAGAAATATACCAATTTTCCAAGTAGGAACTATCTCAAAAAAATTTTTTAAAGACAGAACACAGAAAGATACACAGAAATATATATACATAGGTCTTCCCTTTTATGTTTTTCCTGGAAATATGCTTTTAAAAATATAACTAGGGAAAACTTTAAGTTCATAAAAATGCTCAGTGAGATAACCTACCTCCATAAACAATTCCAAACTGTCCAGAACCCAGTACTTCATCAGGAAAAATCTGATATACTGTGCTGATGTCCTAGAGGTACAAGTCCAATGAAAAAAAAAAACATGAAGCAGAACAAAACATTAGTCCTAAAAATTAATACAATTCTATTAAATATATTATAAACATTAAATATTTTTAAAATAAATCAGAAATGCTAGAAATCTGAGATGACTGTAATATTCAAAGCACATTCTTTTTTTTTTTTTTTTTTTTTTTTGAGATGGAGTCTCGCTCTGTTGCTCAGGCTGGAGTGCAGTGGTGCAATCTCAGCTCACTGCAACCTCCACCTCCTGGGTTCAAGAGATTCTCCTGCCTCAGCCTCCTGAGTAGCTGGGATTACAGGCACGCACCACCACGCCCAGCTAATTTTTGTATTTTTAGTAGAGACAGGGTTTCACCACGTTGGTCAGGCTAGTTTGGAGCTCCTTACCTCGTGATCTGCCTGCCTTGGCCTCCCAAAATGCTAGGATTACAGGTGTGAGCCACCATGTGTGGCCTCAAAGCACACTCTTTAATTAATGTAATAACATAATGTTATGAAAACTATTCTGATCTTAAGTGGCAGAGGTTTTCTAATGTGCTAGCACATATGTTTCATTAGAAAGAAAGATGACTAAAAACCATACAATGTGATTTACTGTAAGTATTAAAAAAGATATTTGCCTGTTGAGATGGCTATTTGGAAATGTCATTAAATAATCACGGTTCCCAATCACATGTCTGTGTGAATCCTGATTCCAACCACTTCTCCCCGTATGACTAGAATGAAAAGGTTGCTCCCTTATTAGTCACCCACATGCAGATGAACCTAAAGTGACGGAAGAGGAGGCTGAATCACTGTGAGTGAGCTGGAGAGGCTGCAGAAGGATGGCAACCCATATGAAATTCTCATCTGTGAAGTAGCTAAACTCGTCCAATTTCATCACTTCGGGAGCTAACAAGTTCCAAAAGTCTAATGCTTTCTCTTTGAAATAATAACTGTTAAATAAAGCATCTTTTAAATCTATGTTTTATTGTCTGTGATTTCATGCTGACGAAATCACAAGGTAATACTTTTTTCCTTTATATATTCCTATTACATCCTATCAGATTTTCCACCTATCTTCTACCCTTATACTTGACTTTATTTTTTAAAGTCCTTCTGCACATTCTGCACATGTACCCTAGAAGTTAAAGTATAATAAAAAAAGAAGTCCTTTAATATCAAATCCTACCCTCTCCATATCCTACAAATCCTTATCTTTTTCCTTTGTTCTTCCCCCTAGAAAATAACTACAAGTTGTCTCCATCCTGTGATTCTTCAAAGTATCCACAGGATGAGTTCAAGGCTGTCTAGGGACAAGACAAGTAATATTAATACTATTCTATTATTCTGATTTCAAGCTACTTCATCTGTTAAGAGAAGTGTTCTTTAGGCTTTCTGATAACTCAATGGCTGATCCAAAATTTTCAGTAGACAACAGTGGCTGAAGAGAGTGGAACAACTCCACAGCTATCAGGAATTTCCCAAGAGGCTTATAGAATAACTTGTATTTCCTAAAATGTCCCTGGCTAAGCAAAGGCAATAGGAGTCTGCAGAAAAGAAATTTTTTTAGGAATCTATCTCATGATTGACAGCACAAGAATTTATCTAACCTTCACTATAAAGTTTACCTAGTCCTCTCTAATTCGTATTTGGCTGTTTACTTTATGTCACTTTAATGTAGGCTTCAAAGATAAAGTAAGGATGAATAGAGTTTCATGAAGTTAATTTTTTAAACAAATTTTTATAAACTATAAGCTGTAAACTGCATTCTTTTGGCCATAGGTACAGCAGGTAAAATAGAGAAAAGGGTCTGGGTCACAGGAGGAGGTAGAAGGCCTTATTACTTTTTGGCTACTTGCCTTAGGGATAAAATATAACAAATAAAGCAAACATTTGACAGACTGTAAAATATTTCATAATATGGCTGATCTACAATTTTCAAAAACTAAGCTGCAAGGATGGAGTTACGTGGCACAGGTGACTAGGGTGCTAAAATGAGAACCCATAAGATTCGATTTATGCAACTTTCTTAAAGTCTCCTTGATGTGTACAAGTGACTATAAGAACATTTGCAACTCCTTGTCATAATACAGCACTTCTAGGTAGCAACTAAGGAATGAGAACAATGGCATTTTTAAGCTACTTATGCAAAGCAAGAAATTTATCTTATTCTGCTGCTGTATTTATTTTACTGTGTAATATCAACCATTAAAATTCCAGTACCGAGAAGGGCAAATATGTGAGAAATCAGGCATCACATTATAATTGCCTAGCTGAGATAAACAGATATATGACTCTATATTACAGAATTGATTATAAAAAAATTACTAAACAAATCTATATCATTTAATGTTTCTAAAATATCACAGAAAAGTATCCAAATTCTATTTTGCTTTTCAAAATTTACTAAAAAATTAAAATGAATTTTAAAACCTATTTTACGATGCTTTTATTTTCCAGTAATCACATTACCAAGTTTTATATTAGTAGGTACATACTTACCACATTTTCTTGAATCTGGCAATTTGATACCGAAATACTCACAGAGATATCTCCTGGAAATGCATGTAAAACAATATGCACACAAAAAGTCAGTAAGAGATGTGATAGCAACACAAGTAAATACATGCTTACAAATCATCCTGCAAAAGTGGTTTTAAATAAATCACAGCAATTAGGGTTTTCTAAGAAAATGTCATTAGAATATTTATTTCTTTTCAAAATTACATATTCACCATACTTGGTTTTGAAAAATAACATTCTGTGAATTTAGGGTTTGGTGCCAGAAGGACTTGGATTCAAATACTGGCTTTGCTACTTCACAGCTTTGGTACAAACTCGGACAACTTAATCTCGCTCGAGAGACACTGATTTCCTTAGTTGTAAAACAGGCCAATCGTTAAAGTCTACCTGTTGGAATTGGATTAGGCACTAAAATAGAGATCTCATGTAAAGTGCTTAGCACCAAAATAGGCGTATATATTCTATTAATATGTATTTTGATTGTAGAGATAAACTAAAAAATTATGACACATCAACAGATAACACTATAATGTAAAAAACCAGAGGTTAATTCATAGGTTTCATTATAAGTAACTATTACGAAATTTAAAAATAAATGACTTTTTTATTCAAATATTTCTCTAAAATTTCTTCTTTAAAATTTATCCTCAATACTGGATCTAGGTTGCATTTTAGCAAATGTATCTCATTCAATTAATGAACAGAGATTTCTTCCTGGGATAAAATGATCAAGAATTACCAATTACCATGTACTCTGCACATCAAATTACCATATCCTGCACAGAATACTAGGTGAGGTGTCTTTAGGGAAACTTATTAATTCAGATTTGCAAATAACAAGACTTGCACTCCATGTCAAGCTAAAGTTGACTAGATTTCTTTCTCCTCTTCTTTCGTTTGTTCGTTCGTTCGTTCCTTCCTTCCTTCCTTTCTTTCCTTTCTTCTTCTTCTTCCTCCTCCTCCTCTTCTTTTCTTCTTCTTCCTCTTCTTCCTCATCCTCTCCATCTCCTTCTATCTTCTTCTTCTTCTCTCACATTCCATGTCAAGCTGAAGCTGGCTAGATTTCTCCTCCTCCTCCCCCCTCCCCCTCCTTCCTCTCCTCCTTTTTGCCCAGGCAGGAATGCAATGGCTTGATCTTGGCTCCCTGTAACCTGTGCTTCCTGAGCTCAAGCAGTTCTCCTGCCTCAGGCTCCAGAGTAGCTGGGAGCGCAGGCGCATGCCACCATGTCTGGCTAATTTTTGTATTTTTTTGTAGAGACAGGGTTTCTTCATGTTGCCCAGGCTGGACTAGAACTCCTGGGCTCAAGTCCTCCACCTACCTTGGCCTCCCAAAGTGCTGGGGTTAGAGGTGTGAGCCACTGAGCCTGGCCAGATTGCTTCTTCTTTTACAACCAATAGCTCTAGAGGTCTGTAATTGCCTAATACATAGAGTTTATCTGAATTTGTTAAATTTTAATATAAAATACCTACAATAAAATAGGATAATTTAACAAACTAAACATCTTAGTATGTGCAGCAGCTTTTATTTAGAGACCGTACATTCTCCAATAAACTAAATCATCCCCAAGGAGTCTTTGTTCATTCTGTTCTTAGGAAGGACAGGGCACATGTTTACTAAGCAATGGGTAGGCACATGATGAGCTTTGGGCTGATTAGAAAACTGGCAGACTCACTGTGCAAGTTGGTTCCTGTACCCATGGACGAGCCCTTGGGAATGACGGGCATGAGGGCATGCTGGATGGCTATTTCCCACATCCTGGCCACATCTGCACCCACGCCACTGGTGAGGACACTGTTATTTGGTGGTGGGCTGGAAGGATTGAGCACATTTTCTCCCACATAATACACTACATTTGCCGTAGTGATTTCAAAACAATGAGGATTGGCCCCATTAGGAATTAAAGCTGAAGTTTTTGCTGGTTCCAGAGATAAAATTTCAGATAAAGGAATTTCCTGTGAAAGAAAAAAAGTGCTAAAGGTAGTTTACCAAAAGTATGTAAACTTTCAAAGAAAGTTCATGCCAAGAACATGTGAAAAATGACATCACAAATAACCACCATTTATATAAAATAGTTTTAAACTATAAAACACAGAATATTGCTAAGCCAAATTTAAAAAAATAGCTTTACTATGGGAAACCTTATTTCCTTTTTCTAGAAAATGTGACTTTTTATGCTATGTTCATGTGGCAAGAGTAAGTATGGTTAGGAATAATGAGTTTGAATCTTCACCACAATCTAAGACTTAGAAAATAAATGATAATTTTTATAACAGTGAGGTAGAATCACAACACTTTTGAAATGCATTTAGGTAGACATGGCTATTTTTAAATTTTAACCTATTCTTTAAGGCACTCAATACATGTTAATGTAATAACATAGCCAAGTGAATAGTTTAAGTGAGGACAACTAGACACTGGTTTTAAAACGGTCTTTTTTTTTTTTTTCTGAGACAGAATCTTGCTCTGTCACCTGAGCTGGAGTCAGTGGCGTGATCTCAGCTCCTTGCAACCTCCACCTCCCGGGTTCAAGTAGTTCTTCTGCCTCAGCCTCCCAAGTAGCTGGAATTTCAGGCGCCTGCCACTACACCTGGCTAATTTTTATATTTTTAGTAGAGATAGGGTTTCAACATGTTGGCTAGGCTGGTCTTGAACTCCTGACCTCACGCTACCCGCCTCGGTCTCCCAATGTCCTGGGATTACAGGAGTGAGCCACTATGCCCAGCCATTTATTTATTTATTTATTCATTTATATTTATTTTTGAGATGGAGTCTTATTCTGTTGCTCAGGCTGGAGTGCAGTGGTGCAATCCTGGCTCACTGCAAACTCCGCCTCCTGGATTCAGGTGATTCTCTTGCCTCAGCCTCCTGGGTAGCTGAGATTACAGGTGCATCCTATCACGCCTGGCTAATTTGTGTATTTCTGTAAAGATGAGGTTTCATCATGTTGGCCAGGCTGGTCTAGAACTCCTGACCTCAAGTGATCCACCTGCCTCGGCCTCCCAAAGTGCTGAGATTACAGGCATGAGCCACTGCACCTGGCCAATAGTCATCATTTTTAAGGCAATTCATATTAAAAAAAATTAATCACTACTGTGTCTTCCAGGAAGTATGCAGGGACTAAAAATAATAACTTCTAAAACAAACTTTTAATTTTAAAATTAGTGAGGTTTCCATTTTCTGTGACAGCTGTGTAAAATGGCTATGGAGAATCAAATCAACCATTCCACAGTCTGCATTCATTTTGAAGGACCACGTATCTACCCTTTTCTCTCTTTTTTTTTTTTTTTTTTTTTTTTTTTTTTTTGAGACAGAGTCTGGCTCTGTTGCCTAGGCTGGAGTGTAGTGGCGTCATCTCAACCCACTGCAAGCTCCGCCTCCCGGGTTCACGCCACTCTCCTGCTTCAGCCTCCGGAGTAGCTGGGACTACAGGCGCCCACCACCACGCCCGACTAATTTTTTGTATTTTTTAGTAGAGACGGGGTTTCACCGTATTAGCCAGGATGGTCTCGATCTCCCGACCTTGTGATCTGCCCGCCTCAGCCTCCCAAAGTGCTGGGATTACAGGTGTGAGCCACCGCGCCCGGCATACCCTTTTCTCTATGAAGATTTTTTTTTTGGAGTTGTGTTTTTCTGGGTGATATAATATGCCATATCTGTATTACTTAATGTAGAGGGACAGAATAAAAATTGCTGCCATTTTTTTCTCTAGAGGAAAGTGCTCTTTGTGAATACTGACAAGCATGGAGAAATCATACAATGTTTCTTCCCTCCTGGCAGTGTGCTAGATGCAGTGGATATCAGGAGTTTACTTTGAGCTTATCTGCTGTGACCATTAATTTTCTAGTTAAATCACACATCTTTGCTAAAATATTCATTAATCTTTGCCTCCCTCCCTCTCCCATCATTCCATGGTACCAGAAGCACTCCTTGGGGAAATGTAAAATTCACAGATGAATCAAGGGGTCCCAACCTGAATCCCAAGAAATTTGTAGACTGTAGAAAAGAAAAAAAAAATAGCTCCTGGAGGAAGCACAAAAATAGTCACGTTTGTTGGATGTATTTCCTATTTCTTACACTCTACATTCCCAAGAAAAAGCAGTAAGAGGTATGAAACTCCAAAGAAAGAGCCCCCTCTTACCTTGTAGTACCTGCTTCCTGTGTCATTTTGAAAGAGGGTAATACATTTGCTATCCAATCTCCAATAGTGCCGTTTCCGCTGAAACACAAGTTAGATCCAAGATCCTTTTTAAAAAACTTCAAAAATATCCACCATTGATAAAACAAATAGATTTCCCCAATGGGGACATAAGATTTGAGAGTGGAAAGTGCATGGGCTTTGGAAAAGGCAGACTCATGCTCAATTTCAGGCTCTGGAGGCTATTTAGCCACATGTCTGATAAGTATCTGGATTTATGTTACAGGGTTGTGAGTAATAAAGAAGATGAAGTATTAGCACCCAATAAGAGCCTGGCATTTAGAAAGTGCATAGTAAACAGAAAACATCATTTTTAAGCTTATTTCACTGCATGAAGGGCTAAAGGCAGATGTATAGTTTATAATAAAATAAGGTTTACTAGGAGATGCAATGTTTATTATTATTATTTTAGGACATAAGAAATGCCATGCTGATGGAACCAGGTATTCTCACTTCCATTGGCAATGGGCAAATTCTGAATGTTAGAGTAGAAGTAAAGAATATTTTGCTGGACAGTAAGTTTGACTCCATGACATCAACTTAAAGTCAGGGGAATGCATCAAACAACCAACTCTACCTTCTCTCCAGCTCACTAGAAATCTAACCACTATGATTTGGTGATCAGGTCCTTCTTCACTGTAGGTATATTTTTCAGGATTTTAGGTTGTGTGTGTATTTTTATCTTATAAAAGACCCCAAAGCTCTATTCTGCTCTTCTTCTCCACAACCAATTTCAGGCCAGTCAAATATATTAAATATATTACACCATGTCTAAAAAGAACTAGGCGGTATTCAATTGAGCCCTATAATATCAGGTAAGTCTTCTCTCTCTAACAGAGATGGTCGAAATTATAGATAGATCAATTACATTATAGGTGTCTGCTTATCTGTAGTGATCCTTTAGGTAAGAGATGAGAAAAGCAATACAGTAAAATAAATCAGCCAATTGTCAATTTAACTTTGAAACGTGAATCAAGTTGTTCTCTCTTATGTACACACACAACTTCATTCATCAACTATTAAGAAAATCTGGAGACATGAACACTCAGGATACAGGCTTCCAATGTTCCTGAATGGGTCGGTTCTTCAGGGAAAACTCAGTTAAGGACTTAGGAAGTATAAGATAGTTATCACTGTATTATTCGCTGCCTAGAATGCAGTATTTCTTATAAAATTCTAAATTGCAGTGGAACGTTCTGAAAGCACATACTGTGGCTTCCACAAGTACTATAAAATGGCAGGTAGACATCTCAGGTAATCAAGGTCAATGAATTTGTTTGCCTGAAATTGCTTTCCACATTTTTTCCTAACTCCATTGCTTGCTCAACTACATCTGACACCCTGAGACTGTAATGCACCTTACCTAATCCTGTGTCATGCCTGTGCTGAGGTTTACTCTGAGTAATGAAGGCATCTCACAGCCCTCACAGGACATTAGCAACTCCTCTAATTAAAGCTAGCAAGGCAAGAGAACATTGTTCCCTGTGGATCTTACCAGCGTGTCCTTGCTGGTGTAGTGGACCATCCATCCTTCTTTCATGACTGTGCTGCTTTTCCTCTTCGTGTGTTTGACAGACTGCACTACTCTCATGAGTGGGATATTGTTGCTTGTTGATGGACTTGAGAAGTCAAAATATTGTAGGAGAAAAATGTTTTCAGGTACATTTTATGTATTTTCATGCATAAAACCTTATGTTAGCTAATCCAAGTGAAACTTTACAAAAATTCACATCTCAATTTTAGTAAAATGTATTGTCAGGCACCATGGTTCTGAAAGTGGGTTACTCTGAAGAGTGATAGGCACTTCATTTGTACACCTTAAAAAATCCCGGCCGGGCACAGTGGCTCACATCTGTAATCCCAGCACTTTGGGAGGCTGAGACGGGTGGATCACGAGGTCAGGAGTTCAAGACCAGCCTGGCCAAGATGGTGAAACCCCGTCTCTACTAAAAGTACAAAAACATCAGCCAGGCATGGTGGCGGGCGCCTGTAATCCCAGCTACTCCAGAGGCTGAGGCAGAGAATTGCTTGAACTTGGGAGGTGGAGGTTGCAGTGAGCCGAGATTGCGCCACTGCACTCCAGCCTGGGTGACAGAGCAAGACACCGTCTAAAAAAAAAAAACCCAAGGCTGGGTAATAAGCACCTCATCTTTTGGGTTGAACTATATGGTGTTCAGTTTTCAGGTCAACCTGAGGAAGAATACTTCTTAGTCTACTGAGGCCACACTATTCAGACTCACACATGAAAGCTTATTTGCTTATTTATTTCCTATTATAGGTACATTATCAATCATTTAGAGATTACATTATTCAACATGAATTTTTAGTTTCTCGCATAATGTCATAATAATTGGAATCTGCTAGTCTCTGTTTCTTCCTCTCTTCATCCCTCCCTCCTGGTCCCCCTCCCCACAACATGAATATATATGTTATTTCACCCACTTCCCCCACCCCCCACCATGCAAACTCTTTGGCACTAAAGAAGTGTATGTCTTCAAAAGACAGGTCATAAGACAATTATTTCCCACTATTTTAAAAATGTTCATTATGCCATTAAATGGAAAAAAATCATTTCATTGCTCTACTCTCATGAACAATTTCTGTTTGTCAATAAACATGGCATTTGTAAAATGGACACAAAAATTTCAATAGGCTTTATGATATAAATCAGAGACTAGGAAACATTTTCTGTAAAGGGCCAGGTAATAAATATTTTAGTTTTTGCAAAAGACCTAACTTTACCAATATAGTGCAAAAGCAGCCAGAGACAATATGAATGGGCACGGCTATGTTCCAATAAAACTTTACTACAAATTGGGCATCAGTCCAGTCTGTCCTGGTGGCCACATTGTGCTGACTCCTGATATAAAACGTGGGGATCATCCAGTAACCAAAAGCAAAAATTAGATAACAGATATAAAATTGCACATACTTCTGAAATAATATCAAGAACAGTGAAGTATAGAGAGACTATGATATTTGTAACAGGGGCCAGCTAATAAAATAGATGATGTCTGCTGAGTTTGATCTTGATCTTTGTTGTTTCTACACAATGAGCTTCGAATTAATATTAACTTAGTAATAAACTTGTGGATGGCAAGCATGAGCATCTCTCACATGCAAAAGAAAATGGGTCAATGAATGAGGTGATGCTAGGAAAGGATGGAAACCACACTTCTCCCAGGGAACCCAGACCTCCTAACTTCAAAGGCTCTCACCTACAGCACACAGCTCATTCATAAGAAATTAAACATGTACTTCACATTTCTACTATAATCTATTAAAATATCAAAGAGGTTTAAAGAGAAAATACTGCTTGGGGTTCCCCCATTTGCTGAGGCTGGCAGTACTGCTCTCACCTGATGGTTCTGTTGGCATCCTCGTGGTCAGGGTCTGGATCTTGCATCTCACCACTGTCATTCTGGCATTCTGTCATTGCCATCTCTGCATCTTGGACCATTGCTTCTTCCATGTCATCCATGAGCCTACTGTTCCTTTCACTATCATTGTCATCACTCCCTTCTTCCATGACCACATCAGACTCTGCCCCAGGGCTAAGCAAATCTAGAAAATTATTTTGACCCATGAAGATAAGCCTGGAATCTTGGAATCAGGGCTTAAGAGACAGTCAGGTGATCCTAAAACAAATAAACTGGAAGCCCCAAAAAGGCAGTTCTGTGAAGAGATTATTATTATTATTTTTTTAACTTTTAAGTTTAGGGGTACATGTACAGGTTTATTACCTAGGTAAACTTGTGTCTTAGGGGTTTGTTGTACAGATTATTTCATCACCCAGGTATTAAGCCTGGTACCCATTATTTATTTTTCCTGATCCTCCCTCCTCCCACACTCCAACCTCGAAGGGCCCCAGTGTGTGTTATTCCCCACTATGTGACCATGTGTTCTCATTATTTAGCTCCCACTTATAAGTGAGAACATGTGGTATTTGCTTTTCTATTCCTAGGTTAGTTTGCTAAAGATAATGGCCTCCAGATCCATCCATGATTTTCAATTTCCTTTTTTATTTCAGTTTATAAGCATCTTAATTTATGAGAGGTTGAATATGTAATTTTATAGGTAGATGCTCGTTTTCCGTTCTTCTAAGCCTGAAAACATGAAAAGTCATGAAAAGCCTTGGAAGGAAGCCAAGGCTGGGATAGAGGTAAAATGCTAGAAGGCAAAGTGATACCAGGCCCCAGTGACTGGGAAGCTGCTCATATTTTAGAAACACAGCCCTGGTGGGAAAAAACATATGTAAGAGGATGACAGAAACTTTCACATGAAAAAAGACTCAAGCCACTGATTCTTACTATTGGAGTAACTTTGAAAATCACGAATTCCAATATATTAAATTGGTCACATAGTTACAGCTTTTAAATAAGACATTTGATTTTTTTTTTTTTTTTTTTTTTTTTTTTTTGAGACCGACTCTGGCTCTGTCGCCCAGGCTGGAGTGCAGTGGCTGGATCTCAGCTCACTGCAAGCTCCACTTCCCGGGTTTACGCCATCCTCCTGCCTCCGCCTCCCGAGTAGCTGGGACTACAGGCGCCCGCCATGTCACCTGTCTAGTTTTTTGTATTTTTTTTTAGTAGAGACGGGGTTTCAACGTGTTAGCCAGGATGGTCTCGATCTCCTGACCTCGTGATCCGCCCATCTCGGCCTCCCAAAGTGCTGGGATTACAGGTGTGAGCCACCGCGCCCGGCCGACATTTGATATTTGAAGTAATATTGAACCCTGTCATTATGCAGTTGATGGTAATGGTTAAAAATTATAATCACTTACTGATGCAAAGTACTCATTTTAAAATTAAAACATAGATTAATGAGAGACTCTAGCCTGCCAAGCTTGGAAAATTCACATTTTACCAGATTTTTCTGGATGTATGAGAAAATACCATTTCAAAGTAATCAACAACATCAAAAACTGTTCTGCTTCCCCTTTGTTATAGTTATCCAGTACACACTGACATTCCCCGAGCCTGAACAAAGTCAACACCACATGCCACAGAAAGTGGGACGATCGCCAAGCTTTCAATTTTGGCAGCTAATTCATGAATCTCCAAGCCAGAAACAAGTGTGACAATGTTTTCCTGGAGAGCTCTTCCTTCTTCTTCTTTTCGGTACAGTATATATTTCTTCTAGAGAAGAAAGTTCTAGAGCAAGGATACTCATTCATTCTTCTTAGTTCATCATTCATCAGCTTCTTAGTAACAAAAATACTCAACTAAAAGTATCTGTGGTCTTTTATAGCCATTTTTCTTTCCAGAGGAATTGGAAAACTGGTAGCAGACTAAAGGTACAAAGAAGACCACTATCTGCAGAAAAAGCTAACCTGGGATTCTAAGTCAAATATTTTGGTAGTGATCCATTAGCATGCTACCTAGGAAGAAAATGTAAGCTCTTTGTTTAGATATGGCATTTTTCTTAGCAGTCCTTCAAAGTTAATTTATACAGTTAGAATTTTCTTGAAAGAATAATGCCAAATATAGAAAATATATATATTTTTTTGTTGGCTGACAAAGTTCCTTTTATTATTAAAGATGACTGAAATGAGAAGGACAGAGGAAGAGACTGAGAGCTACAACTTGTAGGCAGCCCAACAACATCCACATTTCTGGGCAAACTAGGATAAGAGTATAAGAAAATAAAGCTGTGAAATAAAGTATGGCTACCCAAGTTTTCAATACTAGCTGCTCACCATGTAAAGATCATGAAAGGGTCTTTGACTGTTATCAAAACTCCATGGATGCTTTTCTATAGTAAAATAGAACAAACACTGGCCATAATTCACTTTTGGACTGTGTCTGAAATATCTGAACCAAAACCAGAACCAAACCCAAAAACCCCAACTAAAATCATCATCACCACACTCTCTAATAGGGAAGAAGCACAGACATGACAGCTGATCTTTTACCTACCTCCATTAATAGTCACTTCGCCAAGGCAGTTGTTTGGTACTTTTGGTGCACAACGTTTATGGCAGTTGAATCTGCAATCTAATCCCAGTGATTTTCAAACAAAACAAAATGAGAATTTGTCAGAAAGAGAAGTGGTAACCAGAAAATACTTATGTCAGATGAATGAGGGTGATCAAAGTTCGACAGGTGACAAAATCATCCTTACCTTTGCACTGCAAGCCCTGCCTGAAAAGCCCCTTCAGAAGCTTCTTGCAGTACTGGCATACTGTGGGCCGGGTGTAGGAGTGGATGACAAATGTATGCGGCACTTTAACTTTAGACATCAAAATCTTGTCAAGTTGAATTGGTCGTCCAATGTATGATTGAGAATTTGACCTCTTCTCTCGACCAATAAATGACTCTGATGGTGATTTTTGCTACATTTTGGAAAACAATAAAGGAAGTAAGATGTAAGAGGCTATTTGATTTATATATTTATATATTTTAAGATCTCGGTTTACTCTTGTATTTAGTACTTTGATGTTTAATAATATGAAAGAAATAATACTATATTTCTGTTAATTAATATAATTTACTTGCTTTCTCCATTTCTATTTGAGTTACCTTGCTTGTATAATCTTAAAAAAAGAGAGAATTGGAGATCAGAACATTTAAACATGATTTCTAGGTCTTTCAAATATGTTTTTGCTTTAAAAAAGTGGTTCTAATACAGAAATACAAAGTTGGAGGCAAATAAACAGTGCACATATACCGTTGACATTTTCTACAGTATTACATGCACATGGTTACAAAATGCAAGCATTTAAGAAGGACAGAAAATGAAAAGTAAATGCTTCCTGTTTGCCCTACATGGTACTTCATTGAAAAAATGCTGTAATCCCAGCACTTTGGGAGGCCAAGGCGGGAGGATCGTTTGGGGTCAGGAATTCAAGACCAGCCTGACTAACATGGTGAAACCTTGTCTCTACTAAAAATAAAAAAATTAGCTGAGTGTGGTGGTGCACGCCTGTAATCCCAGCTACTCAGTAGGCTGAGGCAGGAGAATTGCTTGAACCTGGGAGATGGAGGTTGCAGTGAGCCAAGATCGTGCCACTGCACTCCAGCCTGGGCAACAAGAGTGAAACTCGAAAGAAAGAAAGGAAGGAAAGAAAGAGAGAAAGAGAGAAAGAGAGAGAGAGAGAGAAAGGAAGGAAGGAAGGAAGGAAGGAGGGAAGGAAGGAAGGAACGAAGGAAGGAACGAAGGAAGGAAGGAAGGAATGAAGGAAGGAAGGAAGGAAAGGAGGGAGTGAGGTAAGGAGGGAGGGAGGGAAGGAGGGAAGGAAGGCAGGCTTACAGTTCCTTTGGTTTGCCTAAAGAAAAAAAATAAACATGATTTTAAATTTTTCCTCAGCCATACAACAAAAGATTTGTATTACCAAAAACAGAACTAATATACTATACAAGGAATATAAAAGTGGATGTTTTGGATATAATTATATCTCTGTGCTCTCTTGTCCGTCATTTTGGAATTATTTAATCAGTTCAGTATATAGATTTTTAAAAATTAAATTAACTAAAGTTAACCATGTTTTCAATTTTTTGGATAATTTGATGGTACCTCTTATATCCTGTGATCTATTTGAGAATAAATATATCCCATCAGAATAAATGTATTTTAGAATCATCAGAATAAGATAAACCGAATTGCTTTTGAACCGTTGTTATAATTATATATCTCATTTACATATCTCAGTTATTAAGTTCCTACTCTATAGCAATAACTGTGTTAGGTGCCTTAAAACATAGGCCTTATTATCTACAGTTGAGGCATCTAAGCTCATAAAGTTTAAATAGATACCTCTGGGTCAAATGCTAGTAAATAGTGCAGCCAAAATGTGAACCTACATTTGTTTGCCTCCAGAGCCCTTGTTTTATCACCACACTCGGTTAATTTCTAATTTTAAATGATTACTGATAAGACAAGCAATAAATCACATTTACAAAAAATTTCTATCCCTTTCAATCCCTATCTGCACCAAAAGGTTAAATACTATTACCAAAAGTGAAAACTATTATTTTCAGATTCACCAGCTACAGTAAACTTAAAATGAAGTTCTACACAGGAATATTAGGCCTACAGCTACATTCACAAGTATAACTCCATAAAGAAAAACTGTAAAGCATAATTATTCTGGAAAGGTTCAACTCTTGCAGAGAAGTCTAGGGAGATTATAAAAATAGCCAAAGGTTTGCCAAACCAGAATCATGAATATATTGAATAAATACCTTCAATGGAATTAAAGAATAATTAAATCCACAGGGTAAGGTCCCTGTTCTAGTGTCCTCTAGTAACTGTAGCCAATGGGCCAGTTTTAAGCATAGACTAAAATGAAAATGATATTTTTCCATAGTTGAAAAGTTTTAACACTCAGAATAAAAGATAACCTGATGTCACACTTTCTTAGCAGATTTAACACGTTATCAGATTTGGAAAATCCTATGAAAAGCTGAACAAATCACTGTTCAGTTACTTTCCTTAATTTAAGATACCTAATTGAAGGCTGTGCTAACAGAGTCAGTTTGACATTTACTATACCATGGTGCAAATTCATTAGAAAAGCAAGAGGGAATCTAGTAAACTGAATATTTTCTTTTCATCCAACATAAACGCTGCCATAAACTATAAGAATTAGAATTATTTTTGAGAGGTTGTTTCATTTATTACCTTCAAGGCAAGATCATGTAAGAAATTTAAAAATATTCCAAGTTTAGGCAAAAGAAATTAGCTGTCACTCTGTAGCCCAGAGACTATACTACACACATATTGGGGCAATAATCAGGTTTACACAGCCAGCCACATGTGTCCTTGGCACAGAATATGTAATTTATAGTGTCAGAAATTAAGATTTTAATAGCATTAATAAACAGTGCCCTCATACCATTCACACCATTTTAAATTTCAAAATCAGAGAGCAATCCAACTAGACTTATCATTACCTTTTCTTATAGTCCCAAATATAAGTAATCATTTTCAATATGGCCCATATTTCTAAATGAAAAAGTAAAGCTTTAAATCTTGACACAGGGGGCATGCATAGTAACTTATCTTGTAGAAATTCATTTACTGCTGGAAGGAGACTGTTTGAGTCATTTAATTTTACTAGATAACAAACACCTTGGGAAAGGGAGCATGGAGAAGCTGTCTGAAGTTCTATTTTCATTATTCAATTCTATGTTTCTGGGAGTGTATACACACACATTTGCATGTGCTTTCCCTAACACGAGGCAAATCTAAAGTGCGAAAACAAAAAAGAAAAACTGGGTCATTATCTGATGATTTCCTATAGGGTTTTTATCCTTCCTTCAATCAAAAATGTAAAACAAGGACTTTGTTGATATATAACAGATTATTAAAAAAACCAACTGGCTATGGAATAAGGCCATTACCCTGTAATATATATTTATCAATATTTACCTAAATGTTTAAGAACCACCCTTTCTGTAATACTGCCATCATCCCTTTAAAAATATTTCTTCTTTTATTTTTGTTTTTTGAGATGGAGTTTTGCTCTTGTTGCCCAGGCTGGAGTGCAATGGGGCAATCTTGGCTCACTGCAGCCTCTGCCTCCCAGGTTCAAATGATTCTCCTGCCTCAGCCTCCTGAGTAGCTGGGATTATAGGCATGTGTCACCACGCCCAGCTAATTTTGTATTTTTAGTAGAGACGCAGTTTCTCCATGTTGGTCAGGCTGGTCTCCAACTCCCAACCTCAGGTGATCCTCCCGCCTCGGCCTCCCAAACTGCTGGGATTACAGGCATGAGCCACTGCGCCCAGCTGGCGAAAGTATTTCTAATGATGTGATCACAAACTAAGACTTAAAGATTTTCAGAATCAATGACACATTTTGTCATTAATAATTAATAACCAGTTGTTATTTTGAGCAAAAATATAAAATTCCAATTATTATGTGAAGTTTTATGTGAAGGCATGTACACCATAAAGCATAACTACAGTATGTTTTTGTTTAATATATCAAGCTACAGAGCAGGCAAAAATTCAGAAATTAATAGTTTTAAGGGAAATGATACTTTAAAAAAAATCTCATTGATCTTTGGATTTTAAGATAATTTCAACAGGAAACTAGATAGTAATTTGAATCATAATGTTGACAGAAATAACTGGAAATTTTTGCATGAAATGCATTATTATACAAAGTAAAGAGATTTCATCATATACCAAGTGTATATGTTATAAAAACTTTATTATACATAAATAAAATTCAAATTCTTCATTAACTTACTACATTTTCTTGCCTTACTTTTATATTTACTTACAATGTGCACAGTACTTTAGAGTTTTAAATAACACCTTTCTTTAAAGCTAACTACAATAAAGTGAAAATTCTTCCCTACCCATCAACACTACTGAAGGTTTTACTGGGTTTATTAGGTTAACTAAATGGTGTTTAAATTAATTTTCACTCTTAGTTCCTATTCCAATTTGACCCCATGTAGTTGGTGAACCTGAAAAATCTGCAGAATGATTTTTTTTTAGCGAGAAGAGGAGGGAAAGTTGAAATGCTTTGGAACGTCTGTTTTATTCTGCTTCATTAATATGTTCAGAGAAAAAAATGGCTCAAAACTTAAAGAGCACATTTAAAATTTCGTTTTCTATAACTATGGGAAACACATATAAGAGAATGCATTTTAAAAAATTTTATATTTTTATATTAGCCATATGTTCTATGAATTGGAGGAGTTTGGATCAACTTACAGGTGTGGAACTTTTGTAAGAATTGACATCACTGTAATATGGTATTGAGATAGATGCATATAAATGATTTTATTTGACAAATTATATATAATGACAAATATAAAGGTATTTTTTGTGTTAGAAGTGTAAGAGTTAACACATCATGCATGGGAGATAATATGAGAACATAATGATGAAAGTTGTATTTTAAAGCCAGGAATAGAGATTAAATAAAAAAAATTACGGAGATCAATTTTTTTTTTAGTTTGTGGTTTCACAAAACATCTTTAACATTCTTTTATCAAGTGTTTCATTTTAAATTACTGCTAAAGCTGGAACTCTGTGCACTGAACACCTACTCAGAGAGACAATGTATCCTGCTCTTCTAGAGACTGAATTTTTTAACCTAGTGTGCTAAATTAATGACTCAGCAAGTTTGGAACCTTCCCAGGAAATGATTGCTTAGATTACATTGTGGAAACTCCAACTGCCAGCACGTCTTTAAACATTTAACAGGACTGAAATAATTTCCCAACAAGGTATATTCCACTTAGCAGTTCAAAATGAACTCTCTTCATGAGTTAAGCTAGAAAACACAGAAGAAAAGTTGCCTTTACTTGTGGTTTGTTTATTGTCACTTGTGTAAAAAAATCAAACATAAAATTCTCTGAGATAAAAGTCACTTGACAATAAAAAATGATTCAAATGAAAATGTGTGCATTATTAAAATATTTCTGTGTGTTAATGAAAATTCATTTCACAGCCACTCACTGTGTCTGGAGTTTGGGAGACAACCTCCCTTTAAGTTAAAGAGAAATAGAAAGAGAATACTTTAGCATACACTCGAATATCTCTTTATGGATTTGTCTGAATCGTTTGATAATAAGCTCCTATGGAAGAACAATGTTCATGACAAACAGTAAGAAGTTTCACCTGAGATAAATATATGTTTTCAAGAAGTAAATGCATAAGATTAGTTCATGAGACATTTCAATAGAAATATTTAATATACAGGCTGTACTAAAAGATTTTTGCAATTTAAAGTTACATAAACGGTAACACTGACATACTTGCTTTACAGGATTTCAGTTTTAAGAGAGGACACCTGGCTAAGGAATGTTTTCCACTGCAAATGTTCTGTACTTGTCTGCCTGCTCCTCGCCCCGACTTCAACATGAAAATCTGTGCAAAACTCTTCTGCTACCAAACTCCAACACTTAATAGGCTGTTCATATTAATGGGTGGTCCTCAGCATCAAGGATGCAATGGGGAATGGTTGAGACTATAATAATTTGGAGAGGACAGTGTCACTGTAAAAGGGATGGCTACAGCTCAATTAGTTCTAACAGCTGCCCTGTGAATATGTAAATCCATTGTTGATGGATTTTTTAGTTTTTCAAAAGAAGCAGGGAATGTAGGTGTGTTATAAAATAACTTGATCCAGATGTTAGCAACTGAAAAAAGAAATTTAAAAACTTTGTGCCTGTCAGTTTATCTGGGGACTAAATCTAGTTCAAATGGAGATCTTTGAGGTTATAAAAAGTGTTTTCTATCATTATCTAGTTCAGTCAGAGACCTTCATATATGCCAAACTATTTTCATAGCACTTTACATGGATTTCATTTATACCTCATGTATAAATAAACTATAAATACAATAATTTATACATTTTATACAACTATTTTCATAGCACTTTACATAGATTTCATTTATTTATACCTCATGTATAAATAAACTATAAATACAACTATTTATACATTTTATACAACTATTTTTATAGCACTTTACATCAATTTCATTTATGTATACCTCCATGTTACACCTAAAGAAACTGAATTACTGAGGGATTAAATCATTTTCCCAAGATCACACACTTGTAAGTAGCAGAACTATGAATTCAGGTAGTTTTGCTCCAGATAACAATGATTCCTTTCTCCTTTGATCCTCCCCCGCTCTCACATTCCTTGATTTTATGCTAATATAGAAAACAGCAAATATTTTCTTCCTCTCAGTCAATCAGGACGACAAAAGAGGCAATAAGACAACAAGAACAATCAGATAGTAGTGTGTTTTATGTGCCAAAAATGGAATGCAGAATATCATGAACCCCTTAGCCTTGACCTACAGAAGAGATTTCTAACCAGCTTGTCTGTGCTTAGATGATAGGACCTGAGTCATGTATGTTTTCCAGAACACGATAACTAGTGGAATAAAGGGCTGCTATTCCATAAACATCACTCAGTTGGCTGCCTACTTTCCTATTCAGGTGTTATTATGCTTAAAAGATACTAGCATAACTATGCAAAAATAGACGCAAGCCAATGTTAATCTTTTATCCCAGAAGTTTCAAGATCTAGCATTTTGGACTATCATTCAAAGAACAGTGCTGAGTAACAGCTTAAGACAGTTCTCTCCTATTGCCATCGAGATGGATCTATCGAATTTAGCAAGTGTTTCCTGGGGAAAATTTTACCTGAAAGTTCAATTCAGAGGCTTCAGGACTTATAAAAATGAGGAAATAACATGCTCTGTGCCCAATTAGTTTACTAGCCAGTACAGTCCTAGGCACAGCATAACTGTTATTATTGTTGTCCTTTATATTTACTCTTTCCCTTTTTCATAGATGGTTTCCTCCTTATTCTTCAGATTTCAGTTTCCATGACCCCTTCTCTGAGAGGCCTCCACACCACCTAACTTATTGCTTACCCCCACTCCATACTCTATTACTCTCTCGCATCATCCTGTCTCCTCCAAAGTCATTAATGCGGCATGCAACTGCATTTACCTATTTGTTTACTGGATTTTTATTGCCTCCCTTCAACAGAATATAGGTTCCAGGAGGGCAGCATCTTTATTATTTTGTTCATCATTGTATCATCAATTTCTGGAATACTGTGTCACAAAGAATAAGTGCTTTTATATATATATATACACACACACACATACACACACACACATATATATATATATGAAAGTTTGAAGGAAAGATAAACCATATTCATGGTGGAGGCGGGGGGTCATTCAGAATGGGGGTTTCCTGAAGAAAAGACATTTGCATGGACCCCAAGGTGAGTCTTGACATACCATGACTATGTTGAGTATTATTAGTAATTAAAATTTTGTTCGTGTGTGGGGTGGGGAGGAAGGAGGGATGGCTAATGGGTGCAAAAAAATAGCACAGTGAATAAAACCAAGTATTTGCTATCACAACAAGGTGACTATAGTTAAAAATAATTTAACTGTGCATTTTTAAATAACTAGAAGAGTACGAATGGATTGTCTGTAACACAAAGGACATATCGTTGAAGTGAATGGATACCCCATTTACTGCGATGTGTTTATTAAACACCACATGCCTGTATGAAAATATCTCCTATAACCCAAAAATATATATACTTACTATGTACCCACAAAAATTAGATAGATAGATAGATAGATAGATAGATAGATAGATAGATAGATAGAGACATAGATAGATAGATAGATAGATAGATAGATAGATAGATAGAATATTTCAGGACAATTCAGTCCCATCAATCTGCAAACTGTCCAGAGATTTCTTTTTTGTACTTCAAAACTGTCCATCTCACTTAGGGATGATGACCTAACCTGCTGTCAGGAAAACATCGCTGTGAACACTCAGTCTGAGGCTACTTTCTGAAGCAAAAAACAAACAAACAAACAAAACAGAAAGAAAAACCCCACACAGTCATCTGTAACAACACCTACATGAATATATGACCTCTCACACAGGAGTGGGGATTTTCTAGCACAGAGTTCTTTGACAACAGAAAAATATGAAACCCCTTGAGAAATGGAGTTCATATAGGAATGAACATGTTTCCAGGCACTATAATTCAGGCAGTAGAGAGTAGGTTGTTTGCTGAGTTTCAGGTTGTTTGGTGGTATTCTGATTATCCCTTGAGCTACCTGTCAAATATCCTAAATATATAGAATAATAAATAAAAGCTAATCAACACCTTTTCATAACAGTAAAAGGGTGGCTACCGGGCAAGTAAAAAAAATATGTGCCCACTGCTTAGCGGTGACAGATACTGTGTTATACCGTGGAGAATCCATATCTTAACATTTGCAGCAATTTGTGAAAGCTTTCAAAGTAATAATATATATGATCTCTTACTAAAATACAAGGGGATCTAGATTTGCTGAGTGCTAAAGTAATCGTGGAAGTTACATTAACTTTTATATTGCCTCACTCTTCTCAAGTAAACCAAAATGAAAGGTAAAGGAACCTTGATATTTTCTTAAGTGATCTACCCATTGCAGGAAAAGCACCAGAATTGTTCAAAAATTGTGGCAAATTACATGTACATTTCCAGTGAGGAAGAATATAACTGCATGTCAACTTCTACTTTGGGGCTTTAAGTGTCAGAAAGTGAAATGGAGGGTAAACAGATTATGTGGGAAAACCAAGGACAGCAATGTTAGAGGTAAGTATTCCCATAGTATTTGACATTGCCTGAAGAGACAGGGACTTGACCTGAGTTTATGATCTCACTGGAAAGCTGAATGAAATAGTCTGAAAAGAGACTGTGGCATTGATTACTGCTGCCTTGGAGACATCGAACAGCTGGGAAAGTATGCCATAAACACAGTCCTAGGCCACAAAGGCAAAGCCTCTCCCTTCAAAAATGGCCCATAAGGATAACTTTATAGTGTTGCAGGAAATAAGGGGCCAGAGAGACCAAATAGGGGTGCAGGAGAGTTTATTTAAGGTGTACACTGGCTTAGTGGACATGTGTCCTGAAAGACTGAGCACCAGACAAAGAAAGCAGTGGCCTTTTAAGCAGTTTATGGCAGGAACTACGTGATGCAGGAATGAGGCTCACAGAAGCAAGAACAAAAGCAGTTAATCATTAGGTAACATTCTTATGATTCAGCTTATACACCTTGGGAAAAACATGTCCTATAACTTATGCTCATCTATTTTTTGACCTTGCAGCTGCAAAGCAAGAAGAAAAACAGAAACTTACAGACCTTACAAAATATGTGGGAACAAGATAAGGTTAATTAATGTCTTACAGTTTTTACAGAAAGGCGTTAACATTCTTTTATAACTTTTACTTCAAGGGGGTTCACCAATGCCTTACAGCTAAACTTTTTATTATTTTTTCTATTTCACAAGGACAATCAATTCTTTAACTTTTCTGCTTCAATCCCCCCTTTGGTGCTCTGTGTAAATGATGTTTAATAAAGAGCACCACAACTTTTTGGCTTTTTTTGAGTGGGTACATATTTTCTTTGAGGCAAGTCCCGGTACGTACTTGGTTAAGGCCATGATTTGAGTAGTAGTATGCTTTGTTACCATTGCCTCTACAGTTGACTGGATACTTTTGATTAATAGAGGCAGGAGGCAAGGGAGAACTAGACATCTTTTAACTATAACTATAAAGCTTTTTATTAGAGTCTTGAAATTATCGAAAGACAAGAATCATTCACTAAAATGTGAATCTGGGGATTACTTTTTCCAGGTTTGAACTGGGACATGAGCAAATTTAACCATTTTCCCTGGGCCTGCCTTATAGACACTGTGTTTACCATGTGCTGGCCTCACAAAGTCTTTTATAAAACTGGCTGGGGCTTTTTTTTTTTTTTTTTTTTTTTTTTTTTTGAGATACAGTCTCGCTCTGTCGCCCAGGCTAGAGTGCAGTGGCGCGATCTTGGCTTACTGCAAGCTCTGCCTCCCGGTTCACACCATTCTCCTGCCTCAGCCTCCCAAGTAGCTGGGATTACAGGGCCCACCACCATGCCTGGCTAATTTTTTGTATTTTTAGTAGAAATGGGGGTTTCACTCTGTTAGCCAGGATGGTCTCAATCTCCTGACCTCATGATTCTCCCACCTCGGCCTCCCAAAGTGCTGGGATTACAGGTGTGAGCCACCGAGCCCGGCCTGGATGGGGCTTTTATCTGCACCCTGAAGCACCTTTGATATTTTTTTGTACATTGATTTTTTTTTTTTTTTTTGCCATTTCTTAAATTTTGCAGGAGTATCTTTTGGTATCTCTGCAGCTGCTGTAGTTGGGCTGCCTTATTTGGGTCCCAGGGGCGGTCCTTTTGTTCCTTGAGAGTTATTTGTATGACTCTGGCATGGCCAGACTTGGGATGGCCTGCCTGATTTTTTGAGCCTTTTATTTTAATTTCTTGCAGTTTTGATTGTTTTTTCCCAGGTGATACTGGGGGTGTGTATTTCTTTGAGCTTGATTTTTTAGAGGCAGTTAGCCTTGGTAAAGGGGGGCAAATTGGATTGTAAGGAGGAGGGGTCTTTATTCCCTCAAGTAGTTCTTGCAAAACTGGTTTTTCCTGTGGCTTTCCTTTTGTCTCTGTGTTTGCCGGTGAAGTTTTTATTTTTGGTTTGGTTTGTGTTATAAGTTTTTGGGATTTTTTTTTTTAATTTTGTGTTTACTGGTGAAGTTTTTACTTTATTTTTGTAGTTGCTAATGTAGTTGTTTTTTTTTTTTTGGCTTGAGCTGCAAGACTTTTGTAATAAGGTGCTAAACAGTGCTGTATTTAGCTATGAGTTAATGTAAGGAAATTTGGTTTGAATGTCTTGACTGTTTTTTGACTTTGGTTATTACCTTAAATACATGGCTCATTGTTTTTTGTTTTTATTTATAGTGCCTTTGGCTGGTCATTCGACATTAAAAGAGGGTTATTTTAATTCATACAGAGTTTTCAGCATTTGAGGGGTTAACTTGGCCTTTTAATTTCCCAAAAAGCCCTTTTTCAAAGATTTTTAATATGCATTCCAATGGAGTGGGTTTTGACGATTTTCCTCCCTCCCATTTCCTCCCAGTAACAACACAGCACATTCACTTTTCCTTTCTTTTTAGAACAATCAGACCAGTTGGTCTTACACTTTGCTCAAAGCATACAGCCTCTACTAAGAGACCTGTAGCCTTCTACATGTCACTCCTCACGTTGGTTCCTTCTGGAACTGTCTTTATCACACACACTCACACACTTTCCTGTTTCCAGCTCCCTTTCCTGGTTGGGGTAGCGAGTCACTCTCGCCACCTCCAGTTTCCTAGTTGGGGTGGCGAGCCACTCTCGCCACCTCCAGTTTTCTTTTCCTAACTGACTTAGCAAGCCACTGTCGTGTCCTGTCTTGTTGGGGTGTGAGTTTCATTCAAATTAATGAGCCACTCTCGTTGTCCCCAGCCCCTCTGGGTCAGATTAGTTGTCACTCCCCTGGAGGTGATCAGGCTTCCCTTCTGTCCTTAGGGACAGGTCCTGCCTCAGGTCCCAAACCTTACCGCGGTTCAGATGTCTGTGTGCTGCTCCTGCTACCATCCAGGAATCCCCTGTACAGGTTCCATTGCACTGTTGGGAAGAGCACCAGGACATGGGAGGGCCCATCCCCTTTCGAGCTGAAGCTCTCTCGTTGGCACCAAGGTTCCCAGGTCTCCCCTGTCCCGAGGCCTCAGTCTCACAGGCAAAGGAGACGGAAATCTGCCATCTCCAGTCCCGGGTTTTGGCACCAGAAATGTTGCAGGGAATTAAGGGGCCAGAGAGACTGAACAGGGGTGGAGGAGAGTTTATTTAAGGTGTATACTGGCTTAGTGGACATGCGTCCTGAAAGACTGAGCACTAAACAAAGAAAGCAGTTGCCTTTTAAGCAGTTTTTGGCAGGAATTACGTGATGCAGGAACCAGGCTTACAGAAGCAAGAACAAAAGCAGTTAATCATTAGGTAACATTCTTGAGATTCAGCTTACACATCTTGTAACTTACGCTTATCTATTTTGTGACCTTGCAGCTGCACAGCAAGAAGGAAAAGAGAAACTTACAGACCTTACAATATATGTGGGAAAGAGATAAGGTGTCTTACACTTTCTACAGAAAGGCAGTTAATATTCTTTTCTAACTTTTACTTCAAGGGGTTCACCAATGCCTATTACAGCTAAACTTTTTATTATTTTTTCTATTTCACAAGGACAATCAATTCTTTAATTTTTCTACTTCAATAGTACATTATAGAATCCTAGCCCATAACACTCAATGTCAAACAGGTAGTGCTGTGTGTGTCTGTGCTCATGTGCTTCTGAAACAACATGGTAAGACCAAAGACTATATTTTAATGCAACTTAATTACAAAAGAGAAAGAGACAAAAGATAAGAGACTTTTTTCCTCTATCTATCCCACACCCCCAAAAGAGCTTTGGGTTTTAAAAATATAGAAAAGCACTCACTCAATGAAATTATATCACTCAAGTGATATTTTCAGTGCATGACTACACAAAAATAGATACCACTAAACACTTGGCTATTTAGAGAAAGAGGCATATTTGTTCATAATTCCCAGACATTGTCTCATCTTACATTTCACTATATTTATTATCAAAATGGCAACATCGTCACTCTTTTTGAGAAGGCAAGAAGGAATTCATCTGATTAGATTAAATCAAGTATCAGAATACTATGTCTAAGGGGTTGAGTAAAATAATGTATCTAAATATTTGTGAAAAGACACAAATATTTTAAAGGCTGAATTTTCCCTAGTTTCTAGAAGTCTAATTTATAGCACCAATTCCAATCTTCCACTCTCCTCTCTCCTTCTCATTATTATTTCTTCTATACAAATCTTTCTTTTTTTTTCCTGGGTAGGCACATTCATGAGGACATATAAACTCTGGAAGTGAACATAAGTAACCTTTTTTCATATTTTTATTTATTATTTTATTTATATATTTATTTTTGAGACAGAGTTTTGCTCTTGTTGCCCAGGCTGGAGTGCAATGGCTGTGATATCTGCTCACTGCAACCTTCACCTCCCAGGTTCAAGTGATTCTCCTGCCTCAGCCTTCCGACTAGCTGGGATTACAGGCATACACCACCATGCCCAGCTAATTTTTTGTGTTTTTAGTAGAGATGGGGTTTCACCATGTTGACCAGGCTGGTCTCGAACTCCCAACCTCAGGTGAGTCACCTGCCTTGGCCTCCCAAAGTGTTGGGATTACAGGCGTGAACCACCGTGCCTGGCCCTTTTTTTCATATTACTCAGGTAGCAGTTCAGAGGTTATGAGCAGTCAGGAATTAAGGGAGAAGAGACTTAAATCTGTCCCAGCCTAGAACATTAGATGGATGCAGATGCCCACTAAGTAAATGCCTGTGCTTCGTAACAGTGGAAGGCTCTGTTTTGTGTCTTGTCAGGGGTGCTATGGAGGTCATGGTACCTGCCTGAGAGTTGCACAGGACCTTCAGAGTTGTTACTAAAAATCTGATAGCTTTTAAGACCTACATATTAGTAAGTGTGGGGCAATTGGTATATGATGCCAGCCCCTCCCAGCAGGGTTCATGAAGAACTCTCTAGTAGTATTCACATTTACAATCACACATCTGCAAGGTTTTGTTCAGAGCATGAACAAACTTAAGAATGGACATATATGATAAGCCAGGCTTGTGGAATGAAATCACGTAACAGTAACTCAAAGCAGGCCTCACAATCTTCTTCATTTTACTAAAGGACACTTTCCCCAGAAACTCACTACTGCACAGTCTCAGGAAGCAGGGAAGTTCTGGTTAAAAAATTTTTGGACATCTTTCCTCACTGAAAGTACATATTGCCCAGGTTTGAATTTGAAAAACTAGTTTATACAATCATCAAAGGAAAATTTGTAATATCTGGCAAATGTACTACATGGGTGTCATGGTGCATATTTAAATGGAAAAATGACTTTTTAATTCAGAGAAATCACCAGGATTCCTGGAATTCCAGAACACGAGAGGTAAGTCTCTACCTCTAAATAGACTTTCACTACATTGAAAAATATCCTGGAAAATGTTCACCTGGGCAATAAATATCATCATAGTTAAGAAATAGCTTTTTGTCCATTATTTGCATATTTGAAAAGAAACTACTTTGACTATTATAAAATGTATCAGGATCATATCTAATTATAGATAGAAAATGCAATGCTGTATTCTCTTGTTTTCATTTTTTAAATAAATGAAAACAGTAACTAAATGAATCATTTTTGAGGGGAGATTTTCTATGAACGTATGCAGCCTAGCACTCATTTTAGTACAATCCGTGTCTTAATTACATGTGAGTCAGTAAACCTGTATGAAAATAATAGCAGTTTATGGCAAATTGTTATTTAGAAAATATGCAACCTCACATAAAATGTTAAACTGAATATTGTCCAAATTTCATAAAATTAAAGGATATAAAATGGTCAAACACAGAGAAACCTTTTAGAATGAGTGATTTATTTCCTAATAATTTCTGTAAGGTGGCCTGAATGTTAAGAATAACCAAAAAGATTAGGCTAGAAGCATTTAATCCCAAGAAAAAGAAGTTCTCTGTAGAGACTCCTAACTTCAAAGCTAAATTAGTAGATAACACCTTAAAGTCACTGAAAAACATTTAAGATAACTTTAGTAAAGCTATTTAATTTTTTTTTAAGTCCGTCATGTAAAAAATGCTGTGTCGTCAATTATATCCTATGGTCACAAAAGTCATCCAATATCTTAAATTCTGCTTCATTTTCTACTTTGACTTCAGCTCTTTTACCTCAAGAAAAGATCATTCTCGTCAATCGCTTGACAAAAATATTATATTTAATCTGGCCGTGTTGATTTATTTTCAACATGTCTCCATATGGTTAAGTCTCTATATGGTAAGCAAATGAATGAAAATATGTCTTCTCCATGTTAAAAAATCAATATGGGAAAAGACATAAAAAACATACAGATCATAGATTGATGGAGGATAACAGTCACAATACATAAAGACTATAAACCAACAAGCAATTCAATGGAAAAAGGGAAAGGCAATTCACCACAGCTGAAACACAAATGGTCAATTAATGTATGAAAAGCCTTTATTCTCTCCAATAAAGATATATATAGTTAGGCACAGGTTATATATATTTCAAATTAGCAGCGAGGAAAAGCCTTTTAAAATATTGACAACACCTGTTGTTGGGAAGCATCTAAGGAAATGGAAACTCTCATATACCATTTTTAGTAGAGTTAAAAATGTAAACTTTTACACTTTTGAATAACTATTTTTTTTAAAAAATAAAAGCAGTATAACCTATTTGGATTATAATAATATTATCTACTAACTCACTCAGTAAATAATTTTTATTTTTATTTTATTATTTTTTTGAGACAGTCTCACTCTATCACCCACGCTGGAGTGCAGTGGCATAATCTCGGCTCAATGCAACCTCTGCCCCCGGGTTCAAGCAATTCTCATGCCTCAGCTTCCTGAGTAGCCAGGATTACAGGTGTGTGACACCTGCATGGCTAATTTTTGTATGTTTTTAGGAGAGGCGGGGTTTCACCATGTTGACCACGCTGGTCTTGAACTCCTAGCCTCAAGTGATCTGCCTGCCTCGGCCTCCTAAAGTGCTAGGATTACAGGTGTGAGCCACTGTGCTTGGCCAAATAAATATTTACTCAGAATTAACTAATGCTTTTACAAATATGCAAAAAATATGTAGAGATGCTTATTTTTTGCATTATTTTCAAATTTAAAATGGAAACAGGAGGAGAGATTGGTTACATAAATCAATATATTTCATTGTAATATAATACCAGGAAGCTTATACAAAGACATATACTGTATTTACTTGTTGGTTTATGGTTTACCTATGCAAGCTCCATGAAGGCAGATAATTTATCTATTTTTGCATACTTGTGCACCTCAGGGTTACAGACATAAAAGTGTAAACTGACCAGGACATGCTGAACATGGAGCAATGGCCAGGTTTCTATAACCATTCTGCTACTTGCACAACTGTCACTAAGACATTTCTCTGAAGAAATTTTGGTCGAATTTTATGCATCAGTTTCTTCCAAGACATTTATAAAGAGAAAAGTCTGTTATCTTTTTGACAAACTAGACGTAAACAAAGTTCAAGAAAAATAGCTCATGCCGAAAACACATCTTATTTCCATCAGGAGCTAGCCTGTGAAGGCCTGGTTGCTTTTAATTTGTACGACTTGCACAGAAAATCAGACTACTCTTCAGTCCTCCTTTATGCAATCTGTTCCCAACTGCAATGTGGGAGAAAGAAGTGAAAAATGTTTCCCGTCCTTCTTTGGCTTTATGCCCAAAGGATTATCTGAAGGGAAAGATACTAATTCACATTTAAAATTATGTCTAGAAGGCATTTTAAATTACAAACCAAATTTACAAGACTATAAAAATTACACTCACCTAGCTTTCACACTGGACTTATTCTAAGTAGGACACTTTTTGAATAAGAATGATTTTCCAAAAATAGAAATTTACTATTATTGAAGCAGATGTCTTCATCCTGTAGCTTATGAATCAGAAATCCTGACTCATCAATCTTAATTAACCCAGAACATGTTCTAGTTGTGTTTTCATTAGCTTCCTTTGTTAGAGTTACCTTAACAAATCCATCTTAGAATGCATACTAATAATAATATTTAAAATTTATAGTCCCACGAGGGAAAATAACAGTATGTCAACTCTCAATTGACCAAGATACAGAAATAAAAGACACTAAACATTCACAAGTCAACTGACCAAAACAAACCATCACAAGAAGAGCACTGTTGTATGCTCTAATACTTGACCTAAATACTTCTCCTCTATGTTCATATAATTCATTGCTTAAGATAGAAAAAAGGCCAATTTTGGAGGGGGGCTTAACTAAAACCTTTTTTGAAGGAAATTTGTGTCTTTTCCATATATAATTTCTGTCTTGATTGAGAGACTGACATTTCCATTTGTATACCATTTTTAAAAAACAATTAATAGATTGTGATAACACAAAAGGATGGAAAGATGCTTTATTGAAAAGGTAAGTTCAAGAACTGTAAATAAGCAGTTACAGCCATCTTTAGGCAATATACTGGGATGGCGTCCTCACTTTGGAGGCCTCTGTGGTACCTGGGATTAGGACATAGTTCCGATGTGCATGAGATTCATTTAACATAACGTCGTATAAGTGAGGGCTGATGTAGTCTTCTTTATTCTCAACGTGTCTGTTCAGTTTCATTAAAAAAACACCAATGTTATGAAATCAAGCAGTCACAGGGCAAAATTTGACCTGACAAACCTAATTCTATTACTCTAATGACTTCATTGGCCTTCAGCTTATTGGGACTGTGAAAAGTTAAACATAACCACAAAAGCAAGGAAAACCTGAGGGCTTTCTGTGGGTCAATGTGTTGAATTTTGAGCTAAACTTTGACCTGATTATTCTCATAAAGTCAACACAGACAATTGTCTGATGTCAGCCTAATACGCTGGTTTGAAAAAGATAGTGAAGCAAATTTCTAGTGCCAGGTAGCATTAGTACCTACCTCAAAGCCAGGACTCACAGGAGACTGAAACATGAAGTTGTAAGAGCAAAAAGCAGGCAAAGGTGCAGAATCAAAGGAGAAAAAGACAGGAAAACGTTATTGGATGAAAGTAAAGCACATTATTCAATAATGTTTCATATAGGCATGTTTTAAAAGAAAAGCAAAATGTTATACTAATCAGTCTTTATAACTACAGAGAATCTGAGTTGGAAACTACATTTAATATTTAAATGGAACTATAGACACTAAGTAAAAATTGCAAAAATAGTTTACAGTTGTGAGTTGGTAGATGTTAAAAAAAAAAAACAACTCTACTTGTCATGGTCTCAGTGATGAACGATGGTTCTTTCACCTTATTGAAAATAAATTACAGTCAAAATGAAGCATTTTTGACCTTTAAGTGAAAGATTAGATTTTCTTCACAATAATTCATATTCTCAATGGGAAAAGAAAGAAAAAGGTCATCAAAGTAATCAAATGATACAAAGTTGTTAGATGCTTGCAAGCAAGAATAAGCTGATGAATAATCAGTAGCAGTCAGTGGTTTCCAAACCTAGAAAGTCCAATAGCGGGTTAGAGTTTTAAGGAGAAAAGTATGTCTATGGTGTATTCTTTGTTCATTTTACAATCTTTGTTGCATATAATTATTTTCTATCTGATTCCATTCAAGGTTGAAATATAATTCAAAAGCAGTAAGGTTACTCTGAATGATTTTTTAAAAGACAAGAGGTAATATCAATGAAAAATATGACAGAGCTTAATTAAGTAGGTAACACTTAACTGGTAATTTAAATTGTGTATGTTGTTTTTCATCTCTGTTCTCTCAAGCTTTTTTGGGGCAGCTCTATCTGATAACTAGAAACCAAATCAAAACTTCAATATAGTTCACTCTTTTTCTTAACAAAAATGCATGACTGAGCTTTGAAATGTGATTTTTTTGCAGTGTTGAATAAAAGACCCCACATTGAGAAAAATCCTAGTATCTGTTTTTTTTTTTTTTTTTTTTTTTGAATCCTCAGTCCTCATTTGAAATCTGCAGCTAACCCATTTTATCAGAAACTTTGGAAAGTCATGAGCATTTAGACTGAAGTTCTACCAAGACTGATTGGTTATCCAGTATTACCTGCTACAGGCTGGGTGTGGTGGCTGACGCCTGTAATCCCGGCACTTTGGGAGGCCAAGGCAGGGGGATCACGAGGTCAGGAGGTCAAGATCATCCTGGCTAACATGGTGAAACCCCACCTCTATTTAAAAATACAAAAAATTAGCCTGGCGTGGTGGCGGGCGCCTGTAGTCCCAGCTACTCAGAAGGCTGAGGCAAGAGAATGGAGTGAACCCAGCAGGTGGAGCTTGCAGTGAGCCAAGATTGTGCCACTGCACTCCAGCCTGGGTCACAGAGCAAGACTCTGTCTCGAAAAAAAATACAAAAAAAAATACTTGCCACATTTCTGGATTGACATGAAGCATGTGCAGAGCTCAAGGGCAACAACCACTCATTTGAAAATAACCAAACACGGGTTTCAGGGAAAAATTATAACCTTGTTTGCAGGTATTCTTAGGGCACATTCACATGCAGAAATGGCAAAGTTGGCTCTTTGGGAGAGGAAATCAATTTCTTCATTTCCAAAGTAAGATATTATCCTTGCAATCTACATATCTGATATCCAAAGCGTATGTATTTTCCCCAGTTAGCAGCCCTGAATATCCTTTTTCTGGGCTGTCATCACAATTCAGCTTCATTTTTGAAGCTCATATTTGAAGATGGTCTATGCAACATGCATTCATGTACTCATCCTTCTAAGTTATTGTTTCCCAGAGTGCATGCGTTTCCCACACAATATTAATGGGTTTTATGAGAAAAGGGTTCCATGTTGGAGTGGATTTAAGAACACTAATTTCAGCACTGTCAGACTTCTTAGACCCTTAATTATGCATAATAATTCCTAGGATGCCCAATATTTAGATGGACCAAGAAGCATTTCCTAATCTTATTTGACCAATATTTTTTTCAGAATATTTTATGGGGCCATTATTTTTAAGAAAAACTTTGAGAAACACAGAGACAGCTCTATCTTTTCATCTTGTTATCAAGTTAGAATCACCAGAAATGTCTATAAATCACCAAAGAAAAGAGAGCAACCTGTTTCATTCCTAATTTGTTGTAAATTATACCACAGTTTTGTTTTTGTTTGGTGTTTCCCTTAAATGAAGGTCATATAATTACAGTTTTGTATCTGTGATGAAAATACTGTAGGTGACAATGTTTATTATGCAAATGAATACTAGAATGTATCCCAGGATGATGTGGCATATTACTTTTAATTTAGCACCCAAAGAATTTATTTCCAATTATTGAATAATGTAAATTTTATAGCTCCATTTTCTTTTAATTGACTGATGGGAATCTTATAACATAATGTATTAATTATTATGATATAACATTTCATTCTTTTCTCACATGACCTGTGTTGAAGAATCTCAATGACTTTATAACTTGCTATTTGGAGATCTATTGTTATTATCATTTTAAAACATTTTTACTGAGGTACAATTCATATGGAATAAAGTATACAACATTCTAGGTGTATAGCTTCATGAAGTTTTGCATGTGCATAAACCCATGTAACCTCTGCCCAGATCAAGATATATAATACTGCCAGCATCCTAGAAAGCTCCCTTCTGCTCCTTCCCAGTTGACATCCTACCTTAGTTTTATTTTGAAGTATCTTGCCATAAATTGGTTTTGCTTGATTTGAACTTCATATACTGGATTCATAACTATGTACCCTTTGTCTGACTTCTTTCTTTAAATATCATTTTGTGGGATTCAACAATGTTGTAGAGTGAATCAACAGTTCATTAATTCCATGGTTGTATCATTCATACAATCCATCGTATGACTACATCACTATTGGTTTCTAATTTTTAGCTATTATGCATAAAGATGTCAAAAACATCTTATAACATATCCTTCTGTCAATAACTCTATATTTCTCTTGGATATATACCTGGAAGTAGAACTGGTGAGTCACGCCATATGCATGTGTTCAGCTTTACAAGATAACTGCCAACAAGTTTTCCAAAGTTGTTTGGGCCAATATACAATCCCAGTAGTAGTGTATGTACATTTAGTTGCTCAGTATCTTCCCCAGTACTTGTTATTAACAGGTGCTCTTTCAATGTCAGACATTCTGATGCAGACATAGGTCATTACAGACTTAACTTTACAGTCCTTGATAACTAATGATGTTAAGCACATTTTCATGTTTAATTGTCTACCTTGTAATGTGCTGGTTAAGTATATTGCTATATTTTAAATAATGTTGTCTGTCTTCTAACCTATTTGTAAATGTTCTTTATGTGCTCTGTATATGAGTTTTTATATGATATATTGTATTGAAAATGTCTTCTCCCACTCACTTTTCTATTCTCTTAATGACATTTTGATTAAAATGATTTCTTAGTTTTAATGATACCCAATTTATCAATCTTTTTCCATTGTCATCAGTGATTTAAATCCTGTTTAAAAAAGGTTTTCCTACTCGAAGTTCTTATAGATATACTTTCTGTGTTACCTCCTAGAAGCTTCCTATCTACCTACAACTGATTTCGTGTATGATATAAGATAGGGTCAAGATTCTTCTTTGCCATGTAGATATCCAATTGGTCACAGAAATGTTTGTTGAAAAGACCATTCGTTTCTCACAGCAGTTTTTCCCTTGTCATAAATCAGTTGGTCTGTGTATGCACATACTTTCTGGACTCTATTTCATCGGTTAATTTTTCTGTCTTTGTGTAACAGCACATTGCCTTAATACTTTATACTTAACTTTATGTAATGCTACCTTGTCTTTACTGCACCTCTATAATATGTTTGGCAATTCTCTGGTTTGTTCTACATCAGGGGTGCTCAACCTCAGTACTATTGACATTTTTGGGCTGGATACTTGTTCATTGTGGGAGGCTGCCCTGTGTATTGACCTCTCTGTAAGTGATCACTCAAATCCAATATCCTTGGTTCTCTTGGGCGCCTTCAAATAGTGTTTTGTTCTTTTATGTCGTATTTTATTCGGCTTTTATCATTGTCCCTCATGGGACAGTTTATCTGATTAAAGTTTTCCTTTATACCTAGGAATAGACCTTCTAGAACAGATTATTATATTGTAATAACTTTTTACCTAAGACTAACTCTTGCCTGGTGTGGGTTCAATTGGCTTTGACTTTTCCCAAATACCACAAGAACACATGTAAATAAAATAAAAAGATGAGTAAAACATATAGAAATAATAGAATCATCTAATACTAACTTCCTCTACAATTGCCCAAAAGTCCATAAAATTGATATAATTTGATAAATAAACTTACAAATAATGATACAGTGTATTAATGTGTTCCACTTAAGGATCCGCTGAGTGTTTCTTGTTTCCTTCTAATACTGATGATAGTTTACAAAAAAAAAAAAAAAAAAAAATCCATGCCCACAGAACTGTTATAAATTGACCATAGTCTGGATTTTTTAAAAGATGGACTGCTTTATGGATGGCAAAATGGATAGTTTACTGCCAAAGTTGATGACAGTTGAAGTTTGTCATGTGATCTATGCTGTTATAATATTTTTTCTGTCTTAACGTTAGAGAAATCTGAGATTGAATTTCTGTGCCCAAATGGATAAACAAACAGAATTACCAATGTTGTAATCTGTATCTGAAAAAGGAATTTTATAGTCAAAATAGGTGATCATTTATGGAAAATATGACTTTCTTATATATGAGAGAAAATATACTTACTATGGCAGATTTGCAAAATGGATGGTCTAGTGGCATTAATGAGCAATGCCGTCTTCACAAGGGTCAGGCCATCATTCTTTTTGGAAATGGAAATTATTCTTTAGTGTATATAGAACCCAAAGGTTTTACTATTATTGCCATAATATCACTTCTTATTAGGCACCCACTATAACTTTTAAATTATAGTTATTGGTGTTATTGGGTTGAAAAGGGACATAGGCATGATACTCCCAGTGTGCCTTGGTCGAACAGGGTGCTTTTGTTCCCATGTGGAGTGAAGACATGAAAGGGAACAAAGGCAACATGTAAATATGTGCCCTCCTCAAGGTGGGCCAATGTTTCCTACTTTCTCTGGGATTGGATAAAAACAGAGACAACCAGGCACCCCATAAGGACACAAAGGGCTTTGCTGTGTTTAAAACATGATTCCGAGAACCAGTGTGTCAAATAGTGTCACAAACATTACTTCCAAAGGCATTTCTCATTTAAAGTTTACCTGAAGGCATTTTATACAAGGTTATGAAAGCTTATGACTCCCATCCCAGTAGCTTTAAAAAGTGCCTTGTGGCTCCAATATTTTCTCACTTAGTAAACATCTGATTTGATCATAATTTTACAAGCATTCTTGACAGACACAGTTAAAGTCTAATTTTAAAAATATGTATTTAAAAAATAGATTTTAAGTATTTTACCAAAAAATTTTAATTCACCATTTAATTTCAACATTTTATGTAATGTACCAAGTAATTCAGATAATTTAGTAGTTATTTAATTTGGTTACATAAAGCAATAAAATAAGTTGGTTTAAAAACACAAAAATCTGTGTTAAATTATACTTACATAAGCTAAATTAGATTTATATAGAAACCATACATTTATATACATATATGCATAATTTACAATTTTGTTTCTTAAACTTATTTTTAAACGTCTATCTTATAAACATCATGACTCACAGCAGCTATACTTAAAAGCAAGAGTAACTGCTGTAACTTGTAAAATCACTAATTGCGAAAATTCAAACTCAAAGAACTTCTGAGCTGAGAAGATGACACAGGATTATTTTAAAACACCGACTTTGACTTAAGCACCTTTCAGTAAGATTATCATAATTTCAATTAATAGAACTTTATGGAATAACATATGGTCACGCATACACATTCTGAATAGGTACGAAGTTATAATATGTTCTTCTAGTTATTGGTGAAATTTAGTACCTGCCTTCTCCAACTAGGTTCACTTAATGATGTACTGAAAACACAAAAAACTCCTAAAAGAGAGCCCTATAAAAGAGTATAGGATTTTCCTAATTATTAATATAATTCATTTGACTTATACTCCTGGCTTACGCTGTAAAAAAAATTTGGTGATATAAAGATCACGATCGCAAAAATTTTTTTCCAAACAGGTAATTTATATAACTTCTTATACTTTTTATAGATGTCTTCAGAATTTATTACCACTCTCCACTCCAAGAGGGATCTATTCAACCTAAATGTTTTAGTATTTTCAAAATTTTTTTCGAATTGATTTTTACAATAACAGGATTATGAAGCATCGTTGTAATATCCACTGGGAGATAGAAGGGGTAAATATGGGAAATTTAAATCCTCAAACTATTAGCCTATTTCAGAATGTATTTTTATTTTAAATAATTCACATAATTACCACAATTTTTATTTTGTTTTGAATGTTTGGAAAATCCAAATTTAACTTTCTTAAAGAAGAATATTAACCATATCCATAAGATGTGTGTGCATGTGGGGGGGCGGGTGTATATATATACACCCACACACACAGTCTAAAGCTAATGGAAATATTTAAAGTGTTAAGTCCTAATTTTCTCACAGGACATATCAATCAGTTTTTGACAATAAGCCTGCATGTATGCCAGTATGCCAAGCAATAAAGACATAAAGACTTTCATGGTTTCACAAGAGCAAATTTCAAGTTTCCTCTCAAAATAAATATTCAGCCATGCCACAGATTCCTCTAATAATCTTCAGAGAACATTTTGTATCTCTCTGGTTTCCAAATTTTGACAAGCGATGTTTTGCAACATTAACACATTAGTTCGTGCTGCTCTGGCCCTGTGACCACGATAAAACCTCACATATTTTACAATTTCCCTAAGCTCAGAGATAAAAGCAAACTCAAAACTGTTGGATATTTGATGAGGCACTGACCAATCTACAGCACAAGCCCCGAAGAAACACTGTCATTAACACCCTGGCTGCATTCTCCCTCCTAGGGCCCTGTCTTGGATTGACATTGCTATCACATCATCCCACAGATTTCTCATGTAAATGGGGAAATGGGTAAACAGGAGGCCTTACCAGAAGGGGCTCATCAGGGGCACTGGTAGAGAGTTCAGCAGATGATGTGCGGATGGTGCTGAGCCCAGTGAGGGAAACATTCGAGAGTCTTCTCCGCCTCACACCACTGCAATTGTTGGGTATTTTAAATGCACATCTTTTATGGTAATTCAGACCACATCCTGGAAAGGGAAAATAAAAATTATTTTTGTTGAGCCATAAATTAAAAAGTGATTCCAATATTAGTGTAAAGTAGAATTTCAAAAAAATAGTACAGCTTCCGTTTTTCTTGAGGGTATTTGTAAATTCAAATTTTCTTTTGAATATTCTCTGATTTTTTTTCCCATTTGTTAATGGGTTTTGAATTCTGATCTTATTGCACAAGTTCAGGAACTATACTAGTTATCATTTTAAAAAAAATGTTCTGTGATATAACAGAGTTAGGCTTTAAGGGATATAGAAATTAACTCAAATTAGATTATCTGAGCCACTTTTAGCTGCCACAAGTTCAAATGTGAGTGGACACATAAAGGAATATTAATCACAGCACATCACAAGTTTTAGACAACACTAATTTGAATCTGGGTCTCATAACTTGCTTGTCTACATGGCCTTGAACAAAGTTTTCACCTCAGTTTTCTCATCTCTAAAATGGAGGTAATTCTAAAACCTTGTAGAATTACTAAGAAGATATATAAAGTACCTCACATGCTGGTTTCCACATGGTAGGTGATCGATAATTGGAAACAGATTTCCCACCTAGGCAAGTGTCAGTGTCCTTTCAATATTTTTACTATTCATATTCCCCATGTAGCTGGAGGCCATTACTTAGAACACAGCAGTCCGGACAGACAAATTTTCATAAAACTACATTTTAGGCAGAGTTTCTTCCAGTTCATTGTCTCCTAGCTTCCCTCCTCACAGAGAGAAGTTCAAAAATTGCAGATAGCTTATTTGTAGGTTGTATAATAAATGCTCAGTTATATTTGTCAAAGTTCAAAGAGCTCTATCCCTGCCCTCCCAATCCAAAGAGAATAGAGTACATTTGCACAAGTTTTAAAGATTATATCATGGTGTCCTAGTACCTTGAATTGTGCAGCTCAAAATGTTCTTTCCACATTATAATAAAACTATGTTGTTGGTGCAGAAATGCGGGTACATGTTCTAGTTCGCGACTCAACAGCTGAGTGAACTTAGATGGTTTAATTTCCCAAATCTCTGCTCATTTCAACAAATGTGTATTCAATGTCTACTATTCCAATTTCTGACTTACTTACTAGGCAAATTTTATTTTTAGTTGGCTGATAAAATATCGAGCACCATATAGGGGTGAAACATGTCCACATGATAAAGGAGAAAAGATGTGAGAATAAGGGCTCCCAGGTCAGACCAACTTTGTTCAAGACAGGAAACTTAAAGAAATGAACAGAAGACAATCCATGTACCCCTAAATGCCTGGAAGATACTTCCGAGGGAGATACTGCTACATTACTGTAGAGTGCACAACATAAGCAGATAGCTCCAGCATGCGTTATTTTTTATTTTTTACTATTTTATTAGCTTTAGGTGTACAAGTGGTTTTCAGTACATGAATGAATTATATAGTGGTAAAGTCTGGGCTTTTAGTGTAGATGTCACCCAAATAGTGTATGTTCATTGCACACAATAGGCAGTTTTTCATCCCTCAGCCACCTCTGAACCTCCTGCTTCTGATTCTCCAATGTCTATTACACCACACTCTGTGCCCCTGTGTACCCACAGCTTAGCTTCCACTTAAAAATGAGAACACACAGAAATTGGTTTTTTGTTCCCGAGTTACTTCAGTTAGGATAATGGCCTCCAGTTCTATCCAAGTTGCTGCAAAAGACATTATTTTGTTCTTTTTCATGGCTGAGTAGTACTTCATGGTGTGTGTGTGTGTGTGTGTGTGTGTGTGTGTGTGTGTGTGTATATATATATAAAATGCATATTGTGAACTGTATTCACAATTGCAAAGGTATGTAATCAACCTAAGTGCCCATCAACCAATGAGTGGATACAGAGAATGTGGAGTGCATACACACACACATACCAATGTATATACATGTTTGTATATATGTGTGTGTATGTATATATGTGTATATATACATAGATCTATGTAAATAGGTGTATATATACATAGACTTATATATATAGGTGTATATATAGATAGATCTATGTATGCACACACACAAAAAAAACATATTTTCTCAACCGAGTAGATGAAAATAAATGTATATATACGTGCGTATATATATGTATATATGTACCACATTTTCTTTATCCACTCATTGGTTGATGGGCACTTAGCTTTTACATGTCTTTGCAATTGTGAATTCTGCTGCGATAAACATAGGAGAACAGCACACATTTAACTTGCATGGGAAGAAAATAACTTACCCTCACATTTAAGACCTTGACGCACCAGCCCCCACAGCATTTCTCCACAGTGATCACAGAAAGCTGGAGCTCTGTATGAATGAACAAAGAGGGCGTGGGGACGAATCTGAAAGTCTTCAAAGGTGGCGGAAGCTGTAAAAATAGTGACGTTGAAAAGTAAATTGAATAGGCACTCTGATCTGTAAATAAAAAGTATGCAAGATAATAAATATGCCAGTACAGATATAACTCTCTAGCCAAAGTTAGGGAAGATAAGATGCAACAAAGCTTGCACTTTCAGCCATTAGACATTATTCCCAGCCACAGTTTTACAGTTGGTGGCACAGCAACCATCTCTCTTCTCCTCTTCCTGCTTGATCAAGTTTCAGACCACTTTAAAAATGGCCAAAAAACTAGCAGAAAGCATGAATGAAAGTATAAGTAAACCTGATTTACAAATATCTGATGATACTTAAAAAATATGTTACTTTTTATCTTACTTAAGTGAACCAGAAAGGTATTCAAAAATATTAATGAAAAGAAAAGTTGATGAATTGAATTCAGACAGATCTGAAAAATAGTACACTTGAGTATGACCATGAAGAAGTACATTACAGGGTCAAGACAGATATAAAATATGAGTGGCTTCCTTATATAGGGATAGAGCTGTTTGAACTCTTGGGCAATGTATAATAACTAAGCATTTAAATCATGACTGAGCAACAACCAAGCAGCCACTTCACCAACATGCCAAAGAGAGGGATTTAATACATACACTGGTGAATTGCAGTCCATTCTGAGAAATACACCTTAATCAACCATATTCATGTTGTAGGGAACTTTTTGGTGTTGCTTACTGTTGCTTATTCTGTATGGTACTCATGCAGGATATTAAAATCCATTTTTATTACATTTTTCCATATGATATTTTTTATTATATTATAAAAGTGGTTTGTGCTTTTTTTGTTGTCAAGAAATAGAAAGGTATAGACAGCAGAAAGATTAGCTTTTTTCTCAACATCCTAATGGAAAGTGGTGGATCTTTCCAGACCTATGTGCACGCAGTAAGCCTGAGGTTGAGGCTGCACAGTATAGCACCTGGCAGTAAGAAGACCTGGGGGAAGCCTGACCTTTACTGGAGTGACATCTCAATAAGCACAAGCCTCAGTTTCTCATACCTAAAAAGAGACAGTCTGTCTGATGACGACTTCTCCATTCCCTTAAAATTTAAACTTCCATTAATGTAAGAACAGAACCATATGAACTTAATTTTGTAAGATTTTATTTTAAGATAATTTTGGGGAAAACTGAGGCCTTCAATATATTCCTTGTCTTCTGCTGTCCTTTCCTTTCCTCCTAAATTCAAATAAGTTTAGGAAGTTGCATATCACATTTCCCACTTCAAGATCCACAATATAATTGTCAATGCTTACTCCAAGTAGATCAGAAAAAAAACTATGGTTTGGGTACCAATCATCTACTTTGGTGGTTTGGTCAAAATGTGTCCAATTGGGAGAATGCTAAATTCTCTTTAAAACTGGTCTCTCATACTCATGTAGAAAATTTATTTTTAAAATATCAAAGAAAATAATCAAAGATAAAACTTTATGCCAATTCTTAACTTCTAGCTTCTCCCCTCAGTCCCAAAATCATCCCTCCAGACCAAACAACTATGACAATAATATGACAATGATTAGTTGAATAATTACTGTAGTATTCAAAATAAGCAACATTAGAATTTGACAATACGAATACCAAGCTGGATTCAGACATTTTTGGAATTAATGAGAAGGAATATAAATAATTAAACTAAAGATTTTCAGTGACACTCCCCCAATTTATGCCAGGTAATTTCTTTTTTATTTTTTGAAGAGGATTAACATTCATAAGCAGTTAGCACCCTTGACTTATGTTTAAATGCCATATTTCTAAAGTTCAATTTTAATATTCTCCTGTTAATTTTAGAATGATTAAATACATTTTAAAAATAAAACTACGCAGTGTGGTGAGGTTTTACATCCATTTGAAATCAAAGCACAACATCCATTCATTATGAATTTACCTGTTCTGCACCCTGGGGGAAATCAGCATTAGTTGAGAGTATGCATGCCATCTCGCCTAATCACAAAATTGCACTTCACAGATAATCACTTAGCACAGGAAAACAAAGTGAATGCTGTAATTCCATTTCATTTAAGTTTAGGAATCAAAATGGACAGATAAGAATAGGAATATTAAAGTGTCTAAAGATTCTAAGAGAGGAACAATGGGCTATCTGTTAGTCTGTCATAATCAATCAGCCAACCTAAATTAAAACCATATGACAGGGCAACAAACTAAACACAATAGGCCCCTTATACTGGTATTTGTGTCTCTCTGATTTGCTCTATTCACAGCCTATTGTTATACTCCAGTGTGCAAGAGAAGAGAAAATGACATGCTTTTCTTAGTCATTGAGCATTTGAAACAGGTAATTGAGCCAAAAACCCTAAGATAATCAGTTCTTTAATGGTTCATTATAAATTGTTGCACAAATGGAGTAAACTGTTTGGTTAGCAGTACAGAAGAAATAAGGCTTCTGAAGCAAAATAATCTCTGAAGGTCAAAATTATTTGCATAGTAAAATAAAATAATGTCAGATCTTCCAAGATTTTCAGTACTGTTTTTTAAAACTGGTAATTTTGTCAATGGGAGAAGCATAAACTCTTTCTGGCTATGACAAGTTGGGACTGATATAATGAGAGGAAATGCTTAAGCAATCTGTAAGGTAGTTATTATGCCTACCCCCATTTTACAGATGAGAAAACTGATACTCAGAAATTAAGGAGCTACACTAGGTAATACAGAATCTGAACTCAGGCAGTCCTGACACCAGAACCATATAAACTCTCTCAGCCACTATTACTCAACTTATATTTCTTTGAGTATTTAAACACTATGGATTATAAGCTGTACCTTTATTTTATGTATCACTGAAAAATATTTTTTAGAGAGTGCAATTAAATATGTATAAATCATAACCCCTTGTAACACGCATTATTATCTTATAACAATGTTGGGAAAATAAGAAGCCATGAAATAAAGTATACAAAAAATGTATCCAGTTCTCAAGATCAAAAATTCTTTTAGTATGCTTTTTGCATGAGCTCCATGTTTAGAAATCCTCCTTTCCAAACAAATTGAGGAACAGTAATTGGTTTTTCAACTTTTACAAAAGTCAATGGTAATGATACATAGGTGAGCTAACAGCCAACTGAAGCTTTGTGTCCACATGATAACATGTCACTACATTGAATTGATTAGTTTGTTCTGTTCCAAAGCAAAACACTTTGAAGTTTCCAAAAGCTGTGAAGCTTTATTGTGGGCAATTTTTATTTCTTTAGTGTCTAGAATATTGAAAATAGTTTCTGGATACCACTCCTACACAAAACCACATACTTGCCATTTTTAAGGTATTCTGTAGATTAAAAACAAAACAAAACAAAACAATATTGGCTGGGCGCAGTGGCTCACGCCTGTGATCCCAACACTTTGGGAGGCCAAGGCAGACAGATCACCTGAGGTCAGGAGTTCGAGACCAGCCTGGTCAACATGGTAAAATCCCATCTCTACTAAAAATACAAAAATTAGCTGGGCATGGTGGCATGCACCTGTAATCCCAGCTACTCAGGAGGCTGAGGCAGGAGAATCACTTGAACCTGGGAGGTAGAGGTTGCAATGAACCAAGATCGCACTGCTGCACTCCAGGCTGGACAACAGAGTGAGACTCCGTCTCAAAAAACAAAAAACAAAAACAAAACAACACAAAAAACCAATATGTGAAATGTGAGATTAATTTGAACAACGGTTGCATGAAGGGAGACTCTGATATAAAACTGGCTTGGAGAGACTGGGACCAACAGAGAAGCAGGAAAAAATGACCAACCTTGGGGGTCGGCCATATCTTCTTTAAACTTCCTTTCATTCACCCATAAACACACATCACTGGTGGAATGATCACTACTCATAGTCAGTTTATTGCATTTGTGAATATCTCAAATTATTAGAAAGTTCTTTCTATTGAGGCCCTAATATACTTCTCTAACTTTTACTTACTAATTACAGTGCTAAAAGCAAGCCTTTAAAAATAAGGCATTTTTATGCATTTAAGTGAGCTCATGTAAGTAAAGCAGTCCTAATAATTTCAAGCTAACATAGTTTATTTATGTTATGTGTTATTAATATATCTAGAATCTACTAGGTAATATAGTATATGTTGAAAATAGAAAAAGGACTAAGGAACGATATCTGTAGTTGAGAGTTGAAAGTCAAAATGAGGATGACAGTTCCATGTATATTTATAATACCAAATGCAGGGATGGAACACAAGACAAAGGGTGGCTAAGTCTGTCTAGGTCTGTCAGGGAAAGTTTCATCCAAGAGAGGAATTGTACAGAATCCTGGAGGTTGAATAGTATTTTGAAAAGCAGAGAACAGGATAAAAGAGGGAACATTTCTATCTAGTCTGATTTTAACTATAAATAACATAGGATTGTCTGTATATTTCTTTACAGTTATTGTGGGTTCTTGACACTTTATCATCTTTGGTGCACTGTCAGGGTAATCAGTAAGAATGACTACAAATTGTCCATGAGGCAGGGAACTGAGAGATGACAACAGATCAATTCCACACTATTGTGACCCAGGTGTGTGACGGTGCTTGTAAAATTAAGCTTGCACATGTCCATACTCCCTCCCCTCCACGCAATACACACATACCCAAACCCCAAGGTTGGTCATTTTTTCCTGCTTCTCTATTGGTCCCAGTCTTTCCAAGCCAGTTTTATTTCAGATTCTCCCTTCATGCAACCGTTGTTCAAATTAATCTCACATTTCACATTTTTGTTATACCTGAAAACATCCTCACAACTCTCCAACAACAAGAACATTCAATAAACTCCTGTAGAGGGACTTGCAATAACATCTTTCAGATGGGTGATGAAATGAAGGGCATCTCCATTTTTGACTTAACATCTGACCAGAAAATTGTTAGTGAGGTGCAATGATGGGAATTTGGGAGGCTGTGAGTATATCATCTCAGAGATCATAGTAGTCAAGAGAAAAAAATGTATTTAGATATGTTGACTAGGCAGCTCAGAAGTTTCTGGGAAGTTATTTCCTAAGTTTGTGGTTAGAGATTTAAAAAAAAATATGGCTACAAGAGAAAAAGGTCTCACAAGCCAGACTGAGAACACAATAGCAAGTTGCCCTAATTAGGAAGAAAAGGGAGTGGTAACTAGATAAATGATGTGACTGCCCAGGGAACTGTCTGATAAGCTCAGGTTCACAAAAGTAAAGTATCAACAACAGAAGGAGCAGCACAGAGTCAGACTGAATGCAAGTAAATGGCTCCAGCCAGAGAACCACCCTAGGAAGGCCAAAAGAAGGAAAAGCTGAAGCTTTTTAAAAGCTAAAAGAGAACAGAAGGGCTTTCAGCTGTGTGTTTCATGTGGAAAGAATGAAGCAGAGATAGGCCTCAAACACAGAAATAAATAGTTTAATGAAAACAGACAAAATAGAAAAAGCTATTCGATTATATTTTCGTTTTTATCTTTTCTAGAAAAATAGATCATCGTTAAACTAAAAGAAAAAAAATAAGAAGTAACATATCAAGAAGAAAAAAAAGTCTAGGATGGATGAGAAAGGGGCTTTAAAGAAATTATTTTCAATAGGCCCAAATGAATTATAGACGAGTACTTAAAAGCTTATTTTTAACTTTAAGTATCAGGAGAACCCGCTCCCGATGTTTAACGTGGGTTTTTTTCCATTTCCTAAGTGTCTCGGCTGGGTTGAGAAATAAAGGGAACAAGCACAAGAGAGAGAAATTTAAAGTCGGATGTTGGGGGAGACATCACATGTCGGCAGGATCTGTGATGTTCCCCGAGCTGTAAAACCAGCAAGTTTTCATTAGCGATTTTCAAAAGGGGAGGGAGTGCACGAATAGGGTGTGGGTCACAGAGATCACATACTTCACAAGGTAATAATATGTCACAAAGCAAATGGAGGCAAAGGAGATCACAGGACCACTGGATGAGGTGAAATTAAAATTGCTAATGAAGTTTTGGGCACGCATTGTCATTGATAACATCTTATCAGGAAACAGGGTTTGAGAGCAGATAACCTGTCTGACCACAATTTATTAGGTGGGAATTTTCCTCCACCTAATAAGCCTGGGAGCACTACAGGAGACCCGGGCTTATTTCATCCCTTCAACCATAAAAGACGGGACGCCTTAAAAGGGGCCATCTATAAGCCTACCTTCAGTGCACGTTCTCTTTCTCAGGGATGTTCCTTGCTGAGAAAAAGAATTCAGTGATGTTTCTCCTATTTGCATGCGGCCAGTTCAAAGTTACTTCTCTTGTTCCCTGAACATCGCAGTTATCCTGTTCTTTTTTTAAGATGCCCAGATTTCATATTGTTCAAACACACATGCTCTACAAACAATTTGTGCAGTTGATACAATCACAGGGTCCTGAGGCAACATTCACCCTCCTCAGTTTAAGAAGATGACGGGATTAAGAGATTTAAGTAAAGACAGGCATAGGACATCACAAGGATATTCACTGGGGAAATGATAAGTGTTCATGAAATCTTCACAATTTATGTTCAGAGATTACAGAAAAGACAGGTGTAAGAAATTATAAAAGTATTAATTTGAGGAACTAATAAATGTCCATGAAATCTTCACAATTTATGTTCTTCTGCCCCGGCTTCAGCTGGTCCCTCCGTTCGGGGTCCCTAACTTCCTGCAACATTTAAGAAAACATCTATCTCAATATCCTAACAGAATGATGTTTGCTTAATGAAATTATTCTAAAGCCCTTTTGTAAGAAGAATAGAACATATTCTAATAAGAATTGAAAAATGTAACAAAAGTAAATAAATTCTGCTCTACTTGCTATTAAAATATTCTATAAAATGTTGATATTTTAAAATATGGGTGGCTGTGAAAGACAAAAGAGAGAGATCAGTAGGCTAGAATTAGTGACCCAGAAATCTACTCTATTATATATCTAAAATATAAGTCTTAACGGAAATCAGCATCAAAGGTGGAGATATCATTTAAAAATAATTAACAAATTGGCCAGGCACGGTGGCTCATGCCTGTAATCCCAGCATTTTGTGAGGCTGAGGCGGGCGGATCACGAGGTCAGGAGATCGAGACCATCCTGGCTAACACGGTGAAACCCCGTCTCTACTAAAATACAAAAAATTAGCTGGGCGCGGTGGCGGGTGCCTGTAGTCCCAGTTACTTGGGAGGCTGAGGCAGGAGAATGGCGTGAACCCGGGAGGCAGAGCTTGCAGTGAGCCAAGATTGTGCCACTGCACTCCAGCCTGGGTGACAGAGCGAGACTCTGTCTCAAAAAATAAAATAAAATAAAATAAAAAAATAATTAACAATTAGTAACGATTAGCAATATAGGGGAAAATACTACTTGAAACAATATTTCCTCTCTTATACTAAAATAATTACCTGCTGACCAAAAAGTTAAATAAAAATATAAAATCATAGAAAACCTAGAAGAGAACAGAGTGAAATCTTATTAAATCTCTGGTGACAAGATGACTTAGAAACAGGAGGTCATAAATCTGCAGTGATGCAAGAAATCAAATGAGAAAGACTCATTAGCATGATCATGTAGGCACTACCGGTTGACTTGCCAAGGAGTCATATAATAGTCTCTTTAATTTAGCATAGTTAGAGTAGATTTATTTATAATAATTATATATTCTAGGTTGCAGAAATCTAATTATGCTTAATAACTCCAGGTATATAGAACATAATTACTAACATTCAAGGAGAGATCCCTAGGCAGTTTTGGATTCCAGACAAGCAGGTAACAAGGCCTATGTTCTATTATGAAAATTAAGAAAGTTAACATGTATTTACTTCTCAGAAAAAAAAAGAAATTATTTTTTTCATTTTTTAAAACCAGAAGGATGCACCGGGACAGCAGGAGTGTTTGATGGCAGGGCTAAAGCCTTGCTCAAGAAATAGCTTAGGATCTACTCATGAACCCACAGAGCTGTTACAGTTAACACGTGAACGATCCTTTAGTTCTTTTCTAGGCAACTGAGCTCTATGGCTGCTGCAAAACATCTGCTTGAGAAGCAGCAATGCCTCCTGCCAGGAAGATGTTGCTTGAATAAAACAGATACAAAATATACACAGTTATTATCTGTCCATTAAAATAAATAAATTTATTTTTAAAAGCTTTATAAAAAATAAAGTTATTTTTACAAAATGGAGCCTTATGTAGCTAAAGGACGAGAGAGCTATAAAATGGGATTATTTTATGCCATCTACCTCCATACTGAGTTGGCCAAGGATACTCTCCTCAACATACTTTTTCTCCAGCCATTTCTAAGAATGCTTCACTGTCTTTCACGTCAGTCTCTCCCTCTGTTTTGCATACACACTTCTCAGGTAGCCACGTTCCACCCGACCCACACCTCAGCTCAGTGTCACCTATTCTGGGATATGCCTACCCCCACCTGCAGAAGACTGCCCTCTTCTCTGTTTCATAGCGTCCTGGACACTTCTGTCATAAAATGTATCACTGAATATTGCCACCCCTTAATTGTTTATTTGTTCACACATAGCATTACACATTGCAAGACCACAACTTCTCTAACTGCGCATGCACATATAAAAGTGATTAATTCTCATAAACATGTTGCTTCCCTGCAGTTCTAAGGCTCTACATTTTATTTAAGTCTCAGTAATCAGTAAATACAGTATTTCAAGTTCAAAAGTAAAGTCCATCAGAATAATATCTTGGATCACATTTTTAAAAGTGTCTAGCATTGCCTTCCAGAGATGTTTTGGCTAGTACCTTGTTATTCTAAGTGCAATATGGTGTCAGTAGTGATAAAAAGCACGGACAGAGTGCCAGGGAAGACCTGGGCTCTGATCCTGGTCACAGCAAATGCATGACCTGGGGGAAGTTACTTCACCTCTCTGAACCTCAGTGTCCTTTTCTATAAAACAGGCTTCGTGTAATGAATCTCACTGGATTATAAGGAGGATATAAAGTAATTAGTATCATCCTTAGCATACTAGTGGGAGCTGTCACAAAGAGTTCTTAGCACAAGGATGTAGTATATGGGCTTTGTGGTCAGAAAGACCTGGGTTTGAATCCCAGTTATTATTAATAATAATTATTGGCACAATCATCATTACTAATGAAGGGGAATGCTGTTTCTAAGTCTGTTGCCAATTCAGAGCCCTTAAAAACTAAGAGCTATAAAAACTAGCATTATTTGTTCCTTCTACTACCTTATAAAGCCTATGTTTCCACTCCAGAGGAAACTGCTCTTCTATCTACTGTTCTGGTTAACATTAATTAAATGGAGCTGGGTCCATAGGGCTGTGTCTAGTTCCTTCCCTAAAATGAATCAATTAACAGTTGGGAATTGCAGTGGGGAAAGAAGGGTCACCATATCCTGATGTGACTGAATGACAAATGCCACAGCTGGAAAGAGATTAGAGAGCATCTTAGGTCAAGAAAGACTATAAATGGTTGCCCCATGTGTCCAACATAGAGGAAAAAGAAAATTAAGTAAAAATGTCATGGAGTCAAATTCTAGCTAATGAGTACAAGCACTGCAGGCACCCTGAATAGAGGGAAAGAAAGGTCAAATCTGTTTTTCTTAGAAAGCTCCATCGTGTACAGGAGGCTTTATACCTTTAAAAGGATAATGACCTAATTTACATGAGGAACACCAGCATGCAAATTACCTTTAAACTTCTTACAAAAGGTTGGTAGACAAAGGCTAGGTACAGTATTATTCAGAAATATTCTGATAGGCAGCAGGGCTTCTCAGGACAAATAGCATCACTGTTGTCAAATACAATACATTTGCAGTTACAGACACAGGACGAGGTTCTATGTGCTTTTACTTCAAGTTGCTTTAAGTCTCACTGTACTTTTCATACAAACAGATGCTTATTTTTGATTCACGAACAACAAAACCTTTAAAAGCTGTGAAATATTCAGGGTATACCCACTCCAGAAGAAGCAACAGTTCAACAATTGCTGAATCCAATTCAGCGCTGTTGGCCAAGCAACCTGCTGTGTGCAGGAATTGTCCCAGTTATGGCTCAGGGGCACTGAAAGGAGGGAACCTTGGTACTTAGAGACTCCCCCTATTCTTCATGAAGAACAAAGCTGACTGATTCAGTTGGTCCACTCTGGTTCATTAGAATAAAAGAAGAACTTTATGAAAAATCTGATTTTCTGCTTTTTCATCAGGTTGAGATAACAGCTTATATAAAGTAAAATTTATTCCTTTTTGTGTACATTCTTGACAAACACATACACACAACTGAGGACCAAAATTGAGATCCAGAACAATTCCCAAATTTTCTGTGCCCCTTTGTAGACAATCGCTTCCCCATCCCCATTCCTCTGACCATCACTGATTTATTTTCTGTCCCTTATCTAATGTATCATACACATGTAACCTTTTGAGTCTAGCTTCTGTCGGTATAATGCATTTGAAAGTCATCTACATCGTTGTAGGCATGCATAGTTCATTACATTTTTTTTGCTGAGTTGTATTTCATTTTGTTAAGATCCTACTGCTCATCCATTCACCAGCTGAATCCTTTCAGTGGCATCAGTTTACTCATTCACCTGGGAATTAGGGTAGAAGGTCAGCTAGGATTTGTGGAAAGCGGAGATCAAGTCAAGAGTAGTAGGCTCCAATGAGGTGGAGGTCAAAGGAGTCTCCCTATGTTGCCAGGCCGAGTGCAGTGGTGCCATCTCGGCTCACTGCAACCTCCGCCTTCCGGGTTCAAGTGATTCTCCTGTCTCAGCGTCCGGAATAGCTGGGATTACAGCCATGTGCCAAGCCCAGCTAATTTTCATATTTTTAGTAGAGACGGGGTTTCACCATGTTGGCCAGGATGGTCCCGATCTCCTGACCTCGTGATCCGCCCGCCTCGGCCTGCCAAAGTGCTGGGATTACAGGCATCAGCCACCGCGCCCGGCCAAGTTCAGTTTTTGACCTGTTAAGTACAAGGTGCAACTGAGATAACTGAGATATTCAGGTAGGGGTGGATGAAAAGTAGGCAAATAAATACATAGGGTACACAGCAAAGTTTAGATTTAGAGTAGGACATGGACTACAGAGTTAATCTGGGGGTCATCAGTGTCACAATAGTAAATAAAGCCATGTGAATTTATGAGATCCTCTAGGGCTCTCATTTTCCATATGGTAGCCGCTAGCCACATGTTGTTATTCCAATTTAAATTAATTAAAATTTAATACAATTAAAATTTCAGTTCCTCAGTCACACTGGCTACATTCAAGTTCTCAATAGCTACATGTGACTAGTGATTACTAAATTGCAGAGTGCAGAACATTTCCATGATTCCAGAAAGTCGAACTGGACGCCACTGCTCTAAAGAGAGAATTTAACAACAGCAACAAAAACTTTGGACTACGTAGCCAGCATATACGACATATTAATTTTTCTCCATTTATTTGATAAGCTCAAGTTTAATTTTTATTCTTAAATTTTATTATTTACTTACTGAAATTGGCTAACACTTATCGAGCACTTACTTTTAGTCAGATTCTGTGTTAAACATATTATTAATTTTATTTAAACCCCCAAACTCCGAAAATGAGTGCTATTATTTTCCACTTTTTATAGATGATGAAATTAAGGATTTCAGTATGGATAAATTAGGCTACAAACTAATAATAGGGAATTTCTGGAGAATAATTTAGATCAATCCAGGCCTACACATAGATCAATCCAGGCCTACACATGGATTTTCTAAGTAATCATATCAACTGCAAGTAAGTATCACTTTGTCCTTCTCCAGTATTTCCACTTCATTTCATTTTGTGGTGTTAACTCCATTTGCAAAGAACTTCCTGAAGAATGTTAAATACTAGTAAAGTATTTAACTTTAACAAACAGTCCTGTTTTGTTGTTGTTGTTTGTTTGTTTTGAGACAGGATCTCCCTCTGTCACCCAGACTGGAGTGCAGCAGCGGGATCTCAGCTCACTGCAACCTCCGCCTCCCAGATTAAGTGATTCTCCTGCCTCAGCCTCCCGAATAGTGGGATTACAGACATGTGGCACCATGCCAAGCTAATTTAGTAGAGATGGGATTTCACCATGTTGGCCAGGCTGGTCTCTAACTCCTGGCCTCAGGTGATCCACCAGCCTTGGCCTCCCAAAGTGCTGGGATTACAGGCATATGCCACCGTGCCCAGCCCAGTTCTTTTTTTCTTAACCTTGAATGGACTGTGCCTTAGATTATCTAGTTAAACATGATGCTGTTGATTTGAGTTAGTTATTCTTTATTATTTTGAAAGGGGACATTTTTATTTCTAACCAATGATTTTTCACTGTAAGTTGATGTTGAATTTATAAATAATTATAAAACTCATGCTAGATTATAAAAACTGATTCACTAGTAATGTCAAATCATCTTATTTCTATAATAACTTACTCGGATATTTTATATTATTCTTTTGTAAGCTTATTGATTCCATTTTTTTCAAACATTTTATTTAGAATTTTTGCATCCAGAAGACAAAAATAAAACATCATTAATTGCATGTAGGCTCCAAATTCAGATATCCCTGGAATTTATGTACAATTTTGCCACTAACTTGAGGAGTTAGTAGTAAATTCCTTGATGTCTCTACATCTTGGTAAAAGGCTCATTATCACATGTAGTGAATACTAAATGCTCATAAACATCAGCTATTCCATAAGTGGACAGGATCTATAGTATTCTTTCCTTTTCTTGTACAGTCTTTTCCAGCTTTTGGGTAGTAAAATTCTGCAATGTTTGAATAATTTATTGGACAAGTTTTTTAAATTGTATGCATTCTGGAACAGTTTCTGCTTGTGTTTGACAGAAATTTCACCTAAGGTTTCCTGAAACAGTGCTCTCTGGGTGAGAGGGGCAGGTGGGAACTTGGTACATCTTAAACACATTTCCAACTTCAAAGTGTTTCAAAAGTTTCCAATTCAAATTTCAAAAACTATGTATGTGCACATTTTAGGGTAAAGAGGACATTCCAATGAATTCTCACAATCTAAATTATAAAGTAGGTATGTTTCTAATAAAATATATTTCAATACTTAACTAAATTTAATTGTATCTCTGATAAAAAAGAATGCATTTTAACATATATATGCAGGTCTAAATTAATAAACTGATTATTTGCATCACAATGTAATTAGCACACATTTAACATGACAATCCTAATTTTAAAGCAGAAATATTATTAGAAATGATAAGTAAGCATTAAAATAAATATTAAAAACAGAGGACAATTTGTATACTAACTTCCAGCTTTAGGTAAGTAAAAAGTTTCAACCACTATTAAAAGCTGCCTGTTAATCAGAAGGCCACAGGGCAATCATTTTCTTGGACTCTTTTTTAGTATTTGTCCTAGACAAAAGTGATAAAGAAAAAAAGTATAAAACTCTGAAAACTAACCAAGTGCTGCATTTATTTTGTAAAAAGCTGATAAAAATGAACCTAAAAATGGAAATTTAAGATGGAAGAAAATTTAATAATAAGCAAAGAGTAGATTAAACATGTACCATATGGCAACTTTAGCCCATCTTCCTAAAGTGTGCTGTAAACATAACATTAGCATAAACGATTCTGAGCAAAAATGTTCCAAAAGGTGATTTTGCCTGTGGGTTTTTACATTTGGTAGAGCTTTGATGTCATTTTCAAAAGCCATTGTTCTCAGCACTCAAAGATTGTATCTAACCTTCAATTTTTTTGGCTCCTTCCACATTTACAGTGACATTCTCTGGATTATTTCAACACTCAGCATGATAAAACTAAACAAATACAGCATTCTCCAGCATATTTAAAACAAAGTGGAATTCATATTTTATTTAGTAGATTCATAGTCAACCTTCTAGGATTATATATTCTAGCTAAAGAGCTGTGATAAATCTAATAACAAACAAAACAGGTCAAGTAAACTATAACATAATATAAGTGAACATGGATTTGGAGATTGTCAACATCAGGAAGAGATGCAGGCAAAGAAAAGGGAGGGTATAGAGAAAGATTAGCTGTAAAAGATGAAGGAAGATACAAATCTTTTTTTTTTTTTTCTTCTGATCTGCAGTCTCACTCTGTTATCCAGGCTGGAGAGCAGTGGTGCAATCTCAGCTCACTGCAACCTCTGCCTCCCAGGTTCCAGCAATTCTCCTGCCTCAGCCTCCCGAGTAGCTGGGAATACAGGCATGCACCACCACGCCTGGTTAATTTTTGTATGGAAGGTACAAATCTTGGATGGAACAAGAAAAAGAATTTCTTAGGAAGAAACACAGTGGAATAAGGCGCAGAAGAAGAAAAAATGTGGGAAGTGAGGGGTACTGAAGGAATCAACATCACTGCAAAGGAAGGTTAATAAAGGTAAGCAGTGGTAAAGACTGTGGTTCAGTGATTTGGAATTCGCTGATGGACAACTTTAGCATTTCAAGTTGAGGATTTAGAATGCAATAACATAGTCGGGAGTCTTTAAAAATGTACTATCATTTATTTTAGTTAAAAGTACCACACATGTAAAAGAGCACATATAACAAGTACAATTTAAAAAATAATAACCCCAATTGTACTCTCCATACAACTAAAGTAAAGGACACACCATTATCTTTGAAGCTGACTTGTGATCCCCTCCCCAACTACGCAGATTAAATAGAGAAGTGTCAGTGTTTAGTGAGTATTATTTAAGAGGATATAATGGGAGATGCAGAAAGAATAGAGACACTTTAGAGACGAGTAGGAATCCTGGTTGGCAGGGCTCGGTGGCTCAAGCCTGTAAACCCAGCACTTTGGGAGGTCGAGACAGGCGGATCACGAGGTCAAGAGATCGAGACCATCCTGGCTAACACGGTGAAACCCCATCTCTACTAAAAAAAAATACAAAAAACTAGCCGGGCAAGGTGGCGGGCGCCTGTAGTCCCAGCTACTCGGGAGGCTGAGAGCAGAGAGGCAGGAGAATGGCGTAAACCCAGGAGGCTGCGACTGAGCGAAACCCCGTCTCAAAAAAAAAAAAAAAAAAAAAAAAAAAAAAAAAAAAAAAAAAAAAAAAGAATCCTGGTTGCCTTAAACTAAGCAACAAGAGGAATATATAAGAAAGAAAAAAACCTACAACGCACTGTTACTAAGTACGGAAAGGCAAATATGACTCCATTTGTTGTTTATCTTGCTTCTTTGTTTATTGTTGGGGTTGTTTTAGGTTGGCTGATTTTTGCATGAAAGAAACAAAATACTGGTACTACTAACAGAAATAAGAGAGGAACATTTGAAAGGAAAGCCCATGTTTTAGACCCACGGTTGAGGGAATAAGACATTTAAGTGTGAAAACTCCATTAGCAGAAGTAAATTTAAAATGAAGCCAAGATGAAGCCCAGGGGTTCAAGAAACAATTTCTAAAAACTGCCTGTTGACGAAGATGAGACAAATGAGTCTTTTGAGATATAAAAAATCAACCAAAGAGTTCAGATTTGAGGTTGGAGGGCTAAGAAAGAAGTAAATGGAGGAATCGATTGTAAGATGTGAAAACACGGGGAGGAGGAGAACCAGGAGTACTCAGTGTCACAGGTAAAGAAAGAGGAAAGCCTTTGGAAAAGGATGAATTGGGTGGCCTAAGAAAACGCTTCTATATTTTTTACCATCTGGTTAGTTACAGATGCTTGTAAAAGGGAGCAAAGGAGCTGAATCCAGCCTACTGCAAATGAGAAAGAAAAAGGTGAGAGAATAAGAGATGGTCTAGGGACTTCTTCCATTATTTAAAACTGTAAGAAAAGCTTGTGTTGTTTTAAGCCAGTAAGTTTCTCATCATTTGTAAAAGCAGCAAAAGAAAATTAAAATAGACAAGCACTGTTTCATTTATTTCCTCATAGCTCTGTTGAGTTCTATATTGGTATTCTGGGACAAATTTCCTGTTGCAAATAAAACAAAGTTTTCTTGTGTCTTTAAGTGGGCTTCCTGGCCCTTTCTGTCACTTCATGAAAATGAGAATATGTGGTGAGTTAAAAAGCTCAAGAAGCAAAAGGAAAAAAAAAATAGGAGAAGTTAGATTACTGGAAAATTTATTTTGCTTCTGAGTAATCACAATTTTATTACATTTATGTGTTTCCATAACTGAGATGAATAATATTGTCACATGGGATGAAGGGAAGAATGAATAAGCTGTGTGTGTCACTGTTATAAAGAATGTCTGCATGGGACCAACTCTCCCTCCCTCATGTACCAGTCAGGGCTGGCTTCAAATGGCCTTATGACCAGCATTATTCTCCAATGCATCCTGAGGAATAGGAACCAAGCAGAGGCATTTATTACGCTGAAATTATTAGGAGGGAACTTAGATATGTTAAGTAATTATACACTTAAATATCTTCAAATAAAATAAACAATAATATCACTGAGAAAGGCTTCCTTTTTTGTCATAGTTACATTGTCCTGTGTAAAAACCAAACTCACTCTCATGGATCATAGCTTTAATTCTTTCCTTTTGATTCCAATATGCAATTTATATTCCAGCATTCACATACTTAATGGTAAAAATGCTTTTAAAAGGATTAGTACAAGCCAATAATAACTAACAGTATGCTGAGAAAATGAACAGTTAAGCTTTCAAAATTGCTGAGTATAGATGGCAATTCTCAATTACACTACCAATGACATTTTCCTTAGCAAAAATCTACGCTGCATCTAAAGATAATGAACAAATAGAAAGTGAGAACTAGAAAAATGGCCATGGATGATTGTACGTAATTTGGTATCGACTGAATCATAAAGTCTGTGTGTCTGTACGTGCTAGTATTCTTGTAATTGAGAATTTAGATATGCAATTTGACTCCTGGTTTTTGTTATAATAGGTCATCCAAAAATTTAAACGCCACATCTGGGAATATCAACGTGGCTTGGTGACTATGATGCACTTACTTACTTAGCATCAGTTAAAGTGGGTATACTGAACTATAAACTTTGGTAGGAGAGAAGATACAAATTAGAAGAATTTCCTTCAACCTCTATTCCAAGGCTTTATTTAAAGCCTCCCTACTACTTAAAGTATAAATCAGGTTCAGAGTCTCATTAACATAATTTTATTCTTTTGTAACTTTCAAATATTCTGAAAAATTAGCTCATATCCTTCATGTGATTGTACCGGGCTAACCTTTCCTGAATCCCACTTTCATCAATATCCCTCCTTGCTTTATTAAATGGCTTTATGTTTCCCACTATATTATTCATTCAGAAAACATTTTTTGAACAGCAGTTACAGGAAAGACACAGTTTTAGGAAGCAGCAGGGAAACAAGAAAAATAAAATACCATTCATGTGCTCATGGCATTTAGGACCTAATAGAAGATAAAAAAATGTATAAACACAATTATAGGTAGAATGGGACAAATTCTGTAAGAATAAAGGGGCAACTTCATGCAGAACTTGGCATCTCAGCTGAGTCTTAAAGGGTAAATGTGATGCTTAAAATGCAAAGCTGGGAGGAGGCAGGCATTGTAGACAGAAAGACATGCCCAGAGTCAAAATGCAAAGGGCAGTTGACGGAGTATCAGTTATTTAGTTTGGCTGGTTAACAGAATGCCCAAAGGATATGTGTGCAAGTGTGCCAGAGTAAAGCTGGAAGGGGAGCCAGGTCTTGTGTAGAAAGGCCTGGATGCCTGCTTAAAGAAACTATTCAGCAGACAGTGAACGGGAAAGCACTGGAGGCTTCTGAGCAGAGATGGTGTGAGATCATGGCCAGGTTACTGGAAGACTGATGTGCAGGATGGACTGCAGAGAGGAAGGATTGCAGAGAAGATGGACTATAGAAGAGCGAGGACACTAGTCAGAAAGAGTTATAGGGTTCCCATATGGGGCTGTAGCAATAGAAACAGAAAAGATAAAAATAAATGCAAGCTATAGATTTGACAACTAATATGATGAGAATTGAAAAAAGCAGTCAACACTGACAATGAGATCTTACAACTGACCAGGAACCAATTGGTACCATTAATGATGAGTGATCACCAGCAGGAGATGTGAGTTGAGCAGAAGGAATGATGGGCTCTGCTCTAGATATGTTCAGCTCCAGGGCCAGTGGGATATCCAAGTGGAAAAGTCCAGCAGATGTCTAGAAATGTAATTCAGCACAGAGGTTAGGGGAAAGAGTAAAATTGTTCTTAAAGACATGTGTGTGAAAAAAAATCACCAATACAAAGAAGAAAGAAGCCAAGTGAAGTTCTTCTGAGCCAAGTAAAGAGCCATAAAGAGGAGGCAAGAATTCAAGGGATGATAAAAGAGAAGTAATATCCAAATAGAAGGGTTTTAAAAACACTATCAAATATGGAAAAGATGACTATTGGGTAAAATATGGACTGAAAAATAATACAAAATAACATTATTATGCATATCCCATGGCATGGCTACATAGTGCAAATGCAGGCACTATGTTAAACACTTTATATGTTAGATCTTATTTAATCCTGATCCCAGACCATAGCCAGGTTGATTTTTGTGTCATTGTCAATCAACAAATAAGAAGTCTAAGGCTTTTGGAATTTAAAGAATCTGTCCTAGGACATAATGTTATAAGTATGGACAGAGCAGAAATGAGCCTAGTGGTATCTGAACCCAATGGCCATTTTCTCACAATTAACAAACCCCTATGCCCAAATGTCCTAATGCCATGGGATTTCCTTAGCTAAAATGTCCCTCACACTCCTCAAAACCAGCCCTGAGAGTCTAGTTCAAGAACCATCATTTCCACAAAGTCTCCCCAGACTCTTCCAGTACTTTTTCTTTCGAATTTTTTTTTCTTTTTTCTGAGATGGAGTCTCACCCTATCGCCCAGGCTGGAGTGAAGTGGTACCATCTCGGCTCACCGCAACCTGTGCCTCCTGGTTTCAAGTGATTCTCCGGCCTCAGCCTCCCAAGTAGCTGGGATTACAGATGTGTGCCACCACACCTGGCTAATTAGAGAAGGGGTTTCACCATTTTGGCCTGGCAGAATGTTCACAGCATTCGGTCTTTGAGACATAGATGAACATTTAATTATATGTCATGTCCTATATTTTGCACCAGTAATTTAAGTCTATTGTTCTTTTCTGAACTAAATAGCTATCTCCTTCAGACATTTTTATCACCTTTCATATTTCTTCTGTATCCTACGTAGCAAATTGTCAGTGAGTGAAACAGCATGCCCAGTGAGGAAACATTTGTTATGAATCAACTCATGTCTTCAGATTCTAAATGAAATCAAAATTGCACTGAGGGTTAATCAGGCAGAAATGTCCCCAGCTATATGTGTTTACCAAGATGATTCTAAGACAACAGAAGGATAGTCTCAGTCTGCTAAAATGTGCAGGCCTGAATGGACAATGACTAGGAAGGAAAGACAGTGTTCATTGGGTAGGGCTAAGGCAGGCTGCTCCTTGCTAAAAGTTCTGAAAATATACTTGGCTTCTCCTGCAGTTACCACACCCCTGAGATTGTTAGCAAATTAAGGCATGCAATTTTTCCAGTGGACTAACAGTTTAAGCTTAGTTTAGATGGTTTTCTTGCCTTTCATGCTTGATTTCTAAATTCCAAAAGAACCTTCTCCCCCTTTATAGAGCGTATTCTACAAAAAGCATATCTCAAACAAAGCTTTATTATTATTGTTTATAGGATGGAGTCCTTCTTTGGTGTAATGTTTAGACAAACTCTAAAATGTAATCCCTCGGATTCCCTGGCTTATATCTATTTGGCAGCATTTCTCAGGCCTCAGGGCCAGTGTGGCTTCTTGCCATTTCCCATTCAAAGTGAGAAGAGTGGTCCACTTGGTAGAAGCTTGACTGCCCTCGGGGTTAGGGGCACCTTATTTGTATACAGAATATCTAACTTGATGACTGCTAGGATGCATGTCTTTCCCTTGCATTGAGTGCTTGTTTTCAGCTTGATTAAGTATACTCCACTATGTTATTCCAAATGTATCTGAGAAAGTGAATGCCAAACTAAATGCGTTTAAAAGGGTGCTTCTTTCATCATCTGCAGGGAAGCTTCATTCTGATAAAAGGGATAGAATAGCACATTGAAACATCAGAAAATCTTTGTATTAGTGAAAAAATAAAAAGACCATTGCAAGGGAAGCTGATCTTCCACACTCTTTTAGGGTAACAGGAGTATATTATTCAATTTTGGCCTCACCTTATTTGAGATTCTTCGAACTGAACAAAAATGGGGATGGTTAAAATTCCAAATATTGAGATACACATTCTAACATATTTTCCAGTAAAGGTGATATATTTTTGGAGGCCAATAGCATTCTTTGTGGATCTTTGGTTTAATATTTTAGAAAGATGAGCAATTATAACTCAAAGAATGAGCAAAAGATGTATCTTTATCCTCATCTGTGTGTATGTGTGAACAGTCTTTTCTATGCAATACTGGACCAGCTAACTATAACTCAAGTTCAGATGTTTATGCTTAGGAAAAAAACATTTCTATTTTGGACTGTATAAGCTCTCATCAGCATTTAGTTTTAGAAATAGAAACTTTTTTAACTCAGAATTTCTAACAGTAAGACAGATTCTCATTTTGATGATGATAGCTGATTTGAGGAAAATGTTTATTTCCATTTTAAAGTCTTCAAAAACGCACATATAATATCTTTCCATAGTAACAGTATTATAAGGGGGGAAGACACGATGCCGTTTTGGATTTGGTTTGCACAATTCTTATAAAAGGCTTCCTACTTTCTTTAATAGTTTTGTGAAAATCCTTTAATAGGATACAGAGGCCCTGTCCCACTGATAGCTTGAAACCTCTCTACGCTTTCTTCTTTATTATTTGAATCATTTGGGGTTCTCTTTGTATAAATGGAGAGTGTGGTCCACAACTTGGCTGGTGATACATTTGATGTGCCCAACTCTGACTGGATGGACTTGCAAGCACCAGGATCCTCAAACAGCGCCTGAGGTGGAAGCGTCTAGGTGAATGACCACAGGCAGTGTGGTCAGTTGGGAGTGAGGGGCCTTAAGCTCTACACTCTGGCATGTTATCTAGCTACTCTTGGTAGGCAATTGACAACTGTGCTTCTTTAGCCATCATCTCCACAATCAGGGTACTCCAGATACCCACTTCTGATGGCTGCATTATATTCCCATTGTTGATGCTAAGATGTCAGCTTTCCTCCTGGAGGTTCAGCCTCAGAAACTAAACTGGGGCCAGGCCCTTGCTATTGTCTGATAGGTGTTCTACTCTAAAGAACGCAAGTTCTTAGATTCCAGGTTGAGGGCTCTGCCAGTATGCCACGTGACTCTACTAGCCCCCTACCAGGTGTATGACCTTGGATGATTAGTAGACTGCTCTATACTTCAGTTTCTCCATCTGTAAAGTGGGAGTGATAATCACATTACTTACTTAAGGAAATATTTTGAGGATTACTTGTAACATCATTGAGATAATCCTTGGCAAACAATTAAGTACTCCAGAAGGAAATACATTATTTTCATTGCTGTTCTTGCTACTTGAGGTTAGGGTTGATGTGGATCATGGCACAGAACTTACCGCTACCTGACTGTTAACAACATACCATGACTTTTTTTGTCACAGCCTTCTTCTACCTAGCTTCTAAAGCTCAGTCTGTTTTACTTCATTCTCTATATCCTTCCCAGGTTCTGTGGCTTGCTGGCCTAAGTCCTCCTGGGGCAAAGGTCATGCTCAGGTCAGCGACCCCAACTTTGTTTTTCTTAAGGTCTGGTGTCTGGTATTGTCTGCAACATATTTCTTTTAATACCATGAACTTAAAAAAAAAAAAAAAGAACAGAACAGAGAACTTGCATAGTATTTAAAAACACACTCTAATCTCTTATGATGATATACGAGGAAAAGCAAAGTGCTTGCGGTAATTCTACCAGCACTACTAAAGTCCAGCTGAAACCAGTAATCTTCAGATTTTTTATGGGAAGAGAAATTGGTTGAGATTAGGAGTGGAGAGAAGAGAAAAGGGGAAAATAATGAAATATATACTTATCTCTTCAGAGTAGCTCTATAAGCTAGGTATACCAGAGACTCAAAAAGTTTTATTAATTTCTTCAAGGTCAATAGCCTGAAGCTCAAGCTCATCTAAGACTCCAGCACAAGTCGTTGCAGAGACAGTTAAGCCCTTGAACAGTCTGGAAGGGGGGCCTGAATGTGGGCCGACCTTCTGGAAGTTGTCTTTTGTTACTACAACCGCTCTGACACGCCACTTAGAAGTCCAGAGATATCTAAATACCAGCATTCTCTTTGTTAAATGAGTATTTATGTGCCTTTGTCTTCTGATCATCTTCCCTGTTAACACAGTAACTGCTTAAGAGTCTAATGTTAAAACCAACCACACCTGGAACAACAATTTACCCACATCTAGTGCTCAATATCTGTCACTGGAATGAGTAGATGAGCACATAAACATGCCCTCATAAGCATGTCCATTTGTCTATCCATTTGCTGTCTTCCAGACCAATTCATATCCATAATCTGATTTCATCTACCTAATACTTATATTAGTTTCCTATTGATGCTACAGCAATAGGACTGTAAACTTAGTGGCTTAAAATAACACACATTTATTATTACAGTCCAGGAAGGCAGAAGTCCAAAATGGGTCTCAGTGAGCTAAAATCAAACTGTCAGCAGGCTGCATTTCTTCTTCTATTATTTCTTAGAAATCACATGTTTTCTTACCTTACCAGCTTTTGCATTTCTTGGCTCATGGCACATTCCTCCTTGGAAGCCGAAAACATCAGGCCGATCCCTTTTCACCCTATCGTCTCTCTGATTCTCTCTCTTCTGCCTCCTGCCTCCACATTTAAGAACCCTTGTGATTACTTTGGGCCCACTAGGATAACCTCCCTCACTTAACATCAGCTGACAGCAACTTAATTACATATACAACCTTAATTCTCTTTTTTTCATATACCCTGACAACTTCACAGGTTCCAGGAAATAGAACATGGACATCTCTGAGGTACCACCATTCAGCCCATTGTACAACTTTACAAGGTAGGTGGGGGTGGGAGTTTCTCCTGGTATGGATTAGGAAAATGAAATGAGAACAATTAAATCCTTTACCCATGGCATAGTTATAGGCAGTGGCAAAGTCAGAACTACAAACTAGTTATAGTGATATCCAGTGTAGTAACCTAGTATTCCTACCACGATCCCTTTTATTCCTTAAACTTTAAGAAGAGAGGCATAAATTAAGTCAAGATGGATTAAAGACTTAAATTTAAAACCCGAGGCCGGGCATGACGGTTCACACCTGTAATCCCACCACTTTGGGAAGCCAAGGCAGGCCGATTGCCTGAGCTCAGGAGTTCACGACCAGCCTGGGCAACACGGTGAAACTCCGTCTCTACTAAAACATAAAAAATTAGCCGGGCGTGGTGGTGTGCCCCTGTAGTCCCAGCTACTCAAGAGCAGGAGAACTGCGTGAACCCGGGAGGCGGAGGCTGGAGTAGGCGGAGACTGTGCCACTGCACTCCAGCCTGGGCGACAGAGCGAGACTCTGTCTTAAAAAAAAAAAAAAAAAAAGAAAGAAAAAGAAAAAAGTAAAACCCGAAACTATACAAACCCCAGAAGAAAATCTATGCTATACCATTCAGGACATAGGCACAGGCAAAGATTTCATGATGAAAATGCCAAAAGCAATTGCAACAAAAGCCAAAAAATGACAAATAGGATCTAATCAAACTAAAGAGCTTCTGCACAACCAAAAAAACTATCATCAGAGTGAACAGACGACCTACAGAATGGGAGAAAATTTTTGCAATCTACCAATCTGACAAAGGTATAATAATATCCAGAGTCTATAAGAAACTTAAACAAATTTACAAGAAAAAAAAAACATTAATAAGTGGGCAAATGACATGAACAGACATTTCTCAAAAGAAGACATTCAGGCAGCCAATAAACATTTTTTAAAAAAAGCCTAACATTACTACTGATCATTAGAGAAATACAAATCGAAATCTCAATGAGATACCTTCTCATACCAGTCAGAATGGCAATTATTAAAAAGTCAAGAAACAACAAAAAACAAGAAACAACAAGGTTGCAGAGAAAAAGGAACACTTTTACACTATTAGTAGAAGTATAAATTAGTTCAGCCACTATGGAAGATAGTGTGGTGATTCCTCAAAGATCTAGAGTCAGAAATACCCATTTGACCCAGCAATCCCATTATGGGGTACATACCAAAGGGAATATAAATCATTCTACTATAAAGATGCATGGATGTGTATGTTCATTGCAGCACTCTTCACAATAGCAAAGACATGAAATCAACACAAATGCTCATCAACGATAGCCTGGATAAAGAAAATGTGGCACGTACATATCATGGAATACTATGCAGCCATAAAAAGGAACAAGAGCATGTCCTTTGCAGTGATGTAGATGGAGATGGAAGCCACTATCCTCAGCAAATTAATGAACAGAAAACCAAACACCACTTGTTCTCACTCATATGTAGGAGCTAAACAGTGAGAACACATAGACACAGGTGGGGGAATAACACACACTGGGGCCTATCACCGGGTTGTAGGAGGGAGAGTATCAGGAAGAAAAACTAATGCATGTTGGGCTTTATTCCTAGGTGACAGGTTGATCTATACAGCAAACCACCATGGCACACGTTTACCTATGTAACAAACCTGCACACACTGCACATGTATCCCAGAACTTAAAAGTTGAAGGAAAAAAAAAAAAAGAAGAAGAGAGGTCTCCCTCTCTTCTCACTTTCTAGATAAGGTCATCCACTCCCATGGTTTAATTACTCTGTGAATGTTTATACCCTCCAAGTCCACCCCTACCCCCAATATCTGCCACAAACTTTAGATTTATGTTATCAGCTATCTACCACACAGTTCGTCTGTTCATTTCACAAGAGCCTTCAATGGAATATATTCAACATCAAATTCTCTAAACCTGTTTCTCTTCTATGCTTATTTTAATTTTGTCAAATTCCCACATCAAAACATGGGTGTCATCCTTACTTCTTTCCACTTTTCTGTCTCCAAATACTCAGTATCCAAAACTCCTACTTCTCAAATCGGCTTACTTTTCTCCAATTCTACTTCTGTGAATAAAGCCACCATCATCTCTTACCTAAATTTCTGCTTCAGTGTCTCTTTCCCCTGCTTCACTCTTCTTGCTTTTCCAATCTGTTCTCAACGCTAAAGCAAAACTTGAAGCAATGCTTGCATGGATAATGGTATGACCCTTTATGTAATCCTTCAATCTGTTGATCTGTTTAAACTCATCTAACTCTTCTAATCTTGGGACTCCTCTCCCCAGCACAATTTGCATTCTCCTATTTTGTGACACGTATGTGCACTCTCTAGGTTCTGGCCTTTCAGTATCTCAGAATACTCCCATTCTCACACTCTCATCTGGCTAAATCCTAGTCATCCTTCAGTTTTCAGCTGAAACTTCATTGGACTTCTCTTAACTTCTCTTTTCTCTTCCTTCTGGATAAATATCTCCCCCATGTGCTTGTCTTTACTGTGGTAATCTATGATAACTGGTGAATCATTTAGTTTTGACTTGAACAACTGCAGGGCTGTCCTGAGCACCGTTTTATCCTCAGGCTTAGCACAGGGCATGGCATCAAGTACATGGTCAATACACACTTGTAACATGAATAAATGACATGTTCAATTATATTAAGTTCCAAATTCAAATGCAGGGCGAGAAGGAGCCCAGTCATTTTTAATACAATTCTATTGGGTTCATACATCTAGTTGTCCCTAGTTTTCTGACTCCCTAAAACTCCCACCCAAACTATCTAGAACACCAGACCAGTTCCCATGGCTAGTGGTTCTATACAGCCCACTTGTGATTAACTTGTGTTTGCACATTGAAATCACCTGAGGGACTTTTAAAGTATATCCATGCTGGACCTATAGAAATTGATTATGTCTGGGGGTGGGGAAGTATAGGTATTTAAAACAGTTCCCCAAGTGATTGTAATGAGCAGTCAAAGTTAAAAACCACTAATGTGTAATTTTAAAATACTCCCATGACATTAAGGGCTTTCTGAGAGTACGTGGTCCAAAGTGACCTCAACAGCTCAAAGTCCATATTGCCTTGCAGAGGATGGCTAAAACAATTATTAGGTTGGTGCAAAATTAATCGCACCCAAAGTAACAATTGTTAGGTTGGTGCAATTATTAGGTTGGTGCAAAAGTAATTAGGTTGGTGCAAAAGTAAAACCACAATTACTTTTGCAACAACCTAATACAATAACAGCATCTCCTACTAGGGCTGGTGCTTTGAGGGGAAGAATTAGTTGGATTAGGTATATACGAAGTGTAAAAAGTGATGATCACTTAATATTTCTATAATTAAAACAAAGATTCCTGCTATTTGTCATCACCATATCACAAACTTTGAAGATATATTTAGAATGGTCTAAGCTGGAATACAAGTTATGGGAGCTAAAAAAGGAGGTTTTACCCTCCCCACCATCTATTTTAGTGACGAGGCAGCCTTCTTCCAGGGCTTTTGAAGATGCGAACATACAATTTTAGGTCAGTGCTCCACCAGAACAAGTAACATATTCAGCTTTCATGGATGTGTATAAATTCAATATTTTACATGTGAAACTTAACCCATATTTTGAGTCCAACTTAAATATTCCTATGTGTGAGTCATTAATTTATTGAGTTACCCCCCTTATAAAAGTGGGTCATTTTAGAAACATAAAAATCTCTTTAAATGGAGTTCAGAAAAACTTCCTGTTCCTTTTTTAAAATGTAGAGGTCCTTTAGTTCAAGTGCACCTGTTGGATGATTCCATTCCTGCCATTAAATCTCCCTGTGTACACGGTTAAATACAAACTTAAATGCCCCTAGCACTTCAGTTTTTGTCAGCATTTGACCTCAGTTGTAATACTGAAAGCCAGATAACTCTATGACTTAAGCACTGGGTTTTAATGAAGGAGAAACTTTCAGAATGGTCATCCTCTTAGTTGTTTTTTAGGAAAGAATTGCTTTTATTTACAGGTGGGAGGGAAAAGAATTACAAAATTTGGTGGCCACCAGAAAGAGGAATGTAAAACTGTTTGGTAAGAGGGGGAAATCTGAATATTTTCCTTTTGTAATTAAAGTTCAGTTTAAATGTGTATTACAGGAAACATGTACCTGCTTAAAAAAAAAAGATGGCATCACCTTCCACATCTTCACTAATTCAGATTACTCTGAATGCTACTTCACAGACACTTAATTCACTCATCCTTCCCCTTTGCCCTTTCAAAAAACAAATGTCATCATGTCCTTATAGGGGGCCTGATAAATAAAAATTTTACAACTTTAGAAGTTATTTGAGATATAACTTGGCCAAATAACTGCAGTACTTTTTTATGTGTTGGCTAATATTGATTCATTTCCTCGTAACTAAACTGTAAATCACAACAAATATCCACATATAAAGAAGTGAAGTATAGGCCATATGCAATAAGGCAATTATCTTATGGCCTTGACATTTCCTAAACGATTGCTCAGTAATACAATGCATGATATATTTTAAAATCTGTTACTTGGTAAATAATTTCGGCATTTTTTGATGCAAATGAGAAACATCTATTATTTACTTAGAAACAATTTCTAGAAAGTATCTGAACTCAACAAACAGTGCAGTTCTGGTATTCTTACTAACTGGTTAAATTCTAAAAATGTTGAAACTCATGTTGTCACAGTTTAATGTTGATATTCAGAAAATACCTCTTCTAAGTCAGAAATTTGGAACTTTCAAGTGTTTTGTGTTCTAAACGCTATCAGGTCTCAATTTTGGTGGCCAAGGATTGTTGAGAACTCTGTTAAATCTCATATTATTTGCTGCGAGCTTGGGTCAAATCAGTCCATTTATTTCCCTAGAGATGTAAAAAATGTAAATTTCCATATTATAACAAATATTAATCCCATGGAACCCAGAAATCAACGCAAAAAAATGGCAGTGTAAACTATGAAAAATAAGTTGCTACTGAGATTGTTGGAAAGTTTGAATGACTTTGTAAACTGTTACACATAAGAAAAAAGTCTTGATATAATCAATTCCAAATTTCAAGCAGGAATTCAAGTCTTCCATAGACTGTAAGCACTTTATGACATCAGTCAAAAAAAAAAATCAACACCATGGCTAAAAATCCTGATATCATTACAATAAGGACAAGTAAATTTCAAATCCATATTATCTTGTAAGAAGAAATTACTGTCTGAGGATAAGACTTTATAGGTCATCCAATCCAACCTCTCAACATTATCACTCACAGACCATTACCCAGATGGTTTCCCACAATAGGCAATTTATTTGCTCAGAAGAGAACTTACTCCATTTTGGATAGTCTTTTCAGTAAGACTTTTCCACAGGCTAAGCCAACATACGCCTCCTACTGGTCTTACTTGTTCTTACTATAGCTATAGAAGCTAAATCTCATCCTTACCCTTTTTAATAAATCTTTCAAATATTTGAAAATATGCATCAGCCTTCATAGGAACCCTCCACCTTCTACAGTCTGAATCTCTACCTTTGACAGGAGGAGACTCTAGATCCTCCAACAGTTCTTCCTACTGTTTCTAGGTTTTTGCCAGGCAAGCATCCTCTGTAGAATATCACAATTTATTGAAATAATGTTAAAAATGTGGTGTCCAGAACTGAAAATAATACATGTTCCAACTATGCAGAATACAGTAAAATTGTTATCGCCTTTCTTCTATGCTAACAAATAACCACTTTCATTTTCTAGGTAGACATATCACACTGTTAGTTCACATAGAATATGGGTCAGCTAAACCCACTATTTATTTGTCACACACTTCAGCTAAAAAAGTTAACTTGCCCAATTATGAGACAGAACAGAGTTTGCTTAACAGCAGCTTAATATGCCACGGGTGAAATTTCTTGTGGACCATTTCTCAATGTTCTGATATTAAAGGATGAAAAGGTTGCATTCTTCTAAGCAAGAAATATTTACTGATCATCTACTATGTTCCAAAAACTGTGAAGCACTGAAGATAAGGCAGTGAAAAATAACAGATAGAGATGTTTCCTCTAGTAAAGACTGCATTCCACTGGAGGAGACAGATAATTTAAAATAGATTAATACCTAATAATGTTAGGTAGTGATAAGTATGAGGAGAAAATATAAAGCAGGAAGCGGGGCGATGGCAAGTATCAGGGATTCTTAGACAGAAAAATGTTGGAAAGGGTGGCCAGAGGACTCACTGAGAAGATGCCATTTGAGTAAGAATGAGAAAATGCAGAGTGAACCAGGTAGATGTTTGAGGCAAGAAAATTCCAGGTAAAGGGAACAGCATGCACAAAGACCCAGAAGGGGGAGCAGACTTGGTGTATTCAAGGATTAACAAAGAGACCAATGAGAGAATATAAAGCCATGTAAGTCACAGTCTTAAAAAGACTGCCGGGCCAGGTGCAGTGGCTCGCACCTGTAATCTCAGCACTTTGGGAGGCCCAGGCGGGCAGATCATCTGAGGACAGGAGTTGAAGACCAGACTGCACAGTATGGTGAAACCCCGTCTCTACTAAAAATACAAAAAAATTAGCGGGGCGTGGTGGTGGATGCCTGTAATCCCCCCTACTCAGGAAGCTGAGGCAGGATAATCGCTTCAACCCGGGAGGCGAAGGTTGCAGTGAGCTGAGATCCCGCCACTGCACTCCAGCCTGGGCAACAGGAGGAAAACTCCATCTAAAAAAAAAAAAGGACTGGCAATTGGTATATCTGTGAATGAATGAGGTGGAAAATAACTGTAGACATTTGAACAAAAGAGTGACATGATCCAGTGTATAATTTAATCTGGTCTTCTAGCTGTTGTATCAGGAGTAATGTGCTTGATGGCAAGGGCAGAGGCAGGTGAGAGTTGATGCTGACTTGGACCAGGGTAAAAGCAGCAGAGGAAGCGCGAACTGATATGTTGAATGGAAAGTAGATACAATTTGATAACAGAACAGTGGTAGAGTATGAAAAAGAGAAAGCAAAGATGACTCCAAAGTTGTAGACCAAGCAACAGAAAGCCTGAATGTGCCATTTACTGAGATGGGAAGAGCCTAAGAGCTGCAGGTCTGGAGGAAACTATAAGCAGTTTGGTTTTGGGTACGTTGCCTTTGCAAAGCTTCTTAGACATGCCAAGCGGAGATGTTGAGTTAGAGGAAGCCGGGTATGAGAGTCTGAAGCTAAGGAGAGACATTTTTAAACTGGAAAGAGTTTAGAGTTAATCTTTAGGGAAACACCAGAAAAGAGAAAGAGTGCCAGCCAATGCAAACTGGCAAGTGCTATTGCAGATTTTAAAAAGGAGAAACAAAGAGAGAAAATGACAGATCAATAAATGTAAAATGAAAATATCTGGAATGTCAGAGGTTGAGAGCATTTTACAATAAATGTAAAATGGAAATTTTTGGAATATCAGAGGTTGAGAGCATTTAGGGGAAAAAATAGTAATTAGGTGATCAGTTTGAGCCAGATAAAATCACTTTTTCTTAGGAGTGACTGAGTCTTACATTAGTCTTCTTTTGCAATTTCGAAAGATAAAGCAATAACTAGCAAATAACGCACTGCATTTTCAGCAAATCGCATGTTAGAGTGACTCAGGGTAGTCTAGTAAGTTAAAAAACAAAACAAAGCATGAGCTGAACATTACACAGATAGAACAGATGTCTATCTCCGTGAAATTATCTAGTAATAGAGTCATGAACTTAGCCTATATATGTGCATATGTACAAAGTTTTTATTTTTTATTTTTCAAATCAGTATCTTAGATGAAGAGATAAAATGCTCTTTAGTATAAAATATAAAAGATATGCAAAGCTAGAAAAGGACAGTTGTTTATAAGATATGAAAATCAAGTTTCCCAAATTTGAAATAAAATTTGGATTACAGACTAGAGCTGATTCCTATGTTTCACATTTTCTACTAGGTTCATACTTTAAAATGCCTATAAAGACTGCTAATCATTATGGGTTCCTTTTTGTGATGATGGAAATTTCTAAAGTTAGATAGTGATGACTGCATAACTTTGTGAATATATTAAAAACCACTGATTTGTAAATTTTATATGACTGAATTTTATGGTATATGAATTACATCCCAATAAAATGTTTTTTAACTATCTCTAAAACTTGGCAGGAAATAAACCAAAATAAATGAAGTAAATCACTTTCTGTTACTTCAACAATTCTGTTTGAAATATTCAGTCATCTCAATTTGTTGTTTTCTCATTTCCTAGACATGCAGTTTCTGCTAAATATTTCTGGATTGTGAGAGATATAATTTGTAATTACAAAAATGAGTGGTAACTTATACTCAGCTTCCATGGAAGGAAGATGCTGCAGTGGAGGTGACTGTACTGAACAGAGGAGTTCAAGAACCATCAGAACAGAGGCCACCTACTTCGCATAGTGGCAACCACGGGATGCCGTGCTTGAGTGCCATTTTCCTTTGGATTTTCAAGAAAACCCTGGAGTCCAGTTTTTTATGTGAAATCCCTATAATTTTTTCATGTCTTCCCTGATTGTCTAAAAAAAGAAGCTGTTTGGGCCCAAGATATCCCATCTGCAGGTCCTATCTGGCCCATGCACTGACAGTTTGTAACCACATTTCAAAACATAGTAAAAAAAAAAAAAACAAAAAACCAAACACCACCACCACCACCAACAAAAACACATGTACCTATATTTAAATCCATTCCTACTCTGACAATGTAAGTTACATTCACGGTATCACGAACTAATACATATAGTTATATCTTTTGAAAACTATTCTTCTTACACCATGTTTCAAGGCAAATGAGCTCTTATACTCAGAGAGCAAATAACAGCATTAGCACAACTCCTAACGTTTCTATAGCATAAACGAATACATGTACACAAGACTAAACATTTAATTAAAAGCTAAACTTTCATCTGAATAACATTTTCTAAAATCAGTGTGGTGTGTGTGCATCATGTATGCAGATTTGCTTTTACTAACATTTTAAATTCCACAAAGTAGTTTCAGGACAGTCACTGCTTAGCAGTGTGTTAACCCACTGCAAACATCTATTTTATTAAAATTTATGTGCAAAATCACTTTTTGGGAAAGGCAATAACATTGTAATACACAATGTTGTTTCATGAATTGGACTAAGAAAATTTTAGAAGATCACACTTTAGTTCCTTTTCATTTTTTTTTTTTGACATGATTGTGCTTGAATTTCTCCAGCAATTTCAGCAAATGTATTTTTAACTTTAACAAACAGTAAGCTTTAATGTATTCCTGTTTGACATAATGAAATTGTATAACTCCCACGACTTTCTGCTTTTTTGATATTATATAAGAACCCTGTAATTTTATATGCCAGAGAAGACAGAGCACCTGAGAATAAATGCTATTCAAACTTGTAGAGCAATATCTGAAGATGCACTATGCATTTCTAAAGTAACCTGAGGTCAAAATTCACAAGAAAACAAGAGATGTTCAAATAAACGTTATTGAAATGTGTTTTTCTGATTACATCTTATCTTTCAAATTTTCCCAAACACTGTTGTCAGTATTCACATGGGATCTGTCAATGCACAGATGTTTACAGCACTAACCTATTGTCTCCCCACTTCAAAGAGTTGGGTATTTGAAATTAAGTTTTGGAAAAATTGAAAAATGACATTTGAAACATAAACAAATGTTTATAATCACTATTATCTGGATAATCACATATGATATACAACTTTTTAAATTGTTAAAATTAAGCAAACTATGGATGGTTCTCCAGGATGTCATTTTTTAATGAAGGGAGCAAAAGTAACAAGTATAACAGTATTATTTATAAGGAAAGCTTTTTTTTTTTTTTTACAGTTTTGAAATTTCATAAAGCAAGCTTTATCAAGCTTGACAAGGGGGAAAAGAGGTATTAAAAGTTACTTCTTAAGGAAAAATCCTAGATGGTAGATACAGATTGGCCTTCTAACTTAATTTCTGCTTTCCAGGTTGTCATGTAAGTTTAAATAGTACAGAAAACCCTAACTTTTCCAATTCCTTTTTAGCTTTCAAATAATGAAACTCTTTATTACTCTCGAAATTGGTAGAGGGCTGGCCCTCCTCTTTAGAAGAATGTCATCCAACACCTTCATCTGCTTGCATTTAAAGCCATTTGATAATGTAAGCGCTTCCCAGACACAGCTCCATGCAATGTGAGACAGAGCTGCTTGCTGATTTGTGAGTCTTGACAATTGACTTAATCATGGTCTCTTTTCCCTAAAATTAAGGACAAAATCAATAGCATCCAGGATCCTATTTAAAAATACATCACAACATTCAGCCTGCACTGACCTTATGAAGTAAAAGAAACTGTTTGGGATGAAGTAAATAATGCCTTTTCCTGTTAGATGCTAAAGTGCAAAAATAGATTCTCATTGTTAAGTATAGCCTTTGACAAAGTGCAACCCACGGAATACAATCTGCTTACTCTTTTACACTTAATGCCATGAATACTGCCATGTCAATCACTACAGATTTCCTTCAGTCTTCCTTCTATTATATAGCATTTAATGGCAATGACATATCAAAATTTGGTTACTGATAGGCATTTATCATAGTGGATTTCTAATTTGTTGCTAATATCCTTTTAAGAAGTATCTCTACATGTGAGAGTATTTCTAAAGAGTAAAAATGAATTGCTTGGTCAATGAGTTTTTGTTTTACAATTTTTGAAGAGTACTATCAAGTTGCCTAACAAATGAGCTTTACCAATTTACCTTCCAACCAACAGTTTGTGAGGCTGCATATTTCCTTGCACCCTCATCAGTACTGTATATCCAACACTGGGCTTTTAATTTTTGACTATCTGCTAGTTGAAAAATTAATTTGCATTTTGTAGATGACAGATGAGGTTGACCTTTTTTTTCAATGGCTTATTCATCTTCCATTTGTCTTCACATATTTTTAGTTCTTTTGTGAAAGGTCTGTCCAGACCTTTGCAAATTTTTCCTTTGATTATCTACTTGTTTTTATTTCTGAATGAGGCTCCATGTGTATCTTGTTAATCCTTTGCCTTTTATAGCAAAATTTTCTCCAATTTTTATGCTAAAGCTTTATATTTAAGATATTTTTAATTGTTCAGGAGTTTAAATATCTTAGTAGGTTTGAATTGGGCAATGATTTCCCTTAATATTTTAGAGTTTTGACATTTGTTTCTTAGCTCTTAACTGCTTAGAATTTATTTTCTTTTTTATATATATACTTTAAGTTCTAGGGTACCTGTGCACAACGTGCAGCTTTCTTACATATGTATACATGTGCCATGTTGGTGTGCTGCACCCATTAACTTGTCATTTACACTAGGTATATCTCCTAATGCTATCCCTCCCCACTACCTCACCACACAACAGGCCCCTGTGTGTGCTGTTCCCCTTCCTGTGTCCAAGTGTTCTGACTGTTCAATTCCCACCTATGAGTGAGAACATGTGGTGTTTGGTTTTTTGTCCTTGAGATAGTTTGCTGAGAATGGTTTCCATCTTCATCCATGTCCCTACAAAGGACATGAATTCATCCTTTTTTATGGCTGCAGAGTATTCCATGGTGTATATGTGCCACATTTTCTTTATCCAGTCTATCATTGATGGACATTTGGGTTGGTTCCAAGTCTTTGCTATTGTGAATAGTGCCGCAATAAACATATGTATGCATGTGTCTTTATAGCAGCATGATTTATAATCCTTTGGGTATATACCCAGTAATGGGATGGCTGGGTCAAATGGTATTTCTAGTTCTAGATCCTTGAGGAATCGCCACACTGTCTTCCACAATGGTTGAACTAGTTTACAGTCCCACCAACAGTGTAAAAGTGTTCCTGTTTCTCCACATCCTCTCCAGCACCTGTTTTTTCCTGACTTTTTAATGATTGCCATTCTAACTGGCATGAGATGGTATCTCATTGTGGTTTTGATTTGCATTTCTCTGATGGCGAGTGATGATGAGTATTTTTTCATGTGTCTGTTGACTGCATAAATGTCTTCTTTTGAGAAGTGTCTGTTCATATCCTTCACCCACTTTTTGATGGAGTTGTTTGTTTTTTCTCATAAATTTGTTTGAGTTATTTGTAGATTCTGGATATTAGCCCTTTGTCAGATGAGTAGATTGCAAAAATTTTCTCCCATTCTGTAGGTTGCCTGTTCACTCTGATGGTAGTTTCTTTTGCTGTGTAGAAGCTCTTCAGTTCAATTAGATCCCATTTGTCAATTTTGGCTGTTGTTGCCACTGCTTTTGGTGTTTTAGTCATGAAGTCCTTGCCCATGCCTATGTCCTGAATGGTATTGCCTAGGTTTTCTTCTAGGGATTTTATGGTTTTAGGTCTAACATTTAAGTCTTTAATCCATCTTGAATTAATTTTTGTATAAGGTGTAAGGAAGGGATCCAGTTTCAGCTTTCTACATATGGCTAGCCAGTTTTCCCAGCACCATTTATTAAATAGAGAATCCTTTCCCCATTTCTTGTTTTTGGCAGGTTGGTCAAAGACCAGGTGGTTGTAGATGCGTGGTATTATTTCTGAGGCCTCTGTTCTGTTCCATTGGTCTATATTTCTGTTTTGGTACCATTACCATGCTGTGTTGGTTACTGTAGCCTTGTAGTATAGTTTGAAGTCAGGTAGCGTGATGCCTCCAGCTTTGTTCTTTGGGCCTAGGATTGACTTGGCAATGCAGGCTCTTTATTGGTTCCATATGAACTTTAAAGTAGTTTTTTTCAATTCTGTGAAGAAAGTCATTGAGGGCTTGATGGAGATGGCATTAAATCTATGAATTACCTTGGGCAATATGGCCGTTTTCATGATATTGATTCTTCCTATCCATGAGCATGGAAAGTTCTTCCATTTGTTTGTGTCCTCTTTTACTTCGTTGAGCAGTGGTTTGTAGTTCTCCTGGAAGAGGTCCTTCACATCCCTTGTAAGTTGGATTCCTAGGTATTTTATTCTCTTTGAAGCAACTGTGAATGGGAGTTCACTCATGATTTGGCTCGCTGTTTGTCTGTTATTGGTGTATAGAAATGCTTGCGATTTTTGCATATTTATTTTGTATCCTGAGACTTTGCTGAAGTTGCTTATCAACTTAAGGAGATTTTGGGCTGAGACAATGGGGTTTTCTAGATACACAATCATGTCATTTGCAAACAGGGACAATTTGACTTCCTCTTTTCCTAACTGAATACCCTTTATTTCTTTCTCCTGCCTGATTGCCCTGGCCAGAACTTCCAACACTAGTTGAATAGGTGTGGTGAGAGAGGGCATCCCTGTCTTGTGCCAATTTTCAAAGGGAATGCTTCCAGTTTTTGCCCATTCAGTATGATATTGGCTGTGGATTTGTCATAAATAGCTCTTATTATTTTGAGATATGTCCCATCAATACATAATTTATTGAGAATTTTTAGCATGAAGGGCCATTAAATTTTGTCAAAGGCCTTTTCTGCATCTACTGAGATACTCATGTGGTTTTGGTTTTTGTCTTTGGTTCTGTTTATATTCTGGATTACATTTATTGATTTGCATATGTTGAACCAGCCTTGCATCTCAGGAATGAAGCCCACTTCATCATGGTGGATAAGCTTTTTGATGTGCTGCTGGATCTGGTTTGCCGGTATTTTATTGAGGATTTTTGCATCGATGTTCATCAGGGATATTGTTCTAAAATTCTCTGTTTTTGTTGTGTCTCTGCCAGGCTTTGGTATCAGGATGTCAACACCAGGCCTGCCCTACAAGAACTCCTGAAGGAAGCACTAAACATGGAAAGGAACAACCAGTACCAGCCACTGCAAAAGCCTGCCAAATTGTAAAGACCATCAATGCCAGGAAGAAACTGCATCAACTAATGAGCAAAATAACCAGTTAACATCATAATGACAGGATCAAATTCACATATAACAATATTAACCTTAAATGTAAATGGGCTACATGCTCCAATTAAAAGACACAGACTGGCAAATTGGATAAAGAGTCAAGACCCATCAGTCTGCTGCATTCAGGAGACCCATCTCATGTGCAGAGACACATATAGGCTCAAAATAAAGGGATAGAGGAAAATCTACCAAGCAAATGGAAAACAAAAAAAGGCAGGGATTGCAATCCTAGTATCTGATAAAACAGATTTTAAACCAACAAAGATCAAAAGAGACAAAAAAGGCCATTACATAATGGTAAAGGGATCAATTCAACAAGAAGAGCTAACTATCCTAAATATATATGCACCCAATACAGGAGCACCCAGATTCATAAAGCAAGTCCTTAGAGACCTACAAAGAGACTTAGACTCCCACACAATAATAATGGGAGACTTTAATACCCCATTGTCAATATTAGACAGATCAATGAGACCCAAAAGTTAACAAGGATATCCAGGAATTGAATTCAGCTCTTCACCAAGCAGACCGAATAGACATCTACAGAACTCTCCACCCCAAATCAACAGAATATACATTCTTCTCAGCATCACATTCCACTTATTCCAAAACTGACCACATGGTTGGAAGTAAAGGACTCCTCAGCAAATATAAAAGAATGGAAATTATAACCAACTGTCTCTCAGACCACAGTGCAATCAAACTAGAACTCAGAATTAAGAAACTCACTCAAAACCTCTCAACTACATGGAAATTGAACAACCTGCTCCTGAATCACTACTGGGTACATAATGAAATGAAGGCAGAAATAAAGATGTTCTTTGAAACTGATGAGAACAAAGACACAACATACCAGAATCTCTGGGACACATTTAAAGCAGTGTGTAGAGGGAAATTTATAGCACTAAATGCCCACAAGAGAAAGCAGGAAAGATGTATAATCGACACCCTAACATCACAATTAAAAGAACTAGAGAAGCAACAGCAAACACATTCAAAAACTAGCAGAAGGCAAGAAATAACTAAGATCAGAACAGAACTGAAGGAGAAGAGACACAAAAAACCCTTCAAAAAATCAGTGGTTTTTTAAAAGATCAACAAAATTGATAGACTGCTAGTGAGACTAATATAAAGAAGAAAAGAGGGAAGAATCAAATAGATGCAATAAAAAATTATAAAGGGGATGTCATCACTCATCCCACAGAAATACAATCTACCATCAGAGAATACTATAAACACCTCTCTGCAAATAAACTAGAAAATGTAGAAGAAATGGATAAATTCATGGACACATACACCTTCCCAATACTAACCAGGAAGAAGTTCATTCTCTGCATAGACCAATAACAGGCTCTGAAATTGAGGCAATAATTAATAGCTTACCAACCAAAAAAAGTCCAGGACCAGACAGATTCACAGCTGAATTCTAACAGAGGTACAAGGAGGAGCTGGTACCATTCCTTCTGAAACTATTTCAATCAATAGAAAAAGAGGGAATCATCCCTAACTCATTTTATGAGAATTTATTTTCTAAATGGATATCCAATTGTTCCAAACTCACCTATTGTATAATACATTCTTTGTTCTATTGATTCAAAGTGACACTACATTTTTATACACAAATATATCTCTAGATGCTATAGATCTATCTTTAAGGCAAAACCACATTGTTTTAATTATATAGCTGTATAGCATATTTTGATATCTGGATGAATAAGTGCTCCTTTATCATTCTTCTTTTGGAACGTATTCTTTTTGGTATTTTAAATTTTTATTTAAAAGATTTTAAAACCAAAAGAAAGAGAAGTATAGTAAGCTCCCATATCTCACACTAGGTTCAAAAATTATCAAGATTTTCCTACATTTGCTTAGCTTATCCCTTCTTTTTTTTCCTTTGATGAAGTATTTTAAAGCAAATTCCAGATATTTTGTCATTATACCCCTACAAATTTTAGAGTGCATTTCTTTAAAAAAACAGACATTCGCATATATAGTTAAAAATGCAATAATCATATTAACTGAAACTAACAATTTCAATTATCAATATCACCTAATTTCTACTCCATAAACAAATGTCCCCCAATAGTTTTAAAACTTGTTTTGATAATTGATTTGTTTGAATAAGAGCTGAACAAATTCAATACATCACATTTGGTTGTTATGTCTCTTAAATCTCTTTTGGTCTAGAGCAGTCCACCTCCTTTTTCTTTATTTTTTAAATGCTGCCGACACGTAGAAGAAGCCTAATCACTTCTGCGCCTTGTTTTTTCATTTAACTTGTTCCTATTTTTCCTGTATTTCATGTAAAAGAAAGTTACCTCTGGAGGACTAATTAAATTCAGGTTCAACTTTTTGGGCAAGAATGCTTTGTGTCTGTGTGATGGTTAATCTTATGTGCCAACTTGGCTAAACTATGCTATCCAGACATGTGGTCAAACATTATTCTAGATATTTCTGTGAAGGTATTTTTTGATAAGATTACAGTAGACTTTCAGTAAAGCAGTTTACCCTCCATAATATGGGAGAACCTCATCCAATCAGTTGAAGGCATTAACAGAGAAAAGCCTGACTGCCTCTGAAGAAGAGGGAATTCTGTCAGCAGACTGCCTTGGGACTCCAGCTGCAAGATCAATTCTTCCCTAGGTCTCTGCTACCCTATCTTAGAGATTTTGGACTTGTCAGCCTCCACAGTGACCTGTACCAATTCCTCTCGCTGTCTCTCTCTCTCCCTCCCCTTCCTCCCAAGGCATTTGTGTGTACGTGTGCACATACACACACAGACACACACACATACACCCCGTTGTGTGTGTGGGAACTCTCGGAACCCTACCTAATAGAGTTCAGAACTGTGTATTTCATTTTGCATAACATCTTGAGGCCCACAATGTCTACTTTAGTACTGACTGAAAAGTAGATTCAGGTGGTTATACTCGATCTTTTCATTTTGAACTTCCTTACCAAAATTTTATCTAAAACTGAGGCTCTTGAAGTATGATGTTCAGACTAGCAGCATCAGCATCACCTGGAAATTTGTTAGAAATGTATGTTCTTGGCCACACCCCAAACATACTGAATGAGAAACTACAGGAGTGAGGCCCAACAATCGATGTTTTCACAAGTCCTCCAGGAGATTCTGATGCACAGTACATTTGAGAACCAATGCCGTAATCATTTATCCATTGATGAACACTGCCTGGATCAATGATTTTATTAAAGGCTGCAAAATCATGACTTTCTCTTTCTCCCATTCATTCCACATTACTAGCTGAATTGTTTTTCATAACGAATATCTTTTCCTCATAAATTAGTGCTATTTGGTTATTTGCAATTCAGTTCATACATGAAAGGCTACATAAATTCTGAATTCCTTATACTTGTTTTTTTTTCCCAATAATTAGTTGGTACCCTAATTATTTCTAGTGGTAGTCAATACTTTTTTTTTTCCTTTTTAACTCTTACATACTATGAACTCACAGATTTTTGTATATTCAGTATGTTTCCAGCAATTGAATTATTTAGTCTTTTTGATGCTTAAATTGTTCCACATTTACTCAGTTGGTGATCCTTCAGTTGGTAACTATATCTTTTCAATGAGACTCAGTTTTTGATAATTTCTTTGGTACCTAGCACAACATGATCTGAGGCCATTATTCTATGTTTCTGGTCTCACACTTAAATCCTCCTGTCTTCTCAGAATCACAAGAGCCCAAAATTAAGATACTGAAGATATTCTTTCACATTTCCCCTTTCAGATCAGTTTATCAAATGAAATAAATTCCTTTGATATTTATCAGGATTGCAATAAATTAATGATTAATCTGGGAAGAACTAAAATGTTTATGTTATTGAACCTCTCTATCTAGAAATACGGAATCGTCTCCTTTGCTCTTCTTTCATTGTAATCCAAGAATGTATCACAGTTTTCCTCTAGAAGTATGGATGTTTCTAAGGTGTAATCCTAAGTATTTTATGGATTTCTCTGATGATTTATGATTTATTATGAACCTCATTCTAAACCCTCTAATTGCTTGTAGGAGCTTTTCAGTTTAATTTCTTAGGTTTAACCATCAAATTGTGTAGAAAAAATAGTTATTGGTTTTTTCCTTTCTAATGCGTATATACAATTTCTCTTTCTTATGTCATTAGCTAAGACCTCCTGTATAATATTTAGTAATGTGATATTAGGCCATTCTACTTTATTTCAGACTTTTATGAAAATAATTATTTCTCACTTCCTTGTTATATGAGGTACTCGATACAGGTTAAGAAAGTTTATCTTTATTCCTAACTTGCTACACATTTATCTCAGAAATAGATGCAAAGTTTTCCAGTACCTATTGAAATGATCATATCGTTTTCTCTTTTAATCTATTAATGTAAGAATTTTGCAATAATACATTTATAGAAACTGTACCACCCTTCACTTCTAGAACAGACTTCATTTAGATTTTCAAAGGTATTGATAAAAAGTTATGCATAGTATTATCTTTAATATTTTGTAATTCCCTTATTTTATTGTTCTCTTAAATGTTCTTTAGTGAAATGATTCATTCATTATTTCTAAATATTTTTGTACAATAATAAATGCATTTAAGGGTATCTATTTTCCTCCTAAGATCATTTTAGCAATATCCTAAAAGTGCATAATGCATAGTGCTCTCACCATTCATTTCAAATTAGCTATAATTTCATGATTTGTTTGTTCTTTTTAACCTGAAGTTTCAGAATGATATTTTAAAATGTCCAAGTTAATAAATTTTGTTTGTCCTTTGTATTTTTATTTTATTTTACTGCACTAAGGTTGAGGCACATAGCCTGGGAGGTTTCTACTTTGAGGAATTTATTATGATTTTCTTTGCCACATGGTCAAATCTGTGATTTTTTTTCCCCATAGGTTTTTGACCATTCTTTGTCTATGCCTTCCTCTCAGTTCCTCTTCAATATTTACCAATCCTCAATCCAAGAAGCTTTCCTATTTAAATCCCAGCATCTCCTATCACCTTCCATGCAAAAACGGTGGTAACATCTCTAACTATGCCTACTAGACTTTGGAATAAAGTTAATGTCTACTTTTTACTTTCTCCCTTTTCAGCCTTCAAGAAATCCACTTCAACTCTACTAAGCCCTACGCGGCACAGGGTGAGAAAGCCTCGTGCTACCTGTGAATCATTACACTCCATTGGGTTTTGGGACGGTTTCCACTGCTCTTAACTCAAATGATTGTAGTATTAGATGTTATGTGTTATGTCAGAAAATGAGACATTGAACATAACTTTATTCTTCTTTGGGAAAGAAATAACAAATTTAGAAGGGTTTTGATGATTACTATTCCATTATCAAAAAATAAGAATTTAGAAGAATATACTGGAGAGTAGAAAAGGAAGACGTAGGTGTAAAGGAAGATGATAAGATTTATGTGTATATCTTTTTCCCCCCTCATGTTAGAGTCTATGTACTCAAATAAATGCATGTTAATGAATATATCTTTGGGGTGACAACTAATCAGTCATGCAAACATAAACAAGACAGAGGGAATAAACATCTCTAGGGATGCTTCAGAGCAAAGGTCCAGGCTCAAGGGATGCTCTCAAACTCTTTCCTGTGAACCAAGATTTGAGTATTTGTGGCCATGGCCTTTCACACGGCCTCTCCCAAACCCCAAAACACATACAGAGTTGTTTGTATTCTGAAGTAAAAACATCAGAGTGAGCAAGCTAATGCTTTCATTGGGTGCTGGATTTGGAGTATCAAAATATTTAGGAAAACACAGATCTTATATTTGAATATCTTTATGATACGTAATACTGAATATTTCCACAACAAATGTAAACAATAGAATACGGGACAAAACCATTCGACAAAGAGTTGTTGGGCTGTGAGGAGCTGAGGCTGAGGAGGGTGTCTAGTGAAGAGACAGTCATGTTCCTTACTATATCTGACAGAGACCCAGGGGAAAGGCCTGTTTATAAAAGAAGACCCATGACTCAGAAATAAAACACATACTTATGGCATAACCATAGAAAGGACCCATCATCAGAAAAATATAAAATAAGGGCTACTCAACTCCTATGGAATGGTCTCTCATCTTTGTACTACTAGCCACTCATCCTTTATACCTGGATATCTGGATAACAGCATTTGGTATCTAGTCCAATTAATCTCTTTATCATTCTTGCCAAAGTAAAATCCTAATTTACAATACATTGCTATCCTACTTTGAATGACAAGAAATTTACTTTCTGACTGAAGAACTACACTGTAAGGAATCCTTCAAAAAGCCTTCAAAGAGGTCAGAGAATCAGACCGAAGTGCATCTGACTCCAAAGCCCTTACCACTGCACAATAATTCCGCCCACCCCCTGCCCCAGTTTCAATGTTGTTTTAATGCAAATCTCAAGAGCATTCACGTGGGAGCCTGGGTATCCCCTCAACAATAATTGGTTTTTTGTTTTGTTTTGTTTGAGACCCCAAACTTCCATTCTATATGTTCAATGACTTCATATTTATGCACATTTACTCAGGTATTTTAAATGAGTTATTTTTTTCTCATTTTTTTGTGTGTAGATGGCATAATTAAAAAGTTTAAATAAGTTGAAAGAGCAGACACGTGTATCTAGAAGGATTTGGTATATCTCTTTTATACACACAGACATACACACACACACACACACACACACACAAAAATAGACTCACACAATTCGATCTATGTGATATTTGTCCTATCAAGGCTAAAGATGTAGTGTTATTCCATTAAAAATACCACTGCACAAAATGCCACTGTAGATTGCTCTGCACTGACAAGAGTGGAAAGCCTCTGCTTCACAGAAGCAAAGCATAACTGTACTTCAGGACTGCAAGGTACTGTAGCCAAATCCTTTGAATCACTCACGTCAATATGTTATCCTCTAAAGAGGATGATCTGAATAACCACAATCCGTATGTAGGTCCCAAGAAATAAATTTATTTCAGCTTCTCGACATTCTAATCCTTATATTCCACAGAATTTAAGCAATTAAAATTATGAATGACCTCCATGCTATTTTAATATAGGAAGTTCCTGCAAAAGTAATTGTGGTTTTCGCCACTGCTTTCATTTCAGAGATTAATTGAAAGTAATGGCAAAAACTGCAATTACTTTTGCACCAACCTAACCCTCCCTTTATCAAACTTTTATCCTCTTGGTGAAAAGAAAAGCCAGATTCTATTTACTTTTTTTTGTCTTTATTGAGAGATAATTCACATCCTATACAATTAACCCATTTAAAGTATATAGCTCAGTGGTTTTAAAAATATTCATAAGGTTGCTGAACCATTGCTGCTATCTAATTCCAAAATATTTCAGCACTGCAAAATGAAACCCCATCACCATTAGTCACGACACACTCTTCCCTCCCACAGCCCATAGCAACCACTAATCTACTTTCTGTTTCTATGGTTGTACTGATTCCAGACATTTCATATAAATGTCATAAAACATATAAACTGTGACTGGCTTCTTCATTTTGTCATAATGTTTTCCAGGTTCATCCATGATGTAACAAGTATCCGTACTTCATTTTTATAGTCAAATAATATTCTACTGAATGGGTATACCACATTTTCTTTAACCACTCCTTAGTTAATGAGTATCAATTTTTTCTACTTTTGGCTATAATTAATAATGTTACTATGAATATTTGTGTACAAGCTTTTGTATGAACATATGTTTTCAATTCTTTGGGGTATAAACCAATAAGTAGAATTGCTGTGAACTTCTTGAGGAACTGCCAAACTGTTTTCCAAAGCAGCTGCACAATTTTACATTCCATTAACAATTTATGAGGGTTACAATCTTTCCACATTCTTGCCAAAACTTGTTTTGTCTGTCTACTTGATTATAGTCATCCTACTGGATGTGAAATAGTATCTTACTATAGTTTTGACTTGCATTTTCCTAATGACGAATGATGCTGAGCACCTTTCCATGTGCTTATTGGTCATATGTGTATCTTATTTGGATAAATGTCTATTCAAATTCTTTGCCCATTTTATAAAATTGGTTTCCCCAGTTCTTTTTAAGCCTTTGAATTTCATTTCTTTTTTTTTTTTTTTTTTTTGAGACGGAGTCTCGCTCTGTCGCCCAGGCTGGAGTGCAGTGGCCTGATCTCAGCTCACTGCAAGCTCCGCCTCCCAGGTTTACGCCATTCTCCTGCCTCAGCCTCCCGAGTAGCTGGGACTACAGGCGCCCGCCACCTTGCCCGGCTAGTTTTTTGTAGTTTTAGTAGAGACGGGGTTTCACTGTGTTCACCAGGATGGTCTCGATCTCCTGACCTCGTGATCCACCTGTCTCGGCCTCCCAAAGTGCTGGGATTACAGGCTTGAGCCACCGCGCCCGGCCGGTTAAGCCTTTGAATTTCAATGGAAATTCAATCCATGTGTTCATTATTCTTGTTCACTGATGAGTGTTTTCCAGGAAATCTTGTTAGATGCTGTTAAAGTTATGAGTTTTAAAACCCCATGCTAACATCCATTAAAAGAATGTTGTCTTTGGAGTGACAGGTAATAATGATAATGTTCTAAACTGATTATCATCCATATCAAATTTAAATTCAAATCTGACTTAAGCGCCCATGACAACAATCAGTGTGAAAGTTTAATATATTCAAAAATAATTATTTAGCAACACTTATTGCCAGATGTTGCACAAGGCACCAAGGATGATAAGAAGAAGAAAAAATGTTAAAACATGTAAGTGGCTTATAGTATCTCATATAATCTTTACCAAAAAATCCTATGATATTATTATCACACTTACAAATTAGATAATCATGGTCCCTTCTTTCACAGAGTATCATCTACTTTAATACCAGCAAAAGTGTAATTATAAACAAAGTGAGATAAATGTTAATGAAGGGAACAACTGGCAGAAAAAGTTGCCCAAATGTGGTATTTCAGGTGAGTTTCTTAGGGAAGGATATATGTGGTGAGTCATGAAGGATGAATTGAAATTAGCCAGGCAAATCAAATGAGGATGAAAATGCATACAAATAGTACAGGTTGAAGGACTAGCAGGTGTAAAAGGGAACTGGAAGCAAGGCAAGGCATTTCTTCTAATGTATTAGAAGAGTTGAGTTTGTATATGAAACTCACTACTGGATTACTTCATGATATTAGTAACTTTTCACTGACTCCTGACTCTAGATTGTGTCTGTTGGCTTTATGAATGTTGATGTTCCATCCTGGATCATTGTTTATTCATCATCATAAGATGGCCCCTGGGATACATCTTTCAGGCTAATAGATTACTGACCCTGCCAAGACCTCTCAAAAATATCTGGCTAATGACATATCAATCTTCATTAACCAACCGCCCATCTCTTCTAACAGCAGCTCCTTGACCATCAAAGGTAATTTTGTCAACCTTACATTTGGAGGCTCACCTTTTATCAAAAACACAAATGTTGCTGAATAAATGCTGTTAGTCCTTCCAGGATGTTTATCATTCCTACCTAAGGAATTAACTAACACATAATGATGTCCTCATCAAGCAGATAAGATGACATTAGGAAGGACAATTTAACAAGATGACCAAATCAAGTCCCCAAATGAGGCAATGGGGAGTTGAAGGAACTGAGAAAGCACAACCTAGAAATAATAAGACTTTAGGGCACTGAATATTTAAAGGATGACATTAAAGAGTGGCATTAGGATAATTTTATATATCTTCAGAGGGAACCAATAATGAAACAGAGGATTGAAACTATTATTAGAATTTGAATCTACGAGTCTTCATTTTTGTGACTGAATAGGTATTGTTTTAAGTGCATGAGCATTTGAATTTTTTGAAAACTTAATTTCAAAATGTATTGGTAGCCATGATGTTAAATAAAAGGTTTGTCTAGATATTTTGTTCTTACTAATTAGTCTCAGTGAGGTAAAAGGATCAAGCATCTTCACAAGTTAGAATATTTGTTTAAGAAAAAAAACTTTAGGCTGGGTGCACTGGCTCACGCCTGTAATCCCAGCACTTTGGGAGTGGGTGGATCCTTTTAGCTCAGGAGTTCAAGACCAGTCTGGGTAACATGGCAAAACCTCCTCTCTACAAAACATACAAAAATTAGCCGGGCATGGTGGCTCGCATGCCAGTAGTCCCAGCTACAGAAGTGGGGAGGGTGCTGAGGTGGCAGGTTCACTTGAGACCCGGAGGTCTAGTCTACAGTGAGCAATGTTCACACCACTGCACTCTGGCCTGGGTCACAGAGCAAGACCCTGGCACAAAAACAAACAAACAAACAAAACTTTAGGTCTTTAAATAAAAATAAAGCTACAACCAGTCCCAAGATAGCAAAATTTTTAATATTTATTATAAGATATATTTTGGTGTACTTTATTCACTTTTACTATAGCATTAATATGCCAAGTTTCTTCAAGATGTACTGCATGCTTGGAAATTGTTATTAAGCAAATTCCCTTTGTTGATGGCAAATTCAGATCTAAAGAGAAGAGCTTCCTATATCTATGATTAGCACCTGTTTCAGAAGCAGATTAGTTATGGAATAAAGTTGTCCCATAAAGTTAGTTTACTCAGTAAACAGAGTATGTTTCATTATTGTTACTAGTAAAGAATTTTAAAAGACATACAATTTACTTCCCTAAGTAAAAGGGAAAAATAGAAAAATATAAAGTAATTATTTTACAGTTTTTGTCGCATTAAGAACCATACCTACTTAATCATCCCAGAATTCCAATTCATAAATTTTTAAATCCCACCATATAAAAAATAAATTCAAGGAGATTATTAACACTAATTTCAAGACAGCGAGAAGGGACAGAGTCAGGGAAGGGGCACACAAGGGTTTTTCAGGATTATAGCATTGCTCTCCTTGTTCAGTGGGACAGTTGTTGTATTAGGATTCTCCAGAGAAACAGAACCAATAAGAGAAATAGATAGATACAGATGCAGATACATAAAAAGACTTATTATAAGAAACTGGCTCAAATAATTATAGAGTCTGAGAAACCCCAAGATCCGCAGTTGGTAAGCTGGTGACCCAGGAGAGCCAATGGTATAGTTCCAGTCCAACTCTAAGTTCTAAGGCAGGAGAAGGCTGATGCAACAGCTTGGAAACAGGCAGAGAGAGCAACATTTCCCCTAGTCATTCTTTTTATTCTATTCAGGCCTTCAATTTATTGGATGATGCCAACACACATCAGGGAGGGCAATCTACTTTATTCCGTCTACCAATTTAAATGGTAATCTCATCCAGAAACACCCTCACAGACACACCCGGGATAACCTTTAACCAAACATCTGAGAACTCCACGGCCCCGTCAAGTTGACACGAAATTAGCAATCCCAGTTGGTTATACTGATAGTCACTAGCGTTCACGATTACTTCTTACACAGTGTGTGTGTGTGTGTGTTTATTCTATGTTTAAGAAGGAAAGTTGAATTAAAAAACAGAACTATGGCAAGCAGCATTAGAATTCATGTTATCAAATGCAGTAAAAAATAATAAAGACCTAAACTTGGGTTTTGAATAAATAAATGGAGAAGAGACAAATCTTCTTGATGGAAGAATTCTATTTAATATATGCAGACACTCCACTCTCCAGAGGGTGGACCTTTTCTTCCCTGCATTGAGGGTGAGACAGATTTAGTGACAGAGTTGGGCAAAGGAAGAAAATAGAAACTGTACAGTGGAGAAACCTGACAAACACAACTTTAACCAAGTGATAAAGGTTAACATTATCAGTGATGTCATGTGGATATCATGTACCCCTACGTGACATGATAAGAAAGCTACTTCACTTCTACGGTATTCTTCCACAAAATCTGTAACCCCAGTTTAATTATGAGAAATACATCAGATAAACCCAGATTGGTGACCATTCTACAGGATACCTGGCCAGTATTACTCAAGATGGTTAAGTCCATGAAAAATGAGGAAAGTCGGGGGGCGGAGCAAGATGGCCGAATAGGAACAGCTCCAGTCTCCAACTCCCAGCATGAGCGACACAGAAGACCGGTGATTTCTGCATTTTCAACTGAGGTACTGGGTTCATCTCACTGGGGAGTGCCGGATGATAGGTGCTGGTCAGCTGCTGCAGCCCGACCAGCGAGAGCTGAAGCAGGGTAAGGCATCGCCTCACCTGGGAAGCGCAAGGGGGAAGGGAATCCCTTTTCCTAGCCAGGGGAACTGAGACACACAACACCTGGAAAATCGGGTAACTCCCACCCCAATACTGCGCTTTAAGCAAACAGGCACACCAGGAGATCATATCCCACACCTGGCCGGGAGGGTCCCACACCCACGGAGCCTCCCTCATTGCTAGCACAGCAGTCTGTGATCTACCGGCAAGGCAGCAGCGAGGCTGGGGGAGGGGCGCCCGCCATTGCTGAGGCTTAAGTAGGTAAACAAAGCTGCTGGGAAGCTCGAACTGGGTGGAGCTCACAGCAGCTCAAGGAAACCTGCCTGTCTCTGTAGACTCCACCTCTGGGGACAGGGCAATAACAAACGCAGCCGAAACCTCTGCAGACGCAAACGACTCTGTCTGACAGCTTTGAAGAGAGCAGTGGATCTCCCAACACGGAGGTTGAGATCTGAGAAGGGACAGACTCCCTGCTCAAGTGGGTCCCTGACCCCTGAGTAGCCTAACTGGGAGACATCCCCCACTAGGGGCAGTCTGACACCCCACACCTCACAGGGTGGAGTACACCCCTGAGAGGAAGCTTCCAAAGCAAGAATCAGACAGGTACACTCGCTGTTCAGAAATATTCTATCTTCTGCAGCCTCTGCTGCTGATACCCAGGCAAACAGGGTCTGGAGTGGACCTCAAGCAATCTCCAACAGACCTACAGCTGAGGGTCCTGACTGTTAGAAGGAAAACTATCAAACAGGAAGGACACCTACACCAAAACCCCATCAGTACATCACCATCATCAAAGACCAGAGGCAGATAAAACCACAAAGATGGGGAAAAAGCAGGGCAGAAAAGCTGGAAATTCAAAAAATAAGAGCGCATCTCCCCCGGCAAAGGAGCGCAGCTCATCGCTAGCAACGGATCAAAGCTGGACGGACAATGACTTTGACGAGATGAGAGAAGAAGGCTTCAGTCCATCAAATTTCTCAGAGCTAAAGGAGGAATTACGTACCCAGCGCAAAGAAACTAAAAATCTTGAAAAAAAAGTGGAAGAATTGATGGCTAGAGTAATTAATGCAGAGAAGGTCATAAACGAAATGAAAGAGATGAAAACCATGACACGAGAAATACGTGACAAATGCACAAGCTTCAGTAACCGACTCGATCAACTGGAAGAAAGAGTATCTGCGATTGAGGATCAAATGAATGAAATGAAGCGAGAAGAGAAACCAAAAGAAAAAAGAAGAAAAAGAAATGAACAGAGCCTGCAAGAAGTATGGGATTATGTAAAAAGACCAAATCTACGTCTGATTGGGGTGCCTGAAAGTGAGGGGGAAAATGGAACCAAGTTGGAAAACACTCTGCAGGATATCATCCAGGAGAACTTCCCCAACCTAGTAGGGCAGGCCAACATTCAAATCCAGGAAATACAGAGAACGCCACAAAGATACTCCTCGAGAAGAGCAACTCCAAGACACATAATTGCCAGATTCACCAAAGTTGAAATGAAGGAAAAAATCTTAAGGGCAGCCAGAGAGAAAGGTCGGGTTACCCACAAAGGGAAGCCCATCAGACTAACAGCAGATCTCTCGGCAGAAACTCTCCAAGCCAGAAGAGAGTGGGGGCCAATATTCAACATTCTTAAAGAAAAGAATTTTAAACCCAGAATTTCATATCCAGCCAAACTAAGTTTCATAAGTGAAGGAGAAATAAAATTCTTTACAGATAAGCAAATGCTTAGAGATTTTGTCACCACTAGGCCTGCCTTACAAGAGACCCTGAAGGAAGCACTAAACATGGAAAGGAACAACCGGTACCAGCCATTGCAAAAACATGCCAAAATGTAAAGACCATCGAGGCTAGGAAGAAACTGCATCAACTAACGAGCAAAATAACCAGTTAATATCATAATGGCAGGATCAAGTTCACACATAACAATCTTAACCTTAAATGTAAATGGACTAAATGATCCAATTAAAAGACACAGACTGGCAAACTGGATAAAGAGTCAAGACCCATCAGTCTGCTGTATTCAGGAGACCCATCTCACACGCAGAGACATACATAGGCTCAAAATAAAGGGATGGAGGAAGATTTACCAAGCAAATGGAGAACAAAAAAAAGCGGGGGTTGCAATACTAGTCTCTGATAAAACAGACTTTAAACCATCAAAGATCAAAAGAGATAAAGAAGGCCATTACATAATGGTAAAGGGATCAATTCAACAGGAAGAGCTAACTATCCTAAATATATATGCACCCAATACAGGAGCACCCAGATTCATAAAGCAAGTCCTTAGAGACCTACAAAGAGACTTAGACTCCCATACAATAATAATGGGAGACTTCAACACTTCACTGTCAACATTAGACAGATCAACGAGACAGAAAGTTAACAAGATATCCAGGAATTGAACTCATCTCTGCAGCAAACAGACCTAATAGACATCTATAGAACTCTCCACCCCAAATCAACAGAATATACATTCTTCTCAGCACCACATCGTACTTACTCCAAAATCGACCACGTAATTGGAAGTAAAGCACTCCTCAGCAAATGTACAAGAACAGAAATTATAACAAACTGTCTCTCAGACCACAGTGCAATGAAACTAGAACTCAGGACTAAGAAACTCAATCAAAACCGCTCAACTACATGGAAACTGAACAACCTGCTCCTGAATGACTACTGGGTACATAACGAAATGCAGGCAGAAATAAAGATGTTCTTTGAAACCAATGAGAACAAAGACACAACATACCAGAATCTCTGGGACACATTTAAAGCAGTGTGTAGAGGGAAATTTATAGCACTAAATGCCCACAAGAGAAAGCAGGAAAGATCTAAAATTGACACTCTAACATCACAATTAAAAGAACTAGAGAAGCAAGAGCAAACACATTCGAAAGCTAGCAGAAGGCAAGAAATAACTAAGATCAGAGCAGAACTGAAGGAGATAGAGACACAAAAAACCCTCCAAAAAATCAATGAATCCAGGAGTTGGTTTTTTGAAAAGATCAACAAAATTGACAGACCACTAGCAAGACTAATAAAGAAGAAAAGAGAGAAGAATCAAATCGACACAATTAAAAATGATAAAGGGGATATCACCACCGACCCCACAGAAATACAAACTACCATCAGAGAATACTATAAACACCTCTACGCAAATAAACTGGAAAATCTAGAAGAAATGGATAATTTCCTGGACACTTACACTCTTCCAAGACTAAACCAGGAAGAAGTTGAATCCCTGAATAGACCAATAGCAGGCTCTGAAATTGAGGCAATAATTAATAGCCTACCAACCAAAAAAAGTCCAGGACCAGATGGACTCACAGCTGAATTCTACCAGAGGTACAAGGAGGAGTTGGTACCATTCCTTCTGAAACTATTCCACTCAATAGAAAAAAGAGGGAATCCTCCCTAACTCATTTTATGAGGCCAACATCATCCTGATACCAAAGCCTGGCAGAGACACAACAAAAAAAGAGAATTTTAGACCAATATCCCTGATGAACATCGATGCAAAAATCCTCAATAAAATACTGGCAAACCGGATTCAGCAACACATCAAAAAGCTTATCCACCATGATCAAGTGGGCTTCATCCCTGGGATGCAAGGCTGGTTCAACATTCGCAAATCAATAAACATAATCCAGCATATAAACAGAACCAAAGACAAGAACCATATGATTATCTCAATAGATGCAGAAAAGGCTTTTGACAAAATTCAAAAGCCCTTCATGCTAAAAACGCTCAATAAATTCGGTATTGATGGAACGTACCTCAAAATAATAAGAGCTATTTATGACAAACCCACAGCCAATATCATACTGAATGGGCAAAAACTGGAAAAATTCCCTTTGAAAACTGGCACAAGACAGGGATGCCCTCTCTCACCACTCCTATTCAACATAGTGTTGGAAGTTCTGGCTAGGGCAATCAGGCAAGAGAAAGAAATCAAGGGTATTCAGTTAGGAAAAGAAGAAGTCAAACTGTACCTGTTTGCAGATGACATGATTGTATATTTAGAAAACCCCATTGTCTCAGCCCAAAATCTCCTTAAGCTGATAAGCAACTTCAGCAAAGTCTCAGGATACAAAATTAATGTGTAAAAATCACAAGCATTCTTATACACCAGTAACAGACAAACAGAGAGCCAAATCAGGAATGAACTTCCATTCACAATTGCTTCAAAGAGAATAAAATACCTAGGAATCCAACTTACAAGGGATGTAAAGGACCTCTTCAAGGAGAACTACAAACCACTGCTCAGTGAAATAAAAGAGGACACAAACAAATGGAAGAACATACCATGCTCATGGATAGGAAGAATCAATATCGTGAAAATGGCCATACTGCCCAAGGTAATTTATAGATTCAATGCCATCCCCATCAAGCTACCAATGAGTTTCTTCACAGAATTGGAAAAAACTGCTTTAAAGTTCATATGGAACCAAAAAAGAGCCCACATCTCCAAGACAATCCTAAGTCAAAAGAACAAAGTTGGAGGCATCACGCTACCTGACTTCAAACTATACTACAAGGCTACAGTAACCAAAACAGCATGGTACTGGTACCAAAACAGAGATATAGACCAATGGAACAGAACAGAGTCCTCAGAAATAATACCACACATCTACAGCCATCTGATCTTTGACAAACCTGAGAGAAACAAGAAATGGGGAAAGGATTCCCTATTTAATAAATGGTGCTGGGAAAATTGGCTAGACATAAGTAGAAAGCTGAAACTGGATCCTTTCCTTACTCCTTATACGAAAATTAATTCAAGATGGATTAGAGACTTAAATGTTAGACCTAATACCATAAAAATCCTAGAGGAAAACCTAGGTAGTACCATTCAGGACATAGGCATGGGCAAAGACTTCATGTCTAAAACACCAAAAGCAACGGCAGCAAAAGCCAAAATTGACAAATGTGATCTCATTAAACTAAAGAGCTTCTGCACAGCAAAAGAAACTACCATCAGAGTGAACAGGCAACCTACAGAATGGGAGAAAATTTTTGCAATCTACTCATCTGACAAAGGGCTAATATCCAGAACCTACAAAGAACTCAAACAAATTTACAAGAAAAAAACAAACAACCCCATCAAAAAGTGGGCAAAGGATATGAACAGACATTTCTCAAAAGAAGACATTCATACAGCCAACAGACACATGAAAAAATGCTCATCATCACTGGCCATCAGAGAAATGCAAATCAAAACCACAATGAGATACCATCTCACACCAGTTAGAATGGCGATCATTAAAAAGTCAGGAAACAACAGGTGCTGGAGAGGATGTGGAGAAATAGGAACACTTTTACACTGTTGGTGGGATTGTAAACTAGTTCAACCATTATGGAAAACAGTATGGCGATTCCTCAAGGATCTAAAACTAGATGTACCATATGACCCAGCCATCCCATTACTGGGTATATACCCAAAGGATTATAAATTATGCTGCTATAAAGACACATGCACACGTATGTTTATTGCAGCACTATTCACAATAGCAAAGATTTGGAATCAACCCAAATGTCCATCAGTGACAGATTGGATTAAGAAAATGTGGCACATATACACCATGGAATACTATGCAGCCATCAAAAAGGATGAGTTTGTGTCCTTTGTAGGGACATGGATGCAGCTGGAAACCATCATTCTTAGCAAACTATCACAAGAACAGAAAACCAAACACCGCATGTTCTCACTCATAGGTGGGAACTGAACAATGAGATCACTTGGACTCAGGAAGGGGAACATCACACACAGGGGCCTATCATGGGGAGGGGGGAGGGGGGAGGGATTGCATTGGGAGTTATACCTGATGTAAATGACGAGTTGATGGGTGCAGCACACCAACATGGCACAAGTATACATATGTAACAAACCTGCACGTTATGCACATGTACCCTACAACTTAAAGTATAATAATAATAAATAAATTTAAAAAAAAAAAATGAGGAAAGTCTGAGAAACCGTCACAGACCAGACCCCCAACAGACCAGAGGAGACTGTGAAAATATAACAACAAAATGCAATGTGCTAGAGATTGAGTCCTGAACAGAAATAGGACATTAATGAAAAAGACTGGTAAGTTCAAATCATATACCAATGTTGATTTCTTAGTTTTGACAAATGTACCATGACAATGTAAGATGATAATATTAGGGGAAAATAAATCTGGGTGAGGCAAACTGTGTATATTTTGCTACTTTTCTGTAAATCTAAAATTATTCCAAAATACAAGTTTGTTAACAAAATATATTAGGTTGGCTACTGAAACCCTTGCTAGGGTCGTATCATCTATGAAGGACAATCTGATTTCAAAACTAGAAAGATGCATTTGTGCTTGTCTCCCTCGTTCTGCATGTTAAGTACTCCAGGAGACCAAGAATAGATTTCAGTCATTAGAGATGGCAAACCAAGACCTCTGCTCAGCACTAAAAGTTTTTAAAAGCAAAGAACCAACAAGAATAGAGATTTATACATGAGATAAGCCCAAGTTTGCTGTTGACCTTAAAGGACAAAATAGATGAATCTATTTGGCTCAATAGATAAACATTACACATTTGTCCTGGGTAGAAAAGGTGGCATATTGAGGCTATATAATTAAATATTTTTCATTAAAATTTTATAACAATTGTTATAACATGTTAGAAAGTCCAATGCATTCTAAAGAGTATGAGAGGCCAGGACTATGCTAATTAGTGTAAAGGAAGGGAATAATATTTTAACTTTAGAAACCTAAGAATACATGGACTTAAACTACACTGCACTATTTGGTAGTTAAGACAGCAATTGACAGTCACACAGCTATAAACTAGATCCAACACAATATACAATGCAAATACAGAAGTAAATAAGACAGTGGAATAATGTGGGTTTTTTTTTCCTTCATTAGTGGTTAGAAACCACTACATGCAATATGAAACGAGAGTCACAGAACTTTAACTTTGGGATTTTCCAAATATATTAACTGCTTAAAACCAAATTTAAATTTTTAAAAATTGAGATCCAATTATGAAATCTTAAATTGCCAAGCAAACATATCAATCATGAACAAGTCTTTTCAGAATGACTACCTTCTATCTGGTACTGACCTAACTGTCATATGGATCTTTTAAGAACCACAGCTTACAGTCCTTGTTCTTTAGTACTGTTAATCTTGATGGAGACAAAAGGTAAATAAACGCCTATCAAGTAAATCTATTTTAGTAAGTTTGTGTCATGCTCAACCATTACTTTTCATGCCCTGACTTCATAGAAAGAAAATAACTTTTTACAGGTTGATTCTCACAAATATAAATTATGTTTTTAAGTCTGTGAAATTCACATGATGAAAGAGCTCATGTGGGATCACCATTAACACATAGCCAAATGAATTCAACTTAGACCTTTAAACTTATATGAATATTGAAAAGGATTAAGCAAAGCAATTTCAAACTATCCAACTTTTGTCCCAGAACAAGTATGTCTAACTCACTCTGAAGAAAGGTGTCTTTGGAAAGTAATACCAGATCTTCATTGTTTCCTAACACCTATCATTCCCAAATAATATGATTGCAGAGAGCACAGTGAAACAAAAGGTAGTTTTTGGATTTCATTTTTCAGCACCACAAGATTAGTATGGGGGAGAAAATTCTTTTTTTTCTCTTCATCATTTTTTTCCCCTAAATAGGGGACTAACTAACTGCTTGCCTCATTGAGAATTCTCCACACAGCTCTACATGATAAGTTTTTCTCTGGATTAACAAGTTATAATGATCAGAACCTCAAGAAACTTCTGAGGAAAATAAAAATAGGATAAGATGAGACCCGGGGTTAGCCAGAAATTTTTCATTTTCTAGAAACTGAAAGGCTGAAATTGCTTTATAACATGAAAAATAATTCAGAGCTGATTCAAATCCCAATTCTTGTATTAAAAGATATGTACTAAAGAAGCTATTTGGTATATTTATGTGTCAACTTTAAGCCTGAAGTCAGCACTGGTAGCAGACTGTAGATGTCTTGAATGTTAAAAAAGTGAAGGTACAAATACATTCTGGTGTAGCATTGCTCTTTTCAAATACATTTTTCTATTTTATTCCTCTATACTGGCATAATGAATAGTGCTATTGCTGTTTAAGACTTAAAACAGCTGCATTTCTAATTTTGGCAGATTATGAGGGATTTTTATATGGGTTGCATGTTAAAAGCAAATAAATGACATGCCAACCAGCAGAATGAGAGTGCTGGGCAGATGGTGGCATGGCTGAGTTATTGAACTGAAGTGTTATGCGCCACCAATCATGGAACAAAAGGAATATCTGGCAGCTTTTCAAGTGAAGCCCAATCTTTTACCTCCAACAAAAATAATTAGTGTCCATGAAGTCTTCAGATAGCCATTTAGTAGCCATTCTCCAATTGGCTTTGTTAATGTAGGCAGCCTTCAATGACTTTTAATGATCATTGATCCTGAGGGTATGAAGTATTCTGCCTTTCCTTCCTCTCCTCTTCCAGGATCTTTTGTCGTGTGTGTGTGTGTGTGTGTGTGTGTGTGTGTGTGTGTGTGTGTGTGTGTGTTGGGGGGGGGGGGGGGGGCGGCGGTGGTGGTGGTGGTGTGTGTGTACAGAGAAAGAGAGAATTGAATATGGAAATAAAGTATTTGTTACGATTTTTCATCACTGCATAGGAAGAAATCAAAAGGCATTCCAATATGACCTCTTAGTAAAAAAGAGCATCTATCCACATAAAACCATAAAACAATCTTGATTGATATTGACCTTCATTGACCAATCCTGATTAATACATTTTTAAACCTGCATTCAGAATGCCACTAGGTACATTTATCCAAAATCTAGATGATTCGTTTGTGAATAAACATCAAGGAATTCACCAAAGAAAGATCTGGTCTTTAAGAGCAGGTTTTTATATGATTCAAGGCAGCTTATGAAGTATAAAAATAAAGTTATATGACTGTTTTTTAAATGGATATTCTAGAATTTATATACTTAACCAAATGTTGTCTTTTCTAACTTAGACAACATCCATTGTCAGTTACTGACATTTTATTATATTTTGTATGTTTCTGTAAGCCACCAAAACTTACACCATGCATTTTGGGAAAATATGAGATAAAACAGGGAAACAAAGCCATTCATAAATGGTACTAATAGGCTATATATTTTACCATAATACTGCATTGTTCTTCCTGATCTATTTCTTTTTCTCCTTTCTACTTTCCCTGTATCCTTTCTTTCTAAGATGATTTTACAAATCCTTATGTTCTAAGGAATGTGCTCGATACTTTACATCATAGCCATGATCAATTCTCAGTTTGCAGATCAGGAAACTGTGGTACTCAAACACTAAATAATTTTCCTAATGCCACACAGCTAGTAAACACAGCAGCTACTGAAATTAAACTCAGGCAGGTTACTTCTAGACCTGTTCTTTTAATCAGTAGGGTATTCTATGTAGCACAGAATTAAATAAGATACAGATAATTTAAAACCCTGGAGAAATTGGGAATTATGCCAAATACAACAAGTTAGTATAATAAAAGAAATGCAGTATTAACTTATACCATTATTAAAAACAGTCTACAAATTAGATTTGAGAGTCCAAAACCAAAGCAAAAACAAACATTAGATGTAATAAGAGTAATATTTCTCATAAAATAGAGCTGTTTGGGGTACTAAGGTATGAGGAATTTGTGCGGTAAGGAAATCACTGGGTGATATAGTAAACAATTTCTTCCACGAGACTTCCACAATATGCTTCCACAATAAATATGGGCAAAGAATATGAACAGACACTTTTCAAAAGAAGACATTTATGCAGCCAACAAACATGAAAAAATGCTCATCATCACTGGTCATTAGAGAAATGCAAATCAAAACCACAATGAGATACCATCTCACACCGGTTAGAATGGCGATCATTAAAAAGTCAGGAAACAACAGGTGCTGGAGAGGATGTGGAGAAATAGGAATGCTCTTACACTGTTGATGGGACTGTAAATTAGTTCAACGATTGTGGAAGACGGTGTGGCAATTCCTCAAGGATCGAGAACTAGAAATATCATTTGACCCAGCAATCCCTTTATTGGGTATATACCCAAAGGATTACAAATCATTCTACTATAAAGACACATGCACACGTATGTTTATTGTGGCATTGTTCATAATAGCAAAGACTTGGAACCAACCCAAATGCCCATCAATGAGAGACTGGATAAAGAAAATGTGGCACATATACACCATGGAATACTATGCAGCCATAAAAAAGGAGGAGTTCACGTCCTTTGCAGGGACATGGATGCAACTGGAAACCATCATTCTCAGCAAACTAACACAAGAACAGAAAACCAAACACCGCATGTTCTCACTCGTAAGTGGGAGTTGAACAATAAGAACACACGCACACAGGGAGGGGAACATCATACCCTAGGGCCTGTTGGGGGATAGGGGGCTTGGGGAGGGATAACATTAGGAGAAATACCTAACATAGATGATGGATTGATGGGTGCGGCAATCCACCATGGCACATGTATACCTACGTAACAAACCTGCACGTTCTGCACATGTACCCCAGAACTTAAAGTATAATTTAAAAAATAAAAATAAATAATAAAATAAATAAATAAATAAATATGCTACCAAAATTTACAAGTGTGTTATTTACAACATCATTCAATATGTCACACTAAAGGTCGTTTTAGCAAAAGTATTTCTGCAGGCTGTGCATGTGTGTAAACAGTGTGATCCAGGTTTGTACCCTCTTTGGAGTGAAATTTGATTTATCTAGTTGCTCTGTTCAATAGAACTTTTTTCAGGTACTGAAAATGTTCTATATCAATATGGCAGCCATTAGTCACATGTCTCTATTGAACACTTGAAATGTGGCTATTGTGACTTAGATGTAAATAGTCACATATGGTTTAAAACTACCACACTGAACAGTGCAGACCTAGATAAATGGTTGCACTGTGTATCTCTCAGCCAATTCTCATCAGTGGAATTTCATACTTTTGTAACAAATAGGCAAAATAAAAACCCAAATATTGTTATTCTCTCGTTTAAGCCTCAAGCACAAGAAATTTGTGCTGTCCAACTCAGCAGAAAACCAAAGGTTTTTTTCAAACATTCTAACTAAAAACAAATCCTATCACCTCTTTATTGAAGTGAGCCAAAATAATCCCTCTTTGCAAGATACTGTAAGTGCCTAAAACATTTTTCATAGTATTGTCATATTCTATAACTCATACATTTCATTACATCCTATGTGTCAAGCTTTCATTTTTGACATGGATTGTGATATTTTTGAAAATAAACCCCAAATAATCCAGAATCAAATTTAGTAAATAAGCCACGTGTGTTTTAGAAGCCAATTTATATAAAGACAAAAATAACAACCTAATGCCTTACTATGTATCTTTTAGAATGATTCTTAATATCCCAAGTCCTGCTGTGCCATCGAGGCCCTAACATGGCACTTACGTAAATTACACCAGACCATTAAACTTCCAATCTAAGAAGCAAATATAAGGAATTTTTAGCCTCACAGTAACCAGAGAATAGAGATGAAAGTCCCCTTTGTGTGGTTTTCATTGCCCTCGTGTTCTTTTCCTGTTTACATGGGAGACAGTTATAATACTGTCTTCAATTAGCACAGTAATAGATGAAACGAGAAGAGAAGGAGAAACAATAATTTCTGGCTGAAAATCCACTTGCCAGATGTTGAGGAACTAGGCCTTAGGCTAATTCTGTGTGAAGAGAGGAGCTTGATATGTTCTTCCATGAAAACCACGGCATGTACTGCTGACAGAGATCTATGGAGATTTCGAATCCAGTTCTGGAGCACATGACTCAACTTTTTCTGTAGGTCTTGCTAGCTGACCCTTAGGCAGGGACAGCTGTTCTGCTAAATGGATAAAACTACAGAGCTCTAATAGGAGGAGGGGAAGAAGGAACAGCAGGAGAGGTCAGCCAGACTTCAAGATAACAATCCTCTTTCCTTCCAGACTCTGAAATAGAAAGGCCAGGGCCCAAGGCCATCTTCAGGGCCACCTCTTAGGAGCTGTAACACAGATATGAAACACAGAGGCTCCAGAAAGGAAAAGACAATGAATAAATTGATGAAGTCAAATGAGATGAGTACTGGGGGATACATCAAAAAGGAGTAACTACTGAATATATCTCAGACAGCAAGCAAGAATATTTAGGAAGAAAAGGGCAATGGTTGGGAAAACTGATTCACTGAAGAGTGAATTTAGTACAACAGCAAATGGGGTTATTTGGTCATGGTGATGAACACAATCCAGGAGTCATAGAAATTAGGAAAACAATTGGTATTCCATGAATTAAGTATAATTTTGCTTGAGAAATACTGTGAAACAAACTGCAATGTTTAAAAACAGGATTTTTTAAAATAAACAATTTTCTAAAATATATTTTTTGACAATATTTAGGTGATAACAAGAGTCCAGAAAAAAAGAATTAATCAGATTATAATATTAATTTTACTAATAGATTATGTCAAGAAGAACTAATGGTAGACACTAAAATTCAATTCCTATACAACAACATTAACTTTTGGATATCATATATAGGACATCAATTTAATTATTCATGTATTTGCTGGCTTGTACATTTCACTGATTTAAGGATTCCTTCTTTCACTCAATAAATAGATATTGATCGCATGTGATATACCAGATCCTAAAGATTCAAATATTAAAACAAATCGCTCCTATTTCAAGAAATGTGTAGTGCAGTGGGCTGGGGGGGTGTGTGAGAGGATTGAGTACTTTACATTTGGCAACAATCTTGTGAAATGCTTTATATTTATTCTCATGAATTCTACAGACCAACTATATATTGGAGATACTGTTAATGCTATTTTACAGGAGATGGATCAAGATTCAGGGAAATGAGGTGGACTTGCTGAACATTATATAAGAAATAAATGACAACTCCAAAGTATTGACTGAAAATCAGCTACTTATGAAATTGAAGCTATGTGGAGATATAACATAAATATGATGCATATTTCTGAATTAATATATGTGAAGCACTTGGAACAGTGCATAACAACATATTATAAATGCTATATGTCCTTATATTACCATCACTATTGTTACTATTATTTCTAAAATAACAATATGTGGCAAGAAACATTATTTATTTAAAAGTATACAGCATGAAGAATATAATGCAGCAGAATGGAAAATGTGCATAAAATTTTCATATGAAATAAAAGGCTTCAAAAGACTTTTCACTTCGGGGTTTGTCTTATTCCCCAGTTGACCTGGACAGAATTTCCAGCACTATTGTGTCATTGCTGTTACATCTCCTCCCTGGAGAATCCACTTTATAAGGAGATAAATAACCAAGAAAACTATCAAAGGGAGGAAGAAGTGCTCCAAGCACAATATCCCTACTGAAGTCACAAGTAGGGAAAAGTGGGAGTCTATGGAAACATTCCAATCTATTTGCTGTCTGCATTCTCTTCTCTGAGAAAATGGTTTAGTGTGGCACAAAGAAATTAAAACCACGTTGATACAGTTAGGCTTTGTGTCCCCACCCGAATCTTATCTTGAATTGTAATCCCCACGTGTCGAGGGAGGGAAGTGGTTAAATTATGGAGGTGGTTTTCCCCATGCTGTTCTCATGATGGTGAGTGAATTCTCACAAGATCTGACGGTTTTAGAGACGGTAGTTTTCCCTGAGCTCTCACAGGTACGTCTGCTACTGCCATGTGAAGAAGGTCCTTGCCTCCCCTTCTCCTTCCTGCCACGATTGCAAGTTTCCTGAGCTCTCCCCAACCATGTGGAACTGTGAGTCAATTAAGCATCTTTTCTTTATAAATTACTCAGTCTCATGTAGTGTCTTTATAGCAGTATGAAAATGGACTAATACACAGGTTTACTTGAAAGATAAGAATGGAAAGAGAATATTAACGGTCATAAAAAGGAAATGCTGAAGACACATTTAACATAAGCCATACTTGGGAGAAAAGAGAAATGATGTATATTTTCACATTTAAAGTTTCCACTGTTACAAAACCACCTGCAAAGATAATTGCAACTGAAGTTAGATAAGAGTTGGCTCCATTCAGCCTGTGACACTAGTACAAACACAAAGAAATATAAATTGAGCATTGAAGGCCAGGTCTTATAAAACCTTAATTGCCCAAGGAGTAGCAGGGCTGAGAGGGTGTTGCCTATAATTAATTCTGCTTTCTTAAAAGCAAACAAACAAAAACTTTATCTATGTAATGTACTTTTGACGAAATAATACAGTGACTTAATAAACTCTTGGGGTTTTTATCTTCTGCCTAAATTTCAGAGAAGATAAAATATTGCTACATTGCTAACCAATGTTTTATATCTAAGAGAAATTAATATAACTGGTACAATGCTATACAAAGTCAGTAATTTGCACCTTCTATAAAAGAAAAAAGAAGTTTAATAAAATGGTGTTACCACATATTTTTTTTTCTGGTTTCTGGTTTAGGCACTGAATCTTAGTAGGAGAAAAATACGCTTATAAGGATTTCTTAAATATAGTGACCCTAAGACATTATTTCCATTTTGATCAGAATTGTGAGCTCATGATGGGATCCTGGTGATGCAGTGGCACGGTTATACTGCTTTATATTTTGTATTATAACTATAGAGAAGAAGCTTCAGGGTTTCTTAACTCATTAAAGTTTGAGTATATGAATTAAATATTTACATTTTTAGGAGGAAGAGGATGATAATGGTCTATGATAAACATCATCTCAATGGTTCCTGAAGCTCACTGCTACCTTTGCTGTTACAAATATCAATGGTCCCTGAAATATAAACTCATACTGTAGTAGGAATTCTTTGAACAAGTCCTCAACTATTTCTGTTTACTTATTCAAATTCAAAGGGCTAAATGGTATTGAAATGGCATTAATAGTGACTAAACACTTAGATTCAGACTCTGGTGTTACTCCTACTATCTACAGGACATAGGCAAGTTACAATTTATATTCTATAGCTTCAAATATCTGACTTCTCTACTTTCCAGAGTCATTGTGAAGGAAACAAATTACTTATATAAACTGCTTCAAAAACCTGTCATGTTATGTAAGCAAAGATTTCATGCTTCCTAACTCCTACTTTTCTATGGCTCAAATCTTCTGTGTAGAGAGACTGGATCATCCTCTCAGACAATTTCTTCCATGGTCATAACCCAGAGGAGTATCTCTAGAGTGGCCTGCTGAACCAGGACTCACCAGATGCTCAGAGAGGGAAAAAGTATTCCATGAGAAAGTGAACTTGGGCATGATTTTGGAGAATTATGCTTCATATTAGCATGCATCAAAGGTCTGAAGATTCTTGCAGCAAATAATTCCTTTAAAGTTGTTTAGTCCAACATGTCCCAAAGTTAACAGACCAGGATTCCCTTTTGTGGTATGTTTAATAAGCATACACATCACATTTAAAGGCTGCTTAGAGTGTGAGGAGAAGAAGTAATCTTAATAGTTTGCATTTGGTGTGGAGCTGCTGTGTATAGAAACGGTCTGAGGTGCTTTACAAGCAATAATATATTTTAATTTATGTAAACACCTTACAATATAGGTGCTAGGGTTATCCCCATTTTACAGATGAGGAAACGTGGGCACAGAATGATTACATGTCTTGGCAATGATGTAAGTAGTGAAGAATAGAAAAAGGATATGAACTCATATGTTCTGGCCCTGGAAATTATACTCTATCCTCATGTCTAATGCTTTATTTCCAGAATGAAAACCAAAATAGAATGCATGTAATATTATCACTGTATGATATTTTCATCTAGTAGAAGCTTTTTGTTTGATTAAAAAACAAACAAACAAAAAAATCCTGAAGCCCAAGCCAGGCACGGTGGCTCACACCTGTAATCCCAGCACTTTGGGAGGCTGAGATGGGCGGATCACAAGGTCAGGAGTTCAAGACCAGCCTGGCCAATATGGTGAAACCCTGTCTCTACTAAAAATACAAAAATTAGCCAGGCATGGTGGCATGTGCCTGTAATCCCAGCTACTCTGGAGGCTGAGGCAGGAGAATTACTTGAACCCGGGAGGCGGAGGTTGCAGTGAGCCAAGATTCCAGCCTGGGTGACAGAGCAAGACTCTGCCTCAAAAAAAAAAAAAAAAAAAAAATCCTGAAGCTCAAAGGTTTTGCAACGTGTACAAAATCACGAAGAAAATCAATGGTACTACCTTCCTGAGAAATTAGTTCTTCAGCCCCTCAGATAAGTACCTGAACCATTTGGCAAACACACTGAACAATGTATGAGGGCAAGACTTGTGGTGGGCTAAAGGAAATGCCATCACACTCTCACAATGCTCTAGCTCTCCTGAGAGTTCTATTCATGTTTTCATTTCTCCTTCATCAACTCCATCAAAAATGGTTATTATGTTTGTTTAATTTTACTTCTAAAATATGTCTTGACCTCTCTGCCTCATTTTCAGCTCTTCCGTCATGGCCCGAGAATAGGCCCACGCCTCTTCTGCCTGGACTACAGGGCCAGCTCTCTAATGAGGCTCCCTTCTCTTGATAGTGAGGACCAAATAACTAACTACATGTGAAAACAGCTTTTTGCAAAAGTTATAATACACGACAATCTACTGTAAATCTATAATGAAAGAAGCCCAAGAAAAACATCTCTTTTTTAACCTTAAATGTAAGAAAGAAAGATTCAACATTTATCTCTCAAACTTTTAAAACTGTGACTTTATTTGAGGAATTCTTGTAGTCCTTTTCTAGTCTCTATTTAATGACCTACAAGATCCATACACATACATACATAAACACACACATATACACACTGATAATTATTAGAGATCAAGCCAAAACCAACCAAACAGAGTTTGAGTCACGTAGATGTAGTCCTGTTACTAATTTGTTTGCTAAGGCTGAATTATCAGAATTTGATAGAGGCCCATCAAGAAGAAGGCTTCAAATACATTCCATAACCTTGATTTTACAGTTCAGTACCATACACTTGAACTTGACTTTGGCTTTGGTAAAAAAAAAATTTCCATGTTCAGTGTTTTCCTACTTGGTAAGAATAGTAAGAATGCTAGTCCTTTGTTTAACACACAAAGAGAATTTGCCAGGAGTGGGGATAGGTGGGGTAGGGAACTTTCATGCAGTTGTTATTTTTTTCCTCAATAACCCAATCCATTTACTCATGAGCAATCTTTTCCTGGCTTACTGCGTTTAAATGTACTAGCTCACACTAGTCATGTTTTTCAAAAAGAAAGGGAGGGAGAAAAAAATCAGCAAATTAGCCAGAAGCAGCTTGGTTAGTTTTCACTCCCAAAGCAGTTAAAAGATGATGAAAAGTCTGAGCAGAAAATGATATAAGCAAAGAAAAAAAAATCTTGATGTTGTCTGAAGAAACAAAATTAACCTTGAAATTTTTCCCATTTTTTTCTCTCATTTTTACGGCAGTCCTATGTCAGAAAATGTTCCTGCTGATAGATTGTTAAATATAAAAACAACCAGGTTATGTTTACATCAAACTACAGAGTAAAATTTAATTTGTGATAAGGAAAAGAAAGTTTGGATAAATAAAATTTAACAGTAAAACTACAGGGCTTCAGAAGGAAAATGTCCACAGCTTGTTTATTCCTTTACCCACTGCAGTTTTGGTGAAACTGATGCTTAACTACACCTCCATATATCCCAGGGCAATCAGCACCCTTCCTGGGACTGGGTCAGGAATGAGTATGTAATCCAAGCTCCCCTGCACCTATGGCCTGAAGTGTCCTTGCTGCTATCACTTGCCTTGCCTCAAATTATAACATGGTACAATGCTGCTCACTTGATAGGCCCTAATTTCTCTTATGTGGGCCAAAAGAATGCATAGCAAGAAGACTTGAAGTTCAGCTTATTTTTGAGGATATATCTATAAACAATATTTTACAACAAATTGATATTTTTATAAAATGTTGTATATGTAGTAACTTTATTCTCATAGCCAGTAGTTAATATGTGAACTCATACATATTTATTGAGAACTGCACATCTATGGATAACAAAAGGATGAGGTGGGGAAAATATTGCTGAACAATGGTTAGGCCAGGTGCAAGTTGGATCTGCATTTACTCAGGTAGGCTGGGAACTGTGTGTCCTATGTGGCTCAGGAAAAGAGTGGCAAAAATGGGTGGTAAAGTAATGCAGATTATTAACAGGTATTACAGGCCCTGCCCGGGTATACAAGGTCACTGAAATTTCATCAAAGTGTAGTGTAAGACATGAATATAATAAGCCGCATGCTATGTGGAGAAAAAAGAAATAGAAAAATATAGTCAAAAATGCTAGGGAGTTAATGATTAAAATACAGTGAAAAAGACAGGGAACAGGAATGTGTACTTGGTAGAGATGGACAAGATGGACAGGCTAGAGTAGGAGAAGAGGAGTGCTACCAAGTGGAGATTTTGAAGCTGGAGCCTTGTCTTATTGGTGAAGTCAGGAATGGTACTTTGGGTGACTGATAACAAAAATAAGCAATAAGGAATCTGAGGAATCATAAACATGAATGTTAACAAAACCAAGGATGAATGGGTACTTAAAATGGAAAGTAAGATTAGAAATCTGACACCAATTATTGCATACTTAAGTGGAAATGAGTCTTCAAGGAAAATAAATCACTTCACTGCAAAGATGACATAAATAATTAAATGGCAATGGGAAATCAGAAGAGGGCCATATCACTCAACTCCTCGACTAAGAGTGGAGGAAAATAAGAGGCAAAGCCTCTTGGAAATGGGATATCACCTTCAGGAGAGTCAGGATGCAAGGAAGACATAAAGACTGGGAAAAAGAAAGGAACATCAGGCATTTGATCACAATAGACTCAGGGCCTAAAAAGGCTAAGGGAAAAGAGATAAGAGATATGGGTAAGAAACAGAGTTGTAATACAGGGCGGTGTAATGGTTTAAAAAAACTATTGTAAACATAAACACTTATTGAGCAAATCACAATGTTAAGCAATAGAATGGGAGAGGAGCTGGGAGAACACTGTTGCCGATGGTCATGGGAAAGCACAGGCGATCTAAACGTAATTGTGTGTGTGTGCAATTGATATACATAATTGAATAATTTAAAGGGTCAATGACATTGAGAAAACGGCACTATGTCATTCAAAAGTAGAATTAAACTGTTACAGAATAGCTCCTTTTAAATACCAGCAAAATAGCTGGTAAGAGTAAGGGAGCCATTCTGGAATCTGGTGCTGGGAAAGCAGGTAAGGAAACGGGCTGCTTTTAAATGCTCTGTCAACAACTGTGGCCAGGAAAACAGGAGAGATGGAACATAAAGGGTAGATGGCAGGGGAGGTGGGGCATATGCACAATGAAGTTCTCAATTTGCAAAGATAGGAGAGGAAAAGCAGAAAGCTGTTCTCATGCAGCAAGGGAATTCTAGAGGGCTATATCAGGTCAACACAAGGGAACAGCAGGTCTGGCTCATTAACGCTGGGATAATATGCAAATAGGCAGTCCTCTCCTACATAAATACACCCACACACAGGTTGCATTCAATCTGTCTGCTACTACTCTAAAGTGCTTGATAACAAAAGTAAAATGGAAAGAATAATACATTATATTTAGAAATGCAATTTTAAAAATCCTCATATATTTCTGGACATTGACATAAGGCAAAAGGATTCATAAAACATATTACATTATTTACAAAGCAGCCTAGCTATGAGTTTAATATGAATTATGGCAAGAACTGATCCAGCGCATGATTTCCCTGAATAATTAATTTAGTGTTCAGAAACAGGAAACTTAGAAAACAACATGTCTAGTCTGTAGTTTTGAGAGGTCAGGTGCAGTAAGCAAATGTCAAAAGAGCCAAAGGAAAAAGGAAAACCCAGACAAAGCAAGTGACTTCTTCAAAAAAAATTAATAAAAAACCATCAAAGCTTTTGCTTTTTTAGTTTGTTTATTTAACAACTGGCAACCCTATAGACAATAGAAAAATAATTACTTTTATCTTGCATAAAAGTTGTTTTATAGGATCCACCTACACAATGAAATTGTGGCAATCCCAGGATCTCACACAACAGTAGGCAACCAATAAAGATAAAAAGATAACTAGACTGAATCAAAGCAAAGTGAATAAAACAAAGATAAATTGAATTATAATCAGTGCATCCAATTACTGGGCTCTGAACAAGTTGAGGAACTTGAGGAAATAAAGTTGAGGCTCTGTAATGCTACTGGACTTCCTTTATTCAAAGAGATGGTAAGCAAAGAAGTCAGGAGAGGAGAAAACAGCAAGTCAATCCAAGTTTCTCAATAATTATTATCTTTTTAACAAAAATTAACAATAAAAATGTGGACACATTATCATTGCATTGAGTATCATTGCAAGGATCTCCACTCTAGCTGTTGTTCTCTGGTGCTTTTTAAGAAAGTTAAATACATCCTTTTTTTTTTCTGTTTGGATAGGCACAGTCCTATTACTAACTGCTAAATCCTAAACAAGAAATACAAATGTGAGCAGAGGCAAATGTAGCCATTTCTCAGGGACTGAGTTAACTAGCATCACATGGCATGACCTGACCTGCTCTAACTCCTGGGCTCTGGCTTCCTCCTTGGTCTTGGCTTACGTCACAGCTACTGGACTTTTGACCTTAGTAAGTCAATGGCTTCTTAGCCCTTGTGTTACTTCTTGGCTTCCACACACTCTGTACATTTGCAGCCCTGACAGCTAATTTAGCTTCACTGTTGGTGAGTTTCTTGTTTGCTTCTGCTGCTGTCCAAATGATTCAAGGTGCTGAATGACGCCATCTGTACGTTGCCAGAAGTTGAGAGAGGGCTGGGAGGAAACGTTAAGTCAAGAGACGTGATTGGAGCAGTACTGGGTATGGACACAGCCAATTAAAGGGAAATCTTTTGTTTCCCCTTTTCATGTGGACAGAGCTCCAACATCTCCTCTTGGAGCTGAGTTTGAGATATGCTTTTTATGTTGTCTTAAAAACATATGCCCAAGAATTCTTCAAATACAACTTCTAATCTACGGATAAAGAAAAAGTATAAAAGTATACTACCTGACAAGACCACTTCAATAAGATCGCCTTCCTGGATATCACTGGCCGTTTTCACCAGCTGAAGGATGTTTTCAGAGGTAGGGTCATGACGAAAAAGCAGTATCTTATCATACATTCCATAGAAACCACATTCAGGGAACTGCAAATACAAATACCATGAGAGTGTAAATGTCAAAATCTTTTCAAATATTTTGTTTTAAATATTTCAGGGCACAAATACAAGCTAATTAGAAAAGTTCAAAGTATCTAGATCATTAAAATTTTTTTAATTAAAAAATAAATAAATGGTAGAGTTGATATTGGGAAGACTCCAAATCAGAAAGAAAGAAATCACATAGATCATGGGGGCAGGAATGGTCAAGTGGTTTTCTAATTAGAGAGCAAGAAAACAAGAGAATATGAGATAAGATTAAAATAAGTTCTGGCAGTAAAGTGGTTAAGAAATATAGGTGGGAAGAGGTGTACACCTTCACGTGATTTAGAGCAATCCAATAACATAAAAAATGGGAGTCGCTTCATTCCAATTCTATTACACATAATAATGGCAATTTGTTTGCAAAAAACTGGGTCTGTCTGTTTTGGCATATTCAAAAATAAGAGATGACTCAATAAATCTAAACATATTCTGTATGTGAGCAGTAGCATTATCTAGGTCCTTTGATCAGGAGACCAGGGGAGGCAACCCAACTCTCCCTTCTGCTGCCCCTACTGCATTCCATTCCATTCCGTTTTCATGCAATCTGTCAATCCACAATCTCATGAGCAGTGTAAGAGAAGGTCCATCTGCACAGCATGGAGGGTTTTTGTTAAAGCAAACAACCTAGGCTAATTCATTATGTGAAAAGGGCCCTTTTCTTGTAATGACTTTTTCACACAATTATTGAAGAATGCTATTTCTGCCATAAATTGACATTTGTAATGCAGTGGGAAAAGATGCAAACTCAGGGAAAAAGAAAATTATCTTTCTTTATCCTGGAATTGATGACAGATCTGACACTTACGTCAATATAGGTGGACTTTAAGAAGCTACTGTCGGGGAGGAATGTCCAGAATCTAATACCTTCTGGAGATAAAAACAATACATTATAAACCTCTCTTTCTTTTTCTTAGTCTTAGAATTAGGGGTTAAATTCACATGAATCATTTTGTATGAACTAAAAATAAATATAATGAGAACATCTTAGGAGTCAGTGCTGATGACCAGGCTTAAAACTATTTCTGCATGTCACTTAGTAAAGTTAACTTCCCTAAAAAAACACAACAGCTGAAATGATGTCACTGCTTCCAGTGTGCTAATTAAAAGAATAAAAACTTAGTTCACTTTTTTTTTTTTTAAGAAATATCTCCAATAATACTATTAGAGCACAAGGAAACAAAGGGAAAATAAAAATAACATCTCCACTTTAAAAAACAATGGATACCTCATGTACCATTTAAAAAATCAACTTCATTGAAGAATAAATTACATGAAATAAATTGATATAAGTGGATGAATCTATGAGTTTTGACAAATATAACTACCCATATAACCAAAATCACAATCAAGCCATGAGACATTTTCATCAACCCCAAAAGTTTTATTGCAATCTATGCAACCCACAATCTTAACCTCAGGCACAGATCTACTTTCTGTCACCCTAGTTTACCTTGTCTGGCATAGAATTTCATGTAAATGAAATCATACAATAGGTTATATGTACTCTTTTCTGGCTGGCTGTTTTTGCTTATTATAAAGTTTTTGAGATTCATACATACATTTGAGTTCTTTCTCCTTTTATTATGTATTAGTATTTCATTAAATGGATCTACCATAATTGTTTATCTGTTCACTCACAGATGGACATTGTAGTCTTTTTTTCCAGTTTGCAGCTATTACAAATAAAAATGCAATGAATATTATGTACAAGTGTTTCAGTGGGTACATGTTTCCGTTTCTTGTGGGTAAATATCCAGAAGCAGCATTATTGGGTCATATAATAAATTCATGTTTGAGCTATATGTCTATCTTTAATAAATATAACATCACATTTTATTTATTATTGTAGCTTTATCCTAAGCCTGCAATTCAGGTAGTGAGAGCCTTCCAATGTTTTTTCCTTTTCAAAATTGTTTTGGATATACGACCGCTGAATTTCCATATACATTTTAGAAATGCTTTGTTGATTTCTACAAAAAGTTGTGAATTTATAAAAAGCCCACTCTATCATGTATTTCTTTATAGACCATGCTTTTGCTAATACATCTTTGCAAAACCAAATATAACACAGATTTTCTCCTATATTTTATTCTACAAATTGCATTATTTAAAATTTTACATTTGAGTCTATGATCTACTTTGAGGTAAGTTTTGAATAGGGCAAAATATATGGATTGAGGTTCTTTTTTTTTTTTTTTGCATATTCTGGAAGATTTGTAAGGACTTGGTATTATATCTTCCGTAAACATTTGGTAGAATTCTCTGCTGCAGCCATGTAAGCTTGGATTTTCCTTTGCTGAGGGCTTAAAACTTCATATTCAATATCTGTGTAGTACACTTTAGACTTCAATTTCCTCTTAAGTGACTTTTGGCAGTTTGTTTCTTTTCAGAAAACTATGCATTTCATCCAAGTTGTCAAATTTATTGGCATAAAGTTATTCATGTGATTCCCTTACTACCCTTTTAATGACTATCTAGTTTGTAGTGATATCTCTTCATTAATTTTTATATCCTTTCTTTTTTGTTTGGTCTGGCAAGAAATTTGTCAATCTTATCAATTTTTCAAAAGCTGTAATGAACCAGCTTTTGTTTCATGGAATTTCTCTCTTATTTTTCTATACTTAGTTTCATGGGTTTCTTTTCCTATCTTTATTATTTCCATTCTTTAACTTAACTTTAATTTGTTCTTTTCTTCCTAGATTCTTATAGTGGAAGCTTGTATTATTGATTTGAGACATTTGAGACTTAGTTCTAATATGACCATTTAATGCAATAAATATTTCAGCAATATTTCACAAATTTTGATAAAGCTATGTCTCATTTTCTTTCAGTTCAAAATATTTTCTATCACACCATATATAAAAATAAACTCAAAATAGATTACAGACATAAAGATAAGACCTAAAACTGTAAAATTACTAGAAGATGTGGCAACAATTCCATGACATCGGTATGGGCAATGATTTTTTTTATATGACCTCAAAAGCATAAACAAAAAAAAAGCAAATATAGACAAATGTTAAGACATCAAACGAAAAACCCTCTGCACAGCAAAGGAAACAATCAACAGAGTGATGAGATCATCTGTGGAACAACCCAATGGCAAGAAAACAAATAATCCAATTAAGAAATAGGCAAAAGATCTGAATAGACATGTCTCAAAAGAAGATGTACTAATAGCCAATAGGTATATAAAAAAATAGACATTTCTCAAAAGAAGATATACAAATGGACAACAGGTATATGAAAAAATTGCTCAGCATCACCAATCAGAGAAGTGCAAATTAAAAACACAATATTACCTCAACCCTGTTAAAATGGCTACTATAAAAACAAAATGAACAGATAACAAGTATTGATGAAAATATGGAGAAAAGAGAACCCTGTACACTCTGAGGAATGTAAATAGGTACAGCTACTATAAAAACAGTATGGAGGTTCTTCAAACAACTAAACATATAACTACCATATGATCCAGCAATCTGACTTCTGGATATCCATAAGGAATATCTGGAAGAATTGAAATGAAGATCTCAAAGAGAAAACTGCATTCCCATGTTCACTGCAGCATTATTCACAATAGCCAAGATATGGAATCAACCTTAGTGTCCATCAATGAATAAATATATAAAGAAAATGTGGTGTATTGATACAGAATGGAATACCACTCAACCTCAGAAAGAAATATTAACATTTGGGACATGATTAAACCTGGAGAATAATATGCTAAGTGAAATAAGCCAGGCACATAAAAACAACTACCATATGTGGAATCTTAAAAACCTGAATGCATAAAAGCAGAGAGTAGAATAGTGGTTACCGGGGCTAAACGGTGGGTGAGAAATGGTCAGTGATGTTGGTAAAAGGATATAACATTTAAGTTAGGAGGAATAAGTTCAAGATATCTATTGTATAATGAGGTGACTATAGATAATAACACTATATTGTATTTTTCGAAAGTCACTAAGAGAGTAGAAAAATGTAAGTATACTTACCACAAAAAAAGTAAGTATGTGAGGTATGTATATGTTAACTACTTTGATGTAGCCATTCCACAATGTATACACAGTTCAAAACACGATGTTGCATATGGTAAATATACATAAGTTTTGTCAACTAAAACAATTAATTAATTTTAAATATATATAGTCTAAATTCCCTTGTGAATTTCTCTTTAACCCATGGGTTATTCAGAAGAGTGTTGTGTAATTTCCAAATACTCAAGAGATTTTTCCAGATATCTTTATGTTCTTAATTCCTCATTTAATTCTGCTAAGGTCCAAATCCTATTTTGCATAAATCTGACACTTTTACATTTCCTAAGATGTTTTATGGCCCAGGAGGTCAAACTTAGTGAATATTCTATGTGCATTTGGAAATAATGTGTATTCTGTTGTTGTTGGGTGGCAAGTTCTATAAATATCAATTAGATTAAGTTGATTGATAGTTTTTCAGATTTTCTATTTGCTTAATAATTTTCTGTTTGTTCTACAAATTAATGACAAATATTGACAAATATTGATGTCTTCACATATACTTGTAGATTTTTTTTTTCTCTTTTTCCTTTCAATTCTATTATTTGCTTTAAGTATTCTGAAGTTCTGCTCTTAGGTGTATAAACATGAAACTTGGTACATTTTCTTGAATAATTTATCCGTTTCATAATATGTGGTGTCCCTCTTTATATCTGGCATTATTTATTGTCCTTCATGAACATATAACCATTTTAAACTTCTAAGAATTAATGTTTCCATGGCACTGTGTTGTCATTCTTCTAATCCCTGTGTCTTTATAAAGTTGTTGTACACAACATATATATATATATATATATATATATGTCTCCCTCATCTTTTTGTGCAGTCTGACAATCTCTACCTTTTTTTTTTTTTTTTTTGAGACCAAGTCTCACTCTGTTGCCCAAGTCTCACTCTGTTGCAATGGTGCAATCTCGGCTCACAGCATCCTCCAACTCCTGGGTTCAAGTGATTCTCCTGCCTCTGCCTCCCGAGCAGCTGGGATTGCAGGCATGCACAATACGCCTGGCTAATTTTTGCATTTTTAGTAGAGATGGGGTTTCACCATGTTGGCCAGGCTGGTCTTGAACTCCTGACCTCAGGTGATCCATTCACCTTTGCCTCCCAAAGTGCTGGGATTACAGGCATGAGCCATGGCACCCAGCCAACAATCTTTACCTTTTAACTTGTTTCTATCGTTTATATTTTAATGTATATGCAATTAAGGATACTATCTTACCAATTTTTTTCTGTTTGTTACATCTGTTTTTTTGTTGTTACTTTTTTTCCTTTTCTATATTATTTGATATTATTTGTTGGTACTTTACTTCTTTTTATCTTCTCTCCTGGTTTATTACCCAGTTGTACTTCCTTGGATAATTATCCTATTTCACATACAATACAATGACCTTAAAACTGTATATTTTCATTTCTCCTCTTCCTTCCTTTATGTTATTTTTCTGTCTTTTACATACACAAATGTTAAAAAAAAACAAAATAGAATGGTATTTTTGCTTTAAATAATTAATTACCTTTAAAATAATTCTTAAAAAAGTATCTCATTTTACTATTTCTGTCTCACTCTTTATGGATTTGTATAGATCCAGGTTTTCACATGGTATCATTTTCTTCAATCTGATGAATTTTCTTTAGTATTTCATATAAGCTGGATGGCAAACACTTTTCTCAGATTTTCTCTCTGAAAGTTTTTATCTCATCTTTTTTTGGAAAGCTATTTTTGTTGTATATAGAGTTGTATGTTAATGTTTTTAGCTCTTTAAAATATAATTCCCTTGTCTCCTGCTTTGAATTATTTCTGATGAGAAGTGTGCGTTATCTGTTCCCCTGTATGCAATGTTTTTTTCTTCCCTAATTAGTTTACAGTTTTAATCTTCATCAATGACTTTAAACAATTTGATAGTGATGTGCCTTTAAGTGTTTTTTTTTTTTTTTTTTTTTTTTTTTCAGTTTATCTTGGTTGAGGTTCACTGTGCTTTAATCTATAGATTTATACATTTCATGACATTTAGAAAATTTTCACCATTGTTTTTGTCTTTAAGGGGGGTTCAGTTTGGATTATTTCTATTGCTATGCGTTCACTGATATTTTCTTTTCTTTTCTTTTTTTTGAGACAGAATATCACTCTGTCACCCAGGCTGTAGTGCAGTGGCGCAATCTTGGCTCACTGCAAGCTCCGTCTCCCAGGTTCATGCCATTCTGCTGCCTCAGCTTTCCAAGTAGCTGGGACTACAGGCGCCTGCCACCACGCCCAGCTAATTTTTCGTATTTTTAGTAGAGACCGGTTTTCACTATGTTAGCCAGGATGGTCTCAATCTCCTGGCCTCATGATCTGCCCACCTTGGCCTCCCAAAGTGCTGGGACTACAGGCGTGAGCCACCATGCCCAGCCAGTTTGCTGATATTTTCTACTATAATGTCTAATCTGCCATTTAAATATATAGTGTTAGTCGGTTCTCACGCTGCTATAAAGAAATACCTGAGGCTGGTTAATTTCTAAAGAAAAGAGGTTTAATTGACTCAGTTCAGCATGGCTTGGGAGGCCTCAGGAAATTTACAATCATGGCAAAGGTGAAGGGGAAGGCAAGACACCTTCTTCACAAGGTGGCAGGAAGGAGAAGCGCTGAGTGAAGGGAAAGAACCCTTATAAAATCATCAGATCTCATAAGAACTCACTCACTATCATGAGAACAGCATGGGAGAAACTGCCCCCATGATTAAATTACCTCCACCCAGTAATCCCTTGACACGTGGGGATTATGGGGATCACAATTCAAGATGAGATTTGGGTGGGGACACAGAGCCTAATCATATATACCCAGTAAACTTATCATATAACTATGTTTTTCAGTTCTAAAAGTTGTGTTTGGTTCTTTTTTTTTTTTTTTTTTTTTTTTTTTTTTTTTTTTTTTTTTTTTGAGACGGAGTCTCGCTCTGTCGCCCAGGCTGGAGTGCAGTGGCCAGATCTCAGCTCACGGCAAGCTCCGCCTCCCGGGTTCACGCCATTCTCCTGCCTCAGCCTCCCGAGTAGTTGGGACTACAGGCGTACCGCGCCCGGCTAGTTTTCTGTATTTTTTAGTAGAGACGGGGTTTCACCGTGTTAGCCAGGATGGTCTCGATCTCCTGACCTCGTGATCCGCCCGTCTCGGCCTCCCAAAGTGCTGGGATTACAGGCTTGAGCCACCGCGCCCGGCCGTGTTTGGTTCTTTTTTTTTTTTTTTTTTTTTTTTTTTTTTTTTTTTTTTTTTTTTTTTTTTTTTTTTGAGACGGAGTCTCACGCTGTTGCCCAGGCTGGAGTGCAGTGGCGCGATCTTTCACTGCAAGCTCCGCCTCCTGGGTTCACGCCATTCTCCTGCCTCAGCCTCCTGAGTAGCTGGGACTACAGGCGCCCGCCGCCCCGCGCCCGGCTAATTTTTTGTATTTTTAGTAGAGACGGGGTTTCACTGTGGTCTCGATCTCCTGACCTTGTGATCCGCCCGCCTCAGCCTCCCAAAAGTCTGGATTACAGGCTTTGCCACCGCGCCCGGCTTGGTTCTTTTATATGTGTTCCATTTCTCTCCTTAGTATGTTCATGTTTTCATTTAAATCCTTGATTTATTTTTCCATCAAGTCTATCACCTTTACCGTTTCTGGTCTGTTTCCATTAACTGTTTATATTCTGGTTTTGAGTCATATTTTCCTGCTTTTGTTGTTGTTGTTGTTGTTGTTGTTTTTGAGTCGGAGTCTAGCTCTGTTGCTCAGGCTGGAGTGCAATGGCGCGATCTTGGCTCACTGCAACCACCACCTCCCAGGTTCAAGCAATTCTCCTGCCTCGGCCTCCCGAATAACTGGAATTACAGGTGCCCGCCACACGCCTGGCTAATTTTTGTATTTTTAGTAGAGAGGGGTTTCACCATACTGGCCAGGCTGTTCTCTTCAAGCTAGTCTCAAACTCCTGACCTTGTGATCCGCCCGCCTTGACCTCCCAAAGTGCTGGGATTACAGGTGTGAGCCACTGTGTCCAGCCTCCTGCTTTTTTGTATGTGTAAGTTAGATGCCAGATATTATAAATTAATATGAGCAGTTGGACTTTGTTGTCTTCTTTTAATGGATATTGATATTTGTCTTGGCAGAACATTAAGTTAATTGCAGATCAGTTTTATCCTTTCAAGGCCTATTTTTAAGCTTTGTTAGGACAGCTCTATAGCAGTCTTTGTTGTGGGGATAGTTTATTCCTAGTACTAACGACTCTTTGAATATCTCTAAATATTCTCCCAAGTGTTTAGTGAACTTTCTCCTATTTTCTTGATAGAAACTCAAATGCCTCTCAGCCCTACGAGAGCCCTAGGAAGAGGTCATTTCACAGATTACCAACAACTGCTCTTTCTCCTGCTTTAGAGTTCCACCCTATGCATACACAGATTTGTATTCAGTCAAATAATAAACCAGATCCTTACACAGATTTCTGGAGCTCTTTCTTTGTGTAAGTCCAACCTTTCCATTATTATTCCCCCAAAATCCTGTTGGCTTGGCCTCCCTGAGCTCTTATCTCTGTCATCTTTAAGCAGCGAGACAATTAGGCTCTGCTTGGGTTCTCCCTTTCTATGCTACACTCTGGTCCTGCTGCGAGGCAGGAAGCTCGGGTGTTTGCAGTACTTACTTGTTTGTTTCCCTTTTCTGAGGGATCACATTACTGCACGGTGTGTTGGCCAATGTCTAAAACAGTATTTTATAAATTCTGTATTGTTTACCTATTTGTTTAGAGCAAGAGGGCATGTCCCAAACCAGTTACTGCTCATGCACTTTTAAAACGGAGAATAGTAATACTGTCTACTTAATATTTTGACTATTTAATTCTATGTAAGCTGCATTTTACAAGAAAAGTGAAAGAAAAAGGTAATCTCCATAATTGGTAAGAGTGCATTTTTAGGATAAGCAATAAAATGAAATAAAAATACAAAACGTATGAATTATCATATAACTCTCAGGCTCCAGTTTGAGCTACACTGGGTGGAACTTTAACAGTTATAAGGTTGTCCCTGATTAGAAAACAAATACTTATTAAAATGCAGGACTGTAATTAAGACACACATCCTCTTTCCATACCTTTTCCCAAACCTTGCGTAGCTAATTCTGATTTAAAGAGTAGAGAGAAAATTCAAGGGATTTAGTGTTTGGGCTGGGTGTGTAAGAAGATAATAGCTGGAGAGAAAGATGAAAACAGCAAACTGAATAATTGCTCTTTATAGAGATTTCTAACTCATGTGTTAATGTGATGATTTCTAATTCATCACACAATTTGCTTGTGTGATGCAAAAGTCAGGTGGGAAAACTGAAGAGGCTTAGGAGGCAAGGGTTCTACCAGCTCAGCACCATTCCAGTGCAGTCTGGTCTCATTCACATGCCTCTTGCTTTCTTCAAGGACCACTCTATATTCCATTTCTCTCTGTTTCTGTACTGCTGACATTTGAACCTCACATGTTGTGTGGTGCTTCTTTGTAAAACGATGGTTACAATGTAATAAATAATTTGGTGTCCAAGTAAGGCTTGAATGCCTCAAATCCTAATTATTATTATGTTTCTTTCTAAGGGTGGCTGAGAAGACATTAAAAAAGATAGGTAGAATAACACCAAACTATGCTGCACATACTAAAGTTATCATTTAAACACTATATTTTTCAGTGAAGATAGTGTTATAAGTGATCATAAAGGTAACCTGCAAAATGACTAAAGTATGAATATTCTCTCTCCTATATCCATCTGTTTCATAGACATGGCTCTTTCCCTTCAAGCCATACAGAAACAGGTTGTAGAACCCTATGAAGTAGGCTACACATGTGAACGTGGAGGCCTAGTCTCTTAGGACAGTTCTCACGGTAGCAGAAGCTGAAGGTTTACATTTTTTTAGATTGTTCCTTTTATTATTGGATAAAATATGCCTATTGGTCTTTAACTGTTAAGAGAAACATCTGTTTTATTGAACATAACATTCTGCCTAAATAAAAACTATATACAATAAAACTTAGCAAAATTGTACTTTAAAATGATGTCTGGAAGGCGAAAAGTGTACTGAAACAATGCCTGACAACTGAAAAGAGAACATATTGGGGGAACACACTCAGAGAACAACATTCCCTAATTTGGTCATAATCATCTGTTTTTATGTGAAGGTGTGTGAGCTTTGAAATCTGAAAACCCTCATTAAACTAAACAGGCTTTCAGAAAGGCTCACAGGCTTGGAAACTCAGCAGGCACTTATTACAAGATCAGTTCTGTGTTTCTCAGAGGCTTTGTGGTTGTGAGTGCAAACATCTGAGACAAGTGATTTCAAGCTCTCTCCAAGTTTGAATCTAACAAAACTGGCCACTGTGAAAATATGGCCAACAATCCAGGCACTGGTCCTAAGCTCTTTAATTCTACCCTATGCTGGAAACCTTTATGCTGCTGTGTGTATCATTTGGCGTTTTTGACCACAGAGCACAATTTACTGTTACATTTCACTATAAATTCATGGTTGGCCAGACAATGTGCTCCAGAGTAGAGTAAATACATGTTTTAATGAGTAGCTGAAATGTGACCTGGCCAACGGGAAACCTAAGGAACAAAGGGTGCTTTTCCATAGTTGGGCCAATCACAAAAGGAAAGCAATACAAGAAACAAATTAATCCATGACTCAGTCAAGTGGAAAAAAAGGGAAAGAGAGACATGGCCCAATTAGGAAATGAAAATACTCTACCAGTTTACTTTTGTTAAAAGGTGAGAATTCAATAAAAGTCCTGAAATTAAATTATTCTGGTCAATAATGGAATACATCAGGCAGCTGAATATTGCAACCTTCTCATTAAATATGATTCTCAAGTCATTTTCCAAGAACTCTTCCTTTCCACAATAATTAGTGACATGACTGCTCCCCCTTAATGAGCAAAGAAATTTAAAAGGTACTTTCACTTTCTAATATAGCCGAAACACTCCTTAAGCGTTGTGTCCCAGGAGTAGGTAGATGATAAGGACACATTGTGTGATCAACTGTTTTAACAAGAGTGCCTAAAAAATTGGGTGAAAATGTCTCTTAATTCCCTTGGTGGAGTGGTTCTAGCATTCAGCTGTAAGGGACAGTCCAAAGTTGTTCTGAAAGCGGTAGATCCTGAGGTCTACTGGATCATTTGAGAGAACCAAGATAGCAGTCATAAACTTGTATTAACTTCTGCCCAGGAAATAAAACCATCCCCTTTTTAATCACCCTTTCAATTTTTAAAAAAGTCATCTAACACCAGATCATAGAGATTTAAGTATATCAATGAAAAGACAACAAATACTTACCAAACTGGGTGGTTATCAAGTATGTAGCAATATAGCTGCAACAACAAAAATGTATGGGATGCTTTAAGCCCACCAATAGCATTACCACTAGAGTTCTACTTAGAAACCATGTTTTAAAGTATAAATGAAAGGAAGTAAAGAGAAAGTGAATAATCCAGTATTATTTGGAGACATATTTCTGAAATGTCTTCAAGTTGGGGTACAGGCTTTTATTTAGTGATTTTATATCCTCAAAAGGAGGAGCAATGAAAAAGAATTCCGCACTGTGACCACATAGCTATGTGTCTAGTTTCTGAATGTAATCTTAACAAACAGAAACCAGAAAAAAGACTTTCCTTTTCCCTCTTTTTCTTCCACCTTTTTCCCCTCCCTCCTCCACTTATGCCAATTCCCAACCAGCACTACCACTCCCTGCCAAAGTAGGCAGAAAATGATGTTCTATCATACAATAATTAAAAACCACCATCGAAGATAGGGCTTTGCTGTCTCTCCTAGTGGCAACTTACACTTTAGACTCTTGGTTGAACTACTGAGGTTTCTGTGCAGAAAATCTGATTTGTGAAGATAAATCTGTAATACCTATTTTCATAAAATATAAAATATTATTTAAAATATTTTACCTTTTTTTATTTTTTTAACCCATTTTACTTTGCTATTTTCTGAGCCATGGGCACGCTGTTCAAATGCAGATAACTGAGAAAAATCACACACCTTGTAATGCTCCTTCTGTGGTTCTTTGTTTCACACCAGCACCTGCAGTCACCTAACCTACTGCTCCACAAACCCAATGCCTCCCTCCTTCCCTCCCTCCCTCCCTCTTCTCTCTCTCTCTCTCTCTCCTTCTCTTTCCCTCTTTCTTTCTTTCTTGATGTTGCCCAAAGCTGAGGTGCAGTGGTGCCGTGATGTTGGCTCAGTGCAACCTCCACTTCCCAGGTTGCAGTGAGTGATTCTTCTGCCTCAGTTTCTGGAGTAGCTGGGATTACAGGCGTGTGCCACCATGTCTGGCTAATTTTTGTATTTTTAGTAGACAGGGTTTCACCATGTTGGCTAGGCTGATCTTAAACTCCTTGCTTCAAGTGATCCGCCAGTCTTGGCCTCCCAAAGTGCTGGGAGTACAGGCATGAGCCACCGTGCCGCCCCAATGCTTCTTTTGAAAAGGAATGCCTAACACCAGGTGTCTATCAACTTCAGAAATCTTTAGGGTCCAAATTTAGAAACACAAAAATCACTCTAGTTAGTCTTCCTCTCTTCACTGTATTGACAAAATAACATCCTTTTCTCATTCAAGATAAGACTTTAATTTACTCCACTCTGTTTTCCTAAAGGCAGAGCTAGAATCTGACCCATACACAATCTTCTGCTTAGATCTCTTTTTCATAAGCCACTCTCCTTTCTATTAAGTTCAAAATCTGATTGTTTAAAAACTGTTTTCCTTCATAATTTTAAATATGGACCTTAACTTTACCCCCTCTATTTGCATTATAGAAAAAATAAAATAAAATAAATGGGAAAAGGTATCTAAGACAAAAAGGAATATATCTAATTAAAGAAAGGTCTGCCTGGAATCTTTTGAAACTAAAGTTTTGAATATGAAATGGCAGATTTTAGCTATGAGATTCTAAAGTTTGTTGTACTACAAGATATAGAAATACACGTATAACTTGAACTCCTTTAACCTTTGGGGAATAAAGCTAGACTGTAAATCCTCCTTCCTTGGGCATATAAATATATTGATGTTTTGTATCAAGTATTGCTAAAGAAGTATAATAAATTATAGGTTTCTCTTTCAGGCAACAGATAGCAGATGTGACTCAGTGAGATACTTAATAGTTGGCAAAAACCTTTTATTTTAATTTGAATAACATGTCATCTATTAAAAAGATAAAAGCAGGAAGATATGACTTAATAAATCATTAACTCTAATGCAGCAACTTCTGTGTATAGACTTCCTGGCGGTAGTTTAAATCATTATTTTGTTGTATATAATTTTTAAGTTTTAAAATAAACGTTCATATCAAGCAATTACAGGAGGTAATAATTAATGAGAGCCTCACTATTGTTGTGTAAAAACATATTATCTTGCATTATACCTTGACAGATTACTAGTTAGTGATAGCTATTAGAAGTCTTAGTAGACACTATGAAATTATTCACACAACAGTAATTAGGCGTGTGGATGTGCAGCTTGGAAATGAAAAAAATGTACTTCACACTTCACACTCTTTGTCTCACTCTGAATAAAACTGTCACTATAGCATAAGAAAGACTTTTTATATTTCATAAAGGCTAAATGTTTATTACTTTAACAAATTAAAAATAATGGACGCATATACTGAACAAAATGAAGGCTATGACAGCAACTAAAAAAGTTTAACCAAAAGTTAAGAATCATTAACTTTAGAGAAGAAACACTCATTTTAGAGATGAGTAAGTTGATGTCCAGAACATACTAAGGAATATGTTCAAGGTGGCAGGACTAGGTAGTGCCAGAATAACAGCTAAGAGCTAGTCTCTTGAATCTTACTCCTTGATCTTTCCTCCCAGTTCTGCTTCTCTTGCAAACGAAATACAGAAAGAATGGCCAAATGTCCAACAAACAGTGATTCAGAACTGAAATCCCCTGAGCACTTTTCTTTGCCAGAAAATCCTGGACCCAGGCTTTTGGATTTTGAATAAAACTAAAGTAAACGATTTAATGAGCTTTGTAGCAGCTGTTCCCCACTATCTTCAATTCTACTATTTGACCCAGCAATCCCATTACTGGGTATATGCCCAGGGGACTACAAAACATTCAACCATATAAAGACACATGCACATGAATGTTCATTGCAGCACTATTCACAATAGCAAAAACATGGAATCAACCTAAATGACCATCAATGACAGACTGGATTTTTTAAAATGTGGTATATATACATCACAGAATATGATGAGTCATTAAAAAGAACGAGATCATGTCTTTTGCAGGACCATGGATGGAGCTGCAGGCCATTATCCTTAGCAAACTAACAGGAACAGAAAACCAAACACCACATCTCACTTATAAGTGGGAGCTAAATGATGAGAACTTAGAGACACAAAGAAAGGAACAACAGACATTATTGGGGCCTAATTGAGGGTGGAGGGTAGAAGGAGGTAGAGGAGCAGGAAAAAAATAACGATTAGGTACTAGGCTTAGTACCTGGGTGATAAAATTGTCTGTACAACAAACCTTCATAACACGAGTTTACCTATGTAATAAATCTGCACATGTACCCTGGAACCTAAAATAAAAATTAAAAAATGACTAAGTTCACCATGAATATTATCGTAATTCCTGTTTATAAACTTGCCTCTCAATCATATTTCTATATTTTACACATTTATGGATACATATATGACATATGTCATGTGTATATACTTGCATATATACTTCTACTTGTTGGTATACTTATTTCTTCATTGATTGCCTCCCAGGACCACGCAGAGATTAGATGAACAAACATAGGTAAAGTAATTACTATTGACCCAGACTCATAGTAAATGCTTTATATATGTTCGTTGTTGTTATTATAAGTAGCCATGACCTTGAGAAGTTCTTCTAGGCCACTCTGTTCTAGTTAAAAACGTCACATGAGGAACGACACAGCCACATACATCAGGTACACTCGGTGGTCTGCTATTTCTGCTTGGCTTCTATGACTGCAATACAGCTCCACAGGATTTCCAGTTGGCTCTACCTAAGTCCTAAAACCTAAGGCTAAAAACAAAGGTTTTCTGAACTTCCATTTTGTTAATTTTACTAACACATATATTCGTTATATCTGTATATCTTTTCATCAAAATTAACCTATATGTAATGAAAAATTGATTTTTTTAAAAAACTCCCTTTATTTTATTAATATTATGACATTTTTACATTAATTCCATGTATTGTACCAGAATCAAACAAGGGCCATAGATTTGGATGCTGGCATTGATTCAGTGGAATTCCATTGTTCTGACTGTGCTACAAATGATCCTTTGGTTCCAAGGATAAAAATCTCATTTCCCAAAGTCAAATCCCCAAGGAGGTGGTGTATTTCTTTCTTCTTTGTACTGATAAGTGGGCAGTGCATCTGATTTAAAGGATCAAAATGAAAACAATTTCTCTCATTTACTTTGATGTTCCTTGAGATAGGAAAGAATTTCTTCTCCCCTTGTAAAATGCTATACGGCTTCTAGAAAAAAAATGTCGTAGTATGTAGGAGAGGAAGGGAGAGCCAAACACAATAAAACCACCTGCCACCCCAACATAAGTGACGTTTATTATTTTGGTCTTTCCGTTCACTCCCAAGTGGCCAGATGTCCTCAGCTGAACTGACAGCCAGTAGCAGATTTTGCCCACCTACAAAGGCCTTTCTATGCTTGTATTAAAAGGGTATCTGCAAAGGTTCTATGAATATGTGATGCCTGGGATCTTGATTCAGGTTAGTAGGTCATAGAGAAATGTATCATACTTCCAGCAAATCTGACTAATGGTCTGTTACTGTCTCTCTTAAAGGCAGATATAATTTACAAAGACTAAATCTAAAGAACAGTGAAAAATAGCAAGTTACACTTGACCCCATGAAAGGTTGAAATAAAAAATGAGATATTGAGAAAAAAAAACCTATACATGTTCATGTTCTTTGCTTTAGGATACAGTAAAAAATGAGTATCAAGGTAAAATGTTATACTGTGACTATGCATAAAATAGTTAATTCCTTTCATTTTTCATGCATATAATTGATCAATATATATCCATGCTAATATGAAATAACTTCAATTTTGTTAGAGAAACAATGGCAGCTTACCTACGTAGAGCCAGATAAATACCTTGTCACATAAGTTACTCAGTACAAGTTTGTATCTTCATTTTACTGGGTAACTGGGAACACAGTAGTAAACAATACAAAGAGCCCTTACCCACATGAAGGTCTGAGATATGCCTAAAATTCTTGAGTTTCATGGGACTGTCACAGTCAATCCCCAAAAAGCTAACATCTTGACCTTCTTCATCCTGCTCCCTTTATACTTCTGTAATCCAATTTGCTTATAATCACGAGACTATAAAGGAGTCAGAGAGAGAAATGTTTTAAGCAAGATATTTTGAGAGAAATTTCTTTGCCTTTAAAAGAGGGCAGAACAAACTTTTCTTGAGAGAAATCTAGTTTACACCCGAGATACCTGAGAAATCTAGGCTTGTGAATAGGCTGGTAACTGGAAGTTCTCAAAAATCTTTATCATATTCTAGAAGAAACCAGGAGTGAAGAAGAGGCTGGCTGCATGAGTGTGTCATTTCATCTAGATTCAGTCACTGCACTAATTCACATGCCTTTTCACTGGAAGGGAGAGAAAGGGTATATATAAAAATTAAAGCTGAAACATTTGAATTAAACATGGTATTTTATAGATATATAAAACATATATGGAGATATATATACATATACCTATATAAATATACATATATACACATATATATGTATTACATATACACATATATATGTATTACATATATATACATATATGGATATATACATATATAAATACATATATATATATGGGGGGAGAGAGAGAGAGAGAGAAAGCTAGTTTGAACACAGAGAACCAAGAAGAGAACCAAAAAAATTTTTGATGTCTCACTCTAAATTCGTAGGACATAAAATTCACTAGTGGAGACAAGAACATGTTAGGAAACAGAACATCTTGCCTCACAAAACTTCAAACACAACAATCAAAATTCAGATTGCAGACAAAACATTCAAGATATATTGCACTTCAGATTCCACCCCATTTATAGAAATACTCCTTACAAGAAGGATCTGAGTTCCCTGCATGCACGCTCCCTTGAGTCGACTCCAGGCAGGCTGTCTGCCCAACCTCTACTCTCAAATCTCTCTCTTTAAACTGCCAATCAATGCCTTTCACATTGCCAGCTTCTACGGGTAATTCTCAGTTCCTCACAGACATTTCAGCAGCATGTGACCCAGTGGATCACTCCTTCTTTCAAACAACACACTTTCTTCTCTTGATTCCAGAATAGTGTATTCTTTTGTCTTTCCTCCCACTTGACTGGCTATCACTTTTTAGTCACTTTTACTGAACCCTCTTCTTTCCAATCTCTAGATAGGTGCTGGAGTGTTCAGGACTCACTCTTCAGAAAGTTGACTTTCTCTATTTATCATCACGCTCTTAGAGGATCTCATCCAGTCTCCAGACTTTAAATATCGTTTATACTCGGGTGACACAAATTTCTAACTCTACCAATGAGCCTCCCCTTAAAACACGGACTCATCTATCTAACTGATACACCATCTCTGCTGAGATATATCTACAAGGTATCACATATTAACATGTTCAGAAAAGAACTCTTAATTATCAGTCCCCAGTGGCCCTCTTTGCTGCTCCCCATCTCAAGAAATGTCACAACCATCCAGTTGTTCAGTTAGAAACCCTGGATTTATCTTTGAATTTTCTTTTTCTCTCTCACATATCTAATCTGTCACCAGATCTTGTTGCCTGTATATTAAAAGTACAATATACTCCAAATCCAAAGTTTGTCACCATCTCTACTACTGTCTCCCTAGTCCAAGCCATGACCTCTCCAAAACCGCAATTAACTGCACAAGCCACCTGCCCCTTCTCTTGCCCCCAACAATCTACTCTACATAGAGGAATTGGAGTCATTCTTTTTTTTTTTTTTTTTTTAAGACAGAGTTTTGCTCTTTTTGCCCAGGCTGGGGTGCAATGCCGTGATCTCAGCTCATTGTAGCCTCCACCTCCCAGGTCCAAGTGATTCTCCTGCTTCAGCCTCCTGAGTAGTTGGGATTACAGGTGCCTGCCACCACACCCAGCTGATTTTTTTTGTATTTTTAGTAGAGACGAGCTTTCACCATGTTGCCAAGCTGGTCTTGAACTCCTAGCCTCAGGTGATCCACTTGCCTTGGCCTCTCAAACTGCTGGGATTACAGGCATAGCCACTGTGCCCAGCATGGAGTCATTCATCTAAACATGTGTCAGATCAAAGCCTTCTAATGGCTTCCCTTCACACACAGAATCATCCCAAAGTCAACCAGAGCTCATAGGCTCTCATCCAAACTATTACATCACCGCCACATCTTCTTCTACCTCTCTTCCTCCACTCTGGCCTTATTACTGTTTTTCAAATAAACAATTCTACCTCAGGGCCTTTGTGCCTGTGACTCCTCCACCACCCTAGGATTGCAATATGCTTTTCCTCTAAATCCTCATTTTGCTCAAGTGTCACCTCCTTAGAGAGGCTTTCCCTGACCATCCACAAGGAAAATAACAGTTCCTCTTACTCATTTCTGTTGTCCTGCTTCCTTTTAATCTGATAAGTCATGACTACCTATACTTGTATGATATATCTAACTTTTTAAAAAAGAATTCTGTCTCCATTAGAGTGAGGACTTTTTCCATCTAGTCACTGTTGTATCCCAAGAGACTAGAACAGTGTCTGGTACACTGTACATGCTCAGTATATATTGTTGAATCAATAAATGAATGAATAAGTCATAACGTGAGCTCTTTTATCTCACAAAGTATTAAAGGAATTAGTTAATTATTGTTATTATTTTTGAGACAGCATCTTGCTGCATCCCCCAGGCTGGAGTGCAATGGTGCAATCATAGCTCACTGCAACCTTGAACTCCTGCACTAAAGCAATCCTCCTGCCTCAGCCTCCTGAGTAGCTAGGACTGCAGGCACATGCTGCCACGCCCAACCAATTATTATTATTATTATTTTTATTTTTTTTTTTTTTGTAGAGACAGGGGGGGTCTCACTATGTTGCCCAGGCTGGTCTCAAACACCTGGCCTCAAGTGATCCTGCTGCCTTGGCCTCCCAAAGCACTTGGATACAGGTGTGAGCCACCTGTACCCAGTCCATTTTTTAAAACATTACCAACCCAAGCAACACTGAAAACAGACTCATGATTTATCAATGGAAGTTTTAGGCTCCCTGTATCTGGAGACATTTTAAGAAAATGGTATCTAACTATCTATAGGTTTGAAGAGATTATCTCTCTTCCTATTCCAATTCCACAATTAAAACATTTCAACGACCTGTATTTACTGGGACGGCCTGTTCCCCTTTGACTCTTAAAATAAAAGCAGTATTTATTTTTAGAAATCAGGATTTCCTTTCCTGCAGAGGTTACAGCTCAGACACATTCGAGCACTCAAATGTTTACGATGACTTTGGGAGACTACTCACACTAAAGCAGCACACTTCCCCAGTGTGGAACCTCCAGGTCTCTGAGGGCCTAATTCTCATTTTTGGTGCCACTGTGGGAATTTCCTTCTTTGCCTTATCAGAGTATCTTCATCTTACCCCTCTAGAAAACTTTAGTTAAGCAGGGAAAAACTGAATGCACTTATTCCTAATATCAATAGATAACCACACCAACTTGACTTGGTTCACCTTGCTAATTTATCTGCTATCACCTGCCACGATCCCCTCAGTCACTCTTCTCTAGAACCTTCAACCACCAAGCACCTGGCTTCATGGCCTCTGTTCTTACTGTTAGCTTGGCTTGGAACATTCTTCCACATAAAAGTCCACTGGTACACACTGTCATCTGATTCAGGTTTCTGTTTAAATATCCTTCTATTATTTATCTAATTATACACACACACACACACACACACAAAATACTTGTAAACACATGTTCATAGCAGCACTATTCACAATAGGCAAAAGGTAGAAAGAGCCTAAATGTCCATCAGCAAATAAATGGATAAGCAAATTATGGTATATACATACAATGTAATATTATCCAGCTATAATAAGAAATAAAGTACTGATCTACACACTACAATGTGGATGAGCTTCAGAAATACTACGCCAAGTAAAATAAGCAAGATAGAAATGTCAAAAAATTTACACATATATATATAATCTCTCTACTCATCAACATGTGAGCTCATTTGGGGAGCAACTGTGTGTGCTTTGGTTCATTACTGTATCCCTAGTACCCAGGCTCAGAGCAGTCAATAAACAGTCATCAAATGAATGCTCAATAAGTAGCTAGCATATTTTCATCATCCCTTCCCAATTCTGTTCATTATGAACCTACTAAAAGCAGACTATTTTGATACCAACATTAGAATATAACTACCTTTCTCAGCGATGAAATGATTCAGTTTATTGATTTGGAGAATAAGACTGGAATGCAAACAAATATTACTCAGAGCTAACAAATATTAATATATCTTATTAATTTGTAAATTGACATATTTTAAGCATCTGTGATTATATTTCACTACTTCTCTGGAATAATTTCCTGATTTTATTCTACAAGATTCTATTGGCAATATACTGTAAGTAATTTCAATGTAAGTAGCTTCAAAAGGTTACATCAAAAAATTAAAAATCCTTAGAATGTTCCTAACCCAAAGAAATGATATATGCTTGAGGTAATGTATACCCCAATTACCCAAATGTGATAATTACACACTAAATGCCTGTATCAAAACATCACATGTACCACATAAATATATAAACCTCCCATGTACCCATAACATTAAAAATTAAATTTTTTTAAATGAGGTACCCAGTAACAGTGCTAGGATGGCTCTAACAATAATAAAAACAAAAAGGGGAAAGGAACAAGTGTTAGGATGTAAAGAAATTGGACCGCCTGTACATTGCTGATAGAAGAGTAAACTACTTCCAACCATTATGAAAAACCATTTGTTGGTTTCTTAAAAAGTTAAACATATTATTACCATATGACCCAGCAATTCCACTCCTAGGTATATACTCAAAAGAACTAAAAAGAGGCACTCAAACAAATACTTGTAAATACATGTTCACAGCAGCACTATTCACAATAGGCAAAAGGTAGAAAGAGCCTAAATGTCCATCAGCAAATAAATGGGTAAGCAAATTATGGTATATACATACAATGTAATATTATTCAGCTATAATAAGAAATAAAGTACTGATCTACACACTACAATGTGGATGAGCTTCGGAATCACTATGCCAACTAAAATAAGCAAGATAGAAATGTCAAAAAATTTAAAATTTTTCCATTTTTTACTTTATTTATTTATTTATTTATTTTGAGAGCCCAGTCTCGCTCCATTGTCCAGGCTGGAGTGCAGTGGCACAATCTTGGCTTACTGCAACCTCTGCCTCCTGGGCTCAAGCGATTCTCATGCCTCCACCTCCTGAGTAGCTGGGATTACAGGAGCCCACCACCACGCCAGCTAATTTTGGAATTTTTAGTAGAGATGGGATTTCATCAGGTTAGCCAGGCTGGTCTCAAACTCCTGACCTCAAGTGATCCTCCCACCTCCGCCTCCCAAAGTGCTGGGATTACAGATGTGAGCCACCACGCCCGGCCAAAAGCTTTACAGTTTTCTTAAATAAATACCCAAATGCACTTGATACTCGACATACTTTTTGTAACATGTCTGTGAGCACTGTGCGATCTCACTAAAGAATTATTATTTGCAATATTTTCCCAATAGAAAATATTCTGATTCACAGCTATAATTTATTGAATGTATGTGATATGCTACGGTTTGGGATTTCAAAATATTTGGGGAAAAAAATTTAATGTCTACAACCAACCAAAATGCATGCTAAATGAATTAAATATAAATAGCTAAATAAATAAATTAGAAAGAAATATGAATGTATTTATCTGATTGGTGAAAGTCTTTTCAAATCACATAAGCCAAGAAGCCTTCTGGTTCAAGTTGGCAGATGAAGCATACACATTAACCTTTCATCATTTCCGTGACTGAAACAACAGTAAATTACACCGTATCACCACTGAACGTGGGAGTGGAGAGAGCTATCAACGACCAAAATTTTTGACAGATATTAAGAAGATGGACATCTGATGGGATAAGATCTCACATAGGCCCTCAGCTCTTCTGGGCATGTAACTATGTTAACTTGAAGCCCCTGTCTACCATTTCCCACCATGTAAGCTTCCAGGAAGCAGGGATCTTGTCTACAACATTCACTGCTGTATCCTTAGCACCTAGGACATGCCAAGCACATAATAGGTATTCAGTAAATACGTGACAATTGAATAAATATAGCCATCAATAGAAAAAAAGAAATAAAGATGAATCATCTTAATGTACTATGCCATCTTCAAAATCCAGTGCCTATTACACATTAAGTTTTCAATTAAAATATTCTGAAGGAATGAGTAAATGAGAGAGTGGTGAAAAACGAAATCCTTAATATTGTTTCGTCATGAGATTCCAGTAAGTAAAAATAAAATTATAAAATTATACAGATTTTGGATTTCAAATTTTATTAAAAAACAAATGCACTCATAGATAAAAGACTTGAAATAAAAAATGCTAACTGTAAGTAAAATTAAAGAAATAAAGATGAATCATCTTAATGTACTATGCCATCTTCAAAATCCAGTGGCTATTACACATTAAGTTTTCAATTAAAATATTCTGAAGGAATGAGTAAATGAGAGAGTGGTGAAAAACGAAATCCTTAATATTGTTTTGTTATGAGATTCCAGTAAGTAAAAATAAAATTATAAAATTATTTAGATTTTGGAGTTCAAATTTTATTAAAAAACAAATGCACTCATAGATAAAAGACTTGAAATCAAAAATGCTAACTGTAAGTATATGTAGGAGTGGGATTATATGTGGGAGTGGGATAATAAAGATTATATTATCTTTTATGCTTTTCTGCATTTTTCAAACTTTCCATTACATATATGTAACCCCTCTGTAATTAAGGAGAGGGAATAAGCTTTTGCACAACAGAAGGACTTCATTCTCCCGTTATCTTAGACCTACTACACTATCGCTTCTCCCACTCTTCAGCTAGCTGGTTCATGCCATGTTATGTGCTAGTCTTTAGTCCCATTCTTCAAAAAAGCATGAAAGAAGTAGGGAAAAAAGGAGGGGTGGGAAACAGGTTGTTACAGAGACAGGCAAGGACCAGGCTATGGGTTGTGCTCCGTCTTCCAGGATAGAAGTTTTGCAGCCTATTCAGGTTGGAATACATGCCAGATATGTCTGTAGTATGTGTGTGTGTCTGTGCTGGGGACGGCACACAGGGGTCACTCTTCCAGTGACTCATTTCCTACCAACATTTTGGAGTGTTCTCTCCACCCACAGTACAGTTACCAGCACCAAAATGCAATCATGGGAAGAATATGACTGAGGCAGAGCAAGTCAGGCACATTTAACTCAACTATTTACTTAATGGGTCATTACTGATCCATGCTGGGTGTTACCTCCCTTAACCATGTGTATATAACTCATGTAAAGTCGTTGGCACAGCTTTACATCTGTAAAGTTGTTAGTACAGGGTCTAGTCACAGTAAAGTTTAATAAGTAACCATTGTTATCATAATTATTATATAGGACAAGGAGATGATATAAAAAAATCAATGACTAATAGATAAAACCTTATACCTCCAAATTCTTATTTAATCATAAATTCAGTATTTGTTTTCCTACTATGTGCAAGTTGCTTTAGAGAAAATGTAAGTTGCTGGCAGAATTAGTTGGGGATGTATGCCATACAAACATGAACACTTATATAGCAAAAATATTAGAAAATGTGTTCAAGATTGTAATTAAAAAAGTTCCACAGAACAGAATCTGATCAATGGCCAGGGGAACTATCTCCCCCTCCTTGCTCTGAGCAGAACAAGGGTCACTGCAACACAGGTCATGATTTGAGGACTCTCTCTCCCTCAGAGGCAGGATCGATATTCTGTGAAATGTGAAACAAAGGACGCTTCATAAGAGGATCCATTCATTCTAGTAAAGCAAATTTGTTTAAAAAAAATCAACTATGAATTTTTTTAAAATACTAAGTCTGCCAGAACTCCAAATTATATACAGTAACTCCTCATTCAATGTCATTGATAGGTTCTTGGGAACTGCAACTTTATGCAAAATAATGTATAACAAAACCAATTTTACCATAAGTGAGTTGATATCAACAAAACTTTAGTTCCTACAGCATATTTCTGGTTACAAAAACATCACCAAACTTCCAAGTAAAGACCAAAACACTTCTAATACTAAACATGGAATTAAATGTGAGCTATACATACATTTAAGAAAGATGAAGAAAAACAAGTAAGGTATGTATTCACCCAGTTTTTCCAGTTCAGGATCATGAATGGCCAGAGCCTATCCCAGCAACTCAAGGCCAAGGCAGGAACCAGCCCTGAACAGGACACCATCCTATCCCAGGATAAACACACACACACACACACCCCAGACTGGGGCCATGGAGACATGCCAGTTCACCTAATGTGCACATCTTTGCGATGTGGGAGGAAACTGGAGTACCTGGAGAAAATTCACACAGACAGTGGTCCTGGCTGAGAATTGATTCCTTTTCCCCTCAACATTATAATGAAATAATGTTGAATGAAATTATGTTATTTGAGGATCCGCTGTACTTTTGGGCCAGGAGAGTAGGAAATGAAGCATAGGAGATATTTGCAAGTAATTTTTAAAAATGTATCTTCCCATTCAAAAGATGTGTTTTCCCATGACGGTGGACATTCATTGTTGCCATTTTACATCCATTCCTCTTTTGGGGACTGGCATTTCACTTTTTGGTGGACAGAATTACTCTTCCATCTGTTGTTCACTGAATGTAAAAAACTGGAACCTTGTTCTCTATGGTCAAGGGGTAATAACATGAACCAGGCTATGCAAATTAAACTCTGTTGTGTCTCTAATCCTTGACAGAAAGGCATGAGAGGGGACACTGACTCAACTTTTGATCAATTACAGAATCCTAGGGTATTTTCGAGTCCTTCTTAAAAACTGTTAGTTGACATATATCCATTAGGTATTTCCACTACTTCTTTGAAAAAGCCTGAAAACTGCTCTTCTCGTTTCCCAAAGTAGGGGAGGCCATGTGATCTGGTTCTGGCTGATGAGACACAAGGGGCAGTCTATAGCTGGCTTCTGGGGTATCTTTTACCTTCCTGATAAAAAGATGAGGCATGCACATTAAGCTCTCTCACTGCCTTAATGCCTCAGATGCCTCTGCCTTTACTCAGAGATTTATAAGGACATGATGTCTAGATGTTGGCAGCCATCTTGTGACCAAGAGGATAAAGTCAAGGGAATCAGAGATATCAAACTTACAACTGAAGATTGTGGAGCTGAAGAAGACACTCTAGAAGCTCCTACCTACTAACTCCATGTGAAATACATTAGGTATCTTTATAGTTTAACATTGTTATGTGAGCTTTCTAAGACATACGGCTGAAGGCATCTATGATGGATTGAATATATACATAGCCAAAAATTATTTCTTTCCTATATCCATATTGGTTCCCTCACCCTGTAATTTGAAGTGCCCTCTCACTCAGACTTCGAGATTGGCAATGTGATTTGCTTTGGCTAATGGGATACAAGCAAATATTCAAACGGAAGTTTGAAAAGCTCCACGGATTAGGGTTTGTCTCTCTTGATGCTCTTAAAACTTGACATCACCATGTAAACAGCACATACACATGTGTACACACAAATAAATGGGGATATTTTCTTCCAGTATTCAAAGCTGTCATTTAAGTGAGCAAACAATTCACTTGTCACTTATGAACATTTGAGGTTCTGACAGAAATATTTGCTGTTTCCTTTTCATCTTACTTGTTAACATAAATAAAATTATCAACCAATAGTCATGTCCGAATTACACTCATTGATACTTGCAATCATAGGTTACCTACAGATACAAGATGTTAGAAAAAAAAATCCCTGAGATATATTTAGGTATACAGAATTTACAATAAAAGTGTTTTGCATTTTATTAATATTTGTAAATCATATGCTACATACCTCTTATATCAACAAAATTTATAAAGAAATTTTCTTTCAGAGTCAGTTGTTAAACATTTATTCCCTCAAGGGTCAGTATGCTGAGTTAGAGAAGTGATTCTTCCAGTTCTCCATTTAAAAAAAGGATAATAAATTATTTTTCCCTGAGAGAATGCTGCTCAACTCTATAGGAAAAGAATGACATAAGCAGTGGAAGTAGGTTGTAACTTCCCTATAAACCTGCAGGAAAAGATAAAGTAATGGCTGGAGGTGAAGTCAGTAGGTGGATTTCCATATATGAGCACTTTTTATTTGTATTCCTCCTTTTGAATGGACAAGTATTTCTTATTATAGCCATATATATAAATATATACACACACACATATATATACACACATATATAATTTCTGAAATGTTTGTACCAATTAGAAATAGGAATCAGATAACACTTTCTTATGCAAGCTGCATTTTTAAGAACCCATGAGGGTATCACCAACTTAATATGATGAGGTCAAAGGCCAAAAAATGATGCCAGTTGACACAGTGATTTAATTTCACTTTTCTGCTTGTGTGAAATCATCAAAGAGCAACCTATGGTACTTAAAAAAAGTAAAAAGAATATGTTTAGAAACAAACTTTTCTGATTTCCTGTTTTTTTCATAACCTTTACTTTCTATTGCTGAAATATGTGCATGACAATAAGATCGAAAAACCTAGTAGTTTTTGCACTCCTACCACTTTCCTCCCAAAGTCATATTAGGAACAGAGTGTGGGAGGTGTGCAGGAGAGTTCTGCAGGCTGAAGAAAATCTCTTAGTAGAAAGAAATGAGGGTATTGAAAGAGAAATAACAAGACAATAGAATTTTCAAAACATAGACAGAAAGGGGGAAAATGCAAATGGAAAAAGCAAGACAATATGGTTTAAAAAATTGAGAGAACCAATAAATGTGAATGATGGTGTAGAAGGGCAAATAAGATTCAAAACAGACAAAGAGAAAGAAACAATCACAATGAAACAAATTTTACAGAGCTGGAAAGAAATTTCTGCTTGTAAAAATGATGATGGTGCTGGGACTTACTATGTCATAATGAGTGTCTACTGCCTGCAATGCTTGCCAAACCTTTACCTTAAACTTAAGTAGCTGCTCATTTTCTCCACATTTTTGATGTCCCAGTCCTTGGGTGGCTCTATATGTGAAAGTGACTCAACATCATGTACTGTAGGCTGGTTTTTCACACAGTATTCTTACATACTCTGCCTATTTGGGTCCACTTTTGACTTCTTGAATATAATTGAAACAATACATGTTTGTCATTTCTGGCCAGACAGAACTCATTTCCCTTTCTTTTGGAAATGGTGTCTATGCCTACTCTCTTGCCTTTATTTTTCTCCTTTATTTCTACATATCCTTTCTCCTCCCCAGCCCAGTGCAAGCCATCATAATGTTTCACGTGTATCTTTTGTTTGTATGAGTATGCATTTATTTTGATTTACATAAATACCAGTATGCAACACATCACTTTGTTCCTTTTTAGCTTTTGAAATGTATCCATATTGCCATAGGTACATAAGTCCATAGCCTCTACCTGCTGCATCATATACCTTGATGTCTAGAATATTCTACTTGCCCACTGTTCCAATGATGTACACCTAGATCTCTACTAACTTGCTGCCCAAACAATGCTGCAATGGATAGCCTGATGCATGCCTCCTCTTGTACCTGTGTGAGAAATTTTTGGGAACATATGTATGCAAAAGGGCTGAGTTACAGTGTTCATTTATCTTAATTTAATTAAATAGTGCTAGACTGTTCTGTAGGATGATGGCAACAGTTTACACTTTTACCAACAGTGCCTAAGGCTTCCTAAATACAAAACTCTTTGCCAACATTGGCTATTACCCAACTTTTCTAACTTTTTGCAGCTTAATTGGTGAGAGATGACATGCCATAATTCCTTTAGTTTGCATTTATCTAATCACAAAATAATTTGAGATTGTGGGCATTAAAAGTTTCTTCCTCTATAAATTAGCTTTTCATATTCATTGCTTATTTTTAGATATTCCAAATAACTTCACTCATTTAATCATATGTTTATTAATGTTGTCCATGCTGTCCTTTGATGAGCAGAAATCCTATAAGTGATGTCATCAAATTCATCAATTATGTATTTTATAATTTTGCTTACAAAATTTTGTTTAAGATGGCCTTCTTCCAAGTTAATTACCAAGGTGGTCTCCTAAATGGTCTTTGATTCAATTTACAATTTTCGCTTTCATATTTAAGTCTCCCATCTGCTAGGAATACAGCTTTGTATACTGTATTAACTAGGCATCAGTTTTATTTTTTCCATATAGTAAACCAATTTTTCCAATCATCTATTAATCAATCTATACATTCTCCATTGATTATGGTATAACTCTTTATCATATATAAAATTTTCCTGTTTATATCAGTTTATTTCTAAGTCCTTTATTCAATCTCTTCAGTCTATTTCTCTGTTCTTATACAAGTAAAACACTCTTTTAAAAAAAGTTTACTATGACTTGGTATTACATCTTAATACTTAAAGACCAAATACCTCTGCCTTTCTCTTCTTGAGGTTGATTCAGCTATTTGTGGAATTTAATTCTTTCATAAAATTTTTGAAGTTTAGTATTTTTTATCCAACTGATATTGAGATCAAGGTTAATTTAGGGAGATTGATATTTTTATGATACTAACTTATATCATCCCCAAAGTGTAGGTAGTTTCTTCTTATAAACATTATCTATTATATTTTTATTAAGGTCTTAGTATTTCACACAGACATCTTACATAAACTCAATTAATTCTTAGATACTTTATATTTTGTAGTGGTGTTTTTTCCATTAAAATTTCTAGTTGATTTTCCCTGGTATAGAAAAATATTATTGATTTACAAAAGTTGATCTTGGATCCAAGACCTTGCTTAACTCTTCATAGCTTTTAACCATTGATCTATGAATTCTGTGTCTGCTTTTTAAGACAGGTGGTCATTTCATCTGCAAATAATGAGAGCCTTATCTCTCCCATTCTGATCCTTCCATGTTTTTCTTTTTTTAAAAGTGCTTTCCTGTATCTATTACCTTTTTCTTGTTTCATAGCTTTAAAAACATGTGCTAAATTTCTCCATAAAATATAAGTATTTCTCTAGGTTTCTTGTACCTCACATTTTCTAAATTAATGATGTGGCCTTCTATTCCTTTATTCCTAAGATACATTTTTCATTAGCAGTTATCAAACCCGTGAGTCACATGCTAAGTCAACAAAGCCAAGAGACAAACCCTGGTGACACAGGGTGCTGGAAAAAAACAAACTTACCCTTCGTTGATATGGTTTTGTATCCCAAGAGAGTCTCTCAAGAGACATTTTTCAACTGGTTTCTGTCACTTGTAATCATAGGATTTCTAAAACTTTGCTCCTAACTCCATGGCCTGAATAATGGATCTTTCCTGGCTCATGGGTCATTGCCCTCCTGCCCTCCAAAAGATTGCCCTTTTTCTGACCAGAGAGAAATTGTTAACTCTGTAGCCTTTGCCTTGATATCAGGAGAACCCATTTTCTACTTGTTCTCATACGTGCTTAGACAAGGCATTATATGCAGTAGCTCTGATCTCACTTTCAGCCCTTGACTTTCTTTGGAACCTGTGAACAACCAACTTTCTCTTTAGTTCTCTGCCCAGTCAGCCCAGGTCACAGAGTCATTGATTTGCAGGTAACATGGAGATTTATTATTATCACACAAATTTACCATTTAATTTCCATAGCTACTCCCCAATTGTGACACTCCTGTTTCACAAACCTAATGAGAAAGAAATAGGAAAAAAAATCATGTTTATATATAGTCATATCTATATCTATATCTATAAGGTTATACATATGCATTTTTCCTCTAGTAAGTTCTGGCACTCTCAATACCCCCATTGAGTTTCCAGAACATATGATATCATTTCAAAGACATATGACAGAGAAACAATGTTTAGATTTCCAAAAGTGACACAAACTGAATTTTAACTGTAACAAACTGTTGTACCAAGCTATGTTTAAAAACTTTACATTTAGAAACAATGACACATGCTGCCAAAGTCTGTTTGAAGTGTTCTTTCTCTGTACTATGCATAAAGACTTTCTATGTTCTTAAATCAAAATTTACTCAGTGATGAAGGTGTATTCAAAAATTTGAGGTATTTTGTGTGTGCATATGTGTGTGTCTAGAATTTTTAAATATGCATGCATATTTAATAGTTCGTCTCTACAATTTAACTTTTAAGAATAAATGCTATGTGTAAAAAAACACTAATAGCACAGCTAGCTCTTTGGAACGTTAAAGTAAAAAGCAAGACAAAACTCCCACCAGAAACTGCCCAGTGTCTGTCCTTGATCCCTCTTGATGGCACTAGAACCAGTGTGGACACTGGGTACTCATGTGTTTTCAGGAACAATGACAGTAGTCCCACCTGTGCTCCACAGCGGACTAGGGACTTTGCCACACAATCAGAAAGTTCAAGGTCCTACAGACAGAGCTATGTGAGCCTGCCTGGTTGCAAAGCCAAGGTGGTAGCCCCAGATTGGGGGATACAGTGTTTCAAAAATTATCTGAAAGGCTCAGGACTCCTCATATGAAAGTGCTCTTTGAGTTAGCTATTCACAACCTCATGAAAAGGGCAGAGTGGCTGGAACCTCTATGTGTCTTTTACTCTAACATCCTCTGGTAGAACAGATTATTTGTCTTTGAAGTAATTTATAAACTCTGTGTTTTTTAACTTTAGATTTATTTGTCGGTGTAATTAAAAGAGTAAATTATCATTTATTTGTAACCCAAAGTTTTCAATTATATATTTAATTGTAATATGGGTTAAATGAATCAACCATGTGTGAATTGTTCTTAATAAGTATCAGCAGCGTTAACACATCATATTGCTAGTAATGGGAGCAGCTCTACATCCTGAAGGAAAAAAAAAACTGAGGTCTGTTAGCTATTATCACCAATCTCAGAGTCTAACACAGTGCCTGGCCATGTAGACAAACATCATGCTAAACCCTAAGGATTCTGGGATGAAAGGATTCTGGGATGAAAGTTATTTCCTGCTTTTGAGGAGTTTCAAGTCTAGTGAAAGAGCTGCAGAACCATGCAGCTAAATGTAAGGTGCCAAGGAAGTACAGATGCAGGGTACCTAGGCTCACCTGAAGGTTACATGGAGAAACTATCATCTCACCTGAGGTTTGAAGCATGATGTGTAGCTGAGCAAAGAGAGAAGAGGCATGTGCAAACACACAGCAATCCAGAAGACTGACTGATGGTTCAATATGCCTGGGATAAACCCTATTACAGGAAAATGGCAGGAGAGGTGGCTGGGAATAGTTCTGAGTGCCAAAACAAAGACTTTGCATTTTATTGTGGCCACGAAATTTAATTCGTTTTATTGTGGACAGAAAAATTAATTGGTTCTTAAAAACTAAACCAATTAATTTTTCTGTCCACAATAAAACCAATTATTAAAAACCAATTTTTAAAAAATAAAACAGGGCCTGATCATAAATGAGGTCTTTCAAAGACTAGCTTAAAGGGAGTGAGAGTGGAGACAGGGGTGAATGGCAATAATCCAAATAGAGAGTTTTGGGGACCCTGCCAAAGTCAGAGCCAGTAGGGATAAAGGGAAGGGCAGCAGATTTGATATGGAGGGTGTAGTGTTTACCAGGAAATGACAGAGATAGGACATGAAGCTTTCAGATCTGGGGCTTCACCCACCAAATCATGTTGACATTCTCTAAAGCTGGGACTACAGGAGGAAGAGTAGACATAGGGGAAAAGATGAGGAACTGTTCTAAGGACCTATGAAATGCAGAACCCAAAATTTGTTTCCTGGGTGTGTCTCTTTCTGATTGCACTGCATGGAAGCCAGTAATTTTCTGCCAAAATTATAGTTTCCTAACGGAGTAAATAAAAATCTCTCCCTACCAAGAGAGGGAGATTAAAGCATGGAAGAGAGAGAGAGGAAAAAAGGCTACTTCAATGAGTGGATTGTGCATTGTGGAAGAAAAAGAGGGAAGTGGTAACCACAGAAGGTGGAGAGAGAATAATTAGCAGCAGCAGCAAGACTGAGCCAAACCTTAGCAACTACACAGACTTGACCGAGAGGTGGCTACAGTGAAAGTTTTCAAAAGCTTTTTGACCCAGGAAATCCCAAAAGTAAAACTTCCAGAGATGCCTGGCAGTTCAGCAGGAGGTCAGAGAACTCAGGCACCTCTTGGTAGTAAAGGCCTGTTCGTCTCCCTCTGAGCCAAGTTAGAAAGGACAGAGCAGGGCATATTTCACTCCTCTTTTCACAGATGTAGTCAGTTGGCAAATATATAGCTAGTAGAGAAGGTTAACTGAAATATCAGGACGTATTTACATCTCATTTGTAAAAGGTCAATTCTTCAATTGGGCTCTAGAGCACAAGAGAAAAACTCCACAAAGATATTATACTTAGTCTATACTTTTTCAACCATTATTTTCAAATTGGGAGGGTTCACATAATTGCTGATCCCTCTTCAAAAATTACAAGATCTGGCCACATAAAGCCCACTTCCTCCATAACATGTAAAGCCAGGGTTAGAGAAGTCCCTGTCTCCAGATAGAGAACATGCAAATTTTGGAGCCTCAGTCTATCACACTTTAAGAATACTCTTGTCACATCAGTTATTTTCCATACTGTAAATACATTTATTTGGTATAAGCACATTCACTTCTATTAGAGAGTTTCTATACTTACAAACTCCCAATTTATAATGTTTCATATATAAGAAGAAAGCTAGGCCGGGCGCGGTGGCTCACGCCTGTAATCCCAGCACTTTGGGAGGCCGAGGCGGGTGGATCACGAGGTCGGGAGATCGAGACCATCCTGGCTAACGTGGTGAAACCCCGTCTCTACTAAAAATACAAAAAATTAGCCGGGCGAGGTGGCGGGCGCCTGTAGTCCCAGCTACTCGGAGGCTGAGGCAGGAGAATGGCCTGAACCCGGGAGGCGGAGCTTGCAGTGAGCCGAGATAGCGCCACTGCATTCCAGCCTGGGCGACAAAGCGAGACTCCGTCTCAAAAAAAAAAAAAAAAAAGAAGAAAGCTGTGCTCCAAAGCAGTAGTGTCTAAACATTTTAGAAATAGTGACTGTTACTCACATGTGATCCTTTTGGTCTTAACCATCATCAAAGCATTCCCTAGTATAAGGAGACTGTTGTAACTTTGCTGGGTTCTGTGGTGTTGTACAATCACAGTTAACACATTATATTGAGATTAGGTGCATAGGCAGTGAGTGTGGATTAGTTGCATAGGCAGTGAGTGCTAGTAAGAAGAAGTATATTATTAGGATGCAAAAAGAAAAAAAGAAGAAGAAGAAGAGAAAAAAATGAACAGAGAGAGTAACTGGTAATATTCCATGTGCACACCTGAAAGAGCATGTCAATCACCTGGTGTGTGGTGGAAAGCACAGCGCCCATGAAATAGATCCTAATTAATTTAAAAACAGCAATCTTTCTATCAGTGTGAAAGTCAGCTCACTCATTAAACTGGTCATATTGATAAATGTGTTAAGTATCTTCATACTTCAGATAACTTTAAACACTGTCATAACATTAACACAAAAATGTAAATGTTCCAGAAGCCACCAAAGCCCGAGTAATAACTACATCACTATCCCTCCATAGTCTAGCAGTAGTTTAGAAGTTGTGCAATTTAGTGATTATTGGATTAAGTTTGAGTGTCATTTGAGCACAATGGGAAAGCTTCTATTAAAATGTGTAACATAGTACTTTGATGCAAGAAATACGAGAGCTTACCAAGCAAATAGAAAATTTGAGAGTCACAGCACGGTGGCAGAAATTGACATTGTGTGCTATAAGTCATCGGGCTCATCTAAGTGAAAGCCTTAGCTGAAAGTGAAAATTCATTAAGTGAAAACTCTCAAAGAGAGCATTTATATGGAACATTCTGTATGTATATTCTCATTGTGACTAAGGGAGACTGCATATCAGTCACAGGCAAAATATTTTCTATTTATAAAAGTAATGTCAACTTTTTCATATTCAGAGGTTTATGGTCAAAAGTTAAAATAGTCTGGCCAGCCATACCGTTGACTATAAACACATGCAAAGGCTTTAGAAATACAGAGCTACCCAAAGTTATTAAATAAGAGGCCACTGTGTCCAGTTAATGGGTAAGAATCATTGTTTACTATTTTGGTATGCTGGTAGTTTTCAATAGCTCTTTTATTTTTCCCTTTAATACATAGCATTCCATTCAGCCAACTCTAAATTCCCTCTTTACTCATATTGGAGAAATTGTTCTGCATTCTAATTTGCACAGTCACTTCATTATGCCAATAAAAAAGACCACACACGTTTCAATCCTGCTTGTACCACTGGTTCATTAAAACAGCTTCTGGATTTCGAACTCAATTTCAGATGACACCTAAGTCTCACTATCTGGGATTTTCTCACCTTTTTTTTTTTTTTTTTTGGAGACTGAATCTTGCTCCACAGTGCAGGCTGGAGTGCAGTGGCACCATTTGCGCTCACTGCAACCTCCGCCTCCCAGGTACAAGCGATTCTCCTGCCTCAGCCTCCCAAGTAGCTGGGACTACAGGTTTGTGCCACCACACCCAGCTAATTTTGTATTTTTAGTAGAGATGGGGTTTCACCATGTTGGCCAGGTTGGTCTCGAACTCCCGACCTCTTGATCCACCTGCCTCAGCCTCACAAAGTGCTGGGATTACAGGTGTGAGCCACCACACCCGGCCTTTTCTCACTTTCTTAAACATACCAGTTAAAATGCATATTGATGAATTATTTCTGGATTACTACACCTAGTACCTCCATTCTACCAGGCCTTACAACACAAGTCATTCCACTTTGTTCTTCAGTTTTTCTAAACCCTTTTAAACACAGCATTTGCCTTGATAATAACAATCTTCTTGTTTATGTTTGGGTAGCTTACATTTATATAGTTACATAATAAAAGTTTATCCTAATAGAATTGCTCATCCTAGACATATCTTTGTCAGCCAAAATCTTTACCTTTTTCTTTTTTTAGAGACAGTTTCTTGCTCTGTCTCCCAGGCTGCAGTGCACTGGTGTGATCATAGTTCAGTGCAGCCTCAAACTCCTGCTGAAGCCATCTTCCCGTTTCACCCTTCCAAACAGCTAGGGCTACAAGTGCATACCGCTGCACTCAGCTGATTTTTTACTTTTAATGACCATTTTATTCCCTTATTTTAAGCAACCAGTATTAAAATCTTTCTAATATAGAAAACATGCTTCCTTGCCCCCTTAAGTATATTTTGCTAAAGACAGTTTAAATTTTGAACATTAGAGCTTGAACTGATCACAGTGAACATCAACAATTACTGGAAACAACACAGTAGAGCACTGTAAGAACAAGCAGGTTAAAAGTCCCGAGTTCAATGCTCAAATTCATAAGTAACTTGGGACTGTCTGAGTCTTGGATTGCTTATCTACAAAATGGAAATAAGAGCACATTTCTCATTTCATTGTTGAGACTGTTCGATTACTAATAGCACTCAAACAGGGTAAGAGTGTGTCATTCACCTGGAAGGCTGAGGTGTTTTCAGTATCTGCTGAGATCAATGAGACTTCCACCTCTGCTCTAGACAGATCCAAACCAGTGCATATTTAAAGTTCTCATGCCTGATGTTATTATTACTGTCTATTTTCCTGTGCTATAAGCTCATTATTATCACTGATACACTTATGTTACTCAGTGGTCTAATAAGTAAAAAAGAGAGTACAGTATACAATTTTTAGAAAAGGATCCTCCCCGTGTAAGGCAGAAAAAGTTCTTCCTTTTTACCCTTTCACAGGAGAAGTGGGTTGCCCTAACAGTGATGTTCTTTTTTTTTTTTTAGACACAAGGTCTCACTCTGTTGCTCAGGCTGGAGTGCAGTGGCACAATCCTAGCTCACTGTCACCTCAAACTCTTGGGCTCAAGCAACCCTCCCACCTCAGCTCCCAAGTAGCTGGTATTGTGCCTCCAAGCCTAGCTATTTTTTATTTTTTGTGGAGAGGGGGTCTCACTATGTTCCCCAGGATGGTCTTGAACTTTGGGGCTCAAACAATCCTCCTGCCTTGGCCTCCTAAAGCACAAGGATTACAGGTGTGAGCCACTACACTTGGCCCTTAACAGTGGGGTTCTTGAATGAAGATAGGGGAAGAAGAGGTACTACAAACTAATTTAAGCCAATTTGGCCAATCGTAACTCTCCAATTCTTTGGATAAACACACTAGTTTTATAGTATAATCAGGAAACTACGTGTGTAATGAAATCAAGCTCTAGACTGAACTTGGCAACAAGTTCAAACATACATTACAAAGTAGGCATAAATACTATACTACTTATTACTATAGACTCTTGAACTCCACTCTCTTTGTCTGCATAGGCACTCCAGCCACCACTCCACATGAAAGAGTCACCATTCTAGAATGACCAGCTACTCTTCTAGTCAAATCAGAAGACGAGATGCTCCTTTGAGTGAACCCCTTGGAATTCTCAACTTAGAGGCTCTGCTCTGAAGGTATTAGCTATTCTACTTGCAAGATTCTTATATGTCTCTCATGCAAAGGATGAAGGCACTGTATAATTACTAACAGACAACATTCCTCTCAACATTGAAGAATTATTTCTGACATCTATTTCACTAATAAATGAATTTCATGGTCATATTTATGTGACAATATTTGAAATGTCTTAGTGACCACTTCTAGATTGCAGACTCCCACTAAGGCCCTTCCTATATAACTTACCATGCCTGTGGTGGAAAATAAATTTGTACATACACATATGTTGCTATCTATACTAAGGTATTTTATTTTATTTTTTGAGGTAGAGTCTCACTCTGTGTTGCCCAGGCTGGAGCGCAGAAGCACAATTTCAGCTCACTGCAACCTCCACCTCCTGGGTTCCAGCAATTCTAGTGCCTCAGCCTCCTAAGTAGTTGGGATTACAGGCACATGCCACCATGCCCAGATAATTTTTATATTTTTAGTTAGATGGGGTTTCACCATGTTGCCCAGGTTGATCTTGAACTCTTGGCCTCAAGCAATCCACTCATCTCGGCTTCCCAAAGGGCTGGAATTACAGGCATGAGCCACTGTGCCCAGCCTATACGAAGGTATTTAAAAAGTAAATGAGAAGCACAGGAGTTGGAGACCTGTGCTTAGCAAACATAGCAAAACCCTGCCTCTAAAAAAAAAAAAAAAAAAAAAAAAAAAAAAGAAAGAAAAAAAAAAGTTAAAAATTATCCAGGCACACCTGCAGTCCCAGCTACTTGGAAGGCTGAGTTGGTAGAATCAGTAGAGCCCAAGAGGTTGAGGCTGCAGTGAGCTGTGATTGTGCCCCTGCATTCCAGCCTGGATGACAGAGCAATACCCTGTCTCAAAACACAAAACAAAACAAAACAAAACAAAACAAAACAAAACGAAGGAAGGAAGGAAGGAAGGAAGGAAGGAAGGAAGGAAGGAAGGAAGGAAGGAAGGAAGGAAGGAAGGAAGGAAGGAAGGAAGGAAGGAAGGAAGGAAGGAAGGAAGGAAGGAAGGAAGGAAGGAAGGAAGGAAGGAAGGAAGGAAGGAAGGAAAGGGAGGGGACGGGAGGGGAGGGGAGAGGAGGGGAGGGAAAGGAAGAGAAGGCAAAGGAAGGGAAGGGAAGAGGAGCGGAGGGGAGGGGAGGGGAGGGGAGGGGAGAGAAGGGAAGGGAAGGGAAGGGGAGGCAAGGGAAGCAGAGCGGAGGGGAGGGGAGGGGAGGGAGGATGGGAGGGAAGGGTAAATACAGAAAAAAAACAGACTAGTAATAAGAAAGAAGAGAGGCCTTGTGATTGTTGTTAATGTTATGTTCCTGGTGGTAGGTGAAGGACAGAGAAAGAAAGGCAGAAGTAGCTTCAAGGGCAGCAAATGCTCCTGTAGCCTTGGGCTCTGCCCCAGGGTCTTCCACAGATGTTCAAAGTAACTGAGGATTTAGACTGTGTCTCATACAGGCCACAAGAGAGGATACTGGACAGGAAACTGAGCACTTAACATTCCCCTTTTCGCAGTTGCAATTCTTTCTGCTCTCTCCTCCCTCTTTCCTGTGGTCTGTGAATCTACACAGAGTACAGAACTAGTTGCAGCAGCTCCTACTCTACTTAGGACATACTATCTGTTTGATTTTGGCTCATCCTGGATCCCTGGATGAGCAACCCTGGCAGCCTAAATTACCCTTCCCTTCTTCTGATTTATTGATTATAATCTGCTCTAAACTTGTAAGTTAGAATTGTCTGTATTATTTCTTTGTGCGGGTACATACATATGTGTGTGTGTATATAGATTTTTTTTTCTTTTACAATAATACTTGAATCATTCTGCAGAAGAGAATCACCTGGGGAGAATTTTAAAAGCATACGGGTCTTATCCTAGAGATATACTCAGTCAAAATCTCTGCAAGGGTCCTGAGTATTACTTTGGGGAGAATTTTGATTCTAATGTACATGCTTTGTAAAGAACCATTGAAGAACTGCCAGTTTTCAGTAATGATGAACTAAATTTTCAGATCAATCTTTCTCCACTGGAAAACAATATCTAAAAGGCATTATTTTAAAAATAAATAAAACTCTTTAAATCATTGAAGAGTTGACAAGGTAAGAGGGAAATATCAGGTCAATACTGAAGGAAATATTGGAAACAACAGAAGTTAGCTAGACTGCAAGACACCTCTCTATGATTCCATTTCTGCTGCTATAATACAATACCTAAGAGTGGGTAATTTATAAGTAATAGAAATTCATTTCTCACAGTTCTGGAGGCTGGGAAGTCCAAGACCGAGGTGTAGCAGTCTTGATGTCTGGTAAGGGCTGCTCTCTGCTTCAAAGATGGTGTCTTCTTGCTGCATCCTCATTGGCAGAAGGAACGAAAGAGGCAAAAACAAGCTAACTCCCTCTGACATGCCCATTTATAAAAGCACATAATACTATTTATGAGGGTGGAGCTCTCATGATCAATTACATCCTAAAGGCCACACCTCTTAAGAGTTTTGCATTGGGGATTAAGTTTCAATATGAACTTTAGATGGAACAAACCATTCAAATCATAGCAACTGCACTTGCCAATTCTGACAAATTTCAAAATTCCTGTGGATTTGAACTTTTACCTGGATGGCCTTACTAGTGGAAGAGGATCAAAATTAAAGTCTCAGACTGACAAAGAGTAGGGGATCTAATAGGAGATCATCCTGGTAGAAGAAAATATAGATTCTTTTTGGAGTCCCATCATAAACTCAGGTACGAGTGAAACAGAATGAATTGGCAGCCCAGATTTTACTAAAACCCCCAAAGAAACTCAAGCCTTGAACTTGGTTGCTGTTAGACTCAAAGTGTCTCCAGGTGCCTGGTAGAAGCAAATATAGATTATCTCTGTGGGAATGTACCTTCATTCTAGAACTCAACTAAATCTGAACACATATAACAGACAAAGAATGAGTATCCAGAAGATAAAAACACAGGACTAGTATCGAGAAGACAAAATCCTATACAGGATTTATATAAACACTTCACAAAAGAGGGAATCCAAATCGCAAATAAACACATGCGAAGGTGCTTCACTTCATTAATAAACAGGGAAATACAAAATAAAACTACAATTAATGAACACACCCACCTGAACACTTAGTATCAAGCCTGAGAACAAGACATGCTGTTGAGAACTGAAAAACAGTCACTCTCCTACCCTTCCGGTACAAATATAAATGGGTAAAAACCATTTCAGAGACATTTGGCTTTTTCTTGTAAAGGTGAAGAAACACATATGCTATCGAAGTTCCACTCCTCCATATACCCTACAAAACATCACGTGTGAGGAACATCAAAAGACATACATAACAATGCTCACAAAAGCATTGTTTTTGGCTCAATCTGTAAACCACCCAAATGTCCACTAACATAACGGATAAATATTAATAGATTTCGGTATAGGCACATGGTGAAATTTCATATAGCAATGAGAATAAACAAATACAACTACAGACAACAATGTAAATAAATCATGATAGTAAATTTAAAAGCAAGTCATTAAAGCATCTACAGTATGATTCCATTTATATAAAATTCAAAAACAAGCAAGACCAAAGAATATTATTTAGGTATGTACACATAGGTGGTAACATTTTTAAAGAATAGGAAAGGACTTGGGAGAGATTATAACTGAAAAGGGAAACAGGAGAGCTGGCAATATTCCTTTTCTAGACCTGGGGGTGATTGCATGGGTTTGTGTGTTATAATAATTTATTAAACTATACTTTCAGCTTTATAGACTTTCCTGGGTGTATGTTATATTTCACAGTGAAGACAATGTTAGAAGAAGAAGAAAAAGGAGGAACAGAAAGAGAGAAGAAGAGAAGAGCAAGGAGGAAGAGAAGGAGGAGAGGAGAAAGGTGAATAAGCGAGCTGCACTGAGTTAAATCCAAAGTTTCATGAGACTAGTGAGCCTTGAGACTATCTTTTTCCCTTGAGTACACAATGTCATATTGGTTCTTACTATCCAATGCCTTTCAAGAAACCGTCTCCACTTCCCCACTGTTCATCAAAGTCTTAATTTGGCTATTGTTCTGACTTTTGATTCTCCTTGACAGCTTTCTCAACCAGCAAATCCTTGCACAATACATGCTGCAAAGAGTATTCAAGGAACAGGGAAACATGATATCACAGGACGACACTTGCTTAATGCAACTTAGCTTTGTTTAATCTTACAGACAGCATTCTTACAGGTATGATAACAACGTCAACTGTCGCTTTGTTTTCATGAGTATTGCCCACTAATTTCATCAATGCTAAACAGTGCTGATAATATGCTAATCGATGCCATGGTCACATGGTTCTCAACCTCAGCAGAAGAAGCACAACCTGTAATTTATGTATGTATACTCCAATGGACCTGTATTTTGAAATATCTTTTAAAAATGTATTTGGAAAAATGTGGCTATCAAATATGATCCAATTCATAGGTTCTTCAGATTCTGAGATAACATTTTAGAATGCAAAAAATTAGATATTTTAAATGTGGAGCATTAATTCAGAATTTAAGATTATAGCTCTTTGGGGGATAGAGGAAGAAAACAAAAACTTTTGTTATAATATTTATTCAAATTGTTACATATTCTCTGGGGCACTCTGGTGTCACTCAATGCACTGGATTTAGAAATTTACTAATCAGTTCCTGTCTTAAGGGACAAATTCTACTGAAGGTTAGGAATTTGTTTCTTCTCTCAGTTGAATTGTTTTTCACTTATGACACACTCTCAAAAAAGGAATGGCTTATATTCCTTATCATGTGTAAATTTTGAAAGTTTCTTGCAGTTAATCTTACTACTTCTAATTGCAGACCCCAGACCTCACCTCCAAATCCTGATTTTCATGCCGCCAGACTCTCCTGAATCTTTCCTTCTCCTACAACAAAAAACCTGTCCAGATTGTCTGCTCCACTTGAACAATCTGTCCAGTTTCTGGAGTCCTTGTTTAATCTGTCTATTGAACTACAATTCCGAGAGTCTCCCAAAACTTGCACAGTAATGTCACCTAATTTATCTCTGATAAATATGTATCCAGCTTGAAAAATCTGAGCAATGATGACTTCAGCCGCCCATGAGGTAGGATCCATAATCTGTGTAGCTTAAATTATAAGGATCTTAATATTAATGCTTATAAATAGTATCAGTTGCCCTGTGGTTATACCTTTTGGAGCCATGCAAAATATCTCTAATCTCTCAACCTCATGCTGGTCTCATATATATATATATATATATATATATCTGAATAGAGTCCTATTTTCTTATTTTCAGGTTAAACACATTTCATTCCTTCAACTGTTGTTCAAACAACATGGTTTTAGGATCCATCACTGGATTCATTCCTCACTCCATTTTAGCCAGTATTCTCTTCAAACTAAAGTGTTCAAACTGAATATGATATTTCATATTTAAACCACGTTCCTATTAATGCGGCATGGAATAAAGACAATTTTGCCAGCAACGTCACATTGTTACCTGAAAATCAATTAACAAACACCTCAGAATCTCTCTCTCAGGCACAATTATATTTTAAAGTGACTGATTTCACTTTTAAGTGATTGATTTCAATCACAATTATATTTTGTAAATGATTGACTTTTTTAAAGTTGTTTGGCTTTACAAACCAAACAACTAACAATTGTTGCTTTTGAGTTGCTTGAAATATTTATCTTCATTGTTTCAAGCAAGAGGTAAATGGGTTAACATTTATTGAGTATCTACTGTTTATTAACACAGCAAACAAGTATGTCATTTTAAAGATAAGAATTGACAAGTATTTCTAGTATTCACCTAAGTCATTGATAAACTTCTGAATGGAGCAAGACCCAAGGATGGAATCTTGTTTGCAACATATCACTAGAAACCTCCCAGAGGAAGACACATTGACCCATTAACACTCATTGAATGTGTTAATTTCACAACTATAAGAACTAAGCTAATCATTTCAAGTTTATATTTTTCCATCTACTCTGTAGGACTATGATAAGAAATTTTGTAAAAACCAATCCAAACTCACCAAACACATAAAGTTCCCTGCATTTCCAATCAAGTTAACTATTTAACAAGAGATGAAAAGTTAATAAAGCATGATTTGTTCTTGCATTTTGGAAGCTAATTCATCCTCTATTAATGACTGCTACATTTGTAAATGCTCATTCAGTTTCATAATATGTTTTGAAATTTTGTTACCATTTGAGATTAAATTTACCCTTCAGTAATTTATAAATTCTTCCATTATCCCTTTTGGAAAATTATCTTTAATTTCTTAGAACCTGTTCAGTTCTTTGAATCTGTAAAGATGACCACTGACGCTTCCACGATCCCCACATGTATATCTGGCCTCAAAACTGAACTACTTCATTTCCTACGAGTTCACTCACTATTTCCAAATATTTTAAGGCATAACATTCGTTAGCTCCAGAGGTTTGTTTTACCTCTGGAGTTTGAAGTTCTTACTCCCTGATTTAAAAAAAAAAAAAAAAAAAAAAAAAAAAAATCAAAGCAAAACAACTGAGCATTCTGCTTTCTCTTTGTCATCTACAAACACTACAAAACAGACCTCAAACATAAGCCTACCTTTCCATGGCCATGTTACTCTGAAACTGGGTTCAAAAGCCAGTTTTAAAAGATTTTCCCTTCTCTTGTATAACTATTCTTGGTTACATGCTTCTCAGGACTAGCATGATGTGCATTATCCAGGATCTGGGAGCCCAAGTCAAGTCACCTGTAATCCCTGAACTCTACATTTCCTTCTGACCACCCTCCCACCACTCTCACATTCTGAAACAGAGCCAAATGTTAGCCTATAAGGAGGAAGCTAAAAGCATTACAGCAACTTGTACAAACACCAGGAAATGACAGAAGCATCAACAGATAAGAGTCCTGGAAAAAAGTGAAAAAGACAGACATACAGGTCAAGGGAAATTTATGTATCACCAACAGGTGAAAACCAAAGCACCATAGGCCTATCCTTCATGGGACACACTCAGTGACTCCTCCACATGTAACTCTTTTCTCTTTCTCTCTCTCTCTCTCTCTTTTATATAAAAGAATCCATACCAGCCAGATGCAGTGGCTCACACCTGTAATTCCAGCACTATAGGAGGCTGAGGGGGAGGATTGTTCAAGGCCAGGAATTTAAGACCAGCCTGAGCAACATAGTGAGACCCCATCTCTACAAAATATTTAAATATTAGCCAGATGTGACAGCATGCACATGTAGTCCAGGGAGACTGAGGCAAGAGGATCACTTGAGCCCAGAAACTTGAGGCTGCATGAGCTATGATTGTACCACTGCACTCCAGCCTAGGCAGAAAGCAAGACAGTCTCTTGAAAGAAAAAAAAAAATTAGAGAGAGAGACAGGGATAGACAGTCCATGCATGTCAGTAATTTTCTCCATGTGGAAAAAGGCAGCAGTTAACTACTTTGACACCCAACCCACTGTATATTTAGGAAACTAACAAACTATATACCACATACACAGGCATATACACAAATATATTGTACAACAGTGGTATGGAATATTATAAACTTATTTATATGTATGAACATAAACATTCAGAATTCAGACAATACATTATTAAACACTGTAGATGTACATTATATAAGATAATATGCAATAAATTATGTATTATAAATCATATACATGATACCTGCTGTGATCTAAATGTCTATGTACTACCATAATTCATATGTTGAAACCTAATCCTCAATCTCCAATAGTATTAAGAAGTGGAACCTTTAGGAGGTGATTAGGTCATGAACGTGGAGCCCTCATGAATGGGATTGGTGCCCTTATAAAAGAAGTCTGAAGGAACCTGTTTGCCTCTTCTGCCACTGTGAGGACGTGGCCAGAAGGCGCTACCTATGAAGCGGAGAGCAAGCCTTCACCACACACCGAATCTGTCAACACCCTTGATTTTGGTCTCTCCAGTCTCTAGAACTGAAAGAGAATAAATCTCTGTTGTTTATAAATTACCCAGTTTAAGGTATTTTGTTATAGCCAACCGATGGGATGAATACAGATATTGGTACCAAAAAGTGGTGTTGCTATCACAAATGCCTAAAAGCGTGGAAGCAGCACTGCAAACAGGTAATGAGTAAAGGCTGGGAGAGTCTTGAAGTGAATGCTAGAAAAAGCCTACACTGCTATAAAAGGACTAGAAAAAGTGATTCTGGTGAGGGCTCAGAAGAAGAGAGCTGCAGAGAAAAACCTCAATCTTCTTAGAGATTACCTAAGAGGTCGTGATCAAAATGCTAGGCAGAAATACAGACGGTAAAGGCCATTCTGATGAAATCTGACAGAGGTGAGGAGCATGGTACTGGAAATGGAAGCAAAGGCCATCCAAGTTATAAAGAGGCAAAAAAATTGGTTGAATTGTGTCCATGTTCTGCTGTTTCTGTGTAAAGTAGAACTTATGAGAAGTGAAACAAGATATCTGGTGAAAGAAATATCCAAGGAGGTCAGGCGTTGTGGCTCACACCGGTAATCCCAGCACTTTGAGAGACTGAGGTGGGAGGATCACTTGAGTTCAGGAGTTTCAGACCACCCTGCACAACACAGTGAGACTTTGTTTCTACAAAATATAAACAACAACAAAATTAGCCAGGTGTGGTGGCACGTGTCTGTAGTCGCAGCTACTTGAGAGGCTGTGGTGGGAAGATTACTTGAGCCCAGGAGCCATGATCATGCCACTGCACTCCAGCCTGACTGATAGAGTGAGACACTGTCTCAAACAAAACAAAACAAAACTACAACAAAAAACCAGAAAAGAAAATTAAAGAAAAAGAATAAGCAAAGTGTTGAAGGTACAACACAGCTCCTCTCTAAATAGTAAAGATAGGAACTATTCAAAGACAAAATTTATAATCAAAAGGGAAGCAGAACTTAAAGATTTGGAAAATTCTCAGTCTGGCCACATTTTAAAGAATGAAAAGGCAAGTTCAGGAGAGAACACAAAGGGTGTGGCTAAGCAACCCTTTGATAAAGAGACTGTTATGGTTCTGTGGAAGCCAGGTGCTGTTCATCAACATGATGGAAGAATGGCCCCAGCTACATTTTGGAGATCACTGGGCTGCCCCTCTCATCACAGGCCCAGAGTGCCAAGACCTGGAGAACAGAATTATGTCAAACAAGGGCTCTTGGGCACATGTGGGACTCTGGCAGTTGCCGCCTAGCACTGCCTCAAGTCTCTGCCTCCCACATTCTGGCACAGTGCTCCTCGGCCACTCCACGTTGGTTGCTCTTCCAGTTAGCACAGGTGCTAAACCTTGGTGGTGTTTGTGTGGTGCCATCTCTACCCAAGCACAGAGTGCACAAGCAGCAGGGGCATGGCTACAGCCATCTAGACTTCAAAGGCTTCCTTGGAAAGCATTGAGGCCCAGGTAGAGTCCCTGCTTCAGCAATGCCCAGTGGAGCCATGGGAGTGCAGGCACCCAGAAAACTCAGAACTGTAGATCCAACCTGCATTCATCTCCAGCCTGGGAGAGTCATGAGTATGCCACTCCAACCCATAAGGGTTGTGCTCGGCAAAGACATGGGGGCTGGAATGCCTGCAAACTTGAGAGCCTAACCCTCACCCCAGTGTGTTGCAAAGGCAGGACACGGAATCTAAGAAGATTATTCACAAGCCTTAAGATTTAATGTTTGCCCTGTTTTGTTTTGGACTTATTGTGACTTGTACTCTTTTCTTCTTTCCCATTTCTCCCTTTCGAAAGAGGAATATCTACCTCGTGCCTATTCCACCACTGTAATTTCAAAATGCATAACTTGTTTGATTTCACAGGCTCACAACTGGAGAGAAATTTGCCTCAGGGTGAATCATACAATGACTCTCAGCCATATCTGATTTAGATATTTGGATGAGACTGGACTTTTGACTTGTGAGTTAATGCTTAAACAAGGTAAGCCTTTGGGGGATATTGGGATGGAATGCATGTATTTAGCATGTGAGAAGAATATTAATTTAGGAGATGAGAGGTGGCATACTATGGTCTCAATTTTTGTGTCCCTCTAAAATTCATATATTGAAACCTAATCCCCAATACAAGAGTATTAAGAAGTGGGGCCTTTAAGATGTGATTAGTAACCCTATATATGAGGCCTCAAGAAGGCCTGTCAACCCTCCCACCAGGTGAGGATGCAGCTAGGAGACAACATCTATGAACCAGAAAGCAAGCACTCACCCAATTCCAAATCTGCTGGTGCTTTCATCTTGGACTTGTGAGCAATACATTTCTGTTGTTTATCAATCACCCAGTCGAAGGTATTTGGTTATAGCCGCCCCAATGGAATAAGGCAATACCGTATGTACTTTATATTTCATATTTCTTTATGTGTATGAGTATACATTTTTCTTCCATTATCATCTGAAATGTTCTTGATACCTACTTAATGCCAATCACATCTTTACTGACATATTACAACTGCCTCTAGGTTGCAAAGCTCTGCCTAACGTAAAATGTTTCATGACTGTACACATTAGATCAGCAATAGAAAGCATCATATTTCCCTGCCTCCAAAGACTGCAGACTTAAATTTCTCAGGCATCTTAGCTTCTTTCACCTTTCCTGCAAAAATGATGCCATTTCTCTGTTATCTCCTGTATGTCTAACCTCACAATTTCAACTCTCACACATTCCTTAGAAAGCACAACTGATAACAAGACTCTTCTTCATAAGATTTTATTCCACAGAAATCTGAGTGAATACATTCTTTATCTTCACTTTACAGTGTCTAGTTGTTTTGGCTCATTTTTTGTTTTAATAATTTTAATTTTATTGGCACTCAGTGCCTTAAGATTTCTTAGTTCTTAAATTTTCCTCTAAAATCTTAAAATGTTTGCACTGTTGAAAATATTTTAAAGGATCAGTAACAAACTAAGATACTTGTTGAGAAATCATTCTCCAATCATCATTTTAGATGACCCTTTTATACATAACTAGTTTTTTAAAAGAGTGAAAACGGCCAGGTGTGTTGACTCACGCCTGTAATCCCAGCACTTTGGGAGGCCCAGGCAAGTGGATCACTGGAGGTCAGGAGTTCAAGATCAGCCTGGCCAACATGTCAAAACCCCGTCTCTACTAAAAATACAAAAATTAGGCATGGTGGCATGTGCCTGTAATCCTAGCTACTCAGGAGGCTGAGATAGGAGAATCACTTGAACTTGGGAGGTTGCAGTGAGCTGAGATTGTGCCACTGCACTCCAGCCTTGGTGACAAAGTGAGACTCTGTCTCAGAAAAAAAAAAAAAAAAAAGAGTTAAAAACAATGCAAAAACCATTATATTATGTAGGTAATACACATATGTCTCTATGTGATCCATGAATTACGCTCAAATTTATTTTTCTGAGGAGCTGTCTGTGCTCATCAGATCTGTTTGTTGATTCCTTTTGAAAATATAAATATATAATCTCATACAATACAATCCCATTTGATATAATATTTCTACAGAAAGGAACACAGCAATTGAATCCAAATTTTCTTTAGTTATGACCATTGCTTGTAAATGGATTTTTCCTATTTTGAGAGAATTAAATTCATAAGAGACTGCAAGCTGCACACAAGACAGTGAAATGTACCCAGGCAACCTGGAAATAGTTCCAAAGTGACTACTTCTGTACCATTTGTTAATAAAAATAAGCTATTATGACCAGTAGTGAGTGTGACACTGTGACTTCTACCCTCCAAGACCTCATTCTCCAAGTTAGATACAAACTAATAATATACATTCATAAAAGGAATAGAGCAATCAAGGGTTAAGTCTTATATGTCATAAACATTAGATTGAAGAAAGAAAAGATCAGTTGAGCTACAGTATATGGGAAATGCATCCCAGAAAAGGCGATATCTAAACGGATACTTGAAAATCCTGGGGTGTGCATAAGCTCAGTGGATAATCAACTGCAAAAACAAACACTTTATCTGCACTGAAAGAATGAATGTGCAGGGCAATGACAAAAGACAGGAAGCTAGTGTGGCACCTGCTGGAGAGAATGAGATGCACTTGACCAGGGAGGATGGGCGCTGCAGAAGTGTGAAATGGGAAAAGTTTATATTTAAGAAATAATTTTATGACGTTTTTCTTTCTTTATTATTAAAACATACCTCCTGAAAATATGTACGCCAATTGACTTTGCAGTAGTAGTAGCAAAGTAAGAGGAAGAGAGGAACAAGGAGAAAGAAGAGGAAAAGGAAGGGGAGGAAATCGGTGCAACCATTACTTGAACATTTTACTACTACTACTACTACTACTACTACTACTACTACTACTACTGATGATAATAATAATAATAATAATAATAATAATAATAACAACACTTCCTGAGGGTTCCTATGACCAGCACCCTCCTAAGCATTTCATATGCATGAATTAGGTGCCGTTTTATCATCACCATTTTGCGGGTGGAAATACTAAGGCATAGTAAAGCAATTTGCTGGAATAGAGTTATTAAGTGGTGGAACTGGAATTTAAGACACAAAGAGTTGACATCATTCTGCATTTTCTCATATCATTCAACTAAATTTCCACAGCAACTATACGTTTTATAAGTCATTATCTTCATTTAAAGAGGAGGAAACTGTGCTTTGGGGAAATGAAGTACCCTACTCATGGTCACATAATCTAGTATAAAGAGGATGACTGCTCACATTCACCTGATTCCAAAGCTTCAAAACAGTTAGAAGATATTAAGAAAGTGTGATTTGGATTCTTCCACAGGAAAGCAACATGATAATAGTGGTGCTTTATGAAGATGTCTGTGAAGGATAAATTAGGGGAGAGGTTGGAAAACCAGACTTATTTACCAAGAAGTTGTAGTTATAATGCCTAAAGAAATGAGCAATCAGGTGTAGCAGAGGTCATTTTGAGGCATCAAATGACAACATTTGGTAATAGTTTGGATAGAAGAGTTTGTATCATTGAGGGTTCTTAGTTGGAAGCAGCAGAAACAAATTCTGTCTGATTTGTGGGAAAAAAAATGAACTTACTGAAAGAGATGTGAATACTTATAGAATCTTGAAAGGACTGGAAACCAAGTTTGGAAGTTCAGCAGCTATGAACAATGTCTCAAATTGTAAGACAGAGGTCCTATCACTGCCAGTGACACACCAGTTTACACCCTCAATATTTCCAAGACAAGCCTCTGGCTGGCCACGCCATCAGTTCAGCTACCACTGCTTTTACTGGAAACTGGATGAAATTACTACAGTTGCAGCCACCAAACGCCAGAATAGTCAGGGAGGCACCTGATTCACAAGATCAAAATTTATCCGGCCTGAGCCAAGGTACAAAGAAGACTGGAAAGGCGTCTTCAGTTTTGATAATGGCTGAGGTCTCTCCTTCAAAAGGCAAGGGAGTCTTTAAAATATAGGAGAACCCAAAAGAATGAGAAATGTCTACCACCAAGTTAAAGTAGAAACATTTTGAAAGTTCATTTTGTATATTCACAGATTCTACCTCACATGAACATTTCCATAACATACCATAGAACACGCCTTTACTAAAGTAACTTGACAAGAGAAAAAAGGGCAGTCAACATATTCTCCTGAAGAGTATTGAAAAGGAGACAACTGTATCATTTGTGAATTCTTTAAAAAAGGCACTGAGATATAGAATTCAATCTGTTGCCACTTCTAAAAAGTAGCGGTTTTTAAATTCTTCCTCTGTGATTAAATGATCTTTTCTCTTATCTTGTCAAGAATATCTATATTACATGTATAAACAGATGTATGTCTACAATATATTCTTTATGCCCTAATATTCCTTGAATACCTAAAACCATTTGTTTTCCTAAAACAGTGTATCATAATGCTCAGTTCAGTTGAGCACTGGAATCCCACTTGTTTTGAGAAGGTTCTGAATAAAGGAAAAGAGACATTATCAGTGGTACTCTGATGTACTAGTAAACATTTTTTAGCATTTTCAATGGTTTTCTGTGTCTTAGTCAAGTGGTCTGCTTTCAAAAGCACTTGCATTAGTTAAGTTCGGGTCTAACTCACAAATGCATTGAGGGCAATTTGCTTTATCTTGAAGACTATATTAATTTGATGATTTTCCCTGAGTTTTGAGCATTACTAGCAACAAAAACCTAAAGGTCCTAAACAAACTACTGACTACAATTTTATATAAGATAAATTATAACTACGAGTCTAAACTTTGAACAATTTTTTTTTCAGTTTTTATTAAAATGTTAATTCTAATGTAACAGTTAAAAATATTTCAATTGCTTTTGTTTTGTTTTTGTTTTTTTGATACAGGGTCTCCTTCTAGATGCCTAGGCTAGATGTGGTGGTGCTGTCATGGATCACTGCAGCCTCCACCTCCCAGGCTCAAGCGTTCTTCCCGCCTCAACCTCCCAAGTTGCCAGGACTACAGACACATGCCACCAGTACCATCATGCCCAGCTAATTTTTTTCTTGTTTTTTTTTTTTTGGTAGAGATGGGGTTTCGCCATGTTGCTCAGGCTGGTCTTGAACTCCCAGGCTCAAGTAATCCGCTGCCTTGGCCGCCCAAAGTGCTGGTATTACAGGCGTGAGCCACCGCGCCTGGCCTATATTGTTTTCTGCTGTACATATCTGATGTGGAAATTTTCAGTTTTTAAAATTGATATGTAACATTGTATATATTTGTGATACAAGCATGCAATCTGTATTGATCAAATCAGGGTATTTAGGATATCTATCACCTCACACATTTATTTCTTTGTGTTAGGAACATTTCAAATGTTCTCTTCTAACTATTTTGAAATATAAAATAAATCATTGTTAATTATAGTCATCCTACTGTGCTATCAAACGCTAGAATGTATTCTTTCTCTCTAGCTGTGTGTTTGTACCCAATAACTAACCTGTCTTTATTTGCAATCCCACCCTTCCCAGACACTGGTAACCATCCTTCTATTCTCTACCTCCACTAGATCAAATTTTCTAGCTTCCACATATGAATGAGAACATGGAGTACTTGTCTTTCTGTACCTGGCTTAGTTCACTTAACATAATGACCTCCAGTTCCATCCGTATTGCCACAAATGACAAGATTTCATTTTTTATGGCTAAATAGTGTTCTGTTGTACATGCATTCCACATTTTGTTTATCTGTTCATCCATTGATGAATTCCTAAGTTGATTCTATACCTTAGCTACTGTGAATAGTGCTGATAAAAATGGGATGCGGATATCCCTTTGATGTACTGATTTCCTTTCCATTGGCTACATACCCAGTAGTGGGATTGCTGGATTATATATATATGGTGGTTCCATTTTAAGTTTCTGAGACACCTCCATATGTTTACCAAAATAGCTATACTAATTCACATTCCCATCAATAGTGTACAAGAGTTTCCTTCCTCCACTTCCTTGCCAGCACGCTATTTTTTTCATAATAGGCATTCTAATCAGGATGAGATAACATCTCACTGTGGTTTTGATTTGCATTTTCCTGATGATTAGAGAGATGCTGAGCATTTTTTCTTCTGTCTGTTGGCCATTTGTATGTCTTCTGTTGAGAAATGTCCGTTCAGAAGCTTAGCCAACTTTTAAATGGGATTATTTGTATTTTTGCTGTTGGTTGAGTTGGTTGTATATTCTGGATATTAGTCAGCTGTTACATGAATAGTTTGCGAATATTTTCTTCCATTCTATAGGTCGTCTACTCATTCTGTTGACTGTATCCTTTGCTGTGCCTAAGCTTTTTCGTTTGTCTACTTTTGGTTTTGTTGGCTGTCCTTTTGAGATCTTAGCCATAAAATCTTTGCCTGGACCAATGTCCTGAAGCATTTTCCTTATGTTTTCTTCTAGCACTTTTATAGTTTCAGGTCTTACATTTAAGTCTTTAGTCCACTTTGAATTGACTCTCTATATGGTGAAAGACAGGGGTCTAGTTTTATTCTTCTGCATATGAATATCCAGTGTTCCAAAGCACCATTTATTGAAGAGGGCATCCTTTCCCCAGTATATGTACTTGGTACTTTTGTCACCAAGATACCATACTGTTTTGGTTGCTACACCTTTGTATTATATTTTGAAGTCAGGTAGTGTGATGCCTCCAGCTTTGTTCTTTTTGCTCATTATTGCTTTGGGTATTCAGGGTCTTTTGTGGTTCCATATGAATTTTAGAATTGATGTTTCTACTTCTGTGAAGAATGTCATTGGTATTTTGATAGAGATTGCATTGAATCTGTAGATTGCTTCATGTAGTATGGTCATTTTAATATTAATTATTTTAATCCATGACTGTGAGATGTTTTTCCATTTGTTTCTGTCCTTTTCAATTACTTTCAAAAGGGTTTTGTAATTTTCATTGTAAAAGACTTTCACTTTGAGATCTGAGAGACCAAAATAGATGTCCCTTTGTCAACTAAGATGAATCCTAAGCTTAAGGATACAAAAGTTGCCTATGGTCTGAGGGTTCAGGGTTTGGCGTTCAGGGATCAGCTGGCATGGCAACTGCCTAAATTCCTATGGCTACAAGAAAAAACACACCTTTGCTAAATTCTCTAACAACAGGCAATATCAAACAAATTATCAGATTGCTTCCTAACTCTGATTTACAACCCAGGCCACTATAACTCTGATTGAAAAGAGAACTGGCTTTACACATGCTCTTTCCTGATAAACAACCGTAGACTTCAAGGCAGCTTCAACCAGCTTATAGAGGCTGCATACAAACTGTCTTTGTGTCCTATTGTTCACCTTCTCATGTAAAGAGCCAAATTCCATCTCCTTTTACTGCTATAACCCCACTCAAAAGTGATCAAGGGATGTATGTTAAATATGTTTACCCATTACACATGCACTCAACTTCCCTCACAAATATGTACAGCTGTCCCTCCAAACCTGCTGAATAATATGTCTACTTTGTGATACAGGCCCTGTGAGGTATAAAACCCAACCTGCCTTTTCCATCTTCGAAGGGAGGTTTGTAAACCGATATTGCCAATAAAGACCTCTTTTCTACTACTTAGCCTTTCTGGTGGTCTTTTGGATGATGACCTCTTTGGTCAAATTTAGGTATTTTTTAAATTTATTTTTGTAACTATTGTAAATGGGTTTGCTTTCCTGATTTCCTTTTTTGGCTACTTTGTTACTGGTATATAAACATGCTATTGATTTTTGTATGTTCATTTTGTATCCTGCAACTTTAAGGAATTTATCGGTTCTAAGAATTTTTGATAGAATTCTAAGGTTTGTCTATATATAAGATCACGTCATCTGCAAAGACGGACAATTTGACTTCCTCCTTTCCAATCTGGATGCTCTTTATTTCTTTTTCTTGCCTGATTGTTCTGAATAAGACTTCCACTACTGTCTTGAAAAGGAGTGGTGAAAGTGGGCATCCTTATCTTGTTCCAGTTCTTAAGAGTAAAGGCTTTCAGTTTTTCCCCATTTAGTATCATGTTAGTCATATATGTTTGTCATATTTGTTCTTTATTATATTGAGGTTTGTTCCTTCTATATCTAATTTGTTCAGAGTTTTTATCATGAAGGGATGTGAAACTTTATCAAATGGTTTTTTTCTGGATCTATTGAGATGATTGCATAATTTCTGTCCATTCTGTTGATGTGATGTATCACATTTATTGATTTATGTGTGTTGAACCATCCTGGAATCCCTGGGACAAATCCCACTTTGTCATGGAAGATTATCTTATTGATGTGCTGTTGGATTAATTTTGATAATATTTTGTTGGGGTTTTTTGCACATACGTTCATCAAGAATATGGCTTATAATTTTCTTTCTATGTTGTTGTTTCTTTGTCTGGTTTTGGTGTCAAGGGAATGCTGGCATTTTAGACTGGGTTAGGAAGAATTGCCTTCTCTTCAATTTTTTGGAATAGTTTGAGAAGATCTGGTGTTAGTTCTTCAAGTCTGGTATACTTCAGCAGTAAAGCCGTCAGGTATCGGGCTTTTCTTTGGCTGGAGACTGTTTGTTACTGATTCAATCTCATTTCTTGCTAATGGTCTGTTCAGGTTTCCTATTTCTTCTTGGTTCAATCTTGATAGGCTGTGTGTGTCCAGGAATTTGCCTGTTCCCTACAGATTTTCCAATTTTTTAGCATGTAGTGGTTCATAATAGTCTCCAATGATCCTTATTTCTGTGGTATCAGCGGTAATTTTCCTTCTTTGTTTCTGATTTTATTTATTTGAGTTTTCTCTTTTGTTCTCATGGTTAGTCTAACTAGTGATTTATTGCTCTTTATCTTTTCAAAAAAAACTTTTCTTTTTGTTGATTCTTTTTTTTTTACTTTCTTTTTTGTTTAGTTCTGCTCTGATATTTATTTCTTTCCTTCAACTAATTTTGGATTTGTTTTTTTTTCTTGCTTATCTAGTTCCTTGAGCTCCATCACTAGATTGTTTATTTGAAACTTTTTACTCTTTCGGTTTAGGCATTTATTGCTATAAATCTCCCTCTTGGCAGTGCTCTGACTGTATTCCATATGCTTGGTAAGTTGTTCTTCAATTTTCATTCGTTCTGAGACGTTTTTTAATTTCCTTCTTAATTTCTTCATTGACTCAGTGGTCATATAGGAGCATGCTATTTAATTCCCATTGTATTTGTATAGGTCCAAAGTGCCTCTTGGTATTGATTTCTAGTTGTGTTCCACTGTGGTCTGAGAAGGTACTTGATATAATTTGCTCAGTGTTTTTTTTTTCTTTTTTTTTCTTTTTTTGAAGCCTAATATATGGTCTTTCCTAGAGAATGTTCCATGTGCTGATGAGAAGATGTGTATTCTTCAGCTACTGGATGAAATATTATGTAAATATCTGCTAGATCCATTTGGTTTACATATAGTGCAGATTAAGTCCAATGTTACTTTGCTGATTTTCACTCTAGATGATCTTTCCAGTGCTAACAGTGAGGTGCTGAAGTCCCTAGCTAGTACTATATTGGAGTCTATCTGTTTAGCTCTAATAATATTTACTCTATATATCTGGATACTCCAGTACTGAGTGCATTTATATTTACAACTGTTACACCCTCGTGTAGAATTGATCCTTTTATCATTATATAATGGCCTTCTTTATCTCTTTTTATATATCTTTTAACTTAAAGGCTATTTGGTATAATATTATTATAGCTACTCTTGCACGCTTTTGATTTCTGTTTGTGTGAAATATTTTTTTCCATGCATTCACTTTCACTTTATGTGTGTCTACAGTTTCTCATAGGTGAAGCAAGTTTCTTGCAGGCAGTTTATAGTTAGGTCTTTTTTAAAATCCAATCAGCCCAGTCTACATCTTTTAATTGGGGAATTTAAACTGTTTACATTCAAGATTGCTATTGATAGATGAGGATATACTCCTGTCATTTTGTTAACTGTTTTCTGATTGTTTTGTATTTGCTTCATTCCTTTATTCCTCTTTCATTGTTTACCTTTACAAACTGGTGGGCTTTTTGTTGTGATAACATTTGGCTCCTTTCTCTTTCTCATTTGTATATCTGTAATACTAGTGAGTTGTATACTTTCATATGTTTTCATGTGGTAGATGTCATCCTTTTGCTTCCAGATAAAGGACTACCTTAATATTTCTTGAAGAGCTGGTCTAGTGGTGATGAATTGCCTCAGTTTTTGCTTGTTTGAAAAATAATTTATTTCTCCTATATTTTCGAAGGAGAAGTTTCATGAGTATCATGTTCTTAGCTGCCATTGTTTTTTCTTTCAATACTTTGAATATAGTATCTCATTCTCTTTAATTTGTAACGTTTCTGCTGAGAAATCCACTATTACTTTAATGGGGATTCCCTTACAGATGACTTGACACTTTTCTCTTGCTGTTTTTAGAATTCTCTCTTCGTGACTTTTGGCAGATTGACTATAATGTGCCTTGGAGAAGACCTTTCTGAATTGAATCAGTTTGGAGATTTTTGACCTTCCTTATTTGAGTATCTATATCTCTTGTAAGACTTGGGAATTTTTAGCCACCATTTTGTTAAACAGGTTTTCTATGCATTTGGCCATATCTTCTCCTTCTGGAACTAAAATTTGAGTATTTGGTTTATGGTGCCCAATATGTTATGTAGGCTTTCTTTATTCTTCTTTTGTCTTTTCTTAATTCTTACTTTGTTATTTCAAAAGACCTGTCTTCCAATTCAGAAATTCATTTTTCTGCTTGATCTAGTCTATTGTTGAAGTCTCAACTATACTTTTTATTCTCCTCTTTGATTTCTTCACTTCCAGGATTTCTGTTTGGTTCTTATGATATCTAGCCTTTGCTGAACTTCTCATTCAGATCATGACCTGTTTCCTTGATCTCTTTGTATTTTTATCAGTGTATTCCTATATCTCACTGAGTTTCTTTATTTTCTTTTATTTCTTTATTTATTTATGAGACAAGATCTCACACTATCACTCAGCTGGAGTGCAGTGGCGTGATCATGGCTTACTGCAGCCTCAACCTCCTGGGCTCAAGCAATCCTCCCACATCAGCCTCCCAAGTAGCTGGGACTACAGGTGTGTGCTACTATGGCTAATTTTTAAATTTTTTGTAGAGACAGGGTCTCATATGTTGCCCAGGCTGGTCTTTAACTCCTGGGCTCTAGTGATGCTCCTGCCTCAGTCTCCCAAAGTGCTCAGATTACAGACATGAGCCACCATGCCTTATTGAGTTTCTTTGCTATCATTACTTGGAATTATCTTTTAGGCATTTCATAGATTTCCTTTTTTGGGGTGTCTGCTATGGAAGAATTATTGTGAACCTTGGGAGGTGTCATGTTTCCTTGCTTTTTCACTTTTCTGTGCCCTTATCTTGATATCTGCATATCTAGTTTAACATTCACTCCTTCCAATTTTATGGATGGCTTTTTGGGGGAAAGACTTTTTCCTATAGATATAGCCATAGTGCTGGTTGGGTTGAGTGCTTAGGCTTTGATTCTGGGTGGCTGTGTTAGTATAGTGTGTTTATAATTTCTGTGACTCTATCAGCATTAGTGGTGTCTGTGAGTTCCTCAGTGGCTTGCGCTGTCATGAGACTTTGCTGGTAGTGGGCTTGGCAGGCTGGTCTCCAGGCACATTGGTGGTACATTTGAGTGAATGCCAATGGCGGCAGGCTGGGCAGGCCAGTCTCTGGGTGCCCAGGAGGCACATGAGCACCAGTGCACATGGGCCTATCTTTACACCCCTAGACAGCATGCATATGTATCGGTGGCAGCAAGAAGGGTGGGCATATTGTCAGGCCCCTGGACAGGAAGTATAGCCAGTAGTGCCAGTGAGTAAGGTGTGTCAATTCCCAGGCACCCAAATGACATGTTGAGTGCCAGCCACGGCAGGTGGGGTGGACCTGTCTTCAGGCTCCCTGATAGTGTATGCAGACACAAGTGATAGCAAGCTGGGTGGATCAATCCCCAGGCCCTTGGATAACACATTTTCACTGTTTATTTCATAATAAAGATGCAAACTAGCTAGAAGCATTACCAAGCAAGTTGGTTTTTTTTTTCTTTTTTTCTTTTTCTGTTTGAGACGGAGTCTCACTCTGTTGCCAGGCTGGAGTGCATGGCACGATCTCGGCTCACTACAACCTCCGCCTCCTGGGTTCAAGCAATTTTCCTGCCTCAGCCTCCTGAGTAGCTTGGACTACAGGCACATGCCACCACGCCCAGCTAATTTTTGTATTTTTAGTAGAGATGGGGTTTCACCATGTTGGCCAGGATGGTCTCGATCTCTTGACCTTGTGATCTGCCCGCCTCAGCCTCCCAGAGTGTTTATAGGATTACAGGTGTGAGCCACCGTGCCCGGCCTATAGTCTAATTATTACTTAGATTTCATCATTCCAGCTAAAAAAAAAGATTCATAATTTATTCAACAACATACTGATCATGTGCTATAAATACGGCTACTTATTTAGTTTTGCTTTTTGAATAAAGAAAGAGTTGATCCCTCTTATTGATACAAGCACTAATCAATTGATTGAGTTTAACAATCCCTGGAATTAGCCAGCCCCAGAGGATTTTTAAATTTGGCTTAACCTATCTACAACATCATGATTTCCCAATGTCTATGCTAGTTTTTAATCTCATTGCTCATATTTCTGTATAGTTTTCTCAATTTTTAAGCTTAGAATGATCTCTAAACTATACATCCTTCTAAAGAACTTGGAATCACTGTTTCACAAGGCCTTTATTGCCCATACCATAATTAGTTTATGATGATATTTTATTCATTCACTCACAGAACAAACAGTATTAAGTTTTAACTATACACAAAGTCCTGTGAAGAAAAAAAAAATAGGTCTTGCATTTTAAAGAGTAGATCTTAATCTACTAATTATGTAATTCATTACATGATTATGACAGTCATAGTGTTACAGAGGTGTACAGGATGTTATGAGACCATGTAAAATGGAAGCTCTGACACAGCTCCTCTTCAGTCTAGGTGACCTCAATGAGCCCTAGCCTCACCAGTCACTTATAGAGTCCATGGTCTCCTATTGTATTCACTCACATGTGTGGAAAACCAGGTGACCAAAACAGGGTAGGGGTAACTTTAATGAATACATACACAAAATAAATATGAACCAGTGTATAAACCAGTCTTTAAGTATACACCGTGATTTTCCCATCTAAAGAGAAAACTATTGTTAGACCATTTTTTCCTTGTAGGGAAAGTGAAACTGTCTCTGATTTTCCCTCTACCTCATCATTTTATCATTTCCATGTAATAACATGCATTATAATTCCAAAGCAACATGACAGGTGCTTTCATATGTGTTACCTTGTTTAATTATTTAAACTACTTAACCAAGGTAAAGTTGACATAAAGTACACATATTTAAAGTAGACAATTTGATAAACTTTGTTATATCAGTGTAACATTGAAATTACCAGATAGTGAACATACCCTTCATCCCAAAGAAACAAATCCATCACCTCTCATATTCCCCTGTACTCTTTCCCTTAGCTCCTTCCTACCTGCCAATTCCAGACAACCACTGATCTGCTTTTCCTCACCATAGATTAAACTGCACTTTCTAGAATTTTCTAAAAATGAATATGTACTCTTTTATGTGTAATGTCTTTCACTCAGCATAATTATTTTCAGATTCACCCATGTTGTAGCACATATCAGTATTTCATTCCTTGTTATTGCCAAATAATATCCTATTGTATGGATATGCCACAATTTGTGCATCCATCTGTTGATGGACATGTCAGTTATTTTCAGTTTTAGGTTATTCCAAATAAAGCTATTTTAGACATTTATATACAATTCATGGTATAGACATACTCAGGATTAGAATCGCTGGAATATATGACAGGTATTTAACATTTTTAAAAAATTGCCAGGCTGTTTTCCAAAGTGATTGTGGTATTATATGTTCTCATGAGCAGTGTATGAAACTTCCAGTTCCTTCAGATACTCACCAACACTGGGTACAGTAAATCATTTTAATATTAGCTATTTTAAAGGTGTACTTATTGATTTCTTACTCTACAAAAATGACATATAATCCCATGTTACAGATCAACAAAACTGAAGCTCTGCCAACATTTTCCCTCCAATGCAATAAATTACTAAAAGTTCCTTCAAAGTACACAAAATCATGCTCTAATATGAAAATATGAAACTTATAAAGTCAAAATTTTTATGTTAGCTAATATATAATTGAACTTCCTTTCTTTTTTTTTTTTTTTTTTTTTTTTGAGACGGAGTCTTGCTCTGTCGCCCAGGCTGGAGTGCAGTGGCGCAATCTCGGCTCACTGCAAGCTCCGCCTCCCGGGTTCACGCCATTCTCCTGCCTCAGCCTCCCCAGTAGCTGGGACTACAGGCACCCGCCACTGCGCCCGGCTAATTTTTTTCTATTTTTAGTAGAGACGGGGTTTCACCATGGTCTCGATCTCCTGACTTGTGATCCGCCCGCCTCGGCCTCCCAAAGTGCTGGGATTACAGGCGTGAGCCACCGCGCCCGGCTGAACTTCCTTTCTATAGATTTATGTCACTGTAAAATTAGCACACAAGTTAGTTTTAATCCCAAGCACAGACTAGAACATGAAATTGCATTAAAATGAAATATCTTATGTAAGGTCAGAAGGTCCAAATTTTAATACTATAATTCTATAGATGTAGGGAGGATGAGATACTGCTTTGGTGTTATTATTCAACATTAGTTAACACTGTGAACACTTCATATATCAATTAGTCTCAAATGTTGTTACAAATATTTATAGAGAATAATTGTATTCACTATTCAAAGTTTCGAAGATCAAACCTTGGCACAATTTGTGCTTGTGAAATTTGGTGACCATTATAAATAAGTCAACAGAAGTGGGAAGGAAATAATTTTGTATCTCAGTGACAGCAGCAGTCAGGAAAATTTCTAAGACCCAAGACATGACATTGTTGAAAAACTCAGGCAAAAAGACTAGGTTCATTTTCTATATGGAAACTTGCAACTCACAAATACCTGGACATAGCAATACTTGTGAAGAAAGCAATAACATGACGGAAACTAGACAGAAAAAATAATTCAAATTGACTTAGCAAGGTTTTAGTAAAATAACCAGTGTTAAAGTGCTGCCAATTTGAGGCCATTGCTTTAAAAAGCCAAACATTCCCCTAATGTTTGCTGGATCAAAGTGATATGATCACAAAATGCATTCAAAAGCATACACGGAAATGTCATGGCAAAATAGAGATAGCTACAAATCAGATTCTTTTTGGAAAAAACTTCACACTCTATCATGAAAAAAATGACAATCTGCAGATTATTAGAGCTGCCAAAATTGGAGAAAGTTCTTGTGGTTAAAATAAAAGCAAAATATGCATAAATATACAAGGGTAACAAAAGCCTATTTTTTGCTTGTCGGAGCACTATAATTTTATCTAAATGGTAGGTGTTTCTACAGAATAGAGAATGCAATCGCACTTAAAAAGACATCCAATTCTATACCTCATATATAGTAGTAATCTTTAAGCTGTTGACCAAAAAAAAATGTCCACAGGAAAAAATAAGAAGAGAAAATTTTTTTTTAATTATCCAAACTATAATAACCAAAGAAACACTTCATCTGTTCCCTGGTCTTCCTTCAGATAAATTTGAGATACATTCTTCTTAAAGAAAACAAAAGCTACTAACAAGAATTGATTTGTTCTAAGATACTGTGTGCCCTAAATCTCACATTCTGTAAAGAATATCACAGCTATCTTTTCCATGTGTGTTCTGTGGGAAGAGGTATAAACATTATTTGGCTTGCACAATTTGGTTTCTTACATTGATATGGGAGCAATGTTCAAAATAATCATGTGCATGAACAGTGGGTATTTCTTATTCAAATAGGAAGAGATGAACACAAGTTTTTTGGTTTTTTCCTTAAAGATTTTATAAAATGAAGCTAGTCTCCAAAACTCTTCTACATAACTCTATTGAATAAACAGTGGATTTTAAAGGCTTCACAGCTGCTGTTTACCCACAGAAAAGGAAATACACAATTTGTTAATTAGAATTTTTTTCTTAAATATATACTATTATTTTTATTCCATGGACAGGTGTATCTTTGCACTAATGTTAAAATTAAGGAGAGAAAATGGAGGCAAGCTAGGGTAATACTTTTTCTGAACATGGCGATTCATGAGCTGTGTTCTGAATTTACTAAGATCCAATGTTTTCCCTAACACAAGCAGATCTTTACTGTGGCCATTTTAAATCAAGCGTATTAGCCGTGTGCAAGGCTCTGCTGTGTACGGTGATTAAGTCTGTTTCATTGCCATAGAATGCAGATGTATTATTAAGTATTTTAAGTTCAAATCTCACCTATAATTTTAGGTTACAATGCTGATTCTATAAAAGGAAGCTCAGAATTTTTAAAAGGTATTTTAGACTATTTTTGAGTTTTTATTTTATTCATACAAAACAAGGGCCATGATTTATAATGCACATTATTTAGCAGAGTATACTTTATTATATAAAATTATTATATTCTTTTTAAAGTATAAAATATGCAATAATTATTATAAATATACATGTAAATTTGTGAAGTAAACAAAGACAAATAGAAATATAAAGTACTCTTGTCCCTAAATAACATCTATAAATTATCAGGGGTTTTTTTTTGGGGGGGGGGTTGGCAATTCCTTTCATTCCCCTTCTACATACACACTCTTTAGAAATTTACAATAATTGTGTAAATAAAATGTTGTACAGTGATTTACTTATTTATTTAAAACATAGATTTTCATCAGGCTATACTGTACATTCCTAATGGATATAAACAATTTACAAAGCATACTGAGCTTCTATCTGACTTCTTGATGGAATACATATTTGAAAGGCAAAGAGCTCACACACACAGGCTCATTCTCTCTCTCTCCCCTCTGCCCCTTCTTATCCTTCCCTTTCCTCCCCTCTTATAACCCTCCCCCACGCTCCCTATATATATGTATCAGTCTGTCTGGTGACTAAGTCTTTGCTGCTGTATTTTATTTTGAGTTGTTTTCTTGAGGAAATCTCAAAAACAGAAGCCAAAAGATAGAATCAAAGGTCTGATCACAGTTGTAACCCTCCCAATATTGATAAATTCTTCTAATTTATAATACTAGCAGCAATGTGTGAGTTCATAAACATCCCTACAGACTCACTAAAAATCAGATTTATGCTTTTTAGCGATTTAATAATTTAGTAGATGGACAGCAGTACACACCCTGGTTTTAATTTACATTTCTATAATATTACTAAGTTGAACATTTTTCCTTTCACATTTACTATTCGTGTTTTCATTTATACCAGCATTTGTTTTCATTCTCTGAACATCTGTCCTTTGAATATTACTCTTAAACATTTTCATTAATTGTCTAAATGACATCAGTATCAATTTTCTAGTCACTAAATGGATCAATAGTTCATCAAACTACTAAATTTATTAAGATTCTAAACATAGAGAAATCCAGAAAATGTCACATCCTAAACCCCATTGCTTTTGTCTCTTTGTATATATTTGAAGTACATATTTATTTATATACACTTATTTAATTACATTCAGTATCTTTTATATACTAAATGTCATCCTGTCATTGAATCTAAAGGAGCTATAGGGAAAGTTTATCTTCCTTTGTATTCTTACCTCAATTTTGCAAGAACGTGTTTTAAATAATTCATGTTCCCATTATATGCTCACCTAATTTTCACATAATAAACACTATTAAACATTTATGAAAGCTTTAATTAAACATTGTTTTTTCTTCGACATAAGTAGTATTATTGTAACTTAGAGGATGAGTAAACATTTTGGTGACTCTAAGCTTGAAATGAATCAGTCTGAAATTGCTTTCAAATCAGAGTTCTTTTCTACCGTAAAATTGTAGCAAAACTGACCAACTAAGGAATAATGATAAATACAACAATGTGCAATATTCCCCAATTCCAGATATTAAAACAAACATGTAAGACTCAGAATGAAAAATGTTCTAGAATGCTCATCATTAAAAATTTTTGGACATTTTTATGTCCAAAAATATAAGAAATAGTCTGTGGACTATGCATTTGAGTTATAAATCAACTTTCAATGTGTTTAAGCATTGCAGTTGACTGCCTATTGGCAGATAGGCAAAAGGGACAAAGTTTACAAAGGAAGGCAAGCAAAATAAACATAATTTACTAAGATCACTTTAAATGTATCAGCTGGTCATATCAGTATATGTGTCTCTTCTTTAGTTATAAATGCTATACTCTTCTTTCATCTATTGATATATAAATACCAGTGATACTCATATTTGTAATACTCTTCTAAACAAGCAAATGATTTATCTCACTAAATGACATCTCCCATTGGATTACATGGTACATTGTGTTGGCATGAATTAGTTTGTTAGGTAAATAACCTTAAATATGAAATAGCAATCAACAAGTATGCATAAAAATTATGTAAATATGCATGATGCAGTTTCCTGAATTGAGTGATTCTAGGTTCTCTATCTTATTTTTTCTATCTTAGGTTAAACTCCCTAACTCTGGAATTTGGAAATTAGTATGAATGTTTAATCATAACAATATCAAAATTTTTAAATTATCACTTTATTGACTCCTTTTTGTTTCTGGTGGAAGATCCAAAACTTGTCTATTAAAATTTTTGATGTAGAGCTAAAAATTCCTATAGTTCCTGAAATAGGAAAATTGATTGTTTTGAAGAAATGTCTGGGTTAATGACATTAAGTTGGTAGTCATCGGTCTATAAATGATATTTAATGTCATGAGACTGAATGAGATCCCCAACAATAACTGCAAACAGATAAGCAGACTAAGTGCTCACCTTTCAGGGATTCCAAAATTAAAAGGTATGAAAAATGTGGAGGAACAAGGGAGCCACAGGCCTCTAGGAAGATACATGTCTCTAATGCTCTGGATAGGTCAAGTAAGATGAAGGCCAAACACTAACCCACTGATATAGTAACTTAAAGGTCACTGTTTAACCTGACCAGAGTTCTAGGGGAATGGTGAGGGCAAGAGTTTGATTTAAGTATGTTTAGGAGTTAATTAAAGGAGAATTAGAGACAACAAGGGTAGACATGTTGAGTTGCACTGCAAAGGGAAATGAAGAATGGCACAGAAGCTAGAAGGGTAAGGGAGGTTAACAGATGTGAGAGTTTTTATTGTTATTTGTTTTTTAAGACAAATGAAAATTTATAACAATTAATTCTTTATAAAGTTCCTAGATAACATAAAACCTTAATCCAATTTAAAGCTCTAATGAGGGAGGCCATTAAGAAATGATGACTAAGGCTAAATGGAAGAAAGTATTGTTGCCTAGAAAACTTTGGACCCTCCATTAGACCAGACCTATGATAAAAGGTAATTTACAGGCACTCTAACTACATATCAAAAGCAACAGCCAAGTGTTCTTTTCCCTTTTCTAAATGATAACTTGGGTAAAGGGAACTAGCCTGAGGGACTAATTCAAGAACAGTGAATATGCAAAGCCGTAACAAAAGGTCTTTTAGGAGGATATCAGTATGCCTTGTAAACAAATCGTGTGTTAAGTGATGGATTAAAATCTCTTTGGTAATAATTGATCAGATGCAATAAGTTTAAATCAATAAAACAGAGCAATAGGAATTATGTTATTATCTGTCACTGGTTCAATTTGTTGTCTAAAACGTACTGTTAGGAATTGTTTAAACATCTGTTTGAAGTATCAGAATTGTACTATTAGAGCATGTGAAACATGTAAATATCATCTGATTCTGCTCTAACCAGACCCTTACACCAAACCATCACTGAGTGACAGGGTTTTCCGGAACACCCTAAAACTTTTATAAAAGGGGGCTGATGATAACGGGTAATTAATTCAAACTACCCAAGGGGGCCACAATCAGTTGGTGCAGACCCTTCGTCCTCTTGGGCCCAGGGAACCTGGAAGCATGTGCACTGTTGCAGACACACACACCACCACAGGAGCTGCTACTGACCGTAGCTTTCCTGTCCCTCCACCCCAACCCGCCCAGGTACCATGACTTACAAGTGGTGCCCATAAAGTGGAACAGATTACAAATGTACTACCATTTATATTGTATTTCTTTTTCAAGATGAACATGATTTTGAGGTAATCAGTGGTTAATACCAACATCCTGGTGAAATACAGACACAAAATCATCCCCTATAACTTAAGCTAGACCCAACCCTTATATACCAGGAATTCAATCAGCTGCAACTGTAACTACAGAACTCAATGCCATATAAATCTCACTACATATCGAAACTTCAGGCATTCCAGAAACCATCTTGAAGATGTATGTATATTTAAATATAAAGGATTGGCCTCAGAATATTTCCAAGTTGTGAAGATGTCAACAGAAATTTTAACAATTAAAATGGACAAATATCAGCTTTCCTCTTTGGGAAAATTTTATGTTTCTGCAGACATGTCTGAAATGAAAATTTGCCCCTATATTTTTTTCTTTGAGAATTGCACTTTTCTGACAGCAATATGCAGTTCCACGCAGTTCCACCCACTTCCCACTGCTTTTCAGACTCGTGTGGCAGAAGCGCCACCAAAATACACATACATATTCATAAGCTGTCTGAAGCATTAATTCCACACATGGCAATGTATACTTGCATCTGTGGTTGGAGCTTCTAATTTGCAAAAGCAAATATAATGTGTCTAAAAATCTTGATGAGTGAGCCTTTCAAATTCAAGCCCAGAACATTAAGGATCCATGTATACATAATTTCAAGCAGCAATAGGCTAAAGTCCTCTGACTACCTAATATAATTCTCTCCAAGTCAGTGTCACTGTATGAATATGATTATTGCCCATGTTAATTTCTCTAATTTACTTCTTACATCTATTTCAGGTTATAAATATTCATAATTGTAGTCCTCTGGTAGTATCCCCCCACCACTAGTCTAAACTAAATTGTACTTGCTATAATATAAATCTATTTTTTCCCATTCTAATTTATGAAATGGCTGAGAAAAATGGCTTGCAATATCTTTTCAGAATAAAAATATAACCCAACCTTTTTTATTCAGTGTACAATGAGCTATTGGAGGAAATCTTGATTCACAAAAAAATTCAATAATCTTCCACATCACTGATTCTTTTTCTTTTCTTTTAAATAATAATCTCATCAGTAGTTGAGCTGTCGTACCCCCTCTGTCCTTGAGTTCTAATTTTGCTGCAGGAGCGTAAAAGAGCTCATCTCACTTTTACTCCTCTTTCTTGGGTGGGAGTACCTCCACGATTTGGCAGCTGCTTAAGTCAAGAAAATCCCTGCTTTGCTAATTCAGAATTCTTAAGCAAAGAAATTTGCACATACTAAGTGTTGGACAAATAAAGAATTAAAGGATTGGCATCAACCTAAAAGTACTAAAATAGTATGCAAGAATCAAAGTTGTAGACTTGCTAATTTCTTGGCAAATTTCAATATGACAAAAGTCATTAAAAGGTGAAAACCTCAGTTAAACAAGTAATTGTTTTAACATGGTTAAATAAGTGATATTTTAATGAACTGACTCTGTAAATCTTGGTGAAAGAAAACAAATTGCTTCCCTACTAATATTTTGGAAAAGATAACAAATTACTTTACTTGCATTTTGATTTTTCATTTATTTGTGCTGATTTTATTAATCATTCCAGTGGTTCAAAACAGACACCTGAAATTGCTCAGGGATTCCTGGGGAAAGCATACTGCCATTGTTAAAGTTTTGTTATTTACAGCACAGATTTTCTTCTAAAAGGCTGCAATAGCAAGGATTAAAAATGTTTATTAAATAATCTTGCAAATGAACATAAAATCTTTAGAAGCCAAACACTGCTCTTTGGCAGCACTGCACTCTCTTACAGAGTGTCTTTGGGGGAGCTATTTAACTACAAATAGTTTTATCTTCCAGGAAGACCCAAACTACTTATGTAGATCCGATCCTCATTATTTGCCAATTCCTTATTTGCAAATTCATCTACTTGCTAAAATGTATTTATGACAGCAAAATAAATACTGCGGTGCTTTCGAGGTCATTTGCAGACATGCACAGAGTGACAAAAAAAATGAGCTGCCCAATGTGCGCATTCCCAGCTTACACTGCCTTCTTGTTTCAGTTCTCATGCTCTCAACAGTGTTCTTTTCATGGTCTATTTAATGCCACATTTTTTGCATTTTGTGCTTCTTCTTGGTGATCATGCTGCTCGAAAGGAGCCCCAAGCATAGTGCTGAAGTGCCGTCTAGTGTTCCTAAGTGCAAGAAGGCTGTTATGTGTCTCACAGAGAAAATACATGTGTTAGATAAACTCACTTCAGGCATGAGTTTGACCGCTATTGACCATGAGTAGATTAAATAAGGTGTCTCTAAAACAGAAACACATATAAATGAGATTATGTATAGATCGTTCAGAAAAATGTGACAAGAGCCTCACAGGAACTAACCCACCCTGTATTTCTCCCAGGAGAAATGGTTCAGCATTTGCTAACTAAGATGATGCGACAGAACAGAACTTCCACAAACAATAAGCATCAACTGTATGTCTCCAATCAACTTGGCTGTGATATCCCATTCCAAGGAGAGCCGCCACTGGTTGCATAGAGGCACGCTTCCATTTGTTTAACACTCTGTTCCTCCATGTGTCCATTTCTATTTCATTAAAACCTGTGTTCTAGACCGTGGGGTTTTATTGGTGGGTTAACTCTGATTTGCAACAGACAAAAAAACTCTTATGGATTCACCACAATAACTTTGGGCCTAATAATGAAATTTTTGACTGAAATCTAAATTCCTAAAATCACTACTTTTTGCTTTTCAACTCTACATGCAGGAAAATATTTGACTTGCTTTACCTTATGAAACCTAAAAGTAAAATTGTGAACACCACAGACTACACATAGACATGCTAATGTCAAATTACAGGGAAAAAAAAATGTGTGTGTTTTGTTATTTGATTTTTTTGAAATGAGTGTCTTCAACAATTTTATAAATCTTTCCCTGGACAGCTATAATGTGACCACCTTTAGGTTGTGACATCCCTCTATTTTTTCAGTCACCTTGAAAAACAGTCCAGTCCCTCATCCCTTTCCTTCTATCTCCACACTTGGTCCCTTCATGATAAGACCCCTGGCACCAATCCTCCCTATTTAAAATAAAATTACTATATGGCATATACATCTTAAACTTTAAAACACTTTTAATTTGAGAGTTTCAAGTAATGCAGTAAAAACGCTAGTGTAATATTTTGTCTATTTAACTGTCAGAACCTGTATCAGCCCATTAGTCAAGGTTCTCCAGAGAAAGGGGACCCGTGTGTGTGTGTGTGTGTGTGTGTGTGTGTGTGTGTGTGTGTGTGTGTAAATGTCTCATGCCATTGTAGAGACTGGAAAATCCAAAATCACAGGGCAGGCAAGCTAGCTAGAAACTCAGGCAGGAATTGGTGCTTCAATCTTGAGGCAAAACTTCTTTTCAGTTTGTGCTCTTGAGGTCTTCAACTGATTGATGAGGCCTCCCCACATTATCAAGGCTAATGATTCTACTTACAGCTTACTGAATGTGGATGTTAACCATACCTACAAAAAACCTTCACAGCAACACACAGATAAGTGTTTAATCAACAACTGGCCTCCACAGCCTGGCTAAGTTGACACTTGTAGCTAGCCATCACAGTACCTTAAACCATAAAATTGCCTCCAATGAACATGAATAAGCAGTAGGGAAAAAGAACGACTTGAGGCAACCGCCTTGATCTTAAATCCCAGCTATTTCACTAACTGTGGTTTTAAGAAAGTCAATTTTTTCTCTCTGAACCTTAGTATGCTTATTAGAAAACAAAACAAAACAAAAAACAAGTGGGGAGTATTAACACTTACCTTTTGGTGGTCTTACATGAATCACGTGAAGAGCTTAAGGCAATGAGTGGCAGTAACTATGCTATTAGGGTCTACATCTTTTATACCTGTAATCTCAGACATCAACACATTCCTGGCAAATAGTACATGTTTCATAAATGTCTGTGAAAGGAAGAAAGGAGTGAAGGAAGGAAGAAAGGAAGGGAGAGAGGGTGGGAAAGAGGGAAGGAGAGAATGAATAAATAAATGAAGAAATGAACGTAAAGCTACATTTCTGAAAAAAGAAAAAGTGACTCTACTTGAGACAACAGAAAAACCAAACAAGAATAAGTAATAGTCCCAGCTTTTAAGAAATTTAGACCTGACTAGTAAATAAGGCCAGTTTGCCAATAACCATAATACAAATAGATTAAGAAAGGAAGAAGGGAATACATCTAATGCACAAGGCAATTTAATAATTCTTGTGTAAGTTCAGATAAAAAGCACATTCTGAGACTACAAAGGCTCAAAAACAAACACATGATGTATGAGAACAGCCATCCAAAGATTTTGGCACCATAGTAGATGGACTAGATAGATCTAAATGTGGTTTTCTAGACCTGGATTACTTTACAAGTTCATTGATACGGACAGGAAGTTGCTAAATTTAAAACAAGGTAACAAAGTGACATCTTTAGAATGATACTATCAGAATGGAAGATGTAAAGGAGAACTGTAATTCAGTCAGTTGGAGCGACAGATGAAAGATTGGAACCTGAGGAATCTTCCAGTGTTTACATCAAATTATCCAAGGAAAAGAATCTTATCAGGTGACTCAATAAGATTTTCCCACAACCTGGATGGAATATCCTTCAAGATCAACCAGTTCCTTATGTTTCAATTCTGAGTCAATTGAGCAACTTTCCAGTTTCTGAATCTGCTTTGCAGACAACTTGCTGCAGAAAGGCAATATCCAAGAAAAGCACGTCACTTACTCTAAGTCAGTATACAGGCACTCCAGAACATAAAAATAATTTTGGGGGCTTACGAGCCTGAATTTGTCTTCTGGAAACTATAGCCACTGTAGTTTTATTTAAAAAATGAAGTTTCTAGAACTTAAAATCTGACAACCAGAAACTGCATTTCAATGAGCCAGTCATGAGACAGGCCAGGTCAAAGGCCACGCATGACTAGCCTCTATATACCCCTCTCAAATGGTAGTATTTGGGTCATACCTGAGTGTTGAGGGCTGAAAGGACCCACAGGCTTAAGGAAAAGGATGAAGGATAAGAAGTATTTCAGTGGGCAGAAATTATGAGTAGACCATTCCAGATGGAGGGAAAAACATAGCTAAGGTCCAAATATTGTGAAATACAATGTACATATGGACTAGAATAAACAACCCCATTTTGATGGCACATAAGGGTCATACTTAGAAAGGTCTAGCAAGAATATTTTAAGGTAAACTATGACCATTTGGGGAGATTTTAATTGACCACATTGGGAAATGATTTTTTTGTTTACTGACAATGAGAAGTCACCAAGTTTTAATTTTTTTAGCTAGTTAACATCAAAACTGTAACTCTATATTAGCATAATCAACTTGTTAAAAACATAGTTGGTACCTCTGAAGGAGCGAATGACCCATGAATTTCAACAGTTCAAGTAGGAGGTAATAATAATCCAAGCTGGAAACACAGCTGTTCTAATAAAAACAGAGGATAAGAACTTGAGACTCTAAGAAAAGGATAATTGTTGGGATTCACTGAGCATCTCATTGTATGTGAAAGGTGAGGGATGTGGAAAGGTTAACCCATACTCCACGGCTAGTAATTAGGAGTAAAATAATGATCTTTTGTTTTTCAATTATTTATATGCTGTTCTATAACTTTTGAACATCATTTTACATTAATGGTTAGATTGACTTAATATCATTATTTAACATCTGCAACTGGATTCACTTAAAGCCAAATTCAAAATGCCTAAACCCAATCTCTTTATCTTTCTTGCTATCCTGTAACAAATAGTGAGCTGAAGATTTTCCAGATGTTTCTACCACCCATAAAAACAAATGTATGTGGCCAGGCACGGTGACTCATGCCTATAATCCCAGCACTTTGGGAGGCTGAAGGGTGCGGATCACCTGAGGTCAGGAGTTTGAAACCAGCCTGGCCAACATGGTGAAACCCCATCTCTACTAAAAATACAAAAATTAGCCGGGCACGGTAGTTGGCACCTGTAATCCCAGCTACTGGGTGTCAGGCCTCTGAGCCCAAGCTAAGCCATCATATCCCCTGTGACCTGCATGTATACATCCAGATGGCCTGAAGTAACTGAAGAATCACAAAAGAAGTGAAAATGGCCTGCCTTAACTGATGACATTACCTTGTGAAATTTCTTCTCCTGGCTCATCCTGGCTCAAAAGCTCCCCAAGCACCTTGTGACCCCTACCCCTGCCTGCCAGAGAACAATCCCCTTTGACTGTAATTTTCCTTTACCTACCCAAATCTTATAAAACGGCCCCACCCCTACCTCCCTTCTCTGACTCTCTTTTCAGACTCAGCCCGCCTGCACCTAGGTGATTAAAAAGCTTTATTGCTCACACAAAGCCTGTTTGGTGGTCTCCTCACACAGACATGAGTGAAATTTGGTGCCGTGACTCAAATCGGGGGACTTTCCTTGGGAGATCAACCCCCTGTCCTGCTCTTTGCTCCTTGAGAAAGATCCACCTACGATCTCTGGTCCTCAGACAAACCAGCCGAAGGAACATCTCACCAATTTTAAATCAGGCCTCTCTTTACTCTCTTCTCCAACCTTTCACTATCCCTCAGCCTCTTTCTCCTTTCAATCTTGGCGCCACTTTTCAATCTCTTCCTTCTCCTAATTTCAGTTCCTTTCCTTTTCTGGTAGAGACAAAGGAGACACGTTTTATCTGTGGACCCAAAACCCCGGCGCCGGTCACGGACTCAGGAAGACAGTCTTCCCTTGGTGTTTAATCACGCGGGGACGTCTGCTTGATAATTCACCCACGTTTTAGAGGTGTCTGACCACGCGGGGATGCCTGCCTTGGTCCTTCACCCTTAGCGGCAAGCACCGCTTTTCTGGGGGGCAAGCACCCCCCACTTCTCTCCATGTCTCTATACCCCTTTTCCACTTTCCTGGGTGGCAAGCACCTCACATCTCTTCTCAACTTTCCTGGGGGGCAAGTACCCCCACCTCTTCTCTCCATGTCTCTACCCCTTTTCCACTTTCCTGGGGGGGCAAGCACCTCCCACCCCTTTCCCACTTTTCTGGGGGGCAAGTACCCCCCACCCCTTTTCTCCATGTCTCTACCCTCTCTTTTCTCTGGACTTGCCTCCTTCACTATGGGCAAACTTCCACCCTCCATTCCTCCTTCTTCTCCCTTAGCCTGTGCTCTCAAGAAGTTAAAACCTCTTCAACCCACACCTGACCTAAAACCTAAATGCCTTATTTTCTTCTGCAATGCCACTTGGCCCCAATACAAACTCGACAGTGGTTCCAAACAGCCAGAAAACGGCACTTTTGATTCTTCCATCCTATAAGATCTAGAAAATTCTTGTCGTAAAATGGGCAAACGGTCTGAAGTGCCTGACATCTAGGCATTTTTTTACACATTAGTCCCTCCCTAGTCTCTGTTCCTAGTGCAACTTGTCCCAAATCTTGCTTCTTTCCCTCCCGCCTGTCCCTTCAGTCCCAACCCTAAGAGTCTCTGAGTCTTTTGAATCTTCCCTTTCTATGGACCCATCTGACCTCTCCCCTCCTCCCCAGGCTGCTCCTCGCCAGGCCAAGCTAGGTCCCAATTTTTCCTCAGCCTCTGCTCCCCCACCCTATAATCCTTCTATCACCTCCCCTCCTCACACCCAGTCTGGTTTACAGTTTCGTTCTGCGACTAGCCCTCCCCCACCTGCCCAACAATTTCCTCTTTAAAAGGTGACTGGAGCTAAAGACATAGTCAAGGTTAATGCCCCTTTTTCTTTATCCCACCTCTCCCAAATTAGTTAGCGTTTAGGCTGTTTGTCATCAAATATAAAAACCCAGTCCAGTTCATGGCCTTTTGGCAGCAACCCTGAGACGCTTTACAGCCCTAGACCCTGAAAGGTCAGAAGGCCATCTTATTCTCAATATGCATTTTATTTTATTACTCAGTCTGCTCCTGACATTAAATAAAGCCCCCAAAATTAAATTCCAGCCCCCAAACCTCACAACAGGACTTAATTAACCTCTCCTTCAAGGTATACAATAATACAGTAGAGGCAGTCAAGTAGCAATGTATTTCTGAGTTGCAATTCCTTGCCTCCACTGTGAGACAAACCCCAGCCACATCTCCAGCACACAAGAATTCCAAACGCCTGAACCACAGCTGCCAGGGGTTCCTCCAGAACCTCCTCCCCCAGGAGCTTGCTACAAGTGCCAGAAATCTGGCCACTGGACCAAGGAATGCCTGCAGCCCGGGATACCTCCTAAGCCATGTCCCATCTGTGCGGGAACCCACTGGAAATCGGACTGTCCAACTCGCCCAGCAGCCACTCCCAGACCCCCTGGAACTCTGGCCCAAGGTTCTCTGACTGACTCCTTCCCAGAGCTTCTTGGCTTAGCAGCTGAAGACTGACGCTGCCCAATTGCCTCAGAAGCCTACAGGACCACCACAGATGCTTTGGGTAACTCTTACAGTGGAGGGTAGGTTGGTCCCCTTCTTAATCAATACGGAGGCTACCCACTCCACATTACCTTCTTTTCAAGGGCCCGTTTCGCTTGCCTCCATAACTGTTGTGGGTATTGACGACCAGGCTTCTAAACCTCTTAAAACTCCCCAACTCTGGCACCAACTTGGACAACATTCTTTTATGCACTCCTTTTTAATTATCCCCACCTGCCCAGCTCCCTTATTAGGTCAAGACATTTTAAATAAATTATCTGCTTCCCTGACTATTGCTGGGCTACAGCCACACCTCATTGCCACCTTTTCCCCCAGTTCAAAGCCTCCTTCACATCCTCCTCTTGTATCTCCCCCACCTTAAACCACAAGTATAGGACACCTCTACTCCCTCCTTGGTGACCAATCATGCACCCCTTACCATCCTATTAAAACCTAATCACCCTTACCCCACTCAACGCCAATATCCCATCCCACAGCACGCTTTAAAAAGATTAAAGACCGTTACCACTCGCCTGCTACAGCATGGGCTTCTAAACCCATAAACGCTCCTTACAACTCCCCCATTTTACCTGTCCAAAAACCGGACAAGTCTTACAAGTTGGTTCAGGATCTGCACCTTATCAACCAAATTGTTTTGCCTATCCACCCCATGGTGCTAAACTCATATACTCTCCTATCCTCAATACCTCCCTCCACAACCCATTATTCTGTTCTGGATCTCAAACATGCTTTCTTTACTATTCCTTTGCACCCTTCATCCCAGCCTCTCTTTGCTTTCACTTGGACTGACCCTGACACCCATCAGGCTCAACAAATTACCTGGGCCGTATGGCCGAAAGGCTTCACAGACAGCCTCCATTTCTTTCAAGTCTTTCCATTTCTCCATTTCAGTCAAGCCCAAATTTCTTCCTCATCTGTTTACCTATCTTGGCATAATTCTCATAAAAACACACGAGCTGTCCCTGCTGATTGTGTCCGACTAATCTCCCAAACCCCAATGCCTTCTGCAAAACAACAACTCCTTTCCTTCCTAGGCATGGTTAGTGCAGTCAGAATTCTTACACAAGAGCTGGGACTGCGCCCTGTAGCCTTTTTATCCAAACAACTTGACCTTACTGTTTTAGCCTAGCCCTCATATCTGCGTGTGGTGGCTGCTTTTGCCTTAATATTTTTAGCGGCCCTCAAAATCACAAACTATGCTCAACTCACTCTCTACAGTTCTCATAACTTCTAAAATCTATTTTCTCCCTCCCACCTGATGCATATATTTTCTGCTCCCCAGCTCCTTCAGCTATACTCACTCTGCTGAGTCTCCCACAGTTACCATTGTTCCTGGCCTGGACTTCAATCCAGCCTCCCACATTATTCCTGATACCACACCTGACCCCCATGACTCTATCTCTGTGATCCACCTGACATTCACTCCATTTCCCCATATTTCCTTCTTTCCTGTTCCTCACCCTTAACACCCTTGGTTTATCGATGGCAGTTCCACCAGGCCTAATTGCCACTCACCAAAAAAGGAAGGGTATGCTATAGTATCTTCCACATCTATCATTGAGGCTACCGCTCTGCCCCCCTCTACTACCTCTCAGCAAGCCAAACTCATTGCCCTAACTCGGGCCCTCATTATTGCAAAAGGACTACACATCAATATTTACACTGACTGTAAATACACCTTCCATATCCTGCACCAGCATGCTGTTATACAGGCTGAAAGAGGTTTCTTCACTACGCAAGGGTCCTCCATCATTAATGTCTCTTTAATAAAAACACTTCTCAAAGCCACTTTACTTCCAAAGGAAGCTGGAGTCATTCACTGCAAAAGCCATCAAAAGGCATCAGATGTCATTGCTCAGGGCAACACTTACTTACGCTGATAAAGTAGCTAAAAAAGCAGCCATCAAAAGGCATCAGATCCCACCACTCAGGACAATGCTTATGCTGATAAGGTAGCTAAAAAAGCAGCTAGCATTCCAACTTCTATCCCTCACGGCAGTTTTTCTCCTTCTCATCTACCCACTCCTACCTACTCCCCCACTAAAACTTCCCCCTATCAATCTCTTCCCACACAAGGCAAATGGTTCTTAGACCAAGGAAAATATCTCCTTCCAGCCTCACAGGCCCATTCTATTGTCATCATTTCATAACCTCTTCCATGTAGGTTACAAACCACTAGCCTGCCTCTTAGAACCTCTCATTTCCTTTCCATCCATCGTGGAAATCTGTCCTTAAGGAAATCACTTCTCAGTGTTCCATCTGCTATTCTACTACTCCTCAGGGACTGTTCAGGCCCCCCACCCTTCCCTACACATCAAGCTCAGGGATTTGCCCCTGCCCAGGACTGGCAAATTGACTTTACTCACAGGCCTCAAGTCAGGAAACTAAAACACCTCTTGGTCTGGGTAGACACTTTCACTGGATGAGAAGAGGCCTTTCCCACAGGGTCTGAAAAGGCCATAGTGGTCATTTCTTCTCTTTTGTAAGTATAATTCCTCAGTTTGGCCTTCCCACCTCTGTATAGTCTGATAACGGATCAGCCTCTATTAGTCAAATCACCCAAGCAGTTTCTCAGGCTCTTGGTATCCAGTGAACTAATGGTCTTTTTAAAACATACCTCACCAAACTCAGCCACCAACTTAAAAAGGACTGGACAATACTTTTAAGACTTTGCCTTCTCAGAATTCAGACCTGTCCTCAGAATGCTACAGGGTACAGACTATTTGAGCTCCTGTACGGATGCTCCTTTTTATTAGGCCCCAGTCTCATTCCAGACACCAGACCAACTTGGACTGCACCCCAAAAAACTTGTCATCCCTACTATCTTCTATCTAGTCATACTCCTATTCACCGTTCTCAACTACTCATAAATGCCCTGCTCTTGTTTACACTGCTGGATTACACTGTTTTTCCAAGTCATCACAGCTGATAGATATCTCCTGGTGCTATCCCCTTAACTCTTAAAGTAAATAAATAATCTTTGCTGGCAGGGCTATGAGGAACCTCCTTAGGCACTCTCTAATTGGATGCCGTGGGTCCTCCCAATTCTTAGTCCTTTAATACCTGTTTTTCTCCTTCTCTTATTCCGTTTAGTTTTTCGATTTATAGAAAACCATATCCATGCCATCACCAATAATTTTATACGACAAATGTTTCTTCTAACAACCCCACAATATCACCCCTTACCACAAAATCTTCCTTCAGCTTAATCTCTCCCACTGTAGGTTCCCACGCCGCCCCTAATCCTGCTTGAAGCAGCCCTGAGAAACATCGCCCATTATCTCTCCGTACCACCCCCAAAAATTTTCACCGCCGCAACACTTTACCACTATTTCATTTTATTTTTCTTATTAATATAAGAAGACAGGAATGTCAGGCTTCTGAGCTCAAGCTAGGCCATCATATCCCCTGTGACCTGCAGGTATACATCCAGATGGCCTGAAGCAACTGAAGATCCACAAAAGTGAAAATGGCCTGTTCCTGCCTTAACTGATGACATTACCTTGTGAAATTCCTTCTCCTGGCTCATCCTGGCTCAAAAGCTCCCCCACTGAGCACCTTGTGACACCCTACCCCTGCCTGCCAGAGAACAACCCCCTTTGACTGTAATTTTCCTTTACCTACCCAAATCTTATAAAACGGACCCACCCCTATCTCCCTTCTCTGACTCTCTTTTCGGACTCAGCCTGCCTGCACCCAGGTAATTAAAAAGCCTTATTGCTCACACAAAGCCTGTTTGGTGGTCTCTTCACAGGGACGGGGGAGAAACTGGGGAGGCTGAGGCAGCAGAATTGCTTGAACTTGGAAGGCGAAGGTTGCAATGAGCCGAGATCATGCCATTGCACTCCAGCCTGGGCAACAAGAGCAAAACTAAAAAAAAATATATATATATATATATATATATATATGCAAAAGGCAAGAGAACAATCTAACAACATTGCTATACAAGATTCACAAGAGTAAACTGTTCAAAAAGCAATGTTCCGCAGCTAGTAAATCTAGCACTTTTAGTCCTTTCTTGAGAGCTGACACAGATACCAAGAATCATAACAGTTGCCTGACTTTTCTTATGTCAGGTGTCTAACCCATGAACATGTCCAATGCCTCTTCTTTCCAGAACCTGGTCTCAACAAAGCAATATTTAGAAAACAACAGGAGCATTAGACTATCAAAAAGTAATTCACCAGTAGTACAAGAAGCCCAAATATGCCTCCTTGTGCTACTTTATCCATACACAATCCGGAAAAAAAAAAAAAAAAAAATGTATCCTAATGTTTAAAATAGAGTTACCACAGTAACAAAGTGAACAGTTAAGAAGCAATGAACTTAATCAATGCAAGTCATTGTTAGAAAGATTATCCCTTGAGATAAACCTCTCAGTGCTAAGATTATTGCTATTTATCTGAAGTATTTTCTGAAAAGCTAAGAATAACTGACTGAGGGCTTCAGATCAATGAGGTGTTTTTTGGTTTTTTTTTTCTCCTTTCAGTGAGCTAAAACTCCCAGTAGACCTAAGCTGTACTTTTAATCATGACATTAATCGATAACAATTACACCCAAGAGAATGCCATCATAGGTTTCCCAGGAAATCTCATAGGGCTTAAAGTGCTAAATTGTAGAAATAGTCAATATTATGTGTTATTAAAATAGAATTCAGGTTGGTTTCTTCCTATTTCCCTACAGCAGAATTATGGTGCTCTAGACCTAGAAATGTTGGTATAGTGTTTCTCAAATTTTAATAGGCTTAAGAATAACATGGATATCTTGTTAGACTATAGATTATCATCCAGTTGGTCTGCAGTGTGGCCTCTGATCTGCATTTCTACCACCTCCTAGGTATTGACCATGCTGCTATTAATAGTAAGCAGGGAACACCTGCAGTAGCAAGATGCACACACATTGGCTGAGGGATACTAAGAGGGATTTGACCATAACAGAGAGATTTTACTTCTAGATATTTCATCCTAAGTTGTCCTCCTTGCAAAATAACAGAGAAAAATGGCAATACTTAACTTACTTCAAAGAGCAGCATTTTCTAAATGCATTACAAAAAAAGAAAATCAATTATCTGGGATATCAATAGGTGTTGCCAGAAAAATAGAATGCTAATAGAAAGCTGAATGAATGGTCATACAACTGAGCTAAATGAAATTAAGTCATAACAATGGCTAATAGTTGTTGAGCACTTACTATGGGCCAAGAATTGTTCTAAATCCATAATGTAGAATAACTCCTTTAATCTTCACAGCATCTCTATGAGGTGGGAACTAGAGCATTGCATTTTTCAGATGTGGAAAGATAGGCAAGAAGAGGTTTAAAAACTTGTCCAAGTTCACAGTGCTAGTGAGCTGATGGGTGGTAGAGCCAAGAACCAGGATTCAACCCTTGGCAGGCTGCCTCCAGAGCATGGCCTCTGCTCTCTAGAACATAAGCACTTTTCATTATTAACAGAAAGTGTGATTCACCACAAAGTGATGTAAGTACTTGTAAGTTGCCAATGAAGGGAAATATGCAATGAGGAGGAGAAAAGAAAACTTAAGTTATGGCAAGACAGAGCATGAGAACAAGCCAGAGAAGGGAAAAACAAGAAAGTGGAAGTAATTGTTAATGAAATAATAAATGTAGAAGAGTGTACTGTAGTAGCGGAGACATCACCCACCCAGACATAGATGCGCTAAACAGATCAATCTGCTTGGCAAATAAATGTCCAGGAGAGGAAAGCAAGGCAAGACCCGGATCTCATCAACCACTGGAGGACACAATTTATTTCCACCAAATATACTGAAAAGCTCTCAATCACAAGAGCCATGATTATTCTTATGTTAAATATGCAATTTACAGATTATCCGGGCCCATTGCTGGGTCTCTTTCTTCTTCCTACAGGATGGATTGGATATTTTGCTTCTAACTAGCAACTTTGTGAAAGTGAGTAAGGACAATTCAGTTTATTTTGATCTCATTCTGAGATTGGGCAATAAGCTCGGGAGAAGGAGATTATGCTGTGAAACTGATTAAAATACAACCTTATTAATCCTAGATTTCAATGAACCCTCTGCCTGGCATTCAGGTTGCTGGAGGAAAAAAATACACCAGGTAGATCCAGTCTGAAATATGTAGTCTGAATCAGAAAACAGCCAGTGCATTATGCAGATTACATTACAGGTCAGGCAGAACGATAAATAAACAAAGTAGCTGTTTGGTTAGATGAGCATTGGAAAATGGTTCAGACTGTTCAAGCAAGTATTAAAACAAAAAGCTAACCTTGAAAACTCCTGAAGTATGCAGATTCCTGAAACATTCTACTGAAAACTTAAATGAAAGAAAAAGCTTAACTGGAGACAAAGCACTGCCTGTAAGCATCCTGAAGGCATCAGATTTGCAAATGTATTTACAGGCACCAAAACAGACATACTTTTGCAACTGAAACAAGAGAGGTCCTTTGGTCTCAAAGATTGAAATGTTACAAAAACGTGCCAGGAATACATTGAATATGTTACGGATTCAGTTCAGACCACAACAATAAAAACAATAAAACCATATTGTCGCAATATGGCAAGTCACACAAATTTTCAGGTTTCCCAATGCATATAAAAGCTATGCTTACCCTATACTGTAGTCAATTAAGTCTGCAATAGCATTATGTCTAAAAAAAAGTCCACATGCCTTAAAGAAAAAAATACTTTATTGCTAAAAAATGCTGACAATCGTCTCCAGTGATCTCTTGACAGGGGATGATTTCAGGGTGAAACTGTTCCACCTCAGATCATCAGGCTGTTATGAGAATCTAATGCCACGGATCTAACAGAAGGCCAGAAAGCAGAGCTCAGACGGTAATGCTCACTGGCCCACCACTCAACTCCTATGGTGTCTATGGTTTGAGGTTTGGGGATTCTTGATCTAAGTCTTCAGGGAGTCCTAATCTCTTTGCCAGTGGAGAATCTAGTCTCGATACTGATGGCTGCTGATTGATCAGAGTGGTGATTGCTGAAGGCTGAGGTGGCTGTGTCAATCTCCTCTTTTTTTTTTTTCAATTGAGACAGGGTTGCACTCCATGGCTCAGGCTGGAGTGCACTGGCAATTTCTTGGCTCACTGCAACCTCTGCCGCCCAGGCTCAAGTGATCCTCCCACCTCAGCCTCCCAAGTAGCTGGGACTACCGGTGTATGCCACCATGCCTGGCTAATTTTTGTATTTTTTTGTAGAGATGGGGTTTCACCATCTCATTGTCCATGCTGGTCTCACACTTCTTGAGCTCAAGTGATCCACCCACCTCAGCCTCCCAAAGTGCTGAGATTACAGATATAAGCCACCACACCAAGCCAATTTCTTTTATTTTCTTTCTTTTTTCTTTTTATTTTTTTGAGACAGAGTCTTGCTCTATCTCCCAGGCTGGAATGCTGAGGCATGATCTCGGCTCACTGAAACCTCCACCTCCTGGGTTCAAGCACTTCTCGTGCCTTAGCCTCCCGAGTCGCTAGGATTACAGGCGTGTGCCACCAAGACTGGCTAATTTTTGTACTTCTAGTATAGACGGGATTTCACCATGTTGGTCAGGCTGGTCTCAAACTCCTGGCTTTAAGTGATTCGCCCGCCTTGGCCTCCCAAAGTGCTAGAGTTACAGGAGTGAGCCACCGTGCCTGGCCCCAGCCAATTTCTTAATGTAAGACAACAATGATGTTTGCTGCATCAATTGACTCTTCATGAAAGATTTCTCTGTAGCATGTGATGCTGTTTGATGGCATTTTACCCACAGTAGAATGTCTTTCAAAATTGGAGTCAATCCTCTCAAATCCTGCCACTGCTTTATTAATTAAGTTTATGTAAAACCCTAAATCCTTTGTTGTCATTTGAATAACGTTAACGGAATCTTCACCAGCAGTAGATTCTATCAAAAGAAATGACTCTATTTTTCATCCGTAAGAAGCTGTTAGTCATCCATTCAAGTTTAATCATTAGATTGCAGCAATTCAGTCCTACTTTCAGGCTCTACATTTTTTTTTTTTTTTTTTTTTTTTTTTTTTTTTTTTTTGAGACGGGAGTTTTGCTCTTGTCGCCCATGCTGGAGTACAATAGTGTTGTCTCAGCTCACTACCACCTCTGCCTCCTGGGTTCAAGCAATTCTCCTGCCTCAGCTTCCCAAGTAGCTGGGATTACAGGCGCCTGCCACCACACTCAGCTAGTTTTTGTATTTTTTGTAGAGATGGAGTTTCACCATGTTGGCCAGGATGATCTCGAACTCCTGACCTCAGGCAATCTGCCCATCTTGGCCTCCCCAAGTGCTAGAATTACAGGCGTGAACCACCTTCAGGTTCTACTTCTAATTCTAGTTCTCTTGATAGTTTAACCACATCTGCAGTTACTTCCTCTACTGAAGTCCTGAACCCATCAAAGTCATCCATAAGTGTTGAAATCAACTTCTTCCAAACTCCTCTTAATGTTACGGTTTTAACCACCTCTGATGAATCATGAAGATTCTTAATGGCATTTAGAATGGTGATTCCTATCCAAAATGTTTTCAATTTACTTTGCCCAGATCTATCAGAGAAATCACCTTATCAATGGCAGCTGTAGCCTTATGAAATATATTTCTTAAATAATAACACGTGAAAGTTGAAATTACTCCCTGATCCATGGGCTGCAGAATGGAGTTCTATTAGCAGCTATGAAAACATTTAACTCTGGTCCATTTCCACCAGAGTTCTTGGGTGACCAGGCGCATTGTCAATGAAAAACAACATTTTGAAAGGAATCTTTTTTTTTCTGAATGGTAAGTCTTAACAGTGGCTTAAAATATTCAGAAACCACGCTGCAAACAGATGTGCTGTTACACAGGTTTTATTCCATTTATGGAGCACAGACAATAGATTTATCATAAATCTTAAAGGCCCTAGGATTTTCAGAATGGCCAATGAGCACTGGCCTCAACTTAAAGTCACCAGCTGCTTAGCCCCTAACAAGGGAGTCAGCCTCTGGTTTGAGGCTTTGAAGCCAGGCATTGACTTCTCCTCTCCAGCTGTGAAAGTCCTAGATGCTTCTTCCAATAGAAGGATGTTTTGTCTTCATTGAAAAATTGTTATTTAGTGAAGCCACCTTCATCAATGATCTTAGCTAGATCTTCTGGATAACTTGCTGCTGCTTCTACATCAGCACTTGCTGCTACAACTTGCCCTTTTATGGCTTCTTTCTATAAACCTTATGAAACAAACTCTGTTAGCTTTCAGCTTTTCTTCTGTAGGTTCCTCACCTCTCTCAGCATTCACAGAATTGAAGAACATTAAGACCTTGCTCTGGATTAGGTTTTGGCTTAAGGGAATGTTGGGGCTGCTTTGATCTTCTATCCAGACCACTAAAACTTTCTCCCTATCAGCAATAAGGCTGTTTTGTTTTCTTATCATTTGTGTGTTCACTGGAGTAGCACTTTTAATTTCCTTCAATAACTTTTCCTTGGCACTCACAGTTTGGCTAAGTGTTTGGCACAAGAGGCCACACCTTACTAAGCTTAATCATTTATAGCTTTTGATTTACAATGAAAGACATGTGATTCTTCTTTTTTTTTTAGACAGAGTCTCTGAAAGTGCAGTGGTGCGATCTCGGCTCACTACAAGCTCTGCCTCCCGGGTTCATGCCATTCTCCTGCCTCAGCCTCCCAAGGAGCTGGGACTACAAGGCGTCCACCACCGCGTCTGGCTAATTTTTTGTATTTTTAGTAGAGACGGGGTTTCACCGCATTAGCCAGGATGGTTTTGATCTCCTCACCTCGTGATCCACTCTCCTCCACCTCCCAAAAGAGCTGGGATTACAGGTGTGAGACACCACACATTGCTGTGATTCTTCCTTTCACTTGACACTTAGAAGCCAGTGTAGAGTTATTAATTGGCTTAATTTGAATATTGTTGTTTATCAGGGAATAGAGAGGCCTAAAGAGAGGTAGTGAGATGAGGGAACGGCCAGTGGATGAACCAGTCAGAACACACACACTTAAGTTTGCTGCCTTATATGGGCACAATTTTTGGTATATCAAAACAATTACAGAAGTAATTACAAAAATCACTCATCACAGATCACCGTAAAAATATAATAAAAGTTTGAAATATTGTGATAATTACCAAAACATGACACAGAGACTTGAAGTGAACATGTGCTGTTGGAAAAATGGCACCAATAGACATGCTTGATGCAACGTTGCCACAAACCTTGAATTGAAAAAAAAAAAAAAAAAAAAAACACAATCTGCAAAGGACAATCAAGTGAACAGCAATATACAGATGTGTGCCTGTATGTATTCTTCGCCGTCACCTCAGCACCTCTAATGTCAGGTTTTAAGGTAATGCAATCTAATTTTCTTATGCTAATAGTTCAATCTACATTTACAAACTTTTCAAATATTTTATCTAAATGTTTTCTATCAGCATGCTCCTTTTTATAAGAATCCTTCATTGTTCCAAGACACAAATCATATCCCTTTGAATTCCAGATGAAAACATTTTAGGCCTATTTAGGATTTATTTCAATAGATATGTATACACATGTAAAGCAGTTTCAATGTTATATAAAAATACACTTCATTGGTCTTATTGTAGTGACATTAACTTGGCACTCAAGAAGATGCTTCCAGGTGGCAGGCACCTGCTCTGGCTTTAAAATGCCAACCTCAAAACCTATAGTCAGGCACCAAAATGGGGAAGTGCAACAAACTACGTATTTCAGCACCTAGCAGTTTTGGCAGCTCATTTGGAACTGGTTATTGCCAGCTGGGCATTTTGCCATTTCCTTGAGGCAAAATTAAAGTGGAAGATGCAAGGGTTTTATTGTAATTTTCCACCACATATTTATATCATTATGGGTTTTGTGCTGCTCTAGTCCCCACACAGTCTCACTGAATATCTTCTTATTATGTCACTGAGATTTGAAGCAAATACAGGATGATGCAGTGAAAACAAGTGGGCACTGTGTATAGTAAATGATTGCTGAAGATAACACTATGCTTATCAGAATGGGCTACATCATTTGCAGGGCCCCTTGTTCACAAAGCAGAGGAAAAGTGCCATTAAAGGTACTAAAATATCAAGTGTTTTCCTTTCTTCCGCAGCTTCCCCTCAGCCTGCCATGGTGTTATTTGCTACTTGATGTTGACATCCTTCAGGCACAGGGATATCTGCACAATAAATGCAGACCTTCCAGAGTTCTACCCCACATGCCCACCCACCGCTCACATAAACTGCCCACTGGCTAGCAGATGAGTTCTCTCTCCTTCCAGCTGCCAGAGCAATGCTCTGTGCACCACCCAGGAGAGGTGAGCTGGGCATCTCCCTTTCCACACACAACTCTACTACGCAAGCCCACAAGCAGAAGAATGACCCCCAGGAGCACTACAGTCCCTACACGAGGATGCATTAGGTATCTAGTTCAGAAATCAGAAGTTTGCCCCACTGAGGCACCACGGTGGCACTCCTAGAAGTTATGGTCACATCAATGCTCTGTTCTAAGACCTGTGGGGCTCTTGCTTCAGACCCTGACCCTCTCTGCCAGGGGCTGAGGACAGCAGCAATTGTTGCGCAGGATCAGGGAAGGAGGCCAGATTGGGCTTGTGATCCTCAGTGGTGGGGAAGCCAGAACTGGACAACAGCACAAATGGTCACCTGAACTAAGGCTTCAAGTCTTGGGCATGCTCCACTATCCCACCAGACTTCACTTATAAAACATAAATACAAATATAAAATCAAGGATTTCAAGACAGGAAATTCAGAGCATTACACCCCAAACAATTGTTCTCATCACTGAGTAATGAAGCCAGTCCTGATGCCTAAGAACCCAAGGCCTGTGCCCACTTCTTTAGCACATGTACTAAAATTGGACAATAGAGAGATTAGCATCGTACCTACACAAGGATGGCATACAAATTTGTTATGTGTTTCATATTTTTATTTTATATAACTAAATACACACACACACACACACACACACACACACACACACCCCCAAAACAGAACACATAAAACTTGGGAAATCTGGATTGAGTGCCCATATCAATATCTTAGCTATGAATCTAAACTAGAGTTTTGCAAAATGTCATTGAGAAAAACATGCAGAGTTACAAAGGATATCTTTGTATTATGTCTTACAACTCCATATTTTAATTACCACTGCTAAAAAAAAGACCCAAGGCCTATTAAAAGGACACATACAACATACAGGAAATCAATAGCAAAACTACCTATACCTAGATATAACCAGAACACTAAATTGAATATAATTTGACTTTAATATGTAAAAGAGCAATCCTTAAAATAACTTGCTTGAATACAAAATCTGCAAACACTATGTTCACCATGTTATTCCTCCTGTCAGAAGGAAAGTGTTCAGTTATTGTAGTTCATTTTCACACTGCTATAAAGAAATACCCAGACTTGGGTAATTTACAAAGGAAAGAGCTTCTGCATGTCTAGGGAGGCCTCAGGAAACTTACAATCATGGCGGAAGGTGAAGGGGAAGCAGGCACCTTCTTCACAAGGAGGCAGGAGGAGAAGTGAGAGTGCAGGAAAAAGTTCTATGTATAAAACCATCAGGTCTTGTGAGAATTCACTCACTATCAGGAGAACAGCATGGGGGAAACTGGCTCCATGATCCAATCACTTCCCTCCCTCCATGCATGGGAATTACAATTTGAGATGAGATTTGGGTGGGGACACAGAGCCAAACCATATCAGTTATATTTTTTGTTAAAACTTACCTCATCTAGCCAGGCATGGTGGTTCACACCTGTAATCCCAGCACTTTGGGAGGCCGAGGCAGGTGGATCACCTGAGGTCAGGAGTTCTTGACTAGCCTGGCCTACATGGTGAAATCCTAGTCTCCACTAAAAATACAAAAAATTAGCCAGGCATGATGCCACATGCCTGTAATCCCAGCTACTCAGGAGGCTGAGGTAGGAGAATTGCTTGAACCCTGGAGGCGGAGGTTGCAGTGAGCTGAGATCATGCCATTGCACCCCATCCTGGGCAACAGGAGCGAAACTCTGTCTCAAACAAACAAACGAAAAAAACTTCTCTCATCTATTTAAGATAAAATGAAAATATGCATTCTAGAAACCACAAAAATACTCTGGAAACAAGTGTCTATGCGAAAGCATATCTTTATTTATAAAAAAAGGAGACAATTGTATGTGGAAAAGCCCAAAATCAACTTTAAAATGTTAAATTCTTGAATATAGAAAACTGATCTACATACATTTTCAACTGGAAGTACATATTTGATGCTGGTACAGTTGCTTAAATTTTATATACAAAAGACAAAACATCTTGCCCATCAGATGGTGAAACATCACAAACGTAATAGGGAAAATCTGAATTCTTCAGGCTGACTTCCCAGAGGACCTGAGCCAGACAAGAATTCTATGCTGCTCTTTAGGATTGTGTATTGCAAGTAGATGACCAAATGAGATTATTCTCACTACAGTTCTAGGGAGAGGGAGAGGGTAAGGCCAAATCTGTAGGGCCGCAGAGACAGACACTACCCAAAGAGCACCTATTTCTACTTAAACTGTTAGATGAGGTAATGGAAAAAACTTGCTTAATACCACAGGGCCTAGCACATTCGAAACACTCAACAGGTATTAGCAATTAATATCAACAATGTCAGCATGCTTGCACTCTGACCTGTTAAGGGAACACTGACTCTCAATGTAAATTACACATCCAATTACTATAGCTACCATTTCTTGCTCTGTCAGATGATGTTCATAGCCAAGATCAACCCACCTTTTGGTTCCAGCCAGGACTTTGCAGAGACCTGAACTGTATAAACAAAAAAAAAAGTTAGGGATCAAATTAGTTTTGCCAGGGCTAACTCTGTACCTCTGGGTAAACACTGAGCTGTTCATTAGCAAAATGGAATTTGAATTTCAAAGATGAATGAATATTCATTTACTTTGGGTAATTACATACTAAGGTATTCAAAATATATTTGTTGAATGAAAGACTGAATTAATGAATGGATATGTGCAGACTTCTCTCCAACCCAACTTTTTCTATTTAGCTGGTAAATAGAAAACTATTTTCTCTTTACCAGCTAAACTCCCTTGCAGCTTCATTTTAAAGTTAAAATATCAAAGTAGTAGAGAAGGAACCACAAATAAAACAGGTATTTTGCTCAGGACCACACTTGACTATATTGTCTGTCCCACTACATAATTAATCATTGCCAACCCCAGTCAAATGTGGGTATGGCAACAACACTGTGTCAGGGTTTGCCAGGTGTGGCAAATTACTGCATCTTCCTCTTTCCAAGTTTCAGCCTGGAGTCTAGCAAAAAGCACTTAAGAACCTCCCAAGGCAGGGATCCTGACTACACCAGTGTACTAAGGAACTGGGCTTTTTCCCTGCCTGGTCGGGGGAACTCAAAGTTCTGAATAGCTAACCTCTTATGCCTGCATGTGCTCCAACTGCAGTCTGCATACCTGACTTTGATGCACTTTTTCAAAGGTATATGCAAAACCCTCTCCACTCAGCTTAGGCTCAGATCCCAGGCTGGCTGCTTGCCCTGTCTCAATGATTCCCTGCTGCCTCCATTGCTGGCACCGACACAAATGCAGCTTTGTATCTACTCACTACAAAAACCTTGAATCTGTTCTCTTCTCTCACTGATTCCTTAGCACTCGAAGCTAAGCTAATTATATTTTATGCAATTTAATTAACTATATGCAAAAATTTTAATGACTAAGCAAAATATAGAAAAGAGCCAACTTGAACTATATCACCACATAAACAGTGTAAAGGATGGTTTAATATTTAAATAAGTAGGCCGGGCGCGGTGGCTCAAGCCTGTAATCCCAGCACTTTGGGAGGCCGAGACGGGCGGATCACAAGGTCAGGAGATCGAGACCATCCTGGCTAACACGGTGAAACCCCGTCTCTACTAAAAAATACAAAAAACTAGCCGGGCGAGGTGGCGGGCGCCTGCAGTCTCAGCTACTCAGGAGGCTGAGACAGGAGAATGGCGTAAACCCGGGGGGCGGAGCTTGCAGTGAGCTGAGATCCGGCCACTGCACTCCAGCCTGGGCGACAGAGCGAGACTCCGTCTCAAAAAAAAAAAATATTTAAATAAGTGCCAGTCTAAAGGAAGATGACAGAATGCACGTATTAACATAGATGAACAAACCCAAAGTGTTTTGTGTTTATTCTCATTTTCTAAATTGTGTCATTAAAATCAACTGTGGTTAATTCAGATCTATTTGAGAGGTTTCTCACTGACTTTAAAATGAAAAGCCTTCTTTAAAAAGTGCACCAAATGACCTTTTAATCATCAAGGAAAAAAAAAATTCCACAGTTGACTGCACACTACAACAGTAAAGAATTAATCTTGTTATGGCAAGACTACCATTAGAAACATCTAAATTATTTAAGATAAATTAAACATAAGATAATTCGTTATTTCTTTCTATTCCTCTAGTAAATCATAGTTAACACGAATCCTGTAGAGAGTCTCATGATTTATATCCTTCCAGCATATTCTCACCTTTCCATTCCAGACGATCAAAATGTCCCTAGAGGGAAATTGTTGAGAGCAACATGGAAAACATGACAGTGAGGCGGAAAATCCAGGTTTAAAATACATGCCTTTGGCACAAACTCGTGAAAAAACAAAACGAAACGTGGGAGAAATTTATTGATAGTAGTCTAACCATTATGAGATCCTGGAACAATTTACAGAACTATGCAATGGAACATTCACTGAGGATTCAGCTTAACACATCTTGTAACATCCACCCTTTCCGGATAGTGGAACATGTCTCCTTGTCTCAAGGTTCTTCCTAAGTGACTATTAAGAATGTATACACTTTAAAAGTCTAAGTAGATGCATAGTCCACGAAACACTTCCAGCTGTGCTTCTCAAATAGCACAATTCCAGCCCCATGTTTATTTTCCAGTAAACTACAGAAATCATAATGGCATTTATGTCTACCAGTTTAAATGTAGTATCTCTTCTTTACATATTAATAATACTCATTTCTTCATTAGCTTAAGACATTCTTGCTACCTTCAATATAGCTATAAGCAAAGGGAGCATTTCGATAAACAGCTTAGTCATGTCAGGCCGGGTGTGGTGGCTCAAGCCTGTAATCCCAACACTTCAGGATACTGAGGTGGGCGGATCACAAAGTCAGGAGATGGAGACCATCCTGGCCAACATGGTGAAACCCTGACTCTACTAAAAATACAAAAATTAGCTGGGCATGGTGGCACGTGCCTGTAATCCCAGCTACTCGGGAGGCTGAGGCAGAAGAATCACATGAACCAGGGAGTCGGAGGTTGCAGTGAGCCGAGATCTCGCCACTGCAATCCAGTCTGGACAACAGAGCGAGACAGAGAGACTCCGTCTCAAAAAATAAATAAATAAATAAATAACAGCTTAGTCATGTCAATAGCTCATTAAAACTCTTCTTAGAAGCCTTTTATCAGCAGTTCTGGGAAATCGGTCCAGAAAGAAAACCAGGCTTCCTGAGCTACCAACAATGAACAATAAAGCAAATAACTATGTGCCACACATTCAGGAATGACAACAGACACATGGTGGTAGTGAGATGATTTCACTGTTTTTAAAAATGTTTTATTGTTATTTAAATCTATTGTTATTATAGTTAAGAGAAAAATTGTTACCATAAATGCAACATTTAAATAAACTGGAGAGTTATTTGCTTTTTAAGTTCTCATGATATGAAGTCCAATATGTGAACTTCGTTTAATTTTCTATTATCCTTAAGTGCTAGGTGACCTTTTTCTCTTAAAATATAGCCTCAGCCATATCATGACGAATCACCAGAAGTTTACATTTACTCTGACTTTGTACCTCTTTGGTTTTAGGGTGTCTTTAGCTTCACTGACAGTTTTATATTTCAATGGATCGTAAAAGCTGTCATCCAGGATATTGTGTCCTCGATGTTGTAAATAATCTATTTTATGTGACCCTATGATTACTAAAAAATGGTTCCCACATATTGAAATGCCCTCAAATTCCTGGAATTCTAAGAGACTATATTTTCTCTGTTGCTTCCTTCAGCAGAAAATAAAGGTAAACTACGTATATTTGTAGTATTTGGGGACCTACTAGGCCCCCAAAATGATTCATTTTAAATACATTTAGATAAAGATGACATATTAAGGCCTGAAGGATTACAACTAATTTTTTCAAATATATATTTATATACTTTACTTTTTATGTTGGCTTGAGCATTTTTGGAAGGTTGAGGACATGCTTCCTTGGGTCATCTTTGAAAGTATGTTTCTTTCAAGTTTACATACCTGGTATCTGTGAAATTTTGAACGAACATAAATGTTCTTCACAAGAACTACAGTGGGCTTCTGCCAAATCAAAATGAGGGCAGGCTGTGAGTGATCAGAGGCCCACTGGCACATAAACATATGTAACCTTTTAATAATGCCTTCTCCCAACTAAGCCAAGCACAAGGATGTGTGGCAAACTGACACATTTTGACTTTTGCAAAGATTTCAAAAAACATCCAGATTTCTTCACTGAAAGGTCCCCTATCACTCTGAAGACGACCCTCTGAAAAGCTGTGAACATTGGCTTTCACTAACTCACACCACAAGGGAAAAAGGAACAGTATAATAAGATTAAGAGGAAGGAGACTTATTTTTATTTAACAAATACATATCATTTGCTATATTATAGACACTGTTTTAAGTATCTGTAAGTATTGGTTCAATAATCCTCGTGACCTCTAACTTTATGGTGACCTCTAACTTTATGGTTAGGTATCATTATGTAACCTCTATTTTACAAATGACAATACAGAGGACAGGGAGATGAGGTAACCTGCCGGAGATCACTGGGCTTGTTAACTTCTAGGCCAGGATTTGAACCCAAGCAGCGAGACTCCAGAGTCATGCTCACAAGTGCCTTATCCTGCCTCTGCCAGCCACTGCTTCCCTAATTCTTCTTATAAATTCCACCCAAAAATCCAATAAAGAAAGAAAAGAAAACATTGTGATTACAAAGGAAAATAAAATTGTATAGCTTTGCCATTTTTTCTTCTCAGTTAAAGGCAACTATTTTTTCATTGAAAAAAGATTTGTCTTCTAAACACAAATGACAAAAACAGCAGGGAAGGAAATGCTATTTTCAAGTTTCTAGGAGGTTATCATAAACAATGAAGACAGAAAAACAAATTAAAGTTGTAAAAAAAAATGGCATTTGACAGTATTTCTTCTACCTTGCTGCCTATGACAATTTGACTGCACTGTGTTCAGTGGCTGTACAGAGCACCCTAGGGTGTGAAAATGAAAGATGACCACGCTTGGAAAGAAAAGAGAAGCATATTGTAAGCAAGTGTAAATGCACAGTAAGGTCTGAATGTTGTGGAAATAAGCCCAGGCTGCTTCTCAATTCATGAGTTTAGCTGAGATGGCAGAACAGATGACAAACAACAACAAACAGAAACACCATACCACACAATTCTCTCCAATATTGGGGATAAATATCCACAGCAGTTTATTTAATTTGATGCTAATTTTCTTTCTTGTTTAACCAGTCTAAATATTTGCTATCTATTAAATATTCATGTATTGTGTTTTAATACCTTCAGGTTTTCATTCTGTAAGGAATTAATTTTTTAAGTACCTGTAGTCAAAATAGTGCACTTTCCTCAAAATAACAACAAAAGCCTTTATTCAAAGACTTAATATCAATTAATTGATCAAAATAAGGGTCTGAAAGAGAATTCGATCTTCTTGGCATTTAACATTTCAAAACTGAAAAGAATACTTTATTTGAAAAAAAAAAGAAAAGAAAAGTTAACCTATGCTCCAGTACAACTATTTCGTTTGGTTTTAATATCAATGGAAACTCAGTAATAATTATTTTATTTCTCCTTGCAGTATCAGAAAGAGCCTAGTTATTTACAAAATATTGGCATATTCAATCTGTTCCTCTTAGATGTAAACCTTTTAAAAAATGATGTTTTATTTCTAGGTGAAGTTTCATAATTAGTATCAATTTACTCTAAGAAAATTAAGCAATAACTTTAATGTACTACTTATTCATATTAGATATACTAATAACCAATTAGTACTTCAAATCTAGCTACCAGTTAGTTTAAGAAAAATTAGCAAAATCTACTGACCTATTAAATCCCAAAATAAGAAATTTCCTATTAAAAAGGGGGTGGGGGTACACTGTATTCTTCAAAAAGTCAATGTCAGAAAATACAAAGAAAGGCTATGTAAATGTCTGCATTAAAGGAAAGTAAGGAGACAACAACAAAATGCACTGCCTGACCCAAGGCTGTATCCTGTACTGGAAGGAAAAATATACTCTAAAGGAAGTTATTGGCTCAATTGATAAAACTGAAATATAAATGGTAGGTTAAAGTATTTTATTAATGACAAATTTACTGATATTGATCATTGCACTGTAGTTTTATAAAACAATACCTGATCCTTAGGAAACACATATTGATGTGGATAGGTACAAAGGGCCATGGTGTATAATATCCTCAGACAGTTCAGGAATAAAAAAAAGTCTGAGACAGAAAGAGAGAGAGCACACAAATAATAAAGCAAATAGGGGCCAGGCACGGTGGCTCAGCCTGTAATCCCAGCACTTTGGGAGGCCGAGGTAGGTGGATCACGAGGTCAGGAGCTCAGGACCATCCTGGCTAACACAGTGAAACCTGTCTCTACTAAAAATACAAAAAATTAGCCAGACGTGGTGGCGGGCACCTGTAGTCCCAGCTACTTAGAAGGCTGAGGCAGGAGAATGGTGTGAACCCAGGAGGCGGAGCTTGCAGTGAGCTGAGATCGCACCACTGCAGTCCAGTCTGGGGTGACAGAGCAAGGCTCTGTCTCAAAAAATAAAATAAAATAAAATAAAATAAAATAAAATAAAATAAAATAAAGCAAATGGGGTAAAATGTTTAGCTGAATCTGGGTAAAAGCTAGAGGAATGTTCTTTGTGTTATTTTTATTGTTGGCAAATTTTCTGTAAATTTGAAATTATTTCCAGATTAGAAGTAAAAACAACAACAATGAAACACTATCGACCTGAACCAACAGTATGAATTCAACTCCACGAAGAACACAAAAGCAGAGTCCCTGATGTTTGCCCTCAAGGTATTGATATTACTTTGTAGACAGTCGCAGACATTCAAGTCGGAAGAGATGTTGGTCCACAGAGAGTGCCAGTTATTTCTAATATGAAGGTCTCTCCAGAAAGATTCATCCACTATAAACTCAGCCTCCACAATGAGAAGGTGAGGCATATCCACCCTAAACACAATGGTTACGGAATCATAAGGACACCCCACATTACCCCTGGAAATAAGGTTCATTCATACCACCAATATAGAGGCAATACTTTCTGGCTACTACCTGAGTGGTCTGACTCAGCGAATATTTATTTAATGCCTACTATGTGCAGGCACCAGGCTATGTGTTAGGAAAAGATTAATAAACTTTGGCACTAGCTTTAAAGGAAATCACAGGCTAAGCAGAAAAAAGCACATATATTCTGTAATTAAAATAGAATCTATGAAATGCCGTTGTAACAAAGGTGTGTGCCAAGTGTTCTGAGAAGGCTTCAGTGAATAGATGAGACCAAACTTTTTTAGTTATTTAATAAATATTTACTCCGCGTCAGAGAAAGGAACCTTAAGGAGGAGTACGTGCTCCCCTAGTTGACAGGAAAAGAAGTGAGAAGGGAATTCCAGGGAAAATCAACTAATAACACAAGAGAATGGCAGGAAGTCAACCAAGTAAAGGAGTTTTCGTTGAATAATAAGCAGATCAGTATGGCTGGGAACACAGCATCTCCAGGGAATATGGATAATGGGGAAGATAAACCAATTAGGGCCAGATGCTGAATGGCCTTGTATAACACGCTAAGGAGCCACAAGATCATCCTGTGGAGAGAATGGTAGAATATTTTCAACATTAAAAAGGTAAAGAAAGGGGAGGGAGAAAAGGAACAGCAGCTCACATAGTCTTCAAATGTGATCAGAGCTTGAATGAGACAACATCGACAAGGAAAGAGGCACATATGAAGTGGAATGAGTTGTGCTCAGCAACCCACTGATTGTGTAGGATGAGATGTAATGGGGGAAGGGGGTTAAGATGATGCAGCTTTCTAGCTTAAACTCTGGGAGTCATTAACAGTGATGGAGGGAAGTGGGAAAAGATGAAGTCAGTTTTGAACATGTTGAGTTTGAAATTCAAGTGTAGTATGCTTAGAGATGTTCAATAGAGACTTTATAATTACAGGAGATACACTGAACTTCAGAGTAGAAGTTAGGGTAAATATAATGAATTTTTACCTGTTCAGAATAGATTTTAGGGTAACACTGAGGATGATTAAATACACGACTGTGTTCTTGTATTCTCTAAGGTTGATTGCATAGATTGAGGAGACAGTTGAGATAGACATCTTATGATTGTCAGAAAGATATCAATCCAAAGGAAGGAAGGAGAATGAGCAGCAGCCAGAATTCTGTGGTAACTCAGAGTACACAGCTCTTGGTATGTGGGTTAGGTACTCAGTGACCACGGTTCCACTAACACTCAATTCACTAAGGTCTATTAGTGAAGTGCCGGATGCTTTGCTAGATCCTGGCTGCTATCATATTAGCCTGTTTTCTGTTCTATCTGAATGACATAGTGACTTTTAAGTTTGAATAGAGACAGAGTTCAAGTTAAGTTCTCATTCTATTCACTCTCTCCTTACACACTGAATTGCAAAATTAAACAAAGGACTTTATTTTAAAAGGAAGCAAAATCAGGGACACACTGGAACTTTTATAGACATTCAGGGCTTATAAAGCAACACAAAGGAAAAAAGGTTCACAAACTAATTCTTGAACACATTCACCCCTCTTTTAAAAATTACTGATGGGCAAAATATCATAATAAACCATTGTTAAAATAATACAAATGTTCTGATTGCAACATGGCAATTCTAGGCAATTCTGGGTTAAACAATAGCATCCTCCACATGAATGCCTGCAGATGCACAGCTGAGACCATGTGTGCCTGCACACACACCCACACACACAACCTCCTCAAGCAGACAGACTTCACAGTCAGAGCAACCTTTTAAACACTTTGCCTTTATCACCCACAGAGACCACCAGTCTAGTGCAATCATCTACCCTCTCATAGAGACCGTGATACCTGTAATCAGTAGCTCAGCATAGCAACCAGGTTTTACAACTAACTCCATGAACCAATTTGTTTCATATTTAATTTTTCTTTTTAAATTTTATGATTAATGCACTGCCCAGATCTTCAATGTTTTTGGCCTCCAAGGTCACTATGGAAAGCAATCTGTTTTTCTCGTACAATCATTTGAATAAATAATGCCCAGTCATCTGACTGCAAGTATTCATTACACATGAGCTATAGAAAATAATCACTCAGAGATCAAGTTTAGTAGCTTCAAAACAAATGATGCAGAATGATTTCTATAGAATTCTTGAAGTGGTTTCTTCAGAAATGATCCGAATTTCATCTTGTAGGCATTGCACAATTTTCCTTTTTCATTTAGTGAGTATTTATCTTGGGTCAATATTCACTTTATGCCTTTCTAATTCGGCAAATAAAGGCTCAGATCCAAAATGGCTTTGCCGTTTGTCTAGCATGTTAACAGAGCAATAATTATTTTAGTGCTTCAATCTGGACAGTCAAAAAGATGACCTTATTTTGAACCTCCTGTAAGAGAGACAGTACTGTTTATAAATAAAATCTCATGCTGAGAAATCCTTAGCTTCCTAAGGAAGAAAGCAATCACTGTGTTTGCAGGCAGCTAATGTTCTGCCCTTTACTTTAGGTATATAGTATCTAGATTTTCATCAACATTTTATAAAATGCAGATCTAAGTACAGAATCCTGGGTTTTGTTCATGCATATCTGGAAACTATTCTCTTTAGGGAATATCCCACAAGCAGCTAGGTTGCAAAAGGGACATTCTTTACTGATTCAACAAGCAAGGAATATCCCACAAGCAGCTAGGATGCAAAAGGAACATTCTTTACTGATACTTTTTACAAAGAAAATACTCCCACAGTTCTAGTTCAGTCCCACGACATTCTTAAAGGGACATCTAACTAAAGAAGAGCTAGATATTTCTGTGAAGAATCAAAATGTTTTTTTAAAAAAATCTCCAAAGAAATTTTAAAGTAAAGCCAAAAGTAAATTAACAAAAGATGGATTCAAAATTGGAAACAATGCAGCCAGGTTTAAAAGTCACATTTTGAATTAAACAGGCCCCAACTCCAACATTTACAGGCTAGGTAACCTTAGACAAGTTGTTTGATTTTGCTTGGACTCCACCTGGAAATAATTGAATATACTATGTGTGAATCAACTAAGCCCAGCACTGAGTACCCACAGGCACTCACTTTCTCCTTGGCTTCCCATTTGATACTGTAAATAACAACATCGTTAGAGAATTCCATAATTTTCACATTATGTGAATGTGTGGTTTGGTTTATATTTCAGTGATTATTTGCCAGTCTGTACACAAAGAATATCACAAAATATTCCCTTTTGGTATATGTTAAATTCCCATCACAAGTGAATTCACAAGCTGTTATTTTTAATATTTGTCATTCGTAGAGTTTATGTGTTCCAAGAATAACGCAAAAGAAAAACCCATTCAAATGCAGATGTTAAAGTATGTATTTAATTAATAAATATAAACAAGCTCATAATTTTAAAATATCCTGGGTCCTGACCCCATTGAATTGATAGCTCTAAATGATAGAATCATTGAATGAATACTGTATTGCCACTTCTTTTGTGCTACAAATACAAATACAAAACACTCTTTAATGGAGCACTGTCCTCATTATATAACCGACCACTGACATAAAAGGGAAGAAGGTCAAGTCCACTTTTGAAAAGCTCTTAAGTAACACGTCAGAGGACAGAAACGTTAGGATGAGACCATTATAAGTTGCTGATAGAAGAGGAAAGATAAAGTTTTTAATCTTTGATTCTCAATTGTAAAATTCCAAAATATCACATTCACATTACTAAACATTTTTCATTTGAATGATGAATAGCCACCTGCTGAAGTCGAAGAAATAGGAGCTCACTCCTAATTGAAGACAGCAAGATTGTGTGTATTTTCCATTGTGTATTTTGGCTCTCCAAATGTTCAATTTGAGAACTCTGGGGCTAAGCCTTAGAAACACCCCCTGTTCTCTATAAGCTGACACATTCTTCGGACACAGACTGCATGCATTCAGTATAATTAGAATACGCACAGTTGGAACGCAGTGCTTGAGGCCCTTGCATTTTTAAATCAGTCTGTGTGAATTTTAAGTGAGTTATTAGCCATGGCGAGGGTGCAGCAATTCTGTATTTGTAAGTTTCTTAAAAGGAAATAATAGGACCCAAATGTTCTAATGTTCCTTTATCGTTTCAGAGAAACAGCCTCTGTCACACTTGCTACCTTCTGCCAAAGTCTACAAGGATCAAACTTAGTGGTAGCCAACTAAGCTAAATAATGCTTGTCCAAGTTTCTAAAACAAGTATTCACAATTTTCCATTTATGAAAATTAGAGGTAAGAACTATACTTTATTATTTTGAACCACCACATGATTTAAAATGTAAACTTAACTTTTAACTTTCCCATCCTCCTTGAAAACCCCAACCACCGCTTTTTAAGTCACAGGAGCAGGAGCAGCATAGTGCCCTCTTTCCTTACCTGATAAATGAGATCTCTCAACTGGAAGTCAATTTAGAATCAACATCATTTTCTTCTATTCAGGGCCCAGCACCAATATTCAGGCAAAAAATGTTAGGCTCCCCAATTATAAACTGTGTATCAAATGATCTTTCAAAAATGGTACTTGAAAAACAAACAATTTGGCTGACATCAACAGAATATATTCATATGCAGGAAATTCACTCAGTATACTGATGAAACTATTCTATCAGATACCCTGTTAAATACATTCTTTACTGCTTAACAGTCTAGGTCAGTGATTTGGAGATAGTTATGAAATCGGCCACATGAAATCTGTAGGTATATCCTTGAGGATGTGTCTTGCTTACATATTTTTTTAAATTAGAGAGCCTTATGATTGCAGACATTCCAGCATTTGTCAGTAACGGTGACACCATATTCTTTCACTCAACTGGACACTAACTCAGTAGATATCTGCTTGTCAGTAGACTGAAAAGCCAGATAATTATCACCTCAATAGAAGATCCTTTCAGATTAATGCTGTATTCCATGGAAGGACTGGAATATCCATGCTTCAAATTTTTATTGAGTCTAAAATTTTCCAAAGAAATTTAAGACTTTTGGTTCAAAATCTAATGAACCGCCAGTTTTCCTTAATGTGGAATTCAAAGATATGTGGTCTTTCCTGAATTTCAGAAGACAGATTTTCTCAGGTTACATGTGCCAGGAAATGTGGTATGTACGAAATACGAATACTGACACAGTCAAAAGGGCAAAATAATGTATAAAAGACTGTTTATTTACAACATGATAGAGGTATGCTCAGAAAGGGGTATTATGTGGCAGATATAAGGTCTGCAAAGTAATTTTGAGCTGACACTTGACAGACTATAAGACGTAGTCATTGGTCAGGTAAAGGGTCATATATTTAAATGTGTATGTGTGTGTATATGTATGCATTTGTGTGTGTGTGTTTGGAAGAAGTCACTACCATGACGCAGGAGAAATTCACTCTAGTAAAAGTAGCACACATTTCAGTGGGGTCGAAGATGTAAAGTAGATACTTGCCAGTTCATCAAAGATGATTTACAAGTTTATACCAAGGTATGAACTTAATCCACAAAGGGATCGTTATTTTAAATAATGTAAAGAGGATAGTGACATGGTTTCAACTGCACTTTAGTCCTCTTAGACAGAATTGAATTTTAAGACCTGGACTGTTTATCAACTGTAACTTTCCAAATAGGTTTGCCAATATTTTGTCAACATAGTGCTGTCTGAAAGATATTTTTTTCCTATCCAGTTGTGTTAAGCTAAATTATGAGAAAAAAATTATATTGTTCATTTCCTCCTCCTCCACAATACAGGCAGGCAAGCCCTTGCTTTCCATTGTTTTGAGGGTTTTATTTTCCCCCACTAAAACAAAAATGAACATCTATACTTGACTTTTGTTCTCTAAAACCAAGGCTTCTTGAGAGCACTATGCTAGGTCTTCAGAGACAATGGACTCATAGAGGAAAAGAAGTCATTATACAAAAAGGATACCGGCACATGCATGTTTATAGTAGCACAATTCACAGCTGCAAAAATGTGGAACCAACCTAAATGCCCATCAATCAATGAGTGGATAAAGAAACTGTGTGGGGTGTGTGTGTGTGTGTGTATACACATATATGATGGAATAGACATATATATACCTCTATACACTTACATATATACATATATGTATGTATACTTGAAAAACAAACAATTTGGCTGACATCAACAGAATATATTCATATGCAGGAAATTCACTCAGTATACTGATGAAACTATTCTATCAGATACCCTGTTAAATACATTCTTTACTGCTATATATACTGTATATATAAATACATATATATACATACATATACATGTATGTATGTATATATGTATACATATACATACATATATGTATGTATATATGATGGAATACTACTCAGCCATAAAAAGAAATGAATTAGTGGCATTTGCAACAACTGGATGGGATTGGAGACTATTATTCTAAGTGAAGTAACTCAGGAATGGAAAACTGAACATTGTTATGTTCTCACTCATAAGTGGGAGCTAAGCTATGAGGATGCAAAGGCAGAAGAATGATACAATGGACTTTCAGGACTCAGGGGAAAGGGTGGAAAGGGAATGAGGGATAAAAGATTACAAATGGGTTCAGCATATACTGCTCAGGTGATGGGTACACCAAAATCTCACAGTTCACCACTAAATAACTTACTCATGTAACCAAATATCACCTGTTCCCCCTATATCTAGCAAATAATTTTTTTTTTTAAAAAAGACAGGGGATTCATAACAGTCATCAAATATTCTTAAGACCCAGTATCCCATAAATAGAATTCTCATGAAATCCTAACAATGCAGTGAGGTAAATATTACTATCTACTCTTTTGCAACGGCAACAGCACGTGGGAGTTATGGTTAGATGGCACAAAGACAAAGAATTGGATGCATACTCTGGACTCTGAGTCCAGAGACCATGACCCTCCACTGGTGTTCTTTCACGGGCCATGCTTCCTTATGGTCAGCCTTCTCTTCCCGTTCATCTTGCCCTGAGTACCACGCTACTCAAAGTGTGAGTCAAGGAATAACAACAGTGGTATGACTGGAAAATATGTTATACAGACAGAATCGAAGGCTCTTCCCCAGGCTTACTGAATCAAAATTCTTATTTTAAAAAGGCTCCATGGTGATTCATTTGCACATTAAAATTTGAGAAACACTACCTTAGAATACAGCCTAACCATAACAAAACTGTTTACACTATTATAAATTCTCTGGTTTCCCATTCCAGAGTGGAATTATTAAAATATTGACAAGTAAAGCAATAGGATTATTTGGAGGCAAAAAGAGTAGAATTAAATATTTCACAGTCCAAATGGCAGTGCTATCATTTGTTTGACACTCATCTGATTACCCAGAGAGCTCTTCTTCCTCTGACATCTTCTCCTATTTTGATCTTCCTCTTCCTCCCACTGTATCTCCCTCCCTCATTTTTTTCCCACCTGCTTTTCCTTGGCCTCCTTTTGTTTTCATTCTACTTTGACACTCATCTATTCCTCCATTTATTCTCCTCTCTATGTCTTCCTCTCACCCAATTTCATCCCTATAATTCTCTTATCTAATAATAAATGTAAATCACATTTTACATATTTGTGTTTGTCCATTTGCACCGCTATAAAGGAATACCTGAGCTTGGGTAATTTATAAAGAAAATAGGTTAATTTTGGCTCATGGTTCTGCAGGCTGTATAGGAACTGTGGTGCCAGTATCTGTTTCTGGTAAGGGCCTCAGGAAGTTTACAATCATGGCGGAAGGCGAAGGAGGAACAGGCATGTCACATGGTGAGAGAGGGAGCAAGAGAGAGAAAGAGAAGGTGCCGGGCGCTTTTAAACAGCCAGATCTCCCAGAGTGAGATCTCACTCATTACTGTGAGGACAGCACCAAGCAATTCATGAGGGATTCCCTACCATGACCCAAACACCAACCACTAGGCCTACCTCTAACATAGAGGTCACATTTCAACAGGAGGGGACAGAACATCCAAACCACATCAATATTCTATTCTCCTTGACTAACACAAGGCCTTGTTAGTCCTTGGATCTTTAGAAGAAAAAGAGATTCTCTACCTCTGAATGTACACATTCATAAAGAAATTCAACAGATAAAAGAATAATATCGATCTCAAATGTTTAAAATGCATACACACATGCACTTGTAAGCTTCATCATATAAATCTTAAAGATAATCAGAGATTGGACCAACAAAACATATGCCGAATTAGATATAAACACCTTGAAACCACCTGTGGAAGATTTTAAACGGCCACAAATTTTTGACACTCCCTCAGGGAGATGTGAGGTTTATATCACTTTCCCTGAAATCTGGACAGGCTTATAATTGCTTCAACCAATAGAATGCAGTAGAAATAGTGGTATGTAAAATTTCCTAGCTAGTCCTTAAGTGACAATAGAACTTTCTCTTGGATTTTTTGTTTGAGTGTTCCCTCTTAGGAAGCTTTCTCTTAGGGGCCTCTCTCAGAAACCAGATGCCATGTTGTGAGAAGCCCAGGCCACACATCATGAACATATGTAGGCAGTCCGGTCCATGGCCCAAGCAAACCCAAATCTACAATCATCCCTGGCCACAAGCCAAACATGGGAGCGAAGAAGCCTTCGGATGCTTCCAGCCCCAACCCATACATGTCTTTCCAGCTGAGACCCCAGGCGTCGTGGAATCGAGATTAAAAAGCACCCTGTGGCTTGTCTTAATTCCTGATCTCCAAAAATCCATAAGCAAAATTTAAAAGTAAGTTGTTTTATGTCACTAAGTTTTAGGGTGATTTGTTACATAGCAATAGATACTGGAATAAGGTCCATAATTAAAAGAAATAAAATCCATTATTAGATCTTTTAGGCATTTCAATACCAGATTTTCCTCAAGTAGGATATCAAATTAACTGTCTCTTATTTAGGGAAGAGTGTCACAGTGTGCTTTTAGTTTTGACTCTTTTTAATCTTTTTGATGATGTGCTTCTTAAACCATAAGTATTTTAAATGAAATTTCTAATGCAGAGGGGAAGAAAAGGTTTCTTTGTATGTTCGTTTGTTTCTAGCTACTCTTGATATAATAAGAGACCTTCTTTTAAATAATTACCCTTAGGCAGGAAGACCATCATAACATAGTATTTCTCCACTAACACAGAAACCTCACATTAGAAAAAACTAGAATCTTGTTCAACTTCCCCACTTAAATCCTAACATTATACACACTTTGAACCAGATGTTGTCCCTAGTCACAATGTCCTACTTTTTCTTCATTTCACTAAGTTCATATTTACTGCTAAAATATTTCTTTTAAAATTTCATTTGCATATCAGGGAAAATAAACAAAACACAAAAATGAAAGCCAACTGATTCACTTATTTCCTCTACGCTGACAGATTTCATAGAAAGTGCTTTTGTAATAAAAAAAATATTAATGAAGTAGCAATGTTTTGTGCAGACATTTGCTCCTCTGTCTACTTCATTTATAAATACATTTTAATGAGGTAATAGAGACTACACAGCTCTGCAAGTGTTCCTTTTTCTAACATTTGTTCTGAATTCAAAGATTAGAAACAGCTAATCTGCTGCATTTTGGGGGCTGATTTGTGAATATAGCATTTAAAGCACATTGTTCGAGCATCTGGAAAGCTAACATCTCATAAATAGCCCATCCTCCCAAACATATGATTAGACAATAAGGGTAATCTGAAATTTGTTTAAAATCAGTAGCCATAAAGTAGATACAGTGTACTACAAATTGTCCCTCCCTCCTTCCCCACCCTCCATCCCAGAGTGTGTATTGAAATATGGCTTAATGGGCCTTCGTTTGCCAAGAAGACATTCAGAGTGGAGTGTCTTTGTACAATTAAATTATGCACATTGTCAAATCTTCTCATTTATTTAAGGAATCCATATTTTACTGAATTAATCTAAGAATTAAGTCAGGTCTACCCAGGATGTACTCTGTATTTCCTCAAATGCATATATTTATCTCTCTCTGTGTGTGTATTTAACCATAACAATCAGCAGACTTAAGAAAGGGCATGATTCAAGTAGACGAAGTCTATCTTCTAATCAATACATTAAAAAATCATATTTAGTACAATTGGGAGTCATAAATACACTTAGCTTAACAAAATATCCCATAGAAACTTGTTTTTTTTTTTTTTTTTTTTTTTTTGGCTCATCTGTTGGTTTTTGAGACAGGGTCTTCCTCTGTTGCCCAGGCTGGAGTGCAGTGGCACAATCACGGCTCCCTGCAGCCTTGACCTCCTGGGCTCAAGTGATACTCCCACTATAGTCTCCCCAGTAGCTGGGGACTACATGCAAGTGCTACCACGCCCAGCTAATTCTTTTGTAGAAACGGGATTTTGCCATATTGCCCAGACTGGTCTCAAACTGCTGGGCCAGAGGGATCTGCCTGCCTTTGCCTCCCAAAGTGTTGGGTTTATGGGCATGACCCACTGCACCCAGCAGAAACTTGTTATCTAAAAGAAGTCTATAAAGAAGAAAGTATTATTTCTGATTAATGTATCCCACAATTGATCTGATTCATGACTTTATACTTTAAAGTCATCACATCAGTAGCTAACATTTACTGAGTGATATAATACTTGCCAGGTGCAGAGTTAAGTGCTCTACGTGGGTTATTTCATAAAGGCCTCAATACAACCCTGTTAGGTAATACTATTGTCCCCATTTTACAGATCAGAAAACTGAGGCAAAGCTTATTTACAAAATAGGCCTAAGTTACACACTTACAAAAGCTTATAGAATTTTCAAGTTTGGAAGAAACATTTAAGATGAGATAATGAAACTGTCTTTTGTAAATGAGAAAACTGAAGCCAGAACAGTTTAAGGTCACAGTTAAGTTAGTAGCTGAATGAGATCTAAAGCCAGTTCTCTCACTCACAGTCCAGTAGTCATTAGAATGTTTGGGTTTTTTGTTGTTGTTTGTTTGTTTGTTTTTTGAGACACAGTCTTGCTCGGTCACCCAGGCTGGAGTGCAATGGCCCAATCTCGGTTCACTGCAACCTCCATCTCCCAGGTTCAAGCGATTCTCCTGTCTCAGCCTCCCAAGTAGCTGGGATTACAGGCATGTGTCACCACACCCAGCTAATTTTTGTACTGTGGGTAGAGATGGGGTTTCACCATGTTTTTATTTTTCTCATTCTGTTTATGAGTTTTCAACTTCTTACTCTCTTCTGTTCTCCTCGTTTACATTCATCCCTTCCTAAGTTTGCTGCGTATTCTTCTAGGCTAAGATTTCATCATTTACTGATTATTTAATAACCACTTATGGATGTCCATAACCAACATATAGAGAATTATTTTTATTTATGTACATGTTATATACCATAAGTATGTTGCTTTATTAGTCCAAAATTATGGTTGGGGGACCTGTTCATGTTAATACATGTATGTACATCCAGCTCATCCAGGTCATTATTTTTAATTTCTAGTTATATCTATCCTACTATCATACCATATTATTATTTAAGTTGTTTTTGTTTTCCTCATGAACAAACAATGCTACAGTGGATATATTTGTACAGTCTCCTTGGGCTTATTTGCAGAAGTTTCTGATTCAATGTATTTGTGTATTTCCAACTTTGCTGGATGTGGCCAAATACTATTCCAAAGCGATTGTATCAACTCACACTTTCACCCAATATAGAGATATTTCCCACCCGACCACCACCACCAAAACTTCTCTAATTCATGACATCATCAAAACTCTTAAATTTCTGTTGGTGGATATACGAAATGTTGCTCTCATCCTTATTTTATGCATTTCCCTGAGTACCATTAGCATGTTAATTTAATTGTTTAGATTCTCTTTCCTTTAAAGTAATTTATCATTCATGCATTTCTCCATTGGCAGGTTTGCATTTCTTTTATTGATTTATAAGACTTTTCTGTTTATCTGTTATATATGTTGTTTTCCTTCAGACAAAAATTGACCTTTAGCTTTTTCAATAGTATCCTTTATTATACAGAGACTTTACTTGTGGTATAAAATTGATCTACCTTTTCTTATTTAGCTCAATAAAATCAAATTTATATAACCATACTTTTTTCATCCAAAATGCTTACAAATGGACACCCTTATTTGTAACCTCCTCAGAGAAAACTGAGAAGAGAACACAAATTAGACTAGTTACTTTTTTGCATTGAGCAAAAGGCTCCAGAATGACTATTTCAATCTTTGAATATTATTCATTTGCTTTAAGTGGAATTATCCTTTCATTTTCTATTTTATTTAAAGTAAAAATATTGAAATATTTACAATTTTTATTAAAATAACATTATCCATCTTACCAAGGCTTCCGGTGACTTACTAGTATAAATTTTATTAATGGCCCCATTTGTGGAATTTTATTTTATTCCTTTTGTACCTAGATATCACACTTTGCATATGCATCCTTCTTTCTCTCAAGTCAGTTTTTTTTTACATAGTAACACTTCCTATTTTTAAGCTTCCTGCGAAGTTGGAAATACAAGCTACATACACACCTGAAGAATGGTATGTAAGAAAAGTAATTATAAGAATAAGATTGATTTTTCCTACAATTTATTAACTATAAAATATTTCTTTAAAAATATATCTCAAAAGGTTAGAGCAAAAAACCATCTAACTTTTGAAAGGTGGCTCTTAAAGAATGTTTATCCTGTCCCAGGTTATTCTTTGGGAAATCATGTGAATGAATAAATAGTATGTTAAGTAGCTCTACAGATCTAACAACCTACCATTAATTGTGTAACCACAGGTAAATCAATTTTATTTTCTTTCTCTATAAGATAATATAATTAGCCAAAATGATTGTCAAAATTCTATTCTTTCATAATAAACCTGTTAAAGTACACACATACAATCTATTCTTAAAAGCCAAAAGAGCACCTACAGCAGCTATGAAACTAAAATTTCATTTTAACATTCAGCCACCCAAAATGGGATAGGCAACTTCCCTCTTTTAATGTATTATATCTGCTGAAATAAAAACCATTACTAACAAACCAAAGGCACTGTGCCTCAGAGGAAATGGATTTTAATGATGTCAGACAGATATTTATTGTTTCTTCTGGAACAGGCAGAATTGAACAGCCTTTCCTTTCCCATCACGTAGGAAACATTTCAGTATAAGAATATTTATAATATAGTATTCTACTTTACAATTGACTCCATATCCATTTTCTGAGTGATCTCAAAATAACTTTACTTTGGTTGACTTATCTTCCTATACATTGAAATTGCTATTTGTTGAATTCAACCAATTTCAATTTCACATATGAAAAAGCAATCCCTTTTACTCCTCTATTTTCTATCCATCAGACCCATTACAGACTATACAGCAGTGAGCCTGAAAAAAAAAAAAAAAAGGATGAAAAAAAAGAAAAGCTCTCAAGAGAGTAGCTATTCAAACCTCTCAAGGCAAAATATAGAGAAAAGGAAGACAGCTCACTTCCTAAAGAGCATGTCCTTCTCAATCTTCCCCTGATGGAGATCGCCTCAACAGATTTCCTACAAGAGACCTATTCTTCCTTTAAAAAGTAATTATATGAATTTAAAAATTAAATACTATGTGTTCATAAAACTTTAATTTGTTTTAAATTACATGAATTTTTAAAGTAGAGTTTCTCAGTAAAACCACTATTGAGTTTCATCAAACTGTCTCTGCTCTAGACAGAAGCTGTTAGCCATTCATTGTTTTAGTAGAAGAATGAATTCATCCAAGTTGTGATTTGGGCAAAAATATAGCTGTACCATTGATCTACTTTGTTTGTATTTTGACATACTGTGGAACTTTTTTTCTCATTTGCTTGAAACAGAGGCCTGATTTTTTAACTGACTTTTCCCCTCTAATGCGATTCTCTTTAGTTTCTTTTATATAGTGCAAACACCACACATTTCAATCAAATATTTTTTTTCATTAACCCAAGTCCTCACATATACCTAAATTCTGGGTTTAGCTAGACCTAAATTTTAGAAACAAAGTGAATTTAAAAAAGCATACTCTTAAGAATTTAATGGTTGGATGTACACTTTATAGATAATTTACTGTAATGAACATAATTAATTTTTCTCCCAATGTTTTTTTCTGTTTTACTAAATATTAGTGTTATTAATCTTGCAAGAGATGTACTAAAATGCCAGTCACAATAATAAACTACTAGCATTTATGAGGCAATTCTTACCTGTTAGGCACTATGGTATTTTAAAACAATTATCTCATTTCGTGCTTACACATCCCATAAAGTAAAAATACTATTATTCCCATTTTAGGAAGGAAGAAACTGACTCATCCATGTTAAGTAATTAGCCAAAAGTCATACAGATAAAGGTGGCGGAGCTAATACTCTCATTTAGTCAGAGAACTCTATAGTCAATGTTTTTACAGGCCATGATTACCTCTTATTACACAGCTAGAGACCTGAGTTGCACAGTGCTGAGACTTGTTTTTTTTTTCTCTAAGGGATGAACTTGTCCTTCTGTATTTGTGAGTTTACAATCTGATGAATTAAAATTAACATACAAAGAAATATAAACAAATTAAAGAATCCTAACCAACAAGTAAATTTAATTAAAAATGTGTCATGTACTCATACTGTGAATGCTGTTCATATACTGAAAAACAAAAACATAAATTCATTTTATGGAAAGAGTGGGGCAGTTAAAGAAAACAAGATCAAAACTCTTCATTGATTTTACTTACCATCTTGGTTGTGCTGATGGACACTAATAATAATTTGCATTTCACATCTCTTTCCTTCTTTTATTGGCTTGAACAATTAAAAGCCAGGTGACAGGTTCAACTTTTGCTTTCTCATGGGGTAAAAACTTTTAAATACATAGTACACTTTACCTTCACAACCATAATACTGTAGACCTAGAGAAATCAGTTACTATTTTAAACCAACTATGACTAAAAATTTGCTGCTTCTCATTGAAAGATTCCTTTCCCCAGTTTCCACTGACCAGCCTCGTTGAAAGCTTGTTACCACTGGGCTTTCCTTTTGAACAAATTACTTTTTATTTATTATTATTATTATTATTTGAGACAGAGTCTTGCTCTGTCTCCCAGGCTGGAGTGCAGTGGCGTGATCTTGGCTCACCACCTCTGTCTCCTGGGTTTAAGCAATTCTCCTGCCTCAGCCTCCTGAGATTACAGGCGCACACCACCATGCCTGGCTAATTTTTGTATTTTTACCAGAGACGGGGTTTCACCATGTTGGTCAAGCTGGTCTCGAACTCCTGACCTCATGATCCGCCCGCCTCAGCCTCCCAACGTGCTGGGATTACAGGCATGAGCCACCACACCCAGCCTGAACAAAATACTTTTAAATCTAGGTTTAACCAATAATATATTCTTCCTCTAGTCCAGGACCCCTTTTCATAGTCCGAGTCATCATAAAACCCAATACAATGTATTAAAAGTAAAAATGTATAAGAAATATTATTTAAAAGGTATGAACTAAGTATCATGGGAGATCAGAAGGAAGAGAGGTATCCCCAGATGAGACAATCAAGACAAGCATCACAGAGGAGGTGGCATGAGAGCATGACTAAATCGAAACAGACTAGAGAGAAGACATTTCAAACAAAAAGAGGTCTGCTTGGGAATATCAAATACAGCTAGCCAACTGCAAAACAAACATGCCTGGAAAGCAAGCTGGAGCTGATTTGAGGGGCTGAGGTCAGACTGAGGTTCTGGGATTCTATCTGGCGAACTGTGAAGAATTATTGAAGATTTTTGAACCATTAAGTCTGAAGTCACAGCAGTGAACTAGAAAAATTAATATGATAACTGGAAGTAGGATGGAGCCTGGAAAGCTTATTACAAGGTTAGGGGCTGAAAGAGTGGTCAGTGGTTTGGAGGAGTTTCAGGAACTATTTAGTCACGTTGTAGGTGGGGTGCTCCTCAAGAATGATGGTAGGTGACAGGTAAAGAGAGCTGTAAGCCAGGCATTGGCAAGCTTGGGTGCTAGAACGATGTTTTCAGAGCCCACCAGACCATGCTAATGAAGTGAGTAGTTAGTGTGAGTAGGCAGTGGGAACTACAACTGCTGAGAAATTGCATAACCACAGTCTCAGGAGCAAAGGTTCGCCAATGCCTGCTCCTCATACTCAAAGGCAGTGAGAAGAGCACTCTCCCCCAGAGAGGGTTCTGAGAGGAAGACCAGTCAAATGAGAAGATCCAAATTTCAGGAAAGGGGAGCACATGGGCATCATGAAGGTCCTATTGGGTTAGCAACGAAACCTGAATGCCTTAGGGCCAATGAAAATGCTAAGAATGAGAAGGCCACAGGTGAGTAAGCTAGACAAGGTTAGGATTAAGTGTAGCTGGAAAAAAGTAAAAGAAAGAAATGGCAGGCCACATGATTCCATGAAGTACTCATAAAACTCATAATAAAATCACAGTCACAGGATGGTTACCTTTCATTCTGGCTTAGTTTCTGGTGAGTATAGTTAAAATAATTTCATATACTTCCTTACCCAGCAAGACATCTTTATATCCATAGCTGGATTAAGACCTTAAATGGCCCTAAAAACTGTAAAAGGGGTCATGCGCCTCCACATCATAAATAATTCTGATAAGTATACTAACTGTAAAAGAAGTGAAAGGCAACTAAGTACGCTTCTTTCTCATGAAGTGTTTTTTTAATTAAAGAATTCAAAATCAAACTATTTCCAAAACTAATAGAAAAACAAAAATGAACAAACAAACTCTACTAATTTTAGGTCTTCCTGCTTTGCTACAGCATGACATACATGATTGGTGTGCCTTAAAAATTTAACTTGGTTCATAATACATAAACCATTGTACTTTCAATCAACTATTTTCTAATAAATACTAGCCATTAGCACTATGACTGTTTCTTCAGCTTTCTTATGTGAATTTAAAGAAGCTTACTATTTAACACTATAAAAGTAAAGTAAAAACTCTTGAGTAACTAAAAACCTACTTTCAAGAAAGACAAATTAGGATGTAATAGAGTAGCATAAAAGACTTATATTAAATGAGTATTTATAATCTATGGCTTTGTCAAGTACAAATTCAATACAAGGTCCGATTTTATACCTAAAGCTTATATAAGCAAAATCAAATATAAAGTACTACCATTAATCATAGCAATATATACAGCAATAGTAATTCATGTGAGTAATCATAACTAAAACATTGATCCTCAATTCCTCAATCATCAGTAAGAGACATTAAGGTTTGCTAACTGTATGTATTGTGACATGCACAAACATATATATAAAATACTGTATACCTATATTTTAGGAAGATTTGACTGAATTTCAAGCATTGCTGTAAAAAGCTTTTTAATTAATTTGGGGTATGGTAGATTTACTCCATCAGTACGAATTTTGTAAACATTCTTGATTAGTCACTGTGGTACTACATTAGAAAATACTGTTCCTTCATTGCTGTGGGCTTTGGGGAGCTATTTGGATTTCTCAGCAAAGCAAAAAACTGCACAGCACAAAACTCCCCCTGTTTGCATTCACATACTAATTTTCATAGGAGAAGACCTCAGCATGCTTTGTGAAGTGAAATGGATTCTGAAGTTTTCCTGATTTTTATAATACCTTTAGATAGGTTTTGGGGGGATGAAATTTCTGGACCCCTAAATTTGGAAAAATGCCTGAATTCTACCCTCCTACTTAAAGTTTAAATACATGGGCATAGGGTTAGAAATCACTTATCTTTTTTAATTAAAAAAATACAAAACAGAAAACTGTAGAGTATAATCAAGCAAACATCAACAGACCACCAACTTAATTTGTCCATTCTTAATATCATGCCATAAATGCTTCACATCTCTTGTTTATTAAGGAATTAAAAATTAGAGATAAAATTGAGGTCCCCTGTATAATCCTTCCAAGAAATTGGTTAAAATACAGGGTTTTGTAAAAACAGTTTATAGACACATAAGATATTTCCTTAGTTAGCTTTTGGTTATTGGCTTTTAATTGCACAGTGATCAAAAAAAAAGTTCTCTGTATGATAACAATACTTGGTGCTTACTGAGTTGTCTTTATGCCACATTACTCAGTCCACTTTGTAAATATTCACTGTAAAATTGAAAATATGGTTTATTATCTAATTATTGGATACAGGGATCTATATATAAGAGGATATGTATATAAATGTAAGATATAATTCATGGAAAATGCATATTATTAAGAAATTAGGCATAAATTTCAAAAGTTTTACACCAAACTAAACTCATACTAACTTGTCATAACATGTTTGAACAGGATCTAGTTTGAGGCACTAAGAGGACTAAGTAATCAGTTTGAGAAGAGTCCCCATCAGAGCAACATGAATTCTGTAAAACTGAAACAAAAACAAACATCAAACTTATGGAAAAGACTGGGTGGAGGAATGATGCAATCACTGATGCTTTATGAAAAACTTAGGGAAACAATGCCCAAAGGAATCAGTAGTTTACAAATGAATAACTCCTTTTAAAAGGGATGAGACAATGTTGAAGATGAAGCCCACAGTGGCAGACCATTCATAATAATAAGCGAAGAAAAAAATTCCTCTTTTTTATGTCCTAATTGAAGAAGACTGATGATTAACAGTATAAATAACATCACAGACATTTCAGGTGGTTCAACTTGCACAATTCTTACTGAAAAATTAAAGTTGACCAAATTTTCCACTTGATGGATGCCAAAACTGTTGCACCTAGATCAGCTACAGACAGTGGCAGAGCTTTCGATGGAAATTTTAAACAACTGTGATCATGATCCTGAAGCATTTCTTCAAAGCATTGTAATAGGAGATGAATCATGGTTCCACCAGTACTATCCTGAAAACAAAGCACAATCAAAGCAATCGCTACCAAGAAGTGGAAGTCGATCTGTCAAAGCAAAAGCAGATCCGCCAAAGGCAAAAGTTATGGCAATACTTTCTGGGGATGTTCAAGGTGCACAGTGCAAGGTGTCAAAGGATCTACCATTTGGGGGTCTGGAGGATGGTGGCCTTCTTCTCACAACTCCACCAGGTGGTGCCCCAGTAGGGACTCTGTCTCCACTCCACATTTCCCCTCCATACTGTGCTAGTAGATGTTCTCCATGAGGGCCCTGCCCCTGCAGCAAACTTCTGCCTGGACATCCTGGCATTTCCATACATCCTGTGAAATCTAGGTGGAGGTTTCCAAATGCCAATTCTTGACTTCTGTGCACTCCCAGGCTCCACACCACGTGGAAGCTGCCAAGGCTTAAGGCTTGCACCCTGTGAAGCCACGATCTGAGCACTATGTTGGCCACTTTCAGACACAACTGGAACAGCTGGGATGCAGGGCACCAAGTGCCTAGGCTACACACAGCATGGGGTCCCTGGGCCCAGCCCATGAAACCATTTTTTCCTCCTGGGCCTCCAGGCCTGTGATGGGCGGGCTGCCATAAAGACCTCTGACATGCTCTAGAGACATTTTCCCATTGTCTTGGGGATTAACATTAAGTTCATTACTTATGTAAATTTCTGCGGCCAGCTTGAATTTCACCTCAGAAAATGGGATTTTCTTTTCTATCACATTGTCAGGCAGCAAATTTTCAAACTTCTATACTCTGCTTCCCTTTTAAAATTAAATGCCTTTAACAGCACCCAAGTCACCTCTTGAATGCTTTGCTGCTTACAAATTTCTTCCGCCAGACACCCTAAATCATCTCTCTCAAGTTCAAAGTTCCACAAATCTCCAGGGCAGGGCAAAATGCCATCAGTCTCTTTCTTAAAACACAAGAAGAGTCACCTTTGCTCCAGTTCCCAACAACTTCCTCATCTCCATCTGAGACTACCTCAGCCTGGATTTCATTGTCTATATCATTATCAATATTTTTGTCAAAGCCATTTAACAAGTCTCCAGGGAGTTCCAAACTTTCCCACATTTCCCTGTCTTCTTCTGAGCCCTCCAAACTGTTTCAACCTCTGCCTGTTACTCAGTTCCAAAGTTGCTTCCACATTTATGGGTATCTTTTCATCAGCACCCCACTCCTGCTATCAATTTACTGTATTAGTCTGTTTTTACGCTGCTGATAAAGACATACCTCAGAATGAAGAATTTACAAAAGAAACATGTTTAATGGACTTACAGTTCCACGTGGCTGGTGAAGCCTCACAATCATGGCAGAAGGCAAGGAAGAGCAAGTCACGTCTTACATGGATGGCAGCAGGCAAAGAAAAAGAGCTTGTGCAGGGAACTCCCCTTTATAAAACCATCAAATCTCATGAGATCTGATCTCACTCACTATGATGAGAATAGCATGGGAAAGACCTGATCCCATGATTCAATCACCCTCCAGGTGCCTCCCACAACACGTGGGAATTCAAGATGAGATTTGGGCGGGGACACAGCCAAACCGCATCGGGGTGGAGCTGCCCAAGACCACCGGAACCCACCTCTTACATCAGCATGACCTGGATGTGAGACATGGAGTCAAAGGAGATCATTTTGGAGCTTTAAGATTTGACTGCCCTACTGGATTTTGGACTTGCATGGGGCCTCATGGCCCCTATCTTTTGGCCAATTTCTCTCATTTAGAATGGCTGAGTTTACCCAATGCCTGTACCCACATTGTATCAAGGAAGTAACTAACTTGCTTTTGATTTTACAGGCTCATAGGCAGAAAAGACTTGCCTTGTCTCACGACAAAATGCTTGTCTCAGATGAGACTTTGGACGGTGGACTTTTGAGTTAATGCTGAAATGAGTTAAGAATCTGGGGGACTGTTAGGAAGGCATGATTGGTTTTGAAATGTAAAAAGGACATGAGATTTTGGATGGGCCAGGGGCAGAATGATATGGTTTGGCTGTGTCCTCACCCAAATCTTATCTTGAGTTCTAACTCCAATAATTCCCACATGTTGTGGGAGGAACCCAGTGGGAGGTAACTGAATCATGAGGGTGGGTCTTTCCCTAATAATGTTCTCCTAATAGTGAAAAAGTCTCACGAGATCTAATGGTTTTTAAAATGGAAGTTTCCCAGGATAAGTTCTCGCTCTCTTTGCCCACTACCATCCATGTAAGATGTGACTTGCTCCTTCTTTCCTTCCACCATGATTATGAGGCCTCCCTAGCTATGTGGAACTGTAAGTCCATTAAACCTCTTTTGCTTCCCAGTCTCAGGTATGTCTTTATCAGCAGCATGAAAAGAGACTAATACAAAGGCTATACTAACTTTTTAAATGTTTTATTTCTTCAATAATAAATTAATCTTTCCTTACTGTAACTGTTTTTACTTTTCAAATTTTTTAATTTTAACTTTTAAAACTTTTTGACTCTTGTAATAACACTTACTTGAAACACAAACACATTGTGCAGCTGTAGAAAAAAAATTCCTTTCTTTATATACTTATCCTATAAACTTTTTTCTATTTTAAATTATTTTTTCACTTCTAAACTTTTTTGTTAAAAACTAAGGCACACACACACATATTAGCCTAAACACACAATTAGCCTAGGCCTACACAGGGTCAAGATCATCAATATCACTGTCTTCCAGACCCACATCTTGTCCCACTGGAATGTATTTGGGGACAATAACATGGAGATGTCATCTTCTATGATAACAATGCTTTCTTCTGGAATACCTCCTAAAGGGCCTGCCTGAAGTTGTTTTGCAGTTAACTTGTTTTTACATCAGTGGAAGTACAATCTAAAATAATGATAAATAGTATAGCAAATACATAAATCAGTAACATACTAGTTTATTATCATTTTCAAGTATTATATACTGCAAACAATAGTATGTGCTATATTTTACACAACTGGCAGTCAATGCAGCAGGTTTGTTGACACGAACATCACCATAAACACATGAGTAATGTGCTGTGCTATATCATTAAGATAGTTATGATGTCATTAGATGATGGGAATTATCCTCATTAGCTCCATTATAATCTTATAGGAACATCATGTAGAGGCAGTCCATTGTTGACTGAAACATCATTATGCAGTGCATGACTATATGCTAAAAACTCATCTATTCCCATTGAGAATTTGTCAGTTTCTCCTTGTTATTCTGTTTGCTTTGTTTAGATATTTAAAGGCCATGTTATTTGGGTATATACACCATCCAAACTGTCGTACTGTTCTGGTGAAATGTTCCTTAAACATTTAATAAACTAATCCTTTTTCTGTATGCTAATCGTCCATCGATTGACCCATGTTAGCCTCCAAACTGATATGTCTATAGGATTATGAGCATACCAAGCATGGAAATAGTCTTTCCTTTGAACCTCTTTTTCTGAAAGACTCCTGGGAGTACGGACCAGGCAGAGGGATAAATGAGGGGACCGGGTATAGCAGGGAAGAAAGAATGGCTGGCAACTCAAACTTTGGAGCGAAAGGTCATCAAAAAGACAGTATCCGAAAGTGAAATGGTACACAAAAACTCAAACAAATCATCCCAACCAAGCAACTTATAGAAAGAGCCAATCAGAGAAATAGAAGGTATTATTGATGGAATTGTTTATCCCCAAAATGTGTGTGTTGAAGTCCTAACTCCTAGTACCTCAGAATGTGACTGTATTTGGAGGCAGGGCCCTTAAAGAGGCAATTAAGGTAAATAGGTAAGCCCTAATCCAATATGAATGGTGTCTTTATAATAAGAAGAGGTTGTGCCACAGCAGCACAAAAAGGAAAGACCATGTGAAGATGCAGAGAGAAGATGGCTATCCACAAACCAAAGACAGAGGTCCTCAGAAGAAACCAACCCTGCTGACATCTTGATCTTGTACTTCTAGGCTCCAGGAGCATGAGAAAATAAACTTCTATTGTTTAAGTCACACACTCTGTGGGACTTTTTTTATGGCAGCTCCAGAAAATAAACATAGAAGATAAGGGCAAGGTAGAAACTATAGGTATCAGACCCAAGGAGCTGCAGATATTCACAAAAAAACAGGATATAGAGCCTGAAAAATGTCTTCTGCAGCCTGGTAAAGTTACAGATTCTTTTACAGAGTCTCTAAAACCATAAATGGAGAGAAAATTCTGAATGGCTAGTCAAACATTTTTTTTTTTTTTTTCCTCCTGTGTTTTTTTTTTTTTTTAATTTATTTATTATTATTATACTTTAAGTTGTACGGTACATGTGCATAACGTGCAGGTTTGTTACATATGTATACTTGTGCCATGTTGGTGTGCTGCACCCATCAACTCGTCATTTACATCAGTATAACTCCCAATGCAATCCCTCCCCCCCTCCCCCCTCCCCATGAAAGGCCCCGGTGTGTGATGTTCCCCTTCCTGAGTCCGAGTGATCTCATTGTTCAGTTCCCACCTATGAGTGAGAACATGCGGTGTTTGGTTTTCTGTTCTTGTGATAGTTTGCTAAGAATGATGGATTCCAGCTGCATCCAAGTCCCTACAAAGGACTCAAACTCATCCTTTTTTATGGCTGCATAGTATTCCATGGTGTATATGTGCCACATTTTCTTAATCCAATCTGTCACTGATGGACATTTGGGTTGATTCCAAGTCTTTGCTATTGTGAATAGTGCTGCAATAAACATACGTGTGCATGTGTCTTTATAGCAGCATAATTTATAATCCTTTGGGTATATACCCAGTAATGGGATGGCTGGGTCATATGGTACATCTAGTTCTAGATCCTTGAGGAATTGCCATACTGTTTTCCATAATGGTTGAACTAGTTTACAATCCCACCAACAGTGTAAAAGTGTTCCTATTTCTCCACATCCTCTCCAGCACCTGTTGTTTCCTGACTTTTTAATGATTGCCATTCTAACTGGTGTGAGATGGTATCTCATTGTGGTTTTGATTTGCATTTCTCTGATGGCCAGTGATGATGAGCATTTTTTCATGTGTCTGTTGGCTGTATGCATGTCTTCTTTTGAGAAATGTCTGTTCATATCCTTTGCCCACTTTTTGATGGGGTTGTTTGTTTTTTTCTTGTAAATTTGTTTGAGTTCTTTGTAGGTTCTGGATATTAGCCCTTTGTCAGATGAGTAGATTGCAAAAATTTTCTCCCATTCTGTAGGTTGCCTGTTCACTCTGATGGTAGTTTCTTTTGCTGTGCAGAAGCTCTTTAGTTTAATTAGATCCCATTTGTCAATTTGGCTTTTGCTGCCGTTGCTTTTGGTGTTTTAGACATGAAGTCTTTGCCCATGCCTATGTCCTGAATGGTACTACCTAGGTTTTCCTCTAGGATTTTTATGGTATTAGGTCTAACATTTAAGTCTCTAATCCATCTTGAATTAATTTTCATATAAGGAGTAAGGAAAGGATCCAGTTTCAGCTTTCTACTTATGGCTAGCCAATTTTCCCAGCACCATTTATTAAATAGGGAATCCTTTCCCCATTTCTTGTTTCTCTCAGGTTTGTCAAAGATCAAATGGCTGTAGATGTGTGGTATTATTTCTGAGGACTCTGTTCTGTTCCATTGGTCTATATCTCTGTTTTGGTACCAGTACCATGCTGTTTTGGTTACTGTAGCCTTGTAGTATAGTTTGAAGTCAGGTAGCGTGATGCCTCCAGCTTTGTTCTTTTGACTTAGGATTGTCTTGGAGATGCGGGCTCTTTTTTGGTTCCATATGAACTTTAAAGCAGTTTTTTCCAATTCTGTGAAGAAACTCATTGGTAGCTTGATGGGGATGGCATTGAATCTATAAATTACCTTGGGCAGTATGGCCATTTTCACGATATTGATTCTTCCTATCCATGAGCATGGTATGTTCTTCCATTTGTTTGTGTCCTCTTTGATTTCACTGAGCAGTGGTTTCTAGTTCTCCTTGAAGAGGTCCTTTACATCCCTTGTAAGTTGGATTCCTAGGTATTTTATTCTCTTTGAAGCAATTGTGAATGGAAGTTCATTCCTGATTTGGCTCTCTGTTTGTCTGTTACTGGTGTATAAGAATGCTTGTGATTTCTGCACATTGATTTTGTATCCTGAGACTTTGCTGAAGTTGCTTATCAGCTTAAGGAGATTTTGGGCTGAGACAATGGGGTTTTCTAAATATACAATCATGTCATCTGCAAACAGGGACAATTTGACTTCTTCTTTTCCTAACTGAATACCCTTGATTTCTTTCTCTTGCCTGATTGCCCTAGCCAGAACTTCCAACACTATGTTGAATAGGAGTGGTGAGAGAGGGCATCCCTGTCTTGTGCCAGTTTTCAAAGGGAATTTTTCCAGTTTTTGCCCATTCAGTATGATATTGGCTGTGGGTTTGTCATGAATAGCTCTTATTATTTTGAGGTACGTTCCATCAATACCGAATTTATTGAGCGTTTTTAGCATGAAGGGCTGTTGAATTTTGTCAAAAGCCTTTTCTGCATTTATTGAGATAATCATGTGGTTCTTGTCTTTGGTTCTGTTTATATGCTGGATTATGTTTATTGATTTGCGAATGTTGAACCAGCCTTGCATCCCAGGGATGAAGCCCACTTGATCATGGTAGATAAGCTTTTTGATGTGTTGCTGAATCCGGTTTGCCAGTATTTTATTGAGGATTTTTGCATCGATGTTCATCAGGGATATTGGTCTAAAATTCTCTTTTTTTGTTGTGTCTCTGCCAGGCTTTGGTATCAGGATGATGTTGGCCTCATAAAATGAGTTAGGGAGGATTCCCTCTTTTTCTATTGAGTGGAATAGTTTCAGAAGGAATGGTACCAACTCCTCCTTGTACCTCTGGTAGAATTCAGCTGTGAATCCATCTGGTCCTGGACTTTTTTTGGTTGGTAGGCTATTAATTGTTGCCTCAATTTCAGAGCCTGCTATTGGTCTATTCAGGGATTCAACTTCTTCCTGGTTTAGTCTTGGAAGAGTGTAAGTGTCCAGGAAATTATCCATTTCTTCTAGATTTTCCAGTTTATTTGCGTAGAGGTGTTTATAGTATTCTCTGATGGTAGTTTGTATTTCTGTGGAGTCGGTGGTGATATCCCCTTTATCATTTTTAATTGTGTCGATTTGATTCTTCTCTCTTTTCTTCTTTATTAGTCTTGCTAGTGGTCTGTCAATTTTGTTGATCTTTTCAAAAAACCAACTCCTGGATTCATTGATTTTTTGGAGGGTTTTTTGTGTCTCTGTCTCCTTCAGTTCTGCTCTGATCTTAGTTATCTCTTGCCTTCTGCTAGCTTTCGAATGTGTTTGCTCTTGCTTCTCTAGTTCTTTTAATTGCGATGTTAGAGTGTCAATTTTAGATCTTTCCTGCTTTCTCTTGTGGGCATTTAGTGCTATAAATTTCCCTCTACACACTGCTTTAAATGTGTCCCAGAGATTCTGGTATGTTGTATCTTTGTTCTCATTGGTTTCAAAGAACATCTTTATTTCTGCCTGCATTTTGTTATGTACCCAGTAGTCATTCAGGAGCAGGTTGTTCAGTTTCCATGTAGTTGAGCGGTTTTGATTGAGTTTCTTAGTCCTGAGTTCTAGTTTGATTGCACTGTGGTCTGAGAGACAGTTTGTTATAATTTCTGTTCTTGTACATTTGCTGAGGAGTGCTTTACTTCCAATTACGTGGTCGATTTTGGAGTAAGTATGATGTGGTGCTGAGAAGAATGTATATTCTGTTGATTTGGGGTGGAGAGTTCTATAGATGTCTATTAGGTCTGCTTGCTGCAGAGATGAGTTCAATTCCTGGATATCCTTGTTAACTTTCTGTCTCGTTGATCTGTCTAATGTTGACAGTGGAGTGTTGAAGTCTCCCATTATTATTGTATGGGAGTCTAAGTCTCTTTGTAAGTCTCTAAGGACTTGCTTTATGAATCTGGGTGCTCCTGTATTGGGTGCATATATATTTAGGATAGTTAGCTCTTCCTGTTGAATTGATCCCTTTACCATTATGTAATGGCCTTCTTTGTCTCTTTTGATCTTTGATGGTTTAAAGTCTGTTTTATCAGAGACTAGTATTGCAACCCCTGCTTTCTTTTGTTCTCCACTTGCTTGGTAAATCTTCCTCCATCCCTTTATTTTGAGCCTATGTATGTCTCTGCGTGTGAGATGGGTCTCCTGAATACAGCAGACTGATGGGTCTTGACTCTTTATCCAGTTTGCCAGTCTGTGTCTTTTAATTGGATCATTTAGTCCATTTACATTTAAGGTTAATATTGTTATGTGTGAACTTGATCCTGCCATTATGATATTAACTGGTTATTTTGCTCGTTAGTTGATGCAGTTTCTTCCTGGCCTCAATGGTCTTTACATTTTGGCATGTTTTTGCAATGGCTGGTACCGGTTGTTCCTTTCCATGTTTAGTGCTTCCTTCAGGGTCTCTTGTAAGGCAGGCCTAGTGGTGACAAAATCTCTAAGCATTTGCTTATCTGTAAAGGATTTTATTTCTCCTTCACTTATGAAACTTAGTTTGGCTGGATATGAAATTCTGGGTTTAAAATTCTTTTCTTTAAGAATGTTGAATATTGGCCCCCACTCTCTTCTGGCTTATAGAGTTTCTGCTGAGAGATCTGCTGTTAGTCTGATGGGCTTCCCTTTGTGGGTAACCCGACCTTTCTCTCTGGCTGCCCTTAAGATTTTTTCCTTCATTTCAACTTTGGTGAATCTGGCAATTATGTGTCTTGGGGTTGCTCTTCTCGAGGAGTATCTTTGTGGCGTTCTCTGTATTTCCTGGATTTGAATGTTGGCCTGCCCTACTAGGTTGGGGAAGTTCTCCTGGATGATATCCTGAAGAGTGTTTTCCAACTTGGTTCCATTTTCCCCCTCACTTTCAGGCACCCCAATCAGACGTAGATTTGGTCTTTTTACATAATCCCATACTTCTTGCAGGCTTTGTTCATTTCTTTTTCTTCTTTTTTCTTTTGGTTTCTCTTCTCGCTTCATTTCATTCATTTGATCCTCAGTCACTGATACTCTTTCTTCCAGTTGATCGAGTCGGTTACTAAAGCTTGTGCATTTGTCATGTATTTCTCGTGTCATGGTTTTCATCTCTTTCATTTCGTTTAGGACCTTCTCTGCATTAATTACTCTAGCCATCAATTCTTCCACTTTTTTTTCAAGATTTTTAGTTTCTTTGCGCTGGGTACATAATTCCTCCTTTAGCTCTGAGAAATTTGATGGACTGAAGCCTTCTTCTCTCATCTTGTCAAAGTCATTCTCCGTCCAGCTTTGATCCGTTGCTGGCGATGAGCTGCGCTCCTTTGCCGAGGGTGATGCGCTCTTATTTTTTGAATTTCCAGCTTTTCTGCCCTGCTTTTTCCCCATCTTTGTGGTTTTATCTGCCTCTGGTCTTTGATGATGGTGATGTACTGATGGGGTTTTGGTGTAGGTGTCCTTCCTGTTTGATAGTTTTCCTTCTAACAGTCAGGACCCTCAGCTGTAGGTCTGTTGGAGATTGCTTGAGGTCCACTCCAGACCCTGTTTGCCTGGGTATCAGCAGCAGAGGCTGCAGAAGATAGAATATTTCTGAACAGCGAGTGTACCTGTCTGATTCTTGCTTTGGAAGCTTCCTCTCAGGGGAGTACTCCTCCCTGTGAGGTGTGGGGTGTCAGACTGCCCCTAGTGGGGGATGTCTCCCAGTTAGGCTACTCAGGGGTCAGGGACCCACTTGAGCAGGGAGTCTGTCCCTTCTCAGATCTCAACCTCCGTGTTGGGAGATCCACTGCTCTCTTCAAAGCTGTCAGACAGAGTCGTTTGCGTCTGCAGAGGTGTCTGCTGCGTTTGTTTAGTTTACTGTGCCCTGTCCCCAGAGGTGGAGTCTACAGAGACAGGCAGGTTTCCTTGAGCTGCTGTGAGCTCCACCCAGTTCGAGCTTCCCAGCAGCTTTGTTTACCTACTTAAGCCTCAGCAATGGCGGGCGCGCCCCTCCCCCAGCCTCGCTGCTGCCTTGCCGGTAGATCACAGACTGCTGTGCTAGCAATGAGGGAGGCTCCGTGGGTGTGGGACCCTCCCGGCCAGGTGTGGGATATGATCTCCTGGTGTGCCTGTTTGCTTAAAGCGCAGTATTGGGGTGGGAGTTACCCGATTTTCCAGGTGTTGTGTGTCTCAGTTCCCCTGGCTAGGAAAAGGGACTCCCTTCCCCCTTGTGCTTCCCAGGTGAGGCAATGCCTCGCCCTGCTTCAGCTCTCGCTGGTGGGGCTGCAGCAGCTGACCAGCACCGATCTTCCGGCACTCCCCAGTGAGATGAACCCAGTACCTCAGTTGAAAATGCAGAAATCACTGGTCTTCTGTGTCGCTAGCGCTGGGAGTTGGAGACTGGAGCTGCTCCTATTTGGCCATCTTCGTCAAACATTTTTATGCATTCAAAACATCTTAAATGAACACAACTATTCAACATGTATTGAGCATCTATACTATGTGCCACGTACTGTTCTATGAACTTGACTTCAGTAAGCAAAAGCAGACAAACATTCCTACCCACAGTGGAGTTTCCACTCTGGTGTGGAGTAACAGATAATGAATAGACCTAGTAGTAAACAAATGAGTTATAAGGTATGTTAGAAAATGGTAAATGTTACAGAGAAAAGAGTATGGGAGATTAAGAGTAATAGGTAAAAGTTGTTTGCAACTTAAATACAGCTGCAGGACAGGCTTCAGTGAAAAGATGACATTTGAGCAGACTTGAAGGCAATTAAGCATGTCAACCTTGGATCCAGTATTGTAGAAAGAAATATACAAATATAATCTCATTTATCATCAAGATACTAATAGTGAGAAAAATAAACCTATTTTAGGATAAAGAAGCTCAAGCTTAGAAAAGCCACAGAGCTATTGTGCGGAGGGCCTGGGATAACTGTGTGAACCAAGTATTTGGCAGTAACCAAACCTGGCTCCAGATTTTCTTTAAGGGCAAGTGAGGGAAACTTGGAAGAAAATAAATAACTATAGCAGAAATGCCAGTGATATATTAGAGGCAAAATGCAAGGAACTACAGGAGACTAAAGGTGCAGCAAAACTAGGACAACTTTCTAAGACAGAAGAGCTCTTGGAGAAGTGAGTTGCATGTGTTGTGTATAAATAACTTCTGGCATAAGAAATACTCAGTAAGTTAAAATGGAAGAAAAATATTCCTAGGATAGATTTTAAGAAGACTTCTACATCATAAGACAAAATAATTGTCCAAAAATAGTGAACCAATTCAACAAATTATGGTACATACACATGTTAAGTAGATATAAAAATTAAAAAAAATAATTTTAATAATATGGGAAAACAATGAGCACATACTATAAGCCAAAAATATATGAATTCAGAAAAGTACACTATAAACTGTTTAGCCTCACTCTATGTGGGTTTGTGGGTAATGTATGGACATGTATGTATATCATATATAGACATAGGTAAGAAAGAAAGCAATTTTTATCCCTGTTTAGCAGGATAACAGATGATTGATCACCTGCAAATAACAGTAGTTTAATCAATACGGAAGCTATTTTTCTTCCACATTGAAAATTCGAAGTCTGAAGGCTGGCAGAAGCTTATACCAAATTGTCAATGGCCCAGGCTCCTTCTAGTTCCTCATTCTGCCACCATGGTCCAATATGGCTGTGGAGCTTTATCCATCAGATATCCATTCTGGTCAGAAAGATGGAGGAAAAGAGAAGGAAGAAAGGCACCCCTTTGCTGTTAAGATGATTTTCCATAATGACCACACAACATTTCTGGCTGCAACATAATCTCCTGTAGCACAGCAAGGAAATATAGTCTTTACATGGGTGCAGCATGCCAATCTAACTGTTATTATTGCTGTTTTTTTTCTAATTAATAAAGAAAAGGAGACTAAATTAGGAAAGCATCTAGTAGTCACTGCCAAGACTGTTTTCTATGTTCTCCAATTTTTCTACAATGCTGGATAATATTTACAATTCTAAAGATATAAATGTTTTCTTGTTTAAGGTATGTTAAGTTCTTGAGTGACACTAAAACATAACTGGTCTGTAAAAAAAAATGCTTAAAGTTAAATAAAAAAACTAAATTATTCAGAGGTTAACTAAATGTCTATTTGTTAATGAATATTAAGGAGCTATACTATCTTAGACACAAAATCTGTACATGTTGAAAGTATTTTCCACCTATAAGCACATTACCAATATGGCTATTCACAGATAGACTTATTAGGTTATAAAACATACTTCTAAAAATAGTTGCAAAATTACATTTTTTATATTGAAGTTCAACATTTGGAAAATACTTACATAAACTCTAAGCATAAGACAATAGGGTAGAAATAAACGTACAATTCCAAAAACATGAGTAAATGGAAGATGGCATATAATTTTAATAGTCTGACTTAGAAAATCTCACATTTTACATGCTAGCATATTTTGCTAAATTGATAAATCTAATCAACTGAAAAAAATCACTACCCATGTAGCATTTGTAGTGTAATCATCGTTTACAGTATAACAGAAATAATGTTTAAGAATATGTTAATGTTTATAGAATACTATAGAATAATCAGCAAAACCCTCTATCCGGTTGAGGAAAAACAAAGACTTCTGAACAACAGACTATGCATCTATTGTTATTAAATATTTGTTATGGAACAGAAATGTATTGATTCCCCTGTCAACTGAAGGCCCAATATCTTGCTTAAAATTTACAATCTACAATGGGATATTGATGAATCTATTTAATAACAGCTCAGTAGTTTATCTTACCATATTAAATATAGGCGTCAATTGTAAAGTACAACTTGATTTCAAATAATAGAACAAAAAATCTTAAAATTAAGAAAATATGCTATACAAATACGTTATACCTAACCAGTACTGTATTTTTCAACATCTAAGTAGTGACAGTTCCTGCTCATACTTATTCATTCAATATCAAACTAAAACCAGCATTTACTGATGTTAGGCATTCTTCTAGTCCCTGAGGATACAGGTACAAACAAGAAAAATCCCTGATTTATGGAGCTTACATTTTACTGTGGGAAACAATTAACAAATATAAATACAATTTCAGGTGGTAATAAGTGTTCCAAAAAAACTGGTAAGGAAAAAGTGAAACATGAAGGGAAGGAGGGAGTATTTTGAATTTGGTCAAGGGAGGTCTTTCTGAGGGGGTGACATTTAGCTGTAGCTCTGACTGAGGGAGAGAGGATACCCTATGAATATCCAGGAGAAGGCCACTCCAGGCAGAGAGCTGAATGAGTGCAAAAGCCCTGCACCATACACACCTGAACAGCAAGGAGCAAGACTGGAAAGAGCAAGGAGGGAAGTCACAGATGGCACATAAGCAGCCAGATGCTGGGCCATGCAGGCTCTTGTGGGCCAGGTTAAGGGTGTTTGGTTTTACTGAAAATGAGATGGAAGCCATGACGAAGGTTTATAGTAGAGCAGGGACATGATGGGCACACTTTAGAAGGATCATTCTGATTGCTGAGAAGAAAGAACCATACACAGACAAGGACAGAAGCAGAGACCAGCTAGCTGGTTGACTGCCAGGTGAGTGATAGTGGCAAGGACAAGGAAGTGATAAAAATGAGAAGAAGGAGCCAGAGTTGGGATACATTGTAAATATAGAGCTGAAAGCACTTGTTGATGAACTGGATACAGAATAAATGTGAAAGAGAGATGTCAAGCATGACAACTGTGTTAATGTGACCTCATGATGGAGAACCCCACAGCTCCCAAGTTTAAACATGCTACACAGTTCGGGCTACAAATAGAGACCAACTGTAGGTTCAATAGCCAAATCCCTAGGAAATATAAACTGATTGGCCCAGTTTGGATCAGGTGACCCAGCAATTTCTGTAACTCCTGTACTGCAGGGGGGTTGTGTCTAATATCATGCATGAGCTTCTTCCCGGATCTTCATAGGCACAAATGTGCCAGGCAAATCCTAACTATAATCAACCCACCCCTCTTCATTCTAACCATTGTTCCAAGAGCTGTGCCAAGGACATTGCATATATTATCGCAGTAATTACGAGTTGTGGTAATGTATAAATGGAAAAAACAAGACCCATAAATGCTAAACAACTCATCACTCAGCTGGGTAAGTGGCAGAGGTGACATTTTCTGCCTCTTATGCAAACTTATCTAAGCTAATTTCACCATATACAACATGAGATTCTTTTTTAGTAGCAACCTCCAATAGTGAGAAGTAAGTGAAGAGTCTAAATTTACTTCCCTGGACATCAAAAGCAGGTAGGAAAGGAAATCTTCGAATACACTGTGATCCACTGAGTATTAATCAACAACTACAAAAGTGCAAAAACAAAAATTAAAAAAACCAAATCTTTAAACTTGTTTACAGCTTTCTATTTTTTGTAGGGACTCTGATCATATATTTCATGCAACAGACTAACAAAAGGATTCAGTTATGCTCAAACAGAGATCAAAGCAACCAGAATCCTCTGAAATATCAGCTAAGCCAGTTTAAGATTCATGCTTCCATTGCCTTTCACAAAGGCCTCACTAAATTCAGATTCCTATACTATGTTCTTGAAGGGGCAGGAAGTGTCTCTAAGATATTGCAGCCAATCCATAGATCTTGAACACCACTTTCTATGTAAAGCATACACACACACACATGCACGCATGCTCTCTCTCTCTCTCTTCCCCCACCAACCTTTCACTCTCTCTAGGATTGGTGAAAGATGGTGGGGCAAGAAGCACAGGAATGTGGAATGTGTCTCCCCAACTAGACAACAATTACACTGGCAGAATAGGTCTTACATAATTATCTTGGAACTCGGATGTCTATTGAAGGCTTACAACTTCCATAAGAATGCTTGGATGGTCAATGAGGTTAATTTTGGTCAAGGTCAGCTCTTCACACAGTAACAACTACTCATTTTCCACACCCAGTCCTTTTTAGAAGTCAGGCATTAAAGACTAAAACATTCAAAAGCAACTGCATATATGGGGAAAATTAGAAAATGTCTGTGCATGCTCAGGGAAAGGTACATGCTCAGAAAGGACTTGAAAAGACCTTAAGTTGACACCTCAGGTTGATCCTTGGCACACAGACAGCCTACAACAATTTTAAAAAGAATAAGAAAAAAAAAAAACAGCTAACCCTGAAAAAGAGAGAGAATCTGATTTCCAGAGCTACCACATTATCAGATTCAAACGTCTGGTTCTCAACAAAAAATCACAATCCATATAAAGAAACAGAAAACTACAACCCATCCAAACGAAAATTAATTAATTAACAGAGACTGTAAAAAACACCTGGTGACAGATCTACCTAACAAAAACTTCAAAACGACTGTCTTAAAGATGCTCAAAGAACTAAAGGAAGATGTAGATAAAGTCAATAAAATAATATATGGTGAAGGATCAGTGAAACCAAAAGTTGGTTCTTTGAAAGGATAACAAGATCAACAGGATGCTGGCTAGATTAACAACAACCACAACAACAGAAGATCCAAATAAGCATAATCAGAAATGATAAAGATGTAACATTATGACTGATCCCAGAGAAATACAAAAGATCCTCAGAGACTATTATGAACACCTCTTGATATGGTTTGCATTTATGTCCCCAGCAAAATCTCTCTCACGTCAAATTGTAATTCCCAGAGTTGAAGGTGGGGCCTGGTGGGAAGTGACTGGATCATGGCAGCAGATTTTCCCCTTTGGTGCTGTTCTCATGATAGAGTCCTCATGAGATCTGGTTGTTTAAAAGTGTGCAGCACCTCCCTCCTCTTTCTTTTCCTCTTGCTCTGGCCATGTGAAGACATGCGTGCCTGCTTCTCATTCACCTTCCACCATAATTGTAAGTTTCCTGAGAACTCCCCAGCCCTACTCCCTGTACAGCCTGTGGAACCATGAGCCAATTAAACCTCTTTTCTTTATAAGTTACCCAGTCTAAAGTATTTCTTTATAGCAGTACAAGAATGGACTAATACACCTCTACGCACACAAACCAGAAAATCCAGATAAATTCCTGGAAACAGACAACTTCCTAAGATTGAACCAGGAAGAAACTGAAACCCTGAACAGAACATGAGTTAAAAAATTGAATCAGTAATTAAAAAAAAAAAAAAAAAACCTACCAATCAGAAAACGCCCTAAACAGATGGATTAACAGCCAAATTCTATCAGACATACAAAGAAGAGCTGATACCAATCCTACCAAAACTATTCCCCAAAATAGAGGCAAAGAACTCTACTCTCACTCATTCTATAAATCAAGCATCATTCTGATAATATGAGAAAAAAACAAAACTACAGTTCAATATCCCTGACGAACACAGATTTAAAACTCCTCAGCAATATACTAGCAAACTAAATCCAACAGTACATCAAAAACTTAATTTATCAGGATCAAGTCAACTTTATTCCTTGGATGCAAGGTTGGTACAACATATGCCATTCAATAAATGTGATTCACCACGTAAACAGAATCAAAAACAAAAACCATAAAATCATCTCAATAGATTAAGAAAAAGCTTTTGAGAGAGTGCAACATCCCTTCATGATAAAAACCCTCAAAAAATTAGGCATAAAAAAACATACCTCAAAATAGTGAGAAACATTGATGACAAACCCACAGCCAATGTCATGCTGAATGAACAAAAGCTGAAACCATTCACCTTAAGAACTGGAACATGACAAAGATGCACATTCTTACCACTCCTGTTCAACATAGTACTGGAAGTCCTAGCCAGACCAATAAGTCAAGAGAAAGAAATAAAAGGCATCAAAATGGACAAAGAAAAAGAATAAGTCAAATTATCACTTTGCTGATGATACAATTCTATACTTAGAAAACCTTGAAGACCCCATCAAAAGGCTCCTGGAACTGATAAATGACTTGAATCAAGTTTCAGGATATAAAATCAATATACAAAAATCAGCAGCATTTCTATGCAATAATAACATTCAAGCAGAGAGCCAAACCAAGAAAGCAACCCCATTCACAACAAACACACACACATACACACACACACACACACACACACACACGGTACCTAGGAATACATCTAACCAAGGAGTTGAAAGATCTCTACAAGGATAATTACAAAACACTGCTGAAAGAAATCACAGATAACACAAACAAATGGAAAAACGCTCAAGCTCTGGATTGGAAGAAGCAATATAATAAAAATGGCCATACTTCCCAAAGCAATCTATAGATTCAACACTATTCCTATTGCTGTTACTATTCAAAACAGCAATATCATTTTTCACAGAATTAAAAAAACTTCTTATAAAATGTATATGGAACTGAAAAAGAGCCCAAATAGCCAAAGCAATCCTAAGCAAAAAGAACAAAGCCACGAGTATCACATTACCTGACTTCAAACCAAATGATAGTACAAGGCTACAGTAACCAAAAAAAGCCTGGTACTGGTACAACGACAAACCAAAAAAAAAAAAAAAAAAAAATACAGGACCCAGAAATAAAGCCACACACAGCCATTTGATCTTTGACAAAGTCAACAAAAATAAGCAATGGGGAAAGGACTCCCTATTCAATAAATGGTAGTGGGATAACTGGCTAACCATACACAGAAGAATCAAATGGGACCCCAAACTAAAGATTGATTAAAGACTTAAATAAAAAACCTCAAACTATAAAAACCCTGTAAGAAAACCTAGAAAATGTCCTTCTTGACATCAGGCTTGGCAAAGAATTTATAGCTAAGACATCAAAAGCAACTGCAATGAAAACAGAAATTGACAAGTGGGACTCAGTTAAATTAAAGAGCCTCTGCACAGTAAAATAAACAATCAACATGGTAAACAACCTACAGAATGGGAGAAAATATTCACAAACTGTGCATCCTACAAAGGTCTAATATCCAGAATCTGTAAGAAACTTAAATCAACAAGCAAAAAACAAAAACAAAAACAAAAATTTAAAAGTGGGCAGAAGGCATAGACAATTCTCATGAGAAGACACAATGATATACCAACAATTTCACACCAGTCAGAATGACTATTATTACAGTCCCAAAATAACAGATGCTAACAAGTCTGCAGAGAAAAGGGAATTTTACACACTGCTGGTAGGAAAGCAAACTAGTTCAGCCATGGTGGAAAGCAGTTTGGAGACTGCTCAAAGAACTAAAAATAGAATTATCACTCAACTGAGCAATCTCATTACTGGATCTGCACCCCCCCAAAATAAATCATTCTACCAAAAAGACACACACACTCATATGTTCATCACAGCACGATTCCTAATAGCAAAGACTTGGAATCAGTGTAGGCACCCTTCAACAGCGTACTGGATAAAGAAAATATGGTACATACACATCATGGAATACTACACAGCCATAAAAAAGAACAAAACCATGTCCTTTGCAGCAATATAGATGGAGTTGGAAGCCATTATCCTTCACAAATTAACACACAAAAAATCACATACTTCACGTTCTCACTTATAAGTGGGAGCTAAACACTGGGCACACATGAACATAAAGATAGGAACAACAGACACTGGAGACTACAAGGCAGGGAATGACAGAGAGAAACAAGGGTTTAAAAACTACCTAGTGCGTACTATGTTCACTGCTCTAGTGACAGGTTAAATCATGCCCCAAATCATGCAATATACCCATGTAACAAACCTGCATATAAATCCCTTGAATCTAAAATAAAAATTGAAAAAATAATGTGTGGATAAAATGCAAATATCAGTAAAGAGGCAGAGAACCTAAAAGAAAAAGGAAATTATGATGCTTAAAAGTATAATAAATACAATTTAAAAACACACTAGAGAAATTAGAAGGTAAACTCGAGCAGGCAGATGAATCAGCAAACTTGAAGACAGAACACTAGAAATATCTATTCTGAGGAAAGGAAAGAAAAAGGACTGAAGAAAAGTGAACAGAGCCAAAGGGACCTGTGGAACACCATCAAGTGAACTAACAAGTGCATTGTGGGAGTACCAGAAGGGGTGGGGAGAGAGAGAGAGACAGAGAAAGAGAGAGAGAGAGAGAGAGAGAGAGAGAGAGAGAGAGAGAGAGAGGCATAAAGAGTATTTCAAGAAATAATGGATGAAAACTTCCCAAATTTGATAAAGATGTAATTTTGTGACATCAACAACTGAAAGGACTGGGAACAAAGCTGTAAAAGGGGTATAGTTTTTGTATGTTACTGAAGTTAATCTGATATAAAATCAAATTAGATTTTGAAAAGAAAATGAAATGCAAGAAACCAAAAGGAAATTTAAATGTTTCACTTCAAAAAAGGATCAATGAAACACAAAGGCAGACTAATGCAGAAAATGAGAGAAGGCTAGAAAGCATATAAAAAACAAACAGCAAAATGACAAAGTAAGTCCCTCCTTACCAGTAATTACTATGAATGTAAGTAGACCTAACTCTCCAATCAAAAATACCAAGATTGGTAGAATGGATCAAAACATGTGATCCAACTATATTCTGTCTACATGAGACTCACTTTAGATCGAAAACACAAGTAAATTGAATGTGAAAGGATGAAAAAAGATAGTTCATTTAAATTGTAACCAAAAAAGAGCAGAAGTAGCTATATTAATATTAGACAAAACAGATTTTAAATCAAAAAAGGTTATGAGACAATGAACATTATTTATTAATAAAAGGTTAAATCCAGCATTAAAATATAACAATCATAAATGTTTATACACCTAACAACAGATAATCAAAATATATGAAGCAAAAACTGACAAACATAAAGGGAGATATAGAAAGTCCTATTACTTTACTACAATAATGCACTTCTGTGCACCCTATTTTATTTCAGCCTTGGATTACAGAATATAATGACAGCTTTAAAGGCTATCTTAATTGTACCTTTAATTTGTAAACTAGGAAACTAAAGCCCACAAAATAAATTTATCAAAGCTTGTATTTCTAGACAGTGGCAGAGATGGTTACTTTAGCTTTAAAATTAAACTAAGAAACCAAGGCCTGCAAAATAAACAAACTTATCAAAGCTTATACTTCTAGACAGTGGCAGAGATGAAATCATGCACGAACCATCTGCATTCCTACACTGAAGCTCTTTGCACTACATTCCAAGTAATTTACCAGTGGTGAAGTTTCCGATGCAAAGTTACACTTGTGGAAGGATTCATCTTTGATAATAGAGGATATATCATGAACTGCATGGATGCAGTTTGGCTCTGTGTCCCCACCCAAATCTCATCTTGTAGCTCCCATAATTCCTACGTGTTGTGGGAGGGACCCAGTGGGAGATGGTTGAATCATGGGCACAGGTCTTTCCCATGCTGTTCTCATGATGGTGGATGAGTCTCACAAGATCTGATGGTTTTAAAAATGCAGGTTTACCCCCATAAGCTCCCTCTGTCTGCCTGCTGCCACCCATGTAAGATGTTAACTTGCTCCTCTTTGCTTTCCACAATGATTGTGAGACCTCCCCAGCCATGTAGAACTGTAAGTCCAATAAACCTCTTTCTTTTGTAAATTGCCCAGTTTCGGGTATGTTTTTATCAGTAGCATAAGAACAGATTAATACAGTAAATTGGTACTAATACAGTAAATTGGAGTGGTGTGCTGCTGAACAGATTAATACAGTAAATTGTAGTGGGGTGCTGCTGAAAAGATAACCCAAAAATGTGGAAGCGACATTGGAACTGGGTTACAGACAGGGCTTGAAACAGTTTGGAGGGCTCAGAGACAGGAAAATGTGGGAAAGTTTGGAACTTCCTAGAGACTTGTGGAATGGCTTTGACCAAAAGCCTGATAGTGATATAGATAATGAAATCCAGGCTGAGGTGGTCTCAGATGGAGATGAGGTACTTGTAAGGAACTAGAGCAAAAGTGACTCTTGTTATGTTTTAGTAAAGAGGATGGTGGCATTCTGCCCCTGCCCGAGAGATTTGTGGAACTTTGAACTTGAGGGAGATGATATAGGGTATCTGGCAGAACAAATTTCTAAGCAGCAAAGCATTCAAGAGGAGACCTGAGTGCTGTTAAAGGCACTCGGTTTTAAAAGGGAAGCAGAGCAAAAAGTTCAAAAAATTTGCCACTTGACAATGCAATAGGAAACAAAGTCCCATTTTCTAAGGAGAAATTCAAACTGGTTGCATAAATTTGCATAAGTAACGAGTAGCCAAATGTTAATCCCCAAGACAATGGGGAAAATGTCTCCAGACCATGTCAGAGGTCTTCAATGCAGCCCCTCCCATTACAGGCCCAGAGGCCTAGGAGAAAAAAAGTGGTTTCATGGGCTGGGGCCAGGGTCTCCATGCTTTGTGCAGCCGAGGGACTTAGTGCCCTGCCTCCCAGCCACTCCAGTCATGGCTGAAAGGGGCCAACAGGGAGTTCAGGCTGTGGCTTCAGAGGGTTGAAGCCCCAAGTCTTGGCAGCTTCCACATGAAGTTGAGCCTGTGAGTGCACAGAAGTAAAGAATTGGGGTTTGGGAACCTCCGCCTAGATTTCAGAGGATGTATAAAAACACCTGGATGCCCAGGCAGAAGTTTGCTGCAGGGGCAGGGCCCTCATGGATAAACTCTGCTAGGGTAGTGTGGAACAGAAATGTGGGGTTGGAGCCCTCACACACAGAGTCCCTACTGAGGCACCACCAAGTGGAGCTGTGAGAAGAAGGCCACCATCCTCCAGATCCCAGAATGGTAAATCCACTGACAGTTTGCACTGTGCACCTGGAAAAACCACAGACACTCAATGTCAGCCCATGAAAACAGCCAGGAAGGAAGCTGAACCCTGCAAAGCCACAAGGACGGAGCTGCCCAAGACCATGGGAGCCCACATCTTACATCAGCATGACCTGGATGTGAGACTTGGGGCCAAAGAAGATCATTCTGAAGCTTTAAGATTTGACTGCCCAGCTGGATTTCAGACTTGCATGGGGTCGTTAGCCCCTTTGTTTTGGCCAATTTCTCCCATGTGCAACAGCTGTATTTACCCAATGCCCCAATGCCTGTGTCCCCATTGTATCTAGGAAGTAACTAACTTGCTTTTGATTTTACAGGATTATAGGTGAAAGGAATTTGCCTTGTCTCAAATCAGACTTTGGACTGTGAACTTTGGAGTTAATGCTAAAATGAGTAAATACTTTGGGGGACTGTTGGGAAGGCATGATTGGTTTTGAAATGTGAAGACATGAGATTTGGGAGGAGCCATGGATGGAATGATATGGTTGGGCTTGGAGTCCCCATCCAACTCTCATCTTGTAGCTCCCATAATTCCCACATGTTGTGGAAGGGACCCAGTGGGAGATTGGTGAATCATGAGGGCGAGTCTTTCCCATGCTAGTCTTGTGATGGTGAGTGGGTCTCATGAGATCTGATGGTTTTAAAAATGGGAGTTTCCCTGCACGAGCTCTCTCTCTTTGCCTGCTGCCATCCATGTAAGATGTGACTTGTTCCTTCTTGCTTTTCACCATGATTGTGAGGCCTCCACAACCATGTGGAACTGTAAGTTCATTAAACCTCTTTCTTTTGTAAATTGCCCAGTCTTGGGTATGTCTTTATTAGCAGGATGAAAACAGACTAATATGTGCACACAAATCCATCATAATAGAGTCATTCTCTTCCTCCAGTTTGGCTTCATTAGAACACATGCACCTGGATGAAGGATGGCACCATACAAAGAATATTGCATCCGATACCTCACATCACAAAGGGTATAAAGGAAGTTGAATGGGCCAATTGGAAAAATGCTAGAAAATCAAAAAGTAGGTACCAGCCTATACAGTCAAAGGCAAACTCTTTTTCCAAGTCTACAAGGAGTTCTTCACTTGAGACAAGCAGATCATTCTATATTCCAAATACAGCAACTCGGGCACCACTGCCAATTCCCCAACCCCTTTGAAAAAGAAAAAAAAATTAATGCAGCCAATTGTTGAAATACTTGAATAACTGGTTGTATAACCACAACCAAAGGTTTGCCATGGTCCCCAAGCAGAAGAAAAAAGACACTAAAAACACAGATTTCTCACTAGGTATTTTTATGGGGGATAAAAGTAAATAATCATTGAAAGTGTCTCCATGGAGAGGGAAATACAAATAGATAAATTTTTGTTCCAGTTTTATCTGTCAGTAAAATGTGCAGCAATAAGCTCTGTTAATACCACAAGAGGAACCAATCAATGTATCATGAGCTCCATGCACTAACTGACCATTCATATGTTTATTTAAATACTCAAGAGAGAAGGAGCCCAGATACTATCACATCCAAGAAAGAGTCCAAGTACCGCGCATCCCGAAGACCTGCTGAAGTTTGGGTATCTAAAGTAGGAACAGACTCCTGAGCACATCTCTGAGGCTGGTAAGCTAACGTGAGTAAAATCACTCCACTGGAACTCCTGCTGCAAGTCTTTCTTCTCTGTAGCCTAATCCATTTGCCTTGGCATGCAGAACATCAAGAGTCACTTGGTGGTCCTGAGTTAAAACAGCTTGAGCCTAACAAGGGAACAGTTCTCCTGGAATCACCAGTCACTTATTTCTGGGATAATAGTAGGGAAAAGAAAAGAGACTTCAGGATCAAACAAACCCAACTGTGACCAAACCCAACCCCATTTACTAGCTCTGTAACCAGGGGCAAATATCTTAACCTCTCAGCACCCCTGCCTTCTTTATCTATAAATGGTCTTCTTATGCACCCTTCAGGATTGTAGTAAAGACCAAATGGTGTCATGAATATATGTGAAATATCTAGCATATTTAGGCAGTCAGAAAACATAGTAATTAATATTGTCATTGTTATTGTCATTGTTACTGGCTCCACATGCTGACAGGCAAGAATATGGGCCTTAGGAGCATGAACCCTATCCACACTACCCTCATTTGCAAACACCCAGCTTATAAAAGGCAGAAAATAAAAAATGCATGAGAGCCATCAGAGAAAAACAACAACAATTAAAAAAACAAAAACAAAAACAGTTTTTTTTTCACGGGAGGAAGAGAAAAAGGTAAAAAGCAAGGCTGCACACCTTACCTGGGCAGGAGACTGAAAGGATTTGTTGGCCTTCCTGACAGACCCAATGGCCTCCTGCCCACAGTAGGTCCTCTACAATCTCTGAGGATTTTCATATAGCTTTTTCAGGCAGCTCAAAACCCCAGCAATGAGTGATTCAAGTGTCCTCTTCAGAAAACGCAAATACCTTCGTTCAGGTTAGGGTGATGTTCATATTATGTATCATTCATACACTTAGAAGAAGTTATTCAATAAAACTGTTCCCCTCTAAGAAAATGCTAGAATGCCACAAACACTTTCTATGAGTAAAGCAGGCTGGGGGAGGAGAAAGGACTGAAAAAGGCAGTGAGGGGAAATAGGGGGAGTCTAAGGTGGTGAAAATCTGATAGAAGAATGTGAAACCAAAACTAGCTTATTTAAAAATCTCCCCAAAAGATGACTGCCAACTATACAGCAAAAGACTCCTCTCTACCTTTTCCCTCATTTTCCTTGGTTCTGTCCTCCTAAGAACCAGAGTGGAGTCTCCTATCATAGTAGCACAGTGAAATTTTTAACATGGGTTCAAGGAGATTCTGTGAGTCAGCTAGGAAACTTAACTTTAATTTTTTGTTTAACATGTTTTTGTCTGAGAAAACTAGTTCTGAGTTCATACAACTCACTTACATGAGTCACTGAAAGCAGAAACTAAACTGTTGGTTTAAGGTCAATAATTATTTCATTAAACAAATAAATGAACAGATACATAAACAAATGAATAAAGGAAGGGGAGGGCTTCCTGGTTAAGACTCACCCCTGATCTCAGTTTGGTTTTCTTCTAAGCACCTATCACCATCTGACCTCATAATTCATCGACCATCTTCCCTACTAGAACATAAACTCTATGAGGATGCAAACTGATTTTCACCTATAATAGTGCATGGCAAATTGTACATGCTCAGTAAATATTTGTTGAATAAGTGAATAGCTGAACTGAACAGGAAATGTCTCTATAAGACCTTTGAGGTTTAACACTAAGCCTTTAAGAGTAATGCTGCAGTTCCCTCCCTCACCCAGTTCCCCATTTCTTGTTTCACACCACAAGAACATGACTACGTTCTGAGCTTGTGATCATTTCCTTTTAAATAATGCCTCATGGATCACTTTGAAACACTAGAGATTATTTGTCATGATACTAGTTACTGTCCCTACTTTTCCCCTGGAATTTGTTTTTTTCTTAATGGCAAATCTTCGAAGAGCTTCCACCTGCATCAAAAATAGAAAATTCCACATAAATATAATGGCTTTCCCTGCTTTTTTTTTTTAAAGTATCTTAAACTCATTATCTTTTATCTTTGAGAAGATCTCGAAGCCAAATCACATAGAACTGAAAGATATTCTCATTTCTTTTTCCATAAGAAAAAAAAAAAAAACTGCTATTTAGAGAAAATGCTGGGAGGGGGCACTATAACCTACTGCACTTGTAAGTGTCTCCTCTATTTGAATAACGACACAATACCTTTTCCCCCTAATTGATTACTATCTTTTTAATTACAAAAAGGTCTTTACTATTAAACCAATGGCAAAAAGCAGGTCATACTAACTGTTATAAAATAATAAAGCATTTCCCCACTTGCAAAGATTCATACATTAAATGTTTAATAATTCTCAAAATCAATTAGGCCATCAATAGTCAAAGCCCAGCTGCTTGTAAATCAATTTAAAGGTCTGACAGTAATAATTTCCTTGTATTCAGTCATCAAGCTTCCTCATGTAGATAAAAAAGTAAAATAAAATAAACTTCATTTTATAACCCTAATCTCATTATAAGAATTCGAACACAGAAAAGGAAATTTATTAACTAATTACTAATTATTATGAAATTATATGGCTTGGTAGTAAACATGCAAAGCCTCCAAAAAGACTTGTAATTCTTCAGTTGGAGACAATGCACAGGAAAAATACAGTTATTTAAAATAATTAATTATAACATACTCAGTCTAAGATATTTCTTTAAAAACTATGCATAATTAAAATTATTCACATATATCTGAATGAGTAAACAGATTTTGAATTGAATCAAATATATTAAAGGGTACTTGTGGGTTTTTAGAACACTTTCTTATATAATTCAGTACGAGTCAAATTAACTCTTCATTCCTAGAGACTTAAGGGCAAAAGGTTGCAAGGTTTAAGTAGTAGTTTTGAAAAATTAACACTTTACTACTCAGAATACATGTGAATAAACGTGCCACATTTACAATCTGCAAAACAAGTACACTTCTTTCTGCTGCGGGTACTATTCCTGAAAAAATCAAAACGATTATAAAACAAGCACCTTGTTTTTTTAGACATGACCCACTGTGTTGCAGTGAAGGCTGTGGAGGAAGAAGAGTTCTATTGTAGCAAGCAAATGGCTACACTTTTCTGAAAGAATGAAATCCAAACTAAATCACACAGTCAGTGTGTAGCTCAGAAAGGGACATGAAGATACTCTTCTTAAGGTAAGGCAAGATAGATGATCTATCTCCTGATGGTAAAAGCTGCAAGATAAGAAAGAGGTCTTGCCTGAGAACCAGCTACTCAGACTTGCTGCAACTAACCCAAGAAGCACTACATTGAGATATCACGTTAGTTCAAACTTTAGCTCATTCAGCTCAAATTTCACCTGGGAAGCTGGTGCCCAGAGCTGATACAGGAAGATACTTGTTTTACAGCTATAACTTTAGAAATTAAATTTAAATTAGTGATATAATTTTAAGATTTGGATGTATTGCAGATGCCTTTTCACTTAATAAACATACCTGATGTGTATTTAAACATATACAATTTAGGAATTGCCTTTAAAATATTACCTCCTGTCCTTTTAAGTAAGTGTTTTTCCTCTCCCTTCATAGATAAGGAAACGGATACTTAAATAATTTAAATGACATTCCTAAGTGCACTGGATAAGAAGTTGGACTCAAATTTAGGTTATTTGACTCCAGGAGCAATTGACCTTCCAGTAAAACAACTTTCCCAGATCTTTATCTTCCCCAATTATGTGTTAATTCCGTAATTAGGTTAAAAATTCCACACTTACTAAAAGAATATACCAGTCCAATTTTCAAACCTAGATGAAACGGACCTCCCCTTCCATTACTTACTTTTTAATATTTGTATTAAAAATTATTTCAAAATATACTAAACACGCCAAATTAAACTCATTTGTCTGCCAGAATAAAGTACAAATGGCAAAATTTAGCTCAACAAACTATGACTAGCACCTCTTAAACTGAGTATAACTTTTAGCAAATGATAGCTTTGAGGGAAAAAGAATGGAAAGGAGAAAAAAGGGCTTTCAGTTTGATTGGTGACACTTCCCACAAACTGAGATGGTTTTAGCTTGGTAATCTCAAATACCAGATGCCCTGACTTGTACAAACTATATCCTGACACACCATCACTAGAAGATTTTATACCATATATAACCCGACCTTACCTCTTCAAGTGTTTTTAAATTGTATTTATAATTTTTTTTATATTTTATTTCTGTTCATATGTAGTAGATGTATATACTCATGTGGTACATGAGATATTCTGAACAGGCATGCCATGCGTAATAATCACATCATGGAAAATGCAGTATCCATCCCCTCAAGCATTTACTCTTCCCGTTACAAACAATCCAATTATATTATTTATTGAAAATGTACAATTATTACTGACTATAGTCACCCTGTTGTGCTATCAAATACTAGGTTTTTTGGGGGTTTTTTAATTTTTGTTTTTGTTTTGTTTTTTTTGAGATGGAGTCTTGCTGTGTCACTCAGGCTGGAGTGCTGTGATGCAATCTTGGCTGACTGCAACCTCTGCCTCCCGGGTTCAAACTATTCCCCTGCCTCCACCTCCTGAGTCGCTGGGACTACAGGCGCCTGTCACCACACCCGGCTAATTTTTTTGTGTTTTTTTTTTTTTTTTTTTTCCTTTTTTGTATTTTAGTAGAGATGGGACACTCTGATGGGATACTCTGGCCATACTGGCCAGGCTGGTGTCAAACTCCTGACCTCATGATCCACCCACCTCGGCCTCCCAAAGTGCTGGGATTATAGGTGTGAGCCGCCGTGCCTGGCCCAAATACTAGGCTTTATTCATTCATTCTAACTATTCTTTTGTACCCATTAACCATCCCAACCACCATCCATTCCCTCACTACCCTTCCCAGTCTCTAGTAACCCTCCTTCTACTCTCTATCCCCATGGGTTCAATTATTTTTACTTTTAGATTCCACAAACAACTGAGGACATGTGAGGTTTATCTTTCTGTGCCTGTTTTATTTCACTTAACATAATGACCACCAGTCCCACCCATGTTGTTTCAGATGACTAAATCTCTTTCTTTTTTGTGGCTGACTAGCAAGTACCACATTTTCTTTATCCATTCATCTGTTGACGGACACTAAATCTTGGCTATTGTGAACAGGGCTGCAAAAAACATGGGAGAGATATCTCTTCAATATACTGATTTCCTTTTGGGGGTTATTGTTGTACCCTCAGCAGTGGGACTGCTGTATTGTATGGTAGCTCTATTTTTAGTATTTTGAGGAACATCCAAACTGTTGTCATAGTGATTGTAATAATTTACATTGCCACCAATAGTGTACGAGGGTTGCCATTTCTCCACATCCTCACCAGCATTTATTTGCCTGACTTTTGGATAGAAGCCATTTTAAGTAGGTGAGAAGATATCTCACTGTAGATTTGCATTTCTCTGATGAACAATGATGTTCAGCACCTTTTCATATGTCTGTTTGCCATTTGCATGTCTTCAAGAAATACCTAGTCCAATCTTTCCCCATGTTTTAATCAGATTATTAGATTTTTTTCCTATAGTTGTTTAAGCTCCTTATATATTCTGGGTATTAATCCTTTGTCAGATGGGTCATTTGCAAATATTGTCTCCTATTCTGTGGGTTGTCTCTTCACTGTATTTTTTCCTTTGCTGTGCAGAAGCTTTTTAACTTGATGTGATCCCATTTGTCCATTTTTGCTGTGGTTGCCTGTGCTTGTGGGGTATTACTCAATAAATCTTTGTCCAGACCAACGTCCTGGAGAGTTTCCCCAAGCATTTTCTTTTGGCGGCTTCATAAAGCAAAATTAGCTTTGACTTTGATAAAGATGGCAACATTTTAATAATAATCTGAATTATTTTGCAACTCTTTATAGAGAATTTCTTACTGAATGGCTGTAGCATAGTTCAAGGTTTCCTTTCAATCATCTCACAAGTGGGAAATGCACACATATTAAGTAAAATTGGCAGAAAAGAGTCAGTTTAGGAGTCAAAAAATAAACAGCTTATTTATTTCACATTGTAGACAATGAAGTAGGTCCCTTTAGTATCCTTTCAATATCATTATCTTTGTCTTCTAATTAACAAGCTAGGTATAAATTATTATTCACCGATTAAGGAAAAAACAAGATATCAGATATAAAAGTGTTTTGAAGACACTGGAATTAAAAATGAAGTGGTTTCAACTGAATATTTCACCAACGTGAAGAAAATATACCACTCCCCTGGAGCTTGAAATGAGTCATCTTATTCTTCAGTTCTATTGTCAAATCTGGTTTTTCCTTTCTCTCCAAATCTCTCACTCTCACTTTGTTTAAAACAAACAAGCATGAATTTTAGACTTCAGGACTCGATTTGGCTTTTAGGACTAAATGTTGAATGTTAAGACAAGCCCTGAGGAGATTTATATCTCCTCTGATCACAAAGTGACTTACTATAACTGAAGAAAAACGGAGAAAAATAAATACAGATATAGTGAAACGTTAACCAAAGCACATGAGGAAAATGTGACCACTTTCTCTCCCTCTTGGTTTTCAAGCTTCCTTGGAGAATTCTACAATCTTACTCCCTTCCATGTTTGGACAATGTCCATTATATCTGGAGAACCGTGTTATTAAATACACACTTTTTCCCCAGCAAAAATCAGTAGAGCATACAGAGTTTTTCAAAGAATCTAAGGTAAAATAATATAATCTCAAAAACACCAATGAATAACAGCAGTTTTAGCGACTTCTAGGAAACAATGTAGTGGTAAAGAACAGCTAAAATAATTTTTATGGTAAACCTGAAGTTAAACAGTATGATATCATCGTGCAGTAAAAATGCTTGTTTTTTTTAAATTCAGATGTAAGGTATCAGTTAAAGTATAAAATTTTTCTCTGAAGTAAGATAATAAAGAAAATATTTATTTTATAAATTAAATAACATAACTTAGTCATATTAATTAAAACATTTTTGTCACTACTGGACAATGACCATATGTGAATTTCACAGGTAACATATGAATATTCCAACCAATATAACATGGTCAGAAGACAACCATATAACTGTCCAGAAAGAACTGAAGAACATACATATATTAAGTTTCATTCCAACCTACAAAGAGCCTGCACTTAAAAGTCTTAAAGGTTTCCTGAATTATGGAATCTCAACTTTCCTGCCAATTAATCCAGTTCTCTCTTTTTAAATGTAGACTCTGACCTTAAACAGAAGGCATATTCTAGCTGACTTCTAAGTGTGTCCAAAGTATACCTCAGAGAGCCCAATGGTCTGTGTTCAATACCTATTCTTTCTATAGAATCTCAAAAGTGACAGCATAATGAAAAGAAAAGCTACTTTTTCTCCTAAAAATATCCCCCTTCATCATCAGTGTGTTGTCATTTTTGCATCGCAAAGAATAGACATTCTAAATGTTCCCTTCCACACAGAAAGGCTAAAGACAGAATGTGAATATGAATGAGTGTGTGTAGGTAAGTTGAGGGATAGTTTGGTACCCAAAATATTTCATTTTGAAGATGACTTTGTAAAGAAGTAATGTAGTTAAAAATCCCAAGAGCATGAGATTGAGGAGGGCAGGGAAATAAAGGACCTAGGAATGGAATAGAGTTAACAGCCCACGTGAATAACATAGTACAAACTTACCAGGTTTATTGCTGTGAATTCTAACATAGTTTGCTGGAAGATGCTCCTGAATTGTTTATAGGTCTAATCTTTAAGCCACATGCTCAAATAATTGTATCAAGTGCTTCCCCCAAATAGCCAAATAGCTATTCTTTAATGAACAGAGAAATCAGGGAGTATCTTCCTGTCTTTAACCATTTTCGGCATTATTCTGAGACACAAGTCACGTGTGAACAACATCTAACTAAAAAATATACACAAAACTGCTACCAATGTATATCTATATTATCAATTGGCCAGGAAAAACTTACTGGACACTAATATGCAAGATGTAAGGGACTCATGTGCCAAAGAATCACAGGAACAAACGGATTAGGAAGATAAGGTAAGCATCACCAGAGTGGGTGACTGTGTTTGTCTTATTCCCTTTGTAATTACCTCTAGTCTCCAACACAACAGAATAGGCACTGAAAAAACATCCGCTGAATAAACAGGAAAAATGGTGCAAATAAGGAAATCAAAATGGTTATAGTTTGCTGTGGTTCCAATATCCCTATAAAACTCACGTTGAAATTGAATTACTATTGTGATAGTATTAGAAGCTGGGGCCATTAAGAAGTGAAGTGATTCATCCTTGAGGGCTCTGCCCTCATGAATAGATTTATGTCTTTATTGTGTGAGTTCGTTCATTATCACAAGAGTGGGTTGTCATAAAAAGCAAGTTTGGCCCCATCTTGCTCTCTTGCCTTTGATCTCTCTTGCATTTCCACCTTCTGTCATGGGATGATGAGGCACAAATACCCTCACCATATGTCAATGCCACGCTCTTAGATTTCCCCATCACCAGAACCAGAAGACAAAGTTCTGTTCATCATAAATTACTCAGTCTGTGGTATTCTGTCATAGCAGCATAAAAGGACTAAGACATGGTTGTTTTAGTTATCTGGGTCTTCCACTTACCATGTCCCTATGCTGCTTTCTGGCAGCAGCAGCAAATCCCAAATTCCACTTACCTGGCTTCTCTCCAGATTACCTATAACAACAAACCTTCTGCTAGTCCCGTATCTTACTGACTAGAACTATCCATTAACTTGCATACATCTGGGATACAATAATAATTGACAATTCAGGTTTATAAGATACCTTTTAACCTAGAAAGATTACCTTGCACTCAGTATTCTTGAATATAATTTTTTTTTAAATCTATAATTTTGCATTATTAAAAATTAAAATGAACAAAAAGTAGGTTTTCAGCCATGTCAGATGATGATGTTTATTATAGATAAATCATTCTGAAATTTCACATAAGAGAAAGTGATACAGAAAATCAGCCATAAAAATTTAGAAGCTATACTGCTGATATTTCAGACCAAAAAAAAAAAAAAAAGTTTAACCTTGAATACCTTAACTATGCCATTTAGACATCTAACGTATCTCTCTCCATCAGCTTCTTACTGAAATAACAGGCATCACAATCATTTTATATACAAAGCAGTCAAATGGTTCATTTCTTTATTATTATTATTATACTTTAAGTTCTAGGGTACATGTGCACAACCTGCAGGTTTGTTACATATGTATACATGTGCCATGTTGGTGTGCTGCACCCATTAACTCGTCATTTACATTAGGTATATCTCAGGTATATCTCCTAATGCTATCCCTCCCCACTACCCCCTCCTCAAAATAGGACCCAGTGTGTGATGTTCCCCTTCCTGTGTCCAAGTGATCTCATTGTTCAATTCCCACCTATGAGTGAGAACATGTGGTGTTTGGTTTTCTGTACTTGTAATAGTTTGCTGAGAATGATGGTTTTCAGCTGCATCCATGTCGCTACAAAGGACACAAACTCATCCTTTTATATGTGCATAGTATTCCATGGTGTATATGTGCCACATTTTCTTAAGCCAGTCTGTCACTGATGGACATTTGGGTTGATTCCAAGTCTTTGCTATTGTGAATAGTGCCGCAATAAACATACAGGTGCATGTGTCTTTATAGCAGCATGATTTATAATCCTTTGGGTATATACCCAGTAATGGGATGGCTGGTTCTAGATCCTTAAGGATTCTAGTTCTAGATCCTTAAGGAATCGCCACACTGTTTTCCATAATGGCTGGACTAGTTTACAGTTCCACTAACAGTGTAAAAGTGTTCCTGTTTCTCCACATTCTCTCCAGCACCTGTTGTTTCCTGATTTTTTTAATGATTGCCATTCTAACTGGCATGAGATGGTATCTCATTGTGGTTTTGATTTGCATTTCTCTGATGGCCAGTGATGATGACCATTTTTTCGTGTGTCTGTTGGCTGTATGAATGTCTCCTTTTGAGAAGTGTCTGTTCATATCCTTTGCCCACTTTTTGATGGGGTTGTTTTTTTCTTATAAATGTGATTGAGTTCTTTGTAGGTTCTGGATATTAGCCCTTTACCAAATGAGTAGATTGCAAAAATTTTCTCCCATTCTGTAGGTTGCCTGTTCACTCTGATGGTAGTTTCTTTTGCTGTGCAGAAGCTCTTTAGTTTACTTAGATCCCATTTGTCAATTTTGGCTTTTGTTGCTGTTGCTTTTGGTGTTTTAGACATGAAGTGCTTGCCCACGCCTATGTCCTGAATGGCATTATCTAGCTTTTCTTCTAGGATTTTTATGGTTTTAGGTCTAACTTTAAGTCTTTAATCCATCTTCAATTAATTTTTGTATAAGGTGTAAGGAAGGGATCCAGTTTCAGCTTTCTACATATGGCTAGCCAGTTTTCCCAGAACCATTTACTAAATAGGGAATCCTTTCCCCATTTCTTGTTTTTGTCAGGTTTGTCAAAGATCAGATGGTTGTAGATATGTGGCTTTATTTCTGAGGGCTCTGTTCTGTTCCATTGGTCTATATCTCTGTTTTGGTACCAGTTCCATGCTGTTTTGGTTACTGTAGCCTTGTAGTGTTGTCTGAAGTCAGGTAGTGTGATGCCTCCAGCTTTGTTCTTTTGGCTTAGGATTGTCTTGGCAATGCAGGGTCTTTTTTGGTTCCATATGAACTGTAAAGCAGTTTTTTCCAATTCTGTGAAGAAACTCATTGGTAGCTTAATGGGGATGGCAATGAATCTATAAATTACCTTGGGCAGTATGGCCATTTTCACAATATTGATTCTTCCTATCCATGAGCATGGTATGTTCTTCCATTTGTTTGTGTCCTCTTTTATTGCACTGAGCAGTGGTTTGTAGTTCTCCTTGAAGAGGTCCTTTACATCCCTTGTAAGTTGAATTCCTAGGTATTTTATTCTCTTTGAAGCTATTGTGAAAGGGAGTTCATTCATGATTTGGCTCTCTGTTTGTGTGTTACTGGTGTATAAGAATGCTTGTGATTTTTGCACATTGATTTTGTATCCTGAGACTTTGCTGAAGTTGCTTATCAACTTAAGGAGATTTTGGGCTGAGATGATGGGATTTTCTAAATATACAATCATGTCATCTGCAAACAGGGACAATTTGACTTCTTCTTTTCCTAACTGAATACCCTTGATTTCTTTCTCTTGCCTGATTGCCCTAGCCAGAACTTCCAACACTATGTTGAATAGGAGTGGTGAGAGAGGGCATCCCTGTCTTGTGCCAGTTTTCAAAGGGAATGCTTCCAGTTTTTGCCCATTCAGTATGATACTGGCTGTGGGTTTGTCATAAATAGCTCTTATTATTTTGAGATATGTTCCATCAAAACCGAATTTATTGAGAGTTTTTAGCATGAAGGGCTTGAATTTTGTCAAAGGCCTTTTCTGCATCTATTGAGACAATCATGTGGTCCTGTTTATATGCTGAATCACGTTTATTGATTTGCGTATGTTGAACCAGCCTTGCATCACAGGGATGAAGCCCACTTGATCGTGATGGATAAGCTTTTTGATGTGCTGCTGGATTCAGTTTGCCAGTATTTTATGGAGGATTTTTGCATCGATGTTCATCAGGGATATTGTTCTAAAATTCTCTTTTCTTGTTGTATCTCTGTCAGGCTTTGGTATCAGGATGATGTTCTCCTCGTAAAATGAGTTAGGGAGGATTCCCTCTTTTTCTATTGATAGGAATAGTTTCAGATGGAATGGTACCAACTCCTCCTTGTACCTCTGGTAGAATTCAGCTGTGAATCCATCTGGTCCCAGACTTTTTTGGGTTGGTAGGCTATTAATTGTTGCCTCAATTTCAGAGCCTGCTATTGGTCTATTCAGGGATTCAACTTCTTCCTAGTTTAGTCTTGGGAGAGTGTAAGTGTCCAGGAAATTATCCATTTCTTCTAGGTTTTCTAATTTATTTGCGTAGAGGTGTTTATAGTATTCTCTGATGGTAGTATGTATTTCTGTGGGGTCGGTGGTGATATCCTCTTTATCATTTTTTATTGTGTGTATTTGATTCTTCTCTCTTTTCTTCTTTATTAGTCTTGCTAGTGGTCTATCAACTTTGTTGATCTTTTCAAAAAACCAGCTTCTGGATTCATTGATTTTTTGGAGGGTTTTCTGTGTCTCTGTCTCCTTCAGTTCTGCTCTGATCTTAGTTATCTCTTGCCTTCTGCTAGCTTTTGAATGTGTTTGCTCTTGCTTCTCTGGTTCTTTTAACTATGCTGTTAGATCTTTCCTGCTTTCTCTTGTGGGTATTTAGTGCTATAAATTTCCCTCTACACACTGCTTTAAATGTGTCCCAGGGATTCTCGTATGTTGTATCTTTGGCTCCCTTTGGTTTCAAAGAACATCTTTATTTCTGCCTTCATTTCGTTATGTACCCAGTATTCACTCAGGAGCAGGTTGTTCAGTTTCCATGTAGTTGAGCGGTTTTGATTGAGTTTCTTAGTCCTGAGTTCTAGTTTGATTGCACTGTGGTCTGAGAGACAGTTTGTTATAATTTCTGTTCTTTTACATTTGCTGAGGAGTGCTTTACTTCCAACTTTGTAGTCAATTTTGGAATAAGTGTGATGTGGTGCTGAGAAGAATGTATATTCTGTTGCTTTGGGGTGGAGAGTTCTGTAGATGTCTATTAGGACCGCTTGGTGCAGAGTTGAGTTCAATTCCTGGATATCCTAGTTAACTTTCTGTCTCGTTGATCTGTCTAATGTTGACAGTGGGGTGTTAAAGTCTCCCATTCTTATGGTATGGGAGTCCAAGTCTCTTTTTAAGTCTCTAAGGACATGCTTTATGAATCTGGGCGCCCCTGTATTGGGTGCATATATATTTAGGATAGTTAGCTCTTCCTGAAGAATTGATCCCTTTACCATTATGTAATGGCCTTCTTTGTCTCTTTTGATCTTTGATGGTTTAAAGTCTGTTTTATGAGAGACTAGGATTGCAACCCCTGCTTTTTTTTTGTTTTCCATTTGCTTGGTAGACCTTCCTCCATCCTTTTATTTTGAGCCTATGTGTGTCTCTGCATGAGAGATGGGTCTTCTGAATACAGCAAACTGATGGGTCTTGACTCTTTATCCAATTTGCCAGTGTGTGTCTTTTAATTGGATCATTTAGTCCATTTACATTTAAGGTTAATACTGTTATGTGTGAACTTGATCCTGTCATTATGGTATTAGCTGGTTATTCTGCTCGCTAGTTGATGCAGTTTCTTCCTAGCCTTGATGGACTTTACATTTTGGCATGTTTTTGCAATGACTGGTACCTTTGTTTCTTTCCATGTTTAGTGCTTCCTTCAGGATCTCTTGTAGGGCAGGCCTGGTGGTGACAAAATCTCTAAGCATTTGCTTGTCTGTAAAGGATTTTATTTCTCCTTCACTTATGAAACTAAATTTGGCTGGATATGAAATTCTGCATTGAAAATTCTTTTCTTTAAGAATGTTGAATATTCGCCCCCACTCTCTTCTGGCTTGGAGAGCTTCTGCTGAGAGATCTGCTGTTAGTCTGATGGGCTTCACTTTGTGGGTAACCCAACCTTTCTCTCTGGCTGCCCTTAACATTTTTTCTTCATTTCAACTTTGGTGAATCTGACAATTATGTGTCTTGGAGTTACTCTTTTCGAGGAGTATCTTTGTGGTGTTCTCTGCATTTCCTGAATTTGAATGTTGGCCTGCCTTACTAGGTTGCGGAAGTTCTCCTGGATGATATCCTGCAGAGTGTTTTCCAACTTGGTTCCATTTTTCCCATCACTTTCAGGCACACCAATCAGACATAGGTTTGGTCTTTTCACATAATCCCATATTTCTTGGAGGCTTTGTTCATTTCTTTTTACTCTTTTTTCTCTACACTTCTCGCTTCATTTCATTCATTTGATCTTCAATCTCTGATACTCTTTATTCCAGTTGATGGAGTCAGTTACTGAAGCTTGTGCATTTGTCACGTAGTTCTCGTGTTATGGTTTTCATCTCTATCAGTTCTTTTAAGGACTTCTCTACATTGGTTATTCTAGTGAGCCACTCATCAAATCTTTTTTCAAGGTTTTTTAGTTTCTTTGCACTGGTTACGTAGTTCTTCCTTTCGCTCTGAGAAGTTTGATCAACTGAAGCCTTCTTCTTTCAACTCATCAAAGTCATTCCCCGTTTGGCTTTGTTCCGTTGCTGGCAATGAGCTGCGTTCCTTTGGAGGGGGAGATGCGCTCTGATTTTTTGAATTTCCAGCTTTTCTGCACTGCTTTTTCCCCATCTTTGTGGTTTTATCTGCCTTTGCTCTTTGATGATGGTGACGTACTGATGGGGTTTTGGTGTGGGTATCCTTTTTGTTAGTTTTCCTTCTAACAGTCAGGACCCTCAGTTGCAGGTCTGTTGGAGTTTGCTTGAGGTCTACTCCAGACTCTGTTTGCCTGGGTATCAGCAGCGGAGGCTGCAGAAGATAGAATATTGCTGAACAGTGCGTGTTGCTGTCTGATTCTTGCTCTGGAAGCTTCATCTCAGGGGTGTACCCCACCGTGTGAGGTGTGAGGTGTCAGTCTGCACCTAGCGGGAGATGTCTCCCAGTTAGGCTACTCAGGGGTCAGGGACCCACTTGAGCAGGCAGTCTGTCCATTCGCAGATCTCAACCTTGATCTCAAGCTCCGTGCTGTGAGATCCACTGTTCTCTTCAAAGCTGTCAGAGAGGGACATTTACCTCTGCCAAGGTTTCTGCTGCTTTTTGTTTAGCTATGCCCCATCCCCAGAGGTGGAGTCTACAGAGGCAGGCCGGCCTCCTTGAGCTGTGGTGGGCTCCACCCTATTTGAGCTTCCCAGAGGCTTTGTTTACCTACTTAAGCCTCAGCAATGGTGGGCGCCCCTCCCCCAGCCTCGCTGCTGCCTTGCAGTTACATCTCAGACTGCTGTGCTAGCAATGAGGGAAGTTCCGTGGGCGTGGGACCCTCCAGGCCAGGTGTGAGATATAATCTCCTGGTGTGCCGTTTGCTAAGACCCTTGGTAAAGCACAGTATTAGGGTGGGAGTTACCCGATTTTCCAGGTGTTGTGTGTCTCACTTTCCTTTGGCTAGGAAAAGGAATTCCCTTCCCCCTTGCACTTCCCAGGTGAGGCAATGCCTCACCCTGCTTCAGCTCTCACTGGTTGGGCTGCACCCGTGAACGAGCATCAACTGTCCGACATGCCCCAGTGAGATGAATCCGGTACCTCAGTTGAAAATGCAGAAATCACCTGTCTTGTGTGTCGCTCACGCTGGGAGCTGGAGGCTGGAGCTGTTCCTATTCAGCCATCTTGGGTGTGCCCCAAATGGTTAATTTCTTAATTGGCTACATATTAGCATTATATACCATTTTATACTATGTGGTTGGTTTTTATTTAGCAGCTATACATGAGAAAAGTTCTAACTTAATCTTCCATGATCAAATGTTTTCCCCATGTGTTTCCTAACATATTTTATTGAGACATATTACAAAGACGTATGAGAAACTATTATGAACTCAAGGTGTTTAAGTCTAGTTGGGAAAATAAGATCTGTGAGACAAAGAATAAAATACAGTGAAAGCACAGACAAAAGGAGGCACACACAGCTCTCTGCATGTTTAGGGGAAAGACAGATGACATAACAGGGGATGGGGGCAGTGCAGAAAGAGGTGATTAGAAATGACTTTCAGGATTTGAGGCTTACAGAATAGATGGGATTTAGACAGAGAAAAAGGAAAGGCATAGAGCAGATCTAAACAGGATTTACAAAGAAGAATGTAGCAGAGGTAGGAGGTTACTAAATGGCATCATTGAAGAGTCAAGTTAGAATGAGAAAAATATTGTGGCAGGTTGTGAGCACTGAATTTTGTTTTATAGACAAGTCTGGAGCACTTGAAGGCATGAATTGAGACTTATATACCAAGTGCCTAATGAAGCCTCACACATGGTGGATACTCAAATCTAACAATCCTCACTTACCCTCCATTTGACATTGGCCTCTTATAACCACAGTCTCACCCCCAAAATTGTTCTCATAACTGCTGGACACTTACAATCTTCTAATGTCATCTAGCTACAATCTTTTATCTTTCTGGCTCTCTCAACCACTCATTCCCACTATACCTGCTCCTCAATTGGATAGACGCTTCAATCTCATAATTTTGGCACTGTCTATAAATTCCTTCCTGACATCATTCTGTAGTGGGGGTGAGAGAAAATAATAAAGCAAATAAATATATGTTTAAAACTGTTATGTACTATAAGGAAATCAGTGTAACAAAAGAGAGTTGTAGGGAAGGCCCATTTAAATAGCGGTTGGGGAAAGAATCTTTGAGGAGTGACATTCAAATGTAACAAGATAAGACAGGAAAAAAGGGAAGAAACTTTGAAAAGAACAGGGAATAGAACATTCTAGCAAGAAGAACAGTGAAAGCTCACCGTGCAAAGGCTCAACTGAGAAAGATCGTGGCCTCATCTGTCCACAGAAAGGTGGCCAGTGTTGCTGGAACTCAATGGGCGAAAGATGAAATAAGGTTTGAGAGGGTGGTAGGGTCCACATCACACAGGACTCTGTGAGCTATGACAGACTCTGAATTTTGGTAATGGGACTTCATTGAAAAGTTCTAAGCAGGACGGTCATGTGATCAAATCTGTGTTGCTAAAAGATGGCCATGGCTGTGCCATGAAGGAGTGGTACAGAGGCAGAATGAGTCAGGCGGTATCTGCAGGAAGGTGTCTGACACTCTGCTTAGTGCAGAGCCTGGCATATTGGAAATGTCCCAAAAGTAGATGATGGAGTTAATGAATAAATGAGCCAACAACTCAGAAACCTGGGAGAGGCAGCCACAAATTAGTTTTAGAATACTTAATCTGACTGTGTTTAAAGTATAAAGAATCTATGAAGGAAACAAGGTGGGATTAGTCATAGACCCTGAATATGTGAACCACTAGAAAGCATTCTACAGTTGATTCTGCTTTCTGAAAATTAAAAGTCAGCATTTATAGGCTTTCCATATTCCAAAACAGCATAACGGAATAGGGATCTTATTTATGCAAAAAGATTAAATTGCTCTGTGTAAGCTATTCCTCGAGTTCAATAACAGTCTTTTGTTTGTTTATCTTATGTCTGGCCAAGTGTGTTTATGTGTATATTGTGAGTGTGTATGTGTGTGTGTAATGTATATCTTCAGAGATGCTGATGACTGATGGTCAATCAAGAAAAACCCACGCTGAAATTGTTAAGAGCTGGGAAGTGAGCCAGTTTGCAATCACTATAGGAACTGCTTGAGCAAAATTCCTTGCTACCACTCTGGTAATAAGCATTCTTCAAAAGATGCCACTTTGCATAGTTTAGCCCTCTCTGATGCAAAAGATGTCTCTTCTGAAATCAGTCTGAATTGTTTTAAAAAGGAGTGTCAATAAAATTAAACCCAACCTATTCACTGATTTCAAGAACAATAAAAATAAATAGTAGCCTTATGCTGTAAAGAAGTCTGTATGAAATATATGGAGGTACATACACTTGGAGAGATTTGGCACTGAATCTTACCTTCACTGCATTTTTTTCATTTAGTTTTCATAAACTTATATAATAGAGGAATAAGAGGTGAAAAATCCAATAATTCCTACTAACAATTTTTCCTCAAAAATAATGAAGAAGAGAAATAGGTTTTCTTGGAGTAAAGGGCAGCTTTTCAAAAAGATACATTTTTAAAAAGCAAAAATTGATAGATTACTTGGCATATAAATTCACATTCTTTTGCTTTGCAAATGTTTTCATGGAACAATGAAACTCTAGGCACAGTAATATCAAGTTATTTTTCTAGTTCCTATGGAAACATGCACTCTACTTACTGAGGCCAATCAATATGGACACAAGTGCAAGGCAAATACACTTAGGGAGAAATCATATAATTTATGTCTCTAGTAAAATGTGCTCATAGCTATCAGAAATAATAGCAAAAAAAGAACTCGAAAGTCACTGAGGAATGTTCTCTGAAGTTATTAGCCACTAGTACCATTATGAAAATCAAAGCAAAACATAATCCTAAACTCTAGAATCCTACATTTGGAATTTGGTGTGTGCAAACAAACATCAAGCATACAAAGATGAAGGCTGAAAACAAACTGGATCAAACTATTATTTTAAAAAAGAAGAAGAGGCCGGGTGCAGTGGCTCATGGCTGTAATCCCAGCACTTTGGGAGGCCAAGGCAGGTGGATCACCTGAGATAAGGAGTTTGAGACCAGCCTGGCCAACATGGTGAAACCCCATCTCTACTAAAAATACAAAAATTAGTTGGGCATGGTGGCACATGCCTGTAATCCCAACTACTTGAGAGGCTGAGGCAGAAGAATTGCTTGAACCTGGGAGGGGGAGGTTGCAGTGACCAGAGATTGCGCCATTGTACTCCAGTCTGGGCAACAAGAGCAAAACTCCATCTCAAAAAGAAAAAAAAAAAAAGAACGAAAGAAACATTTGCCTATGTTGAACATCACCTTGTTGAGTAAATCTCAGTAACCAAAAATGAACAGGAATCTCATAAATAAGGTCATACAGAAAAGAATACATAGTACTTTTTGTAAAGCTGTTAGTTATAAAGAATTTGAGACCACAAGAGAATTAAAGTACAAATACATTTAAAAATCAAACAGCAAATATTTGTTGCAGATTTCACTGTGTGCCAAGCACTATGCTTTGGTCTACAAGGGGAAAAAACGGAATTTTAATTTGTTTTTGACAAAAATTTTATGGTGCATTTCTGTTATGTCATTTACTAAGATAATTATCAGGGGAAATAAAATAGATAAGATGCCACACAAGAAAAACAGAAGCTGTTTGCAATATAATTTCAGAAGCATGCAACACATGCTATTGAACTGTCGTTACAAGATAAGATGAAAAATAGCCAAATGAACAGCATAGTCATATGTGCTAAGAGTTTTCAGAAGAGAGATCATTCAGGCTTAGTTGTAGGAGAAGTTTTAACAAAAGAGGTGGAAATTGACTTGGGCTTGAATAATGGATGGAGAGAAATGGAGAAGTGAATGCCATTGACAATGGTGATAGGGCAGGAATTGCTGGACCAGTGTAGGTCTTGATAAGACCTTAAGAGTTTAATTTTAAGGAGAGCAGAAATAATAATGGAGAGATAGGCTGGGGCCAGAAAGAGAAATGTCCCTTAATGGGTAGGCATTTTTACTCTGGAGTGATGAATCTTGGAACTAGAGAGAGTTGACAATTTCAAAACGTGAATATTATGTGAATTTCACCTCAATAAAGTATGTTTGTAATGTTGGATGATGATAATAATTATTACTGTAATTGTTAACTGGAAAATACCTGAAAGAGCTAAACTTCCAACCACATAGAGATTGGATATAATGTTGGAAACTCCATATCACAAAAACTAAACATTCTCTAAATATAATAATACAGGAGAATATTTAATGACATAGAAATAGGTTCATAGTGTATTGTATAAAAAAAGAGAATCCCAAAACAGCTTACCACATCAAATCTATAATTAAAAAGACTGAAGCTATGTAGTTCGAAATGTTAAAAAGGAAAAAAAGTGTCAACTGAGTGTTAGAAAAATTAGTGATTTACATTTTCTTCTTCTATTTTTCATAAGTATCATAAGTATTCATAAGTTTCATAAGTATTTTTAAGATGATTTTTATCAGAAATGTGTTTCCATGTAAAGCACAGAATTTAATCAATATAGACTCACTGCAAATATAAAACTGATGATTCATGATATTTTTCTAGATAGAGTCAGGCATAAGGTAACAGATTTGTACATAATATGCTAGTTTTAATTAGCAACTTACAACAATTGCTAGAATTAAACTGGGCTTTAGGTAAATAGCTTACTCCAAAGCACATGCAAATTTTCAATAATTTTCTTTTTAAATTTTATTTATTGATTGAGATGCAGTCTTGCTGTGTAGACAAGGCTGAAGTGCAGTGATGCAATCTTTGCTCACTGCAACCTCCACCTCCCAGGTTCAAGTGATTCTCCTGCCTCAGCCTCCCTCCCCCTACATCCCCAAGTAGCTGGAATTACAGGTGCACACCACCATGCCCAGCTAATTTTTTTGTATTTTTAGTAGAGACGGGATTTCACCATGTTGACCAGGCTGGTTTCAAACTCCTGACCTCAAGTGATCCATCCTCCTTGGCCTCCCAAAGTCTTAGGATTACAGGCGTGAGCCACCACCCCCAGTCTTTTCTAATCTCATTGTATTTATTCTCAAGTCTGCCCAGAGTGACAGCATAAAAACTAACCTATTTCTATACCATTTTTCTGTATTAAACACCCACTCAAACAAGGAGCCCAATGTAGTCCATGTTCTTCCTCTTTTTCTTTTGGCCTACAGTATTTGTTCTTCTTTGAAAGATTGCCATGGCAGGGGGTGACTGGGGAGAGGGGGCCACCTTCTTCTCAAAAAATGAAGATCACCATCATTGCCCACTTTCTCCTTTCCTCATTCTTAATGATTCTCCTTGAATATGGTTAACTTATGGCTCTACAATCATCAACTCCAGCTGATTTTCACTTCTCATTATTACCGAGGTGGGGCAAAATAAAAGCAATCAGGTGAAACCCTTGATTCAGATTTCCTCCATATTTCATGAAATCCATCAAACAAATGCCCAGATTATATTTCACTGTAAGATGAGCAAAAGCACACCTCTTCAGCTGCACCCCCTTTCCTCGTGCATTCATGGATGCCAAAATCAGAACCTACAGTTCAGGAGCTGCACACAGTTGCATCTTGTTTTGAGTTTTTGTTTGCAAACTGTCAGTAAGATCAGAATAAATTGCATGATATGCAGTCCAATATGTATATTCTTGAGCACATCTCAATGTATCCACCAAAAAATATTCATAGCTGCAGGTGTAGAAAAAAAAGGCAGAATTATGGCTTGATTTGCCTTGATAAGCATGGTAATTTTCTGTACACTTTTCATAAAGTGCTAATCAATTTCAGCTCAAAATAGATTGAAACACCCAACAGATTGCTGCCATAGTCCACAAAATGTTTGTCATTCGTAAGCTGTGGCAATAACGTGAATACAGAGGAGGGAAACTGCAACTGAACTACACCTTGTAAAAATTCCTTTCATTTGCTTTGTAATAACCCCTGAAGAAATGTTAAGAGTTATTTTGAAATCACATATGTTTGAAATTTCCATTTTTTCTCGCTACATCTAAGAGTATTGCTTGTCACACAGTAACATTATGTGTCTATTATATGGTTATAGATGAATTATATATAAAACTCAGTGTAATAGTGACATTTAGGACTCAGATCATGTTTACATTGTTTAATATTCCTCTAAAATATAATTATAGACTTTAACTCTATTACATACAACTTGGAATTGAACCATCACAGACTTTTACACTAAATCACCTTTTCTATCAATATGTTAAGCTATTAGAAATAGTATAATCTTTTGAAAATGCTTTGTCAATATTCTAGTCCTTCTACCATTGCTATTTCACAAACACTTAGAGGTGCGAATATTCATACTAAAGCACCTTTTCGATTGGCAGTGCTCTTGTCACATGAATCGCTCATCTGCCCAGGATGTTTTGCCAAACTTAAGTGGCAAAACTTTACTGAGGACTGTCATACTCCTACACAGGGAGCCTCTGCTCAAAACTGAGCATAGACTTTCCCTTTTGTAAGTGTGAGCAACAATTGGAAATGACATTTAGATCTGGGTATGGAATACTCTCCACGGAAAGTAGGAAATTAAATGAGAATAGATAACATTTCAAATTTTCACGCCTTCCTCTTCTAAACTACAAAAGTGATAATATAATTTTTTATGATAAGAACTACACAATTTGACTTTAGAAAAAAGAGTACTTAAAAGTTGTGACTTTAAGCAACTTCTGTGATCACCATCTGCCAAAAAATTTATTGCCAAAATGGGAGGCAGGAGAGTGTAGTAGACACAAGCTCTGTATTCAGAAAGTCTGAGTTCTTATGTTGAATCTGCCATTTAATATATGACCTTGAACAAGTGACTTGCCCTCTCTATGTTTCAGCTTGCTCATTTATAAAAAGGGGATTGTAAGTGTAACTAATATAGGATTATCCTGAGATTAAATGAGATAATATACACAAAGATCTGAGCAAAGCAGCTTCAAGTCAATTCTCAACTAATAGCTGCCTTATCATCACCATTTATTTGAAAGAGCAGTTGTAGGTCCATGGTATGAGTATGATGATAAGTGCTCTTACCCTGCTTCATATGACTTGTCCATTGAGTGCTTGTTTCTTGCTCTGGGTCCTCTTGGGTCACGTGTATTGACCTACTTGCCAAAAGAGACAATAACATGTTTGGAAATGAAGTCAGCTTTGCATGAGATGGTAAACAATTGGCCCAAGCTACCACCTACTAATCCAGTTAAAGTGATGAAAGGGGTATGTGAAAGATGTAAAACACTCTTAGAATGTTTATGTTCTTGATTCACCTGCATATATGGAAAAAAATGTCATTTTCAGTTTATTGCAGACCTAATACAGCAGCAGCTGGGTTCACTGAAAAACAGTTTCCAGGATCTTATTCTCATCATCTATTTATATCTCTGGAATTGAGGTATATAATCACCTCTGCTAAGTCATTAGATTGACAGAAACCATTGAGGAAAAAGTTTATGTGTTCTGACTTTGACAAACTGAATTTGAGGTTGTTTCAGGTGAGGAAATTCATGTTATTCATGCAATTAAAAAACAAAAGCATACAATTCAGAAAAAACATTAGTGTACTTAAAATATAATGACAAAAATACATTTTAAACATTCCTAAATAATTACTAGAATCAAAAGCAAAACAGCTCACTGCTATGACTCAAAAGTCACTTAAAATCTCCACACCAGGCTGGATGACTCACGCCTGTAATCTGAGCACTTTGGGAGGCCAAGGTGGGTGGATCACAAGGTCAGGAGATCAAGACCATCGTAGCCAACATGGTGAAACCCCATCTCTACTAAAAATACAAAAATTAGCCAGGCGTAGTGGTGTGCACCTGTAGTCCCAGCTACTTGGGAGGCTGAGGCAGGAGAAGTGCTTGAACCCAGGAGGCAGAGGCTGCAGTGAGCCAAGATTGCACCACTGCACTCCAGCCTGGGCAACAGAGTGAGACTTTGTCTCTAAAAAGAAAAAAAGAAAAAAAAATCTCCACACCAAATATATCACTTTTCTTTCTTGCCCTATAGAATATTTCTACCTGGTAGTTGCTACGGAACAAATCAATGTACAAAAGAAGTCAAAACAGAAACATACTCAAGAAAATTCAGGCTACTGACATATACATGTGTATTTAGAAGCTGTTATTTATCTGAGCTCAAAGAGTCATTTGTCAGTTTCCCTTTGGCACTTGATTACATTTTACATATTTGTGTTGTTCTTGAAAATGCTAAAACATCAGCACAAACAACTTCTGTGATAAACTATCACCATATTCACTTTTCCAAAGGCAAATTAAATATTATACAATGCATAGGTGAGGAGTGCAAAGCCTTAGCAAACACTGCTTTACAAGTAATTTTGATGCTGCTTATATTACTTTTATTTTTTTATTTTACTTTTTATTTTTTAAGGTGGAGTCTCACTCTGTTACCCAGGCTGGAGATGGCGAGATCTCAGCTCACTGCAACCTCTGCCTCCCAGGTTCAAGCAATTCTCCCGCCTCAGTCTCCCGAGTAGCTGGGACGACAGCCACCCACCACCATACCCGGCTAATTTTTTGTATTTTTAGTAGAGATGGGGTTTCACCATATTGGCCAGGCTGGTCTTGAGCTCCTGACCTCAGATGATCCGCCTGCCTCGGCCTCCCAAAGTGCTAGAATTACAGGCATGGGCCACTGCACCCAGCTATACTACTTTTACAATTTCAGGCACTCTCTCAAGGACAAACTTTTGGAGCTTTAGCTAGATATTAGGTCAAAATCAGATTTCACAAGGGGTTACTGATACAGAAAAAAAAAAAACGTCAAATCTTGCATAGAGCAAAAGAAAGATCACTATCTATACAAAATGCTTTGTACATAACAGATATTCAACATGCATTTGTGAACTCATTTCAATAAACAGTTTTCAGTGCAAAAGTTTTGTTATATACTAAACAAATATTTAAAGTGCCTAAATCTATAAGATGCATTTTAGCTATTTTTTAATCAGTAGTTTACACAAGTTGGGGGACACCCATCCCAGAAATGGGCAAGAAAAAATACTGCAAAAATAGATAAAATATTAGAGATTATGTTCTTATTAATATTAATCTTATTTTTTAAAAATACATAGTTGTATATAATATATAAATTATTTTAATAAAGTAGCACATATATAATTTTACACACACAAACACACACCTGCACTGGAATATGTGGCCAAATTTGTTTATGCCAATAGTGTGTGTGTTTAAAAGACTATAAACACTATATAAAATGAAAAATCCTTCATTCACAGATCAAATCTATGTTGTTATTTTACATAATATGAAGATTTATTTGTTACAGTTCTAACATTCTTCACAAATGTGACTGGCTACTATGTTAATATATATTTCTATTGCTTGGTAATATACACAGTAAAAGACGCACGTATCCTGAACAATCAAGAGTTTTTCATAATCTCAGCTTTGAGTTTTAGCTGATGTTTATGGGGAGAAAAAATAACAATCTTTGCCAGAAGATACACAAGTGTCAACAGATATATGAAAAAGTGCTCAATATCACTAAGTATCAGGGAAATGCAAATCAAAGCCACAATGAGATAGCATCTTATCCCAGTTAGAATGGCTACTAAAAAGATAAAAATAATAGATGCTGGTGAGGATGAAAAGAAAAGGGAACTCTTATATACTGTGGGTGGGAATGTAAATTAGTATGACCACTACAGAAAACAGTATGGAGATTTCTCCTAAAACTAAAAGAACTATCATATGATCCAGCAATCCCACTGTTGGGTATCTATCCAAAGAAAAAGAAATCAGTATATCAAAGAAACTTTCCTTATCAAATGCCTACACTTGCAAGTTTATTGCAGCACTACTCACAACAGCAAAGATACAGAATCAACCTAAGTGTCCATCAATGGACAAAAAGATAAAGACAATGTGGTATACATATACATATATACAATGGAATACTATTCAGCCATACAGAAAGAATGAAATCTTGTCATTTGCAACAACATGGACGTAAACTGGAGGTCATTATGTTAAGTGACATAACCCAGGCACAGAAAGACAAATTTCATATGTTCTCACTCATAAGAGTTTAAAAAAAAAATTGATCACAGGGAGATAGAAAATAGAATGACAGATATATCAGATGTGGGAAGGGTATGAGGGTGGGATGAGGAGATAAAGAGAGGGTTGGTGGTTGGGTGCAAATTTACATTAAGAAGTTCTAATATTCCATAGCAGACCAGGGTGACTATAACTAGCAACAATATATTGTACATTTCAAAGTAGCTAGAAGACGTGATCATTACACATTATAGGCATATATAAAAATTCACTTGTACTCCATAAATATGTAAAATATGCATCAATAAAAAACAAATGAAAACCAATTATGAATAAGGTAAATATATTAATTCTTTATACTTGTAAAGATTTTACCCTAAGAGATGCAACGCACTTATCTTTGGCAAATCTTTTAACTTTCCTAAGCCTTGGTTTTTGTATCAATAAAATGGAGATAATAATGCCTTTCCCAGAGATAGATAAAATGGTGGGGGGTGGGGGGTGGGGAAGTACACAAAAGCCCAGATAATAGAAACTCTTACTGTTAAGGTCCAGGAATAATATGCAAAAAAATGCTTATAAAATGATGTTGATAAAAAAGAAGTAAATTAAATTGTGCCTAGGATGCAACCAACAAGTGATTCAATATCATAATATTTGCATGTGGACAAAGACTAGGAATGCATAAAAACACATGAAAACAGGTAATTTATTAGAGGCAAAACTGTGCATAGTTATTTTCCTTTTCTCATTTCTGTTATTGTTCGCATAATATTGTTTGCGCTATGCATTTTAAATGACAATTCTGACAGCCTTGACAAAAGAATTGTAAGAATTAATGATTGTGTTAAATATTATTTCCAATAAATGACATGTTAAAGATAAGCAATTTATTCACTAAAGGCAAACAACAATTTAGGTTTATTTTATTTATGAACTGCTGATGTCCCTTTAAACAACATTATAAGGTTTATGGTAGCATAAGGAGATGTATTAAAAAGGCTTGTTGGTTTGTTCTCTTTTTTTTCTTTGCTTATCTGTAAAAATAATAACTAGTTATTGCTACAATCAGCTTGTTTTACTTAATATATAATTCCACATTTCCCCAGTAACACTTACTCTCATTTTCCACAACTATTTCAAGTCTTCTCCAAGCTCCTCAAACTGCCAAATCCATTCCCTCCTATCTCTCTTTTGTAGCAACAGAATTGGTCAGACTATCAGCACTTTTACATGAGTGCTGGTTCCCTGAGCCCCAATTCCAAAAGGGCAAGGTGAAGAGAACCGAAAGTTACACACCTTGACTTGTTACAAGAGAGGAACCCTATCTCAGAAAACTCAAATCTTTTATAATGGGCAGTGAGTATGCCTGCTGTTTGCTTCAGAGGGAGAAACATACTATATCTTCCAAGGCTATTCACTATTCAAACATTCTCAAAGTGATAGTCTAGAACAAAAACAGTCAGTGCCTCTGCTTGCAAAACATGCAGCAATGCGAGACCCATGGAGAATTATCTTACTATATGTGGTTCCATTTATATGTCATTTTTGGAAAAGCAAAACCATGGGGATAAAGAGCAGGTCACTGCCAACCAGGGGTAAGAGTTTGCCTACAAATAGAGCAGTATGAGGGAATTCTGGAGGATGATGAAAATTTTCTGTATCCTGATTTGGGTGTATCCTGATTTTGGTGGTAGATACACAAATCTGTGCAAGTGTTAAAATACACATACCTTTACACTCCAAAAAAAAGTAAATTTTACTGCGAATTTACTTTTAATTTAAAAATCGCATGTACACCCAAAGGAAAAAATAGACAAACAGAACTTCATCAAAATTTAAATTTCTGTTCATCAAAGGCCATTATCATGACAGTGAGACAATATCTAAAATGGACTTGCAAAAAAAACAAAAGCCAATTTCATATATAAGGTCAAGTTCTAGTATCTATTTTATAAAAACTCCAACTCTACAGAAAAAAACAAAACAAAAAACAACCAAATCAAAAACCAGGCAAAGGATTGAATAGATATTTCTCCATAGAAAATACACAAATAGACAACACATGAAAAGATGTCCAACGTCATTAGTCATCAGGGAAATGGAAATTAAAACCACAAAGAAGGCCAGGCATGGTGGTTCATGCCTGTAATCCCAGTACTTTGGGAGGCCGACACAGAAGGATCATTTGAGGTCAGGAGTTCAAGACCAGCCTGGCCAACATGGTGAAACCCCGTGTCTACCAAAAACATAAAAATTAGACAGGTGTGGTGGTGCATGCCTGTAATCCCAGCTACTTGGGAGGCTGAGGCAGGAGAATTGCTCAAACCCAGGAGGCAGAGGTTGCAGTGAGCCGAGATCATGCCACCGCATTCCAGCCTGGGTCAGAGAGCAAGACACAGTCTTAAAAAACAAAACAAAACAAAACAAACAAACAAAAAAACAAAAACAGAAGTAGGTACATTGCAACAGAGAATAACAAGTGTTGACAAAAATGTGGAATAACTGCAACCCTGGTACACTGTTGGTAGGGATGTAAAATGTTGCAGTTGCTATGGGAAAAGGTTTGGCAGTTTCTCAAAGAGGTAAACATTCCTTTGCTCACTTTTAAATGGGATTGCTTTGTTTTTCTTGTAAACTTAAGTTCCTTACAGATGCTGGATATTACACCTTTGTCAGATGCGTACTATGCAAATGTTTTCTCATTCTGTAGGTTGTCTGTTTACTCGGTTAATAGTTTATTTTGCTGTTCAGAAGCTCTTAAGTTTAATTAGATCCCATTTATCAATTTTTGCTTTTGTTGTGATTGCTTCTGGCATATTTGTCATGAAATTTTTGCCAGTTTCTATGTCCAGAATGGCATTGCCTAGGTTGTCTTTCAGGGTTTTTATAGTTTTGTGTTTTACATTTAAGTCTTTAATCCATCATGCGTTGATTTTTGTATATAGTGTAAGAGTCCAGTTTCACTCTTCTGCATATGACTAACCAGTTATCCCAGAACCATTATATTGAATGGCACTTCCTCAAAGAGGTAAAAACAGAACTACCATTCAACCCAGCAATCTCATTAGAGGGTATATTCCCAAAGGAATATAAATCATTCTATCAAAAAGACATATGCATGTGGATGTTCACTGCAGCACTACACACAATAGCAACAACATGGAATCAACCTAAATGCTCATAAATGGCTGACTGGATGAGGAACACATGGTACATTATACACCATGGAGTATTATTGCAGCCATAAGAAAAACGAGATCGTGTCTTCTGTGGGAACATGGATGGAGCTGGAGGCCATTATCCTTGGCAAACTAACATAGGAACAAAAACCAAATACTGCATGTTCTCACTTATAAGTGGGAGCTAAATGATGAGAACACATGGACACAAATAGGGGAACAACAGACACTGGAGCCTACTTAAGGGTGGAAGGTGGACAGAGGGAGAGGATCAGAAAAAATAACTATTGAGTACTTGGCTTAGTACCTGGGTGATGAAATAATCTCTACCACAAACCCCTGTGACACAAGTTTGCCTGTATAACCAATCTGCACATGTACCCCTGAATCTAAAGTAAAAGTTTTTTTTAAAAAAATCTGGAGTTCTAATGACAAAAAAAACAACAAACAAACAAACTAACTAAACACGGAATTACCATATGGCCCAGCAATTCCACTCTTAGGTATATACTGAAAAGAACTGAAAACAGGGATTCAAACAAATACTTGTACAACAATGTTCACAGCAGCACTATTCACCACAGCCAAAAGGGAGAAACCACCAAAACGTTCATAGATGAATGTATAAACCAACTGTAGTATATACAGAGAAGGGAGTATTATTCAACCATAAAAAGGAATGAAGCTCTGATACATGCTACAACATGGATAAGCCTTGAAAACATTACACTAGATGAAATAAATGAGATACAAAATAATGGACATTGTATGATTCCACTTATACGAAATATTTAAGATAGTCAAATTCATGGAGACAGAAAGAAGATTAGAGGTTGCCAGGGGCTGAAAGGAGGACAGGAATGGGGAATTATTACTTAACAGGTACAGAATTTCTGATTGGGGTGATGAAAAAGTTCCGGAATTAGGTAATTGTGATGATGAGAATATACTTAATTTTACTAAATTGTACATTTAAAATGATTAAAATGGTAACTTATACTATGTATCTCTCATTACAATGGAAAATTTTAATAAAATACATAAAAATTTTAACCTCCTTAAACCCAGATTCCTCCACAGTATAACTCTTGCTTTCTTATAGTATACTCTCTCTTTCTTATAGTAAAAGTTATTGAAATGGTTGTCTTTGCTCACAACCTCCACATCTGCTCTAGCTCAGTTCCCACTTTCAGCCTGCCTGGTCTCCTAGCTCTTTTCACCTGCTCTCCACCAAGGACATCACCTAGCACCTTGTGCCAAATTCTTCTTTGTTATGCTCACTGACTTCTGCCTCATTCCTAAAATACCCTGTGACATAGTTTGACTGTGTCCCCACCCAAATTTCAACTTGAATTGTATCTCCCAGAATTCCCACATGTTATGGGAGGGACCTGGGGGGGTGGTAATTGAATCCTGGAGGCTGGTCTTTCCCATGCTATTCTCTTGATAGTGAGTAAGTCTCATGAAATCTGGTGGGTTTATCAGGGGCTTCTACTTTTGCTTCTTCTTCATTTTACCTTGCTGCCACTATGTAAGAAGTACCTTTTGCCACCAGCCATGATTCTGAGGCTTCCCCAGCCATGTGGAACTGTAAGTCCAATTAAACCTCTTTTTCTTCCCAGTCTCCTGTATGTCTTTATCAGCAGCACAAAAATAGAATAATACAGTAAATTTGTACCAGGAGTGGGGCGCTGCTGAAAAGATACCTGAATACGTGGATGCAACTTTAGAACTGGGTAAGAGACAGAGATTGGAACAGTTTGGAGGGCTCAGAAGAAGACAGGAAAATGTGGGCCAGTTTGGAAATTCCTAGAGACTTTGACAAAAATGCTGATAGCGATATGAACAATAAGGTCCAGGCTGAGGTGTTCTCAGATGGAGATGAGGAACTTGTTGGGAACTGGAGCAAAGGTGACTCTTGCTATGTTTTAGCAAAGACACTGGCAGCATTTTGCCCCTGCCCTAGAGATTTGTGAAACTTTGAATTTGAGAGAGATGATTTAGGGCATCTAGCGGAAGAAATTTCTAAACAGGAAAGCATTCAAAATGTGACTTGGGTGCTGTTAAACACATTCCATTTTAAAAGGGAAACAGAGCATAAAAGTTCAGAAAATTTGCAGCCTGATGATGTGGTAGAAAAGAAAAACCCATTTTTTGAGGAGAAATTCAAGACAGCTGCAGAAATCTGCATAAGTAGCAAAGAGTCTAATGTTAATCCCCAAGATCATGAGGAAAATGTCTCCAGGCCATGTCAGAGACCTTCTTGGCAGCCCCTCCCATCACTGGCCCACAGGCCCAGGAGGAAACAGTAGTTTTGCAGGTCAGACCCAGGGTCCCCTTGCTGAGTGCAGCCTAAGGACTTGGTGCCTTGTGTCCCAGCCACTCCAGTTGTGGCTGAAAGTGGCCAACATAAAGCTCAGGCTGTGGCTTCAGAGGGTGGAAACCTCAGGCCTTGGCAGCTTCCAGATGGTGTTGAGCCTGCGGGTGCACAGAAGTCAAGAACTGAGCTTTGGGAATCTCCACCTAGATTTCAGAAGATGTATAGAAATGCCTGGATTCCCAGCAAAAGTTTGCTGCAGGGGCAGGGCCCTCATGGAGAACCTCTGCTAGGGCAGTGCAGAAGGGAAATGTGGGGTCAAAGCCCCCACAAAGAGTCCCTACTGGGGCACCACCAAGTAGAACTGTGAGAAGAGACACACAGTTTTCCAGACCCCAGAATGGTAGATACACCGACAGCTTGCACCATGAACCTGGAAAAGCCTCAGACACTCGATGTTAGCCCGTGAAAGCAGCCAGGAGAGAGGCTGTACCCTGCAAAGCCACAGGGGCAGAGCTGCACAAGACCATGGGAACCCACTTCTTCCACAGTGTGACCTGGATGTGAGATGAGTCAAAGGAGATCATTTTGGAGCTTTAAAATTTGACTGCCCTGCTGGATTTTGGACTTGCATGGGCCCTTGCGTAGCCAATTTCTCCATTTGGAATGACTGTATTTACCCAATACCTGTACTCCTATTGTATCTAGGAAGTAACTAGCTTGCTTTTGATTTTACAGGCTCATAGCTGGAAGTGACTTGCCTTGTCTCAGATGAGACTCTGGACTGTAGGCTTTTGGTTTAATGCTGAAATGAGTTAAGACTTTAGGAGACTGTTTTGAAGGGATAACTGGTTTTGAAACATTGAGGACATGAGATTTGGAGGGGCTAGGGGTGGAATGATATGATTTGGCTGTTTCCCCACCAAAATCTCAACTTGAATTGTATCTCCCAGAATTCCCATAGGTTGTGGGAGGGACCCAGGGGGAGGTAATTGAATCCTGGGGGCCGGTCTTTCCCATGCTATTCCTGTGGTAGTGAGTAAGTCTCACAATATCTGATGGGTTTATCAGGGGCTTCCACTTTTGCTCCTTCCTCATTTTCTCTTGCTGCCACCATGTAAGAAGTACCTTTCACCTCCCACCATGATTCTGAGGCCTCCCAGCCATGTGGAACTGTAAATACAATTAAACCTCGTTTTCTTCCCAGTCTCGGGTATATCTTTATCAGCAGCGTGAAAATGGACTAACACATCACATTTCCTTAGTTTCCTGAAATGACACTCACAGTTTTCCTCCTCCATCTCTGACCCACTCCTCCTCAGTTTTTCTTTTTTGTTTTGTTTTGTTTCTGGTTTGTTTTATTGGTGGTTTGTTTTGGTTAAGTTTGGTTGTGGGCCATTCACTAGTAATTCTTTAATTCTTTCATCAGGTTCCAGTTTGGGGACCTCTCTTGATCCCATCCCATGAATTTTCACTGGGCTTATTCTTCCTCTCTCCCAAAACTTTAATTAATATGGATGTGTTTCCCAAAACTTCTCCTTTTTTTGTCCTTATCTCACTGAACTGCTCAATTACTCACCCAAGTCATAATATCATCCTTTACCTTTCCCTCTCCACCCAAAGAAGTTATTACTTCTTCCATAAAGTGTTCCTCATACCAGAAATCCTGAACTCCCAAAACTTTCTATCTGTTCTCATGAATCACATTTTATTTACCCCTTCCATAGTTTTATAGTTTTTTAGCATAATTTTCTATTTCTGTGTTATTCTCCCATCTCCAAATGCAATTGATTGCAGACTCCTTAAGGACAAGATTTAACTTATACATCAATACATATCAGAACTCAGCTCAGTTCCTGACATAACAGTAAGCAGTCAATAAATACATGAATAATAACTGTTTCTTGATTACAAATTGATAATCATAAAAGCAAAGGATCTCTGCTAAATACATATTTGAATATGGTGATTTCAGTATATTAGCTAGCTTTCAATTAATCTACAAATAATAATTTATCATGTCCATGTTTTCCACCAAAAATAAATAAAATAGGGCAATATAGGACAAATAGTGACTTGCACTGAAACTTAACCAAAGTTTTCTAATATATTTCCAACTAATCCATTATTATGTATTATACGAGATTCTGTTAAAGGCCCATAGACCAGTCCTAGGTATTATTCTTTAGAAACAATTATGGCTAAAAATAAATAAGTCCCAGTCCAAACTACTCTAAAAATTGTGTTTTTCTCCAGTTTATTTATCTTTTATTAGTTGTGGTGAGATATATATGACATAAAATTACCATCTTAACCATTTTAAAATGTACAGTTCAGTACTATTAAGTGTATTCACAGTGCTGTGCAAAACGTTTCTATCTTGAAAAACTGAAGTTCTATATCCATTAAACAACTTCCCACTTTCCCTCTCCCCAGCCCCTGCCAACTGCCATTCTACTTTCTCTTTCTCTAAATTTGACTATACTAGACACCTCATACAAGTTAAATCAGAGAGTATTTGTTTTTTTGTGACTGGTTTCTTTACACTTAGCATAATTTCCTCATGATTCATCAATAGTCTATCATGTATATGTATTCCTTCTTTTTTAAGGTTGAATAATATTTCACTGTGTGTGTGTGTGTGTGTGTGTGTGTGTGTGCAGGTGTATATACCACATTTTGTTTAGCCATTCATCCATCAATGGAACTTGGGTTGCTTCTACCTTTTGGCTACTGTATTAGTTTGTTCTAGCACTGATATAAAGAAATACCTGACGTTGGGTAATTTATAAAGAAAAGAAGTTCTGTAGGCTGTACAAGCATGGTGCTGACATCTGCCTGGCTTCTGGGGAGGCCTCAGGGAGCTTTTACTCATGGTGGAAGGTGAGGCAAGAGTAGGCATGCCACATGGTGAAAGCAGGAGCAAGAGAGAGTGGGGAAGGGAGCCACACACTTAAAAAAACAGATCCCATGAGTATTCACTATTGCAAGAACAGCATCAAACCATGAGGCTCCGCCCCTGTGGCCCAAACACCTCCCACCAGGCCCCATGTCCGCACTGAGGATTACATTTCAATATAAGGTTTGGGTGGGGACAAATATCCAAACTATCAGCTACGAGGAACAGTATCTCCAGTTTCTTTTAATAACAGAAAATTTTTAAATGATATCACAACCCTTATAAAGAACTAAAAGTTTACAGAAAAAAGAAGTATTTTACCATGTGTATATTTATTGCATTTTTCTCTATATATTATTTTTAGAAGAAATTTTATCTTTGTGACTAACACTTTCACTAACAGACATATGTTTAACACAATCCAAACATCAAGTCTGTTCTAAAACTGAATATTCATTCACTTTAATGACAAAGTAGCTCTTTTTAGCTACATTTAGAAGGAACTTACTTTGGGAAAAGACTTGTTTACTGATTCTGAGTTATACTTGATGGACATATCACCAAATACTTTATCTCATGTATGAATGTGTAAATGACTATTAGTCTTTAGGAGATGCACCTGAGATTTGCCACCTAAATTCATAGTCCAGAGATCCCCAAGATTGGAAACAAAGACAAGTAAAAATGAATAAATCAAGAACACAATTCACAATTATGAAAACTTCTGCAATCTGTCTTTACTTGCTGCTCTCGGATGCATCATTGTCAGCATCTGACCCCGTTAGGTGGCTGATAAGAGGATTTTGAAGGCCAGCAGATTTTATTTTTAACCTCCCCATATGGTTGACCTTCTAATTTCAATGAGAGCATCATCTGCAGAGATGATCATCAAATGGCAACTCCTACCCTAAAATGTTTTGTGTAATTTGGTCAACTCAAAAGTGATGCTCAGTTAAAGAACAATATGTGCAGTGTGATCTCCTTGAACATAAATACATTTTCAAAGGTTTGCAAGGCTACACGCAAAAATATTGAGAGTCATTTCCTGTTATTGGGGTTAAAAGCAATTTTTTTTTTTTTTTTTTTTTTTTTTGAGACGGAGTCTCGCTCTGTCGCCCAGGCTGGGGTGCAGTGGCCGGATCTCAGCTCACTGCAAGCTCCGCCTCCCGGGTTTACGCCATTCTCCTGCCTCAGCCTCCCAAGTAGCTGGGACTACAGGCGCCCGCCACCTCGCCCGGCTAGTTTTTTTTTTTTTGTATTTTTAGTAAAGACGGAGTTTCACCATGTTAGCCAGGATGGTCTCGATCTCCTGACCTTGTGATCCGCCCGTCTCGGCCTCCCAAAGTGCTGGGATTACAGGCTTGAGCCACCGCGCCTGGCCTAAAAGCACTTTTTTAAAACTAATGAATGCAATTTGTAATATAACTTTTACCAGTTAGGTTTTCAATCAGTTAAATTTTTAATGTAAAATATATATATAATAATATCTCAAATTGAAAACTGGGCTAAAACACGAAAAGGAAAGTTAATTGCACTTTACAAAAACATACAAATGTATACTAATGTATTAATATTTCTGTCTAATATTGGCAATAACAATAATCACTCACTAGTACAATATGTTATTACATTTCTCAACATTAAAAGGGATACAAATTATTTTTCTGCAATTTATGTTCCACAATTTTATACCCTCATGAATCCTGAAGATAAAAATAGCAAAGATGATTTTCCATGTGTAGGAACTTTACATATAAAAATGATATAAAACTATTCAGTCATTCAACAAACATCTAACAGATGCCTACTTGTCCCAAAGACAAATATATCTAAAAAGAAAGGAGATGAGGAAGTCAATCTCAACATATCATGGACTTCGATTAGGTGACAAAGACACATGCTAGGACATTATTATATATATAAGTAGTTCACAGAGAGTGGAGGAGGAAGCTGACGATGCAGAGTGGAGCAAGCAGCAAATTCTTCCCTGAGAAGTCAAGAAAGGCATCCCAGAAAGAAGTAAATTAAATCTTAAGAATGAGTAAAAATTCACCAGGGATTGAGCCCAGGGACTGCATGGTGGAACTGACAATCCTCTAGGCAAAGGGAATGACCTGGATAAAGGTACAGAGGCAAGCAAAAATTGCTAAAAATAGTATCCTTTGTAAGTTCTATTCCTTGGTCCTGAGAAAATAAAATGTATAGCTTTATTTATTTCTATGAGATGAGTTATCAATGGGGAGTGATATTCAAAAAAGCAAAGCAGTGCAATTCTTTTGACATTTACGGTGTCCTGCTTATCCAGATGAAACCTATGTTTTTAACTAAGCTGGCTCTTCATTCATGTTCCTTTATAAACTCCCATTTACTCTGTACTTAAAAGTATATGTCATATATCACTTACATTGACCACTTGCCAATATCTAAAATGGCAATTTTAGATATTTATCAAAGACAGTTTATTAAAAAAAAAAAACTAAAACAAAAAATGCTTCATATCCTGGCAAAATCTGAATAAGAACAGCATTTACCAGGGTTAAGGGGAATTCCTCATTCTCTAAGCAGAAGAATTTAAATCAAAATACACTTTTTTCAGCTGGGTGTGGTGGTGCACACTTGTAATCCCAGCACTTCGGAAGGCTGAGGTGGGCAGATCACTTCAGGTCAGGAGTTTGAGACCAGCCTGGCCAACATGGTAAAACCCCATCTCTCCTAAAAAAAAAAAAAAAAATTAGCCAGGTGTGGTGGCACGCACCTGTAATCCCAGCTGCTCAGGAAGCTGAGGCAGGAGAATTGCTTGAACCTGGGAGATGGAGGTTGCAGTGAGCTAAGATTGTACCACCATGCTCCAGTCTGGGTGACAGCAAGACTCTGTCTCAAATGAAATAAAAAATAAACATTTTTTTCTGTAACAATGGTTGTAATATGTTTATAGAATACCTGAGCTATAAGAAAATACTCTCTGGTGTCCATACAAAGCCCCCTGAGGCAGCAGTGATATGTGTCCAGGAGGAACTTCAGAACAGGAATAAAATGACGGAAGGAGAGAAAGAGACTTGCCCTCCACTCAGACACATTCTTGCACAAGGAAAAGCTTTCAGTAAGTACTAGCTGCTGTCAAACACTATTACTCATTAATACTGTAGAAACCAACAAAATTTCAGAGTTTACCTGGTATGTTCAACAGCTCAAACTGCTTCTGTGCCCAGGCATTTTTAATTCTTAGCAGTGGCTGCCAAAATGGGAAAGCAGTGAAACTGGAACATAAAGGATTTCTATTCTCTCCAAATGTAGATGCATCCAGATCCAGGTAGAACATGAAAAAATCTCAGATGAAAGGAGCCACTTCCCACTCTCTCGTCCTCTCTCCCCCAGACAAAGGAAACAAAACCATAGTTCTACTAAATTGGTGGCAATGCCTTTTATGACATAATGTGGATGAAGAACTTAAGTGTATTCAAATGAACAAATTTACTTTCAACAATCATATTTGGGAGAGAGAGCTTCTAGAAGCGTACTCAGCCATGCAATGAAAAAACTTATTCTATCACCATCAGCTGATATCCTTTCAGCCAATTCTCTTAATAAAATACAAGCCAAGAAATGCAAGGTAGATGGCAGGATGTCACCACACTCACTATAAAAATATACTCAATAAGATAGTCTTCAGTAGATTCTATAGTTATTTTGCAACCGACCAAAAGGTAGACTGAAGAATTATTTTGTTAATTCTACTTTGTCATTTATATTTAATTTATCACAGTATTATCATCCAGCTTGGTATGTGAGCCTAAAGAGAAAACATGACTTGTAATTGTTCCTCATCCTTTGATAGTAGGTGCTGTCATTTCAACACATTATTGACATTTGACATCAAATAGTCTTCTGGAAAAGAACTTGTGCACATCTCAATAGCACATCTGGTAGCTGCAGATGGTGTGAATTAGCATAATTTTTCCAGCAATGATGCACCAAAAGTATAATGCAAAGTAAGACTTATGCCTGATGTCAACTGTTTGTTCTTGCAAATGTTAATATAAAATTTTATAGTGGTGGTTATAATGCTTACTATCAGCTCAAATTTCAGGAAGAAACCCAGAAAGCAACCTTGACTGTCCTACAGGTGATAGTGAATTAGCTTTATGGCACATCCCTGCCACTACTGCTCTCTTTTCCTCTAGCACAAAGATGGTCAAGTCTAGAGGTGTGACAGGTACACAAGAGGGAGTCAACAAAAAGCATGCCCTCTATATTGCATGAAGATTTTATCTGTATGATGTGTGTGTGTATTCAATATGTCCATAATACTGATGTAATTAGACCAATATTACTTTCAAATAAGCATTAAACAATTACCTGCAATGTGACAAACAAGAACACTATGGAAAAACTGAGCACTAATATATGGAAGGAACAGCACTAGGCTGTATGACAGATACAATGATACATAAACTTTAGGTCCTTCCCCAAAATAATTTAAAATCAAGAAGAATAAGATTTCAGGTTATGAGTATATAGTCATGCACGACATAATGATGTTTGTGTCAACCACAAACCACATACACAATGGTGGTCTTAGAAGATTTTAATACCCTATTTTAACTGTACTTTTTATATGTTTAGATACACAAATATTTACCATTGTGTTACAACTACCTACAGCATTCAGTACAGTAATGTGCTGTACACGTATATAGCCTAGGAGCAACAGGCTATACCATATAGCCTGGGTGTGTGGTAGGCTAGACCATCTAGGTTTGCATAAGTACACTCTATGATATTCACACAACAAAAAATGGCCTAACAATACATTTCTCAGAATGTAACCTTGTTGTTAAGAGATGCATTACTGTACAAAGGAATATGTCAAAATAGACATAAGTCTCATTTTGTAAGAGTTGAAGCAATGTATAAATGCCATATGAGGCTGGGTGCAGCGGCTCACAATTTTAATTCCAGCACTTTGGGAGGCTGAGGTAAGAGGATCACTTGAGTCCAAAAGTTTGAGACCAGCCTGGGAAACATAGGGAGAGCCTATCTCTATTTAAAAAAATAAAAATAGTTAGCCAGGTGTGTTGGCATGCGTCTATAGTCCCAGCAACTTGAAGGCTAAGGTGGGAGGATCACTTAAGCCCAGGAGTGATCCTATGATTTTGCCACTGCACTCCAGCCTGGGTGACAGAGCGGAAACCTATTTAAAAAAATAATAAAAATAAAATAAAATAAAACCTAAATAAATAAATAAATGTCATCTAAGTGGAAAATCACAGAAATGCAAGAAGGCCTATAGAAAGACACAACTTGTACACGGAATGACTGGAAAGGCATCATGAAGGTAAACACTGTATGCTTGAAACGTGGAACACAGGTTATATTTTAATAAAGAAATATGTTCAAGAGAAGAAAAATAATCAGACCTACATGATATAATTCAATGTTAACAGCAAATCCGAAGTGGTATTTGAGGAAAGTCTATGACATCAAAGTTGACCAACAGGGTTGACATAGGAGAATACTGGAAATAAAACTGTACATGGTGATGAAATACAGAAAGTAGAGGAGTCATGCAAAAAACAGACACACCACACAAATCAGAAATTCAGCTCCTCAGTAATGCAGAATTTATTATTACTATATCACTAAGTTACTTAGAGCTGATCTAGTTTCAAAGTCCTGAGCATTAATTCACATATACTCACCCTTATTTCTAAATTGATGTAAAAAGCAATCACAGAAAAGCCTAAGACTTTGTATAAGGTGAAAATAACAGCAATACTGAGTAAAGCTGGGCAAAGCTAGCTCTTTACTGCATAAGCAGTTGCAGTCACCTGAACCTTTCAAGCATCTATTTTTCCTAGACCCTAAACTATGGTGTTCCTAATATGTGCAAAAACCTGTGTTTAATGTTTGGGTTCTGTTCAGTTGGCTAAAATTAATAGCATTGGTCCTCTAGTCCTCGAGTCGTTAATACTATTTGAGACATTCAAATGAGCTATCTGATAGGTATTTGGATATAAGCATCTAAAGTTCAAGACATAAATTTGAGCTCACAAGCATACAGAGCCTTGACTTCATTCAGACTCCACTCAACTGTCACCTCTCCAAGAGGCCCACTGAAAACAACACCTGAAGATGGCCGACTAGGAAGAGCTCCAGTCTACAGCTCCCAGTGAGACTGACACAGAAGACGGGTGATTTCTGCATTTCCAACTGAGGTACCTGGTTCATCTCATTGGGACAGGTTGGACAATGGGTGCAGCCCATGGAGGGCAAGCCAAAGCAGGGTGGGGCGTCACCTCACCTGGAAAGCAAGGGGTCAGGGGATCTCCCTTTCCTAGCCAGGGGAAGCTGTGAGTGACTGTCCATCAATAATAGACTGGATGAAGAAAATGTGGCACATATACACTATGGAATACTAAGCAGTCACAAAAAAGGATGAGTTCATGTCCTTTGCAGGGACATGGACGAAGCTGGAAACCATCATTCTCAGCAAAATATCACAAGGACAGAAAACCAAACACTGCAGATTCTCACTCATAAGTGGGAGTTGAACAAAGAGAACACATGAACACAGGGAGGGGAACATCACACATCAGGGTTGGGGGGTGGGGGGCTGGGAGAGGGATAGCATTAGGAGAAATACCTAATGTAAATGATGAGTTGAAGGGTGCAGTAAACCAACATGGCACATGTATACCTATGTAACAAACCTGGAAGTTGTGTACATGTACCCTAGAACTTAAAGTATGATAATAATAAAAAAATCACTCAAATATCCTTTCATTCATCCAACAAGAATTTATAGAGCACCTATTCTATGGCAGACATTTATCTAGGCTCTGAGGATACAAAAGGGAGTAGAAAGGAACAGTGTCTAATTTTCTAATGAAGTTCTCAAATAAGTTGTGTCATTTAATTACACATATGCATTTCTTAAATCCCTAGATTATATTATTGATACATTTTAATAATGTTTTAATACTTTTACCAGTATTTTATCAAATGCAGTTCTCTCCAGAATAATTCTGTTCTCCTGAGAAAAAGCAAAGAACTGCTAGTTTCCGGCATGTTCAATTATTTCAAGCGTTTTATTTGTTTTCTCACGGTTGAAAACTTTTATTAATTCTCCCAACCTGTTTTAATTAAAGCAATAAATCTCTGGATGGCATCTTTGAGAGTGAGTGTCTCATCAAATAAAGAACTTTTAGACCCAATTCCTACCCATCACTTACTCATTGTATATTCTTGAGCAAGGGAATCCTCTATTCTTCATCCATAAAACAAATACTCTGGGAAGAATAACAAACGTGGCACAGTACCTGACATAAATAAATGTTATCCAAAAACAAATAAGTAGATAAATATGTAGATAGATAGATACATAGATAGACAGAACTCCTGCCTCAATATAAAGAATGAAGGTGAGTTAGGCAATAACCTTAAAAAGTTCACAGGACTGAAACAAGCTCTCTGGTCTTTCTCTCTTTTTCTCTTCAGTAAAATAATTAAAGATAATACATTGCAAGCATATTCGAAAGAAAGATAATCTTCCAATTCAGTAACCCTTCTAAGGGAAGAAAGTGCCTACCTAGTTTATGATTGGATGAAGTACAAACACAGAAACAAATTATACTAAGAAACCTGATTGCCTTTTGACACTGCATACTCTTAATAAAGAGATATAATTTTTATTGTAAGTTGATATGCTGTTAATGTTGAATGAAAGTTAATGTTAACATTAATATCGAATAAAAGTTAATGTTCCATATGATTTTGAAAATTGTATCTATCACCAAGGTCACAGTTTCTTGTGATCAGTTTTATTTGCATTTTACGCAAAATATACCTGATAATAAAAATCAAGAGAGAATCCTTACAAAAATATTCATCATGTATTTAACAAATGCCTGCTATGTACCCGGCACTGTCCTAGACACTGGGGTTTATCAAGGAAGAAATGTACCAATACACATGTCCCATCATAGGGCACACACATGGCTCACAGATGCTAGCCAGATGCACAAAGGACAGCTATGTAATAGGCAGCAAATGTAAAACAAGTGAGAAGAAAAACTCCTTTAAAGTAGCATAATTTTCACTGATGTGACAGAGGTACAACTACTCCAAAACTCAAGAGAGAGCAACAACAGTCTAGTTAGAGTAATAATCAGGAATGGAGTGGCTTTTGTTTTTTTTCAGAACCATCATGAATGGTGACAGCCTCTGTCCAATTCAGCAGCAAAAACCAAAAAACACAGGTGAAATATTTGGTTAGATACCAGTTTTCCTTCCCCCCATCCACCTCCCGCCTCATGCATGCACGCATGCACTATGTCACTATTGCAGGCCACCTTCTATGCCTCTGCCTTCTTCATCTTCATATTACAAATAAACCTTTTCCTTTGAGTCTATTTCAGCCCCTCCTCTTCTGTGAAGGCTTTCCTGATGGCTCTAACTGAATAGGACCATGCTCTCCTACGACTCTCTAAGGCAGGGTCCCTCACAATCCACCTTTACTACTGGATGGTAAACTTTGGGTTTTTTGGGTTTTTTTTAAATCTCTTTCTAGATTGTTTTGTTTGCCATATTTATGGTGAATTTCTAAACAATGCATGTATTACTCCTCTTTTATCACTCAGAAAATATACACTGCTCTAAAAGTAGGTACTTGAAACAAATTCATGGAATTCAATTCAGAAATAGAATTTACATGTAGCTAACTATTCCAAATACATATGCATATGAAATACACCAAAATAATCTAATCTAAATATTTTATTAAAACTTCTAAAAACTTTCCCTGCTCACCTCTTAAAATTTCTAAAAGAGTTTCATCCAAAGTTTAAAGACCCACTAATGCTGATGAATATGTCACACAATTCATTGCCTTGGTATTAATTGTAGTGACTCCACTTTGGCATAAATTAAGATTTACTTAGTTTCATCAAACCTTATGCCCTCCAAATATACGAAGGATTTTGTATCACATACTTCTTTGAGATTCCACACTCTCCAAATGTTTTTCCTACAAACAGTTCTTCAACATATTAATTTCCTTCATTTTCGCATCCACGTATGTACATACAACCATTCCTTCTTTCATTTACAAACACACCAACGTACTTAGTGTAACACCTTGCTTGATAAGCATGCAGTAGATACGAGGTAACTGTTAACTGGGTTTTCCTTTTTCTTTAAAGAACTCAAGTTTTCCAAATATCTTAGTCAAATGGTTGAGGAAGTTTCTCTTTGTATCAAGAACAACATTCTGTGCCTTTTTCCACTAAATGTGAAATCATTTCATGGCCACCCATACAAAAAAAAAAAAAAACAGTATTACACATCATCTCTTTCAGAAGTTTGTTTTGCAGTTTCCATGTTGACAGATCTCACAATAAAGGTCTTACACAAATTACCTTCCTTTCAGTGCCAAGAATGACATAATGCTACAATGTCTGGCCTCCTATCACATATTAACTTGTGGAAAAGGTAGAGGCTCAAGGCTGAGTCATCTTTTCAGGTATACACTGGCTTCAGTGTGCCGAAATGCAGTACCTTTAGACATAGTACCTTTAGAAGTGGACCCATCAGACTGAGATGTTATACACTGTCCTGTTGGTACTTTAAAACTGATTATTATTAGAATGAATAAGAATAAATATGAATAGTCACTCATCAAAAGGGAGGTCACTAAAATTCTTGGTGGCTTCACTCACTGCTTACAAATAAGAATCTCAACATTTCCACCAAACACATCTATTTCTAAAATGTTACAGCCATCAAACTTACGTTGGAATAGAAATACCATTAAAAAATCCATCAAAGACTATTTCTTCATAAAGTTAAAAATAAATTCCATTCAGCTCTATGAATTTGAAACCCTTAGAATACCATATGCATTTCAATAACATATATATTGACTTTCTTCTGAAATGGCTTGTAATGGACCTTTCCCAGGATACAATTCAAACTTTTCTAAATGAATCAATAAGACAAAATGGACAGATTAATAAATTTTCATTTTATTAATAATACTCTGACAGAATAGTATATTTTCATTTTCTAGTAGAGATGGTAGAAAGGCAAAATTTCATTTCAGCAAAATTTTAAAGATCAGATTTCAAAATATTTAATATATATAAGAATAGTTTATTACCAACAAAACCAAATTTTCTTGTGGAAAATTTATACTTTAATAAAGATGTTAATAACCACAGTTACTCTTTCTAAAATAATTATAATAGTTTTTTTTCTAAAATAAAAAGTTATTTATAATGGAGAGAGGTTTTTTTGGTTTTCATATCTTTTTAGTGGCATGTGTCATTCTTTTGGTCTTCACTCACATATTTGGTGCCAAAGCTCTTCCTACCTTATTTCCACTTGTTAAATGTATGGAATCTTGCTCTTAAAGTCAGAAAAAATAAGTAAATCATACCAGTCACAAAAGTTATAATAAGCATATGTAACAAAAAAATATATATAAACACTTTCAACTTTAATACTAAAAGACAAGAAATACCTTGTTGACGTCATTTTCTTCAGCATGTAGTTCTTAGTGTCTTCCGTAACATCACTAGCCTTATGAATGTCGGTTTCTCGGTTTCAGGTCAGAATACACAGACTCCCGGGCTCCAGTGCTCGTTCTAATTTTCAGTTCTAGGTGTGCTCCTAGATACGACTCTACACTAACACATTACAATCTCCTTGGCAATTACTGAAAACTGCCTGTGAGACTATATTTAATTTCTAAATGCATTCGCCAGGCAGCTAGTGAGTGCTCTGTATGTACCAACCACTGCTTCTGAGACTTAGTTTTAAAAGAAAAACCTGCATATCTTTGACCTCATGGAGCCTGGAATCTATCAGAGAAGAGAATTACTATGCAAATATGTTGCATGAATATTTATACATAGTCACACCACCTGCTACAAAAGAAAAATTCAGTGAGAAATGGGAGTATATAACTAGGGAAGGTTTCTCTGAGGAAGTGATGTTAAAGTTGAGACATTCAAGATGAGCAAGAGTGAGCCAAGTGAAATGGATGGGAGGTGGAGGAAAAGTGGTTCAGTCAGGAATAATGAGAGTGTACACCAAGGAGGTGGGAGGAGGCCGGGAAGTATAAGGAACTGAAAGGCAACTGTCAAAGCCAGGAATGGTGAAAGAAGTGAGATGGGTAGATCAGCAAAATCATGTAGAGCCTTCCTTATAATGATTGTCCATGTCCTGAATTGTGACTTTGTTCTAGGTGCAAGGGGAAGTATACCATCCTCAATGGGAAGCCAGAAGCCAAAGGAGTTCCAGGGATGTATTCTGTATCCTCCTGGAGTACAGAGCAAAGAAAGGCAGATAATGGATGGGGACATAAATGGAGAATATTCTAGCAGATATCACTGAAATGTTTTATACTGCAGCATGATTTAAGAAGACCTACATTTGTACAAAACTCTCTGTCTGCTAAGTAAAGAACGGATGAGGATACTTGTAGTACAGCAAAATTGACAACATCTAGGACCATGGGGTTAATAGTGGAAATGGAGAGAAATAAACAGATTTTTAGATATATTTTGAAAACACAATGGACAAAACTTGGATTACATGGTGGAGAGAGGTTGGAGAGAGAGTAGTGTTGAGAATGGTTTCTCAGTTTCTGAAACAAGCCAGAGCAATACTGAATCACCCCTGAACTGTGTGCTATGTGATCACAAGAAGCACAGAAGCAAGCTTTATTGAGCTTGAAACTTGATTTCTTCACAAGATCTTTACTAAAAGTAGTTTAAACTAAGATGTCCTATTTAATTTCTAGACATATGATGTCAAAACACGTACATTTAAGTAACAGTCTATATTTAAATTCTAAGCCCCAAAGAAAAACTGGTAACTTTGAGAACTGGATACTCTCTAGCTCAACACCACGTATAAGAACAAATGGCTGGGCGCTGTGGCTCACACCTGTAATCCCAACACTTTGTAAGGATGAGGCAGGCGGATCTCAAGGTCAGGGGTTCGAGACCAGCCTGGCCAGCATGATGAAACCCCACCTCTACTAAAATACAAAAAATTATCTCGGCTTGGTGGCAGGCACCTGTAATCCCAGCTACTCAGGAGGTTGAGGCAGGAGAATCGCTTAAACCCAGGAGGCAGAGGTTGCAGTGAGCCGAGATCGTGCCACTGCACCCCAGCCTGGGTGACAGAGTGAGACTCCATCTCAAAAACAAACAAACAAACAAACAAACAAAACCTTCATTTATACTGTATTTAATGGATTTTTCTCCCCACCTTGACTGCTCACTTTCATAGAAGCCCCATCATCTCTCATTTAAATTCCTATAAAAAGCCCCTAACCACCCTCCCTGTTCCCACTCTCACCCCCACACTTGTTTCTACACAGCAGCCAAGAGCGATCCTTTACAAACCTGAATTAGGTCACATCACTCCTCTCAAAATCCTACACCAGTTAGAGTCTCATTTGGAGGGAAAGCTGGAGTCCTGAAGTGTCCCGCAAGGCCCTCAGGAGCAATCCAACTTTCACCTCTCTTACCTCATCTCCCCACTCACTCCATACCAGCCTGGCAGCCCCGCTGCTGTCCCGCAAGCACTTTAGGACTTTTGCACTGACTGTTCTTTCTGCCTAAGGCACACTCTCCACCGACATGTCCACATGGCTGCTTTACTCAAATGTCTTTACTCAAATGAGTCTTTACTCAAATGTCACGTTCTCAAGGAAGCCAGCCCTGACCACCTTAGGTAACACTGCAACCTGCTCCCCAACTCTACCCTGCCCCATGCATGGCAGTCCCAGTTTTCCTTAATCATATTTTTTACTTTTATAGACAGCACTAATTATATTTAACTTTCTTACTCACTACACTTACTTTTCATTGTTTATCTCTATCCACTAGAATGTAGCTTCAAGAGAGCAGGGATTTTGTCTGTTTTGTTTATAGATACACCTATGTGCCTAGAATAACATCTACTTTACAATAGGAGCTCAATATATATTTGGAGAACAAATGAGTGAATAAATAAATTAAGAACTAACTATTATCCAAGTGAATCATGCCGCAAACCCTGTAAGGTAATATTCAAACAATTATCAACATTATGTAGATGAGAAAAGAAAACTAATGAAAATTTAGGTGGTTTTCCTATGTAATTAATATACGACGCCAGAGCTTAAATCCAGATTTACTCTTAACTTCAGAAAACCTGTTTTCCATTAATGTTTCCCAATTATAAGGTTTTTAAGGTTTCTACATGCATGTGTATGTGCACACACACAGGCAAACACACACACACACACACACACACCCATCAAGACTATTAGCTTAAATGAAGGTTTATTTTTCCTTTGAACGAGTAACATTTACTTAGGTGATAGGAGAGGAAATGGACTTCAGTGGTTTTGCTCTCCCTGATAATCAGTAAATCATCAGAAAAATAAAGACAGAGGACTGATTTCTGCCTGCATCGGCAAAAAAAAAATCTCAGATTGTGAAGCTGGGCCAACACAATTCAAAACAAATAAGATATGTGGCAACCAAGTAAACGTATGTATCAGGCTACTTACACAAAATGGGTTTAAAAGGCTGTGCTTGAAGATGTTACAATTTATTATGAGAATTAAACAGTTAAAAAAAAAAAAAGCAGGGAGAGAGTAGGAACCTCCTTGCCTTCTGTCACCATAACTGACATGCAAACGAATCTTGTCAGAGCCTTGGAAGAAAATAAACTATAATGTTTAGCAGAAGAATAGGGGGTAGGTGGGTAGAAGGGATATGGGGCACAAAGTATGAGAGACAATGAGAATATTATCCAATAATGTAAGTGTATGTTCTCTAAATATTTTTCCTTTCTAAAGTAAAAAACTTCTTTCTTATATTTCTCTAATAATAAAAAATTTATAATTTTTTCATATTTTATAAAAAATGAAAATATCTATGCTCCTGCTAGCCAGATAAAACCACTTACAATTTTAGATAATAAGAGTATCTTTCTAGATTTCTATATATCTATACAAATTTTTAATTGGCTCATTTTATAAGCCTATTTTATAAGCCTATTTCATGTAAATAAAAATATATTTCCACATCCACATTTTAATCTGCACAATCTTAATTATAATAGATATAACAAATTTCATTTACCTACTTTCTTATTGTAAGATATTTGAGTTGTTTGCAATTTGTTTCCTTTTATAAACAACTATAAAATGGGTATTACCGCACAAATAATTGGATATTCCTGCACATATGATAACACATGCCAAATACAGACAATCCTAGGCATTGCACTGCAATGATCCGTTTTGTAGAACCGTGATCCAGTGGAAAAGCAAGTGTTTTGAAGCAAACAGATCTTCATCATTTACTAACTATGCAGCCCTGTTATAAAATTCTTTGTGTCATAGTTTCCTCATCTGTAGGAGAAGAAAAATTCCAACCTCACAGGATTTTTGTAAAGATAAAAGGAAAACAGGTAAAGTTGGGTACTTGGTAGGTGCCTAGATATTTTTTAAAGCTATGATATAGAGGTGCATCTATGAAAGACTGACTTACTCACTTCACAGAAACTGGTTGCTTCCATACGATCTCATAGTATTTTGAAAACTTTTCAAAAGAAAGTTATTTACTTCAATGGTACTCAATAGTTTTTGATAAAAGATAAAACTCAATACTAACGTCCAAGAAATAAGAGTTAACATTTTCTTACCTATTGTGGTACTTTCTTGAAAACAACCATGTTATACTAATATATAGCTATCTATGTTTCTTAAAATATAAAGAAAATATGTTATACATTATCCCTTTAAATTTAAAATAAGTTAAAACTTAAAAACAACATATCCTAAAAACTACAAATTATTTAATTTCACAAATTTAGAAATTTTTGAATTTATAAGTTTGAATTTATAAGTTTTGAGTTTAGAAGATTTTTTTATACTCCTTTTGCTTTTGAAGTCCGTGGTATATCTAGCTTTTCAATTCCAGATTTTGCAGTTCTACATTTGTGTGTATTTTTACACATTAATACAAGAAAATAAGAGATTCTATGTATGTTTCTGATGGTCATTAAATATAATAAGAATCTAAGCTTGAGTTAGCAAGAGTCTACAGTCTACTTTTTTTAAAGAATTTTAAAATTTTCAGTACATTTTAGCCAATATGTCTAAGAAAGCAGTCAGTAGAATGGTAAATAAGTTCTTCAGGGAAGGGCATAGTATTTTTTTTCTCTATGTACATCAACAGGTCCATAAGTGCCTGGGGAAATAAAGGTACATTACAAAGTGTTTATTGAATAAACGAATTCCAACATTATTCAAGTATTTGTGCTTTTCATTAATATTACATATCACATTGTGTCATTTTACTTAGCTATTAGACTTCTCCACTTAAAACAAAGCAAATCATCAGGTCATTTTCATTACGTCTTCAAACACCACTAGATTGATAATTCAGACCAAAATAGAAGCCACTGTTATTGCTGTTCTTGTTGGTGTTGTTTTTAATTGAGCTGGTTGAGAATTTGACTAAATTGACTTCAATCCTGTACAAATTATTACATCAGTTGTGTCCACAGATACAAACTACCTGAGCCTTTCTTTGATTTTTAAGTATGGACATTTTAAAATATTTCTTTATAAGCAAAAAGAAAGTGAGAGAAACTTTAAAAAACCATTTAATATTAAAGATTCCTATCTGGATGCTATTTTAGAATACAGAAGGCAGAGAATTTCTCTGTAGGCAAATTTTAATACTCATCCAGAAGGTTGATTTATAATATCTCGATCACTGAAGTGTTCTGAAGTTTAAATGATTAATATTTATAAAATATTCCAAATGCAAATTCTCATATTTATTATGCAAATATGAAAATATTTATATCAAGATTAGCATTTGCTATTTTGAGTTCAATCCACAATTTACTAAGAATCAATACAAGCACACATCAATAGAATACAGTTTACATCAAATAAATACAGTATTTTAATTACATCACATTTAGATACATTTAGAAATAAGGTTAAACCATTTTTTCATAAGAAATTTCATGAAATCATTCATGATTCATTCTATAAATTAATTTATTGGTTTTCAAACCTTGTCAAAAAAACACATAATCTATTTTGTACAATACACCTTATACACTGGGAGGTTGTTTACATAAAGTAAGAATTTGGCCAGGCACAGAGGCTCCATGGTGTCTCATCCCAGCACTTTCAGAGGCCGAAGTGCACAGATCATTTAAGGCCAGGAGTTCAAGACCAGCCTGGTCAACATGGTGAAACCCTATCTCTATTAAAAATACAAAAATTGGCCGGGCATGGGGACCCACACCTATAATCCCAGCTACTCAGCAGGCTAAAGCATGAGAATTGCTTGAACCGGGAAGGCAGAGGTTGCAGTGAGCTGAAATTGTGCCACTGTACTCCATACTGGGTGACAGAGCGAGATTCTGTCTCAAAAACTTAAATTTAAAGTAAAAATTTGCCATTTAGGATTTTGCCCATACAGACCTTAAATTATAACCTCAGCAATGTTATTAATGGATGTGTCATCCTAACTAGCATGGACTGACTGCTTAGGACATGCAAAGCACTATGATATGGTTTGGCTGTGTCCCCACTCAAATCCCATCTCGAACTGTAATCCGAATTGTAATCCCCATGTGTTGGGAGAGGGACCTGGTGGGAGGTAATTGGATCATGGGGGCAGTTTCCTCCATGCCGTTCTTGTAATAGTCAGTTCTCACGAGATCTGATGGTTTTATAAATGGCAGTTTCTCCTGAGCTTGAGCTCTCTCTCCTGTTACCTTGGGAAGAAAGTGCTTGCTTCTCCTTCACCTTCCAGTATAACTGTAAGTTTCCTGAGGCCTCCCCAGTCATGCAGAACTGTGAGTCAATTAAACCTCTTTCCTTTATAAATTACCCAGTCTTGCGAATTTATAGCAGTGTGAAATTGGACTAATATGTAAGTGTTCCATAGATGTTACTGACTCCCATAACAATCCTAAATGTCTACTGCACAGATGTTTATTATCCTTCCTTTACAGAAAAGGAAACTGAGATCTGAAGTAAATTACCCAAGGTTAGTCAGAAAGCAAGTGGCAAAATCAGACTTCAAACCAGGCTCCTCTTCCTAACCATTCCCTTATAGAGTCCATAGTGAGACCAAGTGTTCATTTAAAACTCGTGGCTTTAATAATGAAAAAAGAAAAATCTTGACAACAGAGCAGTTTAAAAGGTAAAGCATATCACTAAGTCCCCAAAAGCAACTGCAACAAAAATGAAAATTGACAAATAGAACCTAATTAAACTAAAAAGCTTTTGCAGAGTAAAATAAATTACCAACAGAGTAAACAGACAGCCTACAGAATGGGAGAAAATATTTACAAACTATGCATCTGACAAAGGTCAAATATCCAGAATCGAAAAAGGTCTTAAATCAACAAGCAAAAAAACAAACAATCCAATTTAAAAGTGGGCAAAAAACATGAAAGACAATTATCTAAACAAGACATACAAGCAACAACAAACATAAGAAAAAATGGTCCACATCACTAATCATCAGAAAAACACAAATCAAAACCACAATGAGATACCATCTCACACCAGTCAGTTGGCGGAAATAACAACTTTAAAAAGTCAAAAAATAACAAAACCTGGTGAGTCTATGGAGAAAAAGGAATGCTTATACACTGTTGGTGGGAAATGCAAACTAATTCAGCCGCTGCAGAAAGCAATTTGGAGATTTCTCAAAGAACTTAAAAAACTACCATTTGACCCAGCAATCTTCCTAGTGGGTATATGCCCAAAAGAAAATAATTTATTCTATCAAAAAGACACATGCACTTATATGCTCACTGCACTGCTATTCACAATAGCAAAGACATGAAATCTACTTATTTACACCATGGAATATTACGCAGCCATAAAAAAGAATGAAATCATGCCTTTTGCAGCAACGTGGATGGAGTTAGAGGTAATTATCCTAAGCAAATTAACGTAAGAACAGAAAACCAAATACCATGTGTTCTCACCTATAAATGGGAGCTAAGCATTAAATACACATAGACATAAAGATGGGAACAATAGGCACTGGGACTACTAGACAAAGAAGAAGGGAGGGGAAAGGAGGCTGAAAAATCACCTACTGAGTACTAGGCTTACTACCTGGGTGATGGGATCATTTGTACCCTAAACCTCAGCATCACTCAATATACCCATTTAACAAACCTGCACATGTACCCCTTAATCTACAATAAAAGCTGAAATTATAAACAATAAAAATAAAAAAGATACAGCATAGTTCATTAATTCTTTGAGTCTTCAAATCTAAATTTATACTTTAATCAACTTACATTTGCATCTATATCAATAGTAATCAACAGTACAACAGCAACAGCAATAGTAGAAAATGTCAAACTTTGTCAATCAATAATATTACCTTCTTTTTATAACTTTGCTGGGCCCTTTTTCAAAAACACTCACTCAAGCCATATTTATTTTGATCTTTACAATAAACTCTGATGTTAGGAAAAACAGGAATTGCCATCCCTGTTTAACAAGATTACTAAAATGCAGAAACTCCATATCTAGAGGTTAGGAGGCTGCCAAGGATTCCAAAGCTCTTTGACTTTATACCTTCAAAGCTTAGAATAGAGTTTGACACATACAAACTCAATGTACATCTATATAGGACAATAACTTGAGTCTCCTATTTGTAAACCAATATTCTCTTGCCACATTATCATATCACTCTCACAGGGCTCAATGCATGTCTTCGAGCAAAATGCATAGGAATTATGATTTATCAATTTTCTAGCCAGGCATGGTGACATGCACCTGGAATCCCAGCTATTTGGGAGGCTGAGGCAGAACTGTTTGAACCTGAGAGGCGGAGGTTGCAGTGAGCTAAGATCGTGCCATTGCACTCCAGCCTGAGCAACAAGAGCAAAACTCCATCTCCAAAAAAAAAAAGGAATTATGATTTATCAATTTTCATGGTCAAAATCTCTGATTCAAAATACTGTACATTATTTTATTACTAGAAAAAATATGTAAAAATATATTTATCAGTAATATGACTTATGAAAAGCATATAATGCCTTTTAATAGGCCGGGCGCGGTGGCTCAAGCCTGTAATCCCAGCACTTTGGGAGGCCGAGACGGGCGGATCACGAGGTCAGGAGATCAAGACCATCCTGGCTAACACGGTGAAACCCCGTCTCTACTAAAAAATACAAAAAAGTAGCCGGGTGAGGTGGCGGGCGCCTGTAGTCCCAGCTACTCGGGAGGCTGAGGCAGGAGAATGGCGTAAACCTGGGAGGCGGAGCTTGCAGTGAGCTGAGATCCAGCCACTGCACCCCAGCCTGGGCGGCAGAGCAAGACTCCGTCTCAAAAAAAAAAAAAAAAAAAAAAAAAAAAAAGAAAAGCATATAATGCCTTTTAAAAGTGAGGTCCACCTAGTAAAATGAAAGCATCAAATTAACAGTTGTTAATTGTGTAGCTGATGTTATAATTTCCTTTAGAAGGTATTTTTGAGCATGTATCATTCATTATTTTTCAGTTTTTTATTCGCCCACAGAGGAGGGAATAAACATTTCTTTCCTACATGGCTGCTCCAAGATTGAGATGTTATTCTGAAAGTACTCAGTATGGAGCCCTGCTTAATAAACATTCATTTAATCATTTTAAATAAGTCTAAGTAATTCAAAATGAAAACTGTACCCATAGATTTCTAATTGTCACATGAACCTGGCTTTCCAATCATTTTTATATTAGCAGTTTGTCACTTAAATTCAATTTTTAAAAGTATTACTGTTTTCCTAATTACTTTTATTATCATGTATATCATAAGAAATTTAGAAAAGGAAAAAATAAAATAAAATCATCTATCTTAACCTCAAGCTAGATATAACAACTGTTAGAATTTTCATGAATTTGTTTATATTTTGTTTTAACTTAAAAGGAAAAAAGAAATATAAGGGTGAAGACAAATGAAAAGTGGGAAGAGAATTTAAAATCCATGCTATAATGCCCTATATTCCTGCTCTTAGGGCCCCAGATTTGGCTCTCAGCTTTAGGGCAGTCAACACAAGATGGAAAAATGTTAATAACACACTTCACACTATTAATAAGATTAAAAACATAGGAATGGCTCAAGAGATGAACAACTATTCTTGCGATTAAAATTTAACAGAGAATTTTCCTCCAGGTTCCTCAAAAGAAGACTGTATAACAAATACTGTATTGGGCCTTCCCTAAGACCTCAGTTTCACAGGAGCATACTGTCCAACCAGCCTAGAAATGGGCTAATGGCATCACCACAAATCATTCTGCGTTTCATTAATGCAATACCTTGGGCCCATGACCCTTTAATATAACTTGGTTCAGGACTATGTTTTTAAAAATCTGGGAGAATGGACAATGTATGCCCTTCAACCAATTTATTCATACATGCTCTCTCTCACAGATAATATTGAGGAACAACCATCAGTATAATGACTGGAGTATAGTTTCTCTCTGTTGCCAGTTAAATAGAGAACCACATGCCATAACATATAAGAGAACTGTAAAAGGTAGTCTTCCAGAACCAAGCATCTAAACACATGATATCCCCCAACAGGGAGAGTATTATTCCAACATCCTGATGTTCTCCAAAAGTCATTCTGAAGACTCAAAACCCTGGATTAAAAATAAATCTTAACACTTACCTTTAAAATAATCTGAGGAGAAAGGGATAAAGGGGTGACAACTGAGGAACAAAAAATTTATTAATGAAAAAAGACTGAATATATTTAGATGTTTATTAAGGCTGGGTACTGAAGATGGTATATGAAGTCCATCATTTAAAGTGAAAACAAAGCCTAACCTTGTACAGTCTAGCTTTAATGTGCTCTTTAAGATAAACTTAAATTTATCTTAAAAATAAAGATACCAAGAAACTTACGACATACATATATATTTTATATATAACTACATGTGTTTTTACATACACATATATTTACGGATGTATTTTTTTCATATACTAACACACACACACACACACACACATACACATAACTGTCTCTTTTAAACCAACTATAAACTTGGAAACATTTAGCATCATAAGAAATTTAGATTTAGAAAAGTTTATAGGTACTTATTTTTATGGTAATAATTAACAGAGTCAGCCTCTAGGCTGAAATCCCTGTAATTCCAAATAATAAAACAGATCTACCTATAAAAGAATAGTGTCTTTGTGTTCACCACAACAGTAATTGAGGCTCAATCAAAAGCATTGTCAAATGATTAAGAAAAAAGTTAAAAGGGAAGAGGAACCATTGTTTATTCAGATTTATTAAACCACTTGAAAAAGTTTAAGTTCCATAAATATAGTCTGGTAGTTATTTAAACACACAAACTTTGAGCTCGATGCCTAAACTTAAAATCCCAGCTCTGCCTCTACCTACATAATCCAGGGCAATTCTTTCTGTGCCCCAATTTCCTCACCTGCAAAATAAGGGTAATAGATGTTTACTTCTTGGGTTCTTTTAGTAATAATTGCTATTATTACTGCCATATAGCAGTAATTGTTATTATTATGTTAACTGACTTATGAGAAGTGGATTCCTATTGATCTTTATGCCAGTACCCCGCTTACTCAGCAGGTTCTGATGGAGCTTAAATAATCAGGGATATATGCTGAGTTCATACAGCTTAGCTCACAATTCTTATCCACAGATTCAAAGGCCAAGGTGAGATTAATAAAACGTGAAAGCAACTTAATATTATTCCCTGTTTAAAGAGGCAGTACAAGAATGATACCTAAATCCTAACACTCCTATTGTAAAATCAACAGTCTAAAATACTCAGATTTGAATTTTCAGTTGGAAATCAACTTGGACAAAAAGCCAGTAAGTCAATAATTTGTGGGGAACACATGGTCACTTTTTTGGATGACATTGTACTCTGAATCTGCCAAACGAATGACACTTCCTAAACTGATTTGCAGGTACACCACAGCGGGAATTACTGGACTGTGGTCTGTCAAATACATACCAATGTACTCTGGGCAAACAGTTGCATGCTACAAGCTGAAATGAGTGTAACTTCTACAGTCACCCCTGAGAAGGGCTTCTCCCAGGCCTTGGTGCTAAACCAGGGGGGATTGTTTCCATCTCTCTCACCCCAAAAATGAAAGAGAAGTCAGACATAAAACTCTTGAAGGAGAAAGGTGGAGTCACACTACATCATCAAGAGGGCTGGAACCTGGACCAATTCCTAAAATTTGACCAAGTTTCCCTGCAGGGACTCTAGTCTTCCATGTCCCTGCACTTCAATGAATGTGGGTGTCCTATGGTCTATAATCCAAAAATTAATAGGAGGAATGCTTTTTGTATATCAAGAGGCCTACTCTTAAAATGCCCAGCTAAAATATATACTTGATAACTTGAACCATTTGCCAGCAGAAAAAAAAAAAAGTTTTGATTTGTGAAAATCCAAGTTGGCATAACCATCTTCTGACCAGCTTCTTCATCTATTTCTAAAACCTTGCCAGGAAAGGAAACTGACCAGCCTTGTAATAAGTATCTTAAAAGTAAGACAGCTTAAAAACAGTACTAGAAACATGGCTGAAAATCACTACTGTTCCACTCCCACAAATGATTGACATGCACTGAGGGCTGGGAGAAGCCCTCCTCAAGAGTGACTGCAGAAGTTACACTCACTTCAGGCTTACAGCACGCAACTGTTTGCTTAAAACACAGTGGTTATGTATTTAGGAAACCACAGATTCATCATTCAAGAATTGAATGTTATGTTAACGAGCAACAGGGTTCCAGAAAATCAAATATAATATACACCCAGCGGGACTTATAACTCTGGAGAAAGTCAACTCATGAGTATCCCTGAGACATTTAAGAATATCTGAGAAGGCTGAAACACTGCATGAGAAAATAAATTGTAAAGAAAAAAAGATAAAAACAGCAAGGCAGAAAACTTAAAACACATGAGGTGTAAATCTGGATTGTCAAGAGCTAAAATCAATGAGAAAATTTTTAAAGTTAGAAAAAGGCTTTTAAAAATCCCAGAAAATAAGACAATAAACACACACACACAGAAATGGATATAGATATGTAATTTAATACCCACCATCTAGTATGTAGTAAGTATTGAAAGTATAAATAAAAATGATTTTTTAAAATAAGCCTGAGTTTAAGTCATTTTAAAAGCTGAAATCTAGGCTGGGTGTAGTAGGCCATGCCTGTAACCCCGGCACTTCGGGAAGCCAAGGCAGGAGGATCACTTGAGCCCAGGAGTTCAAGACCAGCCTGGGCAACACAGGGAGACTCCAGCTCTACAGAGAATTTAAAAATTAACTGGGCATGGTGGTATGCTCCAGTGGTTCCAGCTACTGGGATGCTGTGGTGGGAAGATCGCTTGAGCCCAGGTGGTCAAGGCTGCAGTGAGCCAATTGCACCCCCTGGACAGAGTGAGACCTTGTATCAATTAAAAAAAAAAAAAAAAGGGCTAAACTCTGACTTAAGAAATTCAGAGCAGAGTAACTGAGATGTAAAATATAAACAGTTAAAGTAACTAAGGTTGTGAATTGACAGGAAATAAGGAAAAGGTAAATGTTTTTAAACTGTAATCTCACTGACTCACATCAAAACAGCCAAACAAGTGACTAAAAAGTTCTCGGCTGGAGGCCACTCTGCTGAATGTTCCCTGTCAGCCCATCTGAGTTTCTCAAATTCAATTCACAGGTGAGTGGGAAGCAGGGAAGAAAAAACAAACAATGACAAAGAGACTTCCAGCCTTACATGGGGTGATTGGGTGAGTCTGTTATTTTCTGATGTTTTTCTCCAAAGACTTTATTGCTTCCTCTGCATCACTGTCTCTCTTACCACTATATTTTATTTGTCAGACTTTTTATTATTTGCATAATTATGTTCTTAAAATCTACAGGTAAATTAGGCTGAGATTTGACAAGTAAAATCTTGAAATGTTTTTCATAATATTTCAACTAGGTATGCACTAACAACCACAGAAGACTCTTTCTGTTCCAGACTCAATTTAATTCAACAAATATTTATTCAGGCCCTACCATAAAATGTTTTCAGAAAGGAAGGCTTTCACTATCTTTAAATCTTTGGCCTAGTTAGTGGAGAGGAATATCATGTCCTCAGAAGAGACCCAAATCTCCGGGGCTTTTGTTTGTTTTCTCCAGTAATGTCTAATATCACAAAATCCTAGCTACGTCTTGTCTTACAAAATCCTTTTAAAAATTATTTGAATAATAATGATGGATCAAAGGTAGAAAAGAGCAATTACTAAGCAAATAGCCCAGGCATAACAAAACACTTAATTTTTATATGCACAGACCACATAATTCTGCTTCTAAGAGTATAATTAGAAAATAATGAGACAAATCATTCATTCAATCACTCAGCGCCAAACACTGTTCTGGATACCTGAGATATAACAGTGAAAAAAATAGGCAAAGATCCCTGGTCGTGTGATGTTTACACTCTCGTGTGATTGACCCAATCTTACTAAACTTACTGAATAAAGATAATCCTGAAACTTTTTGTATAAACCAAAGTTTTCTCAATCAAAACGTACTTCAGATTACCAAAGACAGCTCTACAGTATTCAATAAGCAAGCAACTGTTTCTTTTGGACTTTTAGTGAAACATGGACGTGTCAAAGATGACATTCATATTTATGTCTAAAAATATGATTTGTACTTCAGATTTCTAAAGAATACTGCAGAGTAGAACAAACTGTATAAGAATAAAATGGAATTTTTCACTTTTAAGGAATTGTTTTATGGAATTTTCTTAAACATTTATAAAGATGTATATTTTCCAAACTGTTTTTAAAAGATCAAAGTGAAATGTGATACATATTTTTAAAAATCAAGCCAGTTCTTATTAAAGAGCAGGAAAGTTGAAAGTGTAAGGCTGTGGTTTTAAAGTTTATTTGTTCACTGTGAAACTGTTGGATATATTTCATATGTAGTCTACTCAATAATCCATTTAAGTGTTGGCTATTGAGTCTAACAGTTTATTCTGCCTCTTGTACTTACATCATCTTGATCTTTCTGTGTAAAGACAAAGCAAAAAAAAAAAAAACCTATGCACTTGCACTTTTCAAACGGAAAAAAGCAAAGAATCATTATAATTCTGAAATAAAAGCTACAATTTAATATCAGGAATTAATTTTAGTAATATTAACAGATAATATCAAAAGAAGTTAAATATGCATATTACATCAGTAAATTTTTTTTTTTTTTTCCAAGTCGGAGACTCACACTGTCACCCAGGCTGGAGTGCAATGGCATGATCTTGGCTCACTGCGACCTCCGCCTTCCAGGTTCAAGAGATTCTTCTGCCTCAGCCTCCGGAGAAGGTGGGATAACAGGTGCCCGCCACCACGCCTGGATAATTTTTTCTATTTTTAGTAGAGATGGGGTTTCACTATGTTGGCCAGGCTGGTCTCAAACTTCTGACCCCATGATCCGCCCGCCTCAGCCTCCCAAACTGCTGGGATTACAGGTGTGAGCCACCGCACCTGGCCTACATCGACAAATTTTTTAAATGTGCCACAGCTTATGCATAAGGACATTTTAAAGAAAAACAAACAAAAAAATAGAATTCTAAATTTCAAAGAGTAGGGTACAAGTTAAATATACTGCAATAAATCTATATACCAATTCTAGTTAGACACTAGAAAGTGGTGCCATGAGTGTTCTTTTATTTCCAGGGGAAGATACTGAGTAAGAACAATGGTCTTATGAGTTGTGACTAGATGGTTCCCAAAGCCTGAGAGACTGCCAACATTCAGTCACACACTTAATATCTATAAGAATTAGCATAGCCTTATGAGAAAGAAAGATTATGAAAGTGCAGTATTTCATCAAGTTCAATAGTCTTTCATGTAGATAAAAAAGAGATTTGCCTATCTTAAGAGCTAAAGGAATTAAAAATCCAATCAAGTGATCAATCAAGGAAGGAATTTGAGACTTGTTAGGACAAAGAGGTAATACATGAATGGAATCCAGGGATATGGGATACATGATTACCCCCTTTCTTGAAGTGATAGAATCACTGATAGAAATAGGGTTCTGTGGAATTGATCTATACTTGTCACAAAAATCCAATCTTTGTCCCAGCTAAAAGCTTTAGTGTTTATGCAACTTTAATTGAGCCAAGAAGACAACTGCAAAATTATATGAGAAGGTGAGAAGGGAACTCCACAAATTGTGTGGAATCACACAATTATTTCACAGGTGAAAAAATATCTTTCAAACATGGGAAGGTTTGAAATTAAACATAGAGAAGTTTAAGAGAATCAAAACCATAATATTAATACTTTTGTGCATACTATATACATATGATTAAGTAATTAACTTTGGCTTGTGTGTATGGTATCGGAATATTAAAAAACTTAAACTTTACAATACTTATGTTTAATTTATTAGCTGTGTAAGGACTACTTAAGAACGTATAAAGTTTATCAAGCAGATGATTGAAGTATTTAAAGGAAATCAAATATCTTAAATTTAGAAGTGCAATTTCAAATGTTTGAAAGCATTTAATAATTAAGTTCATAAAGGATACCGTAATTCTTCAAAGATTCTTAAATGTGGTTATTCAAATCTGCTAGACTTATTAAAATTTATATTTTTAAGTTCTACTAGAAAGATTAAGAAGTAACATCGGAACCTACAAGTTTAATAACTTGAATACTAAATTCTAAAACCAATGTACATATCTGAAGTCTTTTCTTCACACAAAACTATCCCCAAGGGCACTAAACATTTTATATTTCAAAACTGACAGAGAAGTATCAAATAAAAAGAGCAAATAAAAGCATATTTGAATTTGGATGAGCATATTTGCTTACAGAAAAAAAATAAGATATCCACCAAAATATTAACTATGTTTAACTCTGAGTAGTCTGATCCATTTTGGGGCTTATCTGAATTTCTCACCTTTTCTGCAATGAGTGTGGCATATTAGTTTCTTACTGTTGCTGTAACAAATTACCACAAACTTGATGACTTTACTAAACAAAAATTTATTATCTTACTGTTTTGGAGATCAGAAGTCCAAATCAGTTTCTCTAGACAAAAGTCAAAATGTGGTTCCTTCTGGAAGGAAGAAACCTTTTCTAGCCTTTTTCAGCTTCTAGCTTTTCCTACATTCCTTGGCTCATGAGCTACTCCTCAAATAACTCCAACATCTTGTTTCTGTTGTCACATCTCCTACTACATGACTCTAACTCCTCCTGCTTTCCTCTTACAGGGACCTCAGCATTCCTTGGCTCATGGCCCATTTCTTTCATCTGCAAAGTCAGCAAAAGGGTACTGAATCTCTCTCATTCTTTGAATCACTTCTGCTCTTCATATTCATCTGTCTGACCTAACTAGGAAAACTGTCCACTTCTAAGGTCTCATGTGACTGGACTGGACCCACCTGGATAACACAGTATAATCTCCCTGTTTCAAAATCCTTAACAACATCTACAAAGTTCCATTTGACCTATAAGGTAACATTCAAAGGTTCCAGGGATTAGGATGTAGACATCTTGGAGCGTCATTATTTAGCCTACCACAAATTGTAATTTTGTAATTTAAAAAAAAAAAAACCCAATTATTTAATTAAAGTATAAAAGTCTATGATTTTCTATGTGGAGAAAATTCTAAACAGGAATGATTAAATCAAGTTCCTATTCAAGTGGCTTTAGTCCCCTGACTTGCATTATTTTTCAGAGACAGAATATTCAACATCATGACTTCCAAACCTACAATTCTTAACATTACTTCAACAGTATATTCATCAACAGAAACCAAGTATAGAGTAATAGGTATAACTCATATATCTGCTTCACCCAGACCATGACTCTGAACATCTTAAGCAAATATGCACTACAGTCCATACATTCTTATTTTGGGACAATACAACTTCCAAAATTTTATCTCTCTTATTTGCCTACTTATTTTTTAAATAAAGAATTTTCTAAATAACCAAAGACATCTGTGTATAGTGTTCCTCCATTTTTTGCCAACCATATTTTCTCCAGTGAAAAGAACACAATAAAGTACAACTTGAAACTATGATAAACAGTGTCACCCTTCTGCATCTAAGTCCATGTATTTTGCCTTTGTCATGACTGCCAAGAGCACTTTATGCTAAAGCTTCAAAGCAGGCTTTTCTGTTTAACTAGCTGAATTAATAAAGGTAGTATGTACTTCCAGAATCAATTTAGTATGTAATACCACAATACTCAAAGTTATTTGCTGTTTGATACAAATGTACTATTATAGTATCTTGGATTGCTGACTGGTTGAAAAAGAGCACTGAAACTGCTTTATATATTACATTCAAAGTGAGATCTAAGCAATTAGCTTATGAAATTAATTCTAAATGTTAGTTGTCTTTTCATTTTTAAGTTATACAGAAACATTTGTTCAAAGTGGATAACATTATAACCTAAGTAGGGTGTTCGCTTTTGTTTTTAGCTTGAATCATTTAGAAGAGTTACCCAAAATGACATGGTTAATATACATGATTTGATGACTCTTTCTATGAAATGTAAATTTTACCTTTCTCCTTAAATGTACAGGTTTTTTGGCCAAAAGGTAATAAAATGTCTGCCTAACTCAGGTTTTTCTTTCTGTTTTTCTTTCTCGTTTGTTTTTATGAGTGAATATACAATTTAAAAGAATTCTAGGACAACAGGCATGGAACTGGGACTGTCCTGGACAACAGAGCATATGATCAGCCCATTTAATTTAGTGTATTAGAGCGACTCCCCTCCATTAGTCCATCCTCACTCTGTGTTTACCTTTGCTCCCTAACCTTCTTAAAGAATTGAAAAAAAGCAAAAATCATGTAAGATGTAGTTTTTCATTCTTCAAAAATGTACAGAAGCTACTGGATTTATGTAAATATTGTAAGATCTACATCCTAGTTGACATTCCACATTAGTAGATGAAATTAACATCTGTCACAAAGGTTGCTCTGAAGCTAATCAGTTATTTCTGAGTACTTATAATCTGGTAAAGGAAAGTTAGGCATGAGTGATTGGCCTTACTACTCAAGCAACAACTGATGCCCTGTGTCCAACTAGTTAGACATGAGTTATCTGAAGATAAAGTTTACAAGGCACAGTACTTGACTAACAGACATCTAGTAAATTCAGACCTCTAGTACAGCTGGAGATGTCTGCTGCCTTTTCATTACCAAGACACTACCAGTAAGTCATGTGCAAAAAGCCTCTATGTAAGTTGTCCATTGTACTAAAGTTCTAAAGTTCCAAACGCATCAAAGAAAAGCATCTTTCTAGACCATTAGGGAAAACTACTTTACTATATGCTGCTCAGTACTCATTCAGGGCAGGAACCCTTAGAATTGAACTGAATTATGAATGTGCTTTAGGTCAAGTCATCTCTCTCTCTATATATATACACTTGTATCTACATTTTTGTACCAAGTTTGAGGAAAGTACAATTAGTCTACAAGGGAAGTAAGTGTTGGCATTAGCCCTGCACACAGACAATGTGAAGGGATGCAAGGCAATTCACAATTAAATTCAACCACTGAAGTGGAAAGAAAACTTCTACTTAGCTTGTGATTGATCATGTACAAGTGGGAGTAAGTTTACCTTCAAGTGGCTTCATTCATAACTGACAAAAAATAAGCAAGCAAACAAACTTTATTAAAAGAATAAACATACGTATTTGTGAAGAATGACCCTTAGCAAATATACGACACAAATACTACTTCTAAAAGGAAAGTAGGTCGGGCACGGTGGCTCATGCCTGTAATCCCAGCACTTTGGGAGGCCAAGGCAGGTGGATCACCTGAGGTCAGGAGTTCAAGACCAGCCTGGTCAACATAGTGAAACCCTATCTCTACGAAAAATACAAAAATTAGCCATGTGTGGTGGCACGTGCCTGTAATCCCAGCTACTCAGGAGGCTAAGGCAGGAGAATTGCTCGAACCTGGTAGGTGGAGGTTACAGTGAGCTGAGATCACATCACTGCACTCCAGTCTGGGGGACAGAGCGAGACTCCATCTCTAAATAAATAAATACGAAAAGCAAACCCTGAAAGGCACTTTTCTTAAGGACCCTTAGTTGTTTTCTCAGAACCTGCTCAGAATCAGTATACTATTCAAGAATGATTCATTGACTTACACTGGTAGCTAAAATTCTTTACATCTACTAATTTTGAACCACAATGATCAATATATGGTCTTACCATAATCTCTTCTTCCAAAACACTTGGTGGCCACATCTTATTGGAAAGAAGGCCAATTCAATTACACAAGGTAATTAACTTCTTTGGATAAAGACAGTGGCATCTGAAAATTTCCAGGTGGGTAAGGACTGGCTATCTCCACAATTTTGTTACCAGAAAAGCAAATTCCAAACCAAATTCTGCTACACAAACAGAAATCTATTTCAAAAAAAATTAACAATTAGACGTATTATAGATCATACGATTCCTCAAGGGTGAGGAGTATCTCCCAAACAGGCAGATTTAGTAACTCTAAAAAGGGGCCGGGCGCGGTGGCTCAAGTAATCCCAGCACTTTGGGAGGCCGAGACGGGCGGATCAAAAGATCGAGACCATCTGGCTAACACGGTGAAACCCTGTCTCTACTAAAAATACAAAAAACTAGCCGGGCAGGTGGCGGCGCCTGTAGTCCCAGGTACTTGAGACAGGAGAATGGCGTAAACCGGGAGGCAGAGCTTGCAGTGAGCTAAGATACCCACTGCACTCCAGCCCGGGCAACAGAGCCAGACTCCGTCTCAAAAAAAAAAAAAAAAAAAAAAAAGAGATATAAAAATATCTCTCGAATTTCACTAATTTCCCCAATGAGAGTCCAGTTCTAATGTTTGCTGTATTGATTATAAATACTGAAGGAGTGGGAAGTGGGGGGAATCTTGCCACCAATAAGAGAATCCTTGTAGTAGTGACCTCCGAAGTGACTAGGATTCTAGCTGGCTACTAATTGGGATGTGAATTCCAGACAAGGGAAGCCTTCTAGACTAAGGAATAATTTCAATAAATCAATAATACCACATTGTCAAAGTTTAAGCATTTTTAAGTAAATTTCAGCCAACATAATAAGAAGATTTAAATTTCTTCCCACTGTCTGATAATTCCAAACTCTTTGTACAAATCTATGGCCTTTCAAGCAAGTGAATAAAGTATTGGGAGGATCTGCTTTTTACATAGTAGCTATGTGACTTGAGGTAAATAATTTAATCTCTCCAACCTGTACTTTCCTCATCCTTAAAACAGATAAAATTACTACCACGAAGCGCTGCTGTGAAAATCAGAAATGACAAATGAAAAGCCAAGATACAGATTGGCACACAAAGTAAATGTCAGGAAGGTTTTGTTCCTGGAGGCTCCCCTCTGCTGGCCATTGTACTGTGAGAGAAACTGCCAGTTCAAGGTCCTTTGCTACTCACGGAATTTTCCAGAAGAGGCCCTGGAACCTTGTCTATCACGACCCAAGTCTCCTGGGATAAGCTTTTCAAAATTCTTACAGACAGGTCATCATGAAGTTGTCCCTCGGAGCTCAAATTTGACACTCATAAAATTTCTAAAGAGGACTACTCCACTTGTAAAAAGCAACCTCCAAGATCTCTTTCCACTGTTATCGCTAAGTGATTTAGCGCGGCCATTTCTTCTGGCTCTAGGAACAGGAAGGTCAGAGCTTTGCTGTCTGTTCTTTTCTGCCCTCAGGTGCCATGAATCTCAGAAGCCCGCAGACTTTGCCTATTGTCACTGTTCCAGGTCTATTCACCACCACTGATTCAAAGTCATCACCAAAGATTAACTGATATCATTCCCCAACAATTTCCTGCTTTTGACAACGGTGAAAAAGCTACAGCTGTTTGGTCAAGTGGTTGTAACCTCTAGTGTTACTGTTCTGACAGTCTAACTGCACTAACCAATCTCTAAATAACTGCAACTCTTGTTGGTCACCCATGTTCTTACTTGCAGCTTTCAATATTAGAGACACAGACCAAGCCTTTCAAGGATGCTAAATACAAAGATAATACCAGCTTTGCACCACAGAACTATACAGATGTCTCAAAATGGACAGTAGACCTCACCTTTCTGTAGGCTAAGAAATAGTCTCATGTCTCATCTTAATAATCTCTTTTTCCTGTGGCAAAGAAGTCACACTTAAATGTCTCCAAATTCCTCCTACTCCCTCTGCCAAACGCTGCCTTAAGTGTGTTCCTCCCTAAATTCTAACCATGATCTCCTAGCACTATGAAAAGAACATAGCCACTTTTTGCAATGATAAGAACTCCCTGGTCCAATCCAAGAGGCCCTACCAGAACACTAGCCTACTTCCATTTCTCAACAATGTGAGGAGTTAGAAGGGAGGGGGGAAATGGTCATGCTTAATTGATAAAAAGCTTAAGAAAGAGGGTCTTGAATAAACATTCGACTATTGATAAATGATCTAATTCAATCAAGTCTTTGGAACTTAATTCTAGCACCTCAACTAGAACTGAATCCCTGGTCTCTCTCTAGCTAGTCATTCACCCAAAACAAAGAAACAGTTCCATAATCATCCCGTAATTATTGTGTCATTAATACGATGGATTTAGACAACCGAGGAAACGGCTCTGTATTTTTGGTATGTACAAAACTGACAGTTTAAAAATTTTGATTAACACTTTAACCTAACAGATTAATCTTTATTAATAATTAATGAAAAGTGCTTTTGTTTTTAAGAAAATTTGAAATTTACATCAACATAAATGTCGATGAATAAATTTCAAGCAAAAAAATTCCTATCAAAAGTCAGCTTAAGCCATTTACAGCAAGCTCATTTAATGATACATGGATTTCATATTTGAACACATTATTTTATTCGATGTAGAAATATGTTTCTGTTTGTGACATATCAAGTTAGAATTTGATTATATTCAGATTATTTTTATTCCATTGTTTATGAAAAAGAAAAGAGATACAGGCCGGGCGCGGTGGCTCAAGCCTGTAATCCCAGCACTTTAGTAGGCTGAGGCGGGTGGATCACGAGGTCAGGAGATGGAGACCACCCTGGCTAACATGGTGAAACCCTGTCTCTACTAAAAATACAAAAAACTAGCCGGGCGCGGTTGTGGGCGCCTGTAGTCCCAGCTACTCGGAGGCTGAGGCGGGAGAATGGCGTGAACCCGGGAGGCGGAGCTTGCAGTGAGCCGAGATCGCGCCACTGCACCCCAGCCTGGGCGACACAGCGAGACTCCGTCTCAAAAAAAAAAAAAAGAAAAAGAAAAGAGATACAGCTCTTTATTTAAAATGCTGAATACTCTTTTAATTTCATCTTAACCATCTATTATCTTGTGAAAATTCTGTATACTGAAACAAGCTTCAACTGTCAATATATAATACTTCATACATATACCACAGTTCTTCCAATGCCTGGTTGAAAATAAATAATGAAACATAACACAATAGGATCCTTACTTGGACTGATGAAAACTATGTGCTATGAACTGAAGAGTATGATTACAGCAATGCTACATACCTGTAGATATTTTTTTTAGTAAAAAATAGATTTTTTTAACTTTTAGTTTCAGGGGTACATGTACAGTTTTGTTATATAGGTAAACTTGTGTCATGGGAGGCTGTACAGATTATTTTGTCACCCAGGTACTAAGCCTAGTACCCCAAAATTGATTTTTTCAAAGCAGGAAATAATATATTGCTTGACTGTAGATTTTAAATGTTCTCACCACACACACAAGAAAAGATAAGTCTGTGAGATGATGGACATGTTAATTAGCTTGATTTAATCACTGCACAATGCATACATATATCAAAATATTACATCATATATCATAGTATATATAATTTTTATTAGTAAATTATACCTTAATAATGCTGGGGAGGGAGAAAGAATCTTGTAGGATCACCTGCAGTGTTAAAAAGGGAACTCAATGTGAGACAGGTAATTCAGACAGTCAGAACTATGAAAATATCAAATACTAATTTACAAAAGTATAAAAACACCACTTACTTATTATGATCCCAATGACACCAAGAATATGTACCATATGTACAATTTGATTAGGAAGCTTCTGAATATCTTTTCAGATGGTGCTAACCATTAGATCTCAATGTTCAGCTGCCCACAGTAGCTAAAATACTTGCCATAATACAAGTGGTAACCCTTTAATCTAATGTTCCACTTTTCTGGCCTTTTCAATTTACCACTCGATTCTTTATTTCTAGTTTTTAACTGCCCCTTCAGTCCTCTCCTCCCCAATCTCTCTGACTGTACAAGACATTGTGTGAAATAATGTCAATACTTTCACAAAAGGCTGTATAACATGCCACTCCTATCCAGAATTGATACGGAACCAAACAAACTGAAAAATACAAATGCTCATCATTGCAGTGGATATTTACGTAACTGCAAATAAGCAATCTCTTTAATATTTTCACCCTATACTGAGCAATTGCTCAGGTTGAGAGAATCACCTAACTATAAGAACATTGAGCGTAGGAAAAAAATCAAACTAATTATCAACAACACCAGGTATCATGCACATTCATACTTTACATTCAAATTTTCATTACTCAATTAATACTTTTCAACCATTTTATAATACATGTGGGGAAAAGTGGCTGCTGACAAATAAGGAGAGAAGCATTCAGAAATTCCTGAAATTGTGCCTAAAAACAAGCAATAAATTCACTAGTTCCTCATCAATCAGTGTAGTCAGAATAGATGCCAATGAACTAGTGAAGGGTGTATATTTTTTTCCTTTTCACCAAAATAAGTTGAACAAAATTCCTGTGTGATTGCATATTTTAAAATCTAAGTTCCATGTTTGCCAACATTGCTAAGCTACTATATCAATTGTCTGGCTTAAGCCAAATAAAACCTTTCATAACTTTGGAAGAAACTTCTACACAGGAAACTGTAGATTTGGACAGGCGAAATTTGTCTGAAAATGCATTGTTTTTATACCAATTCTTAACTATTCAAATTACATGATATTCCATAACAGCCATAGTGGCCATATAATTGAAGACTCGGTATATTTAATGATCTGTTTTTCTAGGTGAGACCAGAAAAAGAAAGAAACAGAATGATGTGAATTTCTCTGCTGCCAAATAACTTCAAGTGGTGCTATCACAATTGGTTTTTAACGGTACAAAAATATTTGGTTGATAGTATTAAAAGAATTCCTGTGGGAAATATCTCATATTCTTATAGATAAAAAAATTTTTTGAATAGCTGTATGCAAAATCACCATTTTCTTTGTATCTAAATTCTATCAATAGAAAGAGGGAAATGAGGCCAGGCGCAGCGGCTCACGCCTATAATCCTAGCACTTTGGGAGGCCGAAGCAGGTGGGTCACTTGAATGCAGGAGTTCAAGACCATCCTGGCAACATGGGAAAACCCTGTCTCTACTAAAAATACAGAAAATCATCCAGGCATGGTGGCACATACCTGTAGTCTCAGCTACTTGGGAGGCTGAGGTGGGAGAATCACCTGAGCTTGGGAAGTTGAGGCTGCAGTGAGCTCAGACTGTGCCACTGTACTCCAGCCTGAGTGACTAGAGTAAGACCCTGAGGAAGGAAGGAAGGAAGGAAGGAAGGAAGGAAGGAGGAAGGAAGGAAAGGGAGGGAGGGAGGGGGAGGGAGGGAGGGAGGGAGGGAGGGAGGGAGGCAGGGAGGGAGGGAGGGAGGGAGGGAGGAAGGAGAGGGACAGGGAGAGGGCAAGGGCAAGGGCGAGGGCGAGGGCTTGTCTTGTTTTGTTCCAACATATTCCAACAATAAGGAAAGATTTAAGAAATTGAAATCACATTTTCAAAATCACTCTAAAGTAATCCTGGGGAAACTAAAAGATGAGTAGTATCTTTTATTATTAAAGAAACACCCTATATTTTTACCTCTATTTCCACATTTGGGTTTAGATCTTTCACATTAAACAAGGTGATAGTGCAAGATCAGAGGTCAAAGATTAATTACCGTTATACATAAATCAAAGCAAACAAATATAAAAACAAAGCAAGGAAAGAAACTTCATGTTACCATCAACATCTATAAGACTGCATTCTACCAACTTCTAACAGTCTGAGTCCAGCCTTGCAATCTTGATCATTATACTAGTTTTTTGGCATAGTTTGAGAGCTTATTCAATGATTCCAGTCTAATACACACACATACACACACACACACAGTTTCATGTAATTATCCATTACACTCTTCCTTAAAATATTTATAAATAATTACTGATTGTGGTTTTCTAAAGGTTTTATAATGGGGCGTGGAGTTCCATGAGAGATAAGTGGTAGTTAGCGGGAATATCTAAAAAAGACTTGTGATTGGCTTAGCCAAACTGATAACTCAACTGTTTCCCAGTAAATTTGCCTTCTCATCTCAATATGACATTTCTGCATATGCATAACCAATTATGTTATATTAGCTATCATCAGATGGAACAATTTAGCAAACAACCTCTAGATGTTAGCATGACACAGAATTGCAATCCCCCGAAGTCATTTCCAAGCACCTTCCTTCTCATGTATTAAGCGATGATCTGCAAATAAGCTTTCAGTTTTGGTCTTGAGAACCAGAATTTTGAACTGTGTTCCCAAAGGCCGCACCATCATCTATTTTATTTCCTTTTTTAAAAATCAAGTGAAACACCATTGACATTGCACTTGTAATTGAAAAGGAGTTAAATCATCTTTCTGTCAAAAATAATAAAAAGCAATGAAAATATGCTTTGCTTTTATCAGCAAATGTGTCTTTCATGTAATAATAATTAGATTAGTCCTTAAGGAATGCTGACAGGTTGAGATTTGAGAAACTGTTTCAAAACATAACTACTTCTAAGATTTGCCCTGATACAGAGGGCAGGAAAAAGATGTCACCTGGGCCTTACAGCCATATTGCTTGTTTAATATTATAATTTTAATTATACATTGAGATAAGAATAAGATAATAAATAAAAATTTCTTTTGTTAATAAGACAGTATGCTAGTCTATAGAGCTTTAAGCTTTAGTCAATAACAGCATTTATCATGTACATATTTACCACGCAGTATGTGTAATATGTTACACATATTGTCTTTAAACCTCAAAGTAATCTTAGATGTCACAAATATACATTCATCGACTTACAAATGTTCTGTATTCTCTAGTAAGGTCATTAACAGTTATTCATAAATAAATTAGTGAAGACTTATATACAATCATCTCACAAAAAAGGTAATAATCATTAGAAAATAAAGTTATAAATCTCCCATAAAAGCTATGATAGGAGCCTGGTCAAAATGAACAGCACAGTCATGAAGTATGGTCTTCTGGGGCAAGTTTTTAAATCTTACTAATAATATTCCAGTAACCCCCACCACCACCATACACAGTGTACTTTTACTCTTTCAGATTGATCTCAATTCTGAATCCAAAGGCCCAAATGAATTCATGCATTTATCAAATGAGCCAATCATCCAATTCTTCCCAGCCCGAGGACTACAAGGCTTAATGGTTTTAACTTCACAGTCTTACAGGATATTCTTGTGAAAACTGTCAAATAGTATATACCTATTTTAAAAAGGTTTATAAGTATGTGAATTGATAGAAAAATATAAAGCAGAATTTCTATTTGGGATTGTGAGATATGTGTTGAGCCCTCGTTTTTTGCAGTCTATAATACAAAATATAAAAAAATACTTCAGCATCTGGAGGTTATACAAGGATAATGAAGCTCTTTAAAATATAGTTAAACATAGATAATCTACTACATATATATTCCACATTTGCAATACATAAATACATATATAATATACAGTTCCAAAATATAATCCTGTGACATTCTTAAACCTGAAAAGAAATTTAAATTTTAAAAATACAGGCAAGGCACAGAGACTCATGCCTGTAATCCCAGCACTTTGGGAGGCTGAAGTGGGAGGATCACTTGAGGCCAGGAAATCAAGAACAGCCTGGGCAACATAGTAAGACATTGTCTCTATAGAAAAATTTTTAAAATTAGCCAGATGTGGTGGCACACACTTGTAGTCCCAAACGCTTGGGACGCTGTGGCAGGAGGATCACATTAGCCAGGCATCTGAGGCTGCAGTGAGCTATGATTGTGCACTGTACTTGTAGTCTGTGCCTTATCTCAAAAAATAAAATAATAAAAATAAAATTAGAGTACTATAATTATATTACTTAAGAATCACTTAATAGGCCAGGCCCAGTGGCTCATACCCAATGGGATTCCTTAAATCCCAGCACTTTGGGAGGCCAAGGTCGGAGGACCTCTTGAGCCCAGGAGTTCCAGACCAGCCTGGGCAATATGGCAAAATACCATCTCTACTAAAAATTTCAAAATTAGCCAGGCGTGGTCGCCCACACCTGTAGACCCAGCTACTCAAGGGGCTGAGGTGAGAGGATCACTTAAGCCCAGAGGGCGAGACTACACTGAGTTGTAATTGTGCTACTGCACTCCAGCCTGGGCAAGAGAGTAAGACCCTGTCTAAAAAAAAAAAGAATCACAGTAAAATGACAAAGTCTATACTTCATCATTAAATCAGAAATCAGTAGACATATAATATAGTCAATTATACAATCAGAATAAAAATATATACACCTAAGCCCCAAAGACGATCATTAGCTTAAAAGGAGTTTGTTGGTCCAGGGAAGTTGGATTGGTCAAGCACCTAATTACTTTCGGCTTTCTCAATCTATATGGAATGTGTGGAGTATCTAAAATTAGTAATAAAGAGAAAAATAACACCACAACTATTAAGAAAACAATGTATAATATAATTAAAGTGAAACAATTACAAGCAAAGTAACGCTACTTTCAAACCAAGACACTAACCTTACTTCTTTAGTGAGCTATCTACTTAAAATCTCACTGTTAAATTTCTTTGGCCAAAAGATGATTCTGAAAAGTGAAACTATATGCCAGGAGTCTTACAAATGCTATTACTCTATTAAAGTACATTTAAGAGTAAAATATCAGTCGTCTTTCTAATAAGGTAACAGCCAAAATGAACAGTCATATTAATTGCATCAAGCATCCCTAAAGTAACACTGCTCATTTGAAAAAAAAAAAGTATGTGTGTGTGTTTGTTTGTGTGGTAGGTAGGTAGATGATGTACTATGAAACCAAACTAGCTCTTCCTCTGGAATTTTTTTCCTTGCTTTAAAACAATTCCTCCTCAGTCTATATATTCAAGGTTTCTTTGATAGTAGAAAGTAACAGTGTTTCAAAGTGAAGTCAATTATTGTTATTATTTCTTACCCTCCTGAAAACAATAATCATGTAAACTAACAGAATACATATCTTTATATACAACCAGGTTTCAATGTCACACACTTGCAAACTAAATAAATAAACATAATGTAAATGAAACCCTGGATCAATACTTCTCAAAAAGAAAGAATAACATATTACATATCCATACATTGTTACATACAAAAAGCAAGACTAGATTTTTCACCTAAACTAGAAGATGAAAGAAATAATTCTTTACTTATATGTCAGTATATACTTAGGGTACGTTATTTTAAGTAAATATTTTTTGTTGAAATGCCATCACAATGTTTCAAGTACAATTTTGTCTGCTACGTAGAGAACAACTATACTCTAAATTCTAAATAATAACAATAATAATTTAGAGGTGAGTTTCTCAGGGAAACTTACACAGCCTTGTACACCTCAGTTGCTCATCTCAAAGGAAATGTCCTATGATGTTACTGAAACTGTCAGCTAGTATTTCCAATGCTCATATGATCTATGTTAGTATTTAGGGAGCTCCTGAACAAAGTGAATGAAAAACTTAACACATTTAAGACAACAGATGTGGAAGACTCAGAAAGATCAGGAGAACCTTCTGCTGTAAGTTTCATATGACTCCAGCCCACATAGTAAATTGTAAATGATTTCAAATCCTCTGCTTTCTCCTGAAACATCCACTCCCCAAACTCCTGTCATCCTTCCTCATAGCTGACATCCTCATAAAGGACTTCAAAAAAAAACTGAAATGAAAGACAAAAGAACTCCCTCCCACTTCTTTAACTCCACACTGACACTCTGCCATTCCTACTGTCACAACACACAGAGATCCCTGTATCCTGTGATGGACCTTCAGCTGTCTTAATTTTGTTTCTGCGGGGATAGCAATATATTCTGAAAGAGATGACAGATGATAGAGAAATTGAAAAAGTCCTCTGTCCAGAAACACTATCTAGTATATATTTATTTACAGTATTCTGTATATAAATAAGCCTCAAGTTCACATATATAAATCTAACCCCAACTTTTTTATAATCTTAAAAAAAAAAAAAATCAGTTAGATCTTTACCTTAACTATCCCAAACAGTCAAACTTTTCAAACTTCTTTGAGAGACAGAAGAAACTACCAAAACAAATACAAAAGGAAAGGATTCCCCTTATAAATCAGTCACCTATCAGGGCTGATGGTTTTCCCTTTCCAGTATTTCTCCCGGTCTCTCCCCCAAGAGTCTTGGCTCATGTTCCAACTGCTCATGACTGAACTCTGGTGCTCTTTCTGCCATAACATTTTTGGCATTCTAAAACCTCCACACAGCAAATCCATGTTTCAGATGTCCTTGGTATGATGTCGCTGTGAAAAGATTACTGAGGCTTCTCGCAATTTGAGTTTAATTCAAGGCCTTTTCATAACTGTACTTCCCTTAAAGACCCCAGCCACCACCTTCAGGCCTGCTGCATTCCGTAAGTGCTTGCTGTCCCTCTCCCTCTGCTCTCATCTCACTCTCTCCATGTAACACGCCTCTTGGTAGCTTCCAAGACACCTGGAATTCACCCTCCATTTTAAAATCCCACTACCAAACCTCTTGAGCCATGGATCAGTCTCTCCATCCTGAACTCCATAAGGAAGTTGGGGGCGGGGAGGAGGGGGAATTCAAGCTGGTCAAAACAAAGTCTATCAATATTACTTTGACCCAATTTGAATATTCTCTGACACTACATCACTTGCTTTAGAATTTAGAAAAGTTAAAATTGTACAGAATTACCTTTGCTTTTTGAGAAATTTTATTGTACATTGTATATGTGGTTATGAAGCATTGCTGTTTAATTAACTGGTCTGCATCCAAATGGAGAGGGTTGTATACAAGGCTTTCACGGTGCCTAGGAGAGTGCTCCTGCTTACCCACAATAGACATTCCACAATACTGATGTGGAAAAGGAGCATGATATGACTTGCATCAGCATTAGACAAAATGTGTCATTTTCTTCGAAGTTGCAAACAGTTGACATTACCCGTAATATAAAAGTAAAGTTCCATAAATAAATTCCTGGCACTCATTGTTACCTTAGTCTAGAACTTTCACAACTTTCTAGATCGGTTATTTTTTTCCACCTGGGGCTTTTAACATCCCTGTGCTCAGTGCCGCAACTCACAACCCTCAAGGTTTAGCAAACTCTGTTACACATAGTTTAAAGAAAGCAATTCATGATTATTCAAGTGATAACTGGAAAGCAAAAGGAGTGCTAGCCAGTCCTCCAGGGCTGAAAAATTCAGCACCTTTAGAGACCTCTGTCTCCACCCCCTGAAATGCTGGCTGTTTACACTAAGAAGACTGGCGCCATGGCCCCCTCTCCCTCACATCTGTATCACCCCCTTCCATGCAACATCCCTCTGGATAGCTCCAGAGGCAACCTGAAAATCCAAATTGCAACTGTAAACAGTGGTGGCTGGACTGAGTCTCCTCCGGGAGTGGCCTGGCCCCAGATAACGGCCCTTCTTCCAACCTGCCTTGAGTGGCCGCTGTCCAGAGCCCCACAGCCTCAAACTTAAGGGCACAGCCAGCCTTGGGATGTTCCTGGACATCACCCCCACCACTTCAACGTCCTACTATCAGCATCCCGGGAATGAAAAATAGGAAGGTTGCAACTTTCAGGTTTTGTCGTTGGAAAATGTGTTTCCATGTTCATACAGAGGTGGAACTAAAAGATGACAGGGCCTTGGGTAGCTGCAGTCCTGGTCAGTTTAGCTGACAGGTGAGAAATTTCTTGTCTCCAGGCCATTCCAGGGGCACTCTGGTGCAGGAAGTAGGATTCCGGCACCAGGAATGCGCTGGTCCAGGGTCCATAGGGGAAGGGGACAGAGGAGAAGAAAACTGGGAAGTCTCAAGGACAAGGAGGGGCGCGGCGAGGAAAGGGCAAGATACCTGGAAATTGTCATGAGAAGGATGGAAATGGGTGAGGAGTAGGCGGACTGGAGACAAATCGGTGAATAGAGGAAGATGGGGCGAGAGGAGGATGAGCAACAGCGAGCGCAGTGCCTCGGGCTGCGGGCGTCCAGCCGCGGCGAGGCCAGTCGCTTCCAGAGCGCCGACGAGGCTGGCGGCCGGCCGAGCCCCGGGAGCCGGAAAGTTGGCGCAGAGAGGGCCAGCTGGGCAGCGCCCCCTGCGCCGCGGGGAGGCGCCGGGCTGGCAGCGGCGCGGCGACTTACCTTCTGGTCGACGATGGAGCAAGCCATCTCGCGGACGTGCGCCAGGCTGTAGTCCCCAGACGAGTCCTGCAGCAGCAGCACTGGCTCACGGCTCAGGCCGATCTGCAGATGGAACGAGATGCCCCCGACCGGGGCCGCGACGGGAGCCAAGAAAGGCGCGGGACCGGGCCCGGACCCTGGGACCAGTGCGGCGGCAGCTGCCGCAGCGGCTGCCGCCACGGGCAGCAGGGGGCTGGGCGGCCGCAGGACCGGAGGGGCGCTCATCGCTCAGCGGGGCGCGGGGCCGGGCAGCCGAGGGCGGGGGCCGGCGGCGCGGCAGCCGAAAAGTTTTGCAGCGGCTGAACCAGGAGCTTCTTTCTCCGAGAGCCGAGACGGAAAATAAAAACTTTCCGGAAAAGTCCCCGCGCGGGGGGAGGGCGAGGGGATGAGGATCAGGAGGGGAGTGGACTGAGGGGAGGAGATGGGGAGGAGGGAAAATGGCCGAGGCGGGAGGACTCTGCGGCCCGGAGCGCGGCCGCCGGCGCGGGGCCGCCGGCGCGGGGGAGGTGCCGCCGCCGCCGCCAAGAAGCTGCCGCCTGGCGCGCTCGGAAGGACGGGGCGGCGGGTCGGCGCGGCCAGAGCGCCGGGCGGGGGCGTGAGGGGCGGGGAAGGGGAGCTGGGGGCGGGCACTGCGGAGCCACCACCCGGCGGGCGCGGGAGTCGCAGGAGCAGTGGCCGCAGGGTGCCCGGTCGCCGCCCCCTCCGCCCGCAGTTCCCGAGGCCTGAGCCTCCGCGAGCCGGGATAGGACCGAGTGGCGGGGCTCGGAGCCGCCGCGGCAGGAGCGGCCCTTCCCTCCCTGCAGGGACTCCAGTCCTCGCGGGTCCCGCTGCCCCGACTGCGGACGGAGTGGATGGGGCGCACCTCCTCACACCCGCTTCCTGGGGTCGCGAACTTCCCGGGCCCCACGGTCCCTGCCACCTCTTCCAAATGCTCGAGGACTACGCACTTCTACAAGTGAGGTGACTTTTGAGGAATTCAAGAATGCTGATCACAGCGGTTCCCCTCGGGTCTTACCTTCGGAGGGTCAAGGGAGGATGGGTCATCCGGAAACCACTTACATCCAGGCCCCTCTGGGAGCCCTGGGGTTTGTTGCCAAAGAGGGTAGAAGCCAATCCACAGAAAGGGATTTAAACTTGTCCCTACCCTTTTTGTCGCTCTGACACGCCATTACAGCCAACCCTACCTACTCCACCCCAGCTCCTAAGGCACCGGATATACACAGTGATCTAAAGAGAGGGTCGCTTTGGAAAGAAAAGGCATTGACTGCCCAAGGGCAGGAGGAGGGTCTGACGCGGTTTCCTTTCCTTTACCTTATTCTTTGCTCCTGAAGTTTCTCCTTTGGAGCTTCAGAAACTATTTTCCTTCTCCTCTAAAGTCTGTTATATAGGAGCAGTGCTCCCACCTCAGCCCCGCCACCATGATCACAAGCACAGCCATCAGGATTGTTCACAACCTGCCCTAATTTGGATCGTTTATTTTTGTTGTTTTGGCAGGGTAGGGATTGTTTTACATTCGTTGGAGATGAATTCTAACTCTCTCCTCCCACCAGGGTGGGCTTCATGGGTGTGCGACTGTGCAGTTGTATAGGCCACAGCTCATAAGACCCGTGTTTGGTTTAATGTTCTGGAACAATAGTCTGCTGTCGCTGTTTCGTTCTTCATAATTTTTAACCAAGGAGTCTTACATTTGTATTTTGCAATGGGCCACGCAGATTATGTAGTCAGCGCTGCCTCTCTCTTCTCCACTTCCCTAGACTTTCCCCTTCCCCTGCTTAAGTACACACATACATACCTAAGCAAACATTTTGTATTTTGTATAGTTTATTTTGTTCTGATATATTTATTTATTTATTTATTTATTTATTTATTTATTTATTTATTGTCTTCTGCCTGTGGCCTAAGATATTGCAAGGTGGCTTCCTTTAGAACGGTGTTCCCAGGGTCAGTAATGGAGCCTCAACACTGCAAGGCTGCACAACTACATTGAAGAGACTTGAATTTATTCTCTGAATTTGATGGTTTGATAAGGTCTACCTGTATTTACATTTTCCCTGCGTGGTTACTTATGAGGTGGTCCTCTTCATCCATGATACAGGTAGGTAATTTTCCTAATGTTCTAGATTCAGCTAATCTAGGAGAACGGTGGAATTTTTCTTGATGAAATGCCTTTCTGCATTCTGTAGGAGGTTTTTTTCTTTTAAATGTCCAAAACTATACTTCCATTTTCTTTCAAATCAGAATAAAGTTAATATTCTACAGTTTTTCTATTAAAAAAAAAAAAAAAAAAAGCTTGCTGGTCAGTTTACAAGAGACTTACAAAAAGCTAGTTTCACGTGAGATTCTAGAGAGCTGAAGACATTCATGTTTTATAGATATCACAGCTACATGTTGAGGACTTCTCTGTTTCAGGCACTGTACTGGCACCAGTTGTACAGCTGTGAAGACAGGTGGTCCTTGCCCTAAAAAGATCACAGTGAAAAGGGGAGGGGGGATGGAGTAAAACCACAAATGATATTATTTCTAATATTCATAATTGCAATAAATTTTTTAAACCCAGTGGTGAAGACAGTGATTTGTGGGAGGAGGGGGTGAAGAAATGGGCACTGCTTTGGACTGGGAATGAGAGAAGACTTCACTGAGAAGTTTACATTTGAGCCAAAATCTGGATGATAGAAAGGGTAAACTTCAGAAGAACTGGGGGAATAACATCATAGGCACAGGTAACAGAGTGCAAAGACTCTAACACAGAAATGTATTTAACATTTTCAAGGCATAGGAAAAGAGGGGCAAGTGCATGAAATGAGGTGGGAGAGCTAATAGAAGCCAGGTTACCAGGAGTCTTGAAAGCCATAGTAAAGTGTTTTTATTTTAATTCTCAGTGCACTGCCAACCCTATGGAAGGTTTTAAAGCAGGGAATAATAAGATTAATTAGCATGTTTTAAAAGATTACTGTCTGGATTTTGTGTGGATTATAATAGAAAAGAGTAAAAGTGGAGACACTAGGTAGGAGACTTGCTGTTTTTCAGTCTAGAAACATGGGTTAGACTCCTATGGTTGTAGAAGAGATGCTAAGAGATGGAAAACTGCAGGCTGTATGTTAGCGGAAGTTCTTGCTGAATGAATCAGAGACATTTACAAGGAGTGACAGAACAAGGGTGTCACAAAAGACTCCCAAGTTTCTGAGCAATTTGACTGATGGTGGTACCAATAATTGAGACAGAAGATACAGAGTGAGCAAGTTCAGGGAGAAATAAGATTTCTACTTTGACCATGTTGAGTTTGATATGCTGCTATCTATTCAACTTAGAAATAACAACTAGAGCTGGATGGGTCCGGCATCCAGAAAAGAGAAGAGGGCCAGAAATACATTTAGAAATCTTCTCAGTGTGCAGAAGGCATTTCAATGTGAGATTAGATGAGAGCTCTAGAGAGAAACAGCTTAAAGCACTTATCAGTTATGAGACTTAGAGGAACTTAAAAAAACTGTATGAATAACTCCTTTTTAGACTATGATTTATCAATAGTATGAAAGATTCATGTAGGGTGTTGGAAATAATTGAGAAGGAAACAGGAGAAGGAATTCTAAAGATGACCTAGAGAATTAACTTTAAGAAGGTGAAATATTACTGAATGCAAAAGAGTAAATAAAGAAAAGCAAGAAGAAAAGCAAAAAAAAAAAAATATATATATCCACCAGACCTCCCCATCGCAAGCAGAAAATTCCCATGGAGTTGGTTATTGCAATTTCTATTGTAGGCACCTGAAATCTAACAGTTTTCCACTTGCTACTCACTTTTGCTAAATGACAAGGGAATGAATAAACAGATAATATCTATAACAAATCTGGTGTATATCTCTGGCAACTTTGAAATTGTACATAGAAAACTTGAAGGATGGGCCGGGCGCGGTGGCTCAAGCCTGTAATCCCAGCACTTTGGGAGGCCGAGCCGGGCGGATCACGAGGTCAGGAGATCGTGACCATCCTGGCTAACACAGTGAAACCCCGTCTCTACTAAAAAATACAAAAAAACTAGCCGGGCGAGGTGGCGGGCGCCTGTAGTCCCAGCTACTCAGGAGGCTGAGGCAGGAGAATGGCGTAAATCCGGGAGGCGGAGCTTGCAGTGAGCCGAGATCCGGCCACTGCACTCCAGCCTGGGCGACAGAGCGAGACTCCGCCTCAAAAAAAAAAAAAAAAAAAAGAAAAGAAAACTTGAAGAATTTGGGAAAATCTGGTTTTAATCTCTTCTGGATGTTTTAATTTTGGAAAAGAAAAGAGGATATAGAAAGTGAATAGTAGCTTATATGAATTATTTTCATGAAATGGGCTTTCATTTTTTAATCCTGGCTAACAAGACAGGAATAATGGACTACTAGCAGTGACTGGGAGCACAACTTTGGAAAGAAAGTTTCACGCCCTAATCAAGACTCCACATAAAAGTGATGTGGACCTGCAAGGGTAAGAAAGTTTCACGCCCTAGACCGGGTGCAGTGGCTCACACCTGTAATCCCAGCACTTTGGGAGGCTGAGGCAGGCAGATCATGAGGTCAGGAGTTCGAGACCAGCCTGGCCAACATAGTGAAACCCCGTCTCTACTAAAAATACAAAAAATTAGCCAGGTGTGGTGGCGGGCACCTGTAATCCCAGCTACTCGGGAGGCTGAGGCAGCAGAATCGCTTGAACCCGGGAGGCAGAGGTTGCAGTGAGTCAAGATCGCGCCATTGCACTCCAGCCCAGGCAACGGTGTTAAGACTCCGTCTCAAATTTAAAAAAAAAGGAAAGAAAAGAAAAAAAAGGAGAAAGTTTCACGCCCTAATCACGACTTCACATAAAAGTGATGTGGACCTGCAAGGGTATGCAGAGGTATGTGGAGGTACTTCCAACCATTTTCAAAGATGAATGTTAATCTTGTTAGGTTGTCTTCAAAAGATAGTTGTATGTTCAAGTCATTTTGGAAATATACAATAATTCACAATAATCAGAAAGAGGGCTGAGAATAACCTTATTTGAGTGGCACTCAGCCTCACTCACTATATGCTTTGTCCAAATTAAATGGACAGCAGAGAAAGAAAAGTGAGTTAAAAAAACAAAAAAGTGTAAATCTGTGACTGAAAGGATCATATCCCCTAGTCCAAACATTTGCCAGCTTAAGAAATTGAGGATTACAGAAATTATATACCAATGTGGAAATCAAAGATTTGAAGGAGAAAGTATGGTTCCAGTATATGCTTCCTTTATATATTAATGAGCACTGGATGTTATGTGCATGAAGATAAAGATGGATAGATGGGTGACTATATGATTTAAAAATTTATTGTTGTTTACTTGCTTTAGAATGTTCAACTATAATTGTTCATCAGACCAGGTTAAATAAGGATAATGGCACAAAAGAAAAATAAGATGTCTCCAAATGGAGACATCAACCACAGACACCTACCAAAACTCTTCTGCTAAAACCTGATTTTGTGACAAAAGGCTGCCTTATCTTGCTGATGGTTTCATGGACAATAAAAGGAAAGAAGGTAAACTTGTTAACTTAATTTTTCACCACGAAGAAAAACTAATTCATTCTTTAAGAAACCAAATTTCAGCCAGACGCAGTGGCTCATGCTTATAATCCTAGCACTTTGAGAGGCCAAGGCAGATGGATCACGAGGTCAGGAGTTCGAGACCAGTCTGGCCAACATGGTGAAACCCTGACTCTAACAAAAATACAAAAAATTAGCAGGGCGTTGTGTCAGGCACCTGTAATCCCAGCTACTTGGGAGGCTGAGGCAGGAGAATCACATGAACCCGGGAGGTGGAGGTTGCAGTGAGCCAAGACCATGCCACTGCACTCCAGCCTGGGTAACAGAGCAAGACTCCATTCCCCTCCCCAAAAAAAAAAAATAAAAATAAAGAAAGAAAGAAAAGAAAGAGAAGGAAAGAAAGAAGCCAAATTTCTGTGTATGATCCTAGAGTCAGAGACCCCAAAAGGACAGGAGGCCCTTGAAGAAAAGCTTTCAACTATAAAATCACAAATGATCCAGGTGAGGAATAAATGCAGAAACCAGTGTGACTACACCTCAAGTTTTGGATGAGTATGAACAGGCCAAAAAAATGAACAAAAATAGAGATGGGAATATGAACAAGAGTAAATAGAAATTATTATAAGCTAAAAACAATCAATTAGCTTTAATAGGTCTATGTTATATATTAACGGTGCTCTTGGGAAATTTTATGTTATGTTATGGAACAAGGGCTTATGACCTGCTTCTTATGAAGGACTTAGGGTTCTCTCTAGACCCTAATGGGTACAGTTAGACATCCTGCCTCACTTTCAACCAAGCAGCTCTCCTTTCATTTGTTAATATACCAGGGTCCCACAAATGTTTGAAAATAAAAGTTCCCATTGCTAACAAACCTGAAATTCTTTAGTGTGGTGGGATGTGAATGAGCTCTGGGGAAAAGACTGATCTAATTTTGATGCTACATCTGCCACTTATTAGTGTTGTGGCTCAGAGGAGAGATGGCTGGTTTCTCACCTAACCATCTCCACTAACTGTGGCTGGAGCCACAGTCACCTCATTTGTAAAGTAAAAAATTACACTACTCAAGAGTTGTGAACATTAAATGATTTAGTGTATATAAAAGCACATAACACAGTGCCTGCCACACATTAATCACCCCAAAAATGCTAGCTATTATCAACTATATTAGTCCAAACATCATTTCTGCCAGCCACATTACTTATTATAATGTTAAAACAACAGAGAAAGCAAGCCTAACTCCATTTTGCTTGGTTTCTCTAGCAAGATAAAAGGATGTAAAAAGATGGTTAAAAGAAAACTGAAGCTCAAAATAAGTGAAAAGATGGTCACACATTGTCTAAATAGGAGATGAGCATTAAAATAATCACAAGACTGTACTGATGGATGTATTGCAAATATCTTAAAGTGTGCTTGGAGAGAAGCAAATATCTTGATTTTCAGAAAGATTTCAAAATGTAGACCAGTGAGTTTAGCATCAATAATCAGCAAAATTCTAAATCAGATTATTTAAACAAATGGTTCATGAACAATTATGAATTAAAAGTGTTCCTAAAAGCAGGCATGAGTTAACTAAAATAAATGTTATATTACTTGCTATTCTAACTTCAAATTGGAGGAGAACATTACAGACATTTGTTTTTTCTGAATTTCAACCAAAATTGAACTATTTTGGTTGTCTTCACTATTGGAGGACATTTTTATCTGCTTATGTTCATCAACAGGCTGAAAGAATAAATCCAGCTACCAGTGTTTAAGTCTTTACAAGAAGGGAGAATGAAGGAAAAGTTAGTATCCCTGGAACTAATGGGCCTTGAGAAGAGGATTGAACAAATTACATCTTTATTTAAAAAATGTAAAAAAGAAGTGCTGCTGTTAATAGTTTCTTCAAACTATATTTCTCTAACTTTTAAAGGCATGAGTAAACTTTAAATTCTTTTGTCCAAAACGTTGATGATTTTAACCATATGCTTTTTATGCACATCCAAAATACCTACCTACATTTGCCTTTTTATGTTATATTATGTTTTTTGGTAAGACTTGATTTCCTAAATATCATTCCATCCTAGACAGTAAAAACTCTGCTATTCTTATAAGAACTAAAGTCTGCTGGTTCCAAGGTATCATAAAATTTGCTTAGGTTCCCTGTAGAAAACAGAATGAAATCACCACTTTTAACACTTTTTCCTTCAACTTCGGTATACCCAGAAGGCTATTGCTTAGAGTTGCCAACTCTAATTGTGCACATTGGCTTTTACTAAGTCAATCCAACATTCAAATTCAGAAACCATTACCAGCAGTACATTTATGTTTTATAAAGATGCAGTTTTTCTAATCATATTTTCAAGGCCCATTGGTTCCTGAAATACAAACTTTCCTCCATTCTCACTGGGTGAGTGTCATAGCGAGACATCTTCTAGTATGAATATCAGTATATCCCATTTGTTGATATTATTCTGTAAGCTACTTTATTCTCTTTAATACATGTCATTTTATGAGACTTTACATTTTTTATTCAGTGTGTTTTACTAAAAACAATGACTAAATTTTGAAAATTTAATGAAACAGAATAAAGGAGGTACAATTAATTCAAAGTTGCTTTTGGGTTTCTTCCTGGAAAAAATATTTTTGAGCTGAAATTTCTTGTGTGTGGTTTCTGTTGCTTGATTTGGAAAATACAAATTTTTAAGGGAAAGAATCTGGAAGATTTATTTCTTGGTGACATAACCAGGGAAAAATAGTTTTTAATAGCTTAAGAAAAAATAATTTGCTTTTCTTGGCTTAGGAAAATTTTAAATGGCATTATTTCTAAAATTCACTTATTACTATAATATGCATATTCCACTAGGATAAAAGTCTACATAATTAAAATAAGATCATTTACATGGAATTGAAATTATATTTTATTTAATCATCATCTGCATTCTCTTTACTAATTCTTATCCTCAAACATACAATCCCAAAAATTATTTATGTTGTAAGCACACTGAACTTCTTTGTCTTATGTTACTTTTTAAAAATATAATTATTTAATCTCATATGTATTTGAACTAAAAAGCTCTGCTCCATACATCTATAAATAGAGTATTTACTTCATGAGTTAAAGATTTTATATCTATTTTAACTATATAAAGTCTTTCTATATTAATATAGTATTATGTATTTTTATAAATACATTTTGTTTTATTTAATCATTCAGTCATCTAGAGTATCCAGGAAAACTTAAGTCCTCATAAACTGAAAAAAGCATAACATTTTAGATTTGTTTCACAGTGTATTCAAGAAAAGGACTATGTACTTTTCTTACTCTTTTAGATGAAGAAGAACATTCTAGGGTCCCTAACCTTTGCACTTTGCTGCTCCGATTGAATGCCAAAGTTGACAAGTGTCGATAATTGGATTTGAATGCTTGTTGGTCTGTCTGTGCAACAGCAGTTCTATCAATGCTCAGAACATCTTGGTCTTCTCTCTTTATTTTTTCTTTCATACATGTTCATCTAGATTTGACCTTACAAATTGGACTTCTAAAAAATCACTTATTTGGCCGGGTGCAATGGCTCACACCTGTAATCTCAGCACTTTGGGAGGCCAGTTCAAGACTAGCCTGGCCAAAGTGGTAAAAACCTGTCTCTGCTAAAAATACAACATTTAGCCGGGCGTGGTGGCGAGTGCCTATAATCCCAGCTACTTGGGAGGCTGAGGCAGAAGAATCATTTGAACCAGGGAAGCGGAGGGTGCAGTGGGCCGAGATCCCACCACTGTACTCTAGCCTGGGCGACAAGAGTGAAACTCCATCTAAAAAATTAAAAAATAAAAAATAAAAGTCACTTATTTAAGTAAATTCTACCTGCTGTCAAGAAACAAAACAATTTAAACTGTCAGTGAGGAAAATGCATTTAACTTTTTTTCTTTTACCAAACATATTTTCTTTGCTTTAAAATAGAATTCTAAATACTATATAATTAAATAACAAAAGATTTTATGTAGTTTTCATTTATGATTTATCATCTGTGTTCTTCTCAGAAACAAGAAAACCATTTTTATGCACAGAAAATTTGTATCAAAACAACTACCACAAATATCTGTAATAATGAGCACGATTCCTGATATAACATTTAGTTCTATGCCTCCTCACAGCCAAAACAAGAGAGGAAAACAATGTGGCTTTTAATTCTCAATGTCTGATTTTTAGCAAAAATTTTAGATGCAATTATCACAGATATTCATACTGTATAAGATATAGACAAACATTTGATTTACACTCTGGGCTTCCTAAGGACAAGACTCTTGTTTCACTGACCTTTATATCCCTTAGCACCGGAATATAGCTAATGTTTATTAATGTACTTTTAAAATGAAACTGTTCAACTACAGTTTAAAGATTCAAAACTTGCAAACTTTTGTTTTAAGATGGCAGGTTTATTTTATATCCACCCTATACAAAAGCTCAGGTCACACAAATCAGCTGTAAATCAGACAGACATATCCTTGTGAGACTAAGTTAATGAGGCTCAGATAGGTTCCATTCTTGTGATTCGTGTGACTCAGTATGCCTTGCTTGAAATAGTTAGCTCCCCTGTCCTAATCTGGGTATAGGACTTTCTTAGGGCTATTACTCTAGCACCTATCCTATAATATTGATTTTACTTGTATCCTATTCCTGGTAGAACCATTTTGTAATTATGTCTGCATAACCCTCTTCAAGTGTCCCCAGAACAAAGTATTATATCTGGCATAGAACAGGTACTCATATTTGATAATAGTTCAATAAACATTTACTCAATAAGTCAATGACCAGAACTTAAAATGCGTCCACAAAATGGACAGCATTACTTAATGGCCTAGCTTCCAAAAAAATCAATCGCCTCGGCTGGTGTTTTTATTTGGGTAATAACATGTATTGTTCTCTTTCTGATTGTAAAGCTAATACATGTTAATTTAGAAAATATGGAAAACTCAAGTCTAAATTAAAAAGTAAAAATTATCTGTAATCTCCCAATTCAGTGTTAATACTAACCTCCTTTATTTTTTCTATGTACAGGTTATGTGTGGACTCGTATTATAAATATTGTTTTGTAATCTGATTTTTAAACTTAATATACCAAAGCATTTTTCCAAAGTCATTAAATATTCTTCCAAAACATCATTTGGGAAGGCTGCAGAGTGTTTTACAATATGGTCTGTGACTCCCTATGGTTGAATATTTACTTTTTTCTTGGTTTTTGCTAGCATACTTGGAAATTGCAAATAAGGTCACTGCTACTTGGTCAGAAAATATAATCGTAAACTGAAACAAAGATTTAGAAATTCAGTTGCAGGAAATAAATATAAATTAAGACTAGTAAATTGTGGAAAGGATTGGCTGTGCTAACAAGGATTATGTCTCAAGACTTAAAATACAGTCATTTAAAGATGCAAGAAATTGCAAAGAATTCATAATTATGAAACACATTAAGATGACATAAAATCTAGAAAATTATTTTTTTAATTATCAAGACGTTGTGTAGATTTTTAAAAACTGAATATTCTCTCCAGGCGCAGTGGCTCATACCTGTAATCCCAGCACTTTGGGAGGCCAAGGTGGGTGGATCACCTGAGTTCAGGAGTTCGAGACCAGCCTGACCAATATGGTGAAACCCTGTCTCTACTAAAAATACAAAAATTAGCCAGGCGTGGTGGTACACTCCTGTACTCCCAACTACTTGGGAGTTTGAGACAGAAGAATTGCTTGAACCCCAGAGGCAGATGAATATTCAAAAAAAAAATTTTTTTTTAATATTCAAACCAAATTTGACACCCCAAGAGAATATCAGTTCAGTTCTGGTGTCAGAAATCAAAACGGTGATGTATGCTATATCTAGAAAGTAAGTGATAGAATATGTATGTATATATTTTTACTGTATTTTATTATGACAGAAATTAATTAACTTGATGAAATATCACTGTCAAGTGAAATTGTAAAGTGGTATTAGCTTTACTGCATTTAATTTTCCTCCCAACCGCATTTTTTTCTAGTCCTCCCAACCATACTTTTTTCTAGTCCTTTGTTAATTGGCTAGAAATGTAAGTGCCAATCAAATCTTTTTAATGCTAAAGTATAGCACTTTAAAAACCATCAGCACATGGTTCAAAAGCAGATGGAATAAAAGGATGTTTAAAACTGATTTGTGAAGCCTAGTAAAATTGTGTTAAATGAAAACTTTTCATTTTAACAATCAAATCTATTTTTTAAACTTGCAAAGTCATAGACTTGAGTAGTGATATAATTGATAAAATAATTTAGTTGCCTAAATTAGCATAGTTTAAAAATAATTAAGCAACACAAAATTATTTGGCCTATAGCATTTGCTTGGTTCATCTTCAAATTATGCCTGTCTGATATCTAACAAACCATGTACTTAAGTAGTTAAATTGCATATCTGTGGAACACTTTAGCAGCCCACAGCTTTGCAACAATCGAGAGAAGGCTAGCTTCTTTCGAATGAATATGTCTAACATACACACTCATACCCGTGTACTGTATTAGTCAAACTAAACCTATAGGCATTATAAAATAGCCTTCTTAGCCTAATCTCAAAAATACAGAATTTAGCTGGGCAAGGTGGTTCATACCTGTAATCCCAGCACTTTAGGAAGTCAAGGTGAAAAGACTGTTCGAGGCTAGGAGTTCTAGACCAACCTGGGCAACACAGCAATATCCTGTCTCTACAAAAAAATAAAAAGTTAATTGGTGTAGTGGCATGCACCTGTAGTCTTCAACTCCTATGCTCAAGTAATCCTCCCACCTCAAACTTCCAAATAATCTTAGCTGCCATAGAAGTTCAAGATTACAGTTAGCTGTGATCATGCCACTGCTCTCTAGCATGGGCAACAGAGTGAGACCCTGCCTCTAGAAAAAAAAAAAATCAAACAAACAAAAATACAGAATTTATTTTTTTTTAATGTCACAATTGTGAATATGGATGTTATGGACTGAATTGTATCCCTACCAAAATTGATATGTTGAAACCCTAACCTCAGTACCTCAGAATGTGATTACATTTGGAGATAGGGCATTTGAAGGGGTAATGAAGTTAAAATGAAGCCATTAGGTGTGGGCTCTAATCCAGTCTGACTGGTGTCCTTATAAGAGGAATTTAGGGCACACAGAAAGATGTGCACAGAAGGAGGACCATGTGCAAAGACGAGAAGATGGCCATCTGCAGTTCAAAGAGAAAGACTCACAGAAACCGATCCTACCAGCACCTTTATCTTGGACTTCCAGCCTCCAGAATTGTGAGAAAATAAAATTTTGCTGCGTCAGCCACTGTTTTTGTCTATTTTCTGTTGTTATAACTGAATACATGAGACTAGACAATTTATAAAGAAAATAAACTTATTTCTTACACTTCTGGAGGCTAGGAAGTCCAAGATTTTGGTGTGGGAAACTAGTAAAGGCTTCCTTGCTGCATCATAACATCGCAGAGGGCATGATGTGAAGAGAGGGCAAGAGTATGTTTCAGCTCAGTTCCTGCTTCCTCATTTTATAAAACTACCAATCCCATCATGAGGACCCCCACTTTGATGATCTTATCTAATCCTAATTACCTCCCAAAGGCCCTACCTCCAATCAACACATAAATTTGAGCATTAAGTTTCCAACACATGAAATTTGGGGGACACATTCAAATGATAGCAGCCAACAGGTCTTCGGCATTTTGTTATGCCAGCCTGATATGGTTTGGATATGCGTTCCCACTCAAATCACGTGTTCAATTGTAGTACCCAGTGTTGGAGGTGGGGCCTGGTAGGAAGTGACTGGATCATGGAGGCGATTGGATCATGGAGGTGGATCTTTCATGAATGCTTTAGCACCGTCCCCTTGGTGTTGTTTGTGATAGAGTTCTCCAAAGATCTGATTGTTTAAAAGTATGGGGCACCTCTCCCCACTCTTCCTCCTGCTCCAGCCATGGGAAGTACTGGCTTTTTCTTTGCCTTCTACCATAATTATCTGTTTCCTGAGGCCTCCCCAGAACCCGAGCAGATGCCAGCATCATGCCTGCTGTACATCCTGCAGAACCGTAAGCTCATTAAACTTCTCTTCTTTATAAATGATCCAGTCTTAGCAGTCTTAGGTATTTCTTTATAGCAGTATGAGAATGGACTAATACAGAAAATTGGTACTGAGGAGCGGGGCATTGCTATAAAGATACTTGAAAATGTGGAAGCAGCTTTGGAACTGGGTAATGGGCAGAGATTGGAAGAGTGTGGAGGAGAGCTCAGAAGAAGTCAAGAAAATGAGGGAAAGTTTGGAACTTCCTAGAGACTTGTTAAATTGTTCTGACCAAAATGCTGATAGTGATATGGACAGGGAAGTCCAGGCTGAGGAGGTCTCAGATGGAAATGAAGAACTTATTGGGAACTGGAGTAAAGGTCACTTTTGTTAGGCTTTAGCAAAGAGCTTGGTTGTATTCTGCCCCTGCCCCAGGGATCTGTGGAATTATGAACTTGAGAGTGATGATTTAGTGTATCTAGTGGAAGAAATTTCTAAGCAACAATGCATTCAAGATGTATCTTGGCTGCTTCTAACAACTTATATACATAAGCAAATAAATTACCTAAAACTCAAACATACTTAAAAGGGAAGCAGAACGTAAAAGCTTGGAAAATTTGCAGCCTGGTGATGTGGGGGAGGGGAGGAGCCCATTTTCAAGGGAAGAATTCAAGCAGGCTGGGGAAATTTGCGTAAGTAGAGAGGAGTCAAATGCTGATAACGAAGACAATGGAAAAAAGGCCTCTGAGGCATTTTAGAAAACTTCAAGGCCTTTCCCCCATCACAGGCCCAGAGACCTAAGAGGGAAATAGGTTTTGTGGGTCAGGTCCAGGGCCCTGCCATCCTGAACAGACTTGGGACACTGCTCACTGTGTCCTAGCCACTCCAGCTCCAGCCGTAGGTCAAAGGGGCCCAGGTAGAGCTTGGGCTGCTGCTTCAGAGGGTACACAAGCCATAAGCCTGGTGGCTTCCATGTGGTGTTAACCTGCAAATATGCAGAATGCAAGAGTTGAGGTTAGGGAGCCTTCACCTAGATTTTCAGGGGATGTATGGACAGGCATGCATGTCCAGGCAGAAGCCTGCTGCAGGGGTGGTTCCCTCATGGAGAACTTCTAGTTGGGCAGTATCAAGGGGAAATGTGGGGTTGAGGGCCCCACACAGAGTTCTCACTGGGGCATTGCCTAGTGGAGCTGTGAGAAGAGGCCCACCATCCTGCAAAACCCAGAATGGTAGATCCACTGACACCTTGCACCATGTCCCTGGAAAAGCCCCAGGCACTCAACACCAGCCCATAAAAGCAGCTGTCGGGGCTGACCCCTGAAAAGCCACAGGAGCAGGGCTGCCCAAGGCCTTAGGAACCCACTCCTTGAACCAGTGGACTCTGGATGTGAGACATGGAGTCAAAGGAGATTATTTTGGAGCTTTAAGATTGAATGACTGTCTGATGGGTTTCAGGCTTCTGTGGGGCCTGTAGCCCCTTTCTTTTGGCTGATTTCTCCCTTTTGGAATGGGAGTATTTACCCAATACTTGTACTCCCATTGTATCTTAGGAGTAACTGACTTGTTTTTGATTTTACAGGCTCAGAGGTGGAAGGGATTAGCCTCGTCTCGGATGAGACCTTGGACTTTTGATTTAATGTTGAATTAAGAATCTGGGGATTGTTGGGAAGGCAATATTGTATTTTTCAACGTGAGAAGGACATGAGATTTGAGAGGGGCCCGGGGTGGAATGATATGGTTTGGATCTGTGTTCCCACCCAAATCTCTTGTTCTATTGTCATTCACATTGTTGGAGGCGGAGCCTGGTGGGAGGCGGAGCATTGTTGGAGGCGGAGCCTGGTGGGAGGCGGAGCATTGTTGGAGGCGGAGCTTGGTGGGAGGCGGAGCATTGTTGGAGGCGGAGCCTGGTGGGAGGCGGAGCATTGTTGGAGGTGGAGCCTGGGGGTGGATCCGTCATGAATGGCTTAACACCATCCCCTTTGTGCTGTCTCATGATAGAATTCTTGCGAGATCTTGTTTAAAAGTGTGTGGCACCTCCCGCCTTTCTCTCTTTCTCTCCTGCTCAGGCCATAGGAGGTGCCACCTCCCCCTTCACCTTCCACCTAGACTGTAAGTTTCCCAAGGCCTCCGCAGGAGCCAAGCAGATGCTGCCTTGCTTCCTGTACAACTTGAAGAACAGTGAGCCAATTAAACCTCTTTCCTTATAAACTACCCAGTCTCAGGTATTTCTTTACAGCAGTATGAGAACAAACTAATAGACAACCCCAGCAGAGGCAGTAGCATATAATGTATTTGAGAAGAAGGAATATATATGCACACAGAGCACAAAACACACCAGTCTATGATCTTGGACCACTAAGCCTGGGATAAAATAGCCTCTTTCAGATATTTTTACCATTTCAGTTCCATGAGAAAAGTGTGTGAGGAGAATATATTACTGAAAAATGTCCAGAATTACTAAATTAATAAGGTAGTGCAACGCTGAACTTAACTCAGAAAATAGGATAATACACCCTTTTAAATCAAACCAATTTTATTGTTTTTCTTTAACAATTACATGTATGAGATCAATCTAGATTAGATGATTATAATAAAAATGGAATAGAACTTTACTCTTGAGGAAATTAATACGTGTTAGGATTTAAAGATGCTTTAAATAAAACATAAATAGAAACAATTTTTATGTGGTATTTCATATCTTTTAGAAGGCATTCTACTGAGAATTATTTGTAGACTTTTAGAGGAAAAAGTGGTGGTCTTAGAGACTATCTTGCCCAGTGCTTCATTTTAGAGGTGAAAGAAATGAATGCCCCAAATCGTATGAGTTAGTAGAAGAGTTAGGCCCAGAAATGACTCAGCAATGCTTACAACTCTGCTCTGCATTTATCTCTGCACCCCATTAGTAAAAAAAATTTAAACATATACCTTCTATATATGTGTTTGTATATTTATTTGTAACTTAATATATACATAATTAATATTATATGATTGGTATAAAATGTATACAAAAGTTGAAATGTAAAAGGGCATTTACAGGGCTTCCAATTCTGGATAACATGGAATAGATGTATTTCTCTTTATTCCTCCTGCTAAGTATAGCTACAAACTCTGGACATAATAGAAATACAGGGGACTCTGAAAAGTGAAGAGAAGAAGAAAGACTGACTAGAGATCTTGACACCCATAGAATAACATAGAAGTATATTCCCTGTGTTTTCTTATTGACTCATATATCTTAGATGAGTGCTGGACAACCCTGCAACCTGAAAACACTAACAGATGCAAACAAAGGAGTGCTAAGAAAATCCTGCTTTCTCTACTTTCTCTAGGATGGGAAGGGGCAGCCAAACAGGCAAAAACTTTGAGAGGATGACTTCAACCTAACACCATGGAAAAAACTGACCCAAAGCCCCAGAGGGAAAACTATACTTCAGACCCTCATCACCCCTCAATAAGAGAAAACCCTCCCTGCCCCAGGCACACACATACAATACCCATCACCCTGCCCCTGGAGCAGTATCATTGAAAGACTATTAGCCAGTCTGGACTTTGAGTTCTGCCAGGTATCAACAATCTCCTATCAGTAGAGAGCACTTGGTAAACCCAGACTTCCAACCCATCCCAGCCATAATAAGACATTCCATCCCCTACTACTGAAGTGATGTCAGCAGAGGCCTAGTGAGGGGCCTGAAATTACATACCCATCCAGCAATGAATTACACCTCCCTATTAAAATGGCAATGGAAACTGAGTGGGGAATTGGACTTCTCCTACAACCTGGTAGTAATAAGATGGTACCTGCCATACTCTTCTGGCACAGTGTCAAGGGAATCTTGCTAAAACAGAAGATGCAAATAAAACCCTAATGATCCTAAAACAATATCAAAAATGTCTAGAACACAATCAAAAGTACTGTCACATCAAGAACAAGGAAATCCTAACTTGAATGAGAAAAGATAGTTAACAGATACCACTACCTAGATGTCAAAGATGTTGATATTATCTGACAGTTATTTTAACTCAGATATTATAAAAAGACCAATAAACAATTAGAAATATGCTTGAAACAAATGAAAAAATAGACTCAAAAATAAACAGAAAGCTTTAGCAAAAAAAGGCATTTTGGCGGGAAAAAAAAAAATTTCAGAACTGAAAAAAGTAATAACTGAATATCCAGTAAAAATCTCACCAAATTGACTCAACAGACTAAAAAAGACAAAAGAATCTATGGACTTGATGATAGAACAATGGAAGTCACCAGTCTGAACAAGAGAAAAACTAGACTGAAACAGACAAAAAAATGGACAGAGCTTAAGGTCTCATTGAGATGACAAAAAGGTTTGCCATTCATGATATTAGAGTCCCACAGAGAAGAAAGAGGGCATATTCAAATAATTAATAGCTAAACATTTCTATAATTTGACAAAATACGTAAACCTACAAATTCAAGTAGTTGAACAAACCATAACAGGATAAACCAAAGTCATTCCATACCAAGTTACATCAGAATCAAACTTCTGAAAACTAAAGGAAAATATCTTAAAAAGAGTGAGAAAGAAATAACACCTCACCTGTAGAAGAAAAATAATTCCAATGAAAGTGAGTTTCTCATGAGAATCCATGAAGGCTAGAAGGAAGCTGCACAATATCGTTCAATGCAGAAGGAAAAAAAATCTCTCAACCCAAAATTCTATATCCAGTCAAAATATCCTTTAAGAATAAAGGAAAAATCAAGACATTCTCAGTTGGAAGAAAACTAACCAGAATTTGTTCTCTAGATGACCTACCCTAAAAAAAGAGCTAAAGGAAATTATTGAAACAGAAAGAAGATAATAAAAGAAGGGAACCTGGAACATAGATAAGGAAGAAATAACAATAGAAAAAGTAAATACACAGGAAATACAATAAACTTTCTGCCCTTGAATTTTTAAAATAATATCTGATGGTTGAAAGACAATTGTAACATTCTTGTTATGATGTGGTTCTCAACGTATGTAGAGAAAATAGTTTATGCAGTTTTGTTATCAACAGGGGAGCCAAGGGGACTTAAGGAGAGGTAAGGTTTCTATGCTTCATTCAAATGGATAAAAATTTGTTACCAGAATACTATAATAAGTTATATATGTATAATATGAAATCTAAAGCAACCATTAAAAAACTATACAAATATACAATAAAGTATTTTACAGGTAAATTAGAATTACTTTTTAAAATGCTCAAATAGCACATAGGAAAGCAGAAAAATATAGAAAAGGAAAACAGAGGGGATTAACAGAAAAATAAAATATAAAATAGTAGACATAAGCCCTAATATGTTAATAATTACATTAAATATACATGGTCTAAATATATTAATTAAAAGACGGAGATTATCAGAGTGGATTAAAATTATTACCTAATATAGGTTAACTCTAAGAAATGCATTTCACATATAAACATATAGGAAAATTGAAAGTAAAACAATAGAAAAAGAGATACCATGCAAACATTAATGAAAAGAAAAGATGAATGTTTATGTTAATATTAGGTGAATTCGACTTCAGATTGAGAAAAGTTACCAGGGACAAAGGAGAACATTAAATAACTAATGAAAGGGTCAGTCCACCAAGAAGATATAGCAATCCTAAATGTATATGTCCCAAACAGCAAAACTGCAAAATAAATGAACAAAAAGAAAAAAAAGAACCTGAAAGACACGAAAGAAGAAATAGACAAACTCACACTTACAGTTGTAAATTAGAAAATAAATAAAAGTTCTGTTAAAAAAAAACCAACCAAATGGAGATTATAGAACTGAAAAATAAAATAACAGAAAAAAACAACTAACTTTATGGCCCAATAGTAGAGTGGAAACAACCAAACATAGAATCAGTAAATTGAAGACAGATCAATAGAATTTATACAATCTGAAAAACAAAGCAAAATATACTTTCAAAACTGAACAAAGTTTCAGGCTAATGGGACAATATAAAGAGCTACTGTTTGTTTCACCAGAGTTCTAGAAGGGGAAGAGAAAAAATGAGACCAAAGAAGTATTCAAAGAAAAAATGGCTGAAAATGTCCCAAACTTTGTAAAACACATAAACCTACAGATTCAAGAAGCTTATCTCACAGAAATGAAACCCAAATAGAATAAACCTCAAAAATTTCATACCGAGATATGTTATAATTAAACTTCTGAAATGTAAAGGAAAAGAAAGTAACCAGAAGGAATCGATGATAGGGGAAAAACAAGTCAAACAACAATAGATTTTTCATCAGAAACCACAGAGGCCAGAAAGAAGCAGCACATTTTAAAATAATGAAAGAAAATAGTGGTCAATTGAGAATTCTTATCTGGTGAAAATATCATTCAGTAATGACGAGTGAATAGGGACATTCTCAGAAAAAATAAAACTAATAGAATTCATTTCCAAGGAATCTGCCCTTGAAGCGTGGGCAAAAGGAGTTCTCTAAAGAGAAAGGAAATTATAACAGAAGACTCAAAACCTCAGAGAAGAAAGAACTTCCAGAAAGAAAGAATGTGTAAAAATAAGGGTAATATAATAGACTAGATTACTTCTCGTGGGTTTCTTAAATCATATCTTATGGTTGAGGCAAAAATCATAATACTATCTGATGTAGTACTTGATATATATAAAGGAAATACTTGAGGCAACTATATTTTAAAAGCAGGGAGGGAGGGCAAAAGGTCCTAAATGAAACTAAGCCTTCTACACATCACTTAAACTGGTAAAATGTCAATTACAATACATTATGATAACTTGTATATGCATATTGTATTACCTAGAGCAGTAACTAAGAAATTATACAAAACAATAAAAAATCTAAATAAATAGAGATGGAGTACTCTACTTTTTGTCAGAAGGGACAGCAATCTCACCTTGCAAAGGAACGCGCACACTAACATGGAGAGAACTATTACCATATTTTGCAATTTGCACAATTATCAAACAAGTTATCATTGTGGGTAACTAGAATTTAATCTGGAAAAAACATGCTTCTTATATTTATTCCACCATAGGGATGAAGGAACTGTGGTGTTTTTACATTAACTCCCGTCATTCATTAATTGAAAGCTGCTCCCAAATGGATGTTAATTCTGGCATTACTTAGGCAAATTCAGCATGCTTTGTGTTCAGGCAGAGTGGCCTCTAATGTTGAGAGAAAGCCCATAGGGAAGAGATGCAGATATTGACAAGTAGAAGTTGGATGATGATATTGTTCGGCTCTGTGCCCCCACCAAAATCTCATCTCAAATTGTAATCCTCAGGTGTTGAGGGAGGGACCTGGTGAGAGGTGATTGGTTCATGGGGGCTGTTTCCCCCATGCTGTTCTCTTGACAAGAGTTTTCACAAGATCTGATGGTTTAAAAGTGTTTGGCAGTACCCTCCCCACTCCCACCACCCTCCTGCTACCATGTAAGACGTGCCTTGGCTTCCCCTTCACCTTCTGCCATGATTGTTAGTTTCCTGAGACCTTCCAAACCATGGAGAATTGTGAGTCAATTAAACTTCTTTTCTTTGTAAATAACTCAGTCTCAGGTAGTTCTTTATACCAGTGTGAAAATAGACTAATACAGACGGTATACACGGAAATGGTGAAACCCAAGGGAATATAGGGAGTGGGAGTGCTGACAGCATCCGCCTTAGTAGGTTTTTGGTTTTATAAGTGATAGTGGTGGTGGTACAATTTACTGAGTTAACAAGCACAAGAAGACAAAGTTGGCAGGGAGGTATAAGAATCTGAGTATGATGAATTTACACTTTTAACACATTTGATTAGCTATATAGTTCTGAAGAAGAAAGAAGAGTATTCTTCCAGTACTGAACCTTAAGAAAATTATTTTTTAAATTAAATCTCGAGGTTTGTTTATTTATTTATTTATTTATTTATTTATTTTTGAGATGGAGTCTCGCTCTGTTGTCCAGGCTGGAATGCAGTGGCGCGATCTCGGCTCACTGCAAGTTCTGCCTCCTGGGTTCACACCGTTCTCCTGCCTCAGCTTCCCTAGTAGCTGGGACTACAGGCTCCCACCACCACGTCTGGCTAATTTTTTCTATTTTTAGTGGAGACGGGGGTTTCACCGTGTTAGCCAGGATGGTCTTGATCTCCTGACCTAGTGATCCACCCGCCTCGGCCTCCCAAAGTGCTGGGATTACAGGTATGAGCCACTGTGCCTGGCCCTTAAGGTTTCTTATAAAGTTTTTTGACATTAATTATTTTTTGACATTAATTATTTGACATAATAATAATGTCAAAAACTTTTTTTTTTTTTTTTTTTTTGAGATGGAGTCTCATTCTATTGCCCAAGTTGGAGTGCAGTGGTGCAATCTCGGCTCACTGCAACCTCTGCTTCCCAGATTCAAGCAATTTTCCTGCCTCAGCCTACCGAATAGCTGGGATTACAGATGTGCAACATCACGCCCAGCTAGTTTTTATATTTTTAGTAGAGACGGGGTTTTGCCATATTGGCCAAGCTGGTCTCAAACTCCTGACCTCAAGTGATTCTCCCACCTTGGCCTCCCAAAGTGCTGGGATTACAGGCGTGAGCCACTGCACCTGGCCTTATTATGTTCTAATGAATAAAAGGACTGCTATGTTCAGCTTTCTCCATTTATGAACAATATATACAAAATATATATATATGCATATGTGTGTGCACACACATACAGGTATAGTCTCTGTGGAATGTGTAGATTTTCCAGTCATGTTGAATTCGTTATAAATATGATCAAATAAACCATGCTCAAAAAATACATACATCCTCTATTTATATTTTAATGACGAACTGTTTATCTTAAATTGGTAACTCATACAGATTAAAATTAATAATGATAAATTTGTTGATTCAATTGTCACCTAGAAGTTTTCTTCAAATATAAAGTCTGAAAGACAAGAGCGATATAATCAAATGTCAATTATGTCTGCAGACTCTGTAGTTGTAGTTTACAATATTACATCTTGAATCTAGATGTTTCTTACTAAAATTATAGTTATGGTTACCTTGCTAAAAGTATGATACCACTTATTTAAGAACCATTTCTATGTTACAAATATATGAGATAAAGGCAGGTATAATTATTTAAAAATTTTCACAAGTTTTATGAAATATTTTAAACACAGTAGCCACATGTAGTATACATTTGTCATTTTTGGCTGCACATCTTTTGAAAACCCACCTGCATTTTTGTATTTACCACAAGATAAATTCTGTTTTCTTAAGATACAATTTTAAAACTGCATTTCCCAGCTTTTCTTGTGCCCAGAATTACAGGTGGGGACCAGTTTCCAGTAGTCATTTCCACCTACATATGTCTTCAATTTGGAAGTGATCAAGTAGGAAAAAGCTCTGGCAGAGCACACTTTTTTTTTCTGGTGGTTGTGGAGTTGGCAGTGTCATAGGTTGCTTCTCCCTTGGGACTGTTTTTGAAGCAATTCAGAAATTGGCAATAGACTAGGGATATTGTTCTGGTGAACTTAGCCTGTTTATTACCCTAGCACAATCAATGAGTATACATGCTACCTAGTATCTTTAATAAATATCTATTCTGCTTAATCTGGGTGGAATGAATGTGTTTCCTTGCAACTAAGGTTATTTAATAGAATAATTTGTACTAAAAGTGCAAGGAACCCTCAAGGAAATAAGTATCTGGGATTCATTATCTGGCAGGTTGGATTTGAAAGCTCTGAGAATACAATTAGTTCTAGAGAAAAGAGCACTGGCACCCATGGCATACTAAAATGAAACACTTGCTTATATTTATCATCTGTGCTCTTGGTTACCTGGAATAATGTTATTATAGAAGGCAAGGAAGTAGGAGAGCTTATGCTTAGAAAAGTACAATGGGCATGAAGAACATAAGAGCTATAGGGTGACTTGGCTACTTCTAAATGTGCTTAAGCTTTGAAAGAAAGGAAACAACACCTTAAAGTTTTAAATTCTCAGCTCAACATAATAAAAAAGCCAGGGCGATAAAATGATTACCCTAAAATTAGCTCTCCTCTCTGTATGGCTGATGAAACTGAAAATTAAATGCACAGTCTAATGCTGTGGTTTCTCAATTACATCAGTTGAATTCTAATGATACCATGACTCTTACTGAAAGTTAAGACACTTCCATGGAATTGTAATTGAAACAGATGGGAAAACCCTGAAAACTCAGAGTACTTTGAACACTCAAATTTACTAAACATCCCTTAGAAGAAGAAATAGCTTTTTCTCCAGTCTTGAATGGGTTGTTCCTGCTTCCCTGAAAACCATGTAAGCACATTGCCTGAGGCAGTTACCTCAGGAGGTAGTATAACTTTCTTCATAACTCATTCCTGACACTTTGCAATGCCTTGGACCCAAAGCTAGTGTCAGAGTTCAGAGTGCTCCAAAAAGCTAGGGCAAAATTAAACCCAGAAAGAAAAGGCTTACCCACCAAAGGAAAAGAAAAGCAGTGTTTTGACAAGTTATATTGGCAAATACCTGCAGGAATATATGTGAGAAAGCATTTTAAGGTACTAAAGCAGAACAAATGAAATATAATGCATATGGAAGCAACGTTTTAAATATGGGTCCAGAAAAAGGAAAATATGTGATTTCTAGAAACCATAAAAACAGACACAAGCATCTTTGAAAAGTGCAGTATCTATTCCCTACAGGATGAAAACAAAGGTGGGAGATGCTGCCATTAATATGAGCCTCATTAGCAGCACTTAACCACATTGTGATAATCAGAGTGCTTTGACACACTTTGCCTTGCTGATTGATTAGGGGGTCCCTGGGTCTGAAAACGTTGTGTAACCATTAAGGTCCCACTTGATCTGTATAAGTAACACAAAAAGAAATAAACAAACAAAAACAGCAGCAACAAATAAGCCTAGAAAACAGATTTCCAGGATTGTGCCTCCATGCCATGACTCCGAGTCAAGTCACAACACAGAATTTCTTGAATGAAGAGTAGGCTGGGAATTCTTGAGGAAGAACCCATAACCAACCCACTCCTGGGATAATGGTATTAATTTATTGATGAAGGCAGAGCCCTTATGACATACTTACTCCTTAAGTAAAGGTCCTAGCTCTTAATACTGTCACAATGGCAAATAAACCTCAACATGAGTTTTTGAGGGAACATTTCAACCATAGCACCTGTAGACACCTACTTTTTCTTTCTTGGTGATCATGGAAATGTTTATATATTAACATTTCCCATGCTCTACCTTTTCTAATAATTATTATAATTTTCCATAGGTTAGAAAATACCCAGAAAAAAATGTGAATAAATCAGAGGAGAAATGGACATTACCCAGATGTCAGGCTTGAAGCTTCATAAAGTAACTGAAGAGAATTTGGAAAACAGTAAGTGTGTTATAATTATAACTGATATTTATATAATACAAGGTTGGAACATAGCATTGTTGCTATGCTTTTGTAAATTTAATATAGTAGAAGAATATATATTGATTTTGTCCACTAAAAGATGGGCTGAGAGAGACATCACTCATTTCTGTTTGCCTATCAAATACATTTTGAACAGCCACTTTGCATTTTGATATTTTACCACACTCTAAATTCTACTCAAAGTTGATTTCATTTTAAAAACTCCCATATGTCCTAGAGAGTCTAGTAGCTAGGCTGTGGAAATGTGGCTATGGTTTCATCAATCAGAAACATTCATGCAAGACAATGACTCAGAAATGACCTATGTGCAAAAAGTTTCCATATAGTAATTTTTTAATTATGTTTTTATTATTAGACTTTAAGTTCTAGGGTACATGTGCACAATGTGCAGGTTTGTTACATATGTATATATGTGCCATGTAGGTGTGCTGCACCCATTAACTCGTCATTTACATTAGGTATATTTCCTCCCCACTACCTCTAGCCCATGACAGGCCCCAGTGTGTGATGTTCCCCACCCTGTGTCTAAGTGTTCCCATTGTTCAATTCCCACCTATGAGTGGGAACATGTGGTGTTTGGTTTTTCCATTCCTGTGTTAGTTTGCTGAGAATGATGGTTTCTAGCTTCATCCATGTCCTTACAGAGGACATGGACTCATCCATTTTTATGGCTGCGTAGCATTCCATGGTGTATATGTGCCACATTTTCTTAATCCAGTCTATATTTGATGGACATTTGTGTTGGTTCCGTGTCTTTGGTATTGTGAATAGTGCCGCAAGAAACATATGTGTGCATGTGTCTTTATAGCAGCATGATTTATAATCCTTTGGGTATATACCCAGTAATGGGATGGCTAAGTCAAATGGTATTTCTAGTTCTAGATCCTTGAGGAATTGCCACATTGCCTTCCACAATGGTTGGACTAGTTTACAGTCCCAACAACAGTGTAAAAGTGTTTCTATTTCTCCACATCCTCTCCAGCATCTGTTGTTTCCTGACTTTATAATGATCGCCAGTCTAACTTATGTGAGATGGTATCTCATTGTGGTTTTGATTTGCATTTCTCTGATGGCCAGTGATGATGAGCATTTTTTCATGCGTCTGTTGGCTGCATAAATGTCTTCTTTTGAGAAGTGTCTGTTCATATCCTTTGCCCACTTTTTGATGGGGTTGTTTGTTTTTTTCTTGTAAATTTGTTTATGTTCTTTGTAGATTCTGGATATTATTAGCCCTTTGTCACATGAGTAGATTGTAAAAATTTCCTCCCATTCTGTAGGTTGCCTGTTCACTCTGATGGTAGTTTCTTTTGCTATGCAGAAGCTCTTTAGTTTAATTAGATCCCATTTGTCAATTTTGGCTTTTGCTGTCATTGCTTTTGGTATTTTAGTCAGGAAGTCCTTGCCCATGCCTATGTCCTGAATGATATCGCCTAGGTTTTCTTCTAGGGTTTTTACAGTTTTAGGTCTAACATTTAAGTCTTTAATCCATCTTGAATTAATTTTTGTATAAGGTGTAAGGAAGGATCCAGTTTCAGCTTTCTACATATGGCTAGCCAGTTTTCCCGGCACCATTTACTAAATAGGGAATCCTTTCCCCATGTCTTGTTTTTGTCAGGTTTGTCAAAGATCAGATGGTTGTAGATATGTGGCTTTATTTCTGAGGGCTCTGTTCTGTTCCACTGATCTATATCTTTGTTTTGGTACCAGTTCCATGCTGTTTTGGTCACTGTAGTCTTGTAGTATAGTTTGAAGTTATGTAGTGTGATGCCTCTAGCTTTGTTCTTTTGGCTTAGGATTGTCTTGGCAATGTGGGATCTTTTTCAGTTCCATATAAACTTCAAAGTAGTTTTTTCCAATTCTGTGAAGAAACTCATTGGTAGCTTGATGGGGATGGCATTGAATCTATAAATTACCTTGGGCAGTATGGCCATTTTCACGATATTGATTCTTCCTATCCATGAGCATGGAATATTCTTCCATTTGTTTGTGTCCTCTTTTATTTCGTCAAGCAGTGGTTTGTAGTTCTCCTTGAAGAGGTCCTTTACATCCCTTGTAAGTTGGATTCCTAGGTACTTTATTCTCTTTGTAGTAATTGTGAATGGGAGTTCACTCACGATTTGGCTCTCTGTTTATCTGTTATTGGTGTATAGGAAAGCTTGTGAGTTTTGCACATTGATTTTGTATCCTGAGACTTTGCTGAAGTTGCTTATCAACTTAAGGAGATTTTGGGTTGAGATGATGGGGTTTCATAAATACACAATCATGTCATCTGCAAACAGGGACAATTTGACTTTCTTTTTTCCTAATTGAATACCCTTTATTTCTTTCTCCTCCCTGATTGCCCTGGACAGAACTTCCAAGACTATGTTGAATAGGAATGGTGAGAGAGGATATCCCTGTCTTGTGCCAGTTTTCAAAGGGAATGCTTCCAGTTTTTGCCCATTCAGTATGATATTGGCTATGGGTTTGTCATAAATAGCTCTTATTATTTTAAGATACGTCCCATCAATACCTAGCTTATTGAGAGTTTTTAGTATGAAGGGCTGTTGAATTTAGTCGAAGGTCTTTTCTGCATCTACTGAGATAATCATGTGGTTTTTATCTTTGATTCTGTTTATATGACGGATTACGTTTATTGATTTGCGTATGTAGAACCAGCCTTGCATCCCAGGGATGAAGCCAATTTGATCGTGGTGGATAAGGTTTTTGATGTGCCACTGGATTTGGTGTGTCAGTATTTTATTGAGGATTTTTGCATCGATGTTCATCAGGGATATTGGTCTAAAATTCTCTTTTTTTTGTTGTGTCTCTGCCCGATTTGGTATCAGGATGATGCTGATCTCATAAAATGAGTTAAGGAGGAGTCCCCCTTTTTCTGTTGATTGGAATAGTTTCATAAGGAATGGTACCAGCTCCTCTTTGTACCTCTGGTAGAATTCGGCTGTGAATCCATCTGGTCCTGGACTTTTTATGGTTGGTATGCTATTAATTATTGCCTCAATTTCAGAGCCGGTTATTGGTCTATTCGGGGATTCAACTTCTTCCTCATTTAGTCTTGGGAGGGTTTATTTGTCCAGGAATGTATCCATTTCTTCTAGATTTTCTAGTTTATTTGCATAGAGGTGTTTCTTGTTTCCTCTGATGGTAGTTTGTATTTCTGTGCGATTGGTGGTGATATCCCCTTTATCATTTTTTATTGCGTCTATTTGATTCTTCTTTCTTTTCTCTTTATTAGTCTTGCTAGTGGTCTATCAAGTTTGTAGATAGTTTCTAAAAACCAGCTCCTGGATTCATTGATTTTTTGAAGGTTTTTTTTTGTGTGTGTGTGTCTCTATCTCCTTCAGTTCTGCTCTGATCTTAGTTATTTCTTGCCTTCTGCTAGCTTTTAAATGTGTTTGCTCTTGCTTCCCTAATTCTTTTAATTGTGATGTTAGGGTGTGGATTATACATCTTTCCTGCTTTCTCTTGTGGGCATTTAGTGCTATAAATTTCCCTCTACACACTGCTTTAAATGTGTCCCAGAGATTTTGGTACGTTATGTCTTTGTTCTCATTGGTTTCAAAGAACATCTTATTTCTGCCTTCATTTCATTGTGTACCCAGTAGTCATTCAGGGGCAGGTTGCTCAGTTTCCATGTAGTTGAGTGGTTTTGAGTGAGTTTTTTAATCCTGAGTTCTAATTTGATTGCACTGCGGTTTGTTATAATTTGTGTTCTTTTACATTTGCTGAGGAGTGCTTTACTTCCAACCATGTGGTTGATTTTGGAATAATTGTGATGTGGTCCTGAGAAGAATGTATATTCTGTTGATTTGGGGTGGAGAGTTCTGTAGATGTCTATTAGGTCCACTTTGTGCAGAGCTGAGTTCAAGTCCTGGATATCCTTGTTAACTTTCTGTCTCGTTGATCTGTCTAATGTTGACAGTGGGGTGTTAAAGTCTCCCATTATTATTGTGTGTGAGTCTAAGTTTCTTTGTATGTCTCTAAGGACTTGTTTTATGAATCTGGGTGCTCCTGTATTGGGTGCATATATATTTAGGATAGTTAGTTCTTCTTGTTGAATTGATCCCTTTACCACTATGTAATGGCCTTCTTTGTCTCTTTTAATCTTTGTTGGTTTAAAGTGTGTTTTATGAGAGACTAGGATTACAACCCTTGCTTTTCTTTGTTTTCCATTTGCTTGGTAAATATTCTTCCATCCCTTTATTTTGAGCCTATGTGTGTCTCTGTACATGAGATGAGTCTCCTGGATACAGCACACTGATGGGTCTTGACTCTTTATCCAGTTTGCCACTCTGTGTCTTTTAATTGGGGCATTTAGCCCATTTACATTTAAGGTTAATATTGTTATGTGTGAATTTGATCCTGTCATTATGATGTTAGCTGGTTATTTTTCTCCTTAGTTGATGCAGTTTCTTCCTAGCATCAATGGTCTTTACAATTTGGCATGTTTTTGCAGTGACTGGTACCAGTTCTTCCTTTCCAAGTTTAGTGCTTCCTTCAGGAGCTCTTGTAAGGCAGGCCTGGTGGTGACAAAATCTCTCAGCATTTGCTTGTCTGGAAAGGATTTTATTTCTTCTTTGCTTCTAAAGTTTAGTTTGGCTGGATATGAAATTCTAGGTTGCAAATTCTTTTCTTTAACAATGTTGAATATTGGCCCCCACTCTCTTCTGGCTTGTAGGGTTTCTGCTGAGAGATCTGCTGTTAGTCTGATGGGCTTCCCTTTGTGGGTAACCTGACCTTTCTCTCTGGCTGCCCTTAACATTTTGTCCTTCATTTCAACTTTGGTGAATCTGATGATTATGTGTCTTGGAGTTGCTCTTCTCGAGGAGTATCTTTGTGGCATTCTCTGTATTTCCTGAATTTGAATGTTGGCCTGCCTTTCTAGGTTGGGGAAGTTCTCCTGGATAATATCCTGCAGAGTGTTTTCCAACTTGATTCCATTCTCCCCATCACTTTCAGGTACACCAATCAGATGTAGATTTGGTCTTTTCACATAGTCCCATATTTCTTGGAGGCTTTGTTCATTTCTTTTTACTCTTTTTTCTCTAAACTTCTCTTCTTGCTTCATTTTATTAATTTGATCTTCAATCACTGATACCCTGTCTTCCACTTGTTCAAGTTCGCTCCTGAAGCTCGTGCATGTGTCACATAGTTCTTGTGCCATGGTTTTCAGCTCCATCAGGTCATTTAAGGTCTTCTCTACACTGTTTATTCTAGTTAGCCATTCATCTCATCTTTTTTCAAGGTTTTTAGCTTCTTTGTGATGGGTTCGAACATCCTCCTTTACCTCGGAGAAGTTTATTACCGATCATCTAAAGCCTACTTCTGTCAACTTGTCAAAGTCTTTCTGCATCCAGCTTTGTTCTGTTGTTGGTGAGGAGCTGCATTCCTTTGGAAGATAACAGCGCTCTGATCTTTAGAGTTTTCAGCTTTTCTGTTCTGGTTCCCCCCCCGCCATCTTTGTGGTTTTATCTACCTTTGGTCTTTGATGATGGTGACATACAGATGGGATTTTGGTGTGGATGTCTTTTCTGTTTGTTAGTTTTCCTTCTAATAGTCAGGACCCTCAGCTGCAGGTCTGTTGGAGTTTGCTGGAGGTCCACTCTGGACCTGTTTGCCTGGGTATCACCAGTGGAGGATGCAGAATAGTAAATATTGCAGAACAGAAATTGTTGCTGCCTGATCCTTCCTCTGGAAGCTTCATCTCAGAGGGGCACTCCCCTGTATGAAGTGTCAGTCGGCCCCTACTGGGAGGTATCTCCCAGTTAGGCTACTCACTTGAGAAGGCAGTCTATCCATTCTCAGATCTCAAACTCCATGCTGGGAGAACCACTACTCTCTTCATAAGTTGTCAGACAGGGATGTTTAAGTCTGCAGAAGTTTCTGCTGCCTTTTGTTCAGCTATGCCCTGCCCCGAAGTGGAGTCTACAGAGGCAGGCAGTTTGAGCTTCCTAGTCACTTTGTTTACCTACTCAAGCCTCAGCAATGGTGGACACCTCTCCCCCACCAGCCTTGCTGCTGCCTTACAGTTCGATCTTAGACTGCTGTGCTAGCAGTGAGCGAGGCTCCATGGGTGTGGAACCCTTCAAGCCAGGCGCGGGATATAATCTCCCAGTCTGCTGTTCGCTAAGACCATTGGAAGAGCACAGTATTAGAGTGGGAGTATCCCAATTTTCCAGGTACCGTCTGTCACGGCTTCCCTTGGCTAGGAAAGAGACTTCCCCTACCCCTTCTGCTTCCCAGGTGAAGTGATGCTCCGCCCTGCTTTGGCTCACACTCCATGGGCTGCACCCACTGTCCAACAAGCCCCAGTGAGATGAACCCAGTAACTTAGCTGGAAATGCAGAAATCACCCATCTTCTGCATTGCTCATGCTGGGAGCTGTAGACTGGAGCTGTTCCTATTCAGCCATCTTGGAACCGGTCCATATAGTAACTTTTTATCCTAATGCAGGCAGTGCTATCATTCTAGAGACATTACTGATAGATTTCTCATCAGGCCAATTTTCTGATGCGTTTCTGTTCTTTGTTTCTGGAATCTTATATGATTTCTTTGCTTCTCCCTTTTCTGTATATTAGCCAGAGTGGATTCTCTTGTTTGCAATTAAGAATTTTTATCATATCTTATAAAATAAATATGTTTGAAGCTAGTTTTCAAGAGCATGTAGTATTGGAGCAAATAAATCTTTTAAAACATCTCTTTTGACTTTTACATAGCATTCTCTAAATTAATTTCTCTAATTGCTAATCTTATTTCAGAGAACAAAAATGAGATTTCAGAGATGTCCACAATTTTCTTACTGTAGCCTTTTTTGGAGGACAAATAAGATGAGACTACTCCCTTTCATTCTTGGCCTTTGCTGATTTCTAAATAAATAATAGACTACAGTTTGCAAGCATCAGTAGGGTAATCACCACCACCCTTAGCCCTCTGTACTATTAGGTAAAAAGAATAGAAGCAGCAAAAACATTGCAGAAAAGGCAAACACATTAAAAATAACAATTTAGGAAAACTTTTGGAAGTTAACTTAGAGTGATCATAAACTCAGGTTATAAGATCATAGAATAAATAAAATAGAAGGAAAGGGAAGTGCTTTAGAGAATAGAGAAAGCTGACTGACCCACTCTGGTAGATTAAAGGTGGCGACAGATTCTTTGATAATTGTCTCATTGCTTAAACCAGTAAATTATGGTGGAAGTGATGCTGTGCCAGATCTGAGTCTCACCTTTAAGAGGACTCTTCCTGTCCATTCCCCTACATTTGGAGCCATGAGCTACTTTGTAAGAAGTCTGATTGACTGTGGCTATGAGGAAGCCCATAATAGTCATAATAGCCATGGGTTGAGAGAGAGGGGAAGAGAAGGAGAGATAGAGATTGTAAGCTAGTCTCTAGCTGAGCCAGCCTCAGCCATTAGAGTCATCCAAGATGACTCTAGACATTGTGAAGGGGAGAGAAGCCATCATCCTGTCTGTGCCTGTCCAAAGTTCTGATCCACAGCATCATGAGATAAAATAATAATAATGTTGTTGTTGTTTTTAGCCACCAAGTCTTGAGTAGCTTGTGCACCAATAGATAACCAGAACACTATACCATCTTCATTCATTTCTTCATTAATGTATATACACTGAATACTATTTGGTATACCAGTCTCTGGGGTTAAAGTATATTGGAATAAGTTTCTCTTAAACTGGGTTCTTTAATATTCCCATTTCCAAAGGAGAAAAAATGTTTTAAAAGCCGCAGGAGCTGATTGGAAGTTATAATAGAAAAAGGTGAATAAGGTGAGAAATTTAGAGTTGAAAGAAGAGAAAGTTAAGAGAGGAACAAATCAAGGGGTTACTTAGTGATTTGCAGGGAGTCTTTCCCCCAGAAAGTCAAGCAAGGAGGGGTGCTAGTGACAGTCAAGAGGCATAGAAAGACTGACTTTTAGTCTGAAAGACACAATAGGCACTGAACAGAGGATGATGGCAATGGTAGAATGAATCATGAGGCTCATAATCAGGAGACTTAAAGCAAAAAAAAAAAAAAGAAAAAAAAAATCAACAACCAAACAGCAATGGGTGAAGAGTTCCCAGGAAAGGCTAATCTATAAATAAGCACTGTGATCTTTCCTGGCCTGATAAAACATCTCATTATGAATAAAAATACAAACGCAGGCCAACAATTCCAGATGTGTTAGAGAATTAAATTTTTAAAAAAATTTAGAAACCAACATACACTTACTGTGTATTTAAAATCTTCATCTGGGTTTAAGGCCACACTATAATGCAACATATTCCTTTTTTTGTTTCGTGGCAAAATGTATAAAAATAGTGGATAATGATATAAATAGCCTCACATCAGTTCACGTTGTGTTTTGCTACCGAGTGAGTGCAGTTCGGGTTTGATTCTGGCACTTTGTGAGTCATGAAAGTTTTCAGTTTTAAGAGTTTCTTGAATCTTATAAATGTGGACAAAGGATTGTTGATCTGTATTAAATTGACTGTGGCTGAAGCTATATAACATCTATAAGAAAATATACTTTCACTTGGGAAAAAATCTATTGTATCTAATTTTGGAAATAAACTGAATGTTAACTTTAATGACTGATTATTATGCTGAAACAAAATCTAAAATTATTTCTATTGAGTATTAAAATCATATATATAACAATTATTTCTAGACTTCAGCTGACTTTGAAGTGTTACTGAAAAACAACAAAAAATTTAAGGCAACAAAATAATTTAGACCATTCCAAATAGTTTACTATAATAGAAGTGGGACTCTAATACTTTTGGACTAAATGAGATAAACCAAAGAAAGGAGAGAAAGCTACAGTATAGAATATGAACTTGTATTATTGTGAAAGTGAAAATAGCAATAAATCTTATATTTGCTTACCAATTTCAACTTTTAAAAATGTTTCAAGATGGCAAGGCAGAATGATTCTCATTCTATTTCAAATTTTTGATACTCCACAAAAGTATTTGATATTCCACAAAAGTATTAAGTACAATATTTGTCAGTTTTCTCTAGAGGAACAGCATACACACAAACACACACACACACATCTCCAATAGATACATAAATAAATAGAATGAATGGTATTTATATATTATCTCACATATATGTATATGAGATTTATTAATATCCTGTGACCTTGTCAAAACTTGGCATATAAAATTAACCATCACAGTACTATACTATAGTTCTTAGTCTTATGATAGAACTGTGAGAAACACAAAGCAAATACATGTCATGGACCCTACTTCTTAACACATTGAAATAATTAGATAATATTACAGGAGTGTTATGTGCATAAATGTTAAATGAACAAAATCAAGACCCAGCCTATTAGGGTATTGGGCAGAGACAGCCTCATCTTCCCCTTTCAGATAAAGAAGTAAACTTGTACACAAAGCTACATAACACACTATTATAAAAATCAATTTCCTTCTCATCTGTCTGGGTCCCTGTTCACTCCTTTATCCTGGCGGCAAGGAAGTCTTTGAACGGTGACTCAGGAAATAAGTCAAAGGACTAATTGGAGGAATTCTTATCTCTGTCAATGTCTAAAGAAGGACATTGAGAACAAGGGATTCAGTGGGTTTAGAGTTCCCATTAGTATAATTTTTCAGACCAGAATAACCTCTGGAATGAAAGGGGAGAGGTGCAAACCTTATGATCATCTTTTAATCTTATAAAAAAATTTTAAAAGTTATGCTTCACCTGCAGTGTTTGTGGTTGCAAAATAAACTCTGATATGACAAGTATCATATTTCATTTATTCCTTCTATAAATGAAACATCATATAAAAGCTACCAGAGCAAGGTCAATGCTTCTCCTATGAAGTCCTTAGGTAGAAATCTTATCTCCTGACAAGCTTGTGGAAGATAAGTCTTCATTTGTGACTTTTAAAGTTTATTTTACAGAGAGCCCTTAGTAATAAATTACTATACTCCAAGGTCAGCTCTGTTTCTACTTTAAAAATCTTACCAAAGGCTATAAAAATCTTCTTGAGAAGACAGAATCCTGCAGCTATTTTAGAGTGTGCTACTTAGAACAAAGTTAAATAATAAAAGGAGATACAATTGTTAATACATTATCAAATTATTTAAAAGATAATCTTTCATGATTTCTACTTGCTTTTGAACTACAAATATTTTTAAAATACACATTTAAAAGAAGTTTTACTACTCTAAATGTTTTATCAGTAACTCTTATTTGGCAAATTTTCTTTTTTCATTATCTACTAGAAAAAGTATAGGATTATGTTGTGTACTTCTGTTTTATGTACAGTTGACCCTTGAACAACACAGGTTGAACTCTGTGGGAACACTTAAAAAAGGATTTTATTCCACCTCTGCCACCCCTGAGACAACAAGACCAACCCCATTGTCTTCCTCCTCCTCAGCCTATTCAATATAAGGACCACGAGGATGAAGACCTTTATGATGGTCCACTTCCACTTCTTCCACTTACTGAATAGTAAATACATTTTCTCTTCCTTATGATTTTGTTAATAACATTTTAATTTCTCTCAAACTCCTGACCTCAAGCAATTGTTCCGCCTCAGCCTCCCAAAGTGCTGGAAGGCCACCACGCCTGTCCACATTTTCTTTTCTTTAGCTCACTTTATTGTAGAAATACAGTATATAATACATATACAAAGTATGTGTTGACCATTAATGTAATTAGTATAGTTGCTGGTCAAGAGTAAGCTATTAGTAGTTATATTTTTGGGAAGTCAAAAGTTATACACAGATTTTTTTTTTTTTTTTAAGAGGGAGTCTAGCTGTGTTGCCCAGGCTGGAGTGCAGTGGCGCCATCTCGGCTCACTGCAAGCTCCGCCTCCCGGGTTCACTCATTCTCCTGCCTCAGCCTCCCAAGTAGCTGGGACTACAGGCACCTGCCACCACACCTGGCTAATTTTTTTTGTATTTTTACTGGAGATGAGGTTTCACCATGTTAGCCAGGATGAATCAATCTCCTCAATCTCCTGACCTCGTGATTTGCCCGCCTCAGCCTCCCAAAGTGCTGGGATTACAGGCATAAGCCACCGCGCCGGGCCTATACACAGATTTTTAATTTTGTGAGAAGTTGGGGGTTGGTGCTGTAACCCTCGCATTGTTCAAGGGTCATCTGTATTTAGTTTTTGAATTCTTCTCCTTGTAGTTCATTCACTCTCTACTGTCTCATTAAGTGCTTTCATTCCTTCACTTGCCAAGAAACATATGATAATTTTTGTATGTTTGTTTTTTCAGAGGTTCTTCTTGGAATCTTCCTAATGTTTCTGGCCTAATGTTTCATTCACCTCATGGTCAGTATCAATTTCTCCTCTGACAAATCATATGTGATTAAAAATACAAACATCTGTTGCGAGGTCTTTAGTTTTGTAGCAGACTTAACTATTCTTATACTACAATGTTTTAATTATTATAACTTTACAAATATGTTTTAGTATCAGTAAAGCAAGTTCCTTTTCCTTACTCTTCTTTCATTTATATTTTTTCTTGTAATATTTGTTCATGTATTATTACAGAAGCAACATAAAAATACTTTAAAATTGTTTTAAATTCTGTTAATATACAGTTTGTTTTGTTTTGTTTTGATTTTTTTTTTTTTTTTTTTTTTTTTTTTTATGAAGAGTCTTGCTCTGTTACCCAAGCTAAAGTGCAGTGGCTCAATCTCGGCTCACTGAAACCTCCACCTCCCAGATTCAAGCGATTCTCCTCCTCAGTCTCCCAAGTAGCTAGGAGGTGCAACCATGTCCAGCTAATTTTTGTATTGTTTTTAGTAAAGATGGGGTTTCACCATGTTGGCAGGCTGGTCTCAAACTCCTAACCTTAGGTGGTTTACCCACCTCAGCCTATACTTTAGTATTTAAATTACAAACTACAACTGTAATTCACAGAAGAGGGAGGGCATATTTAATTTATTTTGGAATTCAATTAAAATTTATAGGCATAATATTTTCATGTTTGTTAAAAAGACATTGCTTTAACATATTGGAAAACACTAACTTTGAAAATAATTAAAATGAATATACTATGTATGAAAACTCATAGGTACAAAGTGAAACTTGAAGCAGTTCTATGGTATTTTTATTATTAGCTGAAAGTATTAAAATAAATTCACTACACATAATGCTTAAAACGGTAGAAAGAAAACACAACCATCTAAAGTAACCAGGACAAAAAAAGTAATAAATTCACTTATAGATATCAGTTCAAAAATCCTAAGTAAAATGCTCAATAAAAAAATGAAAATATACTTCAAAATGATCAATGAAGAAGAAAGTTGATAAGAGGAAAATCTGTTTCTTTTGTATTAATCAAAAAAGTTTAACAATCCAGAAGAAGGTTGAAATTTTTTTTCTAAACTTAAAGATAAATTAACATGATTAAGAATTTCTATTTCTAACCAAATTCTCCTCTTATATTTAATAAAGCACCCCTATCAAAGTTAAATTTAGGAATGACGTGGCCTGGAAGCACCATCTCTATTTTTCCTGGAATTCAAACTAATGCTTTGAAACAAACCAAAACAAGAAGGAAGGAAGGAAAATGAAGAGAAAGAAGGGTAGAGGAGGAGCTGGAGGAAGAGAAACTGTGGTATAAATATTGGAAAAATATATATACTTGGATTATAATAGGATTATCATCAGCGCCCTAAGGAAATAGTAGCTACTAATTAAAAAGGCATAGAATTTCTATGAAAACAAAAGCAAATTAAATGTTAGACCTAATACCATAAAAACCCTAGAAGAAAACCTAGGTAATACCATTCAGGACATAGGCATGGGCAAGGACTTCATGTCTAAAACACCAAAAGCAACAGCAAAAAAAGCCAAAATTGACAAATGGGATCTAATTAAACTAAAGAGCTTCTGCACAGCAAAAGAAACTACCATCAGAGTGAACAGGCAACCTACAGAATGGGAGAAAATTTTTGCAATCTACTCATCTGACAAAGGGCTAATATCCAGAACCTACAAAGAACTCAAACAAATTTACAAGAAAAAAACAAACAACCCATCAAAAAATGGGCAAAGGATATGAACAGACATTTCTCAAAAGAAGACATGCATACAGCCAACAGACACATGAAAAAATGCTCGTCATCACTGGCCATCAGAGAAATGCAAATCAAAACCACAATGAGATACCATCTCACACCAGTTAGAATGGCAATCATTAAAAATTCAGGAAACAACAGGTGCTGGAGAGGATGTGGAGAAACAGGAACACTTTTACACTGTTGGTGGGATTGTAAACTAGTTCAACCATTATGGAAAACAGTGTGGCGATTCCTCAAGGATCTAGAACTAGAAGTACCATATGACCCAGCCATCCCATTACTGGGTATATACCCAAAGGATTATAAATCATGCTGCTATAAAGACACATGCACATGTATGTTCATTGTGGCACTATTCACAATAGCAAAGACTTGGAATCAACCCAAATGTCCATCAGTGACAGACTGGATTAAGAAAATGTGGCACATATACACCATGGAATACTATGCAGCCATAAAAAAGGATGAGTTTGTGTCCTTCGTAGGGACATGGATGCAGCTGGAAACCATCATTCTCAGCAAACTATCGCAAGAACAGAAAACCAAACACCACATGTTCTCACTCATAAGTGGGAACTGAACAATGAGATCACTTGGACTCAGGAAGGGGAACATCACACACCGGGGCCTATCATGGGGAGGGGGGAGGGGGGAGGGATTGCATTGGGAGTTATAGCTGATGTAAATGACGAGTTGATGGGTGCTGATGAGTTGATGGGTGCAGCACACCAACATGGCACAAGTATACATATGTAACAAACCTGCATGTTATGCACATGTACCCTAGAACTTAAAGTATAATAATAAAAAAAAGAAAAATATTTAAATGAATGGCCATATATTTCCTACTCTGTGTGTGTGTGTGTGTGCGTGTGTGTGTGTGTGTGTGACTAAATATGGTGAATGTATCAATTGCCTCCAAATTAATTTATATGCTAAATGCAGTTCAAATAAAAATCTTGGCCAGACTCACACCTGTAATCCCAGCAGTTTGGGAGGCTGAGGCAGGTGGATCACCTGAGGTTAGGAGTTCGAGACCAGCCTGGCCAACCTGGTGAAACCTCACCTCTACTAAAAATACAAAATATTAGCAGAGTGTTGGGGTGCACACCTGTAGTCCCAGCTACTTGGGAGGCTGAGTCATGAGAATCACTTGAACCCAGGAATTGGAGGCTGGAGGTTGCAGTGAGCTGAGATCGCACCACTGCACTCCAGCCTGGACAGAGCGAGACTCTGTCTCAAAAAAAGAAAACAAAAAAGAAAAGGTGGATTGTCTTTATTATATGGCATAAAATGATATATTTGTAATTTCTGAAATCAAACTTTCTAGTCATATTATTTATATCTTCTGTACCCTTATGTATACTTTAATTTGTCAAAGATTGATAGAATAGTGTGATCTCTTCTACTGCATTTTTATCAATGAATACTTGTATTCCTGAAATATTTTGCTTTATATATTTTCATACTTTCTGTACTTCATGATTCATAACTTATTTTCATTGTGTTGTATACTTTTTAATATTTTTTACCTCAAATTCTGCTTAATCTACAAAAACTACTTTTAAAATATTTGTATTGTTTGATATATTTTTTCTGCCTTTAAAAAAACAATTGGAATGTTAGTTCCAATAAAAGAGAGTCATATATTATATCTATAACTTGAAACCATCTGGGACCAGAGGTCAAAATATGTGCATTTTATATGTCAGGCTGTTATAGGATAGATCATATAATTGCATGCAATCAGTTTTTAAAACTCCAGATAAAAATTTTTCTTTTTATTTAAATTCTTATACATTTTTAGTCATAAACTATTTGCTTATATCTTTGGTCAGCTTGAATTTCGCAAACTTCTTTTTTTACTCCTTGTATTACTCTTTGTTAATATAATCTATTTTTTGACCTAGACAATTGTATTTAAATATGATTTTTATATTACATAGCTCCTTTTGTGCAATTCATTTTTGATGTTAGTTTTGTATTGAAACTTTGAATCATTTAGACTGATTTTATTTTTGCCTTGTTTCATCATTTGTCATTTTATTTAAGTTCCTACAAGCCCCCTATTCTTCAGCTATTAATTTTGCTTCATTTCTCAATTATTTTGGGATACTTTTTCCTTAAAAATATGATTTTTCTATTTTCAGCTTCCTTGATTATGTCAGAATGTCCTTATCCTTAATTTGACTGGGTAATATTCTTGAATGTTGTTTTTTTCTTTCTCCTGTATAAGTGAAACCTTAATGTTTAACCTCTCGTTGAATCAGAGGCTATGTATCTGAGGATGTTAGTAAATGTCTCCTTACTTTTGGTAATACAGACTATTTCATGACCCCTAAACGTGCTACTTTGGGAAGCCTAGGTTGTCTTTTTACTCATTGCCACATGTGGAGGTCCAGATTCAACTGCCATCCTATCTGACAGCCTTTGACACTGTGAGCAATCATAATCTCCTGGAGCATCTTACTAATGACCTTAGTGAAAGCAGTTTTCAGAAAAGTGCTAGAAGCAGAATCCAGATTGTAAAAGGACTACTAGGCAATCAATACTTGAGGAAATGAATTCAGACGATATAAACTACCAGATAGCTGGTGGTAAAGGGAATGAGAGGGGAGCAGTAGTAACTGGAGGTGGAGACTGGTTGAGGGAAGTTATTTTCTGAATGGGAAAGATGTGTGTGTGGCTGAAGGAAGCGGGAAAGAACCTTGTGGAACAGAATAGCTTGAAAATGCCCAAGAATGGGGACTAATGTGTGAGGCAGTGTTGCAGAGAGCACCAAAGAGGTCAGAATCTGTCTTAGTATGTTTGGGCCATTGCAACAGAATAGACTCAATAGCTGATCTTAGACATTCCCAGCCTATAAAACTGTGAGAAATATTTGGAGGCTGGGAAGTTCAAGATCACAATGCTGGCATTTTTGGTGCCTGGCGGGGGCCCACTTCCTGGTTCATAGATGACCATCTTCTTGAAAGGGGTGAGAAAGCTCTCCAGGGTCTCTCTTATAAGGGCACCAATCCCATTCATAAGGGGCCCTGCCCTGGAGACCTAATCACCTACCAAAGTCCCCACCTCCTAATACATCACCTTGGGGGTCAAGGTTTCAACATATGAATTTTGCGGGGAAACAAACATTCATTGTTAGCAAGGGGAGCATACAATTACCTAACACATGCTTTGAGACACTGAGGATGTATATTTTCCACAAAAGTCTGTCTTTTTGTAAATCTCTAGAGTCAATAGTCAAACCCGCCCTTCAGAATTTCTAAATTCAAAGTAAGTTCCACTCTTTTTAGTCAGTCTTTCCTGAAGGGATTTTAAAAATGCCTAAAATATTATGATGAGAATAAATAATGCCATGTTAATGTTTTCCTGCTAATTGTTGTGTAGTTTGATCATTTGAGTCTTACATCTGATTTTAGCCATGAACATCAGAGTCTTGACTCTAGGGATGATCCTGACATGTCCTATGCCACATAGTTTGGCCTCTGAATTTTAAAGATAATTAAAGAGAATTACCACTATACTGACAGAGACTAAAAAAAGCTTTTAAAATTCATAGCTGTAATGTTTCTTTGTAAAACAAAACAAAAAAAAGGAGCACAAATGAACAATTGTGCCATAGGCAATCAGTAGAACACTTTCTTTAATATTATTATTATTATTATCTGTTTTTTTTGAGATGGGGTCTCACTCTGTTGCCCAAGCTGGAGTGCAGTGGGACGATCTTGGCTCACTGCAACCTCCGCTTCTCAGGTTAAAGCGATTCTCCTGCTTCAGAACCGACCCCCGCCCCACCACCCGCCCCAAGTAGCCGGGATTACAGGCACCTGTCAGCACGCCCAGCTAATTTTTTTGTGTTTTTAGTAGAGACAGGGTTCCATCATATTGGCCAGACTGGTCTCCAACTCCTGACCTCAGGGTGATCCACCCACCTCAGCCTCCCAAAGTGCTGGTGAAAGGGGAAAGGCCCCCTTGTCCCCTTCACAGGACATGCGACGGGGGTGTGACTGGCTTCTTCAGTGCTTTGCTGCTCAGACATCTAGGGGAGCACACAGACGAGCAGGCTGTGGGGCTTCAACCCACAGCAGTGTCTAGGGGTGAATGTTTACAGCTCCTGAAGCCCCAGTGGGTGTGTGCTTTTTTTAGTTTTGCCCTCTATAGGCGGCTTGTGTTAACCAGCTCAATTAGACCCTCTACCTTGTTGCAAGGACAGAGGGCTTTCTGCATTCAGGGTTCTTGACTTGGTGAGCTGGAAGAATTGGATCACATGTGGGCTCGGAGAATGAGTGCAAAGTTTTATTGAGTGGGAGTAGCTCTCACCTGATAGGGGAGCCAGAAAGGCGATGGTTTTCCCCTGGAGTTGGGCAGCTCAACGGCCTGACTCGTCTTAGACCACTGGTGCCAAACTCCGAGTCCTTCTGCCAGTCACCGGCCTGCTGGCCTGCCCGCCTGTCGGCCTTCCGGTGCATGCTCTTCTGCAGCCTACTGTTGTGAGCAGCCACTTCTGTCTTCTTCCGCCAAGGTGCGCCTCTCCACATCCAGCCACTTGTGTGTCTGTCCGCTAGGGTCTTTGGTTTTTAAGGCTCAGGATGAGGGTGTGTTGGCCCAGCGTGGTCTTGGAAAATTCAACATTTTGGGCACCAAAGCAGGAGTGCCTGTCCTCACCTAGCTCCGTGGGAGTAGAGCCCTAGCCAGGGACCCGCCTTTCTCTACCTAGCACAGCCCCCGTCCCGTATCACTGGGACTATAGGTGTGAGCCACCGCACCCAGCCGATATTTTCTTTTAATCTCAAACCCTGTTCGGTACAAAAACATCTTTGGTCTGTGTATTTTAGGTATTTAGGTGACTTAGAATCACTTTCCTTAACTGTTGTGCATGTGCATGTGTTTATGTAGACAGATACAACTCTTCCATAATGAGGATAATAATGTAATAAAAAATTTATTGAATGTATATAGGTTTTGCATCTGTTGTTTATGCATGTCAGTATTGAAAATGGAACTGCATAGACTGATGAGCCTGATATTAAGTGAGAATCACACCTGGTCTTACATGCATTACCCCTCAAATGTTGGCTTAAATAGTTTATTCCATACTGCCGTACTTCCAAATTTACATATGCCAATATTTAAATAATTATGCATGTTTTAACAATTGATTAGAAAACTAAGTTGAAAGAAATTACTCAATTGGCAAAATGGCTCCGGTCTGCAGCTCCCAGCAAATGCAGAAGGCAGGTAATTTCTGCATTTCCATTAGAGGTACCCAGTTCATCTCAATGGGACTGGTTAGGCAGTGGGTGCAGCCCGCCAAGGGCAAGTAGAAGCAAAGTGGGGCATCACCTCACCGGGAAGTGTAAGGAGCCAGGGACCTCCCTCCTCCAGCCAAGGGAAGCTGTGAGGGACATGCTATCTGGCCTGGGTACTATGCTTTTCCCAGGGTTTTTGCAATTTGCGGATCAGGAGATTCCCTAGTGTGCCTACACTACCAGGGTCCTGGGTTTCAAGCACAAAACTGGGTGGCTATTTGGGCAGACACTGAGCTGCCTTTTTTTTTTTTTTTTTTTTAAACCCCGGTGGCTCCTGGAACCCCAGTGGGACAGAACTGTTCACTCGTCTGGAAAGGGGGCTGAAGCCAGGGAGCCAAGTGATCTTGCTCAGCGAGCAGGTCCCACTCCCATGGTGCCCAGCAAGATAAGAACCACTGGCTTGAAATTCTCACTGCCAGCACCGCAGTCTGAAGTCAACCTGGGATGACAGAGCTTGGTAGGAGGAGGGGCATCCACCATTACTGAGGCTTGAGTAGGTGGTTTTCCCCTGATAGTGCTAAGGGGGCCTGGAAGTTTGGACTGGGCAGAACTCAACACAGTGTGGCAAAGTGGCTGTGGCCAGACTGCCTGTCTAGATTCCTCCTCACTGGGCAGGGCATCTCTGAAAGAAAGGCAGCAGCTCCAGTCAGGGGCTTATAGACAAAACTCCTATCTCCCTGGGACAGAGCACCTAGGGGAAGGGGTGGCTGTGGGGACAGCTTCAACAGACTTAAACATTCCTGCCTGCCAGCTCTGAAGAGAGCAGCTGATCCTGACAAGGAGTGTTCTCCAAGCATAGTGCTCAAGCTCTGCTTAGGGACAGACTGCCTCTTCAAGTGGGTCCCTGACCCCCCAAGCCTCCTGACTGGGAGAGACCTCCCAGCGGGGGCCGACAGACACCTCACACAGGAGAGCTCCAGCTGGCATCAGCCTGGTGTCCTTCTGGGACGAAGCTTCCAGAGGAAGAAGCAGGCAGCAATCTTTGTTGTTCTGCAGCCTCCGCTGGTGATACCCAAGCAAACAGGGTCTGGAGTGGACCTCTAGTAAACTGCAGCAAACCTGTAGAAGAGAGGCCCGACTGTTAGAAGGAAAACTAATAAACAGAAAGCAACAACATCAACATCAACAAAAATGACCCCTACACAAAAAGCGCATTGAAAGGTCATCAGCCCCAAAGATCAAAAGGTAGGTAAATCCACGAAGATTAGGAAAATCCAGCGCAAAAAGGCAGAAAATTCCAAAAAACAGGGTGCCTCTTCTCCTCCAAATGATCCCAACTCCTCGCCAGCAAAGGCACAAAACTGTACGGAGAATGAGATTGACAAATTGACAGAAGAAGGCTTCAGAAGGTGGGTAATGACAAACTCCTTTGAGCTAAAGAAGCATGTTCTAACCCAATGCAAGGACACTAAGAACCTTGATAAATGGTTACAGGAACCGCCAACTAGAATAACCAGTTTAGAGAACATAAATTACCCGATGGAGCTGAACAACACAGCCCAAGAACTTCGTGAAGCATACACAAGTATCAGTAGCCAAATCAATCAAGTGGAAGAAAGGGTATCAGAGATGGCAGATCAACTTATTGAAATAAGGCATGAAGACAAGATTAGAGAAAAAAGAATGAAAAGGAACAAACAAAGCCTCCAAGAAATATGGGACTGTGTGAAACGACCAAACCTGTGATTGATTGGTGTACCTGAAAGTGATGGGGAGAATGGAACCAAGTTGGAAAACACACTTCAGGATATTATCCAGAAGAACTTCCCTAACCTAGCAAGACAGGCCAACATTCAAATTCAGGAAATACAGAGAACACCACTAAGATACTCCTCAAGAAGAGCAACCCCAAGACACATAATCGTCAGATTCTCCAAGGTTGAAATGGGAAAACAATGTTAAGGGTAGCCAGAGAGAAAGGTCAGGTCACCTACAAAAGGAAGCCTATCAGACTAACAGCAGATCTCTCAGCAGAAACCCTACAAGCCAGAAGAGAGTGGGGGCCAATATTCAACATTCTTAAAGAATTTTCAGATCAGAATTTCATATCCAGCCAAACTAAGCTTCATAAGCAAAGGAGAAATAAAATCCTTTCCAGACAAGCAAATGCTGAGAGATTTTGTCACCACCAGGCCTGCCTTACAAGAGCTCCCGAAGGAAGCACTAAATATGGAAAGGAAAAACCAGTACTGGCCACTGCAAAAACACACCAAAATATAAAGATCAATGACACTATGATGAAACTGCTTCAAATAATGTGCAAAATAACCAGCTAGTATCATGATGACAGGATCCAATTCACATATGACAATGTTAACCTTAAATGTAAATGGGCTAAATGCCCCAATTAAAAGACACAGACTGGCAAATTAGATAAAGAGTCAAGACCCATTGGTATTCAGGGCATCCATCTCACATGCAAAGACACATAGACTCAAAATAAAGGGATGGAGAAATATTTACCAAGCAAATGGAAATTTAAAAAAAGGCAGGGGTTGCAATCCTTGTCTCTGGTAAAACAGACTTGAAACCAACAAAGATCAAAACAGACAAAGAAGGGCATTACATAATGGTAAATGGATCAATGCAACAAGAAGAGCTAACTCTCCTAAGTATATATGCACCCAATACAGGAGCACCCAGATTCATCAAGCAGTTTTTAGAGACCTACAAAGAGTCTTAAACTCCCACACAATAGTAGTGGGAGACTTTAACACCCAACTGTCAATATCAGACGGATCAATGAGACGGAAAATTAACAAGGATATTCAGGACTTGAACTCAGCTCTGGATCAAGCGGACCTAATAGCCATCTACAGAACTCTCCCCCACAAATCAACAGAATATACATTCTTTTCAGCGCCACATAGCATTTATTCTAAAATTGACCACATAATTGGAAGTAAAACACTCCTCAGCAAATGCAAAAGAATGGAAATAATAACAAACAGCTCAGACCACAGTGCAATCAAATTAGAACTCAGGATTAAGAAACTCACTCAAAATTTCACAACTACATGGAAATTGAACAATCTGCACCTGAATGACTGCTTGGTAAATAATGAAATTAAGGCATAAATAAAAAAGTTATTTGAAACTGATGAGAACAAAGACAAAACGTACCAGAATCTCTGGGACACAGGTAAAGTAATGTTAACAGGGAAATTTATAGCACTAAATGCCCGCATCAGAAAGCTAGAAAGATCTGAAATCAACACCTGAACATCACAATGAAAAGAACTAGAGAAGCAAGAGCAAACAAATTCAAAAGCTAGCAGAAGGCAAGAAATAACTAAGATAAGAGCAGAACTGAAGGAGAGAGAGACACCAAAACCCTTCAAAAAGTTAATGAATCCAGGAGCTGATTTTTTTAAAAGATTAACAAAACAGATAGATTGCTTGCTAGGCTAATAAAGAAGAAAAGACAGAAAAAATAAATAGACACAAAAAATGACAAAAGAGATATCACCACTGATCCCACAGAAATACAAACTACCATCAGAGAGTACTATAAACACCTCTACACAAATAAACTGGAAAATCTAGAAGAAATGGATACATTCCTGGACACACACACTCTCCCAAGAGTAAACCAGGAAGAAGTCAAATCCCTCAATAAACCAATAACAAGTTCTGAAATTGAGTTAGTAATTAATAGCCTACCAACCAAAAAAAGTCCAGGACCAAACAGATTCACAAGTGAATACTACCAGAGGTATAAAGAGGAGCTGGTACCATTCTTCTGAAACTATTCCAAACAATAGAAAAAGAGGGACTCCTCCCTAAGTCATTTTATGAGACTGGCATCATCCTGATACCAAATCTGGCCGAGACACACACACAAAAAAGAAAATTTCAGGCTAATGTTCCTGATGAACATCGATATGAAAATCCTCAATAACATAGTGGCAATCCGAATCCAGCAGCACATCAAAAAGCTTATCCACCATGATCAAGTTGGCTTCATCCTTGGGATGCAAGGCTGGTTCAACATACACAAATCAATAAAGGTAATCCATCACATAAACAGAATCAATGACAAAAACCACAGGATTATCTCAATAGATGCAGAAAAGGCCTTTGATATAATTCAATGCCCCTTCATGCCAAAAACTCTCAATAAACTAGGTATTGATGGAACATATCTCAATATAATAAGAGCTACTTATGACAAAGCCATAGCTAATATCATATTAAATGGGCAAAAGCTGGAAGCATTGCCTTTGAAACCTGGCACAAGGCAAAGATGCCCTCTTTCGCCTATCGTATTCAACACAGTATTGTGCCGAGACCAGCTCAGTCAGGAAGACCTTAACGCAGCCATGCTAGAGGAATTAAAGACACACACACAGAAATATCGAAGTGTGAAGTGGGAAAGCAGGGGTCTCACAGCCTTTAGAGCTGAAAGCCCTGAACAGAGATTTACCCACTTATTTATTAACAGCAAGCCACTCATTAGCATTGTTTCTGTAGATATTAAATTAACTAAAAGTATCCCTTATGGGAGACGAAGGGATGGGTTGAATTAAAGGAATAGGTTGGGCTAGTTAACTGCGGTAGGAGCATATCCTTAAGGCACAGATCACTCATGCTATTGTTTGTGACTTAAGAATGCCTTTAAGCAGTTTTTCGCCCTGGGCGGGCCAGGTGTTCCTTGCCCTCATTCCTGTAAACCCACAACCTTCCAGCATGGGCGTTATGGCCATTACAAATATGTCACAGTGCTGCAGAGATTTTGTTTATGGCCAGTTTTGGGGCCAGTTTATGGCCAGATTTTGGGGGGTTTGTTCCCAACAGTATTGGAAGTTCTGGTTGGAGAATCAGGCAAGAGAAAGAAATATAGGATATCAAATAGGAAGAGAGGAAGTCAAATTGTCTCTGTTTGCAGATGACATGATTGTATATTTAGAACATATACATATTTAGAACATTTAGAAAACCCCATTGTCTCAGCCCCCAAACCCCTTAGGCTGATAAGCAACTTCAGCAAAGTCTCAGGATACAAAATCAATGTGAAAAAATCAGAAGCATTCCTATATACCAATAACAGAGAAGCAGAGAGCCAAATTATGAGTGAACTCCCATTCACAATTGCTACAAAGAGAATAAAATACCTAGGAATACAACTTACAAGAGACGTGAAGGACCTCTTCAAGGATAACTACAAAACACTACTCAAGGAAATAAGAGAGGACACAAACAAATAAAAAAAAATTCCATTCTCATGGATAGGAAGAATCAATATTGTGAAAATGGCCATACTGCCCAAAGTAATTTATAGATTCAATGCTATTCCCATCAAGCTACCATTGACTTTCTTCACAGAATTAGAAAAAACTACTTAGATTTCATATGGAACCAAAAAAAGCCCCTAGAGCCAAGACAATCCTAAGCAAAAATAACAAAGCTGGAGGCATTACACTACCTGACTTCAAACTGTACTACAAGGCTACGGTAACCAAAACAGCATGGTACTGGTACCAAAACAGACATATAGACCAATGGAAAAGAATAGAGGCCTCAGAAATAACACTACACATCTACAACCATCTGATCTTCAACAAACCTGACAAAAACAAGCAATGGGGAAAGGATTCCCTATTTAACAATTGGTGCTGGGAAAACTGGCTGCCTATATGGAGAAAACAGAAACTAGACCCCTTCCTTACACCTTATACAAAAATTAACTCAAGACAGATTGAAGACTTAAACATAAAACCTAAAACAAAAAACCCTAGAAGAAAACCTAGGCAATACCATTCAGGATATAGGCATGGGCAAAGACTTCATGACTAAAATAGCAAAAGCAATTACAACAAAAACCAAAATTGACAAATGTGATCTAATTAAACAAAATAGCTTCTACACAGCAAAAGAAACTATCATCACTGTAAACAGGCAACCTACAGAATGGGAGAAAATTTTTGCAATCTATCCATCTGACAAAGGTCTAATATCCAGAATCTACAAGGAACTGAGACAAATTTACAAGAAAAAGACAACCCCATCAAAAAGTGGGTGAAGGATATGAACAAACACTTCTTCAAAAATTACATTTATGTGGCCAACAAACATGAAAGAAAGCCCATCATCACTGATCGTTAGAGAAATGCAAATCAAAACCACAATGAGATACCATCTCATGCCAGTTAGAATGGTGATCATTAAAAAGTCAAGAAACAGCAGATGCTGGCAAGGATTTGGAGAAATGGGAATGCTTTTACACTGTTGATGGGAGTATAAATTAGTTCAACCATTGTGGAAGACAGCATGACGATTCCCCAAGGATCTAGAAACAGAAATCCCATTACTGGGTATATACTCAAAGGATTATAAATCATTCTGTTATAAAGATACATGCACCCATATATTTATTGCAGCACTATTTGCAATAGCAAAGACTTGGAACCAACCCAAATGCCCATCAATGATAGACTGGATAAAGAAAATGTGGCACATATACACCATGGAATACTATGCAGCCATAAAAAAGAATGAGTTTATGTCCTTTGCAGGGACATGGATGAAGCTAGAAACCATCATTCTCAGCAAACTAACACAGGAATGGAAAACCAAACACTGCATATCCTCACTCATAAGTCGGAGTTGAACAATGAGAACACATGAACAGAGGGAGGGGAACATCACACACTGGGCCCTGTCTAGGGGTGGAGGGCTAGTGGAGGGAGAGCATTAGGACAAATACCTAATGCATGCAGGGCTTAAAACCTAGATGACAGGTTGATAGGTGCAGCAATCTGCCATGGCACATGTACACCTATGCAACAAACCTGCACATTCTGCACATGTACCCCAGAACTTAAAGTAAAATAAAATAAAATAATGTGTATATATACATTTATATATTTATATGTATATAGATAGACATAGATATAGATGAAGATATATTAAGTCACAATCAGAACCATATGTTTCAACACTGGACTATATTCTTGTTTGTCCATAACTGTGTATCTCTTATCTATTTTATGATTGCTTTCATCCATGTAGGTAGATCCCTACAACTAGACTGTAAGTTTCACAGATAGGAATCAGGCCACATAGCTGACAAATACTAATGAACACCCAGCACAACCCTTAAGGGCAGAAGTGTTAGACACTCCCCGCCAAAAGAAGAAATTACTCTTTTAACAATTGTTCTAAATACATGTTAATAGTTTAGTGCATTTGAAATAGAAGATGGAATTGAAGCCATATGATCTTAAAGGAAATCATTCTCAATTACTTTTAAAACCATAACTAGTAATGAGTTTTCAATTTAAATGGACATAAAGTTGTTAGAAGTAAATTTTCTGGGCCGGGCGCAGTGGCTCAAGCCTGTAATCTCAGCACTTTGGGAGGCCGAGACGGGCGGATCACGAGGTCAGGAGATCAAGACCATCCTGGCTAACACGGTGAAACCCCATCTCTACTAAAAAATACAAAAAAAAAAAAAAAACTAGCTGGGCGAGGTAGCTGGCGCCTGTAGTCCCAGCTACTTGGGAGACTGAGGCAGGAGAATGGCGTGAACCTAGGAGGCAGAGCTTGCAGTGAGCTGAGATCCGGCCACTGCACTCCAGCCTGGGCGACAGAGCAAGACTCCATCTCAAAAAAAAAAAAAAAAAAAAAAAAAGAAGTAAATTTTCTGATCAAATCAGGTGGCTTTTCCATTTGTATTTAAGAGGCTAGCTGGCATCAAGCAGTCACCAAGGCAGTCCATCTGGAAACTATTTTGTATTGCTGATGCTAATATAAAAAAGATAGAAACAAAATGAGATTTGATTAATTGATTTAATATATATACTTTAATCAAGAATTGGCAGATAAAGGGATTCATTAAAAAGTATACAAAAGTTCATATTGTTCAAGTGAATACAATTAATATCTTAAAAATTTAAAAAAATATTTGGATAGGACACAATGAAATAAAGAATAATATTGCTATAGGTGTAATATTTTGTCAATAAATTCAAGAACCAAAATTATATTCCCTGTTTAATCTTAGTTTTTAGTCCCTAAATATCCCAAAAGATACCTTGTGAACTAAATAGAGAGGCACAGATTACAATGGCAATGAGTTAAAATGATAGTATGTTTGTTACAAAAATTTAGCAAAATTTATGGGCTTTATCAGAAAAATAAAGGCAAAGACAATGTAAAACAAAAGCACGAATCAGATGCAGTTTTTCAACAACTAGGGCAGATTAAACAAAGTAGGTTTATTTTTATAAGCATTTTCACAGCTCAAGCAACGTAAATTTAAGGAGCTCATAGGACCTTCTTACAAAATAAAAATTCAGCCTCTAAATGACAACTACTTTTTGGAAACCTAAATAAGGAAATTAAAACCAAATAAGTTATGGGGCCAATAAATTATGGTTCAAGGAGAGGAAATTAGCCTGCGATTTTTCTGCTGGATGAAAAAATATATGTGTGTATATATACACATATACATACATATGTGTGTATATACACACATATACATACATATATGTGTGTATATATACAGATATATGTTTATATAAGTAAATATACATAAATACACTTTCTTCTTCTTTTGTAGTTTATAAGACTGAATTTTCACAAAAAAAAAAAAGAGGAAGATTAAGATATCATCCAATGCTAGCATCATTATATATCTTGAACTCAGACAAAAGTGACAGTGACTGCATGTCTCCCTTACCTCTTGTCAAATTCTAACTTCCTGGTAATGAAATGTATGAGCTGTACCCACCTACCACTAGACTTCATGGATAGCTCTGTTGATTTGAGAAAACTTGAATTCTGAAGGGGCAGAGTTGCTGACAGATGTCACATCAGACTCTCACGTGAACACATACTATTAGTATATACTAAGGGAAAGAAAAAGGATACTCTTATGTGTTCAGTAGTGATGTGAAACTGGATGCTCTCATCTCCAAATAAAAACACGTGGCTTCCTTTTCTTTCTTTTTTTTTTTTTTTTTTGTTAATTGGCTAATTATATTGGTTAGTCTGTTTATGAAAATAGGAGAGTATGATTTAGGGATGCCAGGCAAACATTCCCATCTAAATTATCCTGGGTAGTCTGGAATCAGAAGAGTGGGTCTCAGCCCCAATTTTGAAGTCCGTATGACCTTCATCAGTTAGAGTATCTGATTAAGATTCAAATTTCCTATTTGTAAATAACCAATTTCCTATTTGTAAAAAACCAATCAGCTAGATAACTTCTAAGATGGTGTGTCCAAATCTAAGCTTTTCTAAATTTGCTTAATAAAGGCATTCAAATTCTCATGAAGATAGGGTCAGAGCATGGACTTTGGAAAGCTAAGAGGGTCATTTGAAACACCTTCAATGTCCAAATCAGTAGAGATTTGTATTCTGCAACTTTATTTTTCAAGTATATATAGCAGCAAGTCAAATAAATTTTTTTAAATGACAGCTTAGCAGAGATTTTTAGTTTCCTTTAAAATGCCTCACTTCTAAAAAGACATGAATTATTATCTTCTATGTAAATTATGAAATAAGTAGAAAACCAATCCCAGATAGCCATAATCTATACACTATATCACTTAAAGGAAATAATGGGGAGAGGGAGAAGATGCTGCACACACATGTAGAGTGGTTAGAAGCTGTCTTCTGAGCACTAGTCTTTCTGTTGCATCAACTTTTTTTATCTGCCATGGTAGGCCTATCTCTCAGGGAGGATGTGAAATTCAGGAGTGAATTAAGAGACTGTGTGTGGGGCTAGGAATGGGGCAGTCAGTGTTTAGCCTTAGTGAAGGAAAATCCATATTGTTGAGTTCATGCAAGGCCCTGTGCTCACCCTGTGGGACCTTTGTTCATAGGCCCATTCAACAAGCATTAAGAGTAGCTGGAATTAAAAATTGACTAATATCCATGGGTCAGGCGTTTTTACTTATTGATTAAAATCTTTCTCCACAGTGAATGCCCTCTGGTGACAATTGCATGGAATATATCTGTTCCAAGAAGTTCATCCACATGTCCCTCCCTATTTCCTCCTTGTTACTATTTTTTCAATGTTGTTCTTTCCATGTCCCTGACCAACTAATAACCTTATTGGCTGCTCTTATGAAGCAACATAAATCTGTACCTGCAGCCATCTCTCTTTCCCTACCAACTAGACAACTAGGTGTTCTGTTCCTTTGGAGGACTTTCCTTAATTCTGTCTTTCAGGGTCACCTCTAAGTAGAGCTATAATCACTGGTTATCTACTTTCTGGAACATGTCAGCCTGCTATACTGAGCCCTGATTGCAAGTTAAGCAAAAAGTGGGCAAAGCACTAGTAGCAGAATCCATGGGATACTGAGCCACACATTCATTCAATTTAGTAGAGCCTCAGATATGCTAAAGCTCAATCTTACATTCCATTTCTCATTTAATATTGGAGCATCACTGTACTATACAATTTAGTAATTGTAGATCATAATGTAGGTGGTTCAAATTGCATAGTCACTGGAAGTCCATTGGTGAAGTCTTAAATCTCTGCTGAAGCAAGCTAGGAGCTGATTTGCAAATGGAAAATGGTTAAATCAAGAGGATATGATCTTACTAAAAAACCCTAAGGGCTTTCCTATCAGGGGTTGCCAGGTATTCCATAGATCCTCTCTTCCTGCCACAGACTCTCTGAATACAGATGGGTCTTCTGGCTCCTAATGCCTGGGTGGCAAGGCAGTTTACACTGCAGCTGCACCTGTTAGGAAATGCTCTTGACATCACTCAAAACTGCCTTATGGATTACCAACAAATAAGTTACAGCAATATGTTCAAACTTAATATATGTGACTTCCAATATCCAGAGATCCACAAAATTGTGCCTCTTCCTTTGTGGTGAGCATAACAATGTGTGTCTCATTTTAGAAGGGGCATCACAACAAGCTCTAGACTGTATAGGTGCCTAGAAGCTTCACTGAAAGATGAAGAATATGTATATATTACTAGCCTTTTCCTCACTAAGGCATATATATATACACATATACATATACATATGTATATATATTTGACTTGTCTTTGGAAAGTGAATGAATGTGATACCTATTCACTTTGAATGTGGAGAGATGAGATCATAGTTTATATTCTGTAATAGAATCACTTATTTGCATTTTAATGACATGCCATGGAAAGGCTGCCATTCTAACATTAGTAAAAAATGCATTAATGTAAAATGGCAACATTAGCCTGAGATTTAAGCAACAGTGAGTACGTATTCACATTATTCAAAATGTGTGATGTGTGTGTGTGTGTGTGTGTGTGTGTGGTCCCTTTGAGATCTACTTTTACATTTTATTGCTTTTACAGCCTTAGAATTATTTGTGAGGAAAATATGTGTGCTAGAAAGTGATTTAGTGCATTGACTGGTGGCTCCCCAAAAAAGATGTGTTCCCTTCCTAGGATCTGTGAACAAGACCTTATTTGGTAAAGGGCTGTTTATACATGTGGTTAAGCTAAGCTACTTGAAATAAGATTATCCTGGATTATCCGGATGGGCCCTAAATCCAATGGCAAGTGTCCTTATCAGAGACACGCAGACGAGAGGCACACAGAGAAGAGGAAAAGCTATGTGAAGACAAAGACCAAGAAAAACCTACAGCCTGTAGAAGCTGGAAAAGATGAGAAGGGATTCTTTCCTAACCTTTCACAGGGAGTGCAGTCCTGCTGACACCTTGATTTCAGACCTCTGGCCTCCAGAACTGTGAGAGAATACATTTCTGTAGTGTTAAGCTGCCAAGTTTGTGGTAATTTGTTATGGCAGCCCTGGGAAGCAGATACAGACATCCATAAACATTTAACTTCAGCACATTTTCTGATGGAAATGATGCTATGTATTTGGGACATAAAAAATGATTATGGCATAATGTCTTTTCCTAGAGGGCAAACAGACACATCTACAATTAACTCAGTGTAGCAATGCTAAGTTAGCAGTATAAGGGGAGCACAGAAGAAGTGATAACTTTTGGCAGGATTATTCAGGAAATGTCAAGTGGTCTGATGCGGTTGGAGCAAAAGCATGCATGACAGAGAGGGACAAGAGATGAGATTATGAAAGAACATAGAGGGAAGACTGAATACTCTCGATTACTGTTTTAAAGAGTTTACGACTTCATCCTGTGGGTTTGGAATAGTCAACCTTGAATGACAACTATTAGAGACAGGTAGACAGGTAGTTGCTGTCTGGAGTTTAGTGTTTAGATGGATTGTGAAGCATATCGGGCTCATTTATTCACTCATCAAAAATTTAGTGAGAATATGTTATGAGCCAGTACTATGAAAACGACTTGGAATGGCAAAGTAGACCCCGCCTTCGTTGAACATATAAATGAAAGGAGAAAAAACCATGGGCATGTGGGGAGAAGACATGTTTACAATTCGTTTACCAGCTATGCCTTAAGAAATGGGGAGCTATTGAGGGCTTGCAACTGAATAGTGACCTGAATATAACTGCACGTCATGGAAATCACTCAGTTATTGGGAAGAATGTATTGCTCTGAGAAGAGAACAGAGGCCAAGAGATCTACAAAAGACTATTGTAATAATCTGGGAAGAAATTATGAGGACTATCATTAGAGGAAAAGCAATGGGAATGGAGAAGAATTATCAGAGTAAAACTGTATTCCAGAAGCAACACTGATAGGGTCCTGTATTTAATTGGGCACAGAGAGTGAAGATGTTGCAGAAGCCTCCGATCATTTTAGCTTAGGTTAGTACTGATTGAAGACACCCCTGATTGTAAAATGCACCATTATTTTGTGTATCACTAAGATTAAACTCTGACATAATACTTTATTGCTTAGAATTTTTATGTTGAACCACCTGAAAGAGCTATTTTAGATTTATTTAGACAGAGGTTTTAGAAGTCATATTTCACTCTCGTGGAAAGGAAAATGTAAGCAAAATAAATCAGTTAAAATATTTCTAAAACACTTTTACATTCAGAATCTAATTCTTACAAGTCTTTTACACAGAATTGTCAAAATCCATATTTTTCCATATACTATTGTCCTCAGTGCCAACAAGAGTTCTCCACTATTGTTTCTGAGATTTTCTTTGAAGTTGTAAGCTTTAATGTTGGCACTTTGTTGACTTATGAGAAGGTGTCAAAAGAAAGCTTTTAGACAATGTCTAGGAGTTATATGACTTCAAGCAATTCTTAGAATTTTTCTTGACTAAAACATCAAGGAATTACCATTGTTCAGCCATATCAACTGGAATAAGTACGACATTCATGCTTGTACTAGCAATGAAAACTATATTACAACTGTGTCCTAAGCCAACAACAATTGCAAGATGTCATCAATTTAAGTCACATCCTGATTCCAGAGATGTGAAAATGAGGGGGAAAAAGTGCACTGTAGAATTGATAAAATATGGAGAATGGTGATATTAAATAACATAGGCAACACAGGGATGGCAAAGATTCAAATTAAATCATTTCATTGTCATTTAAGTGGAAACATAAATGTCCTACATTAACTCTAAGAAAATTATAAAGTATTGCGTGATAGTGGAGATTTTGAACATATGCTTCCTTAAACTATGTGCTGTAATATTTTAGTGAGATTACTTTGGTAAATTGATGAGTTAATAAAGTGTATGCCTATTTGACTGAAATGTATACTGAAGCTCCCTGTATTTCCTTTCTTAGATACTCTTCTAGGGAGTGTAATATGTACCTTCTTTGACAAATCACACTTGGGCCAGTCTGCAGGATGCGCAGAAGCACTCCTGGCTGCTCTTGTAAAGAACCGGATCTAAAGAAAAGGGCAAGCCTCAAAGGTACACTCACCAGGCTCCGCTTGACACCTAGAAGGTTTTCATTTTTAAAAAACCATTAAGCTCTGTTAGATTTGTCAGAGCCTGTACAAAAAGTACTTTTTAAAAAATGAAGGTTATTTAGGCTGGTTTCCATTACCTGCCATTTGAAGAACTTTAAGTGACAATCTAACCAGGGTTAGAGGAAACCAGACAGTGAAGAAGAAATTTAAACTGTTCTCTACTTTATATTACTTTTTAGTTAGCAAAGTTTTGCAATTAGTAGTCTCATCTTGGACTCATGTATTTCAACTACAGTTTTTCTGTTTGTTTTTCCTCATAACATTAATAGCAGTGAACGAGGAAGTAGTTATTTTTAATTTCAAGTTGACACCTTGAAAACATAGTAAAACAGACGGTTTTTCAGCAAAATTTAACTTACATGATAAGTGGGAGTGGATGTCATGTGCCCACTTTTGAGTGTTAGACAAAACTAAGTTCAAAGAAGAGCATCACGACCTCCTCAGTGTGTGAATTTGGCAAGTTACCTAACTTCATTGAGCTTTCATGTCTTTATTTGCAAAATGGATATACCAATATTTTATTTGTTTTGATTAAATAAGATAAATAATATAAAATTCCTTGTACATAGAAGACACTTCTGTAAGTAGTAGCTACCATATCAGCATCAAATAACGCAGCCATTAGAGGAACTCCTTGGTTTACACAGGGCATCTTTACCTTTGGGGTCTGAAGGGGCATCAGCAAGTCAGTGTAGATAAGATTTATGTGCTTTGTGGCTGGGCGTGGTGGCTTACGCCTGTAATCCCAGCACTTTGGGAGGCCAAGGTGGGCAGATCATGAGGTCAAGAGATCGAGACCATCCTGGCCAACATGGTGAAACCCCGCCTCTACTAAAAATACAAAAATTAGCTGGGCGTGGTGGTGCGCACCTGTAGTCCCAGCTACTCTGGAGGCTAAGGCAGGGGAATCACTCGAACCCGGAAGGCGGAGATTGCAGTGAGTTGAGATCATGGCCACTGCACTCCAACGTGGCGACAGAATGACCCTCCGTCTCAAAAAAAAAAAAAAAAAGATTTACGTGCTTTGTTATTTCATACATATTCATATGAACATATTTCATATGTTCAACCTAATATTATTGAACTTGTTCAATATGCCAGCTGGCTACCTGCTGTTTTGCTTTTTCCATTACTGCTTTAAAAATGTCATAAAAATCCATCATTGCGGGGATAAGAAGCCAGTTTGGATAATAATTTTTTTAGTGCTTTTCTTTCCAATGGTGTTTTATTTTTTGACTATCAAAATAAGTTGAATTGTTACTATAGCAAATTATAAAAATTATGGAGCAAATTTTTAAAAGCATAAGAAACAACAAGTGATAAACAAACTGTGAAGTACATTTCCATCTTTATTGACATCACTGGATCCTGCCTTGTGTATATTGGTGGTATGATGAAGAAATAGTGGGAAAGCAGTCCCTATGTCTGAAATATTGCCGTTTCCTGTGTGTTGAATACAACTCAGTTTAGAAAGATGGCTTAGATGCTGAGACTACGTGGAGGGACAGAGGTTCTAGAAAGAGGAGTTGAAGGTTGTCCCAAGATAATGTTTAATTATCTCATACATTGCATTGCACCTCTAATGTTTTTGGCTGAAAATGAGACATGAACACATTCAAAATGTGGTATGATTTATTATTCTTGGCAACTGTTGAGATTCTTAATCCCACCTACTAAAATTATACTGACAATTTTCAGAGTTACATGTCACTCACCGATAAAAACCAATTTGACTTTAGGTACAAACGTACTTGTCCTTCCAACAATAACTTTTTTTTTTTTTTTGAGATGAGTTGTGTGCATTTTGTGGGGACAAAGAAACAATGCAAGTAATTGAAAAGTGTGATTTATGTATGTAATTTAATTTTCATTTAATGGCCAAAATTCAAAATGAGAACAAATTCACTGTTGTAGTTTGATTTTAGGTTTTTCAAACAAGGTTGTACATCAAGTGTCTTAACTCTGGTGTATATAAGTTAAACAAAGACAAAATAAAGAGAGCTTTACATTGATTAGGTCTCCCCTTTATGGAATTCAATCATTAATAGTCACTTTTAATTTTATGTTTGCCAAAGCTAGAACAAAACCAAACACAACTGATATGTATTAGAGAAATATTTAATGGTAAGAAATGACCTTGTATTTTTAGAGAAAGATATAAACAGGGGTGTGTGTGTAGTGTGTATGTGTGTTGGGGGATAAGTAGGTACAAAAATTTTAATCTTTAAAAATGCATGTGTTTCAAGGAAAGGGTGGAGAAGCCGATGAGAAGCAAGTAGAAATGTGAATGCATTGGTAATGTTGGAGTTCAGAATACAATTAGATAGACATTTTTGAAGATAAATTTGCTTACTTTTTTGAATAACATGTTTACTTCCTGAAATGCAAGTTACCTTTTTTCTCCTTCAATAAAACTTGTTTATCTTGTTCTACAGCAGCCAAAGGCTCAGAGAGAAATAATTTCTCCAGAATGTTTTGTTCTGGAAAACAGGGTCATTTAAACACTTGATAACCTGCTGAAGCCTCAAACATTTGTAGCCTCTACATAGATGAAAGGATTTTCAACCTTTTGATATTTACTACCATTTCATCTTTAAAGAGAAGAACACTTGCCTAATTATATTTTTTTAAAGAAATATGGATGTTATTTAACCACTGGGTTGGAATAAATTTGGATATTTCCTTTGTGTTCTGTGAACCCCTACCCTGCTGCTGACTGAGTATAGACAAGTAGTCTAACATTTCTCAAAAGGTATTCAGCAGTACACTAGCCCTTTATACCATGTTCTTTAAAAAAGTATTGTGTGACTTAAATGAGTTTGGGATACATTGTGAAAAATGGTCTCTTTCTCATTTCATATTTTTAAATGCTCCAAGAAGCAGTGCTGTAATGAAACATATTTAGCTTTAACATGGCAACTCCAAAATGTCCTTGATCATTAACATAAAAAGAGAGACAGAGAGACAAGACATAGTCTGTCTTTACGTACATTCTACTTTTCTTCCTCATCATAATGTTTTTTTCCTCTGCCGACGGGGCAGAAGAGAAAAGGAAAATACCAATGTCTGTTTAACAGACTGTCTTGGCGAGTGACTATAATTTCTGCTCAGGTTATTCTCCTCATCTTGTCGTAAAAGAAGTGGTGGCTTTATTAAGGGATTCACTCCCAGCAGCTCCTAGCTTTGATGGCCCATCGGAAACTCAGGTATAAGTTTTTGCTGACTGGTAGCTGGCAATATCACATTGTTTTCCTCTGAAGCATGTGCTTCTCTGTGTTATGTTGTCACAGTCCCTTGCAAGGCTAAAACCCCAATGTCATCTACCCACTGAGGCCAACTCTTGAGTTTCACTCTTCCATGGGAACAGGTGACTTGGAGAAGGGGAAGTCCTGGACCATTTCACCTGATTCTGCTGAATGCCACCTCTCAAGATGCCTTTCAGAATGGTGGTTGGCCCCCCAAACCAGCTTTTCCTGAACTCAGAGCATGGACTTTTGGTATCTTTGTTTCTCTGCTGTGGCTCCCAGGCCAATTCTAGCACTGATCAACTAACAACTCCTTGCTTCATGAACAATGGAAATAATAACTCAACAGTTTGCCCAGCATTTTACAGAACTGTTTAACTGAGGAATCCCCATTTTCACCCTAAAAACCTTTCGGGAAATAGTGCATTTAGCCATATTAGGGATGATAGAATAAAATATACCAGTTATACACTTCACACCGTAAACTTCTTTTCCAAGAAGTCCAAGAAATGAAACTTCTCTTTTTCCCCATGTTCTGTCACACCGTGTTTGGAAATCCTAGCATCAGTCTCATTAATCCTCTCCAGGGTTGTGTTATGTCTTTGAGAGATGCTGTGGCAACAAGGTGATATGGTAATGGGGAGAGGGACATATAGGATACTGCTAGGATGTTAATTGATTTAGTCAGCAAGGCCTTTAAGGTCTAGGCAAACATTTCATCTTCTCTGCTACTCTTAGAACCTGGGATTCCCTTTGGGACACTGCTCAAGATCCTATTTGTCTTCAGCCATATTCTCAGAAAGTTATTCAAAGCAACACCATTTTCTCCTCCCATCCCTCTGATTCAAGGACACTTTGTCAAGTTTCCAGGCATTTTTCTCCCTCATGTTTCTGTCCTAGATATTTAATTTATTTTTTTTAATCTTACATCCCTTCTCTGAGACTATAAAGACTACCTTTTATTTGTCTTAATAGGGGGAATGGAAAGAAGGAAAAACTGGGACAGGAAATATACCATAATAGCAGAAAAAATATTATCTTGACACATTCTTAAAAAATTGTTTTTCTGTTAATAAATTTTACTTTTCATCTAGACATCCTCCACCCCATCTCAAGAGTGTGAGACATATGTTTCTGTCCTCAAACAGATTTTTGAGGACTGTAACTCTTTAATAGCAGTGGCTGGCTGTGTGGTGATCTTTCCCCACATGTGGAATAGAGGAGCCTCATTATAGAAGAGACATTTCACCTCCTTTGTCTGTGGGTCACTATGTGTTCCCTCAGGAGGGTCACAGTCCGGCTTCATAGGAAGCTCAGCTATAGGTTTAAGTGGAATGTTCCTTGTTTGGAATAAACCCTCAGCAGGCCTCACATAATTGGTGGGTAGTTGAGGCAAGGAATTGGAGGTGAGGAGCAATAGGCAGTTATCCAACCTGATTCCACCTGTAGCTTTGTCTTCTTCATAGAGTTCAGACACCTGGTGCCAGAAAACAGATGCGACTGAGCCTGGCTCTTGGGGGGCAGTGGGACTCCACTCTCTGCTCCTGGTCTTGTTTCTTGAGACTCCCACAGCCACCTGTATCAGCAGATCAAAAGTTGCAGCAACTGACACCTCCCTGACTACTATATCCTCATACATGAAAAGATTAGCCCTGCGGTCTTTGAAAGGAGAATGTTTACCCTTAAAAAAGAGTCCATCTGCTCCGTAATCAGGGCAAAAAGAAGAGTGATTACACTTTTCTAAATTATAATATATAATTTATATATAAATATATATATAAATGTACACATACACATATGTGTGTACATACAAATATATACATATACATACATATAGTTTCATAAAATAAGTTGGGAATATATGTGAGGATATTTATGATGGAAATTGGCTCACATAATTATGAAGGCCAAGAAGTCCCACAATATGCCATCTCCAAGCTGGAGAACAAGGAAAGCCAGTGGTGTAATTCAGTTTGAATCCAAAGGCCTGAAAACCATGAAAGCCGATGGTGCAACTTCCAGTCTGAGGCTAATGGACTGAGAACCATATATGTGAGGAGGAAATGCTGGTGTTAGTCCTGGCATCTGAGGACCAAGAACCAGGAGCTGCAATGTCCAATGGCCAAAGGAGATGAATGTCCCAGCTCAAAGACAGGAAAACAACAACAACAAAACTGCCCTTCCTTCAACTTTTGTCCTCAATGGATTGTATCATACTCACCCAAATTGGTGAGGACAGATCTTTTTACTTAGTGTATAGGTTTAAATGCTAATCTGTACCTACACTCACAGACACACTCAGAAATAGTTTTGCCAGCAATCTGAGCATCCCTTAACCCAGTCAAGTTGACATATAAAATCAATCATCACAACTAGTTTCATAAAATAAATTGGGAATAGTCCCATTTTTTCATATTTTCTGGAAGAATCTTGTGTAGAATTGGTGTTAATTCCTCTCTAATTCAAGAGTTTGGCAGAATTCTCCAGTGAAATCATATGGGCATGAAGATTTCTTTTTTGGTAGTTTCAAAATTATAAATTCCACATCATTAATAGTGTAAACTAAAAATAAAATCTTAAGCCACCAATGACTGAACGGACCCCCTTTTAGCCATGGGGACCTCAGAGAAACCTTAAAACCTGAGTTCCCAGTTATGATGGGAAGGGGGGTTAGACATGCCTCATTTTACCCCCACCCTTTTGGAATATAGATACAGCTGAGCAGAATTAATGTTAAAATAGAGATCATAAGACAAAACAGATTATTTGTGACAATAAGATACCAAATTACAAAGAGGACCTAAGGCCATGTTAGGCAAGGATTAAGTCAGGCCTGCAGGCCAGACCATCAGTTTTGCTAAATAAGTCATTTTACTGTGGCTGACTCTGAGATGGCATAGTATCTTAACTTACATACTCCTTTTGGATATCTCCAAGTTTCAGACAGAGCCTTACTCTTTAACTAACTGCAAATTAAAGAATCTCTGAATCCACCTATGATTTGTAAACCCCTGCTTCAAAATATCCCACCTGTTTGGGCCAAACTGATGTATACTTCCCATGTACTAATCTATGTCTTTGTCTGTAACTCCTGCATGTTTAAAATATAGAAAACCAAATGTAATCCAACTGTCTTAGGGCCACTTACTCAAGGCTTCTTGGGTTTGTGTTTTTCCCAGGCCGTGGTTACTCACATTGGCTCAGAATAAACCTCTTAAAATATTATACAGAGTTTGATTTTTCTGTTAACAATAGAGCTATGCAAATTATCTACTTCATATTATCTATCAAATAATCTGTTTGTGGTTTTCAAACAAGTAATCCACTTCACCAAGGTGTCAAATTGATGTGTGTAGAGTTGGTCACAGTAATTCCTTATTATCCTCCCAGTGTCTGGGGGAGCTGTAGTGAGATCCCCTGTTTCATTCCTGATATTGATAATTTGTATCTTTTCTTTTTTTATTTCTTCAGTCTTTTTAGAGGTTTGTAATTTTCACTGATATTTTCAAATAACCAGTTCTTTGTTTCAGTTCTTGTTTGACTTATCTTTCTCTTTAAATTTCATTTATTTCTGTTCTTATCTTTGCTATTGCCATCTTTTTTGATTACTTTGGGTTTCCAATGCTTTTCTTTTTCTTTTTTTCAATGCTTTTCTTTTTCAAAGCATTGGAATGTTCTAGATATAATGTTAGATAGATATAATGTTCTAGGTTCTTGAGGTGGGATGTCTAAAATTATTTCAACACAACTGTATGTTTAAGATTTGTCATAATAAAATGTTGGGATGAAAAAGACTCAACTCAGGCATTACGCCCTTTGAAGTATCTTTCCTGACCTTCACTGCCATTTCTACTCTAGTATAAGATTTTCTATTTTCTCCTCTCTTAAGCTCTTGTAATGCCTTGCACATATTTTGACTATTGTATTTTAGTTATCTAATTGCATTTGCCTTTTCCATTAAACTTTAAGCTTCTCAAAGGTATGAACTATGAAAATTACCTTTGGTACAGATGCTCCTTGACTTGTGATAGGGTTACATCCTGACAAACCTATGGTAAGTTGAAAATACCATAAGTTCTAAATGCATTTAATATACCTAACCTAGTGAACATGAGAGCTTAGCCCAGTCCACCTTAAATGTGCTTAAACACTTACATTAGCCTACAGTTGGGCAGAATTATCTATCTATCTCTCTATATATGTATATTCAAGGGTAATGTTTAGAAATATATTCCAAAATACAAAATGTTTCTTAACAGCCCTAAACTGGAAACAATCTAAGTGCTCATTAATGATAGAATGAATACATTATAGTAAAATGCAACAGCAATAATAAATCTCACAAACATAATGTTGATTGAAAGAAACCAAATGTGTAAAATAATATATAATGTGTGATTCAATTTATATGAATCTTAAAGTTGAGCAGAACTAACTGATGTTAGAAATCTGCATAGTGGTTATCTTTGGGAAAGAAGGAGTTTGTGATTGGTCGCAGCATAAAGGAACCTCTGGGGTTCCTAACCTGGCTGTATTTGATTTGTGATAATTCATCAGACAGAATACTATGATTTTATGTAAATACTATGTGTAATTTCTGTATGTACATTATATAATTGAAAAGCTGTTTTTTATTTTTTGTTGTTGTTGTTGATCCTGAATATTCTTTTTTTTATTATTATACTTTAAGTTCTAGGGTACATGTGCACAACCTGCAGGTTTGTTACATATGTATACATATGCCATGTTGGTGTGCTGCACCAATTAACTCATCATTTACATTAGGTATATCTCCTAATGCTATCCTTCCCTTCTCCCCCAGCCCCACAACAGGCCCCAGTGTGTGATGTTCCCCTTCCTGTGTCCAAGTGTTCTCATTGTTCAATTCCCACCTATGAGTGAGAACATGCGGTGTTTGGTTTTTTGTCCTTGCAATAGTTTGCTGAGAATGATGGTTAAAAGCAGTTTTTTAAAATTGATAAAGCCTTCAAGAGAACTTGGCATTCATTGTTTATGAGGAAGACTTCAAGACACTTCTACCAATAATTGATAGATAGACCAAATGGAAAAACATGTTGAGGATACAGAAGATTTGGACAATAAAATTAATAACTGTACTCAATAACTGGAGAAGACAAGAAATGCTTATAAAATTTAATCAGATATAATGTCTTAGCATTCTATCTATACCTTAAATCCTTTCCCTTCTCTGGGGTTCAGGCTGTTGGTTTATAAAGGCCAGATAATCACAGTTTGCTTTCTTTTTATCCTGTGACATATTCTCTAAATCAATGAACTCAAAGTAAATTGCTTGAACTGTGGAACAGAAAATGAGAACTCTGGATAGAAAACAGTTAGAAGCTAATATCTCAAAATATTTCTTAAACACTTATCTTATACCAAGCACTGTGTTAGCTTTTAGAGATACAGAGATACATGATACGGGATTCCCACCTTTGAGAAATTAACAGTCTAGTAGAGGAGACTGATATGTAAAATTATGATATCCATTGGTGTACTGGAACTGACATAAAGGCTCATGAGAACCAACTGTTAAGCATTTGGGATTTTTTTGCCAGCCAGTTGTTAAGCCATCGATAGCTTTAAATCAGTTATGGTGGATGTGTTTATACCATGGAAATTGACAAATGCTACAAATCTGGGCTTCCCATCCCCCTAGGGAGCTTGTTTACTAGCACACTACTGATTATATCATAAAACAACCTGATAAGTGTTTTGCAGTGCAAAATGAACCATGTGTTGTGGGAACACAGAGAATGTATCAATCAAGGAGGAGGAGACAGTTCTATTCCACTAGTAGAAACCTATCCCACTAGATAGGCTCAATTTGACTTGTCTGAAAATAAGTGAACAGAAGTTGGTCAGAATTATAAAAGTTGCTGTGATATTTCAATTAGAGGGGATTGGATATGAAAATTCTGGAGATACGAAAGAGTCATGTGTCAGGGACTGGGCTGCAGCATACGCTTGTTTAGGTTGTACAATACACAGAAGCATCATATCTAATGGGTTTTAATTCATATCTATTTCATTTTTCATCTTGCATATTTTCACTATAACTGTGTTTAATCCAGAGATGGGTGATTTATATATTTATGGCAATTTTCTGGAATTTATTATAGCAAATAAATGAAACAATCTTGTTTCTATAGAGTTGGTTTTGATTGTCCTGTTTTGACTTAAAAACATAATGCAAATTCAATACAGGTCTCATTGATCTATTGTAACCTGTGTTTCTAAAAGAGGAGCTTTTTCTCACTAGTAGAGGGGCATAGCTTTACATTACAAAAAATTACCTGATGGCTTATTCTGGATAATTATAATGCTTCATTTTACAGTTAATATTATGTAACATTACTCTACCAGAAGATTTGCTGAGTTCCCAGTTTAAATATACAAGCACTTTCACTAAGAAATGAAGCACATGTAATCTTATTCAATAACTAATATTTATTTAACAATAATAATCCTTTTGTTGTAACAAAATCCAATAGGAGTAACAACTCAATTTGTTGTTAAAAAGAAAAAAGAAAAAAAAAGAGGGGAATCTAGGGTGGATATATGACATAATTGCTGAGAGAACCATCCAATGACTTTATGTGAGTACATGAGGGTATGGAATTCATTGTGTGGGGCTTTGCAGTCTTCAGAAAATTTATACTTAATATATACCCATTTAAATACATTTTTATTAGCAACTTTATGAATGTCATCTGAACAGGTCCCAGTTGGTGACTTCCACTATTTGCATAACTTATTATTGCCAAATTATTAATCGGTAATGGTTTAGGGAGACTGAAATAAACTGGCAATATTTAATTTTATCTCCAGAAATGTAGTGATGTATAAACAAGACAAATTACTTAGAGCCATAGTTCTGAATGATGGCTGTGGGATACAATCCCCCATGACCTGCCCCCTTATACTTATGCCTGTAATAAATGAGAAAATTCCCACAAAGGTGCTGCATGGGTAGGCAGCACCTGGCCAGGGAGAATAGGATTGTAAGGTACCAGTGGTCAGGGAGTGAGAATGGGGGAGGGGGGCTGAAGAACTTCCATCTTATGTGCTAGTTGCTTGAAAGTTAAGATAGAATATTTTCTATTCAGTCACTCATTTATTTCTCATTTCCTAGTTGCCTACTATAGATGAACTAAATTCTGTAGAAAATATATGAAGCACATAGTAGGGAAACGAGTAACATAGAATTGAATTAATAAGTACACAAACACTTACGTAAAAACACTCTAACCCTTACAATCACAAGGGCTCTGGAAAATGCTCCTGTGGTTAGTACACATTAAATATCCAAACACAACAAGTAAGACAAAATGATGTGAATGTATTGTCTAGAGGGCCTATATGAAACAAGGATGTTAAAATTACATTAAAAATAACTTCTGTTTTTATGTACCTTTTTAATAAAATAATCTTTTTTAAAAATTGTTATTGACAGTTTTATTTATAGTAGAACCACTTTGTTCTTCATTTTCAAAGTGAGAAACCAACCATAGGCCCAAAGATATGTATGGAATATCTAAGGTCATATAGCTTGTGACAGCAGAAATACATCTTAATTTCTTGGTGGTTGTCATACTGGCGGTGATTCCTGCGGATGTGGGCATTTTCCTTTTCATAATATAGAGTGAATTTTTCTGGGGGCCATCTATTAAAGGTGAGTAGTCAGTGAGTGGAGGAAATCTTGCCACCTGGTTGGAGGCCTAGAATAGTTTGCTGAATGAAAAGGAGAATTCCCCCAAAATTACCTGGATACCATGCCTATGCTTTTGAAGACTGTTGAATATTGTGATGGTCAGTAAAATTTTGACTGGGCTAGAACAGGTAGTACCTTTGCAAGTGATAATAGGGATAAATACAAAGATTACTTAAATGCCTAAACAACTATATCTATGTGATTTTTGTGCTCCAAATTTACCTTAAAATCTGTACAATTGAATTAAAATCTGTTGTACTATTACTGATAACATTGCTGTGTGTTTACATTGTAGTTAAGTAGCCATTTATTCCACTTTTGGGGGGATATTTATTTTAATTCTTACACAGTTCTTGGAAGTAGTGTTTTGACTCATTGACACCTGGTTTCCCAAAGAATAAAATATCTGATTGGTTGTTTGGGATAGCTATAACTGCTAAGTTCTTTTAGTGAATTAAGGAATTTCCTCATGTGGTAACATTCCTGTCTTTTGGGATGTTACATACACTGCTTAAGGGCAAGAAGCATTTGGTTGTACTTTTGCATGGAAAAGCATCAAAGCATAAGAAGGACTGTGATGAATGAACAGTGTTACTGGTAGGTGGTTGAACTGAGATGAGCTTGGGACTCCAAGGAAGCCTGAGATACACTATCAATACTTACATCAATTCACACTTAAAGAGAGCCACACAAAAGCAATTTGATTTCAGATTGTTGTACCAAGAGTTGTACCAAGACTCTAGGGGCAAAAGTTTCCTGTGGGTCAGAAAAAGAAGAAAAAAAAATCACAGGAAGTCAAAAGATTCTGACTACTGATTCTTTGTATCTAGGCAGTCAGAATTCAAAGTCAGGATTTCACAGAAAAGCAGAGTCTAGTCTGTGCAATTAACCAAGGTGGCCTACATTGGCTGTGGGTGAGCGGTACAATTCGATGAAACTTTCCTTCTCCTCTCTCACAAAAAGGGCTCCCTCCCTTGTCCTTTGTCAGCTTTTAAGACACAACTTATCCCTCACAAAAAAAGAACATGTTCTATGATTTTTATTTATGCAAACTTCTAAAACAGGACAAAGCTAATATTTGGTGAAGAAAAAACAATGGCTGTCTCAGGGTAAGGACTGACGAAAGTGGTGTGAGGGATCTTGCTAGAGTGATGGTAACCTTCTGTATCTTGATAGGAATTTGGTTACACAGTTGTGCACATATTTGTCAAGGCTCAGCAAGTGTTACAGTTTGTGTATTATATTGCATACACATTTTATGTTTAAAAAGCTGTTAAGACACAAATATTGAACTCTGGTTAATAATATGCATGCTGAAACATTTAAGAAAAGTGTGATGAAATTTACTTTGAGGCTCATGAAAAATAACGTGATTTGATATATACATAGAGGAGGGATAGATATGAAAAAGCAAGTATGGTGAAATGTTAATGGTAGAACATTCAACATTGCTAAACTTTTACAACTTTACTATATGTCTGAATTTTTTGCAATAAAATATTTGGGGAGAAAACACTCAACTCTGGCATTAGTTCCCTCAATGTATCTTTCCTGACCTTCACCTCCATCTCTACTCTAGGATAATGTGGGTTATTTCCTTTCCTTGAGAGCCCTGTAGTGCCTAGCACATAATTTCACTGTATTTTAGTTATCTGATTGCATCTGTCTCCTCTATTAAACTGTGGACTTCTTGAGGATAGGGACTATGCAATTTGTATCCGAAGCACTTGTGTAGGCACATAGTAAGAGCTCAATAAATAAAGTATTTGAATAAGTGATTATAAACGTCACATTTTTTCCTGATCACAGGGGATAGAGGGCTGGCCAGTACAAGAACAAATAAAGACAGATATCATGAACCATAGAAATCACTGATAAAGTAGGAATATAAGAAATATAATATAGCATGCAGTAATTATGGCTTGCTCCACAGAAAGATGGAAGAAGGAAGAAAAATGTTGAGGGACCTGTTGAGAAAGCAGTAGTGGATAACAATTTGGGGATATGCTATTAGATGGAATAGGAAATCGCAAAACCCACGATTTTCTCTATGGACAATGGGAAAATGTAAAAACAGTTTACAGAGGTGAAGAACATGGCCTGGGAACAAGGCACAACTATGCTGAAGCCTAAAAGGCACTTCGCAGGACAGTGAGTGACATTTTTCCCCCTTCTACATTTGTCTGCAAGATTTTTCATTTACCTGCACTGATAAGTGGAATTAGAGGTTGTATGATTTGTTTAATGATCCAGAGAAAGACCCAGTGTAACAGTCTTGTTAGAGCTTCACTGAAGCATTAAGCAAGTGCCAATGTTAAGGTCTTTTTAGCTTCGTCTATGAGCACTGATTACTGAAACAAAGTTGAGACTGTGTGAGCAAAGCGAAATGAGGAATTGAATAATCAATCAACCAAACTCCAGGTAGCTGGTCATTCCACGCAATTTACACACACAACAACCGTACATATGATCCTTCCTCAAGAGCGTATTTTTATAATTAGCTCAATGTTCCCTGATATTCATTCTTTGAGTATCCAAATAGTGCCTACTGCTCTTCAACCTTATAGGTAGCTTTATTCATGTATCACTAGTGAAAACTACCAATCATTAGCTACAAATGAATTGCCTCATTTATACTCCCTGTTACAGTGGCACAGCTAATAATTTTCCTATCACTGATATTTATTTAGTAATCTACCTTATTCAAATATTCAGTAACCTAAAACCAACTAAACAATTTGGCTTATAATTCCAAAACGTTATCAAAATTGTGAGTTGCACATCCTAAGTGATGTTTGGTGTCCAAATATTGATACAAACAACATTGCACCTGTTGTTTCACGTTTATTTACATTTGGTTTTAAATATACTTTATCAATTATTTTGACCACAGTTTCAAATAATAATTATATTTTTGGATTAATGGGGAACTCTGCATTTTAGGGTTAACCTCTTGTTTCTTTCAATTTCCGGAAACTGTTTCTTTCAGTTTCTCAGAGACTGAGATCTCAATCTCTCCGTATGATAGTGTGTATGTTAACAGAGTCAGAAGGAATGGAGCTCACCTATTTCAAACTCCTAATCAATATAAAAATCCTCCTACAGCATTTTTGTCAACAGAACTATTTCTGCCAACTTTGTTTTTCTGAAGAAGTAGAAAGCTTTTTGAAGTATATGATTCAAGGTAATTACTTTGGGAGGCCGAGACGGGCGGATCACGAGGTGATCGAGACCATCCAGTGATAGAAATTCTTACCTGTAGCGAGGTGAAGAGCCTTGTATTCCTGAGGCAGGAAAGCTTTTTGAAAAATGCGAGCCTTGCAGCCCTGGATGAAAGCTGAGTGACAAAATGACTCCCAGAACTCTCTTTTGTTATGGCCGTGATCAACCAGAAAGCGAAACATCTATCTTACTTATCAGGCGCTAAACAAAGCAACAATTGAAGGCTTAAGAAAAGAGGAAGCTGAACTGTTGGATTAATTATACTTTCTGCACTTGCTCATGGGGCGGTGATGGGATGGGTGAAGATGTCTTCCCTGCTTACCTAAATAGATGTGGGCTAAGATTCTATTTTAGCTGTCTATAATGTACATACTTGGAAATAACTTCCTAACCTGTGACTCCCCTTTCCCCACTATTAACTGTTTCTCACAGAAACAATGAAGCCGTGGCAGAAATCATTTCTTTCTCTGTCAATGGTTGACTGGGTGGGTCTAATCAGGAGTTTGGAACCAGGGTGAGGAGAACCTGAGTCAATTTCTTTGAGAGACTGATTTTTTTTTCTTTTCTTTTTTTTTTTTTTTTTTGAGACAGGGTCTCACTTTGTTGCCCAAGCTGGAGTGCAGTGGTGCACTCAGCTCACTGCAGCCTCGACAGATGGGGCTCAAGTAGTCCCCTCACCTCTGCTTCCTGAGTAGCTGGGACCACAGGCATGGACCACCATGCCCAGCTAATTTTTGCATTTTTAGTAGAGATGAGGTTTCACCATGTTCCCCAGGATGGTCTTGAACTCCTGGGCTCAAATGATCCACACACCTCGACCTCCCGAAGTGCTGGGATTACAGGCGTGAGCCACCGTGCCTGGCTGACTATTCTTAAAATATGTAGGCTCAAAGGCTGTGGTGGGCATGCTCTTCCTTTAAATGGACCAGAGAGGTAGAGATAGCTATTACACAGAGAGAAATGAGAGTAAAGCAGATGTGTGGAAATTATTAGGTTGGTGCAAACGTAAGTGCAGTTCTTGCATTACTTTTAAGGGCAAGAACTGCACTTACATTTGCAGCAACGTAATAGAAAACCAGGTGAAAAGAAAAGGGGTCTGAGTGCGAAAAAATTCTGGACAGCATCCCGTGCTCTAGTTCCTGTACCTCTCAAGGCCCTACTGCACTTCTGACCTTTGATTCTTGAAACATTGCTTTATGCTTAAGCTAACTGGCTTTGTTTTTTTGTTACTGGCAACCCAGAGAGTCCACAGGAGATTAGTTCAACATGCAACCTAAGAATTTACTTAAATTTCTGAATCACATACCGAAGTAATAAAAAGATAAAATTTTGCTTTGGATTAACTTAAAATCTTATTGAGAAAACAAGGCTTATATTTATGACAAAACTCTGCAGACCAATGCAGCATATTCCATAATGAGTATTTTGTGACATAATTATGTGCAGTAGAAAATGGAAAAATCTATGTGGACTCTAGCAGTGAAGGAAGAGATTGGAGGAATAATCTTTTATGTTAAACTTTGAATGATGAGTAGCATTTGGTTAAAAAAAAAAAAGTGAAGTGTGTTCTAGATTAAGAGATAAAGTAGCCAAGAATGACAGTAGTATTTGTAAGACTGTAACTAAACACTAAATTTGAGATAAAAGATGAGATTGTATTGGGAGTGTGGAGTCAGATGACGGAGAGGCTTGAATTCCAAAATGAGGGATTATTTGCACTTTCTGTAATCAGGTAAAAGAGGAGTTGTAGACACTTGAGTAGTAGTGTAAAGTGACCAAATCTCTGTTTAAAAAGTTGCATCTAGTTGTGGTTTGCTGTATAGTTTAGAGGCAAGTGGACTAATTTGGAAGATAGTTTATTTCTTACAGTTATTTGAGTGAGGTGAAAAATAGGACATGCGGAAGGAAAAACATAGTAACTTGAATCAGTGCTTCTCAAAATTTACTGTATGCATGAGTCATCTTCTCAAATGCAAACTTTTATTCAGTAGTTCCACATTGAGACCTGAAAATCTGAATTTCTAACCATCTCCTAACTAATACCTATGCTGCTAGTCTGTGGATCATACTGTGAGGGACCAAGATTTGAAAATGATGAGCTAATCTGGTGTGATGAAGGATAATAAAAGAGTCAAGGATGACCCCAAGGTTTCTAGTGTGATACAGTTGACAGAAGAGAGAGAAAAAGGGAACTGGAAATATCTATTGAGTGACTACTGTTTGTTGTTTTCTTTTCTCCTGGGACTCCACCTTACAAATAAACTCATTCATTCACTTACTTAATACTTATTTCCTGAGCACTCACTAAGTGCCAGGCATTATTGTAAACCCTGTGGATTCAGTAATGAATAAAACAATTTAATAAGAAAACTCTGCTCTTGATTTAAGGGGGAGGATAAATAAAATAATTAAAATATGTAGTATTGCAATAAACCAAGTAAATAATCTTAAGTAACGTGGATATAACTTTGGCTGAGTCTCAGTCATACCAGTCACAGTGAGCAACTTCTGCATAACAGAGATATGACAAATTTACAAGACAGTCAAAACATATGTTGAAATTAAAACTATTTTTAAATCCTTTGAAAGGATTTTACTGAGTTCATAAAATATCTCTGAAAGCTCTAGATATTTTAGATATGTTTCATTTGAACATATTTTTAATGAAAGCATGTACAAGAACGTGTAATGGAATATTTTGCAGCTTTTACAGTCATTCATCTCAGAATAAACATCTGTCTTGCTATTCAGTTGATGTATGGTCTAAGAGCTTATTTCCTATTTATAAGAGGCCTGCCTATACATTCCTCTTTGTTTCTTACCATAGATTACATAGAGGCACTTCTTTCCAAATCCACTGTAGAAATGTATTTCTGTAGTAAATTGTAGGAAACACTATGGGATTAATTATTCAAAGAAAACAAAGAAACAGATTAAGAAATTTATCCTTGTATGTATGTATCTATCTACATTTGTACTCCCACCGTCTATGAATCTGTAAAAAAAGAATAAATAAAATGTAAACGGAAGCCTATTAAACAATAATTGCTATAAAACAATAGCTTCTCATCTTCCAAAATTTATATTTAAAAATTGCTAAATGTATCTTTGTTCACTAAGCACTTTAATTAACATCTATAACATGGTGATTATATTATTCAACATTCAAATGCTTAATTTGCAATCTGGAATTGCAGGCATTCCCTGATATATTTTCATTTGTTGCATTTATATTTTTAGTAGAAGACAAAAATAAGAAGATACTTATACCATAATATGATACTAGATCTGTAAACAAAAGTTTTACTCACTCTTTTTCACTGCACTTGAGATTTAAAACACGGTAACAGTGTTTTTATGTGTTGAGCTGTTGGGTATTTTCATATTATGAGAGGTTTGAAGTGCTGTACCTGCCATCTACTGGAAGTCTATGGGAGGTACATTTCCCTACTAGCAACTCAAGGCCTCCAGAGTCTAGAAAATGCTATCAGTGCTGTTGAGGAAATTGTATCACAGTCTGTGAGGTCCTTTATTGCTGCTAAAGAAAATTAAAGATAAAATTATCTCATTAATCACTGGTTAAAGTACAAAATGGACCCATTTAAATGTTGGTAGGCGAAATGTAAAGAGTGATTCACTTTTGAAATGTTATGGTTACTAGAAGGCCAGGAGCGGAAAGACTAACAAATGTCCTTCCCAGCATTCTTACTAAAGAAAGTGCTCTAGCCCTGGAAAAATATGTGCACAAATCATAACTATTGCAAGTAGCTCTTAGCATCTAGGGCAGCCAGGTTTCTGAGATCTTCTCTAGTAACTTCTGTTTAATATTTCCGGGCTCATCTGGATTGTGAGAATAAGGGTAAGTGTACATGTAGGAGAAGACAGGGTAAGCAGAGACTAGCTGAAATGTTGAAGTACTGCAAAGAATGAGACACCATAGTTAGTTCTTGAAATACATGCTTTGTGACTATATTTAATTCCTTCAACTATGCTCTGGGTTAGAATAATCAACTCCAGATGTTCATATAACCTAGACACTTACAATTCCAGTTTCCTAGACTTTTCCTATTCAAATAATGTCAGTACATTTTCTTGTCCTAAATAATTTAAATCTATCTAATAGCTCTTTTTTTCCCTGAGTTGAGGAAAACAAACAAACAAAAAAGAAAAACAAATACTAAGAGTTATTTAATTCAACTTTTATGAACGACTTGAAAAATTATGATTAGATAAACTTAAAAACATAAAACCTTTTAGCTTTTAATCATTCTGTACTTTCTGGTAGCTAGAATAAATTCTTAGAAGTAAGTTCTGGAATGACATGATCATACACATTTACAGTGTGAGGGTTTCATATAGATAAAGATTAATAGTGGCACTAAGAGGTAGAATAATTTAACTCAAGGTCATGCAGTTTAGTGGCAGAGCTTAAACTATAATCCAGGTTGTTTTACTCTAGTCACTTGCTATATCTACTACCTTGTAGAAAATTGAAAGATTAGTAAACTGATGATTGTCTTGAATGTAATTATAAAATATACATCGGACTTCAGATTAAAATAGGAATGCCCTTGAGTGATTGTCATGTGAGAGAAGGGAAAGTAGCTGAGGAAGTATGAAAACATTTGCCAGAGGTGTCCTTGGCATTCTTTGAAATTCAGACAAGGAGATCACTCTCCATGTCAGAGTCTCAGACTTAAATTAGGCCTCCCTTTACTTAAGCATACTGAAGAGAACACATAAAGGCCAAAGTGTCTGGGATTAGAGAGAAGTTAGTAAGACAAGTGGCAGCCAGATATTTCTAAGGCTAAGTGATGACACAGTAGAAAGTCTATGTCTAGCAATATGACAGACTAAGACCCTGAAAATCCTACTGCAAACACCTGTAAGTATGGGATAAAAATATAATCAGCATTATTTAAAACGCATAGCTAAACTCACAAAGAAGTATGTAAAATCCCCTGGGGCTAAAAGCAAGGAGAAAATGGAAAGACAGATTAGTAAATGGATGCTGACACTTTGTCAGCTTGAGTTGGGAGTTGGGAGGAGTATTAGTCAGTCTTGCTATTCAAGGGAGTTGAATGAACATGATGGCCCAAAAGACAAGACTTTGGAACTGCTTGAGTTGGGGAGTTGGAATGGCAAACTCTCACTTCACAGACACATTCATAAAGCCAGGACACATAAAGGGCTCTGCCCTATGGGAAAGGGTAGATAGGGAGAAATCTGTCTACTAGCAAAGTGAAATGAGAACCTCGTTGAGTTGACTTGGGATCTAGACAGGAAAGAAAAGGTTACATCAAAACTTTGCAATCACAAAAAGAGCAAATTAGACCCTAGGAGCTTCAGATAATTAAAAATCAAAACACACCACAAAATGTTCAGACTTGATTACAATGAATAGAGGAAAAAATAAAAAGTCTAAGAAATTAATACTATCAAAATACACAGAATACTTTGCAGCAATTTAGAAAAACTAGACCTATATATGCTGATATGTAAAAATCTTCAAAATTTACTATTTTAAAAAGCTAAAGTATAAAAGCATCCTAGAAGGTAATTCCATTGTTGTTGGCAGTTGTTTTTTTGAGACACAGTCTGGCTCTGTTGTCCAGGCTAGAGTGCAGTGGCATGATCTGGGCTCACAGCAACCTCTGCCCCCTGGGTTCAAGCGATTCTCCCACCTCAGCCTCCTGAGTAGCTGGGATTATAGGTGCAAGCTTAATTGTTGTATTTTTAGCAGAGACGGGGTTTCACCACATTGCCCAGGCTGGCCTTGAACTCCTGACCTCAAGTGATCAGCTCGCCTTGGCCTCCCAAAGGGCTGGGATTACAGGCATGAGCCACTGCGCCTGGCCCCAGGGTTGTTGTTTAAAAGAATTTAAAAGGCACTTGTGTGTTTGCTTTAAGGATGTTCATTTTCTTTATATCTGGTCCTAATTAGCTATGTTATTCCCTCTAATTTATATTGAACATAATAAAACATGACTGCTAGTGAAAAAAGTTGGACCAGGCAAATTAAAAAAAAAAAAAAAGGAACAAAACATACTTGTAGAAATAAAAAATCTGGTCACTGAAATTTAAAAATGACGTGGATGAAGAAAGGATTAGTGAACAGAAAGTTAAATTTGAAAATTGAAGAAAGTTCACAGAAATATACAGAGGTCAAGAAATGAAAAAATATGAAAGATTAAGAGACATAGAGGTAAAATGAGAAAGTCCTACATAAATTATAAAGAAGTTTCAGAGGAAAACGAGAATGAGGGAGAGTCTATTTATTAAAATGGTTATTTTCCAGAAGTGATAAAATACTCCTGTCCTCAGATTCAAGAAGTCCCATAATTTCCAAGTTGCCTCTAGAGCATCAAAGTCAAATAAATACTTTTTAAAGCAAGACAAGAGACAGACTACCATCGACAATTAAAATCATGCCTGATTTCTCAGTAGCAATAATTTAAAAAGGGAAAACAGTGAGTTCTCCTCTTTAGAAAGCTGAGAAAAAATTAAATTCTCATAAAATGAATATTTTATGCTGATTTAATATCATTTAGGAATGGAATTTTAAAAAGACATTCTCACAAATATAAATGGGTTGCATTTACTATCAATAGATCCACACTGCAGGAATTTTTAATTAATACTCTTTATCAAGAAGGACATTGATTCAGTAAAGAAAAACTGAGATGAAAGTGAGCAAATAAAGTGATAAATAGTAGATAAAGCATTGACTACATGAATCAACAATGGTAATGATAATTAATTTGGGAAGGGGAAAACATGTAGAGACTTAAATACTCGATGAAAATAACATGCAAATTGGAGTGATAATGATTGGTATTAATAGTTCTAAGGCATTTTATTTGAGGAGAGTCTGGTAAAGTATTTTATTTAGACATTATTATGTCAAGCAGGCATGTTTAAAAAATTAAAATAGTTCCTTAAAGAATAGAAAAAGAATATACAATATCCATGCAAGTAGAGGGGATTGGGGATAAGAAAACCTCAATCAATAAAAATGGGAATAGAAGAGGAAAAAGAGAATGAAGCATATAAAAACATGTTAAGTAGAGAATAGAACAAAAGAAAGAAAGAAATACTAGTGCCCAGACCACTAAAAACTCAGGTTTCTAAGAATGAAAGTTTGGGTCACCCAAGCAGATTAAAAAAAACTCCAACCAACTGAAATGCTAAGGTTAGGACAAAGAGAACATAGAACTGGTAGTAGAAGACGGAAGTTGTAAATTTCATCTATGGTCTAATGGCCAATTACAGAAAAAAGCACTGTGCATCTAAACATATGTTACTCCTTGCTTGTTTTAATAAACTATGTATTAATAAAAAAATTCCTTATCCTTTTATCTATTATTTTATATGAGCAATGTTGGGGGCGTTAACTTTAAATTTGTGTTGTAGCAGTGGTAGTATGCCCAGGAGTGCAACAGCAGTTTTAGATTTGTGGGTTTGATCCCAGGAACATTAACACCTTCCTTATCTTTCTGCATCATCTCTTCATTTTTGTTCCTGCAGAAAACTCTCATTATTTCTCCTCCTGCTATTTCAAGAGTTTTGTACTAAATTTCCTGAAGTAAATGACTTGTGTGTGAAATACTTGGCATGGTTTCTGTTTTCCTGGCCAGACCATAACTTAATATCCTACAGTATGTAGGAATTTAAGAGAAAAAGAAAAACAAAGCATGCATACCTTTACTTCATACTATATCATCCCCACAAAAATTCAATTGTTGTGGATCAAAGAACTAAATGCTAAAGCAAAACTTTTAACCTCGTAGAAAGAAAATGTTGGACAATATTTTCTGAACTTGAGGTAGCAGAGGAGTTCTTAAACAAACAAAATACATTTCAAAAGGAAAGTGTTGATGAATGTTACTACATTAAGTTCAAAATTGTATTCATTAAAAGACTACACGGTATGCAAATAGAAAAGATAAACTGTAGACTGGCAGAAGAAAATGCAAATTAAAACCACAATAACATATTTTACCTCAGCCAAATGGCAAAAGTTAAAATCCGATAGTGCCAAGTGTTGGCATGAATATGAACCAATGGCAATTGACATATACTGCTTCTAAGAGTGACAAATATGAAAGTATAAGGTATAAAACCTTTAGTGAGAAATTTGGCAATATCTAATAAATTTGATAATGCACATATCTTTTAAGGATCCTACTAAGCAGGGATTTCTAATCGCTGAGTGTCAGCACACTGGGCACTGTGGTAGGTTCTACAGGTGTGTGGCAATGTTGATTCCCCCAGCCCTTGGGGAGCAGGGGCAGGAAGGGCCTCCTAGGCTAGCTATCTATGGGCAACGTTGTTCATTTATCCCAGTGTGCCATACAGATATTATAATTTTCTAAGTGTACTATAACTTGAAAGAAGCTGGAAAATACTTTTCTAAGATACCAATTTCTTGTTTGTTTTAATTGTTTCAAATATCTTTTTTTTTTTTTGTCATTTCTCTGTTAACACCTGTTTTGTAGGTACTCTGAGAATATCTCCAATTTTTTTCTACTTCACTTTCACAGTCCCTCTGTGAGACTTGTGGAGAATGGCTGTTGCCTCTCCATGAATGTGAAGCTAAACCCAGAGCCCTGGATGAGATAGTAAATGGTTGATAAGCTGGCCTTTCCAAAGTATTTAAAAAGCATTATATTTCTTAGTCTCTTTTCCTTCTTACCTAGTTTCAATGAAAACTCTGACAAATGATCCTTAGATCAAGGAATAAAAGGTGTGGGTAACTTTAAAAGTGTACTTGCCTCCTGCCTCCACAAAATAACTGGGAATCTCTGCGACCAGATAGCTCCAAATAAATCAGAGGAAATAATTTTTAAAAGAAAATTGGCTAATATGATCTACTGTACAATTGACAATTAAAGAAATCTGATGTCCTCTAATCTTGTAGTATTCAAGCTAGTGGCAATTTTCAGTACCTTCTTCCTCTCAAAACAAAACCCAAAACAAAAAGTACTGTTCATAGTGCCTAAATATTATTAAAGATTCTCCATTTAACTCGTAACCAGAGGTTTTCAAGGAGTTCATACATTAGCCAAATAGAAAAATAAAGCTCCATTCCTATCTCCTTCCAGAAAATAAAATTCCAGGTGTATTACTACAGAATGTGAAAAAAACAAAACATAAATTTGTGAAAATAAAACATGAAGAGAATTTTTGTGATCTTTGAATAAGTAAGACATTTTTAACTCAGATATAAAACACAGAAACCATTAAGGAATATAAATAACATACAGTTTAAAAAGAAAAGATTGAAAGATAAACAGAAAACTAGGGATAATTTTGTAACATGTGTAATAATACAATGGGTTAATAATCTTATAAAACAAAAAATAACTTTTATCAATTACTAAAAGATAAACATTCCTATGGAAAGAGGTTATAAGCAAATTACTAAAAATACATATATTTAATAAATATATGAAAAAATATTTAATGTCACTAATAATAAAAAAAGATACCTGCATTAGTAATGTTTCATTAAGTTGACAGTAACTTTGAGAAAAATTCCAGTTTGAGGGCTGAAACTTCTGACACCTGCCATGTAAAGTTATGTACTTTTTTTTAAGACAGAGGTTACTAATAAATTGTACCCTTTGATCTTAAACCCACGTATCAGTGTCACAAGAGGAAAGACATGGCACACTCAAATAAGGACACTGTAGGTGAGTTTAATAAAGAAGCTGGTTATCAAAGATATCTGCAGTTTCACGTTTATTGCAACACTATTTAAAATAGCAAAGATTTGGAAGTGTCCATCAACAGATGAATGGATAAAGAAACTATGGTAAATATACATAATAGAGTACTATTCAGTCATAGAAAAGAACGAAATCCTGTCATATGCAACAACATGGATCGAACCAGAGGACATTACGTTAAGTGAAATAAGCCAGACACAGAAAGGCAAACTGCATGTTTTCACTTCTCTGGGGGAGCTAAAAATTAAAATAATTGAACTCATTGAGATAGAGAGTTTAAGAATGGTTAACAGGCTAGGAAGGGTGGTGAGGGGTTTGTGGGGAAGTGAGGGTGATTAATTGGTACAAAAAAAATAGAAAGAATGTTTAAGAACTAATATTTGATAGCATGATAAAATGATAATAGTCAATAACAATTTAATTATACATTAAAATATCTTAAAGAGTATTATTGGATTGTTTGTAACACAAAGGATAAATGCTTGAGGTGAAGGATACCCATTTACCCTGATGTGAGTAACACATTGCATGCTTATATGGAAATATCTCAATTACCCCATAAATATATATATGCCTATTATATACCCACAAAAATTAAAAATAAAAAAAAGCTGGTTACCAATGTATGAGCAGAGTTTAGGTAACCAGTAAAAGATGGTGCACACTTCCAGAGCTAAGGACAATGTGGAGCCAATACCACCCTCAGCCTGAAGACAAAAGGACCAGAGTAGTTACTAGAATCTCCAGACAGTTAGAGGAGAAGGTCACCTGATAGAACCTGTGGCTTTTAGCAGAGGAGAGCAGTCACTGTGAATGGAAACCAGCAGGGAGGTAGCTGGAGAAATAAATACCCTGTTCTCACACTACTACCACTCTCAAGGCTCCTGTGATTGCATTCCCATTGCATTAATGCACCTAGAAGCTAGAGCGTGGCCCATACAGATCATAGCCCTAGGTCACAGAGAAGGGAGGGAACGTGGGGAGTGAATCTGAAGGAGTAGATGGGAAATATCCACTGTGAACTTGGCAAACCAAAGTCTGAGATTTTCCCAGAAAAACATGAAGAACATTTGCAAATCTTTGTTTAGGACTTACTCATTTTGGTATGTATTCTTTAACTATTTTGGAAGAAATAGGAGCCATTTTTCCTAAACAAAGCAAAAGAAAATCCAATGGGATTTCTCCATGGAAAAAGGCTTAGTGGGATTTAACCATCAAAAGATATTGTAAACCAAACTAAACAAAACAAAAACCTTAATTCATCTACTTTAGAGGGTTTCCTATATGCTGGAGGAGTACACAGTATATTCTCCTAGTCACAAAGTGAGCAATAGCTCCTGAGACCAGCACAAGTTCTTTGGTTGAATTTCACCACCTTCAGGTGTAGAGCTGAAAACAAAAAGAGAAAGACCTAAATGTTACTTGGAAATTACATTTGATTGAGAATTGCGTGCATTGAATTGCACATAGTTGTATGTCTTGGAATGTTTTTTCTCATTGAGATTAAAAGAATAAAAGCACAGACTAGCCCAGATTTGATAAACAATCAGGCACAGGACTTAATTGAGAATGGGAGAAATTTTAAAAAGGCCGAATTCATATCCTAGATGAGTCTGGACCTGGTTGTCAGCTCTGTCTGCACTTCGGCAAGAAGAAATGTGGGTCTCTTTAAATGTGACCAAAGAAGCATGATTTACCTTAAATTGGTGATTGAGTCTAAGCTTGTCATTTTCTCTCCTTAAGGCATTAACGGCACTTAACAACAGCTACCAAATACCACAAATTATATAGTTATTATTTACCCTGAAACTCATAAGCAACAGGAACATGACACAACCTAAGTCCATCTGTATCTCATCCAAGATCACTAGAGATGAAACTCTGAGCGTTTGTATTACTACAGCACGTCAGGAATGATCAATACACGACTAACCACCAGCAATCAAGTCTCTGTTGCTATCTGGATAGTGAATGATTTAACTCCAGAGTCCCATTTGTAAAGATGACTTTCTAGAATCATCCCTGGCACCAACTGTCTTAGATTGGGTTTCCTAAAAGCAGAGTCAGAGACAGGGATTTATGTGCAAATGATTTAATGAGGAAGTTCTCTCAGGATAGTCCTTACATTAGTAAGGAAAGCAGAATAGGGCAGGGGATGAAGCATCTCCTGCAAACATGTAGCAGAAGTCTAGCCTCAGCCTGATCCCACTTTGGGATTTCAAACATTTTGGGTGAAAGGGCTCTTGAGTTCCTGTTGATCAGGTACATTTCTCAGGAAAATAGGGCAACTGTATGTGAGCTGTTAGCAGCCAATACTGATAACAACTGAGGGCTGGATGCTCTGGACTTCTAAAAGAGAGCTGGGCAGGGCACCAACAGCTCTACTATAGGAGGAATGAGAAACTCTTTTCTGAAGAATTAGAAAAGAGTTTGTCATGAAGATGACAATTGTCTTGTAAGGAAGAGAAAAGAATAATTAGGCTGAGAACACAGTAGCCAAGGTAGTCAGTCAACAAGTTCACTGAGTTCAAATTTGGAGAGGATTTGGATTCAGAATCAAATACTCATCTACTAGGTGTTAATTTTTATTTAGTTTCTTTTCAGTTTTTCTTTCTGGATTATTTGAGTTAATAGCCTGCCAATTTCTCCTGACGGTAATATCAGTGAATACAGCTACTTAATGAGGTATACTGGGGTTAGTTTACAACATTTATACCAATTAAAGTATTTAAATATCTCACTGGAGTAATAATAGATATCTTATAGAAAGACTGTATTTTTGGTAGGTTAAAAACCAACCATAAAAAACGCTGTGTAAGACACATGCACACGTATGTTTATTGCAGCACTGTTCACATTAGCAAAGACTTGGAACCAATCGAAATGCCCATCAATGATAGACTGGATGAAGAAAATGTGGCACATATACACCATGGAATACTATGCAGCCATAGAAAAGGATGAGTTCATGTCCTTTGCAAGGGCATGGATAAAGCTGGAAACCATCATTCTCAGCAAACTAACAGGAACAGAAAACCAAACACAGCATATTCTCATTCATAAGTGGAAGCTGAACAGTGAGAATACATGGACACAGGGAGGGGAACATCACGCACTGGGGCCTGTCAGGGGATCGGGGGAATAGGGAAGGGATAGCATGTAGATGATGGGTTGATGGGTGCAGCAAATCACCATGGTATGTGTATACCTATGTAACAAATCTGCATGTTCTGCACATGTATCCCAGAACTTTAAGTATAACAATAATGAAAAAACCTGTGTAAGCAAGGTAATTTTGCTATGGGCTCCAAATTTCTGAAAGAATGTGGCATGTAAAGGTTTAAGTTTAAAATAATATAGGTAAAAAAAGTGTCAAAGTGAGTTAGAGAAAGAGAAATTTGGATAATTTTAAATCAACTCAACTTATTATTTGTAGGGTATAAGGTATGAGAAAAATACAAAATGACACGTGGCATAGTGTTCCATTTTGATATATCTATATTGAAGACTCATAATTTGAGTAAAAATGTTTTCTTTTCATATTGATATTCAGATAATCAGCATCACTCAGTGAGTCACAACCTACTAAAAATGTTCAGTCACAACCTACTAAAAAATGTTCAGAGAAGGAAGGACTCAAGGCTAAGTATGTGAGAGTGAGTTTGGGTGAGTGTGCATATTTATATGTGTGTGTGTGTGTAGGGGGTGAGACTTTTTGTATCTCAGTGAATTCATTTCAAAACCAAATATAAATTATTTAAATTGTAAATTGTAAATGACTGTGTATCTCTGGTATAGTGTGTAGGTAATCAAGAATTGACACCACAATAAGGCCAGCATTTGAAATTACAAGAGGAGCAAAGATTTTCTTTAGAATCTACCAACCAGGATCTAGTGTTGTGCAGCCAGGAGTCAGGGTTATTAAGTGAAATCAAAAGCGCATCAGGCCTAGGAGCATCTTAACAAGCATTAGTGTTTCATTTAAAGGGAGTGTCTTGTTTCTGAAATATTCATAGCTGGAATCCACCACCACTGCTGAGATTTACATCTCCCTCTCCCCATTATGCTTACTGAATCTCTTTACTTGCTATTGTAGGAAAAATATTCAAAGATTTATAGGCAGCAAAGAGAAGGCAGCAAATTATGACATCCATTATTGGCATCTGCTCTTGTCTGTATCCCCAGGAAATGCAAATACAAATGACTTCCAATTTTCTACTACAACTGAGTTGCAAAGGGAACTGTTATATGCAGATGAGGCAACTTCTATTTGGACAGAGATAAAATGGAAGAAATTTCAGTCTACTACACTTGGCATACCATTTGCATAACTCTGAAAAAGCTGTCACAAAGGGATAATAAAAAATCATAAGACTCTTAAAGCACCACATACAATCCCTGTAGCTAGACTGCTTATTACAGAAAAGACACAGCTTTAGGTTGTATGGGCTGGTGGAAGATCCAAAAACAAAAGGGTGACTAAATATAGATGCTTCTATATTCACTGGTAAAAGTGATCCCTCTTCTCATGTTTGGCAAAAGGATTACACTAGGTTTGAAAATAACTTATAAGCTAGTATGCAGTAAAGACAGGCCCCACATCACCAATTTTTTAAAAATTCTTTTGGCATAAATTATTGCTTCTTTTGGAGGCATGACTAAGGCAATGTTTCCCATTATGTTGTAGGCTCTTTGGGGGCAAGAATCTTTGTATCCCCTGATGTCCTGTACCTTCAGTGTCGAAAATAGAATTTTGAACACAACAGATCTCAAAATAGAATGTTTAATGATGAGAATTGAAGGAATCACAGTGGTAAAGTATTGCAACTTAGGTGATGTGGATTCTAATCTAGTGCGTCTTTCTCAATTTCTTTATTTCTTTGGGTCTTGGCTCCCACATCTGATAAAACTAGGTAATAATACCTGTCTTATTTTATTTGGGAATATTTAAATGAATTATCATGGCTAGTGTCCACTATAACATCTGCCAGAGTTTTGTCACTCAAGACATGGGTCTTTTTTTCCCTACATCCCTACAACTCTCCCACATGTCTCAACTTGGAAAGCATAAAGGTCAGCAGTTGCTGACAATTTTAGGCCTTAGGCACATGCTCATGTCACCTGGCTCATGTCACCTGGCTCTTCACCCTCTGCCTGCACTGATCTTTAAGCCTCTACCAGCCTCAAAACTACTTCTCAATGTTTATTAAAACTTTAGCCTTTGACTTGCAATTTTCCTCTTGCCCAAGTCATGACACTATGATAACTTAAGTGTCCAGGTGAACTACATATGCAGCTGTTTTAATGATCGCCTATTCCCCTTGTTGGTGAGGTTGGGGGAGGATTCTCACTCTAGGAAATGAGGCTAGATAAACACATGACATCCCAAACTAAACAGGTGAGATGGACAGCAGTTTCCGTACTCATAGCTCAGGGGAGGAGGACACCCAGCACCCTGCCAGGCCACACGACATTACGTTTAGCAACAGAGTGAACCACTGAGGGCATTAGGAGGTAGACTTTGTGGTATCAAGAATATGAAGTGTCCTTTGGTTACCACAGGAGGATGCGATTGGCTGTTTGAATAACTGTGGGCTGGCAGGGAACTAAAGCCCACTACTCAATGATAAATAAGAACTGTGCCTATTTCCCTTGAGGAGGGGGTTTTGGGTGGGGGATCTTTTCTATGAGAGCAGAGTGGGCAGGAGAGCCTGTGGTGAGGTCATTTGAGGCCCTCCTGATTTTGCCATGTCAAGGTCGCACATCATAGTGACCTTCAGTTTAGGCCTCATTCCACACCAACCATTTGTCTCACACTTCAATTCCTTTACCTCCTGAACTTTAAGGGTTTTCACTTCTGTTCTTCCTTCGTAAGGTTCACACTTCCAGTCTAATGCTCAGAATCATAATCTCCAATTTCATTCTTACCATCTTTCTCATCTTATCTTATTCCTTTACCCCTTGAAAAAACCCAACTCTGAATCTATTGTACTTATTCCCATGCTGAGAACTGCTAGAGAAAACTGCACAGCCGATGATATTAGGGTTCTTTTATTTGTATAGTCTTTAACTGCAAGGGGATTATTAATATGGCATAGAATCTCACAACCAGTTCTCTAATTTGCAGAGCAATGACTCCGAATGTCACTGCTGTTCACAAGGTCCTACTCAAGCTTTCCCCATTCTTACCAGAACATCTAAAATGAGAATTTTATCTACATTGCCATTCTACCTTGATCCTTAGAAGAAGGGACATCTCTCTCACTTTCCATGACCAAATGTACACTTGTGCTATGAATCCATTCCTACCTCATCTCCTTGACGACCTCATTCAATTAATTTTCTCTTCTCTTCTTTATCCTCATCTCCCCCTCGGTTGCGCTTTTTCCTTATCATAGAAATATGCCCAAGTTTCTGAATCACCTTAGCTCAGGAGTTCGAGAACAACATGGGGAAACCCCATCTCTACAAAAAAATACAAAAATTAGCCAGGCACAGTGGCGCACACCTGTAGTCCCAGCTACTCAGAAGACTGAGGCAGGAGAATCACTGGAGCCCAGGAGGCAGAGGTTATAATGAGCCGAGAGCTTGCCATTGCAATTGCACTCCGGCCTGGGTGACAGAGCAAGATCCTGTCTCAAAAAAAAAAAAACTCCAAAAAAAAAAAAAAAAAAGAAATACGTACAACTCTCTTCTATCTTAAAAAGTCTACCTTTGATCCTTTAACTACCACTATATCTCTTTTCTTCCCTCATAACCAAGTTGCTTTAAATAATACATTAGAATGTAAAGACCCTTCATCCCCATTCACATCCCAGTGTGATGCAGCAACATACCTGCCAACACACACCAATAAATGGGCTTTTATCAAACCTACTGAGGTTTTTTTTTTTTCAGTCTTATCCTCCTTGAGCCTCTAGAAGCTGCAGTATTCTCAACCCCTCCTCCAACTTCTGTAATACCTCTTTTCTAATTCTCTGGCAACTTATTTTCAGTCACCTCCTCCTCCATTTCTCACACTCTGCCCACCCTTAATGTTGGAGTTCCTCAAAGTTCAATCCTCAACTACGTTCCTTATTATTTTTTAAAATCCATACCTATTATTGCCAACTCTCAAAACAATGTCTCTTACCAAGAACCTTTCCCTGAGCTCCAGATCTCTAATTCCGTCTCTCTACTAATTGTTGCCACTTTCGTCTTTTGCGTGCACCCCAAACTCAGAACACACTAAACTCATCACTTTTCCCATATATGCACTTTTTACTTCACTCCTCAAATGTGCCCATAACTCATTTTATATCCTCTATGTGGGTTGTAACTTTCAGGCCTCCTCTTACAGGCTTTGTCCTCTGCATTTTTACATCGCTTCATTTTTCTACCACAGCCTAGTGTCTTATAGTAGTTTTTTTAAACCTTCCTTCAGTAAAGGATCTTTAGTAATCCAAAGGGTTTGGGATCTATGCCAGAGTCAATAGTTCCCAAACCTAATTTAACACAGATGACCTGAAGAAGACTATTTACAAATATAGATTTGTTATCTGTACCCCTATCTCCTACTCTTCCCTACCTACACACATATACATGCACATGCACACACACACACACACACACACACACCGAATTAGGAGGGAAGCAGAATAATCAGAATTTTTAAAGTTGCCCATATGATTATCAAGTAAACCATCCTCAGATAAACATTGGGTACTGGGGAAGCATTATAGTTGTGTTGTTGCATAGTATGTTTTGGAAAGAAAGCTCTGGCAGCACTGTGCAGAATGTACTGGAAGTTGGTTAAATGTTGTCAGCATGTTTTCTTGCATATAACATTTTAAAAGGCAATAGTTACAGCTACCACTGCATGCACAGTGGTTTCTGTCACAGTAACTCTATTTGTATTCTTATCTATCATTATCACTCATTCATCTATCTATCAATGACTGACAGCTGTGCTGACTCTGTCTACAGTGACCGAGAAACTCAGGAATATTAATTGATTTTCATAAGATCACACAGTAACTCATAACAACAGCAAAGACCAGATTTTTTGATTTTCTGCTCCTTGTCTTGCATAGTTCTCCCTGAGCCAGTTTACTATCTAGAGATAGGTTATCATCATATCTTGTTTAAATAAATCTTTCCAGTGGCTTGTGGAATTAGCCAAGACCTCATTTCCTCATTATGAAAGTGTTCAGGCAATCAGATCTACTCTCCAGCCCATGCCTTCCAAATCTGAAGAAGATTCAAATCTGAGAAATGAATACATTTTATCTAAGCAGAGCCTGTCAGAACATTTTTAATAAAGACCTGGCCCAATTTCAGAGCTTTCTTTTCATTAGGGCAGGTCTGAAAGCAAAGGCCTTGAAAGTGGTTAGAAAAACATAGTGTAATCACTATGGTACCATTATCCTGTCCCTCAGTAATCATTAGGCATCAGCTTGCCAAAGTGAAGGGCGGCAAATTACTCATTTATTGTTACCTGAGCTGTGCAGAAGATTGAAATCTGGACTACTAATGATTTTTTTCCCACCTTGTTTAGGAGACTCTGTAGAAAAGTTCACATATAGTACACATGCTGACTTGCTGGCAAAAGTGCTTTTAGACAAATATGAAAGGGAAGCAAAGCATCACCTTCCTTCAAAAGTAAAGCTGAAAAGCTCCTATCATTTCATGAAAGCAGTTCTAAGGGGGAAATACTAAGAGTCGTCAAGATCTATAACTGAAGAGGAAACTAGTTAGTTGACTGTGAGTAGATTTTTATCTGCTCTAAAGAGATCAGACACTCAGTACATGTTGAATTTAACACAAATCAAGCTTGAAGTAAATATTTACCAACAGTTTGTAGGAAAAAAATTCTTATTTAATGATATCATCTAATGAATTATAATTTTTTTTGTCCACTGTTTTTGCAAGTTTCAAATTCAATAAAGGCTCCAAGTGTAGGTGTGGTGAAAGACAATCAAACCATTCCTAATCTTATTAAAGTTAAAAGTGTAAACACTTAACTGTGGGAACAGTAAAAGCCATTACTAAATTTGTATTGATACCTGAAATAGACATCTGAAGTGAACCTCTAAGCAATTTCTAATTCTTAAGCCCAGAATGAAATTTTATAAATCATTTAGCAGAATAAAATGATATCTCCAAAGCAGATTTGGAATATCTATATGACTATTCTAGATGGAATGAAATTTCTGAAAATATATGTTATCAGTCTAGATTCGTAGAAAGACCCTAATCTGAAGTGAAATGCAATTTTTGTATTGGATCTGATTCTAAGGTGGAAAGGTGCTGAAGATAACTGATGTAGGTAAGGAGGGAGTTCTAGATAGTTTTCAATAGGTTTGCGAAGGCAAAATGTTACATTCAAAAGTAAAGATCTTGTTTCTTCCAAGTAATGCCTCTTGCTTCTATGAGAAGTAGTACAGTGTCTGGAATGGGGACATGAGAATCAAAAAGCATTGATTTCTATTGCTGGCTTGGCCGGTGACTGCTTCTGTAGTCTGAGGCAATTTTCCTAGCCTATATGTGACTAAATCTCGGCATCTACAAAATGATGTTGGTAATCTTTTCTATTTGAGATCCAGCTAGTATTATTATTAGGACTTTTGTTCATGTTATTAATGTTTCTGAGGTCTTTAGGGATTTTCAGATTTAAAAAAATTCTATGAACCAAAACTGTTATTAATACTGTTTTTCATGTTATCCCAAAAAGGTATTGCGGAAGCTGACAAATTAACATTTGCCATATTCTTTAGAAAGGACTGGAATAAACAGTGTCAGTATTATTTAATGCACAGGTTCACCCTTGAAGAACCTATAGAAAATCTACAAGTGATAGCTTCCTGATCCAACCTGATATTAGGCTCATCCCAGACTTTCAGTCGCTTAAAGCATTTGCCAAATGATTATGAATCTTTATCTATTTTGCCATCTAAACTCAGGGTTCCATTCTACCCACACAATCTAGAAAGGTGAAGTAATATCATGAAGTTTAATTTGTTCAAAACTTAGATCTAGTTATTTGTAAATTGTAATCCTTCCTTTTGTTTCACTGTTGATTCTTGAAATGTTCCTAATGCATTATAAGTCAATTTGCTAACAGACTGGATTTTAACATGACGGCATCCTTTGAGGTTTTGGATTTATTTTTCAGAGGCTTGCTTAATGTTTAATGCCTTATAGATGCTGGACTCATTTTTATGGTGCCTGGCTTTGAATGGCTATTACAGTGTATATTACAGTCATAGGGCAACTTCAATTTACACTATTTTACCTACTTATACCATTTCCACGGCTCTCTATTCTAACATTATCATTAAGGTTGCTGGCCCTTTTGCTGCTGACAACATGATTAAATCCTATTACAATTACTCTTGTTATAAAATCTTCTCATGCTTCTTGGCACTGAAAGTGCACAGAGCCATGCAGGTGGTAATATAAAGAGGAGCAATGTACTCTGAACTAAAATGATAGGAGAGCTTTATCCTAGAGAAGGAAAATAGACCCCCAAAGTAAGATATTACTGTATTCCTCTACTCCCTGGGGATGGATTTTCTTTTGAAGTTTATTTTATAATACTAAAGAGGGTTTTGTTCTTATTTTGTTTTTCCCTCTAGGGGAGCAGAACAGAGGGATGTGATGTGGAGGAATTCTTGACAAAGGGAGGCTTAGAAAAAGGCCTGATGATGACTAGGAAAATGACAGGCTGTTTTAAGACAAAGAGGGGGAAAATCTAGTCAATGAAATAATGTCTCAGATTTCAGATGAAATAATGGTACTTCTTACACCTGGGAATGATGAAATGTGAATTGGGATATTTTTTCTTCTAGTGGTAGATAAAGATTCAGCAGTCCTCACAACTAGAAGCAAGAACCTGTAACACAGGTGGCAGCAGAACAGAGGTGCTCACTGTATGAAACCCAGTTTGTCTTCAAAACTATTTAACTTGACCTAACTAGTATCTTGGTCTAAGCATCCACATTTCAGGCAAGCAGCCAGGCCCCTGTGTGGTGTGTCTCTGAGCGGGACTGTAAGAGGCAGCGCAGAGTGCTGGTTAAAGCCTCCAGTATGGTGGCCAAACTGCCTTTGTTAACTTCTGGCCTCTGTTACTTTTTTTTGGTGCTTTTAAGTCAAATGTTCCTGCCTATGTCTTAGTTTTCTAATCTGTTTCCCCAGCCTCATAAGTTTGTTAGCAAGACTGAACTATTAATAGTTGGTATTCGTGAAACACTTAGAACAGTGTGTGGCCCACAGAACATGTCATCTTATCTTAGTGGTGTACTGTACTATTAATGTATGTGTGCCCTGGGGTTGGCATGCACATATATAAAGCTTGATGGTACTAAGGGACATTCATACCTTTATTTCCCACTCCACCTTAAAACGTGCAAGTGTGAGAAAATTTGGCAAAAGGTAAATGGAACATTTACAAACATAACCAATTCAATGTAATAAAATGATATTTCATGTAGTAATAATGGATAATAATTATTGGACATGGACTTATATTAGACTAAGTACTTTATGTACATCATTGCACTGAATCCTCACAGTAACTCTATAAGTAGGCACTATTATTATTCTGTTTACCACGGAGGGAAATAAAACACAGAGGTTAAATTCATACTGCTTATGTATGATGAACTGGGATTTGTTTATCTGACTGATATTTGTCTACTTATCTTTCTCCTTCATATATAGATATGCCTTATGTTTGTAATGCTGTGTACATTCGTGGTTTAGTCCACAGTTAACAATTCTTATTTTTGTCCATCCATATATATTTTCTCACAACCAGGACTAGAAATTTACAATAAAAATTAATTTATAGATATCTAGCTCTAGATTCTATACTATTATAGCTACGTTTTATATTTGCATGTGCCTTTATTTGTATCAAGGTACATACCAAGTATCTATTTTTTTGGAGTTCAATATGCATGTCTTGTCTATCCTCCTAAATGCAAGTAAAATACCAAGATGAGAGTGGTACAGGGGTGTGATCTGTTCCAGGTATAAGTTGCAAAGAGGCGCACTGTTATGGAGAATTTAAAAGTAATAATAAAGTCCTAAAGTCAACTTTCTTTTTCTTATCACCATGCAATTCTAAATTATGTTGATGATATAGCACTGCTCCTCATCAGGGCGTTTCCCGAGTCCTCTCCCACCTCGCTCCCCTTCGATGGGTCACTGCAGATCCTTGGGGATAGGAAAGTAAAGTGTGATACACAGGAAAGGACATATTTTCAATGACAAAAATACCTATTAATCATCTCTTAGTAATGTATTTGCTTAGCATGTAGATACTTCTGACATCTGCTTTTAGGATACTTTCACTGCAGAGAGAAAAATAAAATGTTCATATAAACAAACATACAAACCCAGAAACAAAGGCACATAACAGACACAAAATCATCTTTGTTCAATCCATCCCTTAGTATCCAGAAAGGCCCAGAGGCATATATCTGCTTCATTTTGTTCCTGGTGTTTGGCAGGGGAATAGGTAGTTTTTTGGTGATGAGAGAAGAATAGAGGAAGTAGTTAAGGATAAACCCTTTCCCATTTAACTGTTCCGTTCTTTTCTTCTCCCCAACGAGGTGTATGATGCATGGAAAGGAATAAGAATTCAGAACAGTGTGACTAAATCACACTTGTTAAGGTTAGAAAAGCCCTGAATAGGTCAATTTGGCTGACTTCACAGAGGGAAAAAAGCACAAGAACCTTTTCATGAGGGGCAAAAGGTGTCGTAACTCCCACCTGAGCTTACAATTACTGTTTACTCTCCTGCCTACCACCATTATTAGCATCAAACTTTATTGATAAGGCCATCCTATGGGAAAACTATAAAATATGAGGAGCGTTTCTTTAGCTTATCCTTCTTTCAGAAGACTTTTACAGCCCCCACCTTATTGCATCCTGCTGCACCCTAGCTACCACTACCATCACCATCATCTTCAACACCTTTTTCATCATACATAAGATTTTGAGGGCTTTGGCAGTACCTCATGTTCCCAATTTCTTCCACTTTCTTTCTCCCATCAACATTTTCCCCTTTGATTTCCCATCCCCTCAAACCCCTACTGTGTGAAACTGGCTGGTGATCAATCAATCAGACCAATAGATCAGATAAGCCCATTCCTCAAGATGGGTTGGCGGGTTATATTTATAAAAGCAAATCAAATGTTTTCTCTGTGCTTTCAGACTGAGAACTAAGAATATAGACCCAGAATTTTTAGTAGAGGTACCCCTAAAATAAAGTCAGGATTAAAAGATAATAAGCAGCAAGTGCTACTGTTATCCAGTTATCTCCTAGGAGTGGGACTGAATTAATTGTCAGTTTTAGAGAGTGAAAAGAAAGCAAGGCCCATCCAGGAATTTGAGATGAAGTGATTCCGCAATGAAAAACTGGTCCTACAGATTTAAGCAGTAAATAACTGTTTAAAGGCAAAAGGGGCCAGGCGTGGTGGCTCACACCTATAATATCAGCACTTTGGAAGGCCGAGGCATGTGGATCACTTGAGCCCAGGAGTTTGAGACCAGCCTAGCAACATGGCAAAACCCCGTCTGAACAACAACAACAAACACAAAAAATAGCTGGGCATTGTGCCACACACCTCCAGACCCAGCTACTCAGGAGGCTGAGGTGGGAGGATCGCTTGAGTCTGGAGGGTGGAGGCTGCAGTGAGCCATGTTTGTGCCACTGCACTCCAGCTTGGACAACAGAGTGAGACCCTTTCTCTAAATAAATAAATAAATAAATAAAATAAATAAATAAAGCCAAAAAAGTGAGAATAATCCAGAAAGAAGGCTTCCTCTTAAGGGTTCTAATTAAAAGGATAGCACCTCTTCTCCGATGAATCCATTATAATTCCATAGAAAACAGTGGAAAGGATAATGATAAATGGAGAATGGTATACACCCACCCCATGTCTGACCATGTCACCTGAATGTCAGGAAAAGGCCTAATTATGTTCCTTGGATGCTATTAGAATTCAAGAGAGTCTAATTAATTACACTGCATTTCCCCTAACTGAACATATTTGATACAGTTTGGATATTTGTCCTCACCCAAATCTCATGTTGAATTGTAATCCCCAGTGTTGAAGATGGGGCGTGGTGGTGTTTGGATGATCAGGGAGGATCCCTCATGAATGGCTTGGACTATCCACTTGGTGATAAGTGAGCTCTCACTCCAAGTTCCCACAAGACTGGTTGTTTAAAAGTGTGTGGCACCTTCCCACTCCACACACTCTGTCTTGCTCCTGCTTTTGCCATATGATGCACCTGCTTCCCCTCCTAGCTTCTGCTATGATTCTTCATTTCCTGAGGCCTCCCCAGAAGCTTAGCAGATGTTGGCACCATGCTTCCTGTAGAGCCTGCAGAACCATGAGCCAATTAAGCCTATATTGTTTATAAATTACTCCATCTCAGGTATTTCTTCATAAGAATGCAAGAATGGCCTAATACAATATTTAAACAGCAATCTTTTGCTGATACCTTCTGAAGTGATTTAATCTGTAGCTGGATTAAGATACATTTCTTTTGGTTTTTTTTCCCCTTCAACTTTTAAGTTCCAGGGTACATGTGCAGCATGTGCAGGTTTGTTTCATAGGTAAACGTGTGCCATGGTGGTTTGCTGCATAGATCAACCCTCACCTAGGTATTAAGCCCAGCATCCATTAGCTATTCTTCCTGATGCTCTCCCTCCCCCCACCCTACCCCCTGTCCAGGCTCCAGTGTGTGTTGTTCCCCACCATGTGCCCATGTGTTCTCATCATTCAGCTCCCACTTATAAATAAGAATATGTGGTGTTTGGTTTTCTCTTCCTGTGTTCATTTGCTGAGGATAAAGGCTTCCAACTCCATCCATGTCTCTGCAAAGGATATGATCTTGTTCCTTTTTATGGCTGTATAGTATTCCATGGTGTATATGTACCACATTTCCTTTATCCAGTTTATCATTGATGGGCATTTGGGTTGATTCCATGTCTTTGCTTACTGTGAATAGTGCTGCAGTGAACATATGCATGCATGTATCTTTATAATAGAATGATTTATATTCCTTTGGGTGTATACCCAGTAATGGGATTGCTAGGTCAAATGGTATTTCTGCCTCTAGATCTTTGAGGAGTCTCCATACTGTTTTCCACAATGGTTGAACTAATTTACATTCCCACCAACAGTGTAAAAATGTTGCTTTTTCTCTGCAACCTCACCAGCATCTGGTGTTTCTCAGTGTTTTAATAAGCACCATTCTGACTGGTGTGAGACGGTATCTCATTGTAGTTTTGTGGTTTTGTTGTTGTTGTTGTTGTTGTTGTTCTTGAGATGGAATTCCAGTCCATCTCAAAAGATCTCACAAGATCATGTCCTTTCCAGAGACATGGATGGAGCCAGAAGCCTTTATCCTCAGCAAATGAACACAGGAAGAGAAAACCAAACACCACATATTCTTACTTATAAATGGGAGCTGAATGTTGAGAACACATGGGCACATGGTGGGGAACAACACACACTGGAGCCTGGACAGGGGGTAGGGTGGGGGGAGGGAGAGCATCAGGAAGAATAGCTAATGGATGCTGGGCTTAATACCTAGGTGAGGGTTGATCTATGCAGCAAACCACCATGGCACACATTTACCTATGAAACAAACCTGCACATGCTGCATATGTACCCTGGAACTTAAAATAAAAGTTGAAGGAAAAAAACAAACAAACAAAAGAAATGTATCTTAATCCAGCTACAGATTAAATCACTTTAGAAGGTATCAGCAAAAGATTGCCGTTACTCACACTGGGGTGCAGTGGCATGATCTCAGCTCACTGCATCCTCCACCTTCTGTGTTCAAGTGATTCTCCAGCCTCAACCTCCCGAGTAACTAGGATTACAGGTGCCCACCACCATGCCTGGCTAATTTTTGTGTTTTTAGTAGAGAGGGAGTTTTGCCATGTTCACCAGGTTGATCTCAAACTCTTGACCTCAAGTGATTCGCCCACCTTGGCATTCCAAAGTGTTGGTATTGCAGGCATGAGCCTCCGCGCCCAGCCCTCATTGTGGTTTTGATTTGCATTTCTCTAATGATCAGTGATGTTGAGCTTTTTTCATATGTTTGTTGGCTGCCTGAATGTTTTCTTTTGAGAAGTGTCTGTTCATATCCTTTGCCCACTTTTTACTGTTTTTTTTTTTTATATAAATTTGTTTAACTTCCTTGTAGACTCTAAATATTAGACCTTTGTCAGATGGATAGATTGCAAAAATTGTCTCCCATTCTGTAGGTTGTGTGTTCACTCTGATGATAGCTTCTTTTGCTGTGCAGGAGATATTTGGTTTACTTAGATCACATTTGCAATTTTTGCTTTCGTTGCAATTGCTTTTGTCATTTTCATCATGAAATCTTTGCCCATGCCTACATCCTGAATGGTATTGCCTAGATTTTCTTCTAAGTTTTTATAGTTTTGGGTTTTACATTTAAGTCTTTTATCCATTTTGAGTTAGTTTTTGTATAAGGTATAAGGAAGGGGTCCAGTTTTAATTTTCTGCATATGGCTAGCCAGTTTTCCCTGCTGTTGTTTATCTTTGCCTATTTCAACTTTCCTTTTGTTCTTGTCTTTTCTTGCCTTTCCTGTCTGCTTTTTTTTCATTGCTATATTTGACTATAGTTTTCTTGATTACAGCACTCCACTGTAAAAAGACTACTTTGTAAGTATTTTGGAAGAGTGAAAATATAGTTTAATTCAGATCATAAAGATTACGACTAATAGACTAAAAATTGTCAGGGAGAGGCCATTCAAGGCATTTGAACAGGGAAAGAACCGATGAACAAGTGTTGCTGAATCCTGGTGTAAGAATGGGCTGCAAGATGTTGAAATAGGTGTTCATTTTTAAAGTAAAAACTAACATAGATGATTATGGCAAAAAAAAAAAAAAAAACTCACAGAAAAACAAAAGACATTCACCTTGAATACTAGGAGACTGCCTCAAACTGGATCAGCCATGTACCCATTACATTGTTTCAGATCCCAAAAGTGTGAAAAGCAGCATCAGTAGCAAAATGTAGTAGACATAAAAAAAATGATAGAACATTGGTAATATATAAGTTTTCTGATTTTCTCAGTATTGTTTTCTCTTAGTTCATCAGAGCTATTAAGGTAAGTTGTTATGTAAGCTTTCAGGCAATAGACACATAGTACACTAGGCTTCTACTGCTTTTTGTCAAGGAGGGCTCTATTGCGCTCTTTGAACCTGAGTGTGTTTGGCATCATTTGTTTTTGCTTTATGTGCAATCTTAATATCTTGAAAAGAAAATAAGAGAAGAAAAAAGGAAAATATTTATATAGCCTTTTATATTTACCACCATTTCCAGTGTTCTTTATTTTTTCCTGCAGATTCTACTGTTTGTTGTCATTTCCTTTCAGCGTAAAAGACTACCTTTAGCATTTCTTCTAAGGAAGATACACTAGCAATAAATTCTTCCAGACTTTGTTTACCAGATATTTCTTAATGTAGCTAATATTTTGCCTTCGGTTTTGAAGTAAAATATTTGTACATAGAATTTTCTTTTTTTTTTTTTTTTTTTAACAGAATTATTGTGATATAATGTGCACACTGTATAATTCACCCATTTAAAGTGTACATTTCAATGACAGTATAGTTGGAGTTGTGTGGCAATTACACCCATTTAAAGTGTACATTTCAATGACAGTATAGTTGGAGTTGTGTGGCAATTACAATTAATTAGAACATTTTTGTATATAGAATTCTGGGTTGAAAGTCATTTTTTATTTCTTTCAGCACTTTGATTATGCTATTCCATTATCTTCTGGCTTCTATTGTTTCTGAAGAGTCAGCCATTAGTAATATCATTTTCTAGTATTTAATGAATGATTTTTCTTTTGCTTGTTTCAAAATAATTCTGTGTTATTTGGCTTTCTGTAATTGACTCTGATGTGCCTAGGTACAGATCTCTTTGTCTTTGACATTTTGGGGAATTTTTGAGCTTCTTGAATCTGTAATCTTTTTCATGAAGTGGGCGGGGGGTGGTTTGGTCATCACTTCTTCTTTTCTTTCTCTTTTCTTTTGGGATTCTCATGACATATATGTTAGTATGCTTGATGTTCTTCCAGGTATCTCTGAGGCTCTGCCTATTTTTCTTGAATCTTTTTCAAGATTCTGATCTTCAGAATAGGTCTTTTCTATTGATGTATCTTAATGGTCACTGATTCTTTCTTCCGTCATCTGAAATCTGCTGTCAATCCCCTTCAGTAAATTTTTTATTTTGATTACTATACTTTCCAACTCTAGAATTTCCACTTATTTCTTTTTTATAGTTTATTTACTGAGATTCCCGATTTGTCATTTTCATTACATTTTCTTTTAACCATTTACATTTATACTATATGCGCATAGTTTCCTTCAATCTTTGAATATATTTATAATGGCTGCTCTGAAGTCTTTAATAAAACCAAAATATAAGCCTACTCAAAGTTTCTGTTTACTGCTTCCCCCCCCCCCCCCGTATTGGTCACATTTTCCTATTTCTTTACATGTCTTCTACTTTTGTTAAACACTGGATATTTTAGATGATATACTGTCGCAACTCTGGATTCTGTTTTATTCTGACTTTTCCAGTTCAGAGTTTTCTTTTCCCACCCCTCACACTTCTCTCTCTTTTTCTCTTTCTTTTCTTCTTTCTTCTTCTCTTTCTTTCTATAATCGATTGGACTTTTTTGTAGAAGCTGTCTCCTCTGCAATGTGTCACCATGAATGTCTCTGTTAAAATTTTTTAAATTCTTATATTTTTACTTTTTAGTTTGGCTTTCTAGCACCACCTGCATAACTTAGTGGTCAGCCAGTGACTAGTCAAAGATTATGCTCAAACATTTTGAGTCCATAAAACCTACCTTCTACCACTGGATCTGTGTGTGATTTGAGGATGACATCCAAAGTTTATATAGTTTCCATATCTGCCCAGATTTTATTTTCCTGTCAGTCTTCTTGGGTGTGCACACAGTCCTTAGTTGGAGATGTATGGAGAATTTATACAGCCCCTCTATGACTCTCTCACTTCCAGGATCTCCCTATTACATTTCTGGTTGGTCTGTAAGCCTGCCACTCATCCCAACCAGGACTGCAACCTTAGACTAGAAAAGCTGCAGGCTTGCTTCATTCATTTCTTATTGAGTTCACTGCTTTTACTGAAAACATTGCCAGACATGGGTGTTTGACTCAGGTCCAAAGCAAGTCCACCTTTTCTGGCAGCAAATCTGCTGGTTTTCCCAGCCAGTTCCCGCTCTAACTACTCTGCCAATCAAGCTGGGGTTAGAAGAAATGGAGGCAACCCCAGGCAAAAAGACCATGGCCTCCCTCTAATTTTACCTGAGATTAGAGCAACTTTTAATGAATAAATAGCTCTCTCTTTGTTGTTTGCCTTTGTTTAATTTCTAGAGCCCTGAAATGCTTCAGGCTTTTCTTTGACAATTTTGTCCAGTTTTGTAGTTGGCTTTGAGCATAGAATATGTTCAAAATATGCTCAAAACCATGAGGCTTTGGACCTCAACCATAGTCCAAAGTCCTATCTACCAATCATGCATTGCTTATTCTATGGTGGCCTCTTTTTCTACCATTTAGTTTGTGTTCTGGGAACTATTTTGACCTATAATGCCTGGCTAATGATGTGCAAGTAGTAAACTTGAAACTGTCTCAAATAAACAAAGAGAATCATGCCAAATTTGAAAATGCAAATTTTACAGTTGTCTAAGCACCTTACTAGTTGTCTAGGACCAATAAATGGTCTAGAAAGGAGGATAAAGCTTAGAAAGCAGCCAGCATGCTACTAATTGGGATTCACAACATATTTATTATGAAAGGCACCATAACATGGCAACTTATGCAGTACTTTGGCACCTCATTCAATCTCTTGGCCTTAAATATTATCTACATGTTAATGACTCCCAAATTTATGTCACAGTCCACACCTCTCTCCTATACTTCAGACTCACATATCTCACAGCCAATTTCAATATCCATGCTTGAGTGTGTAATAGACATTTCACATTCACTATGTCCAAAGCTGAAGTTATCTTGTCACCAAATCTCTCTTCTTTTAGCCCTATCTATCTTTGATGATGGCAACTCCATTCTTTTAGCACTACTGCTAAAAATTGTATAGTCTTCATTGACTTCTCTCTTCTCACACCCCACATCCAATCCACAAAGAAGGTGTGTTGTTCAAAATATTATGAAATTCCAAAGTACAAATAAAATCCAACCACTTTCTTCATCTCCGCTGATATATCCCCATAAACCCACTATTATGTCTTACCTGGGCATGATAAATTCACTATCATCTCTCACCTGGATTATCATTGTAATATTCTTCTAACTGGTCTGCTACTACCTTTGTCCTCCTACATTCTATGATAGCAGCCAGAGTAAAACTGTTAAAGCTTAAGTCATATATCAAAAACTCTCTTGTGCTCAAAACCCTGCAATGGTTTCCCATTTCATGCAGAGCGTAAGCCAAGGTCTTTGCATTAGCCCATAAGGCCCTTCATGAACTTGTCCCATGATATCTTTGACCTCCTCTTACTCTATTTATTCTAGCAGTATGTCCACACCAGCCATATTGGCCTCCTGCCATTCATCAAACATGTCAGGTTTGCCATTTCCTTAGGACTCTTGCCATGTCTTTTCCTTCTGCTTCAAGTGCTTTTCCCACAGATACTTGCAGTTTTAATTCTTCATCCCCTTCAAGACTGAGTAATAATCACCTTCTCAATGAGGCTTATTCTAACCAACACTAACATCCCTTCTAAGTATTCACTATTTTGTACTTAACATCTTATTTATATCATATAATGTATTTATTTATTATGTTTATTGTTTACGATCTCTCTCCTCTAGAATGAAAGGCTCATGAGGACAGGGATTTTTGTCTGTTCACAAATATATTTCAAGCACCAAGAACAATGCCTGACACATACCAGTAAATGAATATTTGTTGAGTGAATAAATGTTTTCTTTAGCTTTTAAGACTAGACCAATAGCTGGTCTTAAAACTAGCTAATAACTAAGTAGTAACCCCATCAGCTGAAGTATAATATAACCAGTATAACACTAAAAACTACTTTCAAAAACTATACCTCATCATGGGTACTAACATGAGTATATAACATGTTACTCAAAGTTTCCAACAATAAATTTAGTGGTGAAAACAGTACAGTATGCTAGGGGACATGATAATGTAATGGTCTTTTAAGTGGCTGTAAGCTGAGGTGATTAATGGTCCTTCACCTTAATGTAGAAGCAAACATGGCAGAGACTCATAATGTCTCTTTCGTGGTTTACTGCTGGACCCAATTTCTCAGCCGCTCGTATCTTAGATGGGGACATGAGAGTAGTTTGGACAATGTAGGTTGAAAAGATGTGATCCACTTTCCTGGCTAATCTCTTACATTTCTCTTGTGATTTTGTTTTCTTCCCTTGTCCCTTGGTTAGATGGAGAGGATACAGTGGAGGATTCAGAGGTTGTAGAAGATGGTGGAGTCTCTGGATGGAAGGAAGCTGGGTCTCTGAATCACAAAGTGAAAGACCACTCACCAAACGCCTTATTGGACAATGACATGAATGAGAACTAAAACCTTTATAACTGTAACTCACTAATAGTTAGGGTTGATTGTTATGATAGCTAGTCTACCTAGACCAATAGAGCCAATTCCTAATAATATCATCTCGGAAGGGTAGGATGAAGCCTGATTATGCAAAGCGATGAAAATGACATATATTGAGTATCAAGGAAAATTGAAATCTTTGACAAAGTGGAATTGCCATCTCTGAAAACAGTTCTTTTAACTAAAATACGCCAATGTATTAGCAATTCTTCTTTGAACTAAATAGATTGGCACTTTTTGGACCTGAGATGTGAAACTCTGCCCTAAGTTAGGATTCATCTTTCAATTCAAAATAGCAGTGTCAATAGGAAAGCAAGTTGGCTGTTTGTGCTTAGCACCACCTGGCTGCAGTTACATCACTCAGCACTAAACATGCTGGCTGTGTCAGATTTGAGTACTGTCATTCTGATGAAGTGGGGAGTGTGTTGCCCTGGTAGGAAGCCTTTTAAATTGAATGACAAGGTTTTTCTTATTTGTTACATCCCCAGGCCATTGTCAAATCATATAATGCCAGCCCAGGAAAGTAATTACAGAACTGTTGTGAGGCTGTTAGCAGCTGCTTTTCATTTTTCCCCATTGTGACTGGGATGTGGTGGAGAAAAATTGGGATGACTAAGAACCACAACATAAATGCCACCCAATCTGCTGGCCAGTCACATATGGCACTTACTTTCAACCAAAGGGAAAAGAGGAGGCCCCTGAAATGTCGTTAGATGTAAGAGCTGAATATAATGCAGAATCTACAGCAAATTATCACAGAACAAGGTGTGAGGATAGGTGGATTCCATTTATTAAAGCGTTATGGAAATCATTAGGCCACAAAGTCTAATTTCTAAAAACAAAATTCTGTGTTGATCCCATTAAGAAATCCCTCTTCCTCCTAGTTGCTACTTTTCTTTTAGCATTTTCCTTATTTTTGTGTAAGAATTACAGTGACCCTTTGGTTAATAACATGTTACTCAAAGTTTCCAACAACAATAAATTTAGATTCTCATAAAAAAGCAACTGCTAAGATTGCTTTGAAGGGGATTGATATGATCCCCTTTAGATTGATATGAAGGGGAAATCAACATTATTTAATGTGTTTTAATCTTACCATATTACCTTAATTTGATTATTTGTAATAAGAACCTTATAAGTTATCCAGTACTTATTTTCAAAGTTAATTTATTTCCTAAACTCCAGTTTGTGAAGAATGGCAGACATTTGATAAGCTGATTTAAAGTAAAAACAGGTATGTATTGTTTTAAAGTTATAACTGCTTAAAGTTTAATGGAAACTTCTTAAAATCCCTAATACTACTAAATGCTGTATTTCTAATCAGGTGACAATATAATCATGATGAACCTTAAGTGATTACTCACTGTTTATTTTCTTTGAATGAAATTGTTTAACTGGAAGCTAGTAAGTTATTATGTGCACATACAATTCATTCTTGTTCTGAAAGTCATTGCTTTCCTTTCCTTGGCTACTGAGATACAATAAATACATTTGTATGTCTTTTAAAAATTGCAGCAGGCAGTTGCTTCCCTATACACTAGGCAATATCCCTTCCACTCAGAATTGGAACTCTTTTGAAAAAATAATTTATTTGCAAATGATGAAAGTGTTCAGAGGCTTGAGATCCAACAACATCCCAAATGAAAATAATTAGAATTTGTGGTAAAGATAAGAGTGAGATTTGAAACCTGTCGGTACATATCACCAAGAAGAAATAAATTATGGCTTGTCAAAAATGACAGATTTCAGCAAGGTGCTTCCTTTTCACTTTGAGTAAGACCTTTTTCCACCTAGCAATTAACTTTATTCCCATTAATATTCAGTAGCATTGACAAGGCTGACAGAGTAAAACTGGGTTTTATAAAACTAAAGACAGACTGATGGAGACTCATTACTTTGTCTAATAATTTCATCATTATATGTTGTATCTTAATAAATAAAGAACAAAGCTGTTGACTGTAGTATTGATTTGTTGTGCCAAGTAAAGGACTCAGATTTTCTGTGTATATTTTCTTTTTGTGATTCATAAATGTATTTTTGAAAATAAACAGTAATTTTGCCTAAAGGGTTGCAGAGGTGACAAAATAATACATTTACACCATACCATAATACCCTTAGTACTGGCATTGGTTCCTTTAGATATTTCTTCACAAGCTGTAAATAATAATTATGCCACACAGTTACATAAAATGAACAACTGCACTTAAATGACCCTTTGATTATAGATTTTGAGAAAGCCTAAGAACAAGTATTTTCTTGTGGTTTGGTGGAAAAAGAGCAAAGGATTAACTAACAACCCAAAGAAACCTAAAAACCAAACATTTTGGTCTTTCTTTTTTTTATGATATAAAAAGTTAGATAACAGAGCAGGTTTCACAAAACTTTAAGACGTGTCAAAGATGATGTTGCTTGGAGACATAATATCTGCTCTGTTTTTTTGTATTTGTCATATTTCCCACACTTGATCTCAGCCAAAAGGCAGAGAAGCAATTATTTGTTATATTTCCTTAAAAAATTAAAAATGAAACATTGTACTTTTCAAGGCTTATGGAAACAGTTGTTGGGCTTTTTTATTTTTATACAGGACACTTTGGCTTAATTCAGCTTTGCTTTCTCTTCTAGAACTGTGAGAAAAGAATTCTCATTGTTGATGAGAAAGATGTGATATTTGTCTAACAAAATCAACTTGATTTTTTTTTTGTTGAAGTTTCTAAGTTGTTCTTTCCCTCTGCCATGAAAAGTGACTTCTCAAAGGTGAAAGTCTGCCATTTTTTCTTAAAGAGTTCTTTTTCCATTAACATTATGTAGCTCAGCACTGTTTTTTGCCAACAGCAATAACAGTGACTTTTGGATGTATTATTTACATTAAATTTTGCCACTTGCATTTATTTTCTGTGCTATGACAACATACTGTTCTGTGGTAGAAATGACACAATTTTAGTCTTCATCAAATTCATAGTTTCTGCAAAAGTCTTATTTTTCATAAGCAAAAATTCATGTAGTGAAAATGGAGTCATTTCATGCAGTTCCCACTTTGGCCCTGAGCACATGCACTGAGCAGCTCTCCTCTTTACTCCTTTATTTTTGTCAGTATTAAAGTCTGCAGATGGGTATGTCACACCTGAACACCCTGAGTATGGAGTGTGTAATTATAATAAAAGCTTTGGAGTAGATTTCCCTAGCCCTTGAGTGTCTTCTTTTAAGTACCTCTCTGATGTTCCACATCACCTTCGATTATTAGATCCTGTTAGCTCTGATCTCCTTCTTTTACACCAATCTGCTTTTCTGATTTGAGCTTTATTTGACTCCACTGCTCTCTCTCAAACTTCCCTTCCAATGATCGATGCTAGTGTTTTCCTTCAGTTACTGTCTTGTTTTCTTCTTGATTATTCTATTTTCAAATCCATTTACGAACTTACCCTTACTCTTCATGAATAAAGACTTCTTAGAGAGAAGAGCAGTTATTTGAAGAACTGCAGTCATTAGTCAAATGTTTAGTGAGAACTTACTATACGTAAGACATTGTAAGAAAACTCAGATACCTGATGTATCATCACTACGATTGATTTGAGAACTTACTATACGTAAGACATTGTAAGAAAACTCAGATACCTGATGTATCATCACTACGATTGATTTGAGAACTTACTATACGTAAGACATTGTAAGAAAACTCAGATACCTGATGTATCATCACTACGATTGATAACTAACACTTATATAATAATAACAATGAATCAGACATTGATCTGTGTGCTTTACAAATATTAATGCACTTGGCCCTCCCAATATGCCCTATGTTTCATTATGCAGGTTTTATCATTATAGGTAAGAAAGGCCATATGATCAGAAGATTGCTGCCATTGAAAAGACAGTTTGTTACTCACAGTTCTCAAGAGAGAATATGCCATGCCATGCCATGGAGGGCCATACAGGAAAGCACCAGGGTTAGTCAAGAGGCAAACAGAGTGGGAGAAAAATGTGGGCAAGAGACTTTATTGTGGTTCCATTGGGAAGAAATAAGTGAGGCAGGGTAAGCAGGCTTAGTATTAGCTAGTTCAAATGCTTTCAACAGGCTCTTGGGTGCAGTAGCTGTCTGGAGTTGCCTGATACCTGGTCCTGGTGTGATTGGGGCAGGGGAATATGGGCCCAGAGTGAAGAACTTGATAGAGGAGGTGGGAAAAAGTGTGGGCTTTGGACTGGTTAGTTTGCACATGACGGTTGTGCTCAGAGGCAAGGAAATTGGCTAGCTCTAGGAGAAGAAGTCTCCCCAGGGTCAGTAAGATCCCAGTTATCCAAATATCAGAAAAATAAGGCATGCTTAATATATCTTAGAGACAGACAGCTAGTAGGGGTTTGAATCCAGGTTCAGAGGTAATAGGTCTGGCTCCAGAGTTCACATTCTTAGTTCTATGTCATGTTGCTTCACTAAGCAACATGGATTTTTATAGGGGAAGTAAAAAATATGCAACATATACGTGATATTATTGTGCTGTAAGAAAGGTAAAAGGGGGCTTCAGAATTAAGAGGTGGGAGACATCAATTAGATTGAAACTCAGGCAAAAATTCAGGAAAGAAGCCATAATTGAGTGTGCATTTAAAGGATGACAGAGATTCCCACAAAAAGGCAGAAATCATTCCAGGCAAAGGGAATTGCTTAAACAAAGTTGTAAAGACTTGAAATCAGTGAATGTGATTAAGCTGCTGCATACCACCCATATAGCATAATGGCATATGCAAAGCTCGAAGGAAATGATATTGAGAAAGTTATTTAAAATCAGATTTAAGAAAGTCATGAATAAAAAGCTAAGGAATTTGAGCTTATGTATATTACAGATCTTTGAGCAGTGCACTTCAGGGGTTAACCTTGATTTAGTGGAAGAAGAATTGGAAAGAGAAGAAGCAGAAGGTGAAAGCATCATTAATACGTTATGGAACTAACTCAAGTTATTGAAATAGCTCAAATGAAACTTAAGAATAATATCAAGGAGTATTAAGAGCTTGATTCCAAAACCATTGTAGAGATAGAATTAGAAGTATTCTATGTTGAAGCTCTGTCATATAAAGTAATGACTAAAGGAATTGGTAATTTTACTATGCAGAAGAGAAAATAAAGGGATAGACTCTCTTGGGTGCTGAGCTAGGCCAAACCTCAGAGGCTGCTCTGGGCTCCAAGGTGGGAGAGAATAAAAACATGGACAGAGCTCATGAATGCTTGTACTCCATCAGTTCAGTTCAGAAGCTGATAAGTAGTGAAAAGAAGCCTCAGCTCTACTATAGTTCAGCATGGCACTGTTATTGGAATAAAAAAAAAAAGAGTAATTTATAATAAAATAATATGTATTTCAATATGTAAATGCTCAGACAAAGCTATCCCAGGAGAACTGATGATACAGACGGAGCTTTCACCTATTTCATCTGGATTTAAGAGAGTTAAGTTCAGAATCCCTTCAATACAAGAAATTCAGGAAGATGAAAGAGTAGATATCTAGGTCGTCACTAAATAAAAATAAGTCCTAACAGACTAGAATTATTTGTCTATAAGAAAAAAAAATCTTAATTGAAATAAGGATAACATGCCAAGACAAATTACAGACTTTGGAAACAGAGAAAAAGAAGTATGATATTAGCGCAAACGAGTTGGGCCTTATTTATAAGTGCAGTGTCAAAATTATTCCCAATATTATGATGGGATAGTGACAAAGTATCTCTGAAAACATATCTCCTGCCTTAAAATTCCTCCACATGTTGAGGCTCACAATCAGTCTCTGGCACTTAGAAAGACCCAGGAGACTCTATCCTTTGATAATCTATAGGGGAGGTAGGTTGTATTATAAAAAGAAGTAGTAATACAAGAAACCACAGGAACATTGTGACAGAGACAGAATCTGTGCCAACACTGGGAAAAAAGGCAACCCTCAAAATAAATAATTTCCTTATATTACTTATATAATCTAGATTTCTCATCATCGTCATTCATAAAAACTTTAAAATATATGTAATGGCAAGAATATAAAATATAAAAATAAATCTTTATTAATAAAATTCAATTAAATCCCAGCATCTTGTATATTTCCACTAATTTTATAATATTACTTCTAAGCCATAAGAGTCTTAGGTTCCCTTTATTATCTGTCTGTATGTGGCAGCAATATGTGCCAACTAGCACTGGTATGTCATATTGGTGACTCAATTATAATGAGGGGCATTGTTTCGCTGAGGTGATTTTCTGAAATGGTGAACAAGTCTCAGAAAACATAGTGCAAAGTTCCTTTGATTTAAACAGTATTGTATTCCTGACATTTTTAATTTATAACTATGAAGAAATACATTTTGTTGTGATTGGTAAAATTATTTTCTAGACTCTCAAATAATTGTAACTTTTTTCCCCCTACATGAATGTTGATGGAATATTTGAAAATCATGCAGCATAATTATCTATTGGGTAAAACTGTCACATGCATCACAGGACACCTAGCATCTCTGTCCAGCTCCACTTCCTAAATAACAGCATCATCCTGCAATTTGTATGAAAAATAAAAATGATCACATATTTTAAAAATTATTTGTGTAAAAAAACTACTGCTTTAAGTAATGGTGCTCAATACAAGGGAGATCCCTGCTATATGACATGATCAGGATTATGCTAAAATCTTTTAGTAGAGAAATGATAGAAAGATTTCCAGTATTGGGTGACTAGTTGGACTAGTTCAAAGTTGAAAAATCAAATGCCTACAGGCATAAAGCAGGTATAACAAATGTGTGAACTGGGCCAAGAGGAAGACAATAGAGAGTTGTGTGGTCTGTGACCAGTTGTCCGAGTACCACTTGTTGAAAGATTATTTTTTCCTCATTGAATTGCTTTAGCACCTTGTCAAAAATCAATTGACAGTAAATGTGAGGGATTATTTCTGAACTCTCAGTTCTATTCCATTTACCTATGTCATCTTTACACCAGTACTACACTGTCTCAATTACTGCAGCTATGTACTAAGTTTTGAAATCAATTAATGTGAACCTTACACCTTTTTTCCTTTATTAAGATTATTTTGGTTATTCTGGGTAACTCGAATTTCTACATAAATTTCAGGATCAGCTTGTTCATTTCTACAAAGAAGCCAGCTGAATTTTGATAGGGATTGCATTGAGTTTGTAGATTAATTTCAGGGGCATTGCTATCTTAACAATATTGTCTTCTGATCCATGAACATAGGATGCCTTTCTATTTGTTTAGGTCTTCTTAAATTTCTCTCAACATTGTTTTATAGTTTTCAAGTTGTATGTCTTATAATTATTTTGTTAAATTTATTCATAGTATTTTATTTTTTTCCATCTGGTTGCCTTTTATTTCATGTTCTTGCCAGTTGCCCTGGCTGGGTCCACTTAGCTTTTAAAACTTGTATGTCTTACAACCCATTTCTCTTACTCATTATTTATTACACTGGTTCAATGAAACAAATCACCGCGCTTTCTCTTTCGGCAACTCTCCATCTCCTAAAATCTTTTGGATCTTTTGTAACTTATTCTTGAACAAAAACATCCCTAATTAACACTACACCACTATTCCAGAGCTTATTTCTATAATCTCCACCACTCTGACACATCCATAATTATAGTGTAAATTGCCATTTATCCTGTTACTGTTTATTATCTGGGACAGATATTCTCATAATGTCTCCTATTAAATTTTAAGCTCTTTTGAGTAGGGTCAAAGTTGAAAAATGAAATGCTTACAGGCAAATGTAGTATGTTTTCTACTTTGTTTTCTATTTCAAGCTCTTAAAAAAAATCCTAACAGAGTCACAAAAGTCTGGCTCAAAGGTGTGTTCCATTTGCTTTGCTTTTTTAACTGAAAAGCAGGTCAATGAGATGAGAAGAGCACTACCTTGTCTTGAGTCCTGGCTTTGCCACTTAAATGCTACATAATATTGAGTAATTAATTTACATCCGAGTCTCAGTTTTTCCATCTGTAAAGTAAGAATAACAATGTCTAACTTGATCAATTATAATAAAGATTAAAAATTGGCAAGTAAAACATATAGCCTATGGCAGGCTTTGATAAATGACATTGTGATGGTTAATACTGAGTGTGAACTTGATTGGATTGAAGGATGCAAAGTATTGTTCCTGAGTGTGTCTGTGAGGGTGTTGCCAAAGGAGATTAACATTTGAGTCAATGGACTGGGAGAGGCAGACCCACCCTCAATCTGGATGGGCACAATCTAATTGTCAAAGGTGTTTGAACCAGAGCAACTCCATCTTGAATAAGACCTGGGTAAAATAAGGCTGAGATCTATTGGGCTGCATTCCCAGATGCTTAAGACATTCTAAGTCACAGGATGAGATAGGAGGTCAGCACAAAACACAGGTCATAAAGACCTTGCTGGTAAAACAGCTTGCAATAAAGAAGCCGGCCAAAACTCACCAAAACCAAAATGGTCACGAGAGTGATCTCTGGTGGTCCTCACTGCTACACTACCACCAGTGCCATGACAGTTTACAAATGCCATGGCAGCATCAGGGAGTTACCCTATGTGGTCTAAAAAGGGGAAGCATGAATGATCCACCCCTTGTTTAGCATATCTACAAGAAATAACCATAAAAACAGGCAACCAGCAGCCCTCAAAACTGCTCCGTCTATGGAGTAGCCATTCTTTTATTCCTTACTTTCCTAAAAAACTTGTTTTCACTTTACCCTATGGACTCACCCTGTATTCTTTCTTGCATGAGATCCAAGAACCCTCTCTTGGGGTCTGAATTGGAACCCCTTTCCTGTAACATCTTTCTGGCAACCACGGAAGGGACGATATTAAGGAAACCCCCGACCCTAGGCTAACTTTGAGTAAGTGGTGAGGTCTGGTAACATCTTTCTGGTGAACCCTGAAGGGAAGATACTGAGGCGATCCCCCAACCCAAAGAAAATATACTGCAGCACTGATTGCACAACTTTGGGTACGTGGGGTACATATACCTGGGTAAAGGATGGGATTGGATTAGAGGCTCAACTTAGGGGAGTTAGAGTATCTCCAGACAGTGTGGGTTAGAGGACCTTCTTAATAAAAGGCAAGAATGCTTGATCAACCTTGGGTTAGAGGCCCAATTTAGGAGGGTTAGAGACCCTTCTAAGATTTAGGGGGTTAGAAGCCCCTCTCAGTAAAGTCCTTCTCGGCAAAGTCCCTTTTGGCTAAGAACGGGTTTGGTGCTATAGGATATTAATTGCTATTCTCTTTGTTGTTGTTGTTGTTCGCTTCTTTTCCATACGTTATTGCGGTTCAGGTGGTGTTTGGTTATGTAAGTTCTTCAATGGAGATTTTGGTGCACCCATCACCCAAGCAGTATACACTGTATCCTCTTTGTAGTCTTTTATCCCTTGCCCCCTTCCCACCCTTTTCTCCAAGTCCCCAAAGTCCATTGTCTCATTTTTATGCCTTTGCATACTCATAGCTTAGCTCCAACATATCAGTAAGAACATAAGGATGCTTGGTTTTCCATTCCTGAGTTACTTCACTTAGAATAATAGTCTCCAATATCATCCAGGTCACTGTGAATGCCGTTAATTCATTCCTTTTATGGCTGAGTAGTATTCCATCATATATGTACACCACAGTTTCTTTATCCACTCATTGATTGATGGGCATTTGAGTTGGATCCATGGTCTTGCAATTGTGAATTGTGCTGCTATAAACATGCTTATGCAAGTATCATTTTGGTATAATGACTTCTTTTCCTCTGGGTAGATACCTAGCAGCGGGATTGCTGTGGGTTGTCTGTTTACTGTCCTGACTGTTCCTCTACCAAAACCAAAAAAGGACATAACCAAAAAAGAAAACTACAAACCAATATCCCTGATGAACATAGATGCCAAAATTTTTAACCAAATACTAGCTAACTGAATTCAACAACATATCAAAAAGATAATTCACCATGATCAAGTAGGTTTCATGCCAGGGATGCAAGGATGGTTTACCATATGCAAGTCAATAAATGTGCTACACCACATAAACATAATTAAAAACAAAAATCACATGATTATCTCAATAGATGCAGAAAAAGCATTAGACAAAATCCAGCATTCCTTTATGATTAAAACTGACAGCAAAATCAGCATACAAGGGACATACCTCAATGTAATAAAGCCACCTATGACAAACCCACTGAATGGGGAAAAATTGAAAGCATTTCCTCTGAGAACTGGAACAAGACAAGGATGCCCACTCTCACCACTCCTCTTCAACATAGTACTGGAAGTCTTAGCCAGAGCAATCAGACAAGAGAAAGAAATAAAAGGCATCTAAATCAGTAAAGAGGAAGTCAAACTCACTGTCTGCTGATGACATGATCGTTTACCTCAAAAACCCTCAAGACTCCTCCAGAAAGCTCCTAGAACTGATAAAAGAATTCAGCAAAGTTTCTGGATACAAGATTAATATACAAAAACCAGTAGCTGTTGTATATGCCAACAGCGACCAAGTGGAGAATCAAATCAAGACCTCAACCCCTTTTACAATAGCTGCAAAAATAAAATAAAATAATAAAATACTTAGGAATATACCTAATCAAGGAGGTGAAAGACCTCTATAAGGAAAACTACAAAACACTGCTGAAAGAAATCATAGGCAACACAAACAAATGGAAACACATCTTATGCTCATGGATGGGTAGAATCAATATTGTGAAAATGACCATACTGCCAAAAGCAATCTACAAATTCAACACAGTTCCCATCAAAATACCACTATCATTCTTTATAGAATTGGAAAAACAATTGTAAACTTCATATGGAACACCCCCACCCCAAAACAAAAGCCCTCATAGCCAAAGCAAGACTGAGCAAAAAGAACAAATTTGGAGGCATCACACTACCTGATTTCAAACTACACTATAAGGCCATAGTCACCAAAACAGCATGGTACTGGTATATAAATAGGCACATAGACCAATTGAACAAAATAGAGAACCCAGAAATAAACCCAAATACTTACAGTCAACTGATCTTCAACAAAGCAAACACAAACATAAGTGAGGAAAGGACACCCTTTTCAACAAATAGTGCTGGGATAATTGGCTAGCTACATGCAGGAGAATGAAACTGGATCCTCATCTCTCATCTTATATAAAAATCAACTCAAGATAGATTAAGGACTTAAATCTAAGATCTGAAACTATAAAAATTTTAGAAGATAACATTGGAAAAACCCTTCTAGACTTTGGCTTAGGCCAAGATTTCATGACCAAGATCCCAAAAGCATATGCAATAAAAACAAAGATAAATAGCTGGGACTTAATTAAATCATTATTCTCTTTGAACTAATCTGCCTTGCACTCTTTGCTGACAGCTGTAGGTGACAGAATTGGCATGAACAGGATTACGGGACATAGGAAGCTTTTTCCTCACCAAAAAGGGGAAACCTGAATGCTGATGGGACTGCTGGAAAAGATCCCTTCACTATCGACAAGTAGCCACCTGCACTTTTTAGTGTCCCTGCAATGGGTGAGTCTTTCTCTGGCCTCTGTGAGCACCTCACCTTCCCCACCCTGCCTCAGGCAATGTTTTCCTCTCCCTGTCTGTGTGCAAATTGGTTGAATGGTAAAAATCACTGTTTATCCCCTCTGCAAAGTTTTAATTAATTGGAAAAAGGATTTGTAAAACTAGTCTTAAGCTACAGCAAATCTGTTGTACTTTGTGCTATTGTATTAGTCTGTTTTCACACTGCTGATAAAGACATACTTGAGACTGGGAAGAAAAATCTGTTTAGTTGGACTTACAGTTCCACATGGCTGGGGAAGCCTCAGAATCATGGCAGGACGCGAAAGGTATTTCTTACATCATGTCAGCAAGAGAAAATGAGGAAGAAGCAAAAGCAGAAACCCGTGATAAACCCATCAGATCTCGAGACTTATTCACTATTATAAGAATAGCATGAGAAAGACCAGCCCCCATGATTAAATTATCTCCCCCTGGATCCCTCCCACAACACGTGGGAATTCTGGGAGATACAATTCAAGTTCATATTTGAATGGGGATACAGCCAAACCATACTATTCCACCCCTGCCCCCTCCAATCTTATGTCCTCACATTTCAAAACCAATCATGCTTTCCCAACAGGCCCCCAAAGTCTTAACTCATTTCAGCAGTAACCCAAAAGTCCCTTCTGCCTATGAGCCTGTAAAATAAAAAACAAGCTACTTACTTCCTAGACACCATGGGGGTACAGGTATTGGGTAAATACAGCCATTTCAAATGGGAGAAATTGGCCAAAATAAGGGAGTTACAGGGACCTTGCAAGTCTGAAATCCAGCAGGACAGCCAGATTTTAAAGCTCCAAAATGATCTCCTTTGACCCCAGGTCTTATATCCAGGTCAAGCTGATGCAAGAGGTGGGTTCCCATGGTGTTGGGCAGCTTTGACCATGTGACTTTACAGGGTACGGCCTCCCTCTTGGCTGCTTTCACAGACTGGCATTGAGTGTCTGTGGCTTTTCCAGGTGCACAGTGCAAGTTGTTGGCGTATCTACATTTCTGCGGTCTGGAGGATGGTGGCCCTCTTCTCACAGCTCCTCTAGGCAGTGCCCTAGTAGGAACTCTGTGTGGGGGCTCCAACCCTACATTTCCCTTCCGCACTCCCCTCTCCATGAGGGCCCTGCCCCTGCAGCAAACTTTTGCCTGGGCAACCAGGCATTTCCATACATCTGAAATCTTCTGAAATCTGAGGTTTCCAAACCTCAATTCTTGACTTTTGTTCACCCACAGGCTCAACGACATGTGGAAACTGCCAAGGCTTGGGGCTTCCACCTGGAGTGGCTGGGACATAGGGCACCAAGTCCCTAGGCTGCACACAGCACAAGGACCCTGGGGCCAGCCCACAAAACAACTTTTTCCTCCTGGGTCTTTGGCCTGCAATGGGAGAGGCTGCCGGGAAAGTCTCATAATACCTAGTGGGCCTCTTTGGATTTTGGAGGCAACACATTCCTCATTTGGGTGTGTTACTCCGGCCCATTTATTGAGTGACTGGGAAGTCTTGAGTGGGGTCCAGAACAAGAGAAGGCTCTGCAACAGGTCCAGGCTGCTGGCCAAGCTGCTCTGCCCCTTGGGTCATATGACCCAGCAGATCCAATGGAGCTTGAAGTGTCAGAGGTAGATAGGGATGCTGTTTGGAGCCTTGGTAGGCCTTCATAGGTGAATCACAGTGGAGGCCTCTAGGATTTTGGAGCAAGGCCCCACCATCTTCTGTAGATAACTACTCTCCTATTAAGTGATGGCTCTTGGCCTGTTACTGGGCTTTGGTAGTAATTGAACGTTTGACTACGGGTCACCAAGTCACCACACGACCTAAACTGCCTATCATGAACTGCGTGCCTTCTGACCTATCTAGCCATGAAGTGGGGCATGCACAGCAGCATTCCAGCATCAAATGGAAGTGGTATATATGTGATCAGGCTCAAGTAGGTCCTGAAGGCACAATTAAGTTACATGAGGAAGTGGCTCAAACGCCCATGTTCCCCACTCCTGCTCCCCTGCCTTCTTTCCCCCAGCCTGCACCAATGGCCTCATGGGGAATTCCCTATGATCAGTTGACAGAGGAAGAGAATACTAGGGCCTGGTTCACAGATAGTTCTGAACAATATGCAGGCAACACCTGAAAGTGGACAGCTGCGGCACTACAGCCCCTTTGTAGGACATCCCTGAAGGTCACTGGTGAAGAGAAATCTTCCCAGTGGGCAGAACTCATACAGTGCACCTGGTTGTATACTTTGCTTGGAAGGAGAAATAGCCAGATGTGTGATTATATAGTGATTCATGGGCTGTATTCACTGGTTTGGCTGGAAGGTCGGGGACTTGGAAGAAGCATGATTGGAAAATTGGTGGCAAAGAAATTTGGGGAAGAGGTATGTAGATGAACCTCTTTGTGTGGTCAAAAACTGAAGATATTTGTATTTCATGTGAGTGCTCATGAACAAGTGACCTCAGCAGAGGAGAATTTTAATAATCGAGTGGATAGGGTATCTTGTTCCGTGGACAGCACTCAGCCTCTTTCCCCAGCTACCCCTGTCATCACCTAATGGGCCCATGAACAAAGTGGCCATGGTAGTAGGAATGGGAGGTTACGCATGGGCTCAGCAACATGGACTTTCACTCGCTAAGGCTGACCTGGCTATGGCCATGGCTGAGTGCCCAATTTGCCAGCAGCACCAGAGACCAACAACTGAGTCCTTAACATGGCACAATTCCTTGGGGTGTTCAGCCAGCCACTTGGTGGAAGGTTGATTATACTGGACCTCTTGCATCTTGGAAAGGGCGGCTGTTTGTCCTCACCAGAATAAACACTTATTCCAGATATGGGTTTGCATATCTTGCATGCAATGCTTCTGCCTAGACTGCCATCTGTGAACTCATAGAATGCCTTATCCACTGTCATGGTATTCCACACAGCATCGCCTCTGACCAAGGCACTCACTTTATGGCTAAATAAATGCAGCAGTGGGCTCATGCTCATGGAATTCACTGGTCTTATCTCTTCCCCATCAACCTGAAGCAGCTGGATTGACAGAATGGTGGAATGGCCTTTTGAAGTCACAATTACAATGCCAACTAGGTGACAATACTTTGCAGGGCTGGGACAAAGTTCTCCAGAAGGCTGTGGTGCTCTGAATCAATGTCCAATGTATGGTACTGTTTCTTGAATAGGATTCACAGGTCCAGGAATCAAGCGGTCGAAGTGGAAGTGGCACCACTCACCATCTCCTGTAGTGACCCACAGGCAAATTTTTTGCTTCCTGTTCCTGTGACATTAGGTTCTGTTGGCCTAGAGGTCTTAGCTCCAGAGAGAAGAATGCTACCATCAGGAGACACAACAATAATTCCATTAAACTGGAAGTAAGATTGCCACCTGGACACTGGCCTCCTCCTACCTCTATATCAACAGGCTAAGATGGGAGCTACAGTATTGGCTGGAGTGATTGACCCAGAATATCAAAATGACATCAGTCTACTTCTCCATAATGGAGGTAAGAAAGAGTATGCACGGAATTCAGGAGATCCTTTAGGGCATCTCTTAGTATTACCATGCCCTGTGATTAAGGTCAATGGGAAATTACAACAGCCTAATCCAGGCAGGACTACAAGTGGCCCAGACCCTTCAGGAAAGAAGGTTTGGGTCACTCCACCAGGTTAAAAAAAACGTGACCTGCTGAGGTGCTTGGTGAAGGCAAAGGGAATACAGAATGGGTGGTAGAAGAAGGTAGTCATCAATACCAGCTACAACCACGTGAACAGTTGCAGAAACGAGGACTGTAATTGTCATGAATATTTCCTACTTATTTTGTTAAGAATATGTTTGTGCAGGTATACACTTGTACTAGGAAAATAGCTTCATTTTATTTCCTTTTTCCTTTATCATGTGACATAAGATTTATTGACTTCATATCAGCATTTAAGTGTTGTTAACTTTATGAAATAGCATTTAGGTTAAGGATTAGTGTGCTTCTAGTTGTACAAAGGATAGCCGTATTATATTAGGCATAATTATGACCTTATTATTGTCTTCACTTGAAGATTATATATGATTTCAGGAGCTGTATATGGGTTCAAATTGACAAGGGGTGGACTTGTGATGGTTAATATTGTCAACTTGATTGGATTGAAGGATGCAAAGTATTGTTCCTGGGCATATCTGTGAGGGTGTTGCCAAAGGAGATTAACAGTTGAGTCAGTGGACTGGGAGAAACAGACTAACCCTCAATCGGGTGGGCACCATCTAATCAGCTGCCAGCACAGCTAGAATAAAGCAGGCAGAAGTTGGAAGGACTTTACTTGCTAAGTCTTCAGACCTTCATTTTTCTCCCATGCCAGATGCTTCCTGCCCTTGAACATCAGATTTCAAGTTCTTCAGCTTTTGGACTCTTTGGACTTACACCAGTGGTTTTCCAGGGTCCCTTGGGCCTTTGGCCACAGAATGAAGGCTGTACTGTCAGCTTCTCTACTTTTGAGGTTTTGGGACAAGGACTGATCCACCACTGGCTTCCTTGCTCTTCAACTTGCAGACAGCTTATCGTGGGACTTTACTTTGTGATCGTATGAGTCAATTCTCCTAATAAACTCCCCTTTTTATATACACATATCCTATTAGTTCTGTCCCTTTAGAGAATCCTGGACTAATGCAGGCATTAACATTTACTCTTTATAAAAGCAATGTGACAATTAATAAAAACCTAAGCTTAGAGTTTTTCTTTTAGAAATAAACAAAGAAAATAGGAAAATTGAAATTTTAAATAGTTATAAAAGTTATCTAGGATTCTGATTATTTTATTTCCATGTCATATCTAAGGCTTCTCCATCAGTGCCATGTTCTCCTTGGAACCCTTCATCATTTATTTCAGGAGGAATATAGAGCATGAAGCAGAAAGTATGACACCTCCCCCCATCTTCTTGCTTATTTTGTACGACTTCTGGCATCTTACATTGCAAAACAGACAGAAAAACAACATCAAGAGAAAATGTATTGAAAGTAAATATTTAATGTCAAATACAACAAAGTTTAAAGGGCTCTACTCCAATCATTGATTCATTTGAAATGAAGTGGGAAACTTTGGAAGCTATATTTATTGTTACTAGTTTTTTATTCTGTACTAATTAGCCAGAGAAAAATAATGCAAAATGTTGTATGTTGCTTGATTTTTTCTCTTTCACAAATAACTGAAATAATTCTTTGTAAACGTTTTTTAAAATATTTTTTAAATTTTTTTAAATTTTAAAAATAAAAATAAAAAAATATTTTTAAAACAACAATTAATATTAATAAAAGTCTAATTAGAGAAAATATTAAGTAAAAAGCAGTATTTCCTCTTCTTGAGCTTTATTAAAGCAGAGATTCCTTAACTATAACCATCTTTGTCAAGGAAATATTTATTTTAAATAAATATATTACATCCTAAATAGAGCAAGGCAACAGATGTATCCGAGTGAATTCAAAAGTGGCACATTCTTGGGCTTCCCCCTGGCAGTTATATTTTTGGCTTTGCCCTCTGTGAGTGATGGAATAATTTCTAGTCTTTACAGGGATTTTTTTTAAAGCCACAAAAGTCAGAAAGGTTATTTCACATGTACTGAGGAAATTATGTGTATCATCATAGAGTCTAGCCAGGAAACAGAAACCACCTGAGTAGTTAAAGAGACTTTAATGGAGAAAACTGATTCCCTGGGTGATGAAAGTGCTGAGAAACCAAACAGAGGACAGTGAGCCAATGCAAAGATTCATAACAGCAAGAAGCCACCCTGACCCATGACTGAAGGGATAAAGAGTGAACGCAGTGTTACTGGCACTAGTGGAAGCTGGAACCATAGCTGGTTTGCCTGCCAAGAGCTGGATTCATAAAGCTGTTGGAAGGCAGGGGAAGAAAAGAGATACCCTGGCTTATTCCACCCCACCACCTCCCCCATAATCTATTTGAAGCCACTGAGCATGGGAAACACAGCCGCAGAGGTTGGTGTCCCTTGATGCAGAGAAGGGGGAAGGCAGGGAAAGGATGAGAGGGCAAACAGGTCCAGAATGTTCTTACCATGGAATTGCCTACTAAAGTAGAAAAGATGTGAGGGAGTCAGGGAGGGGCTGGTGTTGAAGAAAGGCAACATGGAATGAATCTGGCCATCTATGTTTTGGTAGAGGACATGAAATGGACCTGTTTGTTTTGTTTACTCTTTTGTAAGAGAACAATCAACATATTTTGGACTGAGATGAGCTATTTTGCTTCTTGATTTTGTATTACATACTAGATTTATCAATGCTACTATCAGCTTACTTTTTTAGTTAGACACCTGGGGGCAGGGACCATAATCTGCATCTGTTTTACCATAAACTTTTAGTATCACAGTATGATGTCATGATATTCTAGTGCTGTGTAGACACATAACGTAAAAACACACATTTTTAATTAACAGAGACATGATAGGATATAAAACGTGATGGCTACGGGAATCAGTGATGCAAATTCTGCAACATAAGTAGCAATCTAATGTTCTGTGAGAGGGTAAAATTCCAACCAATTCATCAAGACACTCTTAATACAATAACGACTTTTATGGCTTGATGGGAGACCTATTACAATGAGGTCAGATTCTGCTTCCCAAACTATTTTGGTTAAGAGGCCACATGTTAGCCACTGATGGATTTGCTGAAGCCAACAGAAAGAAGTTGAACAGGAGAGAGGAGAGCGTCTGACTAAAGTAGATCAGGAATAAGGCTAGAAAAGGGATCTTTAGGGCCTCTGGGAAACACCAGCTAGTTCCTGTTCACTGAAGTTCAGGAATGAACTGTGCAAAACCATTAAGGGTATATTATTACCCTTCATCTGATCTTGACAAGAGAATTTTTGGTGATAAAAAAAGAAAAAAGACAGACTGATTAAGCTGCATCTGGGTTAACTTTCCTAAATAGCAAGTTGGCAGACAGCCTGGAAACAATGTAAATTCTGCTTCATTAAAATTGCAATCACGGTTGATTTTTTTTTTTCTACCTAGCTGGCTATTGGGAAATAAAATGTCAATGGTCGCATGGTTTATGTAAAAGATAACACATAGAAACCCTGCACAAAAATTCCTATAGATGGGACTGGAGGCAACCATGTAAACTGTGTAGAAGAATGGGTGGCTGAGAGGAACAGCGACAAGTGCTGGCCCCCTCCAGAGGCCCCATATACTCATGAAATGATGTTCAAAAAAGGTCAAGAAAAGAGGTTTGTTAATAAGCTTTTTTTTTTCTTTTGGAAAGGAAAATAAGAGCTGATTTGTATATTAAATAAACATAGTACAGCTTTCATTGACCAAAAATTGGCACATAAGAGTTTTTTTGTATAAACATTTTTTTCTCCCATGACGAAACTCGAAACTCAAGGGAGCACTTTGCAAGAAAAATGACAATGTAATATTTTCTCTATCAATTTTGAATAAAAGCCAAAGAAATAATGTCACAACGTGTGTCTACGGCATCAAATGTATATTGATTAACTCTTTCTAGAAAAAGCCTAAAGGCAAAAAAAAAAAAAAGTCAAAATTGACTGTGTTTTAGGTCAATGTATCCAGTAATATTCGAGGATCAAGTCAAGATAGGAAAATTGGGAAGATGAGTTCATGAGAGAAAGGTAAAATGCATTTATTTTGTATATGCAAATAAAAATGTCTAATACATAGTTAGAAAGGTAGGATTGGCTCGTTCTTTTTCATGGTATTTCAGAGGGAAGCACCACTTCAGAGTGAACATTAATGTTTCCCTCTCAGTCACTAGCTGCTAGAAACGCACTGAAATGGACAATGAACACAAATATCATACCTTTTATGAGAAGCATATGGCCATAGAAGTTGCTGCTAATGCTGACTGAAGAGTGAAAAGCTTATGTCATCTGAATCAGTGATGGGAACTGTAAACAAAGTTTTCCCATGAAGCAGAATGTCTTGACCCATGGCTGTGTTTGCTGCTACTAAGTAAGGAGTGTTCCTATCACATGCCAAGGAGAACTGGAGAAAGTACAAATCTGTTCGAGGTTGCATTGTGGATGTCAATTTGAGTGCTCTTAATTTGGTTACTGTAAAAAAAAAAAAAAAAAGTCGGGGGAGAGAAGGATATTTTTGGACCAACTGATAATACTATGCCTCATCACCTAGGGCCCAAAAGTGCTAGCAGAATCTACTAAGTTTTCAAATATCTCTAAAAAGATGATACCTACTATATACTGTGAGAAAGTCCCTAAACAAAGAAGTTAAGGAACTCAGGACCAGACTGCCCAAGATTCAGCATCCTGTTATTCCATGAGTCCTGCACACAAAACATCCACATATTGCTCTGAAGCCACAGCTCGCTAAGAAAAATAAGTAAGAGACTGCAGAATATGCTAAACTTTTGACCAAGAGAACGAGAAACCAAAGAGAAATGCCAGGAACAGGTCCCCGAGAAGCAGAGGCTGTTCTCTCTGAGAGCTTCTACCCTGACCTTGAATCCAGTAAAAAATAAGATTTTCTAAGAGTAGCAAATAAGTAAGATCAGATTATTTTTAAAATGAAAAATACAAAAAGTTTGGGTAAAAGTCAGTAGTAAAAACATAGGTTTTTTTTTTTTTTTTTTTCCAAACACAAATACCATAACTAAGGGTAAAGGATAAAGAATGGGAAAAGAGGTTAATGGCACATATAACAAACAGAGGATTATTTTTCAGTAAGCTTCTACAAGTTAATAAGAAAAAGACAAAGACTGTGATACAGGAACTTCACGGTGGTAGAAATAAAAATGACCAATAACCCCATGAAAAGATGTTCAGTCCCCTAGCAGCCAAGGGTATGGATATTGAAAGCATTTAATACTTTTCAAGTTAGCAAAACAAAAATTTAATTTGATATCGTATAATATCGTATAGATATTGTTTGAGTAGCATTTCTTGGGGAATACTCAGGGGGCAGGAGCAGTAGCAGGTGCTGTGGGGCACTACACAGCAGCCTAGTAGAGCTTAACTCTCAGGTCTGGAAAAAGACTCAGATCTTTGGGCCATGCTTTTATGTTGCAAGATTAGGGAAACACCAACTTCATCCCAGGATGGGGGACAGGTGGGCATAGTAAAAGCCAGGATTCAACAGCAATGTGATATGGAGAACCATTGTTAGAGCTTTAATCTGCTAGTTTGGTGTTCTTCTTTGGGAAGAATGTCAGCCCCTTTCTTGGGAATTAGGTAGGAGAGACATAAGCTTCACGCTTACAGCTGTACATTGTGGTAAGTTAGCAAAGAATTCACCCCATCCACCTTCATGGCTGCGGAAGGACTGGCGCCTCAGCTGTTATGATGGGGTGAGCAAGTGGGGACCAAGCTTTGAGACTGACAGGTATTGATTGCCCTAAACAAAGACTGTATAGCCAATTTCCATGGGGCCTTGCAGAAGTCCAGGTCTCTCTTCGGAAAGCCAGAATATATGGGAATAGTCTTGGACAAGTTAATCCTTACTTCTCACAAGGGTTAGCAAGAGTACAGGGGACACAGTAGTCCCATACAACACAAACAGGGGTTTTAGATTTTACAGCTGTTTTGAGAGTGAAGAGAACTACTCCCTAGTCTCAGACAATATCCCAAGGTGATTGCAAGACTCCAAACAGGAATAACTACAATTTCCCTACTCTCCAGAGATCTCCAGAGGTCAACTATGATTTTGAAAAGCTGTAGAGTTACATTGGCCTGAATGGACTGCGTGGCTTGGACAATGGGCATTTCAGTAATAACCAGTGGAGACGGATAACCAATGTTCACAGCATCACCAGAATACCTTCCAACTTGTTTATCACATTAGATCCCTGGTGCAACCTTGGAGTGAAAGAGATTGAAGAACAACAGATAATGTTGCCCAGTAGCCCAATGGGAAGGGAAACTGAGCTGATTCTGAAAAAAATAAGGAATTGCTATATTTCTTACACAGAAAAATACAAGTTAAATTCCAAGAAAATGTTATTTTACTTTATATTTTGACACATTATGTCCCATTCTGGAGGAATGAATATAATTTTATAAGTTCTTCTATGATTTGCTAATGTGTCATGCTGGCCATGAGCATTCAAAGTGAAACCAACCAGGTTTCAAACTACTCTACAATTGAGTGCCTGAGATATGATTTTTAATCTTTTAAGACTTCATTTCTACAAGTATAAAACAGAGAGTATCTATTAGCTGTCATTAATCATTACAATTAATGAGACAATGTTTATAAAGCTTTTGGCACAGTGCTCCTAATCAGGGGGACTTTAAGAGTACTTTAAGGGCAATATCCCTATTATAGAAGACTGAGAAAACAGAAGAAAGGGGAAAAGAACACCAAAAACCTGATTACTTCAGCATAGTGCAATCTTTCGGATAATTTACTTTTCCAGTGAAATTTTTACTTTTGGGGATTGTTTTGTTGTAGTTGTGCCAGTTTCATGAGGGCAGAGACTATGAACCTCAGCACTTAACGCAGTCAATGAAAAAAAATATTGCATGAATGAGTCAGTCAATACATTGGAGCTAATCTGTGGGATTTTAAAAAATTTTTTCGTTTTATAATAAAATGCTAAAAATTCTCAAATAGACACAAATGTTCTTTAAAAAATATTTTTGATGTATTTTTCAACAAATTAAGATTTTCATTTTTAAGTTGTCTACACTATTACTTCAAAATATCCCAAAAGTGTGATTAGGCAGCCTCAAATATGTGAATATTATTTCTCACTCATTTGAAAGCACTCCATCTTCAAGTATTTCATTATTATTCCTAATATGTATAAATAAAGATAAGTTTTACATGAATTTTACTGAGAATCAAATTGTTTTCCATATATGTAAAGTCAATTTCTCCTTTCTGTCTCTTAAAAAAATAATACGGCCATATACATGTGGAATTGCTAGCTTACTTAAGATTTTTCAAACCCGTGCTTTTTCTCCAAGAATTTTCTAATAGTCTCTCAAATCCCAACAAAATTATTGCTTTAGCAAGAGGGAAATCATTGCTTTCAACTACGTTTTTGTACTTTCCTAGGTAGAGTTTATTTCCTTCTTGTTATTAGTAAGAGAATGTCTCAAAAGCAGCTCATGTCACTTATCTCCTGTCTCAGTATTTGCTTGCAATTTCTGTGATATGGACAAGAGAATGCTGACTAATTTAAAAACATATAAACTGAATCTAGGGGAATTAGGGCGATCTCTAGAAGACATGCTGGGCCTCTGATGGGAATATCTGCAGCTGCTGACCCATCTCTTGCCACTCTTTTTCTTCTCCTTTCACACATACCCTGACTAAATCTTTCCACAGCAACTAGTCGGGCTTTCTTCTCCTTCCTCTGGATTAATAATTACTTTGCACCCCAGTGATATTCATTTTTCTCCACATTCTTAAAGTAAGTCTCAATAATAACATAGACAAAATTGACATGCCTAAGTATCATTGATTCATAAATTAGTCCCTTTCCTTCTTGACTTATTAATATGTCTGGGTATTTTGCCTGCAATTAGCTGCTGCAATGAAAGATTATTGGGGTAAGAAAATACAAATTAAATTGTGGTTTTAGTTTTCATCTTTGAATCTTGATTGAATAAAAACCCAAAGTTTTATATACTTAGAGAAAGCACTCTTAGCATTTCCTTTTGCAGAAAATATCCGAGTAATATTTGAAATTAGTGTATATAACGGGCTAATTTCAGAAATATTGGAAAACAAAAAGTATATAAAGAGACAGTTTTATCTCTATCAGTAGAAACTGTTTCTTTATAATAAACAACTTGAAAAAATTTAAAAAACTAAAAATTAATGAACTAATCTTTTGAATCTTCTTCATTTAAGACATGGAATTAAGCAAACTTCCTTCAATAGTCCTTCAACCCTATTGCCCTTCATCATCTTTATTAATATCATTTGAATGTCTAGTTTCATTTAATATTAACATATTATTTTGAACATTTAGTACTTTTTCTTAAAAATCACTTTGACACTTGTGTTGTGGATTATAATTACAATAATTTTTTGTATCACTGCCTGTTTCACTGAATGAATACAATGCTATTCAAAAGTCATGTTGACACCAGGCTGCTTCATTCTTCAATTCTTAATTCTGATTCCTTTCTCAGTTTTTATATATTTCTTTTATAGGTAACTTTTTTCAGGAATATTATTTGAATTAATAGACTTTCAAATACTTTTTAAAATTGATATTTATGATTGTATTTATTTATGGGGTAGAGTGTGATGTTTCAACACATGTATACACTGTATAATAACCAAATCAGGGTATTTAGCATATCCATCAACTCATACATTTATCATTTCTTTGTGTTGAGAACATTCAAAATCCACTCTTTTAGTTATTCTGAAATATATAATATTGTTAACCATAGTCACCCTATTGTGCAATATAAAACATCAGAACTTATTTCTCCCATCTAACTGTAACTTTGCTCCAGAAATTATTCCTCTCCTCTAACTGCAACTTGTCTCCATTGGCCAATCATTCTCTATTCCCCTAACTCTGGTAACTACTATTCGACTCTGCACTTCTGAGAACACCTTGTTTAGATTCCACATGTGAGTAAGATCATGTAGTATTTGTCTTTCTGTGTCTGGCTTATTTCCCTTAACATAATGTCCTTCAAGTACAACCACATCACCACAAATTCCAAGATTTTACTCTTTTTATAGCCAAATAGCACTCCATTATATATAGATACCCACATTTTCTTTATCCATTAATAGACACCTAGGTTGATTCTATATTTTGGCAATTGTGAATAGTTTTGCAATAAACATGGAGTGCAAATATCTCTTCAATATACTATTTCCTTTGAACATATATCCAATAATGCAGTTGTTGGATTATATGGTAATTCTATTTTTAATTTTTTGAGAAACTGCCATACTGTTTTCTATAATGGCAGTACTAATTTACATTCACATCAAGAGAGTATGTGTTCCTTTTATTCTGTATCCATACCAGCATTTGTTATATTTTGTCTTTTCAATAACAGCTCTTCTAATTAATTGAAGTGATATCTCACTGTGGTTTTGAATTGCATTTCCATGATGGTTAGTGATATTGAGCATTTTTTCATAAACCTATTGATGATTTGTATATCTTCTTTTGAGAAATGTGTATTTGAGCTTTTTGCTCATTTTAAAATCAGATTTTCTTTTTTTGGGTTGCTTGAGTTCCTTATATATTCTGAATATTAGTCCCTTGTTGTATAAATAGTATTTGACACATTATGTAGGTTGTCATATATGGCTTTTATTGTTTTGACATATGTCCCTTCTATACCTAGTTTGTTGAAGTTTTTTTAATGAAGTGATGTTGAATTTTATCAAGCGCTTTTTCTGGATCAATTGGAATGATCATATGATTCCTGTCCTTGATTCTGTTAATGTGTTGTCACATGTATTGATTTGCATGTGTTGAGCCAAACTTGCATCTCTGGAATTAATCCCTCTTGGTCATGGTGAATGATCTTTTTACTATGCTGTTGAACTTAGTCTACAAATATTTTGTTGAAGATTTCTGTGTCAATTGTTCATCAGTGATATTGACCTGCAGTTTTCTTTTTTTGTTGTGTCCTTGTCTAGCTTTGGTATCAGGGTAATGCTGGCCATGTAGAATGAGTTAGGAAGAATTCTCTCAGCTTTCATTTCTTGGAATAGTGGGGAAAGAATTGGTATTAGTCCTTTTTTAAATGCTTGGTAGAATTCAGCAGGGAAGCCATTCAGCCCTTGGCTTTTCTTTGATGGGTGACTTTTTATTATTGATCCAATCTCATTAGTGGTTATTGATCTGCTTAGGTTTTCTATATCTTCATGATGCAATTTTGGCAAGTTCTATGTTTCCAGGAATTTATCCATTTCTTCAAGTTTCTCCTATTTGTTGGCAAGTAGGTGTTCATAATAGTCTCTTATGATTCTTTTATTTCTGTGGGGACAATTTGTAGTATCTTTGTTTTTTGTCTCTGATTTTATTTATTTGGATCTTTTCTTTTTTTTTCTTAGTCCAGCTAGAGGTTTGCCAATTTTGTTTAGTATATTTTTTCATTTTATTTATTTATTTTTTGTATTTTTAAAGTCTATTCCATTTACTTGTGTTCTGATTTTTATTATTTCTTTCCTTCTACTAATTTGGGGTTCTTCCTAGTTCCTTGAGGTGCAATGTTAAGTTGTTTATTTGAGATCTTTCTTCTGTTTTATGTAGTTGTTTATTACTATAAACTTCCCTCTTAGAACTTCTTTTGCTGTACCTCATAGGTTTTGGTATATTGTGTTTTAGTTTTCATTTGTGCTAAGAAATTTTTAAATTCCCCTTTTGATTTTTTTCATTGACCCATTGGTGGTTCAGGAGCATGTTGTTTAATTTCCATGTATTTTTAGCCTCCAATATTCCTTCTGTTACTGATTTCTGGTTTTATACTATTGTGTTCAGAAAAGATACTTGGTATGGTTTCAATCTTTACATTTGTTTTAAGACTTATTTTGGGAACTAAAATATGGTGTATCCAGGAGAATGTCCGATGTGAAATTGAAAAGAATGAGTATTCTGTAGCTGTTGGATAGAATGCTCTGTATGTCTGTTAGGTACATTCGATCTAGGGTGCAGTTTAAAACCACTGTTTCTGTGTTGAGTTTCTAACTGAATGATCTGTCCATTGCTGAAAGTGAGATGTTAATATTCCCTCCTATTATTGTATTGAAGTCTATCTCTCCTTTTAGATCTATTATCCTATTTGCTTTATATATTTAGGTGCTCCAATGTTGGAAGCATATATTTACAATTGTTATATCCTCTTAATTGATCCCTTTATCATTAAATTATTAAGTTATAATGATATTATTTGTCTCTTTAGTTTTTGACATAAAGTCTATTTTATTCAACATAGCCACTCTTGCTCTCTTTTGGTTTTCATTTACATGGAATATCTTTTTACACCCCTTCCCTTTCTGTCTGTGTCCTTACAGGTGTCCTATAAGTAAGACTCTTGTAGGCAGCATATAGCTGTGTCTTGTTTTTTATTGTTTGTTTGCTTTTATCAATTTAGCTACTCTATGTTTCTTAACTAGAGAATGTAACGCATTTATATTTATATATAGTGATTGATAGGTAAGAATTCACTACTGTCATTTTGTTCATTATTTTCTAGTTGCTTCTAGATCCTTTCTTCATGTTTTATTCTTTTACTATCTTCCTTTATGGTTAAATGAATTTCTCTAGTAGAATTTTTGATTCTTTGGATTTTATTTTTAATGAATCTATTATAAGATTTGCTTTGTAGCTACCATGAGGTGTCTGCTGCATTTGATCTCTTGGTGGTATGAACTGAATATCTGTGTCCCCTTAAAATGCTAAAATCCTAACCCACAAGGTGATGATATTAGGAGGTAGGGGACTTTGGGAGTTGATTAGGTCATGAGGGAAGAGTCCTTATAAATAGGATTAGTGTCCTTGTAAAAGAGGAGCGAGAGAGCTCCTAGCCTTTTCCACCATGAGATAACAGTGAAAAGGTGATCATCTATGAACCAGAAAGCCAACTCTTACCAGACACTGACTCTGTTGACGTCTTGATCTTGAACTTCCCACTCTCCAGAACTGTGGGAAATAAATTTCTATTGTTTATAAAACAACCAATCTAGGGTAGTTTGTTTTAGCAGTCCAAATGGTCAAGGTATTTGGCAAATAAATAGATTGTATCATCTTTTTAATTAATATTTTCAGGAAGCCCTATCCTGTAATCTAGGCAATAGTGCCAGTATAGACAGTTCAGTCACATATGTTAGGCCCCAGAGTAGATTCCAGAAGGCCCAATTATTCAGTTAGTATGTCTATACTAAATAACTTACTTAAGTTCTGCTCTCTTCTTTGCAAGCACAATCATGGACAAAGACATATGAAAATAATCTTTTAAATACAGGTGAAGCAAAGGCCGGGCGCGGTGGCTCACGCCTGTAATCCCAGCGCTTTGGGAGGCCGAGGCGGGCGGATCACAAGGTCAGGAGATCGAGACCACGGTGAAACCCCGTCTCTACTAAAAATACAAAAAATTAGCCGGGCGCGGTTGTGGGCGCCTGTAGTCCCAGCTACTCGGGAGGCTGAGGCAGGAGAATGGCATGAACCCGGGAGGCGGAGCTTGCAGTGAGCCGAGATCATGCCACTGCACTCCAGCCTGGGCGACAGAGCGAGACTCCGTCTCAAAAAAATAAATAAATAAATAAATAAATAAATAAATACAGGTGAAGCAATAACATCACTGAAAAGTTTATTTTTGCCCAATCACTTGAGTAAATTTCCAGGAGGAGATAAGCATGATTATGATGCCATCTTGGATTCATAAATTGCTGTTTTTACAAAGAACTCAAAGATAATTAATAGTGCAGATGACATAAAGATTGAAATAAAATCAGCTTATGTGAGGTGCTATCATTGTAAATTATGTTGAAATTGCAAGTTCTAATCTTTTAGACAACAACGCTAAAGTTTTCCTTTTGTACAACCTAAATAATTACTATATCTTAAAACACTTTGTTACTTTATCCATTTTGTTAGAACTCCTGTGAGAGTATTATTATATGTTCTCATAAGAAAATGTAAGAGAAAATAAAAAGAAAGGAAGAATGTAGATCAAAGTCTATCTAAAAGAGGGACTGAGAGGGTAATGTTTTCCTAGCATAAGGTTCCAATGCTCAAGTAAAGCTGGTATTTGAAGCCAACCAAGAAAACAGTCAGAAAATGATGTAGTTTGAACACCTCTTTTCTTCCCTAGAGGTGTAAAAGGATGCCATGTGGGATCCTTTCACTTTGGAGGGATTCCAGAGAAATATTTCACCAAGGTTTCATAACAGATAGGGGGCCAAATGCATCCTGGATAATATTCTTGTGGTGTGTGAAGATGGTGTTAAAGAGCCAGAAAAGTCATTTTCAGGTTTCTTAAGCCAGATAAGGAAAACACACACACACACACACACACACACACACACACACACACACCCATCGAACCTGACAGGATTCCAGATGAGTTTTAATATTTTAGAATATCCAACCTGTACCTGCACCATTCCAGTTTCTCACAGAGATGAGGCTGTGTTGGTGTTAGCCTCTCGTGGCCCGTGAGAAACAATATCAGCCAGAAATAGAACTGAGAGGGGGCTGGAAATGCATAGGTTGAGCTTTTGGCACCAAAATGGTATATTAGAACTCATGAGAAACTTTTGTAGGATTTTTAAGATGTGTAAGGTAAAGATTTTAGAAAAGTTCCCACTGAGAAATAGAGGGCACCTAACAAAGGTTTATTAGTATTGACCACCACTATATTCTTCTATTGCAGCCCTTAGGGAGTTGTTTAAAATGAAGGGGAAAATAAACTGAGGAGAGGAAAAGGAGCAAATCCTTTGGAAAGCACAAAAGCCTCCAAACACTTCCAATCTTAGAGTGTTATGATGTTAAAAAATGAGACACATTACCAGGAGATGAAAGTTCAAAGAGGACTCAGCTTTGTGTTGGATAAACAGGAACATATGCCCAGCCTCAGAAATATTTCAAATGTGTTGTGAAACTTCACTCAGTTAGGAGAGAAATGTTAGAGTTCAACTGTGAAAAATTCAGTTGCATATTTGAAAAAAGCAGGTGCTGGGAAAGACCACAAACTTTCTAAGCATGTCAGCACCATACACCACAATAGCAAACAGAATGAAAATGTTATTAAGGCTTAAAAAGGTTTTCTAAGCAATGGATCAAATGAGTCTAAGTGGCATTTACTTATCATTGTGTAAATGTATTCCTCTAAGAAAAAAATAAAAGGTAAAAGAAGGAAATTGAGACACTGGAAATATTTAATTGTCAATTTTTATGGGAAATTTACAAAATCAAGGGAAATTTGGGTAGAAGTCACCACATATCAGGAATATGTGAGGGAGGTTAATTAGTTCATCAGAACAGCCCTATTCAATAAATGTTGTTGATTTATGAGTTTTGATGGTCTAGGAGAGTATGCATAGCTGATCAGAAATCTTTTCTTAATCTTGTTACTAAAGGAATTTTTAATATATTTATGCCATGCTTCTTCTAAGTGGCTTATATTTCTATTTCTTTTATGTCCACTCTACTGTCCACTCATTTAGTGAGTACAGTATTCCGTGAATAGTGAAAGGGAGTCAATAAATTTCGATTGATTACCTAAGCAAAAACTCGGTACCTAAAACAAAGGGAATGTCAAGCAGTTCCAACCCTGTTGGAGAGCAGGTCTGGCTCTGATTCAAATGCATGGGCCATTTCACCAACTTCCTCAAGTTGCAGCGCTCTCCTCCTCTATCCCAGCCACACAAGGGCATCCCATTTCTAGGGCCACTCCACAAATACTTACCCTGATGACTTCCCCTAGCCCCCAACCCTCAACTATAATATCTTAAACCTGGGCCTTTACTTTTAAACCTTACAATTTACAAGTTGTCTTGGAGAATATCCACATAGAAGCTGATGAGGATTATCATGATCTGAGTACTGCTGATTAGAATTATTAATCGTGCCTTGTCCCTTATCTGGAAGCCATGAAGTGCTTTCTTCTAATCTGGAAAGTTAATCCATGTTACTATGTCACTGGAATAAGGGGTTAACCTCCCAAATTAATATTTGCATTTCGTTGTGAAAGAACCTAGACACAAGAAAAAGTAGGCTAATAGGTTAGCAGTTAAGGGAAGCATTTCAGAATGAAGTCACTCTTCTTTTGAAACCCACATTGTTTACTCAACAATTCCTTCTCCCCATTGCAGACTTCCTGAAAACTCTGACTGTCATTAAATATTTTGGAGGAAACATTTAAAAATACAGTAAAGGCCAGGTGTGGTGGCTCACGCCTGTAATCCCATCACTCTGGGAGGCCGAGGCAGGTGGATCACCTGAGGTCAAGAATTCGAGACCAGCCTGACCAACATGGAGAAACTCCATCCCTACTAAAAATATAAAATTAGCCGGGCGTGGTGGTGCATGCCTGTAATCGCAGCTACTCGGGAGGCTAAGGCAGGAGAATTGCTTGGACCCAGGAGGCGGAGATCGCAGTGAGCCAAGATCGCGCCATTGCACTCCAGCCTGGGGAAGAAGAGGGAAACTCCCTCTCAAAAACAAACAAACAAACAAACGAACAAACAAACAAACTTAAAAATGCAAGTACACCCCCAACACATACACATCCCATCATCATTCATGTACTGCTCACTTCCCAGAATTAACGAATGCTAACAGTTTGTCACTTTGGTTCAATTTTTATTTTTATTTTTCGAAATGGTGTCTCACTCTGTTGCCCAGGCTGGAGTGCAATGGCGCCATCTCTGTCCACTGCAACCTCTGCCTCCCACGCTCAAGTGATTCTCCAGACTCAGCCTTCTGAGTAGCTGGGACTATAGGTGCATGCCACCACTCCAGGCTAATTTTCATATTTTCTGTAGAGACACAGTTTCACCATGTCACCCAGCCTGGTCTGAAACTCCTGGACTCCACTAATCCACTTGACTCGGCCTCCCAAAGTGTTGGGATTACAGGCATGAGCCATGGTGCCTGGCCCTACTTTCTTTTTCAAAAGAGCATTTCAGATAAATTTGAAACAACATTTTTTACTCCTTCTCATCCTTTCTCCCTCTCACCTTCACTCTCCAGAGATAATCATTATTTGATTTGCATCTTTCTAGGTCATTAAATACATGCATCTATTTAGAAATAATATATGGTATTGCTTTGTATGTTCTTTTAATTTTTCCTAAGCACACTCATGTTGTACACATTCTTCAACTTGCTTTTTTCACTCAACATTGTATACTAGATTGTCCTATAAATAAACATGTAACTAGTTTGTTCACTTTAACTGCTATGTCGAATTTTTTATGACTGATGACACCATAGTTTATCTCTTAATTCCTCTATTAGATATTTCCAAATTTTCACAACTTTATACAATACTATATGAATACCCTACACACATCTTTGCACATGTGCCAGAACTCTCTTAGGGTGCTTATACTTCCAAGTGGAACTGCTGGGTTATAGGGTCTGAGTACTTTCATTCTTACTATACAGTATCAATTGTTTCTCTAAAAGGAATTACATGAATTTACATTCCCAGCAGCAATGTCTGAGAGTTCCTCCTTTGTTATACACTCACCAACACTTTATATTATCAGTCTTGTATCATTGTTGAACCTACATAAAAAGGAGGAAACTGAGGGACCAAAAGGACCCCTAGCTTGATCAAAGCTACATATGTAACACATAGCAGAGCCAGGATTTATACCTTCCACAATCCACACTCTACAACACTTCACTGTACTAGCTCCCAATAATTTCTTTCTTGTAAGTAAATTGAAAAATGAATGTAAACACTTAGCCTATTACCTACTGCAGACAAATTCTAAAAATGTTATTTTTATTTCCCATAAAGACTATTCTAAACTTTTCAACTTTACTCCAACCTTGAATATGCTCCCACAGATGAACTTGTATCACTATGCTCCAGTATCTTCTGTAGGACAGTAGAACTATAGAATCTATGGATTGTCTATTCAATTTCATGTAATGAAAATCTCATTACCTACAGGACTCCAACTTTGTCTTCACCTTCTGCTACTCCTCCTCATCCTCCTTATCCTCATCCTTCAAAACTCTCTTAGGAAACCTCACATGACCGAAACTTTGCAAACCCTGAAATTGATGCACTTTTAAATTTCTTCTTCTGACCTACATGTAAAGTACTCAGTATAATGCCTGGAATATAGCATGTGTCCAATAAACGCCAATTTTTCTTATTTGGATTCTTTGCTCTCAGTGTGCCACAAGATAATCATTTCTACTTGGCAGGCTGACTTGAATTTCTACTGCAGCATGAGTGGAATGTGGGTGTAAGACACAATGAGATATTAAAAGAAAAAAAATTCACCTTGTTTTCTTCCAATAGAGAAAGGATTTCACCTTCTTTCCCAAGGTAACTCCTCTATTTGTGTCCATTATCTTATTCACTTTTGCCTCTTCCAAGACCTTTCCCCCTCTTTCAAGTCTTCAATCTTTCATCCTCTTTTATTCTCTATAGTTTTATTTTACTAACTTTAAGTTACCAACAATTGTAAAGAATAAAGACAAGTCATCAAACCAGGATAGAATATGTTATCCCTCAGACAGTGACACAGATTTTCATCATATATCACAGTTGAGCCTTCATGAAAAGGGAAAACAAAACTTTGCACTTACAGTTTGATTTCTCACATACACAGGACTACTGATGTTGCTTTTGCACACAATTTTGTCCTCTATGTTATCAAAAATGTTGGTGACACACTATTTCTTAAGAGTGCTCCTCTATTGTTTCCAAGACTTTCCTTCAAATGTTTCACCCACCCTCTAAGCTTTGACATGCATGTGTTGACAGTGACTAAAAGTCATGACTGCTGCCTAACTTAATAGCAATGGTAAAATGCATCCTGATTTCAGAAATATTAAAATGTGGACAAAAATATACCACAGAAACAATAAAATGAGGTAGACCCTTCTCCTCAGCTCGTAAACATGATGAAGTCACCCCATAAAGTTAATGAGAAAATTGAATATTGGAGGTAGAAACACAGTGAGGAAAAGCAGATGTGACCAAAAACTTCTCTATCTCTTTGAACCAATAATGTGCTTGTTAATTAGTAGCATTTATTTTAGATGCATTTCTTGAAGATTCTAATCCAATATATTTACTTTGTTCATTGTGTTCAACATTATTTGCCTTCCACCATGACTGTGAGGCCTCCCCTGACACATGGAACTGTGAGTCCATTAAACCTCTTTTTGTTTATAAATTACCCAGTTTCAGGTATGTCTTTATTAACAGTGTGAAAATGGACCAATACAGTAAATTGGTACCAGTAGATTGGGTGCTGCTCTAAAGATACCTGGATATATGGAAATGACTTTGGAACTGGGTAACAGGCAGAGGTTGGAAGTTTGAAGGGCTCAGAAGAATACAAGAAAATGTGGAAAAGTTTGGAACTGCCTAGAGACTTGTTGAATGGCTTTGGCCAAAATGCTGATAATAATATGGACAATGAAATGCAGACTGAGGTGGTCTCAGATGGAGATGAGGAACTTGTTGGGAACTGGAGTAGAGGTGACTCTTCCTAGGTTTCAGCAACGAAACTAGTGGCATTTTGCCCCTGGCATAGAGATTTGTGGAACTTTGAACTTGAGGGAGATGATATAAGGTATCTAGTGGAAGAAATTTCTAAGCAGAAAGGCATTCAAGAAGTGACTTGGGTGCTGTCCAAAGCAATCAGTTTCAAAAAGGAAACAGAGCATAAAAGTTCAGAAAATTTGCAGCCTGATGATGCGATAGAAAAGAAAAATCCATTTTCTGAGGAGAAATTCAAGCCAGCTGCAGAAATTTGCATAAGTACTGAGGAGTAAAATGTTAATTGCCAAGACAATGGGAAAAATGTCTCCAGGGCATGTCAGCAACCTTCTCAGTAGCCCCTCCCATAACAGGCCCAGAGGCCTAGGAGAAAAAAATGGTTTCATAGGCTGGGCCCAGGGTCCCCTACTGTGTGCAACCTAGGGACTTGGTGCCCTACGTCCCAGCTGCACCAGCCATGGCTAAAAGGAGCCAAGGTACAGCTTGAGTTGCAGCTTCAGAGGGTGCAAGCCCCAAGCTCTGGCAGCTTCCATGTGTGTTGAGCCTGCAGGTGCACAGAAGTCAAGAACTGAAGTTTGGGAACCTCTGTGTAAATTTTAGAGGATGTATGGAAATACCTGGATGTTCAGGCAAAAGTTTGCTGCAAGGGCAGGGCCCTCATGGAGAACTTCTGCTAGTCGAATGTGGAAGGGAAATGTGGGGTTGAAGCCCCCATACAGAGTTCCCACTGAGGCACTGCCTAGTGGAGCTATGAGAAGGGGGCCATCATCCTCCAGACCCCAGAATGGTAGATCCACCAACAGCTTGCACGATGCACCTGCAAAAGCCACAGACACTCAACACCAGCCCATGAAAGCAGCCAGGAGGGGGCCTATGCCCTGCAAAGCCACAGGGAAGGAGCTGCTCAAGACCATGGGAACCTACTTCTTGCATCAGCATGACCTGGATATGAGACATGGAGTCAAAGGAGATCACTTTGGAGTTTTAAGATATGACTGCCCTGCTGGATTTTGGTCTGCATGAGGCCTTTAGCCCCTTTGTTTTGGCCAATTTCTCCTATTTGGAATGGCTGTATTTACCCAATGCCTTTATCCCCATTGTATCTAGAAAGTAACTAACTTGCTTTTAATTTTATAGGCTCTTAGGTGGAAGGGACTTGTATTATCTCAGATGAGACTGTGGACTTTTGAGTTAATGCTGAAATGAATTAAGACTTTGGGGGACTGTTGGGAAGGCATGATTGGTTTTGAAATGTGAGGACATGAGAGTAGAGAGGGGTCGGGGGGAGAATAATAGGGTTTGGCTGTGTCCCCACCCAAATATCATTTTTTATTGTAGTTTCCATAATTACCACATGTTGTGGGAGGGACCCAGGGGGAGATAATGGAGTCATGGGGGCAGTTTCTTCCATATTATTTTTGTTGTAGTGAATAAGTCTCACAAGATCTGATGGTTTTATCAGAGGAAACCCCTTTCACTTGGCTCTCATGCTCTTGTCTGCTGCCATGTAAGATATGCCTTTTGCCTTGTACCATGATTGTGAGGCCTCCCCAGCCACGTGGAACTGTGAGTCCATTAAACTTCTTTTTGTTTATAAATTACTCAGTCTTGGGTATGTCTTTATCAGCAGCATGAAAACGTACTGATACATGCCTTAACCTAGCCATTCAAAATATAAACATTTATCCTAATACCTCTATGAAAAAGCTAGAAAACCTAGAAGAAATAGATACATTCCTGGAAACACACAACCTTCCAAGATTGAACCAGGAAGAAACTGAATCCCTGAACACACCAACAAGTACTAAAATTGAAGCAGTAATAAAAAGCCTACCAACCAGAAAAAGCCCAGGACAAGATAGATTCACAAACGAATTCTACCAGATGTATAAGGAAGAGCTGGTACCATTCCTACTAAAACTGTTCCAAAAAATTAAAGAGGGGTCTCCTTCCTAACTCATTCTGTGAGGTCAGCATCATCCCAGACCTAGCAGAGACACATACACACAAATAAAAGAAAACTTTAGGCCAATATACTTAATGATTATAGATGAAAAAATACTAGCAGATCAGATCCAGCAACACATCAAAAAGGTAATTTACCATGATCAAGTAGGCTTTATCTCTGGGATGCAAGGTTGATTCAGCATACACAAATTAATAAATGTGATTAATCACATAAACAGAACTGAAAAGAAACCACATGATCATCTTTCAGATGCAGGAAAGGCTTTTGATAAAATTTAATATCCCTTTATGTTAAAACCCCTCAACAAATGAGACATTGAAGTAACATACCTCAAAGCAGTAGGAGCTATCTATGAAGAACCCACAGCCAACATCATACTGAATGGGCAAAAGCTAGAAGCATTCCCCTTGAAAACTGGAACAAGACAAGGATGCCTTCTCTCACCACTCTCATTCAACATAGTACTGAAGGTCCTAGCCAGAGCAATCAGGCAAGAGAAAGAAATGAAAGAGGAAGTCAAACCATCACTGTTTGCAGATTATATGATTCCATACCTAGAAAACCCTACAGTCTCTGCGCACAAGCTCCGTGATCGATAAACAACTTCAGCAAAGTTTCGGGATAGAAAATCAATATACAAAACCCAGCAGCTTTCCTATACATCAGCAACATCCAAGGTGAGAACCAAATGAAGAACACAATCCCACTTAAAATAGCCTCAAGAAGAATAAAATACCTAGGAATACAGCTAACCAAGGAGGTAAAAGACTTCTACAACAAGAATTACAAAACACTGCTAAAAGAAATCAGTGATGACACAAACAAATGGAAAAACATTCCATGCTCATGGATAGGAAGAATCACTACTGTTTAAATGTCCATACTGCCCAAACCAATTTACAGACTCAATGTAATTCCTATCAAACTACCAATGATGTTCTTCAGAGATTTAGAAAAAACAATTTTAAAATTCATAAGAAACTAAAAAAGAGCCCAAATAGCCAAGGCACTTCTAAGCAAAAAGAACACTTCTAAGCTGTGGTATCACATAACCCTATTTCAAACTACACTACAAGGCTATAGTAACCAAAACAGCATGATGCTGGCACAAAAAGAGACACATAGACTAATGAAACAGAAAAGACAGCACAGAAATTATGCCTCACACCTACAACTATCTGGTCTTCAACAAAATCAGCAAAAACAAGCAATGAATGAGGAAAGAACTCCTTATTCCATAAATAGCGCTGGAATAACTGGCTAGCCATATGTAGAAGATTGAAACTGGGCCCCTTTCTTATACCATCTAAAAAATCAACCCAAAATGTATAAAGACTTAAATGTAAAACCTAAAACTATAAAAACCCTGGAAGATAACCTAAGAAATACCATTCTGGACATAAGGCCTGACAAAGATTTCATGATGAAGATGCCAAAAGCAATTGTAACAAAACCAAAAATTGACAAATGGAACTGAATTAAACTACAGAGCTTCTGCACAGCAAAAGAAACTATCAACAGAGTAAACAGACAATGTACAGAATGGGAGAAAATATTTGCAAACTATGCATCTGACAAAGGTCTAATATCCAAAATCTACAAGGAACATAAGGAAATTTACAAGCAATAAACAAACAACCTTGCCTGTTAAAAAGTGGGCAGAGGAAATAAATGACACTTTTCAAAAGACATGCAGGCAGCCAACAAGCATATGAAAAAATGTTCCACCACACTAATCATTAGAGAAATGCACATCAAAACCACAATGAGGTACCATCTCACACCAGTCAGAATGGATGACTACTATTAAAAAGTCAAGAAATAACAGATGTTGGCATGGTTGTCGAGAAAAGGAAATGTTTATACACTATCGGTGGGAATGTAAATTAGTTCAGCCATTGTGGAAAGCAGTTTGGAGATCACTCAAAGAACTTAAACAGAACTACCATTTGACCCAGCAATCTCATTACCCGGTATATGCCCAAAGGAATATAAATTGTTCTACCATAAAGACACATGCATGTGCATATTTATACAGCACTATTCACAATTGCAAAGACATGGAATCAAACTAAATGCCCATCAATGGTAGATTGGATTTAAAAAATGTGGTACATACATACCATGGAATACTATGCAGCTGTAAAAGAGAAATGAGATGTTCTTTGAACCAACATAGACGGAGCTGAAGGCTGTTATTTCAAGCAAACAAATGTCGGAGGAGAAAACCAAATATTGCATATTCTCACTTATAGGTGGGAGCTAAACTTTAAGTACACATGGACACAAAGAAGAGAACAAGAGACACTGGGGTCTACTTGAGAGTGGAGGGTGGGAGGAGTGTTTGAGGACTGAAAAACTACCTATTGGGTACTATGCTTATTACCTGGGTGACAAAATAATCTGTACACCAAACCCTGTGCCACACAATTTACCTATATAACACACCTGCAAATGTTCCCTGAACCTAAAAGTTAAAAAAAAAAAAAAAAGTTATCCTAAGGTAGCAATTAGAAAAGTACTCAAAGCTATAGACAGAAAGATGCTTGGTAGAGTCATTTAGAGTAGTGAAACATCAAAACAGTCTAAATGTTCAACTGTAGCATAACAAATTATGGTATATCCATTTTTTAAAAAATTATTTTTATTTGAGACAGGGTCTCACTCTGCCACCCAGGCTGGAGTGCAATGGCATGATCATGGCTTACTACAGACTCAAACTCCCTGGACTTGGGTGATCCTCCCACGTCAGCCTCCTGAGTAGTTGGGATCACAGGCACACACCACCATGCCCAACTAAGTCTTGTGCTTTTGTAGAGACTGTTTTACCATGTTGCCCAGGCTGGTCACAAACTAACTCCTGGGCTCAAGTGATCCACCTGCCTTGACCTTCCAAAGTGCTGGGATTACAGGCATGAGCCACCACACATGACCTAAAAAATTATTTAGCCAATAAAAATTACGAGTTAGATCTCAATTTACTGACATGATGTGGCAGAGAGTAATGCCTAGTAGTGTTTCACTTGCGCCTTTCATTTCTTGTCTCTCTTGCAGTTAGGTGAAGCTATGTAACTCATTCTAGCCAAAGAAATGTGGAAGTAAAGTGTGCCACTTCCAGACTGAAGTAATTAAAAGCCCTTGTAAGATTTCCAATTTCTCCCCTTAGAAATGGAGGAAATAGGGCATTCCAAACACTGCAGCTACACGATGATGGAGTTTCCATCAGCTCAGGTCCCTGAGCAGGAATGCATGGCACAGAGCCCTCCGTTAACCTGTTTGGGATAGGTAGCATGAAAAAGAAAGAAACTTGTGTGGTATTCAACCACTTAGAGTTTGAAATTTTCACACTGCAGCATAAATTGGCCAAGCCTTGCTAATCTAATACACATTCTAAAAGATTTATGACACATTAAATAAAACGAGTGTCAATGATAAAATATACAAAAAGGTAACAGTTTGTTTTTATACAATAGAATGACAATATTTTGTTTCTTCTCATTTAAAAAATGAGTTCGTTAATTTTTTTAACTTTAAGAATTAATTTTTTTCTAAAGTTGTAAAAAACCTTATGCAGCCATAAAAAAGGATGAGTTTGTGTCCTTTGTAGGGACATGGATGCAGCTGGAAACCATCATTCTCAGCAAACTATCGCAAGAACAGAAAACCAAACACCGCACGTTCTCACTCATAGGTGGGAACTGAACAATGAGATCACTTGGACTCAGGAAGGGGAACATCACACACCGGGGCCTATTATGGGGGGGGGGGGGGGGGGGGGGGGGACGGGGGAGGGATTGCATTGGGAGTTATACCTGATGTAAATGACGAGTTGATGGGTGCTGACAAGTTGATGGGTGCAGCACACCAACATGGCACAAGTATACATATGTAACAAACCTGCACGTTATGCACATGCACCCTAGAACTTAAAGTATAATTAAAAAAAAAAAAAACTTTAGAACAAAATTATATACCATGCTCGGCCGGGCGCGGTGGCTCACGCCTGTAATCCCAGCACTTTGGGAGGCCGAGGTGGGCGGATCACAAGGTCAGGAGATCGAGACCACGGTGAAACCCCGTCTCTACTAAAAATACAAAAAATTAGCCGGGCGCGGTTGTGGGCGCCTGTAGTCCCAGCTACTCGGGAGGCTGAGGCAGGAGAATGGCGTGAACCCGGGAGGCGGAGCTTGCAGTGAGCCGAGATCGCGCCACTGCACTCCAGCCTGGGCGACAGAGCGAGACTCCGTCTCAAAAAAAAAAAAAAAAAAAAAAAAAAAAAAAAAAAAAAAAAAAAAAAAAATTATATACCATGCTCAACAAACCTCGCTTCATTAATGGATAGATAGAAAACACCAAAACACACTAAATTTCACCAGCTTTTTTTACAAGCTATTCGTTTTTAGAAATATGGAATCCAGGGAGGGACAAAGAGAGAAGATTGCTCAGTCCCTGTCTGTGTGTTGGGGGGTGGCACGCGGATGCTCACATGTTCCAGCCCTGAAGCAAGTGAAAGAAGATTCTTTGGGCAGTAGGAAAGTTGTGGTATTGTACAATGTGGGATGGAAAATTAAGAACAAATGTTCTCTGTATGGAAAATGCCTTGGGAGTAAATAATGAAACTGGAGAGGAAGAGCAGAAGCCAGCTTCATCCAAGAAGCCACAGAGGTAGCTGCCTGAGTAGAGAATGTCATTTACATAAATGTTTTGTGGCCCGGATGAAATTCTGAAAGTTTGTGTTTTCCGGTGTGCCCAAGACCCTGAACCCTTCTCCTCAAGCTCTGCTCAACCTCTCTTCCTTCTCTACTTTGTCTCTATGCCTGTTTTTTACCTTCTCTCTTCCTTTTTTTTTTTTTTTTTTTTTTTAATGTTCTGCTTATTTTGCTCTCAGGAACCATCATGGCCTCAGGATATTTTCCATTACTCAGAAACCGTTCCATTACTATGAAAGCAGGCAGGACGGCAACAGAATATGCACGGCCTTTCAGATGAAAGTAAATTTGAAAAATTTCCTTCCATTCCCTCATGTTAAGACTGAAGGCTGTAGAGGATGGAAAACGTGAGTGTTACTGATTTAGTGAAGGTTATTGCCTTAAAGGCAGAAGATTGTTTTCCCTGCTATTGGTTAGCCTGGTGGAGCTGATGTTAGGGCTAGATGCTTTTCTTTGTTGCTGCACACAGATTAGCTTATTGGTTTACCTGTTTTTCATTCACTAAGGCAAATCCCTAAGCAAGGAGCTCCCTCGTTCTCTGACACGACATTGATGTAAGCTTTATTAAACGATACTGTTCTTAAAAGCAGAAAGAACTGAATGGGGGGTTGATTTTGTGCCACAGTGATAATGAGGATCAGCTAAGGAGGTCTGTTACCGGCAGAACTGGTGTGTGCTTTAAGACACACAGGGGTGCCAAGAAACAATACAAAGTGTGAGAACAAGCCGACTGAGTCACGATCCATTGCAGATTCTAAATTGTACACTTCTGTCTCTATATATAGCTCATCAAAAGTGCCATTTCTGCTGTCATGAGAACTTTTTAGATTGCCATCACCATAAGTATAGCAACAACAGTAGCATTTCTTTAGATTAACTGTATCTGAATCCCACAGCAAGATGTCGTTTCTCCTGACACATTTAACTTGGGGAATATTAGGCTGGGAGAATCTCTGGGGGAAACAGGGTACTGCTTCTTAAATCTATGAAAAGAGGAGTCATTCCGGTTGACATAGACTATAGAGTGTTGTACTTTTTTGGATCTGGCTGTCAGAAATCTCCAAGTATGGTGTGAAAGATGTATAATATTCTTTCAGCAAGGCTATTTTTTTTACAAGCAGTATTATGTGGGTTTGAAACCAGAATGAGAGTGCTCTTGTTAATAATTCTTCCGCATGCTGATTGTGCAGCTGAGGTGCTGGGGCGAGGGGGTGCGACATTTTCAAATGTATGGGGGAAAAAAGCATTTTATACGGTCATATGTATTTCTGTTGTTATTTCGGCCTTTTAAACAAAAGGACATCTTTGCTTCATTTTGGGCAAAAGCTCTCATTTATGCAGACACATTATAAAATAAAATCTTCCTTTGTTTTATAAGTCAAAAAAATTCTGGGAAATGCCTTGGGGAATACTTTAATGAATGATATCTTTTAATTATTTATTTCCCAATGTGCATTTTCAAAAAATATCTCAGATAAAAATAAATCTAGATGTCATCAAAAACATAGAAGTGTTCTGACTACAGAACTCTTATGATGATCTCACATAGAGAAAATGCACTTTAAACAAGTATTAAACACACACACTCACTGTACAGAAGTAGAATGAAAAAGAAGCTAGAGTTTTTCTCCTCAAAAAACAGTATCTTTAAAAAAAAAAAACTCTTAAGTACTAGTTTTTTTCTTTTTTGCTTAAAAAGAAATACAGCAGGCTGGGTGCGGTGGCTCACACCTGTAATCCCAGCACTTTGGGAGGCTGAGGCAGGTGGATCACGTGGTGAGGAGTTCAAGACCAGCCTGACCAACATGGCGAAACCCCATCTCTACTAAAAATCCAAAAATTAGCCAGGCACCATAGCAGGTGCCTATAATCCTAGCTACTTGAGAGGCTGAGGCAGGAGAATCGCTTAAACGCAGGTGGCGGATGTTGCAGTGAGCCAAGATCGCACCACTGCAGTCCAGCCTGCATAAGAGAGTAAAACTCTGTCTCAAAAAAAGAAAAAAAAAAAAAAAAAAACAGAAACAGCAAAATTCACTATTTGAAGTGTTTAGTTCTGTAATTTTGACAAATGAATACAGTTGTGTCACTACCACTACAACCAAGATACAGAACAGATCCTCAAACCGTTTCCCCCAGTCCTTTTGTAGCTGAGCTGCCCCCAGTCCCAAACTCTGGAAACCATTTGTTTTTTGCCTCCATTGTTTTGCATTTTCCAGAATGTCATATAATTGAATCATACAGTATGTGGTCTTTTGGGTCTGGCATTTTTCACTAAACAAATTGCATTTCAGATTCATCCATATTGTTAAATGAATTTACAGTGTATTCCTTTTTATTGTCAAATAGAATCCCATTGCATAGGTGTACCATAATTTGTTTATTCATGAACAAGTTGAAGGGTTGTTTCCAGTTTTTGCTAATTATAAAGTTACTAAAAATATTTCTGTACAGGTTTTTGTTTAAACATAAGCATTTATCTCTTGGGTAAATACCTAGTAGCAGGATTATTGATTCACATGGTGAGTATATGTTTAACTTTAAAAGAAATGTAACCTGTCTTCCTCAGTGACTGTATCATATTGTATTCCCACCAGAAGTGTATGTACAAGAGTTCCATTTGCTCAGAATGCTTGTTCACACTTAGTATTGTCAGGTTTTTAAAAATTTTATTCATTCTAATAATTGGTCTGTAGTGACATTTCCTTATGGTTTTAATTTGTATTTCCTTAATGACTAACAATGTTGAACATCATTTCATGTTGCTGTTATCCATGTATTTTCTCAGTTGATTTATTTGTACAATTTTTTGCCCATTTAAAAAAATGAATCTTTTGTTTTCTTACTGAATTTTGAGAGTTCTTTGTATGTTCTAGATAAAAAAGCCTATTGTTAAATATGTGTTTTGCAAATATTTTTGTGAAGTCAGTACCTTTACACCTTCTTAGCAGTGTCTTTTACAAACCAGGTTTTCATTTTGATGAAATCCAATTGATCACCTTTTTTTAGTGCTTTTGGTGTCATATCTAAAAGACCTGCTTGGCTCTAAATCACAGAAATGTTTTTACTTTTTTGTTCTAGGAATTTGATAATTTTAGATCTTACATTTAAGTCTCTGATCTACTTTGAGTTAATTTTTATATAATGTATAAAGTATGTGTCAAAGTTCATTTTTTAATATCGATATCCAATTCTCTTAACATCGTTTAGTGAAAATTCTCTACTTTCTCCATGAAATTGCCTTTGTACCTTTGCTAAAAATCAATTGGTCAAATGTGTGTCTACTCTTGACTCTCAGTTCTGTTCTGTTGGTATTCATGTCTGCCCTTTCACCAGTACAACACTGCTTTGGTTACAATAGTTTTATAGTAAGCCTTAAATCAGCTTAGTTGAGTCTTCCAAACTGTTCTTCTTCAAAATTGTTTTGGCTATTCTAGTTCCTTTGACTTTCCATGTGAAATGTAGAATCAAATCGTTAATTTCTACAAAAAAAAATACTGCTGGAACTTAGATTGGGATTGCGTTAAATCTATGCAACATAATTTTTAGAACATAAAGAAACTTCTGCAAAGCACAACTAAAAATCCTAAGAAGTATCCTAAAATCAATTCATATGAGCTAACAGTCCTGTCTGTGAACTTGGCATTTGATAGTAGTTAGGTAACATCTCTCTTTTAAAATGGCGCCCATTAGATAAAGCACTGGAGAAGATATTGAGATTACGAAACCTATTTATTGGCCCAATACACTCTGTTGGCGGGTCTTATAAATCACAACTTAGTTTTCAGGTGGGTAAATCAGCTGAACAGGCCTTCAAAGTCAACATAATTAGGTATAAAAAGATAGCTCATCCTAATAGAATACTGTGCTTAGTTGTGTCAAAATAGCAAACTTCAAACTGGAAACATGATTCTTTCTGCCCAGGAGGATTGAGTGGTATCACACAGAGAACCACTGTTTCCCGCAGTGTCCTGTCTGTTGGTCCTATTTAAACAATGACAACACAGCTGCGTAAGAACACAGGCTCTAACTTAAAGTATGATAAAGAGGAATGTAAAAGAGTATTCATATTATATTGCAATAATTCCTAATTCAAAGGGGGTTTATGAAAGGGAGCCTGAAATTTATGTCCATGGAGCCCTAAGATCACTATTGTGTTAATATCATAGAAAGAATATCACCCTTTTCAGTGTTTCATCTACACCCTGTTTGTTTCTTCCCTTCAGTGGAATTGTTTGATGCACTGCCAGTTTTCTTGTTTTCCTGGTGATTTCCATTGCTGAAGTTGTAAAAATCTTTTAATTACACCAAACCTAGTACTCAACCATTATTGACACGGTGCTGGCTTGTGTCTTGAGAAATTTTCAAACAAAGTCTGTGGATAAAAGTATAGCAGCATGTTTTGCACATTGAAGGGGAGAAAAATAAAAGAAAATCAGCTTTTTTTTTTTTTTTTGTTGTCACATACTTTCTGGCATCATTTTAAATATATTTATAATACTGCTGTCATTAATATTATGCTCACTTGGTTGAAATTATTTTGTTTCTCCCTTTGGAAATAGAGCTGCTCAAGACTGATAAATAATAACACATTATATAAGTACTGTGGATTATTTAACATTCTGATTAATGAGATATTTTCTACCCCAAAATGACAATCTTTAAAGCTTTGCAGATGTAAGCTTGTCAATCTCAGATTGTGAATAGTGTTTACGTTTGAAAGATGAATCTGATACATTGGTAAAGTGGTTAATTTTGCTCTCAAACCTTTTTCATGAAATCTCTAGTGGAGTAATGAGGATAAAAAGTTCTCATTAAAAACTGACCTTGTCTATATGGCATTGAGCCAAACCAGGCCACACAAGCCCTTATAAGTTCAAAGATTTTTGAGAATATAGATTCAGATTCCGTTAAGGTCATTTTCACTTTGGGTTTACTAATCAGACCCGTTAACAGGCATGGCAAAAACTATAAAAGCGGTGAGGGTACAAATGAGTGAACTAAGGAGATGGAGACAGAACACGACTCCCTCTCCCTGTAACCTCTCATGTTCTGACATTCCACAAGGAACTCACCCAGTCATGACAGCTGGAATGTCAGGCTCTCTTCTTCTTAGTACTTCTTTCAGTTGAAGGGTGAGAGGGGTATCAGCACTCAAAGCTTCACTGCATTAGCACATGGAGAAATTCGTGCTGTGCCGTTACCTACTCCCCACATCATCAGCGTTTCTCATCAGGGCACTAGGCTGGGCCATGACCTCGCACAGGTGTTCTTCCTCCAAATGTGCTGCAGCTCTACCTGGTCCTCATTAGGCTATCTGCCTTCTCTTTGTCATGCATCCTTCCACTGGCAGAGATTTTGCTAAGCTTTGCTACTGCTTTAAAAGAAAGATACGTCCACAACAAAGAATATTTGAACAGCCAGATTCCTCAGGCTTTGTGGCTAATCTTTAACTAATCGAAGAGGCAAGGAAGTTCTCAGGAAGCTAACTCAGATGAAGACATAAGAAGAGCAATTGGGTAATCATAGAATAAACTAAAGCCTGATTGCTACTGGATTTTTTTTTTTTTTTTTTGCAGGGAAAGTTTTTTTCAAAAATGTTTCATGCAACCCCAGAATCATCAAACATATGTGATATAAAAAAGCATCAAAAGGAAAAGAGACTAAAAACTGGTTTTACAACAAAATGGTTCCAACGACTTTTCCAAGCTCTAAAGATTTCTATGTCCTTGCATTCTCAGCCCTTCAGTCATTTTAGAGCTATAAAAAGAAGTAGAATAAATGTCCTGACAGCATAGTTTATTCAATCAAATAGAGCAGATTAAAATCAAGTTTATCCACGTAAATAAGTATTCTTTACAGTGTTAAGAGCCTCCTTGTTCTCTCAATGAGTAAGCAGGATCTCTCCTTACTGTGAGGGAGTTGCCTTCTAAACACGTGTTTGAAGTTGTCAAACATCTTGATGATTACAGTCTTCTTCACAATAATGTAACACTATGATATCAACCGTGAGCATTTAAAAGGGGAGATGAAGACTGAGGACAGAAGGAAAGTGCTATTGCTGTTAGGAAGAAATTTAGAAAATGCATGAAAAAAGGAGAATGCTCAATATGAGTAGGACATGGGAGAGTTCAAAACCAGGAAAGATGAGAAAAGGGGCAGCAATAAGAAAAAGATTCAAAAGAAAAACCCTGCAAAGGTGTCCATGGAACCTTTCCAGATGGTGCTTCATGGAACCTAAAAAGAAAAACCAGGAGTACAGACAATTACCACTGTTCCCAACTGCCATGGAAATAACTACAAAATATAAGCTAATATGCCAGTACTAGGACTGGAAATAAGGAAAAATGACACATGCTAGATACTTGAGAATTTCTATTGTATTGAAAGTGATACGAAGGGCCAATTTTTGAATTTCCACACCATGAGGTAACTGGAAAGTAGGTACAGGAGACCCTGAAAAAAAGAGCCACTAACAGTCTATACCTAAGAGGAAGGAGGGCAAGGTGTGGGACAGACAGCCACAGCAAATCGAAAATATGTGTGGATGAGCTTTCGTCTGGAGCAGATGGCCCCAATGAACAAAGTTGGCAGAGTGGGCCTCCTCTAAAAGACATGGAAAAGATACTGTAAGTCAAAAGGAGACCATCTGGAGGAAGCAGAGGAAATGCCTTCCCTAAAATAGATTTTCTGCAAGAAGAAAAGCTCATTTTATAAAATGTCTAATCTGGGTTCTCAAAAATATATGTCAAATATCAAAAGAAAGAAATTAAGAAAAGTCAAATTCTATGAAGGTAAAAAATGAAAATTTTCAACTAAAACCTGAGGAGGAGCAATGAACAGCAGACTAGATATTGCAGAAAATTCACTTTAGTGAAAAAAAAAAGAAAAGTTTCAGAATTTTTCCACAGGTGACAGATAAAACAATGAAAATGATTTCTAGAAAAGATGAGTTCTATGGAAGAAAAATTATAATCATCTAATCTGTGTATAATAAATAATGGAATAATAGAAATCACAGATAAGAAACAAATAGGATAGAAAAAAAATATTTTTTTTTAATTTAAATTAATAAAGCCCAACTCTACAGAGCAGAAAAGGTCCCTGAAAATCACCAACTCAAGAATAGAAAAATATTTTCAAAATTTTATTAGAACTTCTGGCAGAGCAAAATGGCCAACTAGCAGCTTACATCATTCATCCCCTCTGTAGGAACACCAAATTTTAGTAATTACACACAAAAATCCACCATCGCAAAACCAAAAATCAGGTGAGCAATCATAGTACCTGGTTTTAACTTCATATCATGGAAGGAGTCATTGAAGAAGGCAGGAAAGACAATCTTGAAGTGCCGATGCCACCCCTCCCCCATATCCCATGCAGCATGGAGAATCTGTGCACTTAGGAGGAAAAGAGTGCAGCAATTATGAGGCTTTGCATTGAACCCAGTGCTGCCCTGTCACAGCAGAAAGCAGAATCCATCTGTACTCAGCTAATGTTCACCACCGAGGGAGCATTTGGACTGGGCCTAGTCAGCAGGAAATCGTCCATCCCAGTGGTCAGAGATTGAGTTTCAGCAAGCCTTGCTACTGTGGGCTAGAGTGCTCTGGAGCCCTAAGTGAACTTGAAGGGCAGTCTAGGCCACAAGAACTTCGATTTCTAGGAAAGTCCTAGTGCTGAGCTGGGCTTAGAGCCAGTGGACTCGGGCACATGAGACCTACTGAGATACTAGCCAGGTTGACTTGCATCACTCATGGTACACTGCTGGCAGCAGCAGCATGGGGCAGAGATCTCTTTGCACTTGAGAGAGGGAGAGCACAGCGACTGGGGGATTTTTACATTGAAGTCAGTGCAGCCGTGTCACAGCGGAGACCTGGCAATATTCATCACCTGCTGACTAAAGAGCACCTGGGGTCCGAATAACTACCAGCAACACCCAAGTAATACACTGTGGGCCTTGGGCTCTGAGACATGATGGCTTCAGGTGTGACCCAGGACATTCACAGCTGTGGTGACTACGGTGAAAGACTCCTTCTGCTTGAGAAAAGTAGAGGGAAAAGTAAAGAGGACTCTATTTTGCACCTTAGGTACTAGCTCAGCCACAATGGGGTACAACACCAAGCAGGCTCTTGAGGTCTCCAAGTCCAGGCCTAGGATCTTGTCAGCATATCCAGACCTGCTCTGGGCCAGAGAGGAACCCACTGCCCTGAAGGATGAGTCCCAGGCCTGGCAGCATTCACCACAGCTGTCAGAAGAGTCTTTGGGCCTTAAGTGAACATCAGCAGTGCCTGGCAGAACCCTCTGTGGGTTGTTGTTGGTGGTGGCTACAGGGAGAAGATCCTCTGCCTGTGGAAAGGGGAGGGAAGAAAGGGAAGGACTTTGTCTTGTGGTTTGAATGCCAGCTTAGCCACAGTAGAACAGCACACCAGGTAAATTTCTAAGGTTTTTTGCTTCAATCTGTGGCTCCCAGATAGCATCTCTGGACCCATCCAGGTCCTGGGGGAACTCACTGCCTTGAAGAGAGGGAAACAAATCTGGCTGACTTTGTCAGTTGCTGATTGTAGAGCCTTAGGGCTTTGAGTGAATGTAGATGGTAGCCAGATAGTAGTAACAGTGGGCCTTGGGTGAGACCCAGTGCTGTGCTGACTTCAGCTCTTAACCAGTGAAGTGCAGTTAGTGGTGGCCACAGGCATTCTTGTTTCATACTACTCCCAGTTCTAGGAAGCTCAGTAGATATAGAGAGAGACTTTTTGGGAGAAAGTAAGGAAAAGAACAAGATTCTGTGCCTGGTAACCCAGAGAATTCTTCCAGATTTTATCCAAGACCACCAAGGAAGTACCTCTACGAGTCAGCAAGAGCTACAGCATAATTGGATTTGGAGCCAAAGTCCCTTCAAATACTAGAAAGCCTCCTCAAAAACGATGTGCACAAAAAAAGCCCAGACTCTGAAGACCACAATACATGCTTAACTCTTCAATTCTCAGATACCGAGAAACATACACAATCAACAACGCCATCTAGGAAAACAAGATCTCACCAAATTAACTAAATAAATAAGGTATGAGGGACCAATCCTGGAGAAACAGAGATATGTGACCTTTTTGACAGAGAATTCAAAATAGCTGTGTTGAGGAAACTCCAAGAAATTCAAGATAACACAAAAAAGGAATTCAGAATTCTATCAGATAAATTTAATGAAGAGATTGAAATTATTAAAAATAATCAAGCAGAAGTTCTTGACTTGAAAAATGCAATTGACATATTGAGGAATGCATTGAAGTCTCTTAATAGCAGAATTGATCAAGCAGGAGGAATAATTAGTGAACCTGAACACAGGCTATTTGAAAATACACCATCAGAGGAGACAAAAGAAAAAGAAAATAAAAAAGAATGAAGCTTGCCTACGAGATCTAGAAAATATCCTCAAAAGGGAAAATCTAAGAGTTATTGGTCTTGAGAACTAGGTAGAGAAAGATATGATTAGAAAGTTTATCAAAAGGAAAATATTGGAGAACTCCCCAAACCTAAAGAAATATCAAGTACAAGAAGGTTATAGATTAACCAAGCAGATTTAACCCAAAGAAGACATCGAGGCATTTAATAATCAAACTCTCAAAGGCCAAAGGTAAAAAAACAATCCTAAAAGCAAGATAAAAGAAACAAATCACATACAGTGGAGCTCCGATATATCTGGCAGCAGACTTTTCAGTGGAAACCTTAGAGGCCAGGAGAGTGTGGCATGACATATTTAACATGCTGAAGGGGAAAAAAACTCACCCTTAAGCAGTATATTCAGCAAAATATCTTTTAAGTGTGAAGGAGAAATAAAAACCTGCCCAAAGAAAAGCTGAGGAATTGTACCAATAGATGAAAGAAAGGGCATTAATAAGCAGTAAGAAATCATCTGAAGGTGCAAAACTCACTGGTAATAGCACACAGAAAACACAGAATATAATAACACAGTAACTGTGGTGTGTAAAATACTCTTATGTCAAAAGGCTAAATAGTACACCAATCAAAAATAATATCTACAACGACTTTCCAGACATAGACAATAAAATAAGACATAAAGATTAACAACAAAATTTAAAAAGCAGGTGGGATGATGTTAAAGAGTAGAGTTTTTATTAGTTTTCTTTTTGCTTTATTTGTTTGTGAAATCAGTGTTGTCATCAATCTAAAATAATGGCTTATAAGATAGTATTTGCAAGACTTATGATAATCTCAAATTGAAATATATACAACGGATACACAAAATATAAAAAGGAAGACATTAAGTCATATCGCCAGAGAAACATCGCCTCCACTAAAAGGAAAACAAGAAGAGAAGACCACAAATAACCAGAAAACAAATAACAAAATAGCTGGACTAAGTCCTGACTTATCAATAATAACATTAAATGTAAATGGACTAAACTCTCCCATCAAAAGACATAGAATGGCTGAATGAATAAAAAAGCAAGACCCAGTGATCTGTGGCTACAAGAAGCACACTTCACCTATAAATATATACATAGAATGAAAATAAAGGGATGGAAAAATATATTCTATGCCAAAGGAAACCAAAAAAGAGCAGGAGTAGCTATACTTGTATTAGACAAAATTGGTTTCAAGCCAAAACCTATAAGCAGAGACCAAAAGCTCATTATATAATGATAAAGGGGTCAGTTCACCAAGAGAATATAACAATTATAAATACAAAAATATGCATATCCTCCAGTGCTCCCAACACTGGGGCACCCAGATGTATAAAGCAAACATTAGAGCTAAAGAGAGAGATAGACCTTAATACATTAAGAGCTGGAGACTTCAATACCCCACTTTCAGCATTGGACAGATCTTCCAAACAGAATATCAGTAAAGAAACATCAGAGTTAATCTGTACCATAGACCAAATGGACCTAATAGATATTTACAGAACATTTCATCCACAGTCTCCAAAATACACATTCTTCACCTCAGCACATAGATAATTCTCAAGGATAGACCATATTTTATGTCACAAACAAGTCTTTTTTATTTTATTTTATTTTATTTTTTATTAATATACTCTAAGTTCTAGGGTACATGTGCATAACGTGCAGGTTTGTTACATATGTATACTTGTGCCATGTTGGTGTGCTGCACCCATCAACTCATCAGCACCCATCAACTCTTCATTTACGTCAGGTATAACTCCCAATGCAATCCCTCCCCCCTCCCCCCCATAATAGGCCCCTGTGTGTGATGTTCCCCTTCCTGAGTCCAAGTGATCTCATTGTTCAGTTCCCACCTATGAATGAGAACATGCGGTGTTTGGTTTTCTGTTCTTTTGATAGTTTGCTGAGAATGATGGTTACCAGCTGCATCCATGTCCCTACAAAGGACACAAACTCATCCTTTTTTATGGCTGCATAGTATTCCATGGTGTATATGAACTTTAAAAAACTTGAAATAATTTCAAGCATCTTCTCTGACCACAATGGAATAAAACTACAAATCAATAACAAGAGGACATTTGGAAACAATACAAACACATGAAAAGTAAACAATTGCTCCTGAATGACCAGTGGGTAAATGAAGAACTTAAGAGGAAAATTAACAAATTTGTTGCAACAAATGATAATGGAAACACAAGATATCAAAACCTATGGGATACACGGAAAGCAGTTCTATTAGTTCATGCTTGCAGTGCTATAAAGAAATACCTGAAACTGGGGAATTTTTGAAAAAGAAGTCAAATTGGCTCACAGTTTTCCAGGCTGCACAGGAAGCACAGCTGGGTAGGCCTCAGGAAACTTACAATCATGAAAGAAGCAAAGGGGAAGCAGGCATGTCTTATATGATCAAAGCAAGAGGAAGAGAAAGTGTGGGGGAGGTACCACACACTTTTAAACAATCAGATCTCATGATAACTCACTAATGATTACAAGAACAGCACCAAAGGGTAAATCTGCCACCACGATATAATCACCTCCCAGCAGGACCCACCTCCAACATTGGGGATTACAATTTGATATAAGATTTGGGTGGGAACATAGATCCAAACCATATCATTTTGCCCCGGCCTCTCCCAAATCTCATGTTATTCTCACATTTCAAAATACAACAATACCAACAGTCCCCAAAAGTCTTAACTCACTCCAGCATTAACTCAAAAGTCTAAAGCCCAAAGTCTCACCTAAAACAAGAAGAGAAGGTCACAAAACAACCAGAAAACAAATAACAAAATAGCTGGAGTAAGTCCTTTCTGTCTATGAGCTTGTAAAATAAAAAACAAGTTAATTGCCTCCAAGACACAATGGAGTTTTAGGCATTGGGTGAGTACTCCCTTTCAAAAAGGGAGACACCATTAAAAAAAAAAAAAAAAAAAAAAAAAAAAAAAAAAAAAAAAAAGGCTAAAGACCCCATGCAAGTTAGAAACCCAGCAAAGCAATCATTAAATCTTAAAGCTCTAAAATAATCTCCTTTGACTCCATGTGTCACATCCAGGCCACACTCATGCAAGGGGTGGCCTCACAAGGCCTTGGACAGCTCCACTTCCGTGGCTCTGCAGAGCTCAGTCCCCACAGCTGCTCTCAAGGGCTGGCATTATGCTCCTGTGGCTTTTCCAGGTACATAGTCCAAGCTCTTGGTGGATCTCCCATTCTGGGGTCTGGAGGACAGTAGACCACTTTTCTCAGCTCCACTAGGCAGTGCCCCAGTGCAGACTCTGGGGACTCTAACCTCACATTTTCTCTCCCTGCTGTCCTAGTAGAGGCTCTCCATGAGGGTTCCACTACTGCACCAGCTTCTGCCTGTACATCCTGGGTTTTCCATACATCTTCTGAAATCTAGGTGGAGTCTCTTAAGCCTCAACTATTGCACTCTGCACCCCTGTAGGCTTAACACCATGTGGAAGCTGCCAAGGCTTATGGCTTGCTCCTTTTGAAGCAGCGGTCTGAATGCCTCTGCCCATTTGAGCTATGGCAGTAGTAGGAGCAGCCCAGATGCAGGGAGCAGTGTCATGAGGCTGCACAGGGCAGCAGGGCCCTGGGCCTGGCCCACAAAACCATTCTTCCCTCCTAGGCGTCTGGACCTGCAATAAGAGGGGCTGCACGAAGGTCTCTGAAGTGCCTTCAGGGCCTTTTTCCCATTGTCTTGGCTATTTGTACTTCCCTTCCTTTTAGTTATGGAAATTTCTGCAACTGATTTGAATTCCTCCCCAGAAAATGGGCTTTTCCTTTATACTAGATGGCTGGGCTGCAAATTTTCCATTTATGCTCTGCTTCCCTTCTAAATATAGTTCCTGTTTTAGGTCATTTCTTTCTTTTTTTTCTAAATTATACTTTAAGTTCTAGGGTACATGTGCACAACCTGCAGGTTTGTTACATACATATACATGTGCCGTGTTGGTGTGCTGTGCCCATTAACTTGTCATTTACATTAGGTATATCTCCTAATGCTACCCCTCCCCCCTCCCCCCACCCCGTGACAGGTGTGTGATGTTTCCCTTCCTGTGTCCAAGTGTTCTCATTGTTCAATTCCCACCTATGAGTGAGAACATGTGGTGTTTGGTTTTTTTGTCCTTGTGATAGTTTGCTGAGAATGAAGGTTTCCAGCTTCATCCATGTCCCTACAAAGGACATGAACTCATCCTTTTTTATGGCTGCATAGTATTCCATGGTGTGTATGTGCCACATTTTCTTAACCCAGTCTATCATTGATGGACATCTGGGTTGGTTCCAAGTCTTTGCTATTGTGAATAGTGCCACAATAAACATATGTATGCATGTGTCTTTATAGCAGCATGATTTATAATCCTTTGGGTATATACCCAGTAATGGGATGGCTGGGTCAAATGGTATTTCTAGTTCTAGATCCTTGAGGAATTGCCACAGTTTTCCACAATGGTTGAACTAGTTTACAGTCCCACCAAAAGTGTAAAAGCATTCCTATTTCTCTAAATCCTCTCCAGCATCTGTTGTTTCCTGACTTTTTAATGATCGCCATTCTAACTAGTGTGAGATGCTATCTCATTGTGGTTTTGATTTGCATTTCTCTGACGGCCAGTGATGATGAGCATTTTTTCATGTTTCTGTTGGCTGCATAAATGTCTTCTTTTGAGAAGTGTCTGTTCATATCCTTCACCCACTTTTTGATGGGGTTGTTTGTTTTTTTCTTGTAAATTTGTTTGAGTTATTTGTAGATTCTGGATATTAACCCTTTGTCAGATGAGTAGATTGCAAAAATTTTCTCCCATTCTGTAGGTTGTCTGTTCACTCTGATGGTAGTTTCTTTTGCCATGCAGAAGCTCTTTAGTTTAAGTAGATGCCATTTGTCAATTTTGGCTTTTGTTGCCATTGCTGTTGGTGTTTTAGACATGATGTCCTTGCCCATGCCTATGTCCTGAATGGCATTGCCTAGGTTTTCTTCTAGGATTTTTATGGTTTTAGGTCTAACATTTAAGTCTTTAATCCATCTTGAATTAATTTTTGTATAAGGTGTAAGGAAGGGATCCAGTTTCAGCTTTCTAAATATGGCTAGCCAGTTTTCCCAGCACCATTTATTAAATAGGGAATCCTTTCCCCATTTCTTGTTTTTGTCAGGCTTATCAAAGATCAGATGGTTGCAGATGTGTGGTATTATTTCTGAGGCCTCTGTTCTGCTCTATTTGTCTATATCTCTATCTTGGTGCCAGTACCATGCTGTTTTGGTTACTGTAGCCTTTCTTTGCTCACTCAGTCATTTCTTTACTCACTCATATGACATAGGATTTTAGAAGTGGCCAGGCCAAATCTTGAAGAATTTGCTGCTTAGAAGTTTCTTCCACCAGATATCCTAAATAAACCCAAGTGCAAAGTTCCACAGATCCCTGGAGTAGAGGCACAACGCCACCAGTCTCTTTGCCAAAGCATAGCAAGAGTGACCCTCAGTCCAGTTTCTAATAAGTTCCTCATTTCCATGTGAGACCTCCTCAGCCTATACTTCACTGTCCATTTCACTATCAGCATCTTGATCACGACCATTCAAAAAGTAAGAAGTTCCAAACTTTCCCTCATCTTTCTGTTGACTTCTGAGACCTCCAAACTGTTCCATTCTCTGCCTATTCCCCAGGGTCCAAAGTCACGTCCACATTTTCAGGTATCTTTATAGCAATGCCCCACTCCCAGTACCAATTTTCTGTATTAGTCCATTCTTGCACTGCTATAAGGAAATACCTGCGACTGGGTAATTTACAGAGAAAAGAGGTTTAGTTGGCTCACAGTTCTGGAGACTGGGGAGGTCTCAGGAAACTTACAATAATGGCAGAAGGTAAAGGGGAAGCAGGCAAGTCTTACATGGACAGAGCAGGAGGAAGAGAGTGGGGGAGGTGCCACACACTTTTAAACAAGCAGATCTTATGATAACTGATTCATGATCACAAGAAACATACCAAAGGGGAAATTCATCCTCATGATCCAATCACCTCCCACCAGGACCCATCTCTAACATTTGGGATTACAATTTGACATGAGATTTGGGCAGGGAAACAGACCCAAACCATATCAGCAGTACTAAAAGGGAAATTTATAGCTATAAGTGCCTACATCCAAAAAGCAGCCAAACTTCTAATAAAAAAACTAGTGATGCATCTTAAGGAACTATAAAAGAAAGAACAAACCAAATGCAAAATTACTAGAAGAGGAAAGATAAAGATCAGAGCAGAAATACATGAATTTGAAATGAAGAAAACAATATAAAAGAGTCGAGAAAATGAAAAGTTGGCATTTTGTAGAGATAAAGAAAATTGACAAATCTTTAACCAGACTAAGAAAAAAAGAGAGAAGCCCCAAATAAATAAAATCGAAGATGAAAAAGGAAACATTACAACTGATACTACAGAAATTCAAAGGATCATTAGAAGCCACTATGACCACTATATGCCAACAAATTGGAAAATCTAGAGAAAATGAACAAATTTGCAGACACATGCAACCTAGCAAGATTGACCATGAAGCAATCCAAAATCTGAACAGAGCTACCAAGATTGATCATGAAGCAATCCAAAATCTGAACAGATTGATAACAAGTAATGAGATTGAAACCATAATAAAAAGTCTCCCAGTAAAGAAAAGCCCAAGACCTGATGGCTTCATTGCTGAATTCTAATAAACATTTAAAGAACTAATACCAATCCTACTCAAACTATTCAAAAAAATAGAGGAGGAGGCAATACTTCCAAGCTCATTCTATGAGGCCAGTATTACCCTGATATCAAAATCAAAGATACATTAAAAAAATTACAGGCCAATATCTCTGATTTGATATTGATGCAAAAATCATCAACAAAATATGAGCAAACTGAATTCAGCAAGGCATTAAAAAGATCATTCATTATGACCAAGCGGAATTTATCTCCAGGATGCAAAGATGGTTCAACATATACAAATCAATCAATGTGATGCATCATATCAACAGAATAAAGGACAAAAACCATATGATCATTTCAATTGATGCTGAAAAAACATTTGATAACATTTAACACCCCCTCATGATAAAAATCTTCAGAAAACTGGTATAGAAGGAACATACCTCGAGATAATAAAAGCCATATATAACAGACCCATAGCTAGTATCATACTGAAGGGAAAAAAACTAAAAGGCTTTCCTCTGATATCGGGAGCATGACAAGGATGCCCACTTTCACCACTGTTAGTCAACATAGTACTGGAAGTCCTAGCTAGAGCAATTGAACAAGAGAAAGAAGTAAACGGGATCCCAGTTGAAAAGGAAGAAGTAAAATTATCCTTGTTTGCAGATGATATAAGACTCCACCAAACAACTTTTAGAATTAATAAATTTAGTAAAGTTGCAGGATACAAGATTAACATACAACAATCAGTAGCATTTCTGTATGTTAACAGTGAACAATCTGAAAAAGAAACATAAAAAGCAATTCCATTTACAATAAAGCCACAAATAAAATATCTAGGAATTAGCCAAAGATATAAAAGATTTCTACAATGAGAACTATAAACACTGATAAAAGGAAGAGGACACACACAAAAAATGGAAAGATATTCCAAGTTCATGGATAGGGAGAATCAATATTGTTAAAATGTTCCACTACTCAAAGCAATCTACTGATTCAATGCAATTCCTATGAAAATACCAATGATGTTTTCCACAGAAGTAGAAAAAAATCCTAAAATTTATATGGAACCAAAACACACACACACACACACACACACACACACACACACACACACACAGACACACACACAGAATAGTCAAAGCTATTCTAGGCAAAAACAGCAAAACTAGAAGAATCACATGATCTGACTTCAAGTTATATTGCAGAGCTACAGTAACCAAAACTGCATGGTACTGACATAAATACAGACACATAGACTGTGGAACAGAGAACCTAAAAACAAATTCATATGCCTACAGTGAACTCATTTTTCACAAAGCTTCCAAGAACATATGTATTAGTCCATTTTCATGCTGCTTATAAAGACAAACCTGAGACTGGGTAATATATTAAGAAAAAGAGGTTTAATGGACTCACAGTTCCACGTCACTTGGAAGCACTCAAAATCATGATGGAAGGCAAAAGGCATGTCTTACATGGCAGCAGACAAGAGAGAAAATGAGAGATCATTAGATCTTGTGAGACTTATTCACTACCATGAGAACAGTATGGGGGAAACTACCCCCATGATTGAATTATTTCCCCCTGGGTCCCACCCACAACACATGGGAATTATGGGAGCTACAATTCAAAATGAGACTTAGGTAGGGACACAGCCACACCATATCACATACTTGACACCTCTTTTCTGAGTGATATGGTTTGGCTGTGTACCCACCCAAATCTCATCTTGGGTTGTAGCTCCCGTAATTCCCATGTGTCATGGAAGGGACCCAGTGGGAGGTAATTGAATCATGGGTATGAGTCTTTCCCATGCAGTTCTCATGATAGTGAATAAGTTTCATGAGATCTGATCATTTTATAAAGAAGAGTTCCCCTGCACACTCTCCCTTGCCTGCTGTCATGTGATATGTGACTCTGCTCCTCATTTGTCTTCCACCAGGATTGTAAGGCCTCCCCAACCATGTGGAACTCTGAGTCAGTAAAACCTCTTTCCTTTATAAATTACCCAGTCTTGAGTATGTCTTTATTTAGCAGCATGAAAATAGACCAGTACAGTAAAATGGTACCAGTAGAGTGGGGTACTGCTGTAAACACACCTGAAAATGTGGAAGTGACTTTGAAACTGGGTAACAGACAGACATTGGAACAGTTTGGAGAGCTCAGAAGAAGACAGGAAAATGTGAGAAAGCTTGGAGCTTCTTAGAGACTTGTTGAATGGCTTTGACAAACGTGGTGATAGTGATATGGACAATGAAGGCCACGCTAATGTGGTCACAGATGGAGATGAGGAACTTGTTGGGAACTGGAGCAATGGTGACTCTTGTTATGCTTTAGCAAAGAGTCTGGCACCATTTTGTTTATGCCCTAGAGATCTGTGCAACTTGAACCTTGAGAGAGATGATTTAGGGTATCTGGTGGAGGAAATTTCTAAGCAGCAAAGCATTCAATAGGTGATTTGGGTGCTGTTAAAAGCATTCACTTCTAAATATTCACAATGATATGGTTTGGAATTAGAACTTATGTTTAAAAGGGAAGCAGAGCATAAAATTCCAAAAAATTTGCAGCCTGATGATGCAGGAGAAAAGAAAAACCCATTGTCTGAGGAGAAATTCAGGCCTGCTGCAGAAATTTAAATAATGAGGAGCCAAGTGTTAATCACCAACAATGGGGAAAATGTCTCCAAGACATGTCCAAGACCATTGTGGCAGTCCCTCCCAGGCCCAGAGGCCTAGGAGGAGAAAATGGTTTCCTGCACCAGATCCAGGACCCCTCTGTTGTATGTAGCCTTGGGACTTGGCTCCTGTATCACAGCCACTCTAGCCATGGCTAAAAGGGGCCAAGGTACAGCTTGGGCTGTGGCTTTAGAGGGTGCAAGCCCCAAACCTTGGCAGCTTCCACATGGTGTTGATTCTGCTGGTACACAGAAGTTAAGAATTGAGGTTTGGGAACCTCCACCTAGATTTCAGAGGATGTATGGAAATGACTGGATGTCCAAGCAGAAGTTTGCTGCAGGGGTGGAGCCCTCATGGAGAAACTCTGCTTGGGCAGTGTGGAAGGGAAATGTGGAGTTGAAGCCCCCACACAGAGTGCCCACTGGGGCACTGTCTAGGGGAGCTGTGAGAAAAGGGCCACTGTTCTCCAGACACCAGAATGGTAGATGGACTGACAACTTGCGCTGTGCCCCTAGAAAAGCTGCAGACACTCAACACCAGCCAGTGAAAGCAGCTGGGAAGGGGGGGCTGTACCCTGCAAAGCCACAGGGGCAGAGCTGCACAAGACCATGGGAGGCCACATTTTGCATCGGTGTGACCTGGATGTGAGAGATGGAGTCAAAGGAGATCATTTTGTAACTTTAAGGTTTAATGACTGTCCTATTGGATTTCAGACTTGCATGGGGCCTGTAGTCCCCTTGTTTTGACCAATTTCTCCCATTTGAAATGACTGTGTTTACCCAATGCCTGTATTCCCATTGTATCTAAGAAGTAGCTAACTTGCTTTTGATTTTACAGGCTCATAGGTGAAAGGGAATTGTCTTGTCTCAGATGAGACTTTGGACTGTGGACTTTTGAGTTAATTCTTAAATGATTTAAGACTTTAGAAGGCAGGATTGGTTTTGAAATGTGAAGATGTGAGATTTGGGAGAGGTTGGGGTGGAATGATATGGTGTGGCTGTGTCCCCACCCAAATCTCATCTTGAATTGTAACCCCCGTAATTGCCATGTGTCATGTGAGGGACCCCAGTAGGAGGTAATTAAATCATGGGGGTGGGTCTTTCCCATGCTGTTTTCATGATAGTGAATAAGTCTCATGAGATCTGATGGTTTTATAAAGGGGAGTTCCCCTGCACACTCTCTCTTGCCAACTGCCATATAAGATGTGACTTTGCTCCTCATTTGCCTTCTGCCAGGATTGTGAGGCCTCCCAGTCATGTAGAACTGTGAGTCAATTAAACTTCTTTCCTTTATAAATACCCAATCTTGGGTATGACTTTACTGAGACATACCCAAGTATGCAGCAGTCTGCATGAGAACAGACTACTAATATACTGAGTAATATGCCATAAGCACATGCACTCAAAGCAAAAATGGACAAATGGGATCACACCAAGTTAAAAAGTTTCTTCACAATGCAGGAAACAATCAACAAAAGGAGAGACAATTCACAACACAGAAGAAAATATATGCAAATTACCCATCTAACAAGGGATTAATAACCAGAATATAAAAGGAGCTCAAACATGTCTATAGAAAAAATATAATAATCCAATAAAAAATGGGCAAAAGATTTGAATAGTTATTTCTCAAAGAAGGCATACAGATGGCAAACAAGCATATGAAAAGGCGGTCAACATCTTTGATCACTAGAGAAATATAAGTCAAATCTACAATGAGATATCATCTCACACCAGCTAAAATGGCTTTTATCCAACACAGTCAATAACAAATGCTGGCAAGGATGTGGAGAAAAGGGAATTCTCGCACACTTTTGTATGAAGATTGAAATCAAAACAACTGAACCCATGGAGATAGAGAGCAGAAAGATAGTGGGAATGAAAATTAGTACAACCACTATGGAGAACAGTTTGGAGGTTCCTCAAAAAACTAAAAATAAAGCTACCACATGATCCAGCAATCCCACTGCTGGGTACATACGCAAAAGAAAGGAAATCAGTGTATCAAAGAGATATCTGCACTCCCCTGTTTGCTGCAGCACTGTTCACATAGCCAAGATTTGAAAGCAACCTAAGTGTCCATCAACAAATGAATGGATAAAGAAAATGTGGTACATATATACAACGGAGTACTACGCCACCATAAAAAAGGGATAAGATTCTGTCATTTGCATAAAGATAGATGGAAATGGAGATCATTATGCTAATGAAATAAGTTAGGCACAGAAAAACAAACTTGGCATGTTTTTCCTTACCTGTGGGTGCTAAAAATCAAAACAATTGAATCCATGAAGATAGAGAGTAGAAGTATGGTTACTAGAGTCTGGGAAGGGTAGTGCTGGGGTGGGAAAGAATTGGGGATAGTTAGTGGGTACAAAAAATCTACAATCAGAAAGAAGAAATAAGACCTAGTATTTGATAGCGTAGCAGAATTAGTCAATAATAATTTAATTGTACATTTAAAAATAACTAAGAGAGTATAATTGGATTGTATGCTACATAAATGATACATGCTTGAGGGGATGGATATCCCATTTTCCATGATGTGATCATTTCTTACTGTATGCTTGTATCAAAGTATCTTATGTAAATTTATATGTGTGTATATATATATATACACACACACACACACAAACACATACTCCTACTGTGTATCCATAAAAATTTAAAATATTAAGACTACCTATATTCATCTACAATGTTATTATCCTCAAAGGTGATATACAGTTTACCCTTGAAAAACAGGAATTTGAAGGATTACCGTTCTGGCTACATTACAAGATGGCCGAATAGGAACAGCTCCGGTCTGCAGCTCCCAGTGTGATCGACGCAGAAGATGGGTAATTTCTGCATTTCCAACTGAGCCTCCACTGGTGATACCCAGGCAAACAGGGTCTAGAGTGGACCTCCAGCAAACTCTAATGGACCTGCAGCTGAGGGACCTGATTGTTAGAAGGAAAACTAACAAACAGAAAGGAATAGCGTCGACATCAACAAAAAGGACAACAAAACCAAAACCCCATCTGTAGGACACCAACAACAAAGACCAAAGGTAAAACCACAAAGATGGGGAGAAACCAGAGTAGAAAAGCTGAAAATTCTAAAAATCAGAGTGCCTCTTCTCCTCCAAAGGATCATGCTCGTCAGCAATGGATCAAAGCTGGATGGAGAATGACTTTGACAAGTTGACAGAAGTAGGCTTCAGAAGGTCGGTAACAACAAACTTCTCCAAACTAAAGGAGTATGTTTGAACCCATCACAAGGAAGCTAAAAACCTCGGAGAAAGATTAGATGAATGACTAACTATAATAAACAGTGTAGGGAAGACCTTAAATGACCTGATGGATCTGAAAACCACAGCATGAGAACTTTGTGATGCATGCACAAGCTTCAGTAGCTGATCCTATCAAGTGGAAGAAAGGGTATCAGTGACTGGAGATCAAATTAATGAAATAAAGTGAGAATACAAGATTAGAGAAAAGGGAGTAAAAATAAACAAACAAAAACTCCAAGAAATATGGGACTATGTGAAAAGACCAAATACAAACGTTTGATTGGTGTACCTGAAAGTGATGGGGAGAATGGAACCAAGTTGGAAAATACTCTTCAGGATATTATCCAGGAGAACTTCCCCAACCTAGCAAGGCAGGCCAACGTTCAAATTCAGGAAATACAGAGAACACCACAAAGATACTCCTCAAGAAGAGCAACCCCAAGACACAAAATTGTCAGATTCACCAACGTTGAAATGAAGGAAAAAATGTTAAGGGCAGCCAGAGAGAAAGGTCGGGTTACCCACAAAGGGAAGCCCATCAGACTAACAGCGGATCCCTCGGCAGAAATCTTAGAAGCCAGAAGAGGGTGGGGGCCAATATTCAACACTCTTAAAGAAAAGAATTTTCAGCCCAGAATTTCATATCCAGCCAAACTAAGCTTCATAAGTGAAACAGAAATAAAATCCTCTACAGACAAGCAAATGCTGAGAGATTCTGTCACCACTAGGCCTCCCTTACAAGAGCTCCTGAAGGAAGCACTAAACTCAGAAAGAAACAACCGGTACCAGCCACTGCAAAAACATGCCAAGTTGTAAAGACCATTGATGCTATGAAGAAACTGCATGAATTGACAGGCAAAATAACCAGCTAACATCATAATGAAAGGATCAGATTCACACATAACAATATTAGCCTTAAATGTAAATGGGTTAAATGCCCCAATTAAAAGACACAGACTGGTAAATTGGATAAAGAGTCAAGACCCATCAGTTTGCTGTATTCAGGAGACCCATCTCACGTGCAAAGATGCACATATGCTCAAAATAAAGGGATGGAGGAAGATCTACCAAGCAAATGGAAAGCAAAAAAAAAAAAAAAAAAAAAAAAAAAAAAAAAGCAGGGGTTGCAATCCTAGTCTCTGATAAAACAGACTTTAAACCAACAAAGATCAAAAGAGACAAAGAAGGCCATTACATAATGGTAAAGGGATCAATTCAACAAGAAGAGCTAACTATCCTAAATATATATGCACCCAATACAGGAGCACCCAGATTCATAAAGCAAGTCCTTAGAGACCTACGAAGAGACTTAGACTCCCACACAATAATAATGGGAGACTTTAACACCCTACTGTCAATATTAGACAGATCAATGAGACAAAAGATAAAAAAGGATATCGAGGACTTGAACTCAGCTCTGTACCAAGCAGACCTAATAGACATCTATGGAACTCTTGACTCCAAATCAACAGAATATACATTCTTCTTAGGACCACATGGCACTTATTCTAAAATTGACCACATAATTGAAAGTAAAGCACTCCTCAGCAAATGTGAAAGAACAACAAGCTGTCTCTCAGACCACAGTGCAATCAAACTAGAACTCAAGATTAAGAAACTCACTCAAAACCGCACAACTACATGGAAACTGAACAACCTGCTCCTGAATGACTACTGGATAAATAACAAAATGAAGGCAGAAATAAAGATGTTCATTGAAACTAATGAGAACAAAGACACAATGTACCAGAATCTCTCGGACACATTTAAAGCAGTGTGTAGAGGGAAGTTTATAGCACTAAATGTCCACAAGAGAAAGCAGGAAAGATCTAAAACTGACATAACATCACAATTAAAAGAACTAGAGAAGCAAGAGCAAGCAAATTCAAAACTAGCAGAAGGCAAGAAATAACTAAGATCAGAGCAGAACTGAAGGAGATAGAGACACAAAAAACCCTATACCTGATGTAAATGACGAGTTGATGGGTGCTGACGAGTTGATGGGTGCAGCACACCAACATGGCACAAGTATACATATGTAACAAACCTGCACGTTATGCACACGTACCCTAGAACTTAAAGTATAATAATAATAATAAATAATTTTAAAAAAATCAATGAATCCAGGAGCTGGTTTTTTGAAAAGATCAACAATATTGATAGCAAGACTAATAAAGAAGAAAAGAGAGAAGAATCAAATAGACACAATAAAAAAAGATAAAGGGGATATCACCATCGATCCCACAGAAATACAAACTACCATCAGAGAATACTATAAACACCTCTACAGAAGAAATGAATAAATTACTGGACACATACACCCACCCAAGACTAAACCAGGAAGATGTTGAATCTCTGAATAGACCAATAACAGGCTCTGAAATTGATGCAATAATTAATAGCCTACCAACCAAAAATGTCCAGATCAAGAAGGATTCACAGTTGAATTCTACCAGAGGTACAAAGAGGAGCTGGTACCATTCCTTCTGAAACTATTCCAATTAACAGAAAAAGAGGGAATCCTCCCTAACTCATTTTATGAGGCCAACATCATCCTGATACCAAAGCCTGGCAAAGTCACAACAAAAAAAAGAGAATTTTAGACCAATATCCCTGATGAACATTGATGTGAAAATCCTCAATAATATACTGGCAAACCAAATCCAGCAGCACATCTCAAAGCTTATCCACCACAATCAAGTCAGCTTCATCCCTGGGATGCCAGGCTAGTTCAACATACACAAATCAATAAATGTAATGCATCACAGAAACAAAACCAATGCAAAACCACATGATTATCTCAACAGATGCAGAAAAGGCCTTTGACAAAATTCAACAGTGCTTCCTGCTAAAAACTCCCAATAAACTAGGTATTGATGGAACGTATCTCAAAATAATAAGACCTATTTATGACAAACCCACACCCAATATCATACTGAATGGGCAAAAACTGGAAGCATTCCCTTTGAAAACCGGCAAAAGACAAGGATGCCCTCTCTCACCACTTCTATTCAACATAGTGTTGGAAGGTCTGGCCTGGGCAATCAGGCAAGAGAAATAAATGAAGGGTATTCAATTAGGAAAACAGAAAGTCAAATTGTCCCTGTTTGCAGATGACATGATTGTATATTTAGAAAACCCCATCATCTCAGCCCAAAATCTCCTGAAGCTGATAAGCAACTTCAGCAAAGTCCCAGGATACAAAATCAATGTGCGAAAATCACAGGCATTCCTATACACCAATAACAGACAAATAGAGAGCCAAATCATGAGAGAACTCCCATTCACAATTGCTACAAAGAGAATAAAATACCTAGGAATCCAACTTACAAGGGATGTGAAGGACCTCTTCAAGGAGAACTACAAACCACTGCTCAACAAAATAAAAGAGGACGCAAACAAATGGAAGAACATTCCATGCTCATGGATAGGAAGAATCAATATTGTGAAAAAGGCCATACTGCCCAAGGTAGTGTATAGATTTAATGCCATCCCCATCAAGCTACCAATGACTTTCTTCAAAGAATCGGAAAAACTACTTTAAAGTTCATATGAAACCAGAAAAGAGTCCACATTGCCAAGACAATCATAAGCAAAAAGAACAAAGCTGGAGGCATCACACTACCTGACTTCAAACTATACTACAAGGCTACAGTAACCAAAACAACATGGTAGTGGTACCAAAACAGAGATGTAGACCAATGGAACAGAACAGAGCCCTCAGAAATAACACCACACCTACAACCATCTGGTCATTGACAAACCTGACAAAAACAAGAAATGGGGAAAGGATTCCCTATTTGATATATGGTGCTGGGAAAACTGGCTAGCCATATATAGAAAGCTGAAACTGGATCCCTTCCTTACACCTTACACAAAAATTAATTCAAGATGGATTAAAGACTTAAATGTTAGACCTAAAACCATAAAAACCCTAGAAGAAAACCTAGGCAATACCATTCAGGACATAGGCATGGGCAAGGACTTCATGACTAAAACACCAAAAGCCATGGCAACAAAAGCCAAAATTGACAAATGGGATCTGCTTAAACCAAAGAGCTTCTGCATGGCAAAAGAAACTACCATCAGAATGAATAGGCAACCTACAGAATGAGAGAAAATTTTTGCATCTACCCATCTGACAAAGGGCTAATATCCAGAATCTACAAATAACTCAAACAAATTTACAAGAAAAAAAAAATCCCATCAAAAAGTGGGCAAAGGATATGAACAGATACTTCTCAAAAGAAGACATCTATGCAGCCAACAGACACACGAAAAAATGCTCATCATCACTGGTCGTCAGAGAAATGAAAATCAAAACCACAATGAGATACCATCTCACACCAGTTAGAATGGTGATCATTAAAAAGTCAGGAAACAACAGATGCCGGAGGATGTGGAGAAATAGGAAATTTTTAACTATTGGTGGGAGTGTAAATTAGTCCAATCATTGTGGAAGACAGTGTGGCGATCCCTCAAGGATCTAGAACTAGATATACCATTTGACCCTGAAATCCCATTACTGGGTATATACCCGAAGGATTATAAACCATGCTGCTATAAAGACAAATTTTTGCTATTCACAATAGCAAAGACTTGGAACCAACCCAAATATCCATTAATGATATACTGGATTAAGAAAATGTGGCACATGTACATCATAGAATACTATGCAGCCATAAAAAAGATGAGTTTATATTATTTCCAGGGACGTGGATGAAGCTGGAAACCACTATTCTCAGCAAACTATCACAAGGACAGAAAACCAAACACCACATGTTCTCATGCATAGGTGGGAATCAAACAATGAGATCACTTGGACACAGGGCAGGGAACATCACACACCAGGGCTTGTCGGTGGGTAGGGGGCTGGGGGAGGGATAGCATTAGGAGAAATACCTAATGTAAATGATGAGTTTATAAGGGCAGCAAACCAACATGGCACATGTATACCTAGGTATCAAACCTACACGTTGTGCACATGTACCCTATAACTTAAAGTATAATAAAAAAAACAAAAATAAATAAATATAATAATAATTAAAAAAAGAAAAACAGGAATTTGAACTGCATGGGTCCACTTATATCAGATTTTCTTCTGCTTCAGCCACAGTTGATACAGCAACACCAAGCCCTCCTCTTCCTTCTCTGTCTCAGACTATTCAATGTGAAGATGATGAGGGTGAAGACCTTTATGATGATCCACTTCCACTTAATGAATAGTAAATATATTTTCTCTTATGATTTTCTTAATAACATTTTCTGTTCTCTGGATTACTTTATTGTAAGAGTGCAGTATACAATACGTAATACAAAATATGTTAATCGACTATGTTATCAGTAAGGCTTCCGATTATCAGCAGGGCAGTAGTAGTTAAGTTTTGGGGGAGTCAAAAGTTATCAACAGCTTTTCAACTGTGTGTGGAGGCTTTCAGTGCCCCTCACCACTACATTGTTCAAGGGTCCACTGAAATTTGATAACTACTTGAAAACTTTTTAGGGCCGGATACTACTTGAAAACCTTTCTTCTAGTAGCCTTAACTAGTTAAGACCATTTTAAACGGCTTTTTAAGAACTACACTTCTTTCTGACTCTAAAGAACATCCACATTTAGTTCAGGTGCCAAATAAAATCTACCTGAGACCAAAGGATTTGCAAGATACCAAAACTAAAACCAAACCTAATTAAGCAAACTAAAAATATTAGGCTACTTTAGTTTACATGCAAAAAACCAGAGGCCTTATCTAACTCTGCTAGCAAAGAAATTGAGAAATTAAATCTACGCTTGAAAGTACTGAGTTGACTTAGATAAGGCAGCTAAAATGGAAGGAAAGACAAGTCTTAACAAAATATTCAATTCAGAATTGGGAGTTAGTGTTCCCAGTGACCTTGTATTGTGGAAAAGCATATAAGTGTCAAAGTTTCTTAGACAATGTGACCACAATAGTAGCTTAGACCGCCTATCTCTTTATGCTTGTGCCATCAAGCTCTGCCAATATATGGGATATTTAGAAGAAACTCAACTTGCATAAGTAGATTCAGCAAAGTGCAAGTGGAATCTTGACTTCTTAATGAACTTGACTGGTAAACACAAATGTATGTAGAAATCTTCTACGAGCCCTTCACAAATATTAGCACCCTGTGCCTGGAATTCACACGTATTTCACCACTGGGCTGCTCTTGCTCTTTCTGCCTTTCTCAGACTGTCTTTCTTCTCATGCTTCTTTCATTCATCCAGATTTACAACCTGTTCTAAATGAGTCTGTTTGGCTTTGACTTGAACCTCAATTCCAGGTCACAGCTTGCCCATTTTCTCATGGACAAGAATCTCTAATACAGACAGCAGACACAATGACCCCTGAATCTCGCCCGAAGCTCTGTAGGAATTCTCTCCCCTCCTATCAGGAAAGAAAAGTCATTCCTATAGCTCAACTTCCATGAGGTCAATGGAAATTACAATTTTAAAAGTGATTTATAGATCAATAAATATTTATCATTATTTCAGTTTCTCCACGGAGGTACATAAAGAAAAACTTCCTAATGAGTTTGAAATATAAAGCAGCTGCTAACTTTGATATGGAACTTATTAGCTGATAGAGAATTACCAAAAGAATACAATTTCCCTGAAAGCTGGTAATGAATATATATATGTCTCAGAATTGTCCTTTAATTTCTGGCTACATAGCAAAAATAAAACTTTTATTTGATTTTATTTGGCTCTGTGAAAGTGCATTCTCTTTCATGAAACCACAAATTCAAGAGTGGGAGCTACCACTAGTGATGCAAATTTGGAATCAGTATTGATATATGTTGATTAAAAATATCCCACAGGTGTTGAAATGAAACTTATTAAGTAGCACTACTGTCATTGATTTGCTGAAAAATGATCAATGACTATTAATATGCTTTTAATGGTATACTTTTATATGTAAATTGATTAAAACTTTAAAATTAATTTTAAATGACTTTCAAACTAGAGATTTTACTATAGAATAGGCTATACCTTGTATTTTTATAAATTTCAATATTCATATAACATGAGTACCTACAATGTCTGATTGAAAGGCCCATTACTGAAAAATCTTAATGCAATGGCCTAGAAGACAAACTGTCTGTACAAGGAAAAAGAAAGAATTACTATGAACATTAGATTGTAACAACTTGCACATAGTTCTGTTTATGTAACCATTTCTCATTGATAAATATAGATGAACACATAGAGACAGAACCTATAGACTCACTGCCCTGCACATCACAAATGGCCTTCACGACAGAAATATATTCAGCAAGTTACTCCAAGACCAGAAGCAAATAATCTATGGAGAAAATAAAAACATATGCTGTTGCAATAAATTTTTTGCATCTGAATATATTTCATGCATAACATGTGTTTTTCTCTCTAATTCCTTAAATGGCTTGGAACCTGGATATGCTCCTATTAGGATCAATAGACCACTATATTCTACTATTTTCTTTCTGTATTCTGCAAATAACTAGACCTGAGGAAACTACACAGGTATGATAAAGAACAATTAGAGATTCAAAAACGAATGTATACAATTCGAATTAGTAATTAAACTGGGAGAGGTACATTGCTAACACTGGGAAAATCTAAAGCATATATACCTGTGAGAACAATTAACATTTTTCTTATATTTGAAAGCATGATATAGGGAGATAGGGTTAAAATGAACTTCAACTTTAGTTGTAATTTTTCAGAAATTGAAGACTTAAGGTTGCCATTGCTTTTGTGTTTAATTTACCTACTGTCATGCCCTTAAGTCCTTCACCAAATATATAGGCAGAAAGAAAAAACAACCATACAAATCAACAAAATGTTTTAATCGAATAAGGAAAATGTAGCATTCATGAAGATGTAAGGGTTGAGGGAGAGGGTGGCATGAATATGCTGACTTCCACATTATTTCATGACCCCATGAATTCTTCTCAGGGGTAAAGCAAATGTTTTCACTATCAGAAATGCAGTAAATACCAACATGTTAGCAGATGATATTACTTACACGCTCTATGAAGCATAAGTCTTGTTTCTATTTTGTTCTACAGTATAAAAAGAGAAAGTCTGTCAGGAAAGAAACTAAAAATGAAGAAAATATGAGTCTTGTCTAACTGAAAAGCCTACCAGTATCAGGCCCCAACATTCATCATATTTAAAATTCCAATTATAAATCCCTCAATTAGAACCTATCTTTTTAGCATACTTTTTAGATAATTTTTGTCTTACTTTTTAGTTTGAGTGGACTATGATCAGCTATCTCTAAGGCCAATTCTAATATCCTGTTAATTGTTTTTTTAAAGTGCATGCTTCTCTTGTCTTCCTGAGCCACGTTTTCTACAGTGATCTGGCTTTAAGGGAATGCAGTACATGAGAGGACACCCTTTGGTCTTGTCTTCCCTGGACTCCTCAGGACACCAGATTCCAGGGTGGATTTGTAGTCCATTCCTGGTACTGTGTGCCCCTTTCCTCAGGTGTTAGGCTTTTGGTTTTCCTGGCTTTGCCCTTAATTTCAGATAAATCATCGTTGTTAAATAGATGTTTCTGGACATTCTAAGTTTTGGATTCTGTACAAGACGGTAGCCAAATAAATAATTTGTACATTGTTTGATTTCAGGCATTTCTGTGGTTGGATAGTTTGGAAATTTAAGAATGTCATTTGAGCAATATTTTGAAATTGAAACGAGAAAAGGACTTCAAAGCACCAATGTAAGTATTCTACTTTTCTAAGAAAATGGTTTGTAATTTAGGATTTGCTCTTAAGTGTAGATGAGAATTGCTAGCTTACCTGAACCAGCTGCTACCACTTCGTTTTATGCTCATAATAATGAAGTGAGAATTTTAGCAAGTGAAAACTGTCGTTTAAAACCTAAGAACTGAAAGCATCTGTCCAACAGTGTATTCAGGGCCAAACCTAATGGTTTACAAAACAGATGATGAGTGTGTACATGTTATGAATTGCTGCCGTATGATGCCTTCCTAGGTTTTGTATACAAAGTGGGGAAAGTTTTCATTCTACTGTGTGACTCATCAATACAACAGATGAGATGTTTGATAGAAACATTGCTGTCATTTCTAATGAATTCATAAGCTATTGTTCAATTTTCTTTTATGCTACAAGCCCAGCTGAGAGCCCAAGAGTTTGTGTTTAATCAGACACAGTACATGTCTATCTTTCACTAAACATCAGGATGATGACCAATATAATTTTTAAGAAAAACTAATTTCTTAAGTTTGTCAAGTACGATTTAAGGAGACCCAGTTTAACTCCTTAGAAGAGCCAATTTTTATATAAACTTTTTTACACTTTCTATTCATTATTCAGTATAGTTTGATTTCCCTTTGAGTATAATCAAAGAATAGGTTTAATGCAGTCCCCAAACTGACAAGAAGCTATCGTTGATAGCATGAGTGAAAGCAGAAAGATTGGTTATAGAAAGAAAACATAAGTGGTGTTTGAATTGAACTTTGAGGCTGAAAGAGAAAGAATTTAGAGAACAAGTGCCAGTATTAATACCTTCCAAGGAAGGCAGCTTTAATTTGCATTTAGGTACCAGTCAGGGATGAGAATTGCTAGCTTGTCTGAAGCAGCAGATATAATCATATTTTATACCAAGGGTGACACAAAATATCAGGTTTTTCTCCTAATTGATTGAAAGTGCAGTCATGTCTCTTTATGATCTTCTTTCTTTTTTTCTCTATGGATTTTCTTCTCATTAGGATCTAACTGAAGAACTTTGTTTTTCAGGGTCAAGCCACTGAACTGACTGTGCACACATTCTTGGCTTAGTTAGCTGCAAAGTACCTAGAGGTTGCAGTTAGTAACAAATTCAGCTTCTGCAGAATCATGCAAAGGGGAGTGTCTCTTACTTTCATTATTTTTTTTTTCTTTGGAAAAAAATGGCTTCATTATCTGGGAACAGAAAATAAACTTTGAAGTCGATCTTCTTTGGTGGTTTAATGTCTAACAAGATTATAGAGAATCTTGTTTTAAAAATATGGTCCAACAGCAGGAATTTGAAAGCACATTCAATTTCCATTCCTTTCTTTAAAAAATTTCTTTGTTTTTTCCCATTGATTTCTCTATTGAAAAAGGAAGACAAAAGGGGACAGAATTCATTTAGGATGAATCTATGTATCTTATCTATCTAGATCTTACATATGGCATTTTCTTTAGCTAGTTGCTTTAATGATTTACATTTCTGATTTAGAACAATTCATATTTTATAGATACTTGATTAAAAATACAAAAAATATAAATACATACTACAATAGACGACATAATAAGTGAAACTTGCAGAATGGGATAACCTTGTGTGTTTAAATTTCCTATAACCAAAAATATTTCTGATGTTAGCACTTGTAAATTATGGTTATTGGTTTCTGGAATCAATGTGATAACCTAAGACTACATGGAATCTACCTGTCTCCAAATTTCTCAATGAGGTAGCTCAAACAATGCCTAGAGCCACATGCTAAATATGGTCTCTTCCACCACAGATAATTATAGAGGGATCCTATCAATGGGTTGAGCCAGATGAGAATTTACTCCTATCCACTAAAGTACCACTGCCCCACTTCTATCCAGCAGGTTTGATAAAAAGTCTACCTGCAACCATGGATCTGTCTACAGCACCCATAAGAAAACCATCCGGTAAACCCTCAGCCCGTGTTTTAGGGCAAGCAGCTTCTGTCTGGTACAATCATTGAAGAAACTGGTAAAGAAAAAAGAGAAAAAACAAATGCATAAGTTAAACTCCACATTATGGGGATTAAAACTAGACAAAAATGGGGCGTGTAAGTTTGTACTAATAAATGCAAAATTCAAAAAACTTTTCTAAAATATAGATTCAACTTGTAAAAAGTAAGTGCTATAAGAACCACAAGTAAATATGGGAGAACATTTTTATGTCTCAGGGTGGTAAATGTCTTTACGAGCATAACTCTAAATTCAGAAGCAGTAACAGAAAAGATTTACAATAAACTACTTTTAAAAAGCAAAAGCTTCTCCATGTGACAACATACAAAAGTCAAGAACAAGCAAACAGCAAACTGGTGAATTCTTTTTGTAGCACACATAAGACTCAAAATGTTAATTTCCTTGTTATATGAACTGTCCTTATTAATCAACAAGAAAAATATTAACAACCCAGTATAACAATGGGCAAATTACATATACAGAGAACTCACAAATAAATGACCAATAAACAAATGGAAAGATGTTCCAGATTGTTAAAAATCAATGAATAATAATAATAAAAAAACAACTATGAGTGATCAGTGCTTCCCCAGGCAGATTGAGAAAGAATTAAACGATAAATAGTATCAAATATTGGAGAGGATATGGGGAAACAAGCACTCTTATACCCAGGACACATTAGTATAAATTGGCCCACCTCTTCTGGTGAGCAACTATGTAATGATTCAAATATTTAAGTAGGCACACTTTGACTTAAAACCACAAATTCTAGAAATTTATTATAAAGAAATAATCAACAAGTTAAAAGGATATTTACTGTAGCATTGTTTATAATAGTAAAAATTAGAAACATCTTAATTATCCCTTGATAGGGTTTGCTTATATATATATATACACACACACACACATACACACACTCAATATATATAGAGAGTATATACATATATATATAGTATATACATATATATGTACACAATTTGTAAAAATTGAATTTGAGTTATATAGATGGATAACGATAAAGGACCAATCCAGACTGCTGCCTATTTTTTGTTAATTAAGTTCAGTTGAACTCGTGCCACACCTATTCATTGACTCATTGGGTATGGCTGCTTTTCTGCTCAAAGGTAGAAATGAGTACTTATGATGGGGACACAAAGTCTGTAATATATATCTGGCTCTTCACAGAAAGTTCCCAACTCCTCTTCTACTGATACAGTTTACATTGTTACAACACAGCAAAAACAAAAACAAACTATTTTTAAACAAATATATATATGATATCTCATTTTATTGTACTTTGCTTCATTGTGCATCACAGACATTGTGTTTTTTACAAATTGAAAGTTTGTGGCAATTCTGCATTAAGGCTATAGGTGCTACTCAATTCATGTCTCTGTGTCACATTTTGGTAATTGTTGCAATATTTCAAACTTTTTGAATATTATTATATGTGTTACGGTGATTTGTCATCAGTGACCTTTTATGTTGTTATTGTAAAATGAATTTAATAAATGCTGTGTGTGTTCTGACTGCTCCACCAATCGTTCCCCGACTTTCTCCCTCTCCTCGGGCCTCCCCATTCCCTGAGACACAGTATTAAAATTAGGCCAATTTAATAACCCTACAATGGCCTGTAGGCCTTCCAGTGGAAAGACGAGTTGCACATCTCTTACTTTAAATCAAAACCAGAAATCAGTTAAGCTTAGTGAGGGAGGCATGTTGAAAGCCAAGATAGGCTGAAAGCCAGGCTTCTTGCTCCAAACAGTTATCCAAGATGTAAATGCACAGAAAAAAAAATTCCTGAAGGAAATGAAAAGTGCTACTCCAGTGAACAGATATATGATAACGAAGCAAAACAGCCTTATTGCTGATAGGGAGAAAGTTTTCGTGGTCTAGATAGAAGATCAAACCAGCCACAACATCCCCTTAAGCCAAAGCCTAATCCAGAGCAAGGCCCCAGCTCTCTTTAATTCTATGAAGACTGGGAGAAGTGAGAAAGCTGCAGAAGAAAAGTTGAAAGCTAGCAGAGGTTGGCTCATGAGGTTTAAGGAAAGATGCCGTCTCTATAACATAAAAGTGGAAGGTGAAGCAGTTAAGGGCTAATGCAGAAGCTGCAGCAAGTTAGCCAGAAGATCTAGCTACTATCATTGATGAAGGTGGTTCACTAAACAACAGATTTTCAATGTAGATTTTAAAAACCTTCTATTGGAAGAAGATGCCATCTAGAACTTTTATAGCTAGAGAGAAGTCAATAGCTGGCTTCAAAGCTTCAAAGGACACTCTGAGTCTCTTGTTTGAGGCTAATGCAGCTGGTGACTTTAAGGTGAAGCCAATGCTCATTGACTATTCTGAAAAACTGAGGGCCCTTAAGAATTACGTGAAATCAATTCAGCCTGAGCTCTATAAATGGAATAACAAGGTCTGAGTGACATCACATCTCTTTACAGAATGTTTTACTGAATAGCTTAAGCCCACTGTTGAGACCTACTGCTCAGAAGAAAAGGTTCCTTTCAAAATATTACTGCTCAGTGAAAATGCACCTGGTCGTGGAAGAGCTCTGATAGAGATATACAAAAAGATTAATGTTGTTTCCATGCCTACTAACACAACATGTATTCTGCAGTCAAGGAATTATTTCAACTTTCAAGTCTTACTTAAGAAATACATTTCTGTAATCCTAGCACTTTGGGAGGCCAAGGCGGGTGGATCACGAGGTCAGTAAATCCAGACCATCCTGGCTAACACGGTGAAACCCCGTCTCTATTAAAAAATATGAAAAATTATAGCTGGGCGTGGTGGCGGACGTCTGTAGTCCCAGCTACTCGGGAGGCTGAGGCAGGAGAATGGCGTGAACCCGGGAGGCGGAGCTTGCAGTGAACCAAGATCGCGCCACTGCACTCCAGCCTGGACGACAGAGCGAGACTCCATCTCAAAAAAAAAAAAAAAAAAAAAAAAAAAAAAAAAAAAATACATTTCATAAGGCTATAGCTGCCATAGACAGTGATTCCTCTGATGGATCTGGGCAAATACAACTAAAAACCTTCTGGAAAGGATTTACCATTCCAGATGCCACCAAAACCATTCAGGATTCATAGGAGAAGGTCAAAATATCAACATTAACATGAGTTTGAAAGTTGATTCCAAGCCTTGTGGATGACCTGAAGGGGTTGGAGACTTCAATGGAGGAAGTAACTGCAGATGTAGTGGAAACAGAAAGAGAACTAGAATTAGAAGTAGAGCCTGAAGATGGAACTGAATTGCTGCAATCTCAAAATAACACTTGAATGAATGAGGAGTTGCTTCTTGTGGATGAGCAAAGGAAGTAGCTTCTTAAGATGGAATCTACTCTTGGGAAAGATGTTATGTACAATGTTGAAATGACATCAAAGAATTTAGAATATTCTATTAACTTAGTTGATAAAGCAGCATCAGGGTTTGAGAGGATTTACTCAACTCTTGAAAGAAGTTCTACTGTGGGTAAAATGCTATCAAATAGCATTTCATACAACAGAAAAATCTTTTTTTTTTCTTTTTTTCTTCTTTTGGAGACAGAGTCTCCCTCTGTCACCCAGGCTGGAGTGCAGTGGCGTGGTCTTGGCTCACTGCAACCTCCAGCTCCTGGGTTCAAGCAATTCTCCTGCCTCAGCCTCCCAAGTAGCTGAGGTTACAGGGGCATGCCGTCACACCTGGCTAATTTTTTTTTTTTTTTTTTTTGTATTTTAGTAGAGACAGAGTTTCACTGTGTTGCCCAGGCTGGTCTCGAACTCCTGAGCTCAGGCAATGCACCTGCCTGGGCCTCCCAAAGTGCTAGGATTACAGGCATACGCCACCACGCCTGGCCAAAAACTCTTTCATGAAAGGATGAGTCAATCAATGAAGCAAATTTAATCCTTTAAAAAAATGCCACAGCCATCCCACCCTTCAGCAACCACCACCAGGATCAGACAGCAACCAGTCAACGCTGAGGCAAGACCGTCTACCAGCAAGATTATGACTCACCAAGGGCTCAGATGATTATCATTTATTTTTTTAGCAATAAAGTGTTTTTCAATTAAAGCATGTACATTATTTTTTAGACATAATGCTATTACAAACTTAGTTGACTGCCATATAGTATAAACATAACTTTTACATGCAATGGGAAACACAAAACATATGTTATTCACTTTATTATAATATTTGCTTTATTGCAGTGGTCTGGAACCCCAACCCCCAATATCTTGAAGGTATGCCTGTTTACAAATATTCTAGAGATCTTTAATAAAAGCATCATAAGTGAACTTACCTGAATCTGTCTTGGATGTTTAAATACTCTGAAATACGTTTGGGTCACTGATCTGAACATACATTTTCAATACAGATATCACCATATGAATGCAAACATATACTGCAGTGCAGAGATAGGTTTGGTATATACGTATACTGCAGTGCAGAGATGCGTATTTGGTATACATGATAAAGCGGAATCTAAACTCAATAAGTGAGAAGATTTTATTTTGTTGCATTTCCTCTATAGAAAGGTTTTATATACTTTGCTTCTTTCTCTTAAAATTTAAATGGAAGAAAATAAAAAAAATTTGGATTAATACATTAAGAACATGTTGTTAAATATGTATGCCAGAATGTATAATACAACATCTAATCTGAAAATGGACATACTCTTCTAGTTAATTTTCTATTCAAGCTGTTCTATTAAAATAATTATTCTTTCTTAAGTATAGTAAAATCTTAAAATGAAATTCATAGACATGTTGATATGTATGACTGAATCATCACCTAATTGAATGCAATAACTTTTTATTATAATTGACAAGATTGGAAGTACTGCAATTTTATTATAACACATTTTTATTATAATCCTTTCTGTTGTAGCCAAAACAGTTTCAGAATGGTCGAGTTCAGAAGTAAAAAAAGAAAAATTAATGCAACATCACATTTTTAATCATTCAAGAGCACCTTATTTAGTCACATACAGCCAGTCCCCTCTTGCATATTTTCCCACTTTAGGGTTTTAGAAGGAAAAAGCTGACATTTTTCTCCACAAAGTTTCTTTCCCAGTAGGCTATCACTAATGTCAACAAAAGCAGCAGGAGTTCCTCTGAAGATTTGGAAAGAGCAGTTGAATAGGCAAGAATGACCCCTGTTTGCTTTGAGTAAAATGAAGTGTTTACCTTTATATCCAACAGTTCCAGAGAATTTCCTGGAGGAAAATTATGCTTTAAATCAGTACTCTTCAAATGCTGTCCCTTAGGACACTAGAGTCCTTCAAGCATTTATCTATGAGTTTTATATCAAATTCTGATGCACTGGAGAACACCAAACCCCTTTGTTTGGGCCCCTCCTTCATTTTTGTGCGGACTTTAAAATAAAACTCCTCCTTCCCCCCACCAACCCTGCACATACTTGAGTATTAGAAATATGTCATCACTTGGGAGAATTATATTTCTGCATTGCTTTTTAAAATTTAAATCCAGATTGACGTATGTTGATTTCTATAAAATTTAGGGAGTGCTCATTGGTCACAAAGACACTACGCATGCTAACTAGAAGTTTTCTGCATGCACCTGTCCATTCTTTATAGTTTTCCTGCATTCTTCTGGGTATCATCTTTCATGTTGACTGTGAGAAGTTGTTAAAGCAGTGACCAAGTGTTATACTGAGGCCTTAAGTTGTTTATAGGTCTCTGTCAGAGCTCTGAGCTCCAAACAAGATGCTCAGGTGAGCAACAGTCATTTGAGCAGTAACAAATTCATCACATACTACATTGTCATATTGGTAGCTTGGTACGGATTAGAAATTCTGAGCACCTTCAGTCATACATTTATATTCAGAATAGGAACGTCAATCACTGTAATGATTTAACTATGAATAAAAAATTCTCTTCTTGTTTCAAGTTCCTAGATTAGTTTAATTGAAGAGCAAACAGAGGGGACAAGGTAAGCAGCTAAAAATTACCATTTTCAAATACTTATTTGTATGAAATAGAATTTTCTCAATATTGTTCAATCTTCCCAAAATCTTTCCTGATCTATTCCCCTCCTGGCCCCCACTGAAGTTGGACACCTTTTCCTAACCCTATTTTTCTGAATTCTGAACATATTTTCACTATGATAAAAGGAATGTGGCCTTTGGAATGACATCAACCTGTCTAATCCCCACTACCTGGCCTTAAGACCTTTGGTTAATTATTTATCTATCTTTTCAGAACCTCAGTTTCCCTAACAGCAAACCAATGCAGGTGTGAAAACTGAATGAGATTATTATATAAGTAGTGTAGCACAAAAAATGTTATCTTTTTCTTTTATGAAATATATAAAATTTCCTATACTTTGGGAGAATCTTTTCTTCTGCCCTGTTAAATTATAAGCTCCTTGATAACAAAGAATATTCAACCATGTACCAGTTTTCCAAAAGTAGGCACCCAATGTTATTTATTGAAATAAAATATAATAAATGGATTATGGTAGTAAAGGTCAATGTGATTGCTTATTTAATTAATTAATTTACTTACTTTTGAGACAGAGTCTCACTCTGTTGTCTAGGCTGGAGTGCAGTGGCTGGATCAATGCTTGCTGCAGCCTCAACCTCCAGGGCTCAAGCAATCCTCTCACTTCAGCCTCCCAAGTATCTGAAACTACAGACGCATGCCACCATGTTCCACTTTTTTTTTTTTTTTTCCCCCGTAGAGATGAGCTTTCACCATATTGCCCAGGCTGATCTCGAATTCCTGAGTTCAAGCAATCCTCCAGCTTCCACCTCACAAAGTGGTGGGATTATAGATGTAAGCCACCACACCGAGCATGGTAGTTTAATAGGTAGGTTTCTTGCAATAATAAAGTAACCTTCATAGTCTGCATTGTAGTTTTCTTCCCAAAAATTGGAAATAAAACAACTTGGACTTCTCACACTTCATAACACATATGGGGAAGGGTGATAAATAATAATAGACTATAACTCTTAGGGAAAATATTCAATTTTTACACATCAGCAATTCTCATTTCATAGGAATAATAATCATGATTTGCCATAAAGTATTGACTGGGTACAGTGGCTCATGCCTGTAATCCCAGAGCTTTCTAAAAGCTGAGGCAGGAGGATTGCTTGAGGCCAAGAATTGAGATCAGCCTGGGCAACATAATGAGACCTCATCTCTATGAAAAAAAAATGTTTTTAATTAGCTGGGCAAGGTAGGAAAATCATTTGAGCCCAGGAATTTGAGGCTGCAGTAAGCTATGATTGTGCTGCTGCATTCCAGTCTGGGAGACAGAGCAAGACATTGTTTCAGAAAAAAAAAAAAAAGAAAATAAATTTTACAAGACAGTAAGTGCTTGGAAGAACTACAACAAAAACCACACTTATCTGAGAACCAGTCAGTATTCTCAATAGCATTGTGTATTAAAATATAAATAAAAGTAGTATTTTATTTTCTCTCAAACTAGAAAACCATTGCAGGATTGTGAGAATTCCTGATGGATTAAAACTTGTGTATGAATAAAAAACAGAAGTAAACTTAGTGTCTAATATTTCTTTGTTCATTGTACTATTTTCCCAATATAGCAAGTTTAAAATTTTTGAAGCATATTAAAAAAGGCAAAAAAGTAACACTTATGCTAGGTACCTCAACTACAGTTACATATATTATTTAACTCAGTTTTTAAAAAAGGAGAATGAGGAAATAGATTATTTTAAGGTCTTACAGTTTATTTCAAACTCAGAGCAGACATAAAACACAGGTCATAGAATGTGAAACACCTAGTTTCCTGACTGTTCAAAGTTAAGTTGGGAAACTTCTACAGCAGAGAGACATTGCTCAATAGGCTACGCTCATCCCTGTGCTTGTGAGAGACATAAAATGTCGCTAAGAATCAAGACATGATAATACTAGTGCCTTTTAGGAAAAGTTGTGTTTACTGAAGCCTGTAATGCAGGAGAAAATAAACGGCACTTAAAACATCCCCCTGCCCTCCAGAAGTTTATATGTTAAAGAACAACTGCATAAGAAGGTTTCTATTAAATTATTTTTTATCAACAATCATTTCATGTTCTTTTAACTAAACCAATCATAATCATTTGGGGAAGTATTCATGGGAAAGAGCATTAAAAAAATGAAAAATAAATGATTCTGATACATGGGTTCCCTTTGTACTGAACAGCTGAACAGGAGTGGATTGGAAGCCAACTGAAAATAGGACAAGAAGGTGTTAGGTTCTGGATGGTGCTAGAAATTCATGTAGAGCAGCTCTAAACAGAGTGGTGGAGCCCAGGGTACCTGCCCCACTTCAAGTGTTCTTAGCTTCTTCCTCATTTTAAAAGTTTAAAACACCTTAGGTCATATATGAAATGTGGCTGGTTTTGCGCAATATAAGGTCATGTGCCCATGTACCATAATACATTAGAAGTTGAAATTCAAGATAAAATAAATAAATAAAGGAGTGATGGTTGGTCATGAAGAATATGGGTAAAATAGTGACTTTAAAAAAAATACAACTAACATCATGGCCATAATATCATCACTGTAGCATTTCACAGTTTTTGAGCACAAATGATTCACTTAAATCAAACATACAAAATTGTAAAAACTGGAGAGATATGTATATGTATAAATACATTTATATATTTTATATTATATATATTTTATTACATATGTGTATATGTGTGTATATATACATGTATGTGGATATACATATAATTCTCATCATACAAACACACACACACACAGATACCTACACACTTATGTACCTGGAATCTTTCACCATTCTAGTTGTATTGGTAAAGATGGACATAGAGAGGTTAGAGAAAAGAGGAAAGAAAGAGAATTGAAACATACTGTAAATAAATAGTCTTGTTTATAGCAATTCCTTAACATTTGTTTTACAACAGTTGTTTTCATGTTCAGCCCACACCAGCTGTTCCCCAAACACAAGAGTTTTCAAAACTAATATGCTTTGCACCAACAATTCTCCATAAAATGTTTAATTCATTGTAATCTTTGTCTTATTACTGCTCTTGTTCTAACTACATCCAGCCCATCCCAAATCTCAATAGATTTTTTTGGGAAGTAGACATTTGTGGAATGGAAAAAATGGTTTGCATATTTCAAAACTATAAGGTTGCTGATAAACAAGATTCATTTAAAAAGTATGTATGTATGAGGACTGTGTTTGGCCTTTAAATGCCATTGTGAACGGTTGAGCTAGATGCATTATTAATAAATGTCATCTTTTCAAGTGAGTTCAGTATTAATATTGATATAGACTTTCCTCTTGTTCTTAATTTTGCATCTCAATAAAGATATGAATGTTGGCAAGCACTGTTATTGACAATTGATAAAATTATGCAAACACAATGTTTTTGTAGCTTTTGAGTAAATACTGCATGCTAATGAATTTCAAAGTGTTTTATGTGTTCCTGTAGGAGCTGAATTTGTGTAGGTGGACTGCACCATAGATGTGCTTTTCTAAGCCTATTACACTTATCTCAGCAGAGCTGTTGTTTGCCTCCTAATAAGCAATTTGATAATTTTATCATGAGCTCTGAGGCCCTCCAAAGATCATTTATATAATGACATCTTGTGGAAGCAAGCCTCTCTAGAACTTTCTGAAGGTAATAATTATTTCATATATTTGTTCTGTAGCCACAATGTTGTTTTCAAAAAGCTTCATGCTAATTTTCAGTCTATACTTGATGCCACAGGATTGTTCTTCAGTTGTAATAAAATAGTTTGGGCTATTTTATTACATGCATGCATTTTGAATTAGGTTTTTAAGATATCCAACTCTCAAAGGAAAACATTTACCTAGCTAATGATTCTTTTATATTCCTGTCCTTAAAGTTTAGGAGATAATTCAAGGAATTAGTATATCAATGCACAGAACAAAATCCAAATATAGGGGAAGTAGAAAAAAGGTAAGAGTAGCTTATAAATATCCAATTGAGGTCTTTCTATATGTACACATGAAATCTAGAATGGTTTCTTGTCTTAAAGAAATGCATCAATCTATATTACTTGAATGTTCACCAAATTTAAGAATTATGTCCTAGCGAGGGATATTCTGAAGAAAAAAAATCTAAAAGAAGAAAAAGGAAACTTTGAATACATTCATGGCATTAATTAGCTTAGTAGTAGTATTAATTAGTTTACTCTTAAAAACAGTAATCTTACTCTGGTAAGTTTGCCTCAAGATAAAATATAACTTGTTATACATAAAGATTCTTCCTAGGAAAAGTCAATTAAAAATAGACTTTTAAAATGTATTTTTATTTTTTATTTTATTTCTTCTGGAGACAGGGTGTTACTCTGTTGCCCAGGCTGGACTCAAACCCCTGGGTTCAAGTGATCCTCCTGCCTCAGCCTCCTGAGTGGCTGAGACTGTAGGCACACACCACCACATTTGGTTCCCAGAGTTACACTTTATTTTATTTATTTCATTTATTTGAGACAGAGTCTCAGTCTGTCGCCCAGGCTGGAGTGCAGTGATGCCATCTTGGCTCACTGCAACCTCTCCCCCCTGGGTTACAGAGATTCTCCTGGCTCAGCCTCCCAAGTGGCTGGGATTATGGGTGCACAGCACCTCGCCCAGATAATTTTTGTATTTTTAGTAGAGATGGGGTTTCACCATGTTGGCCAGGCTAGTCTCGAACTCCTGACCTCAAATGATCCTCCTGCCTTGGCTTGCCAAGTGCTGGGATTACAGGTGTGAGCCACCATGCCCGGGCAGAGAGTTATATTTTAAAGCAAAATTAGGAGACTACCATATCTGTGGTCTCTAATCTTTATAAGTGAAAAAACATTTGTATACCTCCAATATATTTATATGTAATACATATGAAACATACATGTACACTACATATTCAAAAATATTATGTATGTCAGAACACATAAACAAAATAGGAAACTTAAAAGACTAAGATAAAAGTAAACATAGATATTTGCCTTGTCAGTCTATAAGGAGTACACTCTACTTTGGAGAACACTGCTCCATAATATTAGCAAACACCCATTGTGCCAGGTTGCATCCTAAGGATTCTAGATATATTAACTCATTTAATCCTCATAACAGTCCTAAAGGGGGACGTGATTATTATGTTCATTTTACAAATGAAGGAGTTGAAGGTTGGAGGTATTCAGTGATTTGCTTAAGATCACACAACTACGAAGTGGTATAGCTGGGATAGAAACCCAGAAAGTATAACGCAGAGTCAGGGCACTCAACCTCCATGCTGCACAGAGAAATGCAATTGATTAGCCACACTCCACACTTCACTCATAACCTCTCAACCCTTTGCTCATCTCACTTCACCGTCTCCCGGACCTGTTACCTTTCACGAAATTGCACTAAAACCCAATAAAATATCTCTTTAAAATTGAAAACAAGTTATGAAAAGACAGGAGATTACATGTACTTTTTATAATAGAAGATTATATCCTTTTCTTTACCCTGCATCTCCCCAAATGTTCTCAAACTGTCCCTCCCATTGATCTCTTTAGCAGACATCAATAATGCTACAAAAGACCTCCTACTGAGAAGGAGGAAATATTTGACCCATGCAACTTTTTCTGCATTCATTAATTAGAGGATCTCCATTTTCAGAATAGTAAAGGAGGCAGTGTAATTATTTTCTTTGAACTATGTTTTGGGGTCTAGTATAAATACCTAGTTTCATTACTTAAAATAAAGAAAAAAGAGGACTTCTTAATATATATCCCTAGTTTCATTACTTAAAGAAAAAAAGAGGACTTCTTAATTGTTCATAGGTGACATTGTAAGACACAACCCCAAAAAAGTAAAATTATTTTGAATATGGTGTCTCCTATAATCTGACAATGGTCTAAGCAGTATTTTTATGAGTAATTCTTATTTCATAAGCAGATATATGACTAACTGTTCACACTCATTAATGAAAGTATAAATGAGGCTACTTAGGGATATCTTACAAGACAATATAAAAACAAGTCATAGCCCATTAGAGCAAAAAATCACAAGTCATAATCACAGAGTTAAAATACAGTTAGGGAAAATCTGTCATTGATTCAGATTGTGATTGGCACCTATAGGTGCTCAATAAATAATTAGAGCTGGTACCAAGGTTACATAAAAAGTTAGATGATCCCGATACTCCATCCTAGGATGTAACTATCATTAACAACATTCTTTTTTTGGAAAAAATGGATTACCAGATTCTAATTTGGATTTCAATCAAAGTAACACTGGTGTTCCATGATTATCTCTGAAGAAAGTGATGGCTGCTCAGCAAGAAGAAACTCAGTCTCCAATCCCAGTTTTCCAAAGCCCCGTCCTCCCAGTGACAGCAGCTAGCAACCACCTGAAAAGAGGAAAAAATCTTCCCAAGACCCCCACAGCCAAATTTTGGAAGAAAGATAATTTGGAATCTTTCCCTAAAAAGAAATTTAGTAATTTTTTTGCTATCTTAAGGGGAGGATCTCTGTTCTTAGCATACCATGGCCTTGCTATTCCCAGGCAAGATGATCCAGGATTAGTGTGTAATGACTGTTTGCTATTTCCTATATTATGAATTTTTAAATAACATTTTCCTAGCAGGAAAGACATGTCTTTAAAGGACAAACTCCTATAAAAGAGTTACTGCATTTACCTTGAAGCTTGACAGGTAAGTATTTATTTCAAGTAGAACACTTTCAAAGAGAAAAATTTCTAGTTACTTATTCAGCTATTTTATCAATGCTTTTCTCTTCCTTTCTTGAATCAAGGCTTTTCATTATTACTGTGACCATGATTAAAACTGAGAAGTAATAAACTGCATATATTTAAATTAATTAGAGTCTTCAAAGGTTTTCCTCTACCTCTTCTTTTCCATCTCATTTCTCTATGCAAGTTTTATTTTTTCTCAGATGTAGTTACCAAATGCTTTCATTAAATAATTACATTTGTCTGGGACTTCTTTCAAGCTATACCTATACTTGAAAATGTACCTGTCTCTAACCTCTGGCATCTTATTTTTTTAAAACACTCCTGCAATTTCACCTTTACCTTGAATCCTTCTCTAGCTTCAGGACAGAAAGCAAATCTCTACTGGTTTCACATCACAAAAACAAATTGTTTCTAAGTATCAGTCCTTAGATAACTGCTGTTACAGAGTTTGTACCATCTGTAACAAAATGATGGTACAAAATATAAGGTGTACACACATCACACACACACACACACACACACACACACACACACACACATTCACACAAACCCCTCTACTGGTATAAAGGTACCAACTAAAACTAGCTTTTTGGGGGAAAGTTTAGCATTTATTCTGAAATTATGTTATTAAACTTTTAAAATATTAAAATATCCTGTTTCTTAGATAATAATGGCAATAGCAAATGAAAGTTTCTTCTTAAAAAATTTGAGTATTTGTGAAAATAAAATTTGGCTAGCCTGAAAATTTGTTTATAAGCAGAGCTTCATTATATTTGATGGTTAAAATTCTGTGGAGAACTTTAGTCTTTGAAATTCACGTCTGGAAGCCACTGCTCTAAACAACTGACCTGACCCTTCTTTGTTAACCTGTTTGCAACATAACCCCTTCGTACCTGTTTCTTCCCATTATTTAATTAGACTTACAGGATGTCATCCTATCAACTACATTTCCTTCACAAGTCATACTACAGAAGTACAAAAATGAAAATGGATTTATTTGTCTTGTCTCTACAATGCCTAAACTGCATCAGGTATAGACAGATGTCTATGTACTGTCTAATGCTGGTACTAGCACATCTTGTTTTTATTTCAAAATACTTTAGGAAAATGATTTGATTTGATGGAATAATCTCTTTTAATCAATACATTTCTAAAAAGCAGTAAGGAAACAAATATGGGCAACATTCTGTGCTAAAGCCAAAATTAAGTTGCTAACCAATTAGCAACAATTCAAAAGATGATATGTAAGGGGGTGAACATTTTCTTCATTAATAAACAGTAATGTATTCTCAAGGATTACGGCTAACTACTTCATTGTTTTATTGAAAACCTAGACAAGGCACCTCTGAAGAGCTAAGCACCTGCTAGATTCATTTAATTTGAGTTTGGGTTGGATGCCAAGAATCCTGAATTCCACTTCTATTCCCATCACTAAGCAGTTGTGTGACCTTGGATGAGTTACCTCACCACCCTGAATCTTAATTTTCTTGTTCCTAAAAGACAAGGCATGTTAGATGATTTCCAAAATCTTTTGCCTGAGATCCTGCTTTCAATGAACCCAGAAGAGAGCAAACATTGTTACTCTGCTTTTCTACCTAGAAATAATATCCCCCAAACAACCACAAAAAAGAAAGAAACAACTCCAGATTCTCCAAGTTTATTTGAATAAAAAGAGCTTAGATGTAGAATTATGGTATCAACAATTCTAAATCCTGGTATTGCAGTATCCTGGAATGACCCTAATCATCTCATTGATTTAAGTATAAATGTTGAAAAAGTTATCAAACTAAAATTTAAATCTCTTTATGAAAATGATGACGTATAGTAATTTAAGGAGAAGGATTTTTGCAAGATGAAATAAAACATTGGATGCTGGAACTTTTCAATGCGTTGGAATCACAGTGATTAGACAACTCCTGTAAAAGCAGAACAGTACTACAGTTATGAATATAGTCCCTGGTGACTTACTGCTTGACTCATCCAAAATCGTGCCCTTCCCACTCCAGTTAAAATGTTATCTCCCATCAAAATATGACATCTGAAAACAACATGCCAGTAACTCTAGGCCTTAGGGAACTGCAATGAATATCATTCAAATTAATTCTGACTGACATTTTGGTAAATCACCTCTTGAAGTCAGGAAGGGAACATTTTTAAAGCACTTGAGGAGTGCCAAAATAGAAAGGAGTAAAACCACATTCATCATGCAGGAGGTGAAGTGCCAGGCAAGTCTGAAGCCAAAAAAATGGCAGCCACATCATTTCAACTGAATGAGTGATGAGTCTTCATCAACAAGCGTGTATTGACTCCTGTTATGTAAATGGTATAACAGGTGATCTATATATGGAAAGAGAAATATTTATGTGTACTCATTTATATTTTAGGAAGGCAGTTCAACAATTAAAAGCAAGATTTTGGAATCAGCAAGAACCTCTTCAAACATGGGCTCTGTCACTTACCAGCTGCTGGGCTTTAAGAAAGTGAATTTCCCTAAGATTCAGTTTTCTGAACTGTAAAATACAGATGATAGAAATACATATTCATATGATTGATGGCAGGACTAAATAAAATGATGTCTGTACAGTGCTCAGCACAGCTCAGCATAAATTAATAAATTAATAAAAGTTAGCTGTTGTTTCTATTATATATGTTCAATTAAACCCATTACAAATAGGATTAATTATAAAATAATGACCTAGAATTCTAATTACAATTATATTTATAAATACTAACTCTTCCAGTGTGAGGAAACTAGTATTTACTTTAATGATACAGTTTATAGTAATACTATGTAAGTCACCACGCTGGATGCTTTACATACATATATATGTGTGTGTCTGTGTATATATATGTCAAGATATATATACATACATATATACATACACACATATATATGTGTGTAATTTAATTCTCTTGACACAAAGAAACTAAGGTTGAGAGAGTTTGAACAATTTGCCCAAAGGTGATACAGCTAACAGAATTAGGATTTGTCTTTAGGTCTTTCCTCAAAGCCATAAGCCTAATACTAAACTTGAATTTGGGATATCAAAACTATTACTGAGGCTGCTTCGCTCTCAAATTCATTCTCTTCCTCATCCATCCTGCAGACACTGCTCTAGTGTGGAGATATCTTCATCTCTCATCACCTTAACTGTTATGATAATGACCTAACTGGGCTCATCTCCAGGATTTCCTTGCCCCAATCCATTCTTACTTCCAGCTGGAAGAATAAACTTCTTGCAGTTCAGCCTCATGTGTGCTCCTAGTCCTCAATGTTTCCCATTACTGATAGAATTAAGTACAACACATTAGACTTTCCATCGGTATTCTCAATAGCCAGGTGTTAATCCTTCCTTTCGTCCTTATTTCCCAGTTTAGTGCATTTTGAACACTCTAGTTGACCTGGATTACCCAACATTTCCTGGATAATATCCACTACCTTAGACAACCTAGACAGTGCCCTGCTCTGCTGCCTTCAACAACAACTCCCTATTCACCCTCCCCCTGCCATCCTCCCCGATCTAGCCCCGTCAATACCTTATCCATACTCTGGGGTCTCTGCTCAATATTGCTTCATTAATAAAATCTTTTCTGATCTTTCATGACTCTTTGTGATCATTGCAATATTCACAGCTCTTTATTTTTGCTTCGACGGTGGTACTTTTCACCTTTTGATATATACTATCTTAGACTATTATTTTCTTGAAAGTAGAAATTGAGTATTATTTATTAAGCGTTCCAATGAACTGAATATAGTAATAATTATAGACAATACTTACATATGACTTATGTCCAGGCATTTTTCTAAGATCTCTAACACATATCAACTCAACCTAAACAACAAAAATATGAGACAGATGTGGTAGGCAACCTCTAAAATAGTCTACAATGATCCCTGCCTCTTGGTATTCACGTCTGTCTACAATCATCTTTTCTTGAGTGAGGACTGAACACAATGGCTTATGATATGGCAAAAGTAATGAGATACCACTTTAGAGGTTCAAAGAGACTGTGAGCCCAGGTGCAGTGACTCTTGCCTGTAATTCCAGCCCTTTGGGAGGCCGAGGTGGGAGGATTGTTTGAACTACTGAGTTCAAGATCAGCCTTGGCAATATAGCAAGACCCTATCTCTACAAAATTTTTTTTAAAATTAGCTGGGTGTGGTGGTGCACACCTGTAGTCCCAGCTACTGGGGAGGCTGACATGGGAGAATCGCTTGAGCCAAGGAGTTTGAGGCTGCAATCAGTTATGATTGCACCACTGGACTCCAGGCTGGGCAACAGAATGAGACCCTGTATCAAAAAAGAACAAAACAAAAACACAGAGAGACATCTTGTGCCTTCTCTTTATTTGTTTGCTTGAGGGAAGATAGCTGCCATGTTGTGAGCCATGTCAGGGAGAGAATGGAGAGGACCATGTGGCAAGGAATTTAGATAGGCTTCAGACCAACAGCCAGAGAAGACCTGAGATTGCCATTCAATCGTCCACAAAGAGCTGAATCCTGCTAAAAAGTGTGAGTTTGGAAGCAGATTCTCACTCGGTCAAGCCTTCAGCGGAAATCATGGCCCTTGTTGACACCTGAGGGCAGCCTTACAAGAGACGAGGCAACAGAGGCACCCAGCTAAGCTACACTTGGATTCCTGACTCACAGTTTTGTGGTAATTCGTTATGCAGCAATATACAATACAGCAAATTTTATTAGTATTCCTACTTTTCAGATGGGAACATTTAGGGTTATGAACCTAGTAAGTGACAGGAGCAGGATAAAAACCAGGATAGTTGAGTTCCAGAGTCCATGTCGCCCAGGCTGGAGTGCAGTGGTACGATCTTGGCTCACTGCAACCTCCACCTCTCGGGTTCAAATAAGTCTCCTCAGCCTCCTGAGTAGCTGGGAGTACAGATGTGTGCCACCACACCTAGCTAATTTTTCTTTTTCTTTTCTTTTTTTTTTTTTTGTATTTTTACTAGAGACGGTGTTTCACCGTGTTAGCCAGATGGTCTTGATTTCCTGACCTCGTGATCCACCCGCCTCGACCCCCTAAAGTGCTGGGATTACAGGCGCAAACCACCGCGCCCGGCCGAGCCATTACTCTTAATCACAAAGCTAGGCTGCCTCACTAATAAATCGAAGTTCTTTCCCTAAAGTGGACCATTGATTATAATATAACTAATGATGAAGAGTTGGCTGCAAAAGGCTTTGCAGTATCCTAATTCACAATTGTACTAATAGGTTGGTTTGTGTTGATATGAGACAGGCTTGTATTAAATATATATATATATTTCAATGTGTTTATGTCTAACTTTCTAGGTAAAACTTGAGTCACTTGTGTAGCTTTTTTGAGATGTGTGTAAATATACACCAAGAAGCTCTGTCTATCTCAGTTTAAATTTAGAGCTTAAAACAGTTGGCACTAGGTATGATGAGGCAAAAAGAGGCTTTGGAATCTCACTAATCTGGATTTTTGCCTCTGCACATGACCATTTCTGCCTGTGCAATATTAGTCAGGGTGCATAACCTCTCTGAGCCACGGCTCCCATTGATGCACAATGGGAACACTAACAGTATCTATTTCACAGAGGTGTAGGTTTTGATTCTGATGTAATTAAATTGCTTAAGACAGTACCTGGTTGTTTCCTCTTTAAAGTCTTGCTGAAATCCCATGTCTTTAATAAACTCTTTGTTGACTACAGAAGTCAAAAACAGCCGATTCCTCTTCTGAATTTCTCTAGCATTTATCTGTCCTATTCATGTGACATGTAATGATTACATTATCTGTTGTAAGGCTAGAAAATATCTTAAAACCTTTATAATATTCAGTAAAATTATTCATTCAAAGATTCTTAATTGGACACCTGGTACAAGACCTGTGCCTTAGTAATGAGGGAGTCCCTAATACAGTGCTCTGAATAAAGAAAATGACCAGTAAATAGTTATTAGAATTATAAATATTTAATATTATATTATTGCACCATCATAGGAAAAAAATTATCAACTCTCTTCTGATGCATTTTGAAAATAATTGTCCTGGTACTGGAGAAGTAGACGGATGGCTGCACTGACTTCCTGAGTCTGTGTCTCAGTGCAGGGCAGGGTCTATATTGAATGCAGCAGTGGCGTCACCCTCACCTACATTCATCTCTGCAGCATATGAGGGAAGTTTGGAACTACGATTTCCATAAGCTTCTAGCCTTTAGATTTGGCCTGTGAGAGGCACTCCCACAGACTAAAGCTCATCTCCCAGTGGCAATGGCAGGCAGGAAGCTTAGATTATCTGAGGTGCGGCCTGGCTTTGACTTCTGAGGATTTCTACTAAGAATCATCCACTATGTGCTACACGCAGCTGAGGTCATGGGCTGCAGCTTCCCTGCAAACCTTGTATCACTGAATTTCCTGGCATACTTTCTGAAAGGCCTCCTGACTTCACCCTCTCAGAATTTCCAAATGTTGCATAATCCCTTAGTTCCATATTCAGTAATTACTAATTTCTAACCAAAATACTTTGATGGCTTTTGCTTTCCTGATTGAACTCGGACTGATATGCCAGGATAAGTTTTGGTGATTCAATGTAACAATAGTGTCATTCACTAAACACAAAAGTATTCCCCAATAGAGAATTCTTATTTTTCCCTGGGAGAAAGGACACTTACAGCAATTACAAAAGTTGTAAGTGCCCTTCTAATATCAGTGAATTATGTTACTATACCTACTTCTAATGAATTTATTATTTATGATTTACAGTAGTCCCTGAAATTCTTACTTTTTTTGTGAATAAAAGCTATGGAAGAGTTGAATGTCATAGCAAAATATAATGATACAGATTACAATGAAAATATATATTTATCCCTAATATCACAGCCTGTGGCTCAGGCTCCAGAGCTAGATTGCATGGGTTCAATTTCTAGCTCTTTCACTTACTCAACCACTGTACCTATTTCCTCCTCTGTGAAATGAGAATTAAACCTTGCAGGGTAGTTGAATGGAATAAATGAGTTAATATATGAAAAGTGCTTAAAACAGTATCTGGCACTATCATAAACACTAAATATGTGATTACTACTATTAACCATGTATAACTGTAACCATGTATAATTATAGTAAAAATAACCTTTACTGTTAGTTTTATTATCATTATTATGATTAGTCACAACAGAAGGGAAGACGGCCAGGATCCTGAATCCCCAGATCCTCACCTAAATGCCATCTGCTGCCATCAATTCCTGATACACATTGCACAAGGGAACTCCAAGCAATTGCACATTTATAACAGTCTCTTATCCTGGCAAACTTGGCAGTACCCATCAGAGGTTTCTTTTTTATCCTCTCCCATAAGCCTAGACTAGAGCAAGAAAACCACCTCTATTCCATAGGCCTTAACTTAGAACGAAGGCTTAAAAGATATATATGCTTAACATTTATTTACCTTGTCTTATATGCCAGACAACATGCTAAATATTCTACATGCATCAAAGCCTCATGACACCTTGGAGACAGATATTATTATTACCTTCCACCTCAATTTTAAAGAAAGATATAAACCTAAGCACAGGAAAGATTGGCGTCTTGCCCAAGGGCACATAGCTGGTAACAGATAATGCTATCTACATTCAGAAGGTTGGACTCAAGAGCCCTTGCTGATAACCACCACACACATGCTCGGGTGGTTACATTGCCTGATGCCCTGATTTCCATAACTAGTGGAGAAGCATTTTTTAAAATCATTGAAATTGTTGAAATCTCTAAACTCTTCCTTTGTCCTCAGAAAATTGCGTTCTGTAACTTGGTTTGCCTATTATGCATTTTTTTTTTTTACTTAAGGGGAAGAAAAGGTTATGTATTTTAAAAAAGGTGAGGAAGCCATTGGAGAATGCTATAAATTTATTCTGTCAGGCAGGCCGAGTTGTGTGACAGTCAAAGACATGACTTGATGCAGAGATGTGAAGTGTGACTTTTTTGACTGTCACACTGGATGAGATGGATGGATTTTGGAACACATCCCAGGAAGCTGAGATACTCATGTGGTCAAGTGTTGGGCTCCCTGATCAAATTTGACTTGCTGTCTCCGAAGTCGTTGGATTTTGCCAGCCCTCCAGATGCTGCATTGTATCTTTGCAAACACAGTTGGTCTGACACCATCTGCAAGACCCTGCATTGGGCCTAGCACTATGAGCCATTGTTTCCTGAGGAATTAATGGACATTCTCACATTCTACCTGTGTTAATTGAGTTACTTTCACACATGATAATGTGTTGGTTACCCAAGGCCTAGTTCTCACTTACACGCTCTGCACTAGATATGCATATAAATGGGAGAAATCCTAGAAGTTGCAGCCAAAATCCAGATAGCTTGCTATTCAGCAAATGATAACAACTAGTGTTTGATGAAATTATGTTTCCAGAAATAAATATGCAGTATTCATATTTTAAGGAGCAAACTGGTGAGAGATTACCTAGGCACATACTCTAGAAAGGATCTGATTCTGAATGAGCACTTGATTTATCCATATTTCAATTCTTTGCTGTGGTTTACACTGGGAAAATGATATTTTTCCAAGTTCTAGAGCTATTTCACTCTAACATCATCATAGAGCAAAATGAACAAAAATAAGCATGATTCTGGGCTCTCACCCAAAGGCATTTAGTTAATGAATTATCCAAGGTACTTAGTTTTTCAGGAAATTCCACTTATCTGCTGCAATAGATGCTCTCTGATCAGAAGGAAATGGGAATAATAGTTGTCCAATTAACCCCCCGGGGAAACAGTTAAAGTATGATATATTTAAAAGAATGTGCATCTTAAGCATTTCATTTCAACTTAAAATATATGACTGTGCTTCAGTTCAGCAATAAAATAAATATTTTTCATTTCTGTGTGGACCTTTTCACTGAATATGGGCCTGTCTGCTGATTGGCATTTCCCTTCATCTTTCTTGCATAAACTACATCCATAATGCATTTTCTAGTGAGTTCCAGTTTGGGTTTCTTCAACTTATAGAGACTTACACAGAAATCTGGGAGAAGTAACCATACATGTTTTCAGAAATTTAGTTGTCACAGAAACAAAACCTTTTTTACATTAATAGTTCATGGATGTAAAATATAATTAAAATCATAAGTAATTTTGTGTGATTAAAATAACAAGTAAAAATAGTATACCTGGGTGGTTTATTCTATGGTTTAGATATAGTTTGTTTGACCCTGCCAAGTTTCATGTTGAATTGAACCCTAGTATTGGAGGTGGGACCTGGTGGGCGGTGTTTGCATCATGGGTGTGGGACATTTAATCATAAATGGCCTGGTGCCATTCTCACCGGAGGGAATGAGTGAGTTCTCACTCTTCTTAGTTCCTGTGAGAACCGGTTGTTAAAAAGAACCTGGCACCTTTTCTCTCACTTGCCTCCTCATTCTGCATGCACACACTGGCTCCCCTACCCCTTCCACTATGAGTGGAAGCAGCTTGAAGCCCCACAAGAAGCAGATGCTGGCATTACGCTTCTTGTATGGCCTGCCGAACCATGAGCCAAATAAATCTTTTCTTATAAATTACCCAGGCACACAAACAGACTAAGGCAATGGGCTTGGGGACAAACACAACTAACTCTTGATAAGCATTCAACTTTTCTCATAGGAACAGAAGTGTGTGGGATCTCTAGTAAGTAGCCTACTGGCCACCCGCACTCCATGTGCTATGGTCATCTGTCAGCATATTTTATGAAAGGAACAGAAAGATATGATTAATCCAACAACTTGATTGTGTATTTCTACACACTCACTCTGACTATATGTAAACATGACCTACCATGAAGTCCTCAATTATGTAGAATTTGATTATCTGGCACTTTCCCTTACCATAATTGCATAATGGGAAAAAAATGTCTATTTGGTATTAACCTCAAAGATTCAAAACATAGTTGGAAATATAAATTTAAAAAAAAGTTTTGAATTGTCCAAACTATTTACATTACACACTAGGGTAGGTTTTAGCATCTGAAAAATTGCTAGCTATCCACAATATATCTTTTATATGTCCAAGATTGTTTTATGTAGTCCAGCTGTAACGCAGCTAGAATCATATTTCTATCCTTTCTTCAGGCCTAGAGAATAAATAATATTTTCTATTTTTACTTGTTATCCTAGTAGGTTGAAGACAACAAATATATCTTTACTTTTAAAAGATGTCTAACTGTAGTATTTTCCTTTTGATTACAAAAATTGTGCGAGACACACTCTGGATATTTCAGGGAGACAAGAAGCTCACCTATCCAAATAATCCTCTCAGGTAATTTACGTGTTCACATAAGCCCATCAGAATTACAGGACATGGTCTTTTCACTAATACTTAACTCAAAATCAGATAAACCCCTTGGATAGAGATGAGGAATTTAATCCATTCATAGGTATTTTCTGAGGGCTTTCCATGTGAAAGGAAGAGTGTTTGAGATATGGGAGTGTTAGCTAATGTCACACATTTCCTGAAAATCCTAGAGGCAGTCACTCTAGTTACCGTTGCCGATCTCATTAACAAAGAATGACCACATACATTTAAAACCTTCATTTGAAAACTTGAAAATGGGACCCTGAGGCTATCATTTTGAGTATTTCTCTACAGATTACAAAAGAGCTAACAGTTCCACAGTCTCCAGGAATTGTGGGAATTTTTTTTATTTGTTGGGGGATGACATGGCTATCAAAAGTTTCCCTACTTCATTCTCCATGTTTTTGTGATCAAGAAATATTTTATACAGATATTTCGCATAACACCTTGATATAGAATGCAAGTTGATAAAAAATTCAACAAAAGAGATAAGAAATTATACTTTAACATAAAATTTCTACGTGACATGCTATTTATCTGTTTAATACTTCTTGCTGTGCACAACATAAAATCAGTTTGTCATAACCTTAAAGCATTCTTTTCTGGTTCTGAAAGCTCCAGAATAAACTGCCATTCTTTGACTTTCTCGAGCATAAAATGAAAACTGATTTTTTTTCTTGGAAAAAATGAATTACCCTAGTTTGACAGAGGGTAATTAGCATACCCAATGCAAGTTAAGAGAATGGGTTGACAAGCACAAAGAAGACTAAGAAAACATGAGCACATTTTGCATGTGTTTTAATACATAAATGATTAAAAACATAACTATATATGTTAATTGCCACCAACTGCAACACAACCCTATTGGAAGACAATATTAAGTCATGGAAAACAGTACATCTTTAATTATTTGTCTATTCTATAAACAAGTTTAATTGGAATCTAAAAACAGCAAGGGACAAAAGCTCAGTTCCTCAGGGACCAACTAACTGGAAAGGGCAGATAAAAACCTTTTGTCTAATACAGATGTACCTCCAGAGCACCATCAGAGAGCACCAGGCAGCGCAGTAATCAGTAATAAGAGGTGTTCTCATTATTAAGCTTATAAAGCATAAACCAGGTCACCACAAGCTTTGAAGGTACTGATCATCAATTATTTCGCTAATTGTTTGTTCTGTTTGCATGTCTCAGGGTAAAAGGAAAAAGTCACTGAAGCGAAAAAGAGACACCAATAATTGCTACCTCAGTGACAGTTGGTTTTTAGTATCTCATTATTTATGATTTGTTTTGTTGTGCATATGTGACTTTAAGTCTACTGTATTAATGTGTACCCAAGAAGTCTACTGTCTAACACTTCTGAAAGAATTACACAAATTAATCAGCAAACCTAGGCATAGAATCTGCCCTGCAAAGTCCTGCAAGACTGTTATTACCGTGTGAGAGGGAGAGAGAGAGAGAGAGAGAGAGTGTGTGTGTGTGTGTGCGTGTGTATGAATTCAAGAACCTTCACTTATGGTGTTGAACTTCTTGCTGTCAAGGAAGTGCTATGTAGTCATGTTGCAGCGAAAAAATGCCAAACTTTTTCTGGCCATTGTCATTTTGTTTACAAGCACAACAAGGCATTCTGACTGTCCTCGAAAATGGATTAAACTTCTCTAAAAAGGCTGGGCACATGGCTCATGCCTGTAATCCCAGCACTTTGGGATGCTGAGGTGGGCACATCGCTGGATCTCAGAAGTTCGAGACCAGCCTGGCCAACATGGTGAAACCCCATCTCTCAAAAAAAAAAAAAAAAAAAAAAACCCACGGAAAATTAGCCAGGTGGGGTGGCGCGCGTCAGTAGTCCCAGATACTTGGAAGGCCGAGGTGGGAGGATCACTTGGGCTTGGGATATGGAGGTTGCAGTGAGCCAAGATTAACACTACTGCACTTTGTCAAAAAACGAACAAACAAAAACCTCTCTGAAATAACAACAACAACAACTTTAAGATAATTATTAAGTTGAAGTTAACAGGAGTAATGAGTCTGGAACATCATGGAATTCCATAAAAGGATTTAATGTTCTCAGTTCTAGCCATAAAGATAAGAGGTACATTAGGAGGCAGACATCACTTTCTTAGAGCTGTGGAAGTCATAAGCACACAACACCGTCATTTCTGGCCATTTATAACTTACATGGCAGCACTTCTATGTTATTCTCCCTTCTATTCAGTAATGTTTCATTAACAGATTAAATATTACCTGAAACTAAAGGCTTCATTACTTATTGTTAAACTGAAAACAGAAATTCTCTAACAAAGAATGTTTTTGTTATGTTCAGAGATGAACATTTATACATTATAAAGGCTGGGGAAACTGCTAGAAGTTGGTGTTTATGTATGTCTTAAGCCAAGGAAAATACTATTTTGTCTATATCAGACTTCAAAAAAGTCAAGAAATCCTTTCTTTGAAGAGATTTTTCAAGGTCCTTTCGTACCCCGCCGACTTAACTCTGTAGAGTGCAAAAAATGATAGGACTTTGCTTTTGCAGAGTTAATTTCTTCATATCACATTGAAGAACTTAGATCCCTAGTATAGAGTTTTAATGGTCTCTGTCTGGAAGAAATAAAAGTAAATAATTGGCCAGGTGCTCACACCTGTAATCCCAGCACTTTGGGAGGCCACAATGGGTGGAGCATTTGAGGTCAGGAGTTTGAGACCAGCCTGACCAACATGGTGAAACCCTGTCTCTACTAAAAATACAAAACTTAGCCTGGCGTGGTGGTGGGTGCCTGTAATCCCAGCTACTCGGGAGGCTGAAGCAGGAGAATCACTTGAACCCAGGAGGTGGAGGTTGCAGTGAGCCAAGATCGCGCCACTGCACTCCAGCCTGGGTGACAGAGCAAGACTCTGTCTCAAAAAAAGAAAAAAAAAAGTAAATAATTACCACTGAAGTAAACTTCTGTCAGTTCTAGAAACTTGACAGAGCCCATGCTCTTTCTCAATGAAGTCAACTTTTCCTGAACAAACTGTGCAGACAGAATTAAACTGATATGACAACATTTCTTGTTCCAAGGAAGGTAAAGCCCAATTCTCTTTCTAATATGAAAAAAACGAGGTTATTGAAAGATACCTGGTTTCTTTGCAAAATTAACATGGGGAAGAATTATTTAAGTACTTTATAGCAGAATATATTTCAGGTAACTGCACCTGTACTGTGGAAAATTACTCTTCAATTATGCAAAGTAATTAGGGTTGTTGTTCAACTGTTATGAAAAACCTGCAGTGTGCTAGAAGGTGCATGCAACTCATATAAAGATTCCGTCATTGGAAGTAGGTGAGGGAATATGATTTGACATAGAAAGCAAAAGAAAAAAGAAACCTGCTAGGGAAGAGGTCTTTGTAAAATACTTACTGACACACACTGAGAAACTATTTAAAACGTATCTGCTGATCACTTACAATTTACCTAGCATGCTAATAAGATTAATGAGATTTTCATGTCATTAAAATTCCCTTTTTAAAGATCCCTTTTTGAAGAATGAACTATGCTAAGTGGTAATATATAATTACGAATGGTCAATATGTTACTTTAAATCTGAGTTTTTGAACTCTGTCTAGACTGATTTTAAAATTTATTTTTATGAGACAAAAGTAAAAGACTTATGACATGTCCTGATCATACAATAAGTAGAGGAAATATTATTGCCTTAGTAATTTTTAGGTATTTCTTAGTGGCAAACTCTTTATTCCCAAGGCTGAAGTTTTTAAATGATTTCATTGACAATGAATAAAAAACTCAAGAAGAAATAACCTTCATTTCACTTCAGCTGTCTTCCACATGCCTGCTCAGTGAGATGAATCAAGGCTCTTGAAACATTTGTTTTTGGTACACATAGTAACTCTCCTTGACGGTATAGATGGCATTGAAACTGTAATCATGACCACGACTTAAGTATGATTAAGGTAATCAGACTACAATATCCATATTCCATCAAATCTGTGAGAGGAGATTTCATTCTAGGGTGTTCCCTTTGTCTTCTTCCCTTTTGTAATTCTATCATTGTCCATATTTCTATCACCATGATTGTAATCTCCGACCTCAACTATAATAAAATCAAGCAACTGCTTGATAACTGCTGTAACAGAAATTGAACTGAGCATAATTAAAGTTTGGTTTAGTACTTGTTAGTTTAAAAACTAAAATCATCAAATCATAACTATCTATTAATACCAATTGATAGTCTTGGCTCCATGAACTCCAGCATCTCTCTTTCACTTACACTACTCTCAGATGAATTGTAAGCTAAGTATTTGTTTCTAAGACTATCCTTTTACATTTCTCTCAGCCCTTCATAATAACAGTGACACGGAGCACCACAAGCCTCCTGTTGAAAGTCGTAGTTTCAGTTAATTGTTGATACAAATGTGAAACCCACGTTGCATGCTTTATCTTATTTTAAGGCTCATAACTGAGTTGTCCATGTTTTCTGCCTTCATTTTCTAGCCTTTCAGTGAGATAGGAAGCATGCTTTAAAAACATCACCTCCCTCAGGACTGATTGTGCCTTAGAACTTCCACTGAAGTCAATAGGTGCTTTGTGTACACTCAGACTGGACTCATAATGAGCAGAGTTGATGAGAATCCAGCTTTCCAAGGATGACTAGTGCTGAGTCTTCAAGGTCATTCATCATTTTCATCTGAGAAGGGAGACCCTTTATTTGCTCTCTCTTCTCAAATAGGTACACAATTAAAGGAGGAATTATTCCTCCCAGTGGCAATCACTTTATTAACAAAGGGCACGTTGAGCCCCCATCTCCTCTCATTGCCAGATGGTCTGTGTGCCCAAGCAACTGAAGGCAGCCTCAATGAATATCTTACTTTTTTTCCTCAGAACTGCTGGCTCCATTACTTCTCTGCTGGCAAAAAGTGAAAGAAAATCCTCCTTGTAGGTTTACACTGCATTATTTAATTTTTTCTGTAAACTACGAGTCAACAAAAACAAATGTGGCACCTTTTAGGTTGCCTATCCAATAATTAGATTCAAATTACCATTTTTTTAAGTTCTAAAAATCTGATATTATGAGCCCATATTTAGAATCGTCTGCTGGACAAAGTTGCAATTATGATAAAATAGAGAAAAAGCTTTTATCCTAAATAGCATGCATCTTATCAACTTTCATCAAACATATCCAGATAGCACAATGCTCATAGTAATTTGAAAATGCACTTAGTAATAGATTTCTGGACTTCTGACAAAGTCATTAAACCTAACACTCTTGAAATTTTCACAGTGCACTGACATGATTTAACTGAGAGATGCTCTTGATCATATTTGTAAATAAAGACCTCCTGCCCCCAAAAGCATACCATTCTTTTTCTAGGCATCAGTATGTAAAGGAGAAGGAAAGTATCTTAAGAGGAAGATGGTTTTGGATAAAATAAACAAAAGCTGCTGTCTATGCTAGAAGGATAGCATAAGCTCTGCTGCAGTAATAAACAACTCCCCAAATCTCAGGGACATAATACAATAAAAGTTTGTATTTATTGTGAGTTGCACTGCTCTCCTGTGAGGCTGTTCTTCAAATGGTGACTGAGAGATCTCAGCAGCCTCCATCTTATAGCTATGCCATCTGAAACTCTTGGCCTCCAACAGTACCATAGGAAGGAAAGAGAGAGGTGGAAGAGGTATAGCAGCTCTTAACTGACCAGCAGTGACATGTATACCTTCCACCCAGTATCCATTGGCTACAACTAGTCACATGCCCCCAACCTCATAGAAGGTCTGGAGAATGTAGGTGGCCACAAAATATTTGGTGACTACAAACTCACGCTGCTACATTTTTTATATAGCAAAGAAATTATCTAAAATTAGGATAAACACATAGTGGCACTGATGCCAACATACTCCAACATACAATGCATTGTTCTAGGACTAGGGTTTGCTGTGATGAAAAACAACAACAAAAAATCAGACAAAAACAAGACCAAACAATCAACAGAAGCCCCTAGTGACGGTCCTCACCTCATGGAGTTTCCTAGCCAAGTGGAGAGGCGTTTAGTGTGGCGAAGTCTCATACTTTACACCTGTACTATAAGGATATAATATTATCTCCTGGCAGCATTATATTGAGGAATAAAGAAAGATGTTGTGAGAATTAAATGAGACAACATATGTTAAAGTTAAACATCTAACAAATTTCCTCACACATTTTAGGTGCTTAATAAATGTGATTTCTCTCCTCCAGTAGAGACCTATATAAATAGTATTTATAGCTAATATTACTTTTGGTGAGAGGAATTACAAGGTAGTAATTAAAAGACTAGATTCTATTAATTTGAGCAGCAGCAATTGAAAAAAAATTAAAAATAAAAGAATGGCTCTAGAGTCCAACAGTCCTGATTTAACATGAGCAGATCACTTAATCTCTGTGACTTTCTATGGCCCCCCTCAATGAAAACTACACAGCAAGATCACCTTAACTTATTCTTAAGATTTGTGACCGATAGAAACCAGAGATGGAAAAAATTTAAGGACATCAAGAAGCGTAGTTCAGAGAATCAGCAGCAAGTCAACATTGTGGCCAGTCCTATTTTGTCCTTGTACCTCAGTACTGTGAATTGCGGTGGTTCCTTCAACCCTTCCTGCCCCAGTCTTGTTTGGTCCAAATAAGCCTCAACTTTGACCCAGATAATGCCTGCTCTTTTTTAAGCCTAAGACCCAGAAGCATACTTAATGGCTATGTCAGAGGCATTTGAACCAGAGCAACTCTATCTTTAATAGGGACTTTAAAATGAAGCTGAGACCTACTCAGCTGCATTCCCAGGAGGTTAGCATTCTCAGTCACAGGATGACATAGGAGGTCAGCACAAGATACAGGTCGTAGAGAACTTGCTGATAAAACAGGTTGCAGTAAAGAAGCGTGCTAAAACCCACCAAAACCAAGATGGCAATGAAAGTGACCTTTGGTTGTCCGCACTGCTCATTATACACTAATTATAATTCACTAGCATACTAAAAAACTCCTACCAGTGCCATGACAGTTTACAGATACTATGGCAATGTTAGAAAATTACTCTATATGGTCTAAAAAGAGGAGGAACCCTCAGTTCTGGGAATTGCCCGCCCCTTTCCCAGAAAACTCATGAATAATCCACCCTTGTTTAGCATATCATCAAGAAATAACCATATAAATGGCCAGCCAGCACCTCATGCTGCTATTCTGCCTATTGAGTAGCCATCTTTTATTCCTTTGCTTTCTTAATAAACTTGTTTTCACTTTGCACTGTGGACTCACCCCAAATTCTTTCTTGTGTGAGATCCAAGAACCCTCTCTTGAGATCTGGATTGGGACTCCTTTCTGGTAACATCTACACCTGTGATCTTCAGCTCCCAAAAGGCAGTTCCTAGAAGTACCTTCATATAGTGTTAGTATGCTTAATTGGTCCCATGAGCTCCAAAACATAAGAGTGAGTTTCCAGAAACAGAAGAGAATATATTTATAGATAAGATCTAATTCTATTTGAAGAAAAGGGAAGATTCTGAGAGACAGTCTTGGCCTTGGCCTGGTTAAATTTAAGATGCAAACTATATATAAAAAGATAAGATGAACTATAAGAGGCAGAAAATTTGGCAGAGGACTTTAATTTTAACTGTCACTGTAAAAAGCAAAAATTAATGACACCGACAGGTGAAATAATCATGTTTGCATTTCTGTAGTTTGTATTTTTCCCTATACAACTTTAAGGAAAAGAAAAATGGAACCTAGTTATATCTGTGTGCTATTGTGTTTAGAGATAGTGGGATGCCTTGTGGCTTATCCTGTATAGTTTATTTTCAGTTTTCACTTTTGCTATTATTTAAATTTTCATGTCTTATTGTCCTAACTGGATTATATATTTACTTACAGATGGAAAGAGTTCTCATACTTCCCAGCAGGGTGATTAAGAGAATGGACTTTGTCAACAGACAGATTTGGGTTTGAATCCAAACTCTCCATGAAATATGTAACCTTAGGCAAATTTCTTAACTGCCCCAAGTCTTTGAAGAAGAAGAATACTATGTACAGGGTTGAATAGTGTCCCCCAAAGACTCATGTCCCGCCCAGACCTCAGAATGTGCCCTCATTTGAAAACAGGGTTGTCGTAGATCTATTATTAAGAAAAGGTAATATTGGAGTAGGATGGGCCCTTAATCCAATATGACTAGTGTCCTTACAAGAAGAGTAGAACACCATGTGAAGAAACAGAGAGGGACAATAGCCATGTGACAACAGAGACAGAGACTGGAGTTAAGCAGCTGCAAGCCAAGGCCTGCCAAGGATTGTTGGAAACCACCGGAAGTTAGGAGAGTGGCATGGAACCAATTATCTCTCTCAGGCCCCCAAAAGGAACAAACACTCACATCACCTTGATTTTGGACTTCTGACCTCAACTGTGAGGTCAACATTTTTGTTGTTGTTTTTTTTTTTTTTTTTTTTTTTTTAAATTTATTTATTATTATTATACTTTAAGTTGTAGGGTACATGTGCATAATGTGCAGGTTTGTTACATATGTATACTTGTGCCATGTTGGTGTGCTGCACCCATCAACTCGTCATTTACATCAGGTATAACTCCCAATGCAATCCCTCCCCCCTCCCCCCTCCCCATGATAGGCCCCGGTGTGTGATGTTCCCCTTCCTGAGTCCAAGTGATCTCATTGTTCAGTTCCCACCTATGAGTGAGAACATGCGGTGTTTGGTTTTCTGTTCTTGTGATAGTTTGCTAAGAATGATGGATTCCAGCTGCATCCAAGTCCCTACAAAGGACTCAAACTCATCCTTTTTGATGGCTGCATAGTATTCCATGGTGTATATGTGCCACATTTTCTTAATCCAGTCTGTCACTGATGGACATTTGGGTTGATTCCAAGTCTTTGCTATTGTGAATAGTGCTGCAATAAACATACGTGTGCATGTGTCTTTATAGCAGCATAATTTATATAATCCTTTGGGTATATACCCAGTAATGGGATGGCTGGGTCATATGGTACATCTAGTTCTAGATCCTTGAGGAATCGCCATACTGTTTTCCATAATGGTTGAACTAGTTTACAATCCCACCAACAGTGTAAAAGTGTTCCTATTTCTCCACATCCTCTCCAGCACCTGTTGTTTCCTGACTTTTTAATGATTGCCATTCTAACTGGTGTGAGATGGTATCTCATTGTGGTTTTGATTTGCATTTCTCTGATGGCCAGTGATGATGAGCATTTTTTCATGTGTCTGTTGGCTGTATGAATGTGTTCTTTTGAGAAATGTCTGTTCATATCCTTTGCCCACTTTTTGATGGGGTTGTTTGTTTTTTTCTTGTAAATTTGTTTGAGTTCTTTGTAGGTTCTGGATATTAGCCCTTTGTCAGATGAGTAGATTGCAAAAATTTTCTCCCATTCTGTTGTTTTAAGCCACTAAATTTGTTATAATTTATTATGCCAGCCCTAGGAAAGTAATACAACTTACTAATAACACATTATAAAGTTTAATAGAAACAGTGTGTGTGGAGCACATACCATGAAGCCTAGCACACAGTAGTCACACAGTATTAGCTTTTTTTTTTTTTTTTTTTTTTTTGACAGTCTTGCTCTGTTGCCCAGGCTGGAGTGCAGTGGCATGATCTCAGCTCACTGCAACCTCCACCTCCCAAGTTCAAGAGATTCTCCTGCCTCAGCCTCCTGAGTAGCTGGGACTACAGGCATGCGCCACCACACCTGGCTAATTTTTGTATTTTTAGTAGAGACTGGGTTTCACCATGTTGGCCAGGCTGGTCTGGAACTCCTGACCTCAGGTGATCCACCTGCCTCAGCCTCCCAAAATGCTGGGATTACAGGCGTGAGCCACCGCGCCCAGCCAAGTATTAGCTCTAACTTACCTATTAAGGCCAGGCGTGGTGACACCTGTAATCCCAGCACTTTGGGAGGCTTAGGTGGGTGGATCACTTGAGACCAGTTCAAGACCAGCCTGGCCAACATGGCAAAACCCCATCTCTACTAAAAATACAATAAAAAAAAAAAAAAAAAAAAAAAAAAAAAGAAGAAGAAGAAGAAGAAAAAATAGCCAGGCATGGTGGTGGGTGCCTGTAATCCCAGCTATTTGGAAGGCTGTGGTAGGAGAACCACTTAAACCCAGGAGGCAGAGGTTGCAGTGAACCTCCGCCTCCCGGATTCAAGTGGTTCTCCTGCCACAGGAGATTGCGCCACCACACTCCAGCCCAGGCAAAAAAGAAAAGAAAAGAAAAATCACCAAAAACTTGCTTATTAAGAGAATGAGAGTCAATATACCAAAAAACTGTCCTCTTCATTCAGAATTTCACTAGAGAATAAGGCGATTGGAATCCTCCCTCTCTAATTTCTAAGAGTAGAATAAATCATGTAATTATAAGTAAACATTAAATGCTGTTGGTTGGAGTTTTTGGGTGTTTGGTGGTTGGAGTTTTTGGGTGTTCGATGCTGGCCATTTTAAGTAATGAGGCAAAAATGAGCTGACTGAACTAATTAAAGAAAAATAAATTATATATATAGTTATTGAATCTGAGGGTTGCACAGCTGGGAAAACACAGGGCATAGAAAATATTGAGGCAGGAAGTATATAACCATAGATCAGTTGCTGGAGAAGCAAAGAAAGAGAAATCAACTCTGAGCAGTTAAATGAGAGAAGAAAAATTCCTGATAGCAGACCAAAGCAAGCAAACAAACCAGGAGGAAGAGTACAGACTTCAGCAAACAAAGGGACTTTTGGGCTAGATTTTATTTTTCCTACTGCCACTTTTTAAAAATAGAATGCTTATTCATTTTTTTCTCCAAAATCTTATTTTCAAGAGTAAAGAATTTTTGAAAATACAAAAGAGCACAAAAAATAAAAAGCACTCATAATATTCTGAGACAGAACCTATTTAAAATCCAATAAATTAAGTTCCCTGAAAACAGGAGTCCTGTCTGTCTTGTTCGCTGAATTCCCTCCTCTGTGCCTGCCAGGCAGGGGGTATGCAATAAATATTCATTATTTGATAAAATGAGCTTGTTTAAGTATATTTCCCTCTTGACTTTCTTCAAATGTATATCTTTTGGGATTATGCTGTATCTGTCGTTCCACTTGAGAACTGAAGTTCTAGCTTTCTAGTTTCAGCATTTCCTATCTCACAAGTATCAATCAGGGCAGCCACTGTGCACTGGGAAAGTTATTGCAACAGTATTTTGATGGACACAAATAGCAAATGTGGGTTCTAGTTTTGTTCTATATTCCAAAATCTTAGAAAATATAAGGGCAATGATTTTCATAAAATGTTGCAGGTGTTTCTCATGAGAATAAACTCAAGAAACAAAATTACTTCTGTAATTTATTGTTATTATATTTTAAAAATAGAAGAAAGAAAATTTTAAATTAAACTAAAATTGATAAAGTTCTATCACCTAGAGAAAAGCACTATTTTACTTTCACCTTCTTCCACTTGAGAATAAATACATATATTCATGTGTTTTTTTTCAATAAAAAAGTGATTACACATTACATATTATTCTATAACTTGAATACTTTATTTTAAAAAAATATGTTGGCTAGGCATGGTGGCTCACACCTATAAATCCCAGCACTTTGGAAGGCTAAGGTGGGTGGATCACTTGAACTTAGGAGTTCAAGACCAGGTTGGACAACATAGTGAAATTCTGTCTCTACAAAAAATTACCTAGGCATGGCACCACATGCCTGTAGTCCCAGCTACTTGGGAGACTGAGGTGGGAGGATCACCTGAGCTCAGGGAAGTTGAGGCTGCAGTGAGCCATGATTGTGCCACTGTACTCCAGCCCAAGGAACAGAGAGACCCTGTCTGAAGAAAAAACTATATTTTATTTAATATATATTTAATATATATTCTCTATTTATATAGATGAATAGAGAGAAAGAGAGAGAGAGAACATACTTCCATACTTCCATGGCAAAATTAGAGATCTAATATTAATGATAGTATGAGATTCTATAAAATAGCTGTAGCATAATTTATTTAAACTGCCCCATGTTGCTATATATACAGAGCATTTCTATTATTTAGATATTACAAACAATGCTGTGATAAATATCATTATGCATACATCTTTCTGCACCTGTCCAATTATTTCCTTAGGTTACTGTCCAAGAAGCAGAACTATTGTGTCAAATGAATTAAGAATTTTTGATACTACTGCAAAATTGTACCCAGAAAGACAGTATCAGGGAGACCTTATCAAGATGGCTGACTAAAGGTGTCCAGCACTCACCTTCTCTATGAGAAAAAAGATGAAAAGAACAAAAAACCACAAGTTGAATACAATGTCTAAGAGAGAACAATGGAATTCAACAAAGAAGCAACAAAGACCCTCAGAGGCAGAAAAACTTGAAATGGCAACATAGAGAGGTAAGTGAAGCAGCCAAATGGGATCAGTTCCAAGTCAAGAGGGGCTTCCTATCAGAGGGCAAAGCTTAAGTGGGAGATTCCACAGTAGTCCACATTCGCAGAACATATATCTTTAATCCTGACTACAGAGAGCCCCTCATCCCTCACAGGCTCCGAGTCTACTACAAGGAGCTGTGTAGAGTCCATGCAACTGCATTGTCCCTGAGAGAGAATCCACACTGGATGCTCCACAGCCCCCAGGAACTAGGCTGATTTAGCACGGCACCATATTGAGAACAGAACCACTGCCAGACTAAACCTTTCCCTGGGACCCAACAAATCCTACATCTTCATAATCCTAGAGTCCCCAAAACACCCTCTACATCCACCAAAAGGGCTGTAGCACTGTGACACCACCTGGACCCAGGAGTGCAGCTGCATCCCCAGCACCTGGGCCCACACAGTAGACTATATCCTGGAAATGTGGTTCCCTACATCAAGGAGGCTCTCCCGGACATAGGGGAATGAAGTACACAGTCCTTAGAACCTGAAAATTATTAGCTTAGGGCCACTACTGCCAAGAGCAACTCTTCCCAACTCCAGTGGTAGGGCTGCCATATGACCACTACCCAGAGGACTGAGGACCAGTCGACCCAAGGTCTGCCATTGCCATCACTGGTGGCTCCACCCCCTCCAATGGCAGGACCACCACATACCCAAGCACAGTCCTCAGGGACCTGAGGACTTGCCTGTGCAGTGTTCTCATCTCCAGCAAAACCACTCCACAGCCTCAACAAACAATTGAAGTATAAGCCCCTGCAGAACTCACAGACACTGCTGACATTGATTACAGGTGAAGAAATCATAGGGAGACTATACTACTGTACCCACCCAGAACCAAAGTCAAAGCACCCTACACGACTGACACTGTAGATACATCCACAGTAAACTCTTTCCTTTTGAAAGCTACTACACACAATTGAAAGAAATGACTGTTACACCAGAAATGCAGATATCAACATAGGGACACAAGAAACATAAAAAGCAAGAAATATAATTCTCTAACAACAGACTCCAAGAAAAAGAAATCTATGAAATGCCTGAAAAAGAATTCAAAATAATGATATAAAAGAAATTCAGTGAGATTCAAGAAAACACAGATACATAATACAAAGAAATTAGGGAAACAATTCATTATCTTAATGAGAAATTCAACAAAGAAATAGATATCATATAAAAGAATCAAACAGAAATTTTGGAACTGAAGAATTTAATGAATGAAATGAAAGTATAATGAAGAGCTTCAACAATAGAACAGAATAAACAGAAGAAAGAATTTCCAAACTTGAAGATAGATCTTTAAGAGTAACCCAATCAGACAAAATTTAAAAAGAAAAGAAACTAATAAAAAGAAGAGAATAAAATAAAAATAATGAAAAAAGTCTATATGATATACGGTATTCCATTAAGCAAAAGAGTATTTGCATTTTCAGAGTTCCAGAAAAGAAAGAGATAGGGAAAAGCATAGAAAACGTATTTTATAAAATAATTGCTAAAAATCCCAAGTCTTAGAATATACATAGACATCATGATCTAGGAACCTCAAAAATTCCCAAATAGATTCAACCTAAAATGACTCTCTCTGAGATACATTATAATTAAACTGTCAAAAGTCAAAGGCAAAGAGAGAATTGTAAGAACAGCAAACATGAGAGAAAAGTGTTAAGTCACATCAGTTCACAAGAATCTCCTCAGACTAATATCTGATTTCTCAGCAGAAATATTACAGACAAGGAGAGAATGAGATTATATATTCAAAGTGCTGAAAGGAAAAGCAAATCTGACAGCCAAGAATACCATATCCAGCAAAGCTATGACTTTGAAATGAAGGAGAAATAAATTCATTCCCAGAGAAGCAAAAACTGAGGGAAATCATAACCACTAGACTGACCCTACAAGAAATGCATAAAAGAGTCCTTCATCTGTAATCAAAAGAGCAATATCTACCATTATGAAAACACATGAAATTATAAAACTCCCTGGCAGAACATTTCTTCAAAATATTCTGAGTGAAGCAAAATAAACAAAAACAAAAATAAAAAGAAACCTCATTGCTAGAACAGATACACAAATGAGAAAGCGAAAAGGGTAAAATATTAATATTATTACGACAGGAAACCACCAAATTGCAAAGATAAACAATAAGAAAGAAAGGAACAAATAATATATAAATTAATCAGAAAACACTAGAATGACAAGAGTATGTCCTCATCTATCAGTAACAACTTTAAATGTGAATAGTTTATATTTCCCAATTAAAAGATATAGACTGGCTGAGTGGATTTCAAAAACCAACAACTAAGTACATGCTGCCTGCAAGAAATTCACCTTGCCTATAAAGACACATAGATTGAAAGTTAAGGGATGAAAAAGACAGTCCAAGCAAACAGAAACCCAAAGTGTGTAGGAATAGCTATACTTGTATCAGACAAAATATACATTAAGTCAAAAAACATAAAAAGAGACCAAAAAGTTATTATGTAATCATAACATATCAGTTCACTAAAAAGATGTAACACTTGTACATATAAATGTGTGTACGCATTCAACACCAGAGCACCTAGATATATAAAGCCAATAACAGAGCTAAAGAGATTTACTCCGATACTGTTACAGCTGGGGACTTCGACACCCAACTTTTGGCATTACACAAATCATCTAGAAAGAAAATTAGCAAAGAAACATCAGACTTAATCTGCAAATAGGCCAAATAGACCTAACAAACATTTATAGAATATTTCATCCAACTGCCACAGGACATGCATTGTTCTCATCAGCATATGGAAAATTCTCCAGGATAGACCATCTACGATGCCACAAAACAAGTCTCTGCAAGTTTTTTAAAAAATCAAAATCTTATCAAATGTCTTTTCAGACTATAATGGAATAAAACTATATATCAATAACAAGAAAAATTTTGAAAACTGTACAAATACATGAAAATTAAACAACATTCTCCTGAATAACCAATGAGTCTATGAAGAAATTAAGAAGGAAATCAAAAAAATTATTGAAACAATGAAAATTGAAACACAACTTATCAAAACCCCATGAAATCTAGTCAAAACAGTGCCGAGGGAAATTTTTGGCAATAAATGCCTGCACCAAAAAAAAGTGGAAAGTTTTAAAATAAACAACCTAATGACACAGCTCAAAGAATTAGAAAAGAAAGAACAAACCAAACCCAAAGTTAGTAGACGGAAAAATAAAATGCTAAAGATTGGAGCAGAACTAAATAAAATGGAGACTAAAAAGACCGACAAACAAAAACTTGGGAGGCCGAGACGGGCGGATCACGAGGTTTTTAACAAAACCCCGTCTCTACAAAAAAATCAAAAAAAACAAACCATGCTTAGTCCCAGCTACTCGGGAGGCTGAGGCAGGAAAATGGAAAGAGAGTGAGCTGAGAAGCTGGGCGGCAGAGCGAGACTGTCTAAAATAAACCATCTTTAGACTAAGGGAAAATAAAGAGAGAAAAGCCCTGTATAAATAAAATCAGAAACAAAAAGAGACATTGCAACTGATACAACAGAAACACAAAGGATCACTGGAGACTATTAGGAACAATTATATGCCAAGAAAGTGGAAAACCTACAAGAAATGGATACATTCCTGGACTCATATTACCTAACAAGATTGAACCAAGAAGAAAGAGAAAACCTGAGCAAACCAATAAGAAGTAATGAAATTGTCACTAACAAAAAGTCTTCCAACAAAGAAAATCCCAGGACCAGGTGGCTTTACTGTGGAATTCTACCAAGCTTTATAAATTAACTAACAACAATTCTTCTCAAATGATTTCAAAAAAAAAATTGAAGAGGAGAGAATTCTTTGTAATTCATTCTACAAGGCCAGCATTATTCTGATACCAAAACCAGACATGGACACAACAAAAAAAGAAAACTAAAGGCCAATAATCCTGATGAACATATATGCAAAAATCCTTAACAAAATACTAGCAAACCAAATTCAACAGCACATCAAAAAGATAATACACCATGATCAAATGGGATTTATTCCAGGGATGCAAGGATGCTTCATCATACACAAATCAATAAATGTGATACATTACATCAATAGAATGAAGGACAAAAACCATAAGATCATCTCAATAGATGCAGAAAAAGTATGTGATAAATTAAACATTGCTTCATGATTAAAAACTCTCATTAAAATAGGTATAGAAAAAAATTACCTCAACAAAACAAAAAACATATCTGACAAGTCCACAGCTGACATCATACTGAATGGGAAAAGCTTTTCCTCTAAGAACTGGAACAAGACAAGGATGCCCACTTTCAGTACTCTTACTCAACATAATACTGGAAGTTCTAGCCAGAGCAATTAGGCAAGAGCAAAAAAACAGCATCCAAATTGGAAAAGAAGAGGTCAATTTTTCCCTGTTTACAGATGACATCATCTTATATATATAAAAACTTAAAGATGCCACCAAAAAATCCTCAGAACTGATACATTCTTTACAGTTGCAAGATACAATATCACAGTATAAAATTTAGTATTGTTTCTATACAGCAGCAGCAAACTGGGTGAAAAATAAACCAGTAAAGAAATATCATTTAGTACAACTTTGACATGGTTAAATTTAGGAATAAATCATGGAAGTAAAAGAGCTCTATAGTGAAAACTACAAAACACTGATGAAATAAATGAAAGATAACACACAAATAAAATGGAAAGAGATCACAAGCTCATGAATTGGAAAAATTAATAGTTAAAATGACCATACTACCTAAAGCAATCAATAGATTTAATGTGTTCACTATCAAAATACCAATCACATTCTTCACAGAAATAGAAAAAAATTCCTACAATTCATATGGAAACACCAAGAGACCCTGAGAAGCCAAAGCAATACTGAGCAAAAAGAGCAAAGCTGGGGGCATCACACTACTTAACTTGAAAATATACTACAAAGCTACAGCAACCAAAATACCATGGTATTGGTATAAAAACAGAAAAACAGACCAAAGAAACAGAATAGAGAACCCAGAAATAAATCTGTATATTTATATTCAACTGATTTTTGGCAAAGATGCCAAGAACATACATTAGGGAAAGGACACACTCTTCAATAAATGGTGCTGGAGAAACTAAATATCTCTATGCAGGAGAAAAAAACTGGACCACTATACCTCACCATACATAAAGTCAACTCAAAATGGATTAAAGACTTAAATGTAAGACCCAAAACTATAAAAAGCTAGAAGAAAACACAGGAGAATGCATCAGGACATCAGCCTAGGCAAAGATTTCATGGGTAAGACTTCAAAAGCACACACAACAAAACCAAAACTAGACAAATGAGATTACATCAAACTACAAAGCTTCTGCACAGCAAAAAATCAATCAATAGACTAAAGAGACAACCTGTAGAATGGGAGAAAATATTTTCAAACTATACATCTGACAAGAGCTGTAGAATATACAAGAAACTGCACTCAACAGCAAATAAACTAATAATCTCATTTTAAAATAGGCAACTAGCAGATGGTGATGAAGGTTATCTCTAGCTGCCCTCATTGCTCATTAGCGTAAGACACTCTCACCAGCACCATGACAGTTTACAAATGCCATGGCAGACTCAGAAGTCACCACTCCTTTCGTAGAAAGTTCTAAATAACTCACCCCTTAATTTGCATGTAACTGAAAGTTTGTATGTTGCCAAGAGTCCATAGGTGCCCAGTTTAGGCACACTGTCTATGAGTTAGCCCTGCTCCACGAGGAGCAGTACTGTTCAATAAAAGATTGCTGTCTAAAACCACTGGCTCACCTTTGAATTCTTTCCTGGGCAAAGCCAAGAATCCTTCCAAGGTATGCTCCAGTTTTGAGGCTTGCTTGTCCTGAATCAATTGCAAAACCAGATGTTGTTATAAAAGAAGAAAATGACAGACCATTATCCCTCATGAACATAGATGCAAAAGTCCTTCAAATATTAGCAAATCAAATCTAACTATACTAAAAAAAGAGTAATACATTGTAACCAAGTAGAATTTATTTCAGAAATTCAAGACTGATTTAACAATCAAAATCAATCAATGTAATTAATAAAATTAACAGACTAAAAAAACTCAAATGATCCTCTCAATAGAAGCACAAAAAGCCTATGACAAAATCCAACATCCACTCATGACAAAAACTCTCAGCAAACTAGGTATCAATAGAAATTACATCCACCTGATAAGAGCATACACATAAAAAGCTTCAGCTAACTTTGTATTTCATGGTGAAAAACTGACTGTTTTCTTCCTAAAATAAGGCATGAGACAGAAATGTCTGCTCATATGATTTCTAATAGACATGGTCTTGAAGTTCCTAAACAATGCAATGAGAGATTAAATATAGACCGGAAAGGTATAAATAAAACCATATTTATTTTCAGACAGCATTATCATTATTGTCTATGTAGAAAGGCCTAAGAAATCTGTCCCGAAAGTAACAACGAATAGTAAATTTAAAGGAATCCAAGATGCAAGATGAACACAGAAAAATTAATTGTATTTCCATATAACAACAAAATGCAATTGGAAATTAAAATTAAATCAATCTAAAAAAATGTATAATGCCACCAAAAATATAAAATTATTAGAGATATATTTCACTAAATATGTACAAGACCTACACACTGAAAAGTAGAAAACATTGATGAGAGAAATTAAAGAGACCTAAATATATGGAGAGATACACTGTTGCCAAGATATTATTTCTTCACAAATTGATCTATGGATTTAATCTAAGTCTAATAAAAATCCCTGTGGGTTTTTTTATTGGGCTGATTCTAAAATATATGTGGAAATGCAAAGGACTTAGAATACTTAAAATAATTTTGATAATGATAACATAGTTGGAGAACTTACATAAAATGAAACCACAGTGAGATACCACCACATATCTATTATAATATGTAAAATTAAAAATAGAAAAAAATTTTAAAACCCCAAATAATCATACCAAGTGCTAGCATGGATGTAGAGCATCTGGAACTCTAACATATGCTAAAAAGTTTCACTTTGGAAAACAGCCTGACAATGTCTTCAAAAGTTAAACATATATTTACACTATGACCTTTCTATTCAACTCCAACATTTTAAAAAAAAATTTTTTTTTTTAAACAGAGTCTGTCGCCCAGGCTGGAGTGCAGTGGTACCATGTTGGGTCACTGCAACCTCCACCACCCAGGTTCACACGATTCTTCTGCCTCAGGCTCCCAAGTAACTGGGATAACAGGCACTCGCCACCATGCCTGGCTAATTTTTGTATTTTTAGTAGAGACAGGGTTTTGCCACGGTTGCCAGGCTGGTCTCGAACTCCTGACCTCAAGCGATCCACCTGCCTCAGTCTCCCAAAGTTCTGGTATTACAGGTGTGAGCCACCACACCCAGCCCAACTCTAACATATTTACCCAGGAAATGAAAACATATATCCACATAAAGATTTGTACACTAACATTCAAAGCAGCTTTATATAGCTACCCCCCCCAAAAAAATTAAAAACTCTAAAAAACCCTGAAATGGCCATCATCAGGTGGTAAACAAATTGTATTATAGCCATACCACAGAAGTAAAAAAGTAAAAACTATTCATACACCCAACATGGATGAATCTTAAAATAATTATACTGAGTGGCAGGAGCAAGACAATACACAACTACCTATTTTTTTATTATATTTATAAAAAATTCCAGAAAATGTTACCTAATTTATGGTGACAGAAAGCAGATCACTAATTGCCTGGGGAGAGGGGAGAGAAGGAGAGATGGATCAATTACAAAGGGGCTCAAGGAAACTCTTGGGGGTGATAGATATGTTCATTATCTTGGTATGGCAATGGTTTCACAGGTATGACAGGTATGTCATAACTCATCAAGTTGTATACTTTAAATATGTGCAGTATTGTACATCAATTACATTTTAACAATGCTGTAAAAATAAGTATGAAAGTATCCTTTTCTACATATTTATATCAGTTAATATACATCCTCTTAAGTTTCTGACAATTTTATAAGTACAAAATGGCACCTTACTTTTAAAATTTCTTTGATAACAATTTCAGATATTTTTTGCATATTTTACTTCCACTATTTTTTTCACTACATGTTACCTCTCATATAAATTAAATGTTCTATGGTCACTGACAAGCGTTTTAAAACTACCTCCTTGAGATAATAATAAAAAAAAAAAAGTCCTAGCCATGTAAAGGTTCATAATTTTTTTTCATAATAGACTTTTAGTCTCATATCCTGTAAGTTCAATTAATTTTTGAAGATGCCATAACTATGTCTTACTGTGTTTTGTTTAGGGGTGTGTGTGCATCATTTCCTCATCTAGCTTAAGTTGATTACGCAATAGCCTCACAGACTCTTAGTAGACCCATGTGAAGAAAAATAACTTTTGCCTTTCACAACATTGAGAATATCCAAGGGGATTTGCTCATAAATGTTCATATGTTAAGTTTAATCTCAGTAAACTAACTGCCATGAAGGTTCATAACCAAGCTTGTATTTCATAATTGTCATAAATTAAAACGAAAAATTATCTCCAGTATCAAATTTTCCCCAGACTTGTCCAACAATTCTTAATTGGAGCAATAGAATCTTGATACTATATTTTCTAGGCAATGATACAAATATGCAGCCAGTCAGTAGAGAAGTTGAAAGGACAAGCATGTAGATGATAAACAGTTGGCAGTTATCTATTGCATACTTCTTTTTAAAAGAATAGTGTTAAGTTTAACACTTATTTCTAAGGTAAAATGTCCTAAAAGACTAAAGTAAAGGAGAAAAGTGCTGAAAGGTTAGCGTAGTAGAAAATTTGCCTAAATATTTTCATTATTATTATTAGTTGCAGATCGTCTCTGCGGTGTAAATCACATTTCTCCTTTCTTAGAGGCCATCAAGTAATGTGTCTTTCTAGTGGTGTACCTGATGTCCACATGCATTTTGTTTAATAACCTATTTCAAAGGATATTTAATAACTCTTAAATGAGCACAATTGTCATATAAGTATATTTGGGCAACTTTCTGAGAGTGACTAGCTTTTCTAGGAAGTTACATCTGTCATAAAAATTATTACTGATGACAGTAATAGCTACTTTTTAATTGAACGTCTACTAAATGCCAGGCACTATGCTAGGTACTCCGTCTTCCCTAACTTCTCACAGTACCTAGTATTGTCTGCACTTTACAAATTAAGAAAGCGAGGCTTTCTCTGCTCACAGCATATCATTTCCGTGGCCTGAAGTTTAGAGTACTGTTTGCTGCACCATGTTTCTGCTAAGAATTTGGTCAGATCTCTCTTGAGCTACTTAATTTCAAGGCATTATTCCTTTTGTTCCTCTTGAAGTATATAAAGTGTTTGGTTTGCTGAGTGAATTACCACGGACAGAGTGAGGCAGAAAGCTGCCTTTATAAATAAGTAAATGCCATTAGGCCGTCAAAATAACCACATTTCTAGGAAAGGAGGACTTGACAGTTTCTCATCAACAACAAAAAGTGTTAGTGTCCTTTTGACTTTTTGGCTACACCCAAACCACTCTATGTTTTATAAACTTTCCAGAATGAACTTGCCCTGAGTTGGCTATCAGTACTTATTTAAAAAAACAAAAAAACATGATCTCCGTTCTTTGGAATACGGTGTGAGGATGGATTTTTTTTCATTGTTGATTCACTAATACAGATTAATGTAAGCAACTAAGAAAGGATATAAAGATGGCAAATTGCATAAGAGCAGAACAATAAGAATGAAACTGATTCTGTTGCTTGTTGTGTTAGCGAGACAGTCCCATTTTCTTGCATTGGAGAAACAGAGGCCCAGGAGTCATCATGCTGAGTACCTTACTCCTAGTTCTGCCTAACCTTGACAATAAACACTGTTACTTCCTCATATACTTCTTTGGTCCATGTTTTTGCCTTTAAATGCTATTTACCAGTTTCAAATAAGTTTAGAACCCCTCTGCTTACATACTTCTCACTTACTGTAAATACAAATCTAAGTCAGGGCAAAATATATGAATTCTCTTCATCACTAAGAGATGCTGTGGGCTGTCAGTTGTAGAGAGTTGCTTTGGACTTATGAACAAAAAGAGTCACAAGCAACCATTTGGAACTATATTCTTTAGTAAGACTTTGACCTCAAGTAACTGAAAATTTGACTTTAAAAAAATGATTCAAAGATACCCCAAGAGATTCTCATCCCCTCTCATTGCTTTTTCTTGCTGGAGTGCTCATCAGATATATTCACAAAGAAAACCTGTCTTCAGTGAGATTTCAGGACACACAATCGAGCCAGGTGCAGTGGCTCATGCCTGTAATCCCAACCACTCAGAAGGCTAAGGTGGGAGGACTGCTTGAGTCCAGGAGTTCAAGACTAGCCTGGGCAAAAAAGTGAGAGCCGCCCCCAGCCCCCCGCCCCGATTTCTGAAAAAAAAAAGAAAAAGAAAAAGAAAACATTAAGCCAGGTGCAGTAGTGTGTGCCTGTAGACCTGCAGGCTGCTCAAGCCCAGGTGTTCAAGGCTGTAGTGAGCCATGATTGTGCCACTGCCCTCCAGCCTGAGCAACAAAACGAGATCTTGTCTCTAAAAAAATTATTTTAAAAAGACAGACAGGGTTCTGGCAGCCAGAGTGGTCAGAGTGTGGTTACCATGCAGGCTGGCAACATTTAAGTTTGACCAAATATATTAATAAGTTATTTCTTCCAAAAGCAAAATAAAAATAAATTCACCTGATCGCAAGAAGAGACATTAAGGAGAAATACACAGATTCTCAAGAGAAATGGCAGCACTGTCTTTCCTTGAGAGCATTTAGGCTAATCAATCACAGAGATTTAAAGTCATGCCTCTGGCTTAATTCCAAAACCAAGGGCAACCCCAGACCAATTTTGTCATTAACAAAATACTTTCCAAATTGAGACCCCCCTCCAAATCTGCAATAATTGGTTCACTTTCTATTTGATATGGGATAGCTTTCCGACCTCAGTCTTCTCCGGAAACATAGAATGGACCTTTTAAAGACAGGGCACTATATTCTGCAGCTATTTGAGATGCTTACCCAGCTGCCTGGAGTTTTTAAAATCTACCAAAGAAGAGCCATAACAGCCCCCAACAATCTCACTCTATGGCAAACACGATGAAAAAGTTGGAGATGCTTCGTTGTACCTACCACATTGTTAAAGAGGCATGTGAAAGACACTGTGGGAACGTGAAAGAAACCCTGGGTGAGAAATAAGCAAAGAGAAAACCTAAAGCCGCCTATCACTTGCGCCAAAGCTGTGGGTGCTGATAGCATTATTGTTTAATCTCTCTGAAGAATATGTGGGAGCAGAAAGCACAACATCCCCAAGTTGTTACTTTGTCACAACTTTACAGAATACATAAGCACTTCAGTAAATACACAGATTTTTTTGCAAACTGTAAATCATCTGTGAGCCACCACTGTTCGACTAATTACAGCAAGAAGCTGTGCTCATTAGCTGTTCTCATCTGGCTCACTGCACGACCTAAATAGTCCGTAAATGAGCCGGCAATTATTGCTGTATTACCACTACCAGCTCCGCTCACATCAAAATATCTCCACCAAATGTTACGCCTGTTGGTATTATCAGGTTAGAAATTTCATAAACATATTGAAGCAGTTAATTGGGAGATTATTTTTAAAAATGTGAAAATAGAATCATCAGTGAAAGAGTTTTCATCAAATCCCAGATAGGCGGCTCCACCTATAGACAAGAACCTCAGAATGCAAGCATCCAGGAGCATACCATCGCCTGCTTCTAAACAACCCTGGAAAACTAGGGAAGCAAGGAAAATTTGTATATGTTAAGCGGCAGAAAGGTGGACCATGCGTATTCTTATGTCACCTATAAAAGATCTCCTGACTTGTTCAAAATAAAATGAAAGCATGTACCCATGGGCCCAGGACCTGAAAGAACTTGAGCTAGACAGAAAAGCAAACAGCAATGTCAGTAAAACTTCATTATTTCTAGTTCCATCATGTGGTATATTCTAAAGGAGAACTAGGATTTTTTTCTTTTTGTTTGCTTGGTTAGTTTAGCTTATTATTCTAAAAATGCCAACATACATGTTAACGGTGAAAAGAAAGTAATAAAATAGTTTGACTTTGAAAAACAAATTTCCAATACCCTAAAACACTTCAGAAGCATCTATTTATCATATGAAGTGATTAGCTGATTATTGTATTCTTATTTATTCATTAAAATGTCCTCTTCGAGCCTCATTTTAGTTATTGTAGATATTTGAAGGTAATACATTTTTAAACTCTGCCATAATTCATATTTCACATTCATTCAGATTCACCCAACCTCAATTAACTTAATTTAATGAGATCCTATTGTGAACATTTTTACTATAAAAAGAGGGGGGGTTCAACACTGGGGCACTTTGTTCTTGTTCCTGATGGTCATCACATCAGATTAATCATTGATTATGATCCTGAAAACTATGGAAGGAATACCAAAAGTACTGAAAGCTAGTGAGTGTTCTGATCCTATCAGCTTTTCCCTACTTCCATCAAAGAAGAAAAAAAAACCTCAAATAAATAAATATTTTATTTGATTCTTGATTCTTCTACTAGTTTCTTGCATACAAGGCAGAAACTGTCTCTAATGGGTTGAATATTTTTATTTACCCAGGCAAGGTTGATATCCCAGTGTGGGCTATATGGCACAGATTATTTGACAGACTTTGGACAGGATGCAGAATGTAACCAGTTATTAATGATAGACTCTAAATGGATGTTTTTCATGATGGAGATATTGACTATAACAATGATAATAACATTGAGAGGCAACTCTTCCTGCACACCAATTAATTGACACCAATGGGCAAAAGAATGTGCACCATATTTGTTTAACTCTTTGTAGCTGTTAAGCTTTACAAAGAATTCTTAAAATATGATCAGTGAATATGTTTTGCCATGAATTTCATGAAGTATTCAACATAGCTCTGATGCTTTTCAAACTCAAGGTGCTAGGCTGTAAACACAGCACTGTTTTTCCCTATTGGAAACTCATTAATTCCAATGTATGTTTTGAGTAAAAGAGTAGCTTCCCTTTTTCTTTCTCCTTTTATGACCTTAGAAAGATAGCTAACTTCCCTGCCTATCTCTTGTCATAGCATCGTCTTGTTATTCAAAGTGAGGTCTGTAATCTAACCACTTCAGCATCACATGGGAGCTTGCTGGAAATGCAGTATCTTGGGCCCCGATTCTTACCCACTGAATTAGAATCTTCATTTTAACAACTTGAGAAACACTGGTCTAGGTAAGGCCTATTACAGGCCCCCATGAATCTTTTCCCTGCGTGGAAGGAGAGTCAAAGCAGTGCCCAGCTGTGAAGAATCAAAGACTGAGCAAAATAAACACATGGTTTTGACTGTTTTAACTCACTATCAACATTTTTTAAAAGTTTTATCTGAAGGACACTCCAGCTTCAGAAAGATATACTGGATCCTGTTGAAAGCTGAGTCTAAAAACAATCCTTTCACTATTCACAATGTGATAATCACATTGAGAGGTATTTTAGAGTAACTTCTGTGTCCCCAGTGCCTCACTCAATACAAGGCGAGATTCATAAAACGGACATTAACCAAAACTCACTATCAAGGGCCCTACTTTTCCCTGGTTGTGGTCATCCTACAGTTCGGATGCCTAATATTTCAAAAATCCCTTCAACTTTTCAATCACTTTTACATCTATCATATTACTTTAACGTCACATATTCAAGTGGATATCTATTGTCTTTTTTTTTTTTTTTTTAACATATTAGGAAACTGAAGCTTGAAGTTGTTTAGTGACTGCCCAAAGTCACCAGCTGGCTAAAGGTAAAGGTGGTATACTTGGGACCTTCTTCTAAAACTATGATATTTAAGATACTTGTAGAGTATCATATTGTTAGGGAACATCTTAAAGCAACGTAGGCTTATATCCTGCCACTACTCTATTGATGGGATCTACTGCAGCGAACATCTCTGTGTATGTCACTCAGCAGGAGAAATATATAAAGAGGCGTTTTCAGATTTTACTAGACAATATGGTATGATGAAAGAAATGGATAGTGAGCCAGAGAACTTCTCTGAAATAACTGCTATAGGGAGGTGCTTTCCAATCCTCTAGAAAATCAGAACAGTTCCCAGAGGGAACAGATTAGAGCCAAACACTTCCTCCATCTTCTAAATAGCAGAATCTCTGCCATGGAGGACATAATTGGGTGTTTGCTCATTATCCTCAGGGTGTGATTTGGCCTGGTTTTTGGCTTAAATGAGGAAAGGAAGATGGGAAACTGAAGTAGCCCGCTGTTTCAGGACACACAGCTCAGAAACCTGGCACCATGGAGACGTGTACAGACTATTTATGAAGGGCAGGCAGCCTAGTATGAAGGAAGGATCTTTATCTGTGGTGTGAATCATGCCTGTACTGACAGAATATTGGAAAACCATCCCCCTTGAGTAAAGTACTATGCATGTCTCCATAGCTGCACTTATTCCAATTATAGAAGATAGGGAAGCAGGATTTTATCATTATACAATGTATACATGATTGAAACATCACACTGTAATCTATATGTACACATAATTATTTTATGTCAATAATAAATAAAAAATTAATTGACAAAACAGAAGAGAGAGAAGTTGGTTTTATAAGGATTTTTAAATCCCATCAGGTCAAGAAATAGTACCAATCTAAATCTAAAAGACTGGAAGTTTCAGCTGTTTTCTGTAGAGTTCATTTCCTTATACGAAAAAGAGTGAAGTGAGTAAAGGAGACTGTAGCAGCCAAATTAAATTTTGACTAAACATCAATTTCTTTTTTATTAGGGTCAGAAATGTCTCCCCTTAGTAAAAGTTGCTCTGGGGGAAAAAAGAAAGGTCTAACTTCTCCTCAGCTTACTTAAAAGGAAAAGGACATTTTGTCACTTGCAGTCAAGATAAGTTAAAATCCTCAGTGGCCAGCCATGGTAGTAGGACTACCCTATGTGGACCACCATGGTGTAGACCACCTCAGCTCAGAAACCCAAAAAGTACCTGGAGCAAAATATTCAGAAACGGATTCAATTCTAGCAGTGGGATGGAGTTTTCTATTGCCTACCCTCTCATTCCTTTCTTAACGGATAGGGGATCTTTTGGAGTTTAAAAAGACTTATAAATTGCACCTTTTTCTCCCTTCCTGAATTCCAAGTCACTTATGAGACAAAAGAGAAACACAACAGAGATAACCATCCACGTTACGATCAAACCTCAGAACTGGACAGGCGGTGCTGAACATCCTCAGGGCCTCCCCAGAGATGGCTATTGCTGACAAACTGAGAACACAAAGAATCATACTTAAAATCAGGCTTTCTGCAGGTAGCTTGCTCAGGAGAAAAGGGCGAGGGGAAGGGACGGAGCTGGAACAGCTCATTCCTCTATCAAATTAATTAGAAATCAGCCCACCAGAGGATGACGAGGTCAGGAAATCGAGACCATCCTGACTAACACAGTGAAACCCCGTCTCTACTAAAAATACAAAAAATTAGCCGGGCGTGGTGGCGGGCGCCTGTAGTCCCAGCTACTGAGGCTGAGGCAGGTGAATGGCGTAAACCCGGGAGGCGGAGCTTGCAGTGAGCCGAGATGGCGCCACTGCACTCCAGCCTGGGCGACAGAGCAACGCTCCGTCTCAAAAACTAAAACTAAAAAATAAAAATAAAATAAATAAATATATAAATAAAAAGAAATCAGCCCACCAGCACTGGGAGGAAGTAGGAAAAGAGAAGCCAAGAGTGTTGCACTAATGGATGTCCGTCCACATTGACGGAAATATGAGAAAAGGAGAACAAATGTTTCCACACCCAACCTTACTCAGGCTTTCATTCTCTAAAGCCATTGGAGTAACGATCAAGCCAGTGAAAAACTAGAAATGGAGTTAACCCCCAGAGAAGGTGTTTCACAGCACAATATCAGGACAGATCAACTCCATTTTCAAAAGACCACTCCACAGCAGCAACCATTGCCTCATTTAGGAATTTATTGGGTCAGTTAAGAATAGATTTTGCCTCCAAAATGTTCTGAAATGGATCAAAGTCATGCAATAGTTGAAACTTCTAGGACGACTCTATTATTCAAATCCTAACCTTCACTTGCTGTTCTGTTTCTAATTCCAAATTACTTCCCGCCACATTAACTAACAGCCAGCAAAGGTTCTGCAATGAGATCAAAGGTACTCCAATAATAAAATGACAGCAGTAAGAGTCCTCAAATTTGAATATAAACTCTCTCCTATTATTAATCTCCCAAGATATTAAGAAATTGAAAACACTTATATGTCCCACTTTTAAAGTATCCCAAATTAAACCCAATAAAATTGAAGACCAAATGAAAATTATCCTACCATTGAAAGATAAACTACAAATACGAATATTTCAAGTTAAATTAAGGTCCGACTTCTTATTCTGCACAGTCACAATTACAGAGCTTCTCTATTAGAAGACTTGATGGAGCCGGGTTTTTTTTTTTTTTTTTTTTTTTTTTTTTTTTTTTTTTTTTTTTTTTTTTTTTTTTTTTTTTTTTAGCAGGTGCAGCAGTTTCTGTCTTCTAGTGAATGAGGTATAGTTTCTTTAAAGCCTGTGGATCTGAATTTATTCCAGAACATCTGATGAGCCTCACTTTTCAAAATTCCAAGGGGTTACTAAGACATGCAGACAGCCCTGAATCCATCTTCAATTAAATTCAAAATATAAAGTAATCCTCATCTCCTAAGCAGTTATTCCAGGCAAAATTATATTCTTAAACAAAAGCCTGAGTGTTCTCAAAGATCATAGCAGAGACTTCATAGTATCCAAGGGATGCCAGGTAGATTTGCAAAATCCTGCTGTCTGCTTAACTAGGATGCCAATCTTTTATGGCAGATTTCAGAGTCCACAACTTTTGAAATTTAACACAATGGTAGAACTCTGACAAAGAGGCTATTTTTGTCATTATGTACTTACCACATTGGAGGACCAGGGAGAGGGGAATTGGGGGTGACACCTATGCATGTTTTCACCTCTCATAGGAAGATGTATGGGATAAATCTTGCCTTCCTGCAAAGTTGAGAAGTTTATAATACTGGTAGCCTTAGCTCTCAAGTCGAATTTTGGATGACTTTCTTTCTGAATCAACATATTCAGCTTTTTAAATTCCTTTTCCCCTTTGGACTCTGTGTTTCTAGTTCACCAATGATAACTTTAAGGCTAACTCCACATTATAATACCCAAAGTATCTTTTGTGCAGACATTTTCATTCCATTGCTCACTGGCTTCTTCCACTGCCTTTGTCATGGTCAGTGGTTCTTAACCAGGAACGATTTTTATCTGCAGCACATATTTGACAGTGTCCAGAGACATGATTTATTCTCACAACTTATGGTGGGGAGGGTATGCTAATGGAATCTAGGGCATAGACGCCAGAGTTGTTGCTAAACTGCCTACAATGCACAGGACAGCAACTCCACACACACAAGGAATTATTTTGCCCAAAATGTCAATAGTGCCCAAATCAAGAAGGCTTGAATTAAGCCTTCTTTCACAGAGAAGTTCTGCCCCTCGTTCCCACACTAGTTGCATTTGGAGAGAGACCTAAGATGATTCTGGAACTCTAGCTACTACTGAGGTTTTTAAAAGCTTGAACCCTTAAGACTCCAGGGCAGACCAATACTCATGACACAGACCCTTTGTGATGCAGTCTTGCCTTAGCTTCTGAATGTTCCCAGTTTTAAACAGCTTTCCTGTCTTTTTCATTTGCAATAGTGGAATATGTCTCTTAAGTCTAATCTTGTGGTTCCCTTCAGGAAACTCAGATGAGTTTCTAATATTTTAAAATATTTGATCTTTTCCTTCTTGACTGTGTGTAGAATGGTTTGATGGAACTGAAAGTCAACTTTACTTCCTTTCTTTTCTTTGCTTTGTGACCTAGACATGTTTTTATTCTAACATATACCTCAAAACTGTATGGAGGACTCTTCTGTAATGAGAAAAACGAAACAGTAAGTCATGAGTTGGTGAAAATTATCCACTGGCCAAGCCATCCACCTGTATTTTATATATCCAATAATAGTGCATGAGTTTCTTGTTTTCTCCTCTCAATTCTGTCAAGATTTTTGTACCATTCAGTATAGCTGGCCCATTCTTTCAAGGGCAGTACCCCAATTGCTTTCACTACAGATTCTGTCAATGGTATTGAATGAATTTCTTACAGTTTTAGCTCCTTTTGATGGAGTCTATTCTAGTCTTCTCTCTAAAATCTTGCCTATCTTCCTGTGTTGGATGTCTCTGGGCACCATCACCATACTAAATTTTAGTAACTATTAAAAGATACCTCCTTTTGACAATTCTCTCCTCGCAGACAGATATAGTTGCTTAACCTATGATTAATACTAGCCTTCAACATTTCATTTTATTCTTCATCTATGTCCATCCAAAGATCTCAATCTTTCTCTTACAGAAATGTTTCTCTCCTTCTAGCTTATATTTCCACTCTTTCATTCCCACAGTAAGATTGAAGCACACTTCGGAAACCACTACACTTTCTCCTTTATAATCCCTAAAGACAATGTCTCATTCCAAGCCTTTTAATAGCCTTTAGGTTGACAGTAATTTCAATGAATTGTTTCACTGCTTCATCCCTAGAAAATGGCTTTTATTTTATCTAAAAAGGCTCTATGTCTTCTTGTGGTTTTTTAAATTAAATTCTACTATACTTCTATAGGTCAATCCACAGTTTTGGCCTCTGAATTCTAGAACTATGGTCAGACCTTATATCTTTAACAATCCAAAGTTAACTTGAGACCTCTTGGGACCTTGTAATAAGAGGTAGGTCTTGAAACTGTGGACAAGCTACACAAATTTAAAATTACTCTTGGCCAAGCATGGTGGCTCATGCCTGTAATCCTAGCACTTTGAGAGGCCAATGCAGAAGGATCACTTGAGGCCAAGGGGTCGAGACCAGCCTGGGTAATAGAGCATGACTCTGACTCTGCAAAAGCAAACAAACAAACAAAATACAGTTATTTATTTGGCTGGGTGTGGTGGCATGTGCTTGTAGTCCAAGCTACTTGGGAAACTGAGGCAGGAGGCTCACTTGAGCCAAGGAGATTGAAGTTGCAGTTAGAGCTATGATTATGCCACTGCACTCCAGCTGATGACAGAGCGAAAGTCTGTCTCTAAAAAATAAAAAATTTAAGAAAAGATAAAGTAGATAAATTGAAAAAAATGGATAAATTTACAGATAAATAGAATAGGAAACTTGGTTGTGTTCAAAAGTGCTAGGCCCCAGATTTTGCAGAAAAACACAGTCAAATAGCTATATTGTTCTGCCTCCAAATATCTGAAAGAAAGCATGTTTTAAAACTTCCTTTTTCCTATAATCACATTTTGCCTCAGCTGTACTTGCTTACCAGGATTTCCATGGCCTATCAGCCAAATTGAAAACTGCATTATTAAATTATCACACAATCCTAAAGCCTCTTGATCAAAGCTCTGCTAGAAATTTACATCCCAGGGCATTATTTTGCTCCCCAAATACCAGCCTTTGTCAATGTCTCAATGTTTTCAGCCAATGTAACAAGTTTTAATATTTCACCAAATTAAACTACCTCTCAGAATCAGAGGCTCCCCTCTTACCACATGCAGAGTGAGACAAGAATGGATGTCCTAAGAGAAAGGCAAGAGGAAGGGACTTAGCCAGCATGCCCAATTCTGCTACCAGGCACATCAATTAGAATTCACCTTTTCCTCACTGGCAAGGGATGAGTGAAGTGACAGAAACAGGCTAGTGTTGTTATGCAAGCCTCTCCACATGGAGAAAACATCAGAAATGGGAAGTTAGCATCCCTAAAACAATAAAGTAGATTGGAGACTACATTAACATAATAACATATTAAAGTTATATTAACAGACATGGACAATGCTAACAAGAAAAAGGTGTGTCTGTTTTGTAGCCTCTCTACTACTAAAACTCTTAAAAAGTCCAAGTCTATTCCTGCAAGCACAGGAGGATATATTGTAAGGATCTACAGCCACCCTTTCTGAATGGATTGGGACCCTCTCAGGATGGAGCTAGGATACTGAGAAGGAGGTTAAAGTGATATAAAGGAACAAGGAAAATATGGGAAGAAGAGAGAAGACAGTGAGAGCCCAGAGAGAAAAGGAACTCCTGGAATCCTAAAACTGACTTTGCATGGTCTGAAAAGGAGCCACAGGAAAAGATAAAGATAAATTATCAACAACTTTGAGAATCTGGGTATTCATAATTGGCCACCCTTGAGACTTGCCTTCTCATACAGCTGATCACTCATAAGTCTCTGTGCTCCACACCATTCTGCCCTAAGCTCCAGAACTGTCTACAGTTGTGAGCAGTGATTGTGCCATGGCATCCACCCAATAGATCACAACCAATATGCACCAGAGCAGAATACAGAATAGAAAATAATATGGCTTACTATATGTGAGGATAAGTACTTTTCTGTGAGATGAGTTTCACTTTGATATTTATGTCTGTATGCAATGCATCACAATACGAAATATATTTTTCTCTCTGGTCTGTAGTTAAAAATGTCTGAAAAGCACTAGTTTACATGGCCTCTTCCTCAGAATGTTTCTGTGGTTCATCAAATGAGAAAAAAAATTTTATTTTCTTACACCCACCAACATCTTGTTCTATTCTATAATATAATGATATGACCATCCACCCATCCTCAAGCAATGGTGAAGTCATCCTTACTTTCTCACAGCATAAATTCTTCCTTCTACAAAGCTTTCTATGACTCTTAGATGTTCCTTTCTAGAGGAACAGCAAAAAGTGTTTCTCTTTCTTATATGTTTTTCCCTTGCTTAGCAGCTATTAAATTCTAACTAAATATATACAAATGAATAAATATTTGAAGGACAGCATACAAATCCAGAAAATGAAGGGTTTTTTCCCAGTTAATTCCCATTTATTCAAAACAATTGAAAATCAGAGTACTCAGATAAATTGATTATCTAAATTAAATGAGTTATTATTAATGCTCCCCAAAATTTAGCAGTTCTCAAACAATTTTCTAACTTGGCTCTATAATTATATTAAATACAAGTTCTTCTTTCTCTGAAAGTTAACTTATTATTCAATTAACCTGTATTGATGCTGTTGATGCCCTGCAAAATGCAAGACAGTCTCCTTGTTGTGAAACAGAGAGCTAAACAAATTGCTCCTCTGAAGGCCTTTATTGTCCTATTAGCCTAGTTGCGTGGCTCTTTTCTGATTTTTTCAGTAAGATTCCAGTTGAAAGATATTTACAGTTGTAAAAATTCTAGAAAATTGGTCTTTAGCACACATTTTTGCCTCAGGGGGAAAATGGAATGGTAGGAACCTCTAATTTCCTCAAATGAGGACTCTCCTTTATTCAGATAGACCTAATTCTGAACTTTTCCTCCAGTAATGAGATTCTTGAAGAATTAATGCTCAGAAAGCTGAACAATAAAGTCTAATATACTTCTTTAGGACATCAGAATACCCAATATCCGTAGTGTCACACAACATATCTCTCTATGTCTTCCAACCACTTTCTTAGTATCAAATTTCTAAAGCCTGAGGTATCATGAATGCTGGCAGGTTCACCCTGTGAGGAACCCACACACTCTGATTTATTCCTTTATTTGTCTCTCAATCTCATTCTATACCTATGACTAACACCTATTAACAATAAAGTTTGTGTGGTCATTTCACTTGAACTTTCAAAAAACCTCACCTGAAAAGAGTTTAAATGTGGATAAGTGATGAGACTCAGAGAAAAATAAGCAGTCATCTAAGAAGTAGGGCATTGTGAACCTCTGCTATCTGTCTCAGAATGTTTGAGGAGATATAGGTCTTAGTTGCCCTGCATAGTGCTTTGTTGAATGTTCTGACAAGTGAGTGTTTAATTAATAAGACACACACCTCTAGAAGCTGTTAATTAACTCTTTTGGGCCTTTAGGGTATGAATCAGTAAGTCAACATGGTTTCTACACAGTACGACACTCTTGAGCAATAGGAAGAATCATGAAGCTTCCAATAATGATCAACAAATTTAGAGTCATTTAGAACTCTAATAAGTAAGCTGAAATACTACCCTAGAATTTTGTCTCAATTTATCTTTCCTTTTGTGTTCAAATACTTTAAATCTGATTGATCCCACAGCATCAATAATTAGGGAAAATCTTTTATCCATGTCTTCAGAGAAGGAGTAGGCCAAGGACCCATTTTTAATCCATTCTTAGAGAGGGCTAAAGTTAGCAATCTGCTTTGCATAGGAACCCATTTTTTTCTATTAATACAGAAATATGTAACTACATCTAAATCTAATGCCCCCCACTTCATGAACACACATTAGAGGGATTCAATAACCAAAAATTTGTCCTTTCTTTTTTCTGATTGAGAGAAAAGTGGATTTATTCAAACAAGGATAAACTTTTGAGGGGCACGTAACATAGTGGTTATATGAAGCCTTTGAGGTTACTATGCCAGTATTCAGATTCTAGTCCTGCAGCCTGATAAATTTTTGTAGATACCACTACCCTATAATCTTTTCCTCACTCAGTTCATTGAGTCAGAAACGTTCGTCATCCAGTATGGCTGAAATGAAAAGTAAAAGCTCAGATTTTTAGTTTCTAATTTTTATAAAATTGATAGCAGAAACAATTACTTATATTTCTATATTTTGAAGATTTTTTTTGAGAATTGCTTGAGAAGCAAAAGTCTAAGTCTATAAAGGAAAGAGGCTTAAGGTTTTCCCAGAAACAGTGTGTATTAGGCTGTTCTTGCATTGATATAAAGAAAAACCTGAGACTGGGTAATTTATAAAGAAAAGAGGTTTAATTGACTCACAGTTCTGTAGGCTTTACAGGCAGTATGGTGCTAGCATCTGCTCAACTTCTGGGGAAGTCTCATAAAGCTTACAATCATTGCGGAAGGTAAAGAGGGAGAAGGCACATCACATGGTGAAAGCAGGAGGAAGGAGGAGAGAGGTGGAGGGGCAGACGCCATACAGTTTTAAACAACCAGATGGCATGAGAACTCACCCCCCATTGTAAAGACAACACCAAGCCATGAGGCATCCACTCCCATGATCAAAACACCTTCCACCAGGCCCTACCTCCAATACTGGAGATTACAATTCAACATAAGATTTGGGTGGGGACGCAGATCCAAACTATATCTTTCCACCCCTAATCCCTCCCAAATTGCATATTCTTCTCACATTGCAAAATACAATCATGCCTTCCTGACAGTCCCCCAAAGTCTTAACTCATTCCAGTGTTAACTCAAAAATCCAAAATCTCATCTGAGACAAGGCAAGTCTCTTCTACCTATGAGCCTATAAAATAAAAACAAGTTATTTACTTCCAAGATACAATGAAGGTATGAACATTGCATAAACATTGCCATTCCAAAAGGGAGGAATTGGCCAAAAGAAAGGGGCTACAGGCCCCACGCAAGTTCAAATTCCAGCACAGTAATCATTAAAATTTAAACCTCCAAAATAACCTCCTTTGACTCCATGTCCCACATCTAGGGCACATTGGTGCAAGGTGTAGTCTCCTAAGGCCTTGGGCAGCTCTGCCCTGTGGATTTGCAGGGTTCAGCCTCCAGGGCTGCTCTCATGAGTTGGAGTTTAATGCCTGTGGCTTTTCTGGGTGCAGGGTGCAAGCTGCTGGTGGATCTACCATTCTGAGGACTGGAGGATGGTGGCCGCCTTCTCACAGCTCCAGCAGGCGATGTCCCACTGGGGCCTCTGTGAGGGCTCCAGCCCCATATTTCCCCTTGGCACTGCCCTAGTATAGGTTCTCTGTGAAGGCTCCACCCATGCAGTAGGCTTCTGCCTGAGCACCCAGGCTTTCTCAAACATCTTCTAAAACGTAGGATGCTACGCATTCTTCATTTTTGCATTCTGTGCACCTACAGGCTTAACACCATGTGGAAGCCATCAAGGCTTAAGGCTTCTGTTCTCCAAAGTGGCAGCCTTGGCTGTATCTGAGCTCCTTTGAGCTGAGGCTGGAGCCAGAATGGTTTGGATGTGGGTAGAAGTGCCCTGAAGCTGCACAGGACAGCAGAGCCCTGGGCCTGGCCCATGAAACCATTCTTCCCTCCTTGACCTCTGGGTCTGCAATGGAAAGGGCTGACTGAGAGATCTCTGAAATGCCTCTGAGACCTATTTTCCATTGTCTTAGCTAGCAGCACTTGGCTCCCTTTTAGTTATACAAATTTCTCTAGCAAGTGGTTGCTCCACAGCCTGCTTGAATTCTTCTCCTAAAAAACCTTTTTCTTTCTCTGCCACATGGCCAGTCTGCCAGTTTTCCAAATTTTTGTGCTCTGCTTCTCTTTTAGATACAAGTTCCAACTTTAAATCATTTTTTTGCTCCTTCATCTGACTGTAGGCTGTTAGAAGCAGCCAGGCCACCCTTGAACAATTTGCTACTTAGAAATTTCTTATGCCAGACATCCTAGGTCATCACACTCAAGTTTAAACTTCCACAGATCCCTAGGGCATGAACACAATCCAGTCAAGCTCTTTGCTAAGACATAACATGCATAACTTTTACTCCAGTACACAATAAGTTCCTCATTTCCATCTGAGACTTTGTCAGCCTAGCCTTCACTGTCCATATCACGATCAGTATTTTGGTCATAACCATTTAATCAGTCTCTAAGAAATTCCAAACTTTCCTCTTCCTCTTTTCTACTGAGCCCTCCAAACTCTGTCAACCTCTGCCCATTACCCAGTTGCTTTCACATGTTCATGTGTCTTTATAGCAGCACCCTTCTCTTCAGTACCAGTTTTCTGTATTAGGCTATTCTCGTGCTGCTATAAATACCTGAGACTTTGTAGTTTATAAGAAAAAAGGTTTAATTGACTTGCAGTTCTGCAGGTTATACAGGAAGCATAGTGGCATTTGTCTAGGGAGGCCTCAGGAAGCTTCCAATCATGGTGTAAGGGAAAGGGGGAAGAGAAACATCACATGGCAATAATGGTAGCAAGAGCAAGAGAGTGGGAGGAGATGCCACATACTTAACCAAATCTCGTGAGTACTCACTATTGCAAGAACAGCACCAAACCATGAGGCATCTGCCCCTATGATCCAAACACCTCTCACCAGGCCCCACCTTCAGCATTGGGGATTATAATTCAACACGCAGTTTGGGCAGGGACAAAAATGCAAACCATATCACAATGCTTGGAAAGAACATACAGTTGGCCCTTATGCAACAGTGGTTTAAACTGCATAGTCCCCTTACACTCAGATTTCTTTTCAATCAGACTCTGATAAAAAAAAAAAAAAAATACAGTATTCATGAGATACAAATTCACACATATGGAAGGTCAACTTTTCCTATATCCTTGGGTCCCACAGGGCCAACTGTGGCACTTTAGTATGTGTATATGTTGGTATACAGAGGTTGTACTGTAACCAATCTCCCAGTCAGAGAACAGCAAAGATGCCAAGTTGGTCAGGAAATAGAGAAATGGAGTGGGTATAATCTAGGAGGATGTGAAAGGATTAAGGAGGGAAAGGCTGTGAAAAGGGCTCACACAAGAGGGATCCTGAGGAAGGGATCAAATTCAGTATTTAGAGACTCACTAGTGTCTGTCTGAAGAAAGCCCTCAACTGCCTTTGCAGGAAGTGAGTTCAATCAAGCCAGTACTTAACACAGTCTGTTGGTCTTGGTCTTTGCACAGCATGGTAATATCAGAGTAGTGAGGCTTTTATATGGCAGTTTAGGGTTCCAAGACACCAAGGAAGAAGATGCCAGTTCTCTTAAAGCTTGCGCCTGCAGCTAGCATAGCATCACTTCTGACATTTTCTATTGAGCAAGTAGTCACAGCAAACTCAGATTCATGGGAGGGGGAAATAGACTTTACCTCTTGATGAAAGGATTATCAAAAATTTCAACCATCTTTACTCCATCACACCTTTTTAAAGAGGTGATACATGAGTTGAGAGATGAATACTAAAAATAAATGAGACCTGAAACATTTTGAAGATATATATACCTGAGAAATAGAATAGTATATGTAAAAGCTAAGTCTCCTTGGATGGGAGCTTCACATTTTCAAAAAGCAAGAAGTAGGTGAGTATGGTTGGAGCATAGTGAATGAGAGGGAGCGTTAAAAGATGATACAAATGAAAAAGGCAAATTAATTTTCATTGTTAAAAAGTATTACTCATAAATACTTTCAAAAAACTATAATTTTCCTTAACACTGCAAATCCCGAATTCCTTTAACTCTTTAAATTGTTTCTTTATCTTCATTTCAAAAACAATAAGGTTATATTGAAAATTCTTGGAATATCTATTTTTGACTTTTTTGACTTTCTATTATAAAAAACGAAGATTTAACTGTCATCAACCATATATATACATATATCTCCCATCTTCCTCAAATAAATCTATAACAACAATTTAAATTAGTATTTAACGTTTTCACTATTAAAAACACACTTTTTAGAACTGACTTGTGTGGTATATTATTCTCTTCCGTAGCTTTTTGCTTTTATTTGAGTTATAATTGCCTCATTGTTTCATTTGCTTGCTTTTTAAAATAATTGTCTAAATTTAGGTCCAAATTTTCTGACAGAAGTATAAAATTCTTCTCATTAAAATTAAAATACATTAGGTAATTTATCTTTCTTCCTTTTGAAAAAAAAGTTTCTTGAAGTTATCTCTACTAAAGCTCTCTGTGCTTCTACTTAATTTAGCCTTATTATAGCCTAGACATGCTTGATAGCAGTTAGCATGGAACTTTCCCACACCGTTTATGTCTAACTTCTCTTTACCACATTCTCTTATTGAATTGAATTATTTGTTTCTCCTTTTCTTCGTTCATTGCCACATTTTCATATCCTTTATTTCCTGAAAGAGGGGGTATAAAAGATTTTTTAAAATAAAGCTCTTCCACTTAATAATTTACCCCAGATCAGAATTCAATAATAAATTTATTTTCTCTCAGAATTTGGAAAGACTTGCTTACTTTTCATTAAACTCTCAACATTGTAGAAAATGTCAGTGTCCTTGAAGAAAGTCAATTTGTATATGACTTTCTTTTTTTCTTGGAAATTTTCACATTTAAAAAATCCCTATTGTTTTGCAATGATACGATATGATTTCTTTTGTAAACATTCTGCTGCAATCTTGGTGAACACTTTCCATCTGGAAATTCAAGACTTTACATTTGGAGTAATTTTCTTTTATTATTCCTTTGATATTTTCTATAAATTCCCTCTGTATTCTCTTTCTAGAATTTCTGTTAATCAAAAATTCAAGTCTTTTTCTTCTGGGGTTTTACTTTTTTTGTTTGTTTGTTTTAAAAAAATATCATCCTATCCTTTTTATCTGTATTTTCTTTCTGGAATTTCTATTATTTAGAATTTAGAATTGGTTTTCACATGGCTTTACTTTATCTCTCTCCTATTTTCCATCTCTTTTTTTTTTCTGTGTTACTGACTGGGTTGTTTCTACAATTTTATCTTCGGTCCTTCAGTTAGATGGTTTAATTTTTGCTCTCTGTGATAGGCAGAACCCACCCCCACCCCGCCCGATCTGCCAAGCCAACCACAAAGATAACCAAGTGCTAATCCTCACGACCTGTGAATATGTTGTGTTACATGGCAAGACATTAAATTCGCAGATGAAATTAAGGTGGCTAATTAGCCAGCTTTAGGATAAGTTGGATTATCTAGATGGACCAAATGTAATTACAACAGGCCTTTAAATATGGAAGAGAGAGGAAGGAGAGTTACCGTCAGAGTCATGCAATGTGATGGACTCCATATGTCATTGCTGGATGTGAAGACAGAAGGGGACCACAAGCCAAGGAATGCAGTCAGTATCTAGAAGCTGGAAAAGGCAAGAAAACAAATTTGGTCCTGATGATACCTTGATTTTAGCCTACTAAGACCCATTTTAGACTTCTGGATAGAAATTTGTGTTGTTTTAAGCCACTAAATGTGTGGTAATTTGTTACAGCAGTAATAGAAAACGAATATGCTATCATATTTTCAATTTCTAAGACCTATGTATTATTTCTTAATATTATCTTTTCATAGAGTTCTATTTATGTAGAAGAATTTCTTTTGTCTTTGAGGGTGTTAAATACATAGGGTAATGTTTTCTTTGTATTGGATCTTTTTCTCTGAAATCTTTTCTTTTATTCCTTTTAATTCTTGTCTTGTATATTAGAGCCTTCCTTCAGAAGTCTAAGGTCCTTGATTTTGCATTTATATTTAAGCGTAAGGCACTGAAATGATGGTTAGGAACTCTTTTAGTCTGGACAGTTTTTTTGACCAGTGGGCATTACCATAGGTAAACAGGCAGGAATCTGGCCATTCCTTTAGGAGACTCTCTAATGCCAGTAAGTCCAGTGTTGTTTTTCTTTGTCAGTTCCCTAGACAGGTGGTAACCCATGTTTGGTTTGAAGCATACAATGATAGCAGCTAATATTCTAGCAGTCAAGTGAAAAAAAAAGGTGATTATGAATGTTTTGTTCAAGATGCAGGCTGTTAGATAGTTAGATAATCACTTAAGAACATACTGGCTGCCTGCTGAAATTTTAAACCACTGGAGAGATGGAAGTCCAAGTATCATCTTTCTCACTGATTTGGTTAGAAAAATGTGGCTTAGGTTTAAAGGCCAAATGGAAAAATATTCAAGTTCCATGCCTGGTTTAAAGGCCAAATGAAATAATATTCAAGTTCCATGCCTTTGCCTAGGTCAGCATACTTGAGGGAACATTCAGGTGTACAGAGCCAACTTACTTACCCATGATCACTGCCTCACACTGAGAGAGCAAAAACATAAAACTAAAAGACAAAACAAAACAAAAAAACCCTGAGGAATTAGATTGTCCTGTTCATGAAACATAGATCAATAGTTATAACTCAATGATCAGGTAATTGTCTCCTTCTCCATGGGAAAATGTAAGACAGGAATAGGACAAGATGCCAAGAATTTACTCTAGCAAGTCCTTCTACATATAACTTGAAAGTGGGAATAGGCATCCCTCAATATACAAGTATATACCTCAATATACTTGGTGTCTCAGCAGTACCCTGGATCCACAGTCCCTTTCCACAAAAGGTGCCATCTCCTCGAGTAAGATAATCTGAGGAACTAATTGCCTACTGTATAGATTCAAAGCATCCTCCCATTTTCAGCCCACCTTGCTCCAGGCTGTCGAACATTTTATGTGCCTGTGATCCTGAATTTGGAAGCTCAAAATTCTTAGGTGTTTTTTAAATCCTCCTCCACACCCCCTTGTAAGTAAGCAGATTTCAATTTTTCCCTCTTGTAAGTTATTTAGCACCAGTCCTTCTCTTCCTACCTTCCAAAATTTTATTGACGTCTCTATCTGCTCTCATCTCCTATCCCTGCTGTGTGTCTTTGAGGTTTATCTTTTTTTAATGTGTTTATTGATATGTTAGGCAACTTATTTTGAGGAAAAAGAGTACCTTCAATCTATCATGTATAATTGAGATTCCTTTTGTGATCTTCTATATTTAAAAATAATTTATAAAATGAATATTTTTTGTAATCACAAAGAACACAATAAATATTATTTTTAAGAGAATTAAGATTTCAGTCTAGTGAAATTTTTACCTCTACTCATTCTAATTTATTTTATTTACTTATAATTTTTTATGAAAAAGTAATTTCAGGTATCTCTCCTATATATAAATGTCCCAGTTATTCCATTTGCCAATTTTCCCCCCAAAATTACATTTCATTAAGAGGCAAATGCTGTTTGCCTGGGTGTTAATAAATTATTACCACTTCATATACAACACATATTGTACAACACATATTTTATAAATTTGGAAAAATGTAACAACTGAGCAAATAGTATAGTGAGAAGACTAATATATATTGAGTACAAATGTAAACACATTATTCTTGCCTTATAAATGAGAAACTTAAGGGTCTTCAAGCTTAAGTAACTTATCCAAGGTCTTCTGTTCCAAAGGCCATATATACACTTTCCATATACTGCCACCAACTTCTGTAGACCAGCGCATTTTTTTCGATAGATTACTATGTGGCTATTCAACCAGATATATTAAAGTATTTATTTTATGTCTTTCATGTCTTAGTTTTCTATTGACAAAATGGGAAGCTCAAACTCCCGTGTCCTTTCATTTTCTCTTGGCTTTCAGAATTGATATGAGAACTAAGGCACCATCTAAAACATAGACACATCAAAAGGAGCTCTAGAATTACAAGTTAGCATAATTTACCATAAAGAATTGTTCCCCAGCTGGGGTGTGCTGTGGCTGGAGCCCAATTCAATACCAGGAAGCCAGCAGACCCACCTTGTTGATTAAAAAAAAAAAAAAGCTTCATTCTACATTTTACTGATATGCTTTGGGATTCAGTGGCTTCACTGTTCTCTCAGCCTTTGTTATTATTAATACTTAATTTTAATGGAAGAAGGGAGGATTTTGATGTGGGTGGCTTGCTTCTTCTTTTTGTTGTTGTTAAATGTAGCAACAAACAATCAAATCAAAGGAAGAAGAATACAAAGAAAATGGGTGGTGAATAAACAAAAAGGTCAGGACGCTAGTATTTAGTGCAATTTCTGGGGAGCTATTAACTACACTGTGATTGGCAGATTTAACAGTACCTTCTGCTCTCTTTTGCCAGCAACTATGCAATTATTCCAGGTGTTGTAGTGGAATGACTCTATCAAATTTTATAGGATTAATCAGCATGTAAATGTTGGCAGGCTTCAGACTCAGATCTGGACTTCAGGTGCAGACTTAGAACAGGTGGAGAAAAACACTTCTTCATTTGTTTTTAAAAGAGATTTATAAATCGGCCATACAACTTCTGCCCCAAGACAGCTTATTTTATGACTTTTTACTCAGAATAATCTATCTTTGAAGTGTACAAAAACTTAACTGTGTACTAAAAAGGTAAAAATGATTCCAGAATTTATAATATGCATGAATATTACAATTCTGTATTTCCTCTTTGAAATTCTGGGAAATATTTCGGTTATTGTTGTTTTGGGGCTTGGTGGGGGGAAATATTTTAAACATTTCTTCTGTTGGTTATAACTTCATAATATGTCATAATGTTGCTGAAACACCAAGGGTTTGGTCTAGGTCCCATTGCCTTTCACACAGAAAGCCAATCACTGAGAGGAATATTACCAGGGAAGAAGGCTTTATGCAAGTGCTGCAGGCGAAGAGACAGGAGATAAGTCTCAAATCCATCTCCCTAGTCTACTAAAATTAGAGGTTTATATAACAGGGAAGAAATGTTACTTGGGAGGACTAAGGAAGCGGAGTGGGCCAACACATAGCAGATGGTCAGTCAGGCAATCATGTCAATGAAGGGGTCTGGTGTCTCCTTGTCCAGATGTGGTGGTGTGCTGAGTTTCAGTTCTTTGATACTATCTGGGAGGGGGAGGGGCGCTAAAGGTAGATTTACTGAGAAAGGAATTCAGATAAGACAAAAGTAAATTTCCAGCTTTACAACAGGGAGGGTCAATTTCTGTTTATTAAAACAAAATAACCTGTAAACATCAGTTCTATGGAGAAATTGGAATGATTTCAATAATAGTAAACAAAGAGACAAACAGGGTCTCTATTAGTTCCATCTGTCAAATTTTTCTTTAGTGATGTCAGAGAGATGTTCAAGAGGGATTTGGGACACTGTGTAAAGCTCATTGTCTCATTAACTATTTGGCATAAACTCCTCTACTCATGAACTTCCAATGCTCCTAATTGCCTACAGCAGTGGTTTTCAATTATTTGTCCTTGCCAAAACTAATTTAGGCACTCTTTGAGTAACAACAGCTCACTCCAGCAGGAACACTCTGCACCTTGAGGATGGGGCATGACAGAGCGGAGTAGGAAAGTGACATTTTGAGAAGCTCTTTTAGATGTTTGGATATCCCCTCTCGCCTCTGGCCCCAGTAGAGAAGCCCTGTCCCTGAGTATGGAGTTCAAACATCTCAGTTTGCTATTTAAGGCTCTTCAGTTCTAGTTTGACCTAGCTACCCAGCCTCACCTCAAACCCCTTCTCTAACAACATGAATTTTAACCAGACAGCTTCTCCATTATACCTTCATTCCTGCCCTAGTATTTTTTTTATTGCTGTTTCATTTTCAAACCAAAGACTAGTTCAATCTCACCTTTTCTAAGATACTTTTCCCAGCATTCCCCAAACAACTGTATTCTGTCTGTATAGTCCTTGTTTATATTACTAGTTTGATCATGAACAAGTATAGATCAGAGACTCACTTAAAATGGATGTGGCATGTTCTGCAAATGCTGGATTTATAGTACGTACTGAGTAATTTAGCAGCTCTACCATTGTTATTTAAAATCCCTTTTCCATTGTCTTATTTTTGTTCTGTTTCTTCCACGTTTTTTGTTTGGTGGTAATTGAGAGACTGTTGGGCTTCACTATTTTGAAAGAAGTTATTCTACAAGACACTTTGTTTCAACTCTCCACTAAATTGACAGATGAGGTTCAGTGCTGAAATGACTAGCTCAGTCCCACTGGGGTTATTGTTCTTTTTCAATTGAAGATATTTGTTCTATCTTATTAAAGGTACCTCAAAACTTCAGCAAATGTATCAAATAACCCAAGGCTCTCGTATACCCAATGTTAGTCATTATGATAAATAATTCATTCATCAAATCAATTCTAAAATCATTAATTTTGTTGATATACTAAATATACTAGTTAATGGTAACCGTTTCTACCTTGAAGGACAAAACAGTAGGTGAAGTTAGAAGTAAACTTAGATATCCTTGAACTCCTTTCTTCTGTGGGAACAAGGAAGGCAATACTTTTTTTTTGAGTTTTGTTTGTTTGTTTTTCAAGAAAAAGACAAATGTAATCTGACCTAAATTTTAGGCTGTCCTTTTTGTTTTATGGTACATGCCAGTACAAGAAAGAAAGAAAATCTCTCTCTCTTACAGTGCAATGTAATAAATGTCTTCCTATATAAGCTTAAATTTTTAACTGAACTCATGTATGTGATGAGAACAAGAAGCTCAAATGCTAATGTCAGCAGATAAGGGGAGAATGAGCCCAGAAAGTGATAATAAGTGAGATGTTAAAAATTTATCAGAATCTGAAGCCTAGTTTCTCATTTTTAACTGAAAATCCAGATCTGATTTAGAAAATAAACTGATAGCAACATGTAGTATAAATCACAGCCTGAGAAATTGGAGGCTGAAGGACAGAGTAATGCAGAAAGTGATGGATAGAGCATCAGTGCAATGCAGTGGGAAGACCGGGATGGAAATGAGAGGGACTCTGGAGCAGGACACAGCAAGCCTTGGCCATTGCCTGTACCATGAGGAGAACCAGTCTCAGCAGGAGAGAATTAAGCCTGCTGACTGGGAAGGCAGTGCTGTCATGAATCATGATAGGAAAAGCAAACTGTGTGTTTTACTCACCTAGAGAGTAAAAATATTGATATAAATCGGTTACTGGGTTATTTTAAACTATAACTTTAAAAGGTGACCTTAGGTCTGTTAAAATGTGTTTGGAATTATGGGCTTCTCATTCTAGGACAAATAACATATGCATTTGAATTATTATTACTTAAATGCCTCTTGTGGTTCTGGCTCATTTCGATTGTATCTGCAGACAATGGCTATTCCTTTTACAGAAACAGATGACTGAGCCAAAACTCAGCTTTTTGGCAGTCAATAATCAGGAAGAAAAGAAACCCCAAAAAAAGGCCTTTGAACCACTGTAATAGACACCAGGCACAAAAAAATTAGAAACTTCTGCATTTTACTCAGCATTCATTTCCTTTATAGGTACCATGAAAGTTTAATGGACCAGTTATGAATGGGTATTTGTATTGGCCAGAATAGATAAGATTATACTGCTGAAAAAAAATCAGTGGCTTAAGACAGCAAAATATTTCACGCTACATGTCCATTACAGGATGACAGCGTGACTCTGCTTCTCACAGTCCCTCAAGACACAGTTGAGGAGTATTTCATCCAGACACAGGCTTCTTGTATCTTCACAACAGGGGAAAAGACACAGTGATTTGAGAACAGGATTTTAAAACATCAGCCCAGAAGTGACACACATGACTTCTGTTCACATGTCTGTGGTCAAGGCAAATCTCATGATTACACTTAGTTCAAGGGATTAGGTAAGCATAATCCTACCATGTATCTGGAAAAGAGAGGATTGGGAAAAAGTCAAATAGACAACATCCCACTGGTATGAGCTAACGCTTGTAGAAGTATCATTAAACTAGATACATTACACACATGTAAAGTTTTAATATTATTGTGCTACAAAGTACCTTGTTCTTTATGTGGCATTTAGTTGTTTTGCACTTAGAGAATAATCACCCTGTTATGTATTTTCTACTTCATGGAATGACATCATTCTCTATGGAGTTTTAGCTGAACCCTCAAACCTGAGCTGGATGCCCAAGGAGCTATGATAGTGCCCTGTGCTTTCTTCTGTGTCATGACGCCTAGGGTGCCTTGTAATTGGCACCTCAAGGGCAAGAACTGAGTCAAAACCTTCTTCAATCAATCATTGGCCAATTTCCAGAGGTCAGGCCATACTTTAGAGGCTGCTCAGTTGCCTCCTTGCCCCAGTGACTACGCCCCAGTCTTTGTGCCCCTTGGGCTGCAAACTTGACTCTAGAGACAAATAACTTCAGGATTTAGGCTAATTTTTAAATAATCCCTGCCACTGACACTGACTATAAATACATATGCTTGCTTACACATTTTATGTCTTAAAATGAGTCTTAGTTTTTATAATATAGAGAGTAAGGCGGTTCAGTGACTCTAGTTAACACAACTGAACTGTTAATATTCCTATTTGTCCATGTATTTTTGTTGTATGAGCTTTAGATATCTTGGTAAAGTGACAATGTAGAATTTCATGCTTCTGGGCAATGTATTTTTGAAGGGCAATTTTTCAGGTTTGTGTTTCAAATGTACCTACATACCAATTTAAAATTCCCTTTGAATAATTACACTGTCATACATCCTGTATCAGCTGGAGTTTAAAGTACTGGTTCTATACTCATAAGAAGAGACATGATGGTTTTAACATTAAACAAAACTTTCTTGCCTCATTTAAACAGCACTTACATTGCTATAATCAGAGAGTAATCTAGGCATGGCAGCAAAACAAGGATTGGATAAGGCTTGAAAAGACCTATCAAAATCCCAGAAGACAACCAGAAAAATGTTCAAAGCCTTTCTAATTCTAATAGAAATTAAATTATTCATTTCCTCTTCTTGGGGCTTTTCTATCTTCGGACTGCAAAGCCCTACTTAATTCTCGGAGAGAAATGGCCAGTTAATTGGTTAACTAACTGTAGCCCACGGTAAAATCCCTCATTAACAAGTATGTAAAAAACAAGGATTGTACATAGCAGAGAGTCATAAGTGCAATGTTTTGTTAATCTTTCACCAGAAATAATATTCCTTAATGTGCAGGTTTTCTGATCTTTCAAGTCTAACGGTCACTAGGAAATACCTGATTGTGTCTCTTTTCTACCCTGGAAGAGGAAGGTGAGAAGTGATCAAGGCTATCAAAACTGATACCTGCCATCAAGAGGAAAGAGTCACGGATGAGTCTGACTCTTCCTTACCTTTTCCTCCAGGTCTTTACTCCCCCTATGCCTTTTCCTAAACCAGTTAAATTTCCCAAAAGTGAATTAAAAGACTGGTTTTATGTATTTAGAAAAATGGAAAATATGCTTTTTCTTCCTGTCCTTTCCAGACCTGGGAAAATGTTATCAACTTTCCAGCAGGAACCTGGTTTCTAGGTCTATCTAGGTTTCTAGCCATGGTCTAATATATTTTCCATCCTTCGATACATGGGAGTACGATCCCCCTTTAGAGCACACAAATACCATTTGAAAAAGAACTTGCATTAACATAACTATGACCCCACTGGAAAATGCTTTTATCAATCATCTTGCATAAAGTTGTCCTCACATACATCAGAGGAACAAGTTTCAGATTTCTTGTTGAGTTTTCCCGTGCCAGTCCAGTTTCATAAACGATTGTTTCCTCAAAGACATAAACAAAATGCTTGTCCTTAAACATTTCTAACCTAGGAATAAGCAACAAAGAAAAAAGGGCCCAGGATGCCGATAGAGGCCATACTCCTTTAAGCGAGCCAACATCCAGCTAAGAACTGTTATCCATTTGATGCAAGGCAACCTGAGCTATTTCGGCTCCCTGATGCTAGCTAACCACATGAAGAGACCAGGCCAATTTCTCCTTCCACTGTTTGTTCCATTGAACCTTCCACCCTTTTGCTCTACATAACCAGTCTACTCATTGCTCTACATAACCAGTCTACTCATCCATCACTGTAAGAACCCTACCTGGAGTCTTTTCTGAATGACTGCTCAAAGGCAAGGGTCGTGCCTTCTATTCTTCTTATCTCCTAACCACCCTTACCATTCTACCAGGTACATAAGGGATGATCTAGATTTGCCTTTTAAACATGCAAAAGGGCAGGGGCTTGCGAGTGGAGAGAAAATGCAAACATTCCTATTACACAGGCTTTAAAAAATAACCTAGATGTTTTATAATATAAATTTTGGACTATTTATTTCTAAAATTGAACTTCCATCAACACTTAACCAGTCTCTTACTCTTTAGCCCTGTTGCACATGTATAATAGTTTCTGTAAACATCAGCTTATATTCTTGAGAACAAATTGTAAGCATTTTTAAATAAATTAGATTGATAGCTCTGCCAGAAAAGCCTAAACCCAATTTGAGACTGAATTACATGTTTCTTCTACTTGCTGCTACATCTTCCTTATATCCTGGGCCTTCACACGTCTTCCATGGCTTTAGAATATTTTGGCAATATCCGTGCATCTAATATTTCTTACCAACCATAACCCATACATTAGAAGACTATTCTGGAAATCTTTCTTGGAAAGCTCTTTATGCAGAAAATAGTATTCTTCCTGCGGAACTGCTGCAGAATGTTAATAAATGTCGCATATAAAGAGCCCCGTGATCATTTAAGTGTGGGAAACTTGAGTTAAATAAAGTTAAACAAGTTACTTCATTGCAGAACTTTTTAGAACTTTTAGTATATTAAAGTGCAGTGTCAGTCACGAATAGGAAGATGGAGAAGGCAGCATTTCCCAACTTCTCACAATACAATTCAAGGAGCAGCTTTGAGGGCCAGGAAAATGTACTTATAGGGATTAGAACGTCTCTCTGTCTTGTGTCCTCTTTAGAAAGCTAATGCACTCATAGTCCAAATTTTGTCGCACACCAAAATAGTTACTGCAAAAATTGTATTAGCCTGGAGGAATTTTCCAGTCTCCCTGGATAACATGACTGCTTTAACCTTAGAAAGTGTATTGAGAATTAATGATCAACTCTATTTACTTGAATAACATGAAGGTTCAGACACTGAAAATAATTTCTGGAGAACACAGCATTCAATTCTTTCTTCCTCACCATCTCCCTCATCCACCCAGAACTAATTCCCTTCAAATTAAAGATGGAGAAAAGAATAAGCCATGCAAATATGCCTTCTGTCGTACTGACAATAATAAATATGGACAAAGAGTTTAGAAGCTGGTCAGTTTGAAGTAGGCAGAGGTTCATGGACCTGAAGATCTCAGGTTTTGTTTGAGAACTGGAATTTCTGCATCTTGGTTCTACCTTCCTCAAATTTTTACTGAGGAATTTGCTTCATTTTCCCAAAGCAAATTCAACATTTTAATGTACACATAGCCAATCATAAAATCAACCCCTTATTTTCCTTCCAACAGGACTACAGTACCTAATGAGTTTCAATAATTTTAAGAAATAAAAATGAAAGAAAAATGGAATTAACAAGCTCCCTTCCTTTCCATGTAATCTAAGAAGAATGCGACATATACTTATTCCAAGTATGTGCAAGAATATTTCATCACCAGATCAGTATAACCTCGGAGAAATATGCCTGAAAACTTCAAACTACAATACCCTGAGATGATGCATCAAAAGCCTGTTGGAAACAAAAGTTTGGATTCAGAGTGGCATGTGGATACCTGTTTTTCTCAGCAAAATAATTCAGCCATTGTAATTATTTTTAACAGAATTGGGCTTCACACTGTGGGATAATGAGCTGGAAAATGTATTTGTTTTAAATAAAGGCATTTTCACACTACAAGAACACACAAACATCTACGAAACCCAAATGCGCCCGTCCAGCGTGCCTGGTAAAAGAGCCAATTTGATGTTATTTCCAACTGTGTAGAAATAATTTGCTGCAAATTCAGGCTACAATGCAAACAGGTGCTTCTTGAAAGAAACCCCATGAATCTGGAATTGCCAAGGGCTGGGACAGCTGGGAAACAGGAAGATGTTCTCTCTTAAATGGCACCTAAGTTTCTGGGGCCTATTGGAATCATGACTCCAAGCACTCACTACCATTAGGTTGGCCATTTGTGATCATAGAACCAGGCTGGTCCCTCAAATGAACCTTCTGATTTCACCAAAGCTGTGGATTTACACTGGCAATGCTAAGAAATCACATTTTAAACTGAGAATGAATGAGAAAGTAATTCCCAAACAAGCCCCAGGAAGGCAGATAAGGGATGTCACCCCAAACTCTAACAATTTTACCCTTTGAATTAAATAAAGGGACAACAACGAAACAAACCAAGGGAGAAAAGGGCGAAATGAACAGCTAGAAAACACATAGATGGAGCAGTTGTAAAACAAACAAACAAAAAGATGGGGAGAGGAAAGAGGGGAAAATCATAATGCTGTATCAGTAAGTTGAATCATACAGCAGGAACAAATGGTGAAAATAATGCAATTCAAAGAGAGCAATCAGAAATTATCTGAGTCTTTAAAGGCAAATTTTCATGACTGCAAAATAATCTAAACACAGAACATTTTGATTGGTGTTAGGTTCAATTGGGTGTTAAAGAAATGCTGCTCTGTGTTAATTATTCTTGCTTGGACTTTAACACTTTGCCAGTACTCATTCATAGCTCTGCCTAAAGTTTATTGTTGGATCTTATCGGGCAGTTGACGAGTGTGATGACTTTAAATCTTCTTTCTTGCAAATTTGGTTTCCTTCTGCTAAGCCTGTAAAATGCCCCTTTGCCACCAAACACAGGTACCTTAATAGAGGAGTCTATTCTGAATTTAAGAAGGAACTTACCAGTACAAACAGAACTTCTGTGGAACAGCACCAATGTGTCCTGACATGATTCTCAGCAAGGATTTTCTGGTAATAAATTTTAAAAACCCAAGAATGTACTTGAAAATATCTCAGACTTCCAAAATCCATTTACTACTGAAAAGGCAAATGTGTTTAAGGCAGATGTTAGCATAGGCTGAGAGTCACATTTTCAGCTTGGTTGTCACATGACTAATTTATATACAGCCGAAGTGTTGAAACAAAGAAACAGAGGTGATTGCGTCAACTTTAAGTTTCATATAGAGTGAGAACTTTCTCCTTTATTTTACAGTGTGCCAAGCATATAAAAAAGATTTGGTTGTATAAAAATGACGTTTACTAAATTAGTTTAATTTTAATTCCTGATAGCTGAACTCACACATGAAGCAAATATTTTCCTTCTAGAATTGATGTTGCTGCTCTCCCTGGAGTTTCTTGATTGCTTTGAGGAAAGAAGTAATGTTTCAAGAACATATCACAGGGGTATTTGGAAATGTAAACTATGCTATTTAAATTTTATTGCTTCTCAAATGAGAGTTCCCAGGATCTTTCTCATATTAATCTGTCCTTGAGAAAAGTGCCTTACCTTTTTGAGCCACTAGGAAAACAAGCTGCCAATACAAATTATTCATAATCTCAGCTCTTTCCAAGGACAATAGGTCCTGTTACCAGAGGATGCTTTATTTAACTTAGCCGCATGTTGGGTTTGGGTTTGAAAAATTGGGAGTGGTAGAATGATAAGAGATGAAATGCTCTGTAGAGTAGAACGAAAAGGAATTTAAGGTTTCTATTGAGAAATCAAGGAAAGAGAGGGGAGTCGGAATTCTGAACACTGTAGGAGGTCTCCATGCAACTAAAGAGGGGTACTAGAGAAAAATGTTGAAAAGTAACTGTCCCATTCATTTCCTAACAGGTTGTGTGCTTTGGTTTTGAATAATAAAACGTAGCGTTCATTGTTTCGTGTATTCTGTAATTTAAAGAAAAACATTGTATATATTCTTTAACACTTAAGACATCTATTTTTTAAAGATTTTTTTTTTTTGTCAAAATAAGGGTTCATAAACTTTCCCAAACATGGAAATGTCTTGTTCCTTCTAAGGAATGTCTTGTACCTCATAATAAGAATCATAATGATGAGTCTCCTTGTATTAACCTCTCAGAGAACGAGGCACATGGTGAACTCTACTGCCTCAATCAGCAGCTAGAATTTACCCTCAGCAAATAAAAAGGTTGAAAAAACTAAATTCCAGCTCACAGTATTAGAGTCAGTTACATTTTAAGTAGAAAAACATTTGGTTATATCATTGTCCTTATAGCATGATTCTGACTTATTTGCATAAGCAAATATTTATGTTCTTGTTTATGTATTTTTGTAAAACAATATCTACAGGAAAAGTAGGCCTATCCTATAAACCCCCAGAAGGGAATGTTGATTCAGACACTTAACCTTTTAACCAGCTTTGTAGCTATACCTCAGTTTCTTATTGTGTCAAATTGGAATAATGCCTACCTCTACGATATTCACAGGAATATTATGAGGATAGAAGACAAAGATAACATTTGAAGTTCTATTGGTTCACTGAAGGAAAAGTTGCTAATTTATTTTTCTTTTATAGATTTTTATATTTTAATTACAAGGGTAATATTGCATAGAGAGTTATGCATTTTTTAAAAATGAAAATCTCATTTTACCTCCCACTTACCCAATAAATTCTACTCTCTTCAAAAGCGATTATTCACACCCCTCTTCAAAAGCGATTGTTGTTTTCAATTATTAGAGATTTTTTTCTCTATCTTTCTGCTGTTAATTTCTAATTTTATGGCATTGGAGTAGAGTACACAGCCTGAACTATTTCTGTTTTTTGAAATATTTTGAGATTATGTATAGGGGAGGAACTCTATTAATTGTTGATATATTTGTTTTGAAGGTTCAAAAAAGATGTGTATTTTCTGTATGTGGGTTACAAAGATAGAAGTAAATAAAGAAATAGAAATAAACACGTATTACATCAAACTTGCCGATTGTTATTGAAATCTTACGTATTTACCCCTTTTCTGTGCCCTGATCTTTCACATTCTGAAAAAAGGTATATTAAATTTCCAATTGTGATTTTAGAAGTTACTCTCTCCTTGTATTTCTAACAAATTTTTTCTTCATGATTCCAAAAGCTATAATAATGTCTACAGCTTCACAGCTATTATATATTCTCAGAGAGATGTTCATATTTTAATATACAATAACCCTTTTGTTTGTCAAATTTGGGGCCTAAATTCTACTTTCTTATCTAGTGTTGCTACATGTACTTTAGTTTTGTTAATATTGCTTTGCATATGCTTTTTTTTTTCAGTCTTCCTGTGCCATTTTGTTTAGTGTTGCCTCTAACCCATGCCGAGGTATTTCTTATCCAGTCAGAAAAATCTCCATTCATAGAGGAATTTACCCCATTAATAAACACCACATTAACAAATCTAATTAAATAATATTAAGAATTATCACCCATTTTTATTATAACACATTTCACAATTAATTCCATATTAGTCCTTACTCCTACTTCCTAGCTTGTGTTTTCTATGAAATACATTTTCTTGTTCTCTCTTTTGCTTTCCTTTCTTCTGTTGGACTTTTGGGTTATCAATGTTCTATTTTATTTCTTCTCCTCTATTTAGAAGTTATAGAATCTTTTTTTATTATTTAATGATTACTCTTACATGTGTAGGTCACAATTTCAACTTATATATTTCAAACACACGTAAAATGAATTAATGTCTGCATCCTCTTGCTGGACAAGGGGAAAAACCTTAGCATTCTCTAATTTTATTTGCCCCACCACATGATGTAATTATCTAATAATTTACTTAAAAATAAATATATTTTGTATTATGCATTGGCAATTATTTAGACAACTAAAAGTTTTACCAAATTTTACTCACTAGAAGTTTTTGTATTCCATACCTTCCTCTTTTGGCAAAACATCCTTCAGGGTCTGTAGGCTGCTTGAATAAGGCCTTATGCCTGAAAATGATTTAATTTTGCCCTCATATTTGGACTATAGTTAGGCTAAGCATAGACATCTGAATTAAAAATTATTTTCACTCAAGGAATATTATGCAGCTTCAGAAAGAAGGAAATCCTGTCACATGTGACATGGATAAACCTCAAGGACATTATGCTAACTGAAATAAGTCAGTCATGAAAGGGCAACCAACGTATGAGTCTACTCAGATGATGTATCTAAAGTAGTCAAAATTATAGAAACAGAAAGTAGAAAGGTGGTTGCCAAAGGCTGGGGGAGAGGGAGAGACAATTAGTGTTTAATGAGCATCGAGTTTCAGTTTTGCAAGATGAAAACATTCTAGAGACCTGTTGCACAACATCGTGAATATATCTAACACTACTGAATTGTACACATAAAAACAGTGAAAATGGTAAATTTAATATTATGTGTTTTTTAACACAATAAAATATATGTTCATTCAAAAATTTGAAAATATTGCTCAAGTTTTCTTCTTGCATTCAGGGTGGTTAATTAGAAAAGAAAGTCTGATGCTAATCTGTTTCTCATTCCTTAGCAGGTAATGGTTTTTTCCTTTCAAGAAGCTATTTGAATTTTTGCTTTGTCCTTGGCATTCCAATATTATCACACAGTGCCTAGGTAGTCGTCTTTTTTCATTTAGCATGTTCAGTACTTGCTAGGTCTTTTAATATGAGGAATCAGCTCTTAGTACTTGGAGATTGTCTTCTATTACTGATTTAAGTTATCAATCCCCTCCTTTCAGAAAATCTTGGGGCTCTCAATTCATCCTACCATGTTTCTCAACTTCTCTTTCAGATATCATACCTTTCTAATTTTGTTCTGTATCATGGCCAATATTCTCACCTTTATTTTCCAGACCATTAATTTGTTCTTAATATATGCCCATTTTATGGTTCAGCCCATCTATTGGATTTTATTTTATAATGATACTTTTAATTTCTACATAGTGTTTTTTATTCTTAGATTGTTCTCTTTTTATATTACCCTATTCTTGATTTATGAATGCCTCTTGAATACCTCTAAGGATAAAAAATGATTTTTAAAATTCCTTCTTATGTTCTCCAACTTAGGTCTTTGTCTTTTAAAGCTCATGTCATTGGATTTTAGTACTCACTGCTCCTTCATTATTGTTGTAATTATTGTCCTCCCAATCACCCACTCATTTCTTATGGAGTTTAAACATGTGGTTCATTGTTACTCTATCCAATAGTCCTATTGCCTTAATTCTTGTCAATATCTATATCTACATGGATGAACTTCTCTCCTCCGTGACCTTACCTTCCACCTTACCTCAGCCATTAATGCTAATGGCCACCTTGCTAACAATTTCAACCCCTCCATGATCTTTACTTTATGTATCTTATTTCTTGACTACCATGTTGGGGGTACTCTCTCTAGTCCTCCAACTCAAATAATGCCTTCACCCAACCTGGAATCCAATGCATTGTTTCTACGATCTTTTCTCTTTCCCTCAATCCTCAGACAGCTTATCTCCCTCCTGGATTATCTTAAATTTTATGGTTAATCATTTAATTCACTCTCTTGCACATGCCTTCAATTCCCCTGCCTCACTGTCACTTTGTTTTGGGTGTTTGACCAAATCACAAGCCTGGAAAAATCCAATTTTCTGCCTACTCCAAACCTAAACCTGGACGATTTAATATGGCTGAATGATCTCACTTTAAACTTAAATGGGTCCTTAATGGTGCCCGGCAAATATACTATAGTTCCCTAGGCCATTTGTTCTCCTACACACAGATAACTATCACATTCCTTTCAAATATTTCAGCGCATCCACCCACATCCTCACTCTCAACTGATGACTTTGTTTACTTCACTAGGAAAACTGAAGCAATTATAAGAGAACTTGAATGCATTATCTTCCCGTCTCCCACCAGATTTCCACCACCAGACCTCTCCAGTTACCAACATCTGTAGAGGATGCTCTGTGTTCCCACTTTCTATTATAGGTGAACTACCCATGCTCCTACTTAAAAGATGCCTCCTCTTGTGCAGCAGATCCAGTCTTTGAAGGACATAGCTCCAGAACTCTTCACTCTCTCTCTCCTATATTACCAGTTTTGTTTCCAGTATGTCTTTGTCAGCAGCAGACAAATATACATTTATATCTCCTATCTTTCATCACAAACAAGAAAACATACCTCTCTTCACAAATTTGTTGTGTAGCAATAGATAGCTAATACAGTGATAATATGTTTTACATAAATAATCTCTTCAAATGTATTACAGAAAATATTAACCTTCATTGTTTTAATAATTTTTATAGATTACTTGGGAAAAGAGAAAGAATGAAAGGAAATTTCAGACATGAAGCACATGCTTGCAAAAGACTTAAAAGTGGGAATAAGATGAACACAAAAGAGGACTTCAAACTCGCTGCTCCTGGAATAGTCAGATCAGCCAGCAGGGTGGGTAGGAATCAAGGCAGTGAACTGGTCCATCTTTTGAGAAGCATCCTGTAAAGAGCATAAAAGCCTGAGCTTAAACTCTGAGACTCCATGCACGGTTAGATAGAAGCCTCTTTTCCAAATGAAAATTGACATGATCCAGAGGCCTGGCAGGCAAGGTAGCATCAAGTTCCAAGTGGAGATAGATTACTGAACTCAGAGCTAAGAAGCAAAGGAATAACTAAGGATACCATTACCAAAGCAGAAGCAGAGGGAGAAGTTTTAACCTATGCCAGAAAAGGGTAAAAAGGACACTCACTACTTGCTACTGTAAGCATTTGAGATATATTTCATACAATTTCCTTATATTCGTTGTGTTAGCTTGTGTCCTAAGGTTTGGAAATGATTGGCTCAACTCACCTTTCCATTTCCTGAGGAATTTCCAACATTTTCTTCCAGAATTTCTGAGAATTTAGAGAAGGCTTCAGTTTGCAGACCCAGTTGCGGCTTTCAACTCCTTTCTCTGCTTGATTAATCCAACTTACCATCTTACTCTTCCACTTGTATGGCCTCTGTTTACATCAGATTGGCACAGATAAGGAACTCGACCTCTTTTCTTGGTTTTCCCTCTCCTAACATACATTAAACATTTTATTCCCTTATATCAGGTTTTCAAGTATGTTATATAGTATGTGTTACTGAAGTTTTGGGAGAAGTGGCAATAATTTCTACCACAAACAATGTAATATTTAACATTAGATATCCCTGTTCTTTTTAACAAGAAAAAAACTCCCTCAGCTAATTTTATTCACTAGGGCTCCAGGTTCTCATCATATTACCCAGCTTCTTTTTCTCTTCTCTCTTCCACCCCTTCTGTGTCCTCTTCTATTCCAAGCAATTTATCAAGATAGTTTCCCAAGCAAAGATTGATCTCTCCCTCGGAGGAATTTTGGTGCCAGCTGTTAAGATAATTGGTTTTTACCTTGCTGAAGTTGAGAAGCTGATTGATATAAGAAATCAATCACAGACTTGTGTTGAAGATTATTACACAATGCCTTGATATTAAAGGGGTGACATGAATCAGAGACAGAGCATTTTTATGGCAAGAATGAATGGATGGTGGTACTTTCTTTTCTTTCCTCATGCTCGATGAGCGTAAATAATCTCATTCCTATGTTTATATAAGTCAGCTCTGAAACAAAACTTGGTTCCGAGACCAGAGAAGAGCCAGTTAGACTCCAATTCTCTTTTTGATTGTGAAATAATGACATTTTTAGGCTATGACTTTTCAACATTGTTTTAGGAATCTTGAAGGACAAAGGACAATGTTTTATTAATCCTAATCCAGAAGGATAATGCATGATACTAAATAATGGTAATAAACTCAAAAGCACGTATATTAATATATTGCTGAACGCCCTTGAAAGTAACTAGGGTACCAGTTCTTTACTCTGAAATTTGGCAATAAGTTTTGCCTTTCCTGTATGAACTGTACATAAAGATAACTAAATAACCACATTTGATCAGCAAAAGATTCTTGTTTTCTTACTTTTAAAATAATTCCAACTAATAAATTTAAAATAAATGACAGAATTTTAAAAAATCATTATTCTGAAATTGCTATAAGATAATTGAATTAGGCAGCAATCACCAATACATAAACCCCTTGGAAGAAAGTTTGATGGAGAACTTAAAATGGAAGCTTTAGGATTTTTGCTATGGGAACCCTCTGATCAATATTGGTATTACTAAATGGCGGACAAATCGCCATTATGTGCCTTTGCCTTCTGAGTCGAAGCATAGAGGCCAGCATGTATACATGACAGGTATTTTCATGTTTGTGTTTGGGAAGGCATGAGTTACTTCAAACTCTGTACTTACCATAGTATTGTAACATCATACGCAAGCTGAATTAAGTTTATTTTACTTTTCAGATGAGTTCAAAATTATTATTTTCATTTAGAAAATATGTATTGAGTACCTTTTATGTTACAGACACTGTGCTGAAAGAGGTGACTAGGTAGGTCAATGTGCTTCCTAAATTTGGAGATAATTATCTTTCTGTAGGTTCATTATGCTTGACTATTTTTATGTTCTCCCAATGATGATTTGACATTTACTTATCACTTTACTCACAGGGAATTAAAATGTAATGTGTTTCAACTGTATTTTTCCTTAACTGAATAATACTGCTATATGATATGCTAACTACAGACTGTGTTAATTCACTAAACAAATTCTGTTATGTGGTAATTTGAACTCTCCTCACCACAACTTATTAAAAAGGCACCAACAGTTTCCCATTAAAAAAAAAAAAGGTTTTGTGGATTCAAATGTGAGAGAATCCAAACTCCATCCTCAAGGAATTTATAGTCACATGAATAAACAAACTTATCCAATCAACATTAGAGGAGATGAACACAAAAGTAGATGCTATACAAGTCACCACCTAATTCTCCAGGGGCTAACATGGCAGATTTCAGAGAGCAGTTGACACTGGAAACAAGATATAAATAATGAACATCTCCCCAACCTGACAATGGAGAAAACTGTCATTACATGGAGAATAGCAAGTACCAAAACCAACAGCAGTGAGGAAATGTGGCACATTCAGGAAATGTCCAGTGCTCTCTTTTGGCTAAAATACAGGATGTATAATGTGGTGAGAAGGTGGTGATAAGATGTGAAAATTAAACTGGGGCTTGATTATAAAGTACTTTGTATGTTCTGTTACAGATTTTAAATTTTATATAGTAGACTTTAGATTGCCACTGCCCTTTTTAAAGTGAGAGTGACATTACATTTGCCTATGGCAAGATCACTCCAGAAATCTTAGGGAAGATGGGTTGAAGATGAGCCTGACTCGGGGCAAGGGTAGAGTTAAGTGACTGTTGAGACTGTGATAATGAGAGACCAGGGCAGCAAGAGTGGGGCCAAACAGGAAGCCATGAATGGGAGATTTAGAAGAGAGAGAAGCTAATGTCCACATCGTAAGCAGAGGAGATGGGGTGTGCCAATTCAATGCATATCAGCTAAAAGAATGTGTACAGAAATGTCTCTCCCAGAGCTTCCTCATCTATTTAGTATGTTCCAATTAAGCAATAAGTATTCCTAAAACATTGTTGAAATGTCATAGCCCAAAAATGTCATTATTTCACAATAAAAAGGAGAGCTGGAGTCTAACTGGCTCCTCTCTGGTCTCAGAACCAAGTTTTGTTTTAGAGTTTATTTATATAAAAAACAGGAATGAAATTATTTACACTCATCTAGCATGAGGAAAGAAAAGAAAGAAACCCGACGACAAGAGGCGTGATGATATATGTTACTTGGGATGAGCCCTGCATTCTAATGACATCTTGTAACAGAGCTTTTTTATAGCAGCACACTTGTAGCAGCTGTTGAGTGGTTTTACTTACATCGCCTTTATCCTGTGCATTTAGATGTCATGTACCACCAAGTTTCCTATCTTTAGAATATTATTTGGGCCTGTAAGTTATACAATATTCTCAAGTACATATCTTCAACAACAAGTGCAAAGACTAAATGGATGGAAACTATTTCTTGCATCCAATGACTTAACTCAGTCTCCACCTGGTTCTTGAATTCCTATGCAGCATTTAAATCTGGATAATATAAAAAAACAATGCCTAGTTCTGACACATGTCCATGAGCATTGGAAACATGCAAGACAGTAAACATACCTGGATTTTCTACAGGCAGCTAGACTATACATATGGATATATTCCCCTACCAACTCTTCACCTATTCATATCCAAAAATTTTTTTTCCGATTTATAAAAATGTCTCCTTAGCACATTTCTTTCCAGCCATACAGAAATAAGGGAGAGAGGTGATAAATCAGTAAGGAGAATGAGAATTTGACAGGGAAGATGAGCAGTGAAAGTGCTGAGGGAGGTGGAGACATAAGGGAAGAGACTATGTCTCTGCTCTTGAATACAAAAAAAAAAAGGGGGTGGCCAGGAGGCCACTGCCCAGAGATTCAACATCTACAAAGAAAGAATTCCAAAGGAGAGATTTATCAATGAGTCATTGCACTGGAAAATCATTGCAGAAAGTCAGCCAGAAGAAATAAAATGGCTGTTACCTTAAAAGGAGACAAAATGAAATGAATTTCAAAGTACTTATTCTGTGTGGTAAAATTCCAGTACAGTTTGAAGCACAAAGACTTTGGAGCCACAGAGGCCTGTATTTCAAACTTCCACACTTCCACTTTCATCAGGAAGACTTTAAGCAAGTTATTTAAACTCTAAACCCTGGGTGCTTCATTTTTTACATAGAAATAAGAATGTCTAACTCAGGGCTATAGTGAGAATTAGGTTAGGTAATGTTTGAGAAGCATTTTATGTGCCTTTAGTGTAACTACTAAATGGTAGCTATTAATGTAACAGTCACTAATGGTAACTTGGTTGCCTTACTATACTCAAAGATGCAGGGCTATCTTTGCAGAAGCTGTTTTAGGACAGGCAACTAAATGGAAAAGGCCATAAATGTTTATGAGTGGATTCAATTATGAAAATAAAGAGAAAGATTATGCTTAAGAAAAATAAAGAAGTATGACATCTGGCTAGTAAAAGCAAAGCTGGATTGTTTTATGGTGATAAATGATCATTGTTCCTCTAAGACTATATTAAAAAGTCTTCTGGCCCAGTCATTCAGAACAATGTCAGATGTTGATATCAATGATTTCTTGATCGTGACCTGCTAGAGATTTCTGGTGAAGTTAAACTATCCAAGCCAGTTTCACTCACCGATATCTTTTTCCCTTACGCAATAAATAGGTGAGGTGAATGAATCAATCAATCAATCAACCAATCAATTGATTAATCAGTTCCTAGATTAGAAACTCAAAGTACCATCCACCTTAATGCATGGAATAAAGTACAGTGTTGACTTCTATCAAAATCACTCCACAAAGAAAGTCACAGCTATTAGACATGGCATTCTTCAGCAAGCTAACCTGAATTAAATGAGTTCTATTTTATTTTGGACATTATTGAAATATGCCATAAGCACACACTGGAGAAATGTCCAAAAGCCAAATAACTTTCAGCGTCTAATGGTTACCATTAATTATCTAAAACTATTCCAACAGTAGCCATAATCACCCAGCCCTCTGTGACCTGGAAGCCCTCCAGGAATCAATTTGCATGAGCAAAGCTTTGCCTCACATGACCCGCTTCTTCACAAACCTCCCCTTATGCTGTGGTGGGAAGTCATTGCCTCATTAGCAAGCCAGTTCCTATTTCTTTTGGTTTGAATCCGTCGGATACCAACGTTCAAATTTCCTGCACCCTCTCCTCTGAAACATATAAAATGACTCTATCCGAAATACCGTAAAATGTCAAGAAGAAGGCTCTTCACAATGCCAAATTTGGTTACATGGACTGTCAAATCACAGTGTATCAGGATAGAAACAGCTTTGCTAGGAATGTCATTCTGTCCCCTCCCACCTGTGTTTTAATGGAGTCACTACCCCCAAAATTCCTATGTTGAAATCTTAACCCCCAAGGTGGTGGTATTAAGAGGTGGGGCCTTTGGGAGATACTTGTTCGTGAGGACAGAGTCCTCATGAATGGGATTAGTGGTCTTATAAAAGAGGCCTGAAGGAGCCTGTGAGCCCCTTTGCCCTGCCACCATGTGAGGACACAGCTAGAAGTCGCCATCTACGAGGAACAGGCCCTCACCAGACATGAAATCTGCTGGCACCTTGATCTTGGACTTACTAGCCTCCAGAACTATAAGAAATAAATTTCTGTTGTTTATACATGACACAGTCTCAGGTAGACTATTATAGCAGCCCAAATGGACTAAGACATGTGTTAATGGCCCAAATGATCTCAAGATAGCTCCCTGTTGTCCAGAAGTAATTAAGATACTGTGTCATTTAATGAGCACATTGTCTACACATTTGAAGTCACCAAAGTCATTTCTAAACTCAGGGTCCTTCTGCCTGACACAAACCCATAATGGCAGTCCTAGAACCAACTCTGCTGCTGACTAGCTGGGTCAATGCAGTGAAGTTACTTGGCCTCTGCCTACCTTAGTCTCGTCATTTTAAAATGGAGGTAATAATAGCATCTACCTCTGAGGGTTGTTTTGAGGATTAAATCAGTTAATAATATAAAACCTGAGAACAGGGTTTGACACATAGTAAGAATTCCAGAGAACAGCTGTGGGAAAGTTTGAGTTCTACAGTGGAAGAGGCCCATTTCAACATACAGGCTTATCTGTGTAGGGCTACTGCCACTCACTCCTAATTCTTTGGATCTGAAGTGTAGCTTACTTGGAAAGGGACATGAGTCAAACTATTATCCACCAACCTAAAAAGAATGAGGTAGGACAGGGAGGATCATGAATTCCCAGCAAAATCTGTATTTCTTATCTGTGAGGAGAGCTGTATGCCACCAGGGGGTACCGACTTTTTTTCTTTCTTCACACTGATGGACCTTGAATTTCCAAACCACAGGCCACCTTGTCCCTTGGTATTGATGCCACAGGCCAGAGCGGTGATACATTTTATTATTAAAGGTGGGCTTTGCGTGAGCCTTAGATATTAGTTCTCAAAGCCTCTCACATGACTACATGAGAGTATTTGCAGAGCTCCCTAAAAAATACAGGTTCTGAGACCCACCTCTGCATATTTTCATTCAGGAATTGTTGGGGTGGGGTGTGGGAATCTGGCAATTCTGAGGCATAGTCCACTTTTGAGAATTGCCTTTTTTATTCATCTGAGAAGAAATAACCACATTCTCTAGGATTATTTCTTTTCTAGATCTAATTATACCAATGAGTCCTAGAGTTACCTAGGCTGTTGGAGAATTTCTTTATCATGTTCCTAGGGGACCAATCCTCAAAACTTGTCAACTTCAATCACATGTTGCATTTAACAGCAAGAAGTCTAGCCTAGACATCTAATATGATTCGGCTGTGTCCTCACCTAAATCTCATCTTGAATTGTAGCTCCCATAATTCCCAAATGTTGTGGGAGGGACCTCGTGGGAAATAACTGAATCATGGAGGTGGTTTCCCCCATACTGTTCTTGTGATAGTGAATAAGTCTCACGAGATCTGACAGTTTTATAAGGAAAAACCCCTTTCACTTGGTTCTCATTCTCTCTTGTCTGCCACCATGTAAGATACGGCTTTTGCCTTCCACCATGATTGTGAGGCCTCCCCCACCAAATGGATCTGTGAGTCCATTAAAACTCTTTTTCTTCATCAATTACCCAGTCTCAGGTATGTCTTTATCAGCAGTGTGAAAACGGACTAATACACCATGTTACAGACCATAATAGATCTCTGCAGATTCATTTTCTCCTCCCCTCTAATCTCATGGTCACAGGTTTTGGCAGGACTGACCCATGTCTAGCTCCAGTGTTGTAGAAAGGATGCTGAATGGCTCAAGCACATCTGTGCATCCTATCTCCTTGATCACATGGTGGATATGAATTTAATGTGGGCAAGTGTTTTATTTTTAGAGGATTCTTGGAAGGGAGCTTTCTCTCTCTCTCTCTCTCTCTTTCTCTTTCAGTAACTACCATAAAAGATACTCCGTCCCACCAAAAATGAATAATGAAGCATTTAATACTACCCTGGATGCTGTTAACAGGGATCTTGAAACTCTGAGGAAAGTTCACTTCGGAATAAAGTTTATAATGTGGAAAATCATATAAAGATACAGAAACAACTCATATACCAAGTCATATCACTCAGCAATTAGATCAAGTCTCACCTGAAGCTCACCTTACCACTGAACATTAAATATATAAACCAAGAGATTTCTCCTATTATTAAACCTGATTCAAGTTGCATTTTATAGTCTTTAAAACAAAAGGCATTCTTAGTGATTCTTACCTGTATTAGTCCGTTCTCATGCTGCTATAAAATACAGAGCAATTTATGAAGAAAAGAGGTTTCATTGACTTAGAGTTCAGCATGGCTGGGGAGGGCTCAGGAAACTCACAATCATGGCAGAAGGGGAAGCAAATACATCCTTCTTTACTTGGCGGCAGAAAAGAGAAGTGCCCAGCAAAAGGGAGAAAAGCCCCTTATAAAACCATCAGATTTCATGATAACTCACTCATTATCATGAGAACAGCAGCAGGAGGGTAACTACCCCCCGTTATTCAATTACCTCCCACTAGGTCTCTCCCATGACATGTGGGGATTATGGGAACTACAATTCAAGAGGTTCTGAGCCCCATTTGTGTAGGAACACAGCCAAACCATATCATCCAATCCCTAGCCCCTCTAAAATTTCATGTCCTCACATTTCAAAACAATCATGCCTTCCCAACAGTGCCCCAATGTCTTAACTCATTCCAGCATTAACCCAGAAGTCTAAGCCCAGCAGATCCAATGGTGCTTGGTGTGTCAGTGGTAGATAGGGAAGCTACTTGGTGCCCCTGGCAGGCCCCCATAGGTGGACCAAAGCAGAGGTCTCTAGGATTTTGGAGCAAGGCCCTGTCATCTTCTGGAGATAACTCCCCTCCTTCTGAGAGACATCTCTTGGCCTGTTACTGGGCTTTGGTTTGACTATGGGTCATCAAGTCTCCATGTGGCCTGAACTGCCTATCATAAACTGGGTGCTTTCTGACCCATCTAGCCATGAAGTTGGGCATACACAACAGCATACCATCATCAGATGGAAGTTGTATACGCATGACTGGGCTCAAGCAGGTCCTGAGGGCACAAGAAAGTCACGTAAGGAAGTGCCTCAAATGCCCATGGTCTCCATTCCTGCCGCCCTGCCTTCTTCCCCACAGCCTGCACTGATGGCTTCATAGGGAGTTCCCTATGATCAGTTGACAGAAGAAGAGAAGACTAGGGCCTGGTTGCCTGGTTCACAGATGGTTCTGTATGATATGCAGGTACTATCCGAAAGTGCACAACTGTAGCACTACAGCCCCTTTCTAGGACATCCCTGAAGGACAGCGGTGAAGGGAAATCTTCCCAGTGGGCAGAACTTTGAGCAGTGCACCTGATTGTGCACTTTGCTTGGAAGGAGAAATGGCCAGATGTGTGATTATATACTGATTCATGGACTGTAGTCAATGTTTTTGCTGGATGGTCACGGACTTGGAAGAAGCATGATTGGAATACTGGTGACAAATAAATCTGGGGAAGAGGTATGTGGATGGACCCCTCTGAATGGTCAGAAACTGTGAAGATATTTGTATCCCATGTGAATGTTCACCAAAGGGTAACCTAAGCAGAGGAGGATTTTAATAATCAAATAGAAAGGATGAATTGTTCCATGGACACCACTCAGCCTCTTTCCCTAGCCACCTCTGTCATTGCCCAATGGGCCCATGAACAAAGTGGCCATGGTGGCAGGGACAGAAGTTAGGCATGGGCTCAGCAACATGGACTTCCACTCACCAAGGCTGACCTGGCTGTGGCCACCACCGAATGCCCAATTTGCCAGCAGCAGAGACCAATATTGAGCCTTCGATATGGTACCATTCCTCAGGGTTGTCAGTCAGCTATTTAGTGGCAGGTTGATTATATTGGACCCTTTCCATCATTGAAAGTGCAGCAGTTTGTCCTCACTGGAATAGACACTTACTCCAGATATGGGATTGCCTATCCTGCACACAATGCTTCTGCCAAGACTACCACCTGTGGACGAACGGAATGCCTTATCCTCCATCATGTTATTCCACACAGCATTGCCTCTGACCAAGGCATTCACTTTACAGCTAAAGAAGTGTGGCAGTGAGCTCATGCTCATGGAATCCACTGGTCTTGCCATGTTCCCCATCATTCTAAAGCAGCTGGATTGATAGAACAGTGGAATGGCCTTTTGAAGTCACAAGTATAATGTCAACTAGGTGACAATACTTTATAAGGCTGGGGCAAAGTTCTCCAGAAGGCCATGTATGCCCTAAATCAGTGTCCAATATATGGTACTGTTTCTCCCATAGCCAGGATTCACGAGTCCGAGAATCAAGGGGTGGAAGTGGAAGTGACACCACTCACCATCACCCCTACTGACCCACTAGCAAAATTTTGGCTTCCTGTTCCCATGACATTATGTTCTTCTGGTCTAGAGGTCTTAGCTCCAGAGGGAGGAACGCTGTCACCAGGAGACAGAGCAATGATTCCATTAAACTGGAAGTTAAGATTGCCACCTGGACACTTTGGGCTTCTCCTACCTTCAAGTCAACAGGCTAAGAAGGGAGTTACAGTGTTGGCTGGGGTGATTGACTGGACTATCAAGATGAAATCAGTCTACTACTCCACAATGGAGGTAAGGAAGAGTACGTGTGGAATACAGGAGATCACTTAGAGCATCTCTTAGTATTACCATGCCCTGTGATTAAGGGCAATGGAAACTGCAACATCCCAATTCAGGCAGGACTACAAATGGCCCAGACCCTTCAGGAATGAAGGTTTGGGTCACTCCACCAGGTAAAAAACCATGACCCGCTGAGCTGCTTGCTGAAAGAAAAGGGAATACAGAATGAGTAGTAGAAGAAGGTAGTCATCCGTACCAGCTACAACCACGTGACCAGTGCAGAAATGAGGACTGTAATTGTCATGAATATTTCCTCCTTGTTAAGAACATGTTTGTGCATCTATACACTTGTACTAATATCTTCATTTTATTTCCTTTTTCCTTTATCATGTGACGTAAGATTTATTGACTTCATATCAGCATTTAAGTGTTGTTAATTTTGTGAAATAACATTTAGATTAAGGATTAGTACACTTTCGGTTGTATGAAGGATAGCCATATTATGTTAGGCATAATTATGACTTTATTATTGTCTTTATTTGAAGATTATGTGTGATTTTAGGGAATATGTTTAGGTTCAAGTTGATAAGGGGCAGACTTGTGATGATTAATACTGAGTGTCAACTTGATTGGAGGATGCAAAGTATTGTTCCTGGATGTGACTGTGAGAATGTTGCCATAAGAGATTAATATTTGAGTCAGTGGACTGGCAGAGGCAGACCCACCCTCAATCTGAGTGGGCACTATCTAATCAGCTGCCAATGCAGCCAGAATAAAAAGCAGACAGAAGTTGGAAGGACTTGGCTTGCTGAGTCTTCAGACCTTGATCTTTCTCCTGTGCTGGCTGCTTCCTGACCTCAGACATCAGACTCCAAGTTCTTCAGCTTTTGGATTCTTGGACTTACACTAATGGTTTGCCAGGGGCTCTTGGACCTTTGGCTGCACTATCAGCTTCCCTACTTTTGAGGTTTGGGGACTCAGACTGACCTACCACTGGCTTTGCTCCTCAACTTGCCGACAGTCTATGATGGGACTTTACTTTGTGATCACGTGGGTCAGTTCTCCTTACTAAACTCCCTTTCGTATATACATATATCCTATTAGTTCTGACCCTCTAGAGAACCCAGACCAAGACAATATCTCATAGCAAATCGTTCAAAGCTTCATAATGTCAGTTTTCTGTCAACATCATAGTCAATTCAAATGTTCTTGTAGTGAAGAACACTGGCCCATCTATTCTTATACTCAGGTCTGCTACCCTGATCTTCCCAAATCCTTAGGTATGTCTCAGATGCTATTCAGCTTTATTCTCTTAGTTTCCCTCCTGCTTGACTTGTTACACGATCTCACATTTCCTTTGCTGATTCTTCCTCTTCTCTCTGACACCCAGGGTTCAGTCGTCATACCATTCCTCTCCTTTGTCCTCACTGAGGCACCGGTTATCTCATTTAATCCCATGTATGTGCTGATGTCTCCCAAATATATGCAGTAATTCCAATCTAGACCTATTTTCTAAACTCCAGACTCATACAAGAAATCGCCTACTTGATATGTATGCTTGGATATTTTGGGCACCTCAAACTCAATGCTATAAAACTACTGAACACCAGATCTCCTTCTCTTCATCATCTCTGGAAACATGCTCTACATAAAGCCTTCTCTATCTCAGCTAATGATAAGTTCATCTTTCGAGTTGCTCAGGTCAAAAACTTTGAGGCAGTTTTGATTTTCTCTCATACCCTACATCAAAACTGTCAGTGGATTCTGTTAGTCCTGCCTTCAAAAGATACACAGAATTCAACCACTTCTTTACCACCTCCACTGCCACTGGAATGAGCCTGTAAGGAATGCTCTAGCTAAAGTTGCCAGTCAGAGGCATCCTGTATCTTCCAGGCCTATCAGGAGCAGATTTATTTTAGTAATCCTGGCATACTCTTTTATCATCTTGGAAACAGCCTATGCAAAAGGTGCCTTTGAGGTAAAGTTAGCAATGAATTTTAGAGTGTGGCATCTGAGGCAGTCAACTATGCTCCCTGAAACCAGAGATCTGCAAGGTGCTTGTTTTATGGCCACCACACCATTTTTCCTATTGTCTTTTCATTTGTTCTAGCATTATAGACTTGTTCTCATCTATTACTATAATATCCCTTACCTGGTTTATGGCTTTGATCATACATTAGCCTCAGGGGCCTATTAACCTAGATAAGAACTTCCTTCTCTAGGCTCCAGCCTGGCCAAACCTCACTCTCTAACCAATGAAGCATGAAGGTGAAGTTGAAAGCAACAAGGCTTACCTCTCTTTTATACATGGTGAAAGAGGGGAATGGATTTGTGAGAAAAACAGTGAACTGGATGTTGCTAGTCTGCCCCATCTCTTACCTAACTTGCCTAGTCCAGACAAATAATTAGTCTACATAAACCCCAATTTCCTCACCTGTAAATGAGGATAATAATCTTTTTTGTAAAACAAGGATGATAAAATTACATTTACCTGAACAAACAAATTGCTACCAAGATTGAAATAGCTACTGTAAGAAATTGAAAAATGTAATGCAAATAAGAAAAACTTTATTTAAAATGCTGCATTAATAGAAGCAAAAAGACTATTGTCTTAAGAAGGTTAAACATTTTTTTAGGTTCATATCTTCATTCCTACATTCTCTCCCAAAATCATTTAGTATCTTGTATTTTTATTTCAGCACAGCTGAGAAACAATGTTAAAATCACATGTTCAAGTTTATCTATTTCACTTTGGAAAAAAATTCTATAGTCCTTTGTGATATGGTTTGGCTGTGTCCCCACCCAAATCTCATCTTGAATTGTAGCTCCCGTAATTCCCACCTGTTGTGGGAGGGACCCAGTGGGAGATAATTGATTCGTAGGGGCAGTTTCCCCCACACTATTCTCATGGTAGTGAATAAGTCTCACAAGATCTGATGATTTTATAAGGGGTTTCCCCTTTCACTTGGCTCTCATTCTCTCTTGTCTGCTGCCCTGTAAAACGTGCCTTTCCCCTTCTGCCATGATTGTGAGGCCTCCCCAGCCATGTGGCACTGAGTCAATGAAACCTCTTTTTCTTCATAAATTACCCAGTCTCAGGTATGTCTTATCAGTGGCATGAAAACAGACTAATACACTCTTTTATACGTTTACCAGTGTATGTTTATACTATGTATTTACCTAAATAAATTTTAACTCGAGGTCTGCCTACAATAAATAAATGTTTAATGTTGTTATTTCTAAATTATTATCACCAAAGGCCCTAAGTGGTTCTTAACTGTAGTATGTATGTGTGTGAGAGTGCACTTGTATGTGAATTTATTATTTTCTAGAAGAGCAGAACATCTATTATATCTAAGACAGAGAAACTGCCTTAGAAAGCATTTGGATTCCATTTGTTTGCCTTCTGACAACGTGCTCATGTTTGCTAAGCAAAGTCAGAACTCTAACTTTTGAGATCAGCCATATAGTTTTCATCTTTTGCGAATTTTAATTTTTTAACATAAATTATGACTGTTCATATTTGGTGTCTTATTTCTTTTTATTTATTTATTTTTTGAGATGGAGTCTTGCTCTGTCACCCAGGCTGGAGTGCAATGGCGCCATCTCACCTCACTGCAATCTCCACCTCCTGGGTTCAAGTGATTCTCGTGCCTCAGCCTCCCAAGTAGCTGAGATTACAGGTGTGTGCCACCGCATCTGGCTGATTTTTGTATTTTTAGTAGAGACAGAGTTTTTCCATGTTGACCAAGCTGGTCTCAAACTCCTGACCTCAGATGATCCACCTGCCTTGGCCTCCCAAAGTGCTGGGATTACAGGCGTTAGCCACCATGCCCTGTCTGGTGTCTTATTTCCAAATATATACTTATGTAATCAAATACAATAAATTTTTGAACTTTGATAAATCATTGGATATGCTCTCAAGATTTTATATGTGGGAAGCACAACCATAAATTACTAGCAAATGGCCACATAACTAGATACTGCCCGAATCTTCATTTCCCACCTCTCTGTCCAGTATGGTTTATCTAGTAACTTGGTAGAATTAACTAATCCATTAGAGAACATAGGAAGTGTATATGTGTGTGTGTGTATATATATACACACACACATTTTAAAAATATTCTTATATATAATATATGTTATAGATTATATATATATGTACTTGAGACAGAGTCTTGCTCTGTCATCAGGCTGGAGTGCAGTGGTGTGATCTGGGCTCACTGCAACCTCCGCCTCCTAGGTTCAAGCAACTCTCCTGCCTCAGCCTCCTGAATAGCTGGGACTACAGGCGGGTGCCACAACGCCCAGCTCATTTTTTGTATTTTTAGTAGAGACAGGGTTTTACCATGTTGGCCAGGATGGTCTCAAACTCCAGACCTCATGATCTGCCTACCTCAGCCTACCAAACTGCTGGGATTACAGGCATGATCCACCACTCCCAGCCAGGAAGTATATTTTCTGGCCGACTGCTATGGCTCATGCCTGTAATCCCACCACTTTGGGAGGCCAAGGTGGGCAGATCACTTGAGTTCAGGAGTTTGAGACCAGTCTGGCCAACATGGCAAAATCCTGTCTCTACTAAAAATACAAAAATTAGCCAGGCATGGTGGCACATGCCTGTAGTCCCAGCTACTCTGGAGGCTGAGGCACGAGAATCGCTTGAACCCGGGAGGCAGAGGTCTCAGTAAGCCAAGATTGCGCCACTGCACCACTCCAGCCTGGGCAACAGAGTGAGACTCTGCTTAAGGAGGAAAAAAAAAAATAGGAAGTTTATTTTCTGAAAAATCAAGATACTTTATTTGTGAATTATTTATTTACAGCTTGCCTTGTTCCAAAAAGTAATATGTGATGAATCTAAGAGATAAGATCCCTCTGGTTGTGCACTTAGATTAATATGTTTGGCATTTATAGTGGATAATATTATACTTTAATTGAAAGTTATTTTGAAAGGATACATGAAATAATTTATGTTTTAAAAGAATTGTTACAAAATAATTCACCTGAAACAAATGGATTTTTTGACTATTTATGAAAAAGTTATCCTACACATAATCATTCAGACATAGATGCAGAATTAGAACTCTATCTACCAATTAGGGTTTAATTAGGAAATCTGAAGCCTGGAATCTGAAATCTGAAGAATGTATTTTTATTAGACAGAAACTCAATATAGAGAATTATATACTTACACAACCATTACAAGGGCTGGGAGAATGAATTCAGATGTAGAAGTGAATGAAGAAGAGAAAGCCGTTTTCAGATATTTCAGAATCGAGGTGATCAGAGGGAAGCTGTAGCACATGACCCAAGCTGCCTGCAGCACCGAAACAGATGATTCTTAGAGAAGCTCCAAAGTCAAGAAAATTATCACTTGTCTTGGTTAACCACTCACAGCTCTCTACAGAGATGAGCACGAACCAACAGGTGAGAACTAGAAAGTGGTGATGGCTGCACTCTTAGCCACTTTGCTTGGGAAATCAATGGTAATGCTAATAGCATCCTTTCAAGGAGAGGAAATTATGCATTTTCTAGGATTGTGGATGTTTTGGGAAGTAAAGCATCCTGTACAAAACTGTACAACCTGATCTAACCTTGGCAAAAAATGAGTTTGCCAAGTCTCAATCAGATCAGAGTCAGATGATATTACTGTCTGATCATGATCATTTGAATTCCATTTGTTTGCCTTCTGTCAACATGTGTTTCATATTTCCAAAGCCAGTTTAGATTAACCTCACTTCGGGATTCTTTCTCAATCTGCTTTTTCTACATCTTATGATCTCTTTGATGGCTCTTTACCTGGACCTCACTACATGTTTGACTTTTCGTCTTACTACCATGCTTGATTTTACTCTATGTTTCAATGTGCTTAAGGATAAAAAAAAAATGCTGATGGCTCAATATTTTGTGTATGCTGTGTAAATTTATGTGTGACAAATCCATCAGGGACTGTAGACAGGGGATGTGATAAAAATTCTCATTCCTTGAATCTACTAAAGCGGAAAAAGTACCAGAATGTGGCAAATAAGAGAAGCCGCAATAGTTAATTATCATGACATGCAGCTCATCTGTAATTAATCCTTTTCTTCAGCAGGATTCTGCAACTGTAGCATTAAAAAAAAAAAAAACAGGTCAGATGATGCTTTAATTAAGGCTGTACAGTGTTGCTGCTTCTACAGCAACAAGAACTGTTTTTTGTCTATAGGTGTGTGTGAAGCACTACAAATATTTTCTTAACATCTTTACGGAGTGCTGTTTAAGCATCTTTGCTAGCATTATGTCTAGAGACAGACTGATTACAATTCAAAGGAGCTTTTCTGTTCTCCTCACACCCATCTTAAGAGCCACTAAAATCATCTAAATGCCATGCCAGTGGGAGGAGACACTCTCACCAAGGAGCTAGAAATGAAACACGAGGTGCCATTGCAATTGGGAATGGCACTGCCTCGAAATTTACAACCCTCCTAACCAGCTACCCAGGTTCAGATCAAGGGCCTGCAGTGTGCGCTCACTTGGTAAGATCTGACTGGTGGTGAATCTCCAACTATCACCCTGAAATAGTGATCCCTAGCTGCAATATTCAGGGTTAGAATATGGACTGAGGGGAGGTGACACATAAGGAAAATTTTATAGTCCCTCTATTGTATCTACAATTATTTTACAGATTATTACATGGAGTAAGGCTGGCAGTATGCCCTAGTTAAATCTCATAATTTTTTTAAATGACTTGTCCTATGATTACAAAGATATTGCTATTACCAAAACAGAGAGGTGCACTGTGACAATGGAGCATGTACTTGAACATCCTAGAAGACGTAAGAAGTCTGTATGGAAAACCCCCACCCACCCCACTGACTTGCATTAGACCATGGCTTAGCAGATAATACATCTTCATTGAGGGATGTCACTGAGATTTGGGAGTTTGTGTTATGGACTTCACCTATGTTGACTGATACATGTGCTATATCATCTGATCAGCCTCCTGGTTCCTCCTGTAATTAGTAAGATGTATTTATAAGGTGCCTAGACAAGTACTAGGATCTGGTGATTTTTGTGGCATGGTCTGTGTGAATAGCATTTTTCTCTGTACTATAGCAAACTAATTACATTGGTTTTAAAAATCCTAGTTTTCTCTTGCCCAAGGAAATCAGCTTGAACAATCTAACTAAAAAGTGACCAACACCTGGTATTAAAAGCAGTCTAGGCCGGGTGTGGTGGCTCATGCCTGTAGTGTCAGCACTTTGGGAGGCCGAGGCAGGTGGGTCACTTGAGGTCAGGAGTTTGAGACCAGCCTGGCCAACATGGTGAAACCCTGTCTCCACTAAAAAGACAAACATTAGCCAGGCATGGTGGCAGGCACCCATAATCCCAGCTACTCAGGAGGCTGAGGCACAAGAATCACTTGAAACCAGCAGGCGGAGGTTGCGGTGAGTTGGGATCATGCCACTGCACTCCAGCCTGGGCAACAGAGTGAGACTCTGTCTCAAAAAAAAAAAAAAAAAAAAAAAAAGGGAGTCTGTTTCTCAATCCTAGGAGAAATATCTAATTTAATACCTATTGTAGACTCCAATACCTTTACAGGTAAAATAAGCGGCTCCATTCAGGATTATGGCACTGCCAGAGGAAGTCTTCCCTTTTTGTTTTTCGGGGTTTTTTTTGAGATGAGGTCTCCCTCTTTCGGCCAGGCTGGAGTACAGTGGTGCAATTTCAGCTGCAATCTCTGCCTCCCAGTTCAAACAATTGTCCTGCCTCAGCCTCCTGAGTGGCTGGGACTACAGGTGCCCGCCACCACACCCAGCTAATTTTTGTATTTTTAGTAAAGACAGTGTTTCACCATATTAGCCAGACTGGCCTCGAACTTGTGACCTTGTGATCCGTTCGCCTTGGCCTCCCAAAGTGCAGGGATTATAGGCATGAGCCACTGCGCCCAGCCCTTCACTTTTTTGTTGGGCACAGGAGATGGTCACTGTGGGTCTGTTGTCCTACGTTGCCAACAGACAGTGGCACTCATTCTCCCATTATAAGGTAAGCTGCTCTATTTGGTGGGACAATGTATCTCTAACCAGCAAGCATTTGATAAGAAATGGGGGAATGGCCCTTTGTAAATTTTGCTCAGGATATCCTATAGGCCGAGAAATTTGCCTCCTTCTTGTCCAAAGAATATGATACTGTCTCCTTAATGAAGAGCTCTGTTTTGAAGAATGACCCTCTGAGATTGTGTTTTTGAGGCCCTCAAACTGGTCTGGTCATTTCTGTATATATATATAAACACCTTGGAAATATCTACAGATGCAGCGGTGGGGTGTGAGGCATTCGGAGAAGATAAAAATGAAGAAAATAGACATTAAAGCCTTAATCTTTTCCATCTCACTTCCAAAAAAACTAAACTCAGCCAAGGTAACCCTCAGCAGATCATTTCCTCTTTCGTATCCTCCAATCATACTAATAATGATCACCTCAATGCTGTTGCTTTCTGTCAAAAGCAATTAGAGCTGTGGAATGTCAAAATTTTAGCCAACCTCTTTTATTCTTTGCAGCAAATCTCGTAAAAACTGAGAGGCTACACAGTCTATCTGGAAATCATCAGAGAAGCAGAAACCTGTAAGTAGTTCTTCTCTATACCCACTCCTCCCCTATGTGCCCCACACCTGACTCAGACAGAAGCTGGCACAGGCATGGAGCAACTGGGTTTGCTGAAAGCCCAATAGAGGTATGTTTCTGAAAGGATTCACTGCCTCTATTTAGAAATTGGAGCCATTTTATCATTCATCCCATGGAAGATAATAGTCCGCTTAGTATAAACAGAATAGCAAAGCCCTGTGACTTTGCCTCTTAGCTTTAGGGCCCCATCTTAATGGATTCTGAAAGAGTAATATAAGTGAGATGGAAGAACTAGAAGAGAAAACACTGTTTTTGGTGTTAAACTGTTTCAGGCCCTGGAAATGGGCTTTATTTAATCTTTTTGTGAATGTATGTAAGGTCACCAATGTTTTGGTAAAGTCCACATTTCTGCCATGCGGTGCCATATGGGAACTGTGCCCACAGTGCTCAGGCTGTCTGCTGTTGGTAAATAGAAGCTATATTATAGCACTTTCTATAGCATGTGGACTGGCCTGTGGCACTCCAGTGTTAGGAGAGTGTGATATTGGTAGCTACTGAAATGGAAACGTGAGAGCTGTTAGGAATATTTTCTCAGTTGTCATCATGGCAGAGGCCAGCAGAACAGCAACTGGCCCACTTGTGAGATGCATGTCTCTTCCCAACTTCTCCTTTTATTCCTCCTCCTCTCCCTCACCTTTAGCAATAAAGGAGGGAGGGAGGGAGGGAGGGAGGAAGGCAGGAAGGCAGGAAGACAGGAAGGAAGGAAGGAAGGAAGGAAGGAAGGAAGGAAGGAAGGAAGGAAGGCAGGCAGGCAGGCAGGCAGGCAGGCAGGAGAGAAAGATAAGAAAGAAAAAGAAAGAAAGAAAGAAAGAGAATTTAACTGGTTCCACCAATTATAGAGTCTTGATTTATTTTCCTTCTCTTTTCCATTATTAGCAAAAATAAAGCAAGTTCCCAAATTTGGAATTAGTTATGCAAATATCCAATGCTTTCTTTGTTTAAAAATTCTTAGCAGCTGCTACTAGGGGAGCAAAATATAAATAGCATCAGGTGTGTATTATTATACCCAGCTGAACAGCTGCAGTACTTATATTTAATTCCTCATGTTATACGTAACCCTTCCTCTCTGTAATAATATCAGTTCTTGTGTAACGCTTTCATGAGGTTTTTCCTAGAAGAACCTTGCCAATAAAGAATGAATGAATAATTTAAAAACCACAGATAACTCAAAACTCTCATTCTAGGCAATGGTTTCTCAAGTTTTCTTTCATCAAAGAGTGGACTAAGAGACCAGATTGTCTTTGCTCTGTCCTGCCCATTATTTGGTGGGAGGGGTTGGAGCTGTCAAATAGGTAAGGTGATGGAGGAAGAAGAAAAAGGAGGAGATCTAAATGCAGTCATTCATATTCTAAATAATTACTCCCTAGATAAAATTACCAATATCATCCACCAATCAATAAATAATTTTATTGTAGAAAATACCAAAGTGTATATATACTATATATATATGTGTATATATATGTGTGTGTGTATATATATATATACACTTTTATTGCAGGAAAAAAGTAAGCTATCTGTTTGAAGAGATGTTACTAACATGGAACAAGTAATTCTAAAACATGCAACTCTAATGGCAGTAAGAATTCACAAAGGTGAGAGAGATGGTTGTAAGCCAGCAGAGACATTTGAGTTAGGTCTTTGATGGATAATTTGTATGTTAATGTGAAGAAAATGGTGACTTAGAGTTCCTGCAATGCTTGCTCAAAGTCATGTGATTATTCAATGGATTCCCAAGGCTAGAGCTCAGAATTTTAAAGTCCCCACAGTAAACATAAGAAAATATTTTCTCATGTCAAAAATACATGACTTTATGTAGTGTCTTAGTCCATTTTGTGTTGCTAGAACAATATACCAGAAACTAGGTAAATTATTTTCAGAAGAAATATATTTGGCTCATGGTTCTGGAGGCTAGAAAGTCTAAGATGGAGGGGCTGCATCTGGGGAAGTTCTTCTTACTGCATCATTTCATGGCAGAAGGCATCACATGGAAAGAGAGCACATAAGAACAAGAGAGAGAAAGATGGGACTGAGCTTGCTTTTATCAGGAACCCACTCCCATAATAGCAGCTTTAATCCATCCATGAGGACAGAGCTCTCACAGGCTAATTACATCTTAACAGTCCCCTTTTTAATACTGTCACAATAGCAATTACATTTCAACACGAGTTGTGGAGGGGACATTCAAACCATAGTAATGGGTATCTTGTTACTATGTCTTAAATTTATTTTGAAAATAAAGTTTTGGGGGGAGAATGACAAAAAGGGAGTCATATTGTGGCTTCCAAAGTAAGGACAATTTGCTCAATATGCCAGGTAGAAAGAGATGGTCCATTTGTTGGAAACCTGCTAGATGATAGGCCACATGCTGGACGCTTTCCTTGGTACACCTAGGTTCTTCCTCCCAACAATCATCTGAGGTGTTGCACAGGTAGGACAGTATACCAAGGCCAGAACACTAGTCCTCAAAGCCTGAGCCCATTCTAGAACCTTATACTGTCTTGTCAGAACCACATACTGATCAGTTGACATTTGAGCTGTCTGGTAGAACTAAATAGCAAGTAAATTAACTGAATGTATAGTTTAGTTCAGTTTTCATTTGGCCCAGCTACAGGTACTTGAATATGCCAATAATGTAAGTGAACAACTTGCCTAAAACCGTATGATAGTATTATTCCTATTAACTTGACTAAGCTGTGGAAATACAAGATTCACCATCCATGCATACATACACAGACACAAGAAGACACACACACACACACCACCACCACCACCACCACCACCACCACCACTATGACACCATATACACAAAAACACACAGAATCCTTTGATTCTCATTCTTCTCCCTAAAACTTCAACTTCAGGCACATTGCTAAATGCAAAACTGATTATTTGGCAATTGAAGTCGTTTAGCCTGAGTTGCTAAGAGATCTGGTGCCTTAGAGATTCTCTTCTTAATTAGGCCCACAGATCTATTAATTCTATAGATATGGTGCCTGCAAAGAAATGGTCAGGTTTTCCTAAACTGGTATCACAAATACGAAATGATAACATACAGGTAAACACCACAAAGACTAAAGACCATGAGAAGATGGGACACTGGAACCAGGAACCAAGCTGCAGGGCCACCCTTCATTCCCACTCTGTGTTGCTGTGTGCTCTCCCTGGAATAGTACCATGAAAGCATGTATTTCCCTGGACCTCTGACAGAGCAAGAGGTGAGTCATCAAAGTGAGATGGGTCAAACCTTAAAGGCAAGAGCAGCTATAGAGGGGTTCGGGAGATTTGATAGAAGAACCACAAACCAGTAGGTTCATATGAGTTAATCAGACCTGAGACCAAGTGAAGCTGTACCTCAAACCTCAGACCAATCTAGTGGGATAATGCCTGAGAATGTGGAACTGGGATCCTGTCCTTTCTCTCTTCTCCATCACTCGATAAGATTAAAAAAGTAATAATAACAATGTGCTTTTATCATTTCACCTCTTTCTCAAACAGTTATCTTCATTTATGAAAGCAGACACTATATGTAAGTGTGGGCTTCAGGCACAATCTTTTCGTAGTAAAATTAATTTGCACTGTCAGGTTTAATCTCACTTAGTCTGTGAGAGACTTCCTTTGCCCTTCTCCTGAGGGCATGTGCACATACACTCACACTCACACCCTTACGGGCTTATTTGAAGAGATGCTTTTGTCATCTGTTGGAATTTGAGATTCAAAAAGGTCCCTAAGATTTACAAGGAAACACAGAGTCAGGAAAGAGAGAACTTGGACACCCCATGCCTGGAATAAGCCATGCAGCTCTTGCATCCCTGAGCAGAAAGCTCCAACACTTGGCCTGGATCTCTGGTCTCTTATGATTGACTTTGGACTTTGATCTCCTAGTCTCTTGTCCTTGTGGAAAGCAAAAGTATTTCCACATTCTTGTGGCCCCACATAAAGGCTTAGAAGGAATTCTGAGTCATTTCCTGTTGAGAATTATAATACCAACATAGCAGGGGGAACATTAGTATTTAAAATATTCTCACAACAAGATCTAAATTTTCCTTTTGGGTGGTTCCAAATTTCCATTGACTCTAACTTTAATTATAAACTGAATAAAGATAGTTTTAGAAATTTCTACCTCAGAGTGATTTTTCCATTTCTGCCCTCTTACTTATTCTGCGGAGGATGGGGGACAGCGGTGGTGCCAATGTTGAGTGAAAATTAAGCAACCTAATGAATTATTCCTTGTTAATAATTTCTAATGTCTCTGGCATGTAATAGCCATTTTTATAGAAATTCTTCAGAGACAATGCCTTATTCAAAATAAATGATTCTAGTGATTGCACTATAGTAGGCCAGTAAGGGAGAAGTCTAGGGACTTTGTAGTATACTTCAAATCCTATCATATAGATGGCAACATATTGCCTATGGATAAGCCAACTGTGGGCTTATGTACACAGAAAGCAGAGGAGGGAAAAAAAAACCTCATTAATCTCTATGTTGAACGCTAGTTTAAAAAAATCACTAAGCATTTAAATGATTCATTCCACTGAATGCTAAGTAACAGGAAATCAACCTACTTTTTTATGGTCTTTGCTTCTGATTTACATCACACATCTAAGCCTTCCAGACACCAACTGAGATTATACCTGGTGGTTGTTCATCTCCTGAGTAATATGATCAATTTGGACAGTGGTTGTTTACAACTAGCCCTTTGTGACCAGCTAAGAAAGAGATGATGGACTCAGATCACTAAAATGGGCAATCAGCAGCCCCTGGGAATAGAGCAACACGGCGTCTTTGTTGGCTTTGAATGCCTACAGTGAAATAGGATGATTTCACCTGGTGCAGCACCCCCCAGAAGATAGCATCTCCACCTCCCTGCTTATGCTCAAGTGCCTGTAGATGGAATTAGACTGGAATGTGCCATCAGAGAAAGGCATGACTACACAGAATTTACACATTTAAATAGACATGTTGTGAAATGCAAGTAAACGGATATTATGTGATGACAAGCACTGCCCTCCTAGACCTGATGCTCTGGTTGGGAAACATTACTCGCCCACATGATACAACCAGAGAATACAAGAAAAGCTAAAAACAGGCACTACATTGTGCAGCAATAGACTATACACTATAAGTGAAGGTTAGGGACAGTCTTGTTTTGTAGATAGGATTTGAGGTAAGTTCTGTTCTTAAAATTGAGAGATCCCCTGGAATGAGGCAGAAGGTTGGCTGGGGCTGGACCAAATGAGGTTAATAGGTAGAGACTCTTTGCTTTTCTTTATTCCATTTATTCAACAACTAAATGAAAAGCCTCTACGTGACAGACAGTTTGCACAGTGGTGGGTATACGATTTGGAGCAAAACACAGAAACCCAGGAAAAACGATGAGTGAAATGAGAGACATTGAGGCATATGAAGTAAAGAAATATCTAGAAAACAGCCCTTCCTTCGCCATAAGAAATTTGTATTCTCTCTCTCTGTCTGTCTGTATACACTCTCTCTATATATAGTAGGACAAATACTGTTTTCAGTAGCATTCTTATATATGATATTTGCCCTATTTACAAACAAGAAATAAAATAAGAATAAATCAAGGTGGAATTTTCTTCCTTGGCACGTTACAAGTTTTTGTTCTACAGTTAGTGGAACACTTCTTTATTTCTAAACTGTATTTACCAAATAAATAATCATATAGCACTTGAATTCAAATCTTTGTTCTAAATTTCCCAGATTCCCGAGACCAAAATGTTTTCAGAGAAGAGTTTGAAATGGTATAAAATATGAAGCATTTTCTTTACAGTTGTATGGTATAGTAAAAAAAAGTTTAAGAATTAGGATCAAAATACTAGTTTTAAGTGCCAGAAATATCATTAATTGACTATGATTTAGGCAAATTATTAATAATTTCTAAATCTCAGTTCCTCACCTGTAAAAAAATCCAAATGGCAGGTTCATTGTAAGAACCAAATAAGATATTGTGGATGAAAGTGTGTCAGGAACTATAAACCATTATACCAACAGTAACTGCTATTAATATCATCTTTGTAGTAAAGGAGATGTGTATTATGTTATATAGTGTTTGGGTCATTTTTGTTTTGGTTTGGTTTTGTGTTTTTTTAGATCTCTTTTATTACCCAGCACAGTGCTTGGCACATAGTAGATAATAAATGTTTGTTAAATGAAAGAATGAATAAAAAGATAATGCTTCTGACCATATTGATAGGATGTGTGCTTTGAATTACTTTTCTTGAAGTGGTGAAGAATATTTGCAGAGCTGGTTAAGTGGATTTTCCGTGTGCGATCTTAGGATTGTTGTTGTTTTCTTCTTTTCTGTAGCATGCCAACTGATCCTGACGAGAGTCAAATCTATGCCCTTAGTGTCTCAGGTAGCAGTTGTTCTAACCAAGAAAGTGAATCAACCAGACTAAAGAAAAAAGACGGTAGTATATACTGATAGTATAGAGCCTATATAGTCCTATAGGCTAGAATGTGTGCAGGTTTCACAGACCCACTTTCTAAATGATGAGTAAGAGAATGAGAAGCCATTATTTGTCACTTTAAGAAAAGCAAAAATAATGAGCTCACACTTTCACCTTCCACCCATCAAAACAGTGAGTTAGAGAATCACAGAATGGTGCTTTCTTCCAACGTCCCTTGTATCCAGACTTTCAGACATATCTTACCCCTCACTTCCCTAAATTTTCACCTCTATGGAATGCACACAGACATATGGGTAAACCAACAACAACCCTCAAGGAAGCTATAACCACCCAGCATGTACATTTTGCAACTCTTTCAACTCGCTTCCCATCCTGCCCATCCCCAAACAAATCAGGTTTGAATGCCCAGGCTTGTCACCTGGTATACAAAAATACAATCTAACGCTGTATTTATTAGCAACCCTTTTCCCTTATGTTTAATTTATTGTTACATTTTTTAAATGTACAAACAGTTATACCAGTTTTATACACAAAACCACAGGTACCGTTTTGTATCTGTCAAAATTCCAGCAGCCTGCGGAGAGAAGACAGTTGAATAGATGTCCTATGCTGCCATCTAGTGCTTTTGTCAAGACACGGACTTGTTCATTTTTCTGGAAATGAGGAAACAAAGGCAGCTCAAGGCGCCCAAATTCTGGAAGAGCTACTGATATGCATTATTAAACAGATGCATTTATGACACTTGGACCACATTCCTTGGAACCAAGCAACTTAACTTGTTTTCACACAACGGCAGCTTACACCCCTGCTCTTGACTGGCAAAGCTCTGGCCTACCCTGGAGGCACCTGGTTTAAATCCAAACTGACTGGGCAAGGAAAATGCCCCTCTGAGCCCCTTTCTGCAGCTCCCATCTGGCCAAGGTTCTCTTGGCATGTCTCTTCCTCCAGGAGGGACAGTTTTATCTGAATGCCTTGCCTGTTACTTCAATTCTGATAGAAGGCACAAAGGAGTCAGATGGCTTAAAAAAATCATTATCTTTAAAATCGACTAAAACAGCAGCCATTTTCTTTATAGTGGCCAAAAGTGAAGCTTCTGAATTTGTCTTGCTCCTCAGCTCACATGATTTGGATCACTCGTTAGATCCCAGATCTGCTTCTGAATCTCTCCCTTTATCTTTTCTTGGATCTCAAAAGTACCTTTCTTCTCCTCAATTAATCAATCAGCACATCTCTGTGCTGCACACGCACTATGCTAAAAGCACTATATCAGACACCGGTTAGTGGGTGGATAAATCAAATGAAAATAACCTTTCCATCTGTGTCTCTGATCACTTCCTGCTTCTGGCCTGAAAGAAGCTTCACATCCGTCTCCTTGCTACTCTTTAACCCTTTCCTCTCTCATGCTTCTTTTTCTTTTCCTTTAACTATACACAAACCTCCCTTCTAGTTAAAATAAATACAAGAACTTTACTTGAACCCTCCATACTTTCCTGCTACCAGCAAATTTCTTTCTTCCGTGGTTGTATCTTTTTGTATTTTTATCTCAATGAAATGAAGAATTCACCAACCCAATATGCTAATCTCCCAGTATGGAATCAACTGCCTGACAGATTAGACGGTGTCCTTCCAACAAGACAGAGTGAGTAACTGTTAGGGCTGCAGCTCCTGAACGTGAGTCCTGAAATGGAGAGTAAGTTATCATAGATGACCTCTAAGTTCCTTCTGATTTCAATTCTGTCCTTTCTAAACTTCATTTTATTACAGTCTCTACTTCTGCAGCCACTCCCTAATTAACCATGCCTGTAAACTCACAACTTTCTCAAAAGGAAGTTAGCCTCTCTAGATGATCAAATTCCATCCCCCTTCTTGAATTCACTGCTTCGTCATGACACCCTGATCACATCCCTTTCTTGAAGCACTCTCTATTCTATTCGCCAATTCTATTTATCATATACCTCATTGTTTCCATTGGTTTTACTTATTTCTTCTCTTCCCTTATTGAGGACTATATCTAAACTTGGATTTTGTCCATATCTATGTTTGTGACTTTACAAATACATTTACTCACTCCCACTGTATCTTCACACAATGCTTCATGATGACAGTGATGGTGATCATGATAATTTGATCACATAATTCCACTTCTACAAAGGTCTTAAGTCTTCCATTTCTACTGTGATTTTTCAGACTCTTTCCAAGCCCATACCATCATTTATCTTCACAGCAGAATAGTTCTTCTTGGTTGTCCCATCAACACTATAATAGTAAACTTTGGATTCATGGTACTCATCCTCAAAATGACACACTTCCCAAGTTTGTCCATTACTATCAATGGCAACACTATGGCCAGTCTTCAGCTAAGCTGAGTATCTTAGATTCGTTTTGGAGTTATCCTTTTTTAACTCCTGATATTTAATCTTTCCCCAAGACTAGCAAATTTCTTCTTCTTTATTTCATTCAAATATGCATCTCTATTTCCACTTCAGCAACCAGTTTACAATGAGTTTAAATCCTCATTGCCTTATGCCTGGGTTGCAGAGAAACTTCTGGGGCAGCTCTCCTAGCTTCTAGTTCCACTCCTGTACCAGTTCCTCCTACAAAGAAGTTTGGGTAGTCTTTCAACCAGTTTGCTGTCATATAGCTTAGCTGTTAAACGTCATAATAGCTTCTTATTGCCTCTCAATATCACATCCATTTCTGTAGCCACACACATTCAAGGCCCTTCTTCAACTACATTTCATTTTCTTCTATTCAGTCCCTGAACATGTCCCAAGTTCTAGTCAAATTCACTTCTCTAACATTCTCTGCACAGGAATATTTTGCACACAACAGTCTTTCCCTCTGGAATACTCATTCACTCCTTCCAAAAACTAGGTCTTATCAATTTCTCAAAATGCACATTCACCTGATAGCAATCTAAGATGGATCACATCTGTCTTTGATCTCTCTTCTACTCTGAGATCCTCCCTCAATGGTCGCACTTGCAGGGGAATAGGGATGCTCATAAAAAGAATGTGAACAGGCCATTGTTTGGTGGCCTCCATGACCTCAGTAGATAGATGGTTCCTGCTTTCTGGCCTACGTGCGCATTGTTGTGCCTCACCAGGAGAGCCACATGACGTCTGATTTATGGTTTGCTGCTGAGGCTGGATGCCTATGTCATTTTCAGATTAGGAAGTTTTCTGGAATAGAATCCTCCATCATACCCTAGATGAGTAATGAAGATGAAGTAAGAGGACAATCCAAGAATAACTTTTTGACATTGTGATTGATAAATGCATCAATTTTGACAAAATCATTTTGATGTAGCTACTTTGACATCAAAACGGCACTTTCAATATGTAACATCACTATTTTTTGTGTCATTACTAGTTAACATGCAAAATCAATATCCCGACCCTTACTACACTCTTAACTCTCAACATGATGCATATTTTAAAACACTGAAAGTCAGAGGCTAAAGTATTAGGTCAAAACCATGTTTCCATGTCAAAAAGTTCCTGGCATCAAAATGACTGTAGCAAAGCAGCCAGGTGTAAATCTCATGACACAATTGCTTTGGGGTGAACTGGTGAGTATGGTATGAGAGGTGACAACAGAGCTCTGAGGAGAAGCCAGTAACGTACTCATGCGTCTTAACTGATAGCACAGACACCCAAGAGGAATCATGGCCAGTACGTATGGTTCTCAATGGAGAAGGTATTAGGGGTTGACTCATAAGTCACTGGTCCCTCTAGCAAGGGGTATTCTTTTCTTTTGTTTTGTGTGTGTGTGTGTGTGTGTGTGTGTGTGTGTGTGTGTGTGTGTGTGTGTGTTTGAGACAGAGTCTTGCTCTGTCACCCAGGCTGGAATGCAGTGGTGCGATCTCGCCTCACTGCAACCTCCGCCTCCCAGCTCAAGCAATTCTCATGCCTCAGCCTCCTGAGTAGCCAGGGTTGTTCTTTATGAGCTTAAAATGGATGGGTAATTGGGTCCCTATGGAAAGGCCTAAGTTGCCTAATGCTCCTGTATCTATCACAGGCCAAACCTGGCAATGAGTATTTATTCCTCTGTCCTCCAAAGCTAAAAGCAAAGTAATGGGAGAGAACATCCCAGCACTTTGGGAGGCCATCGTGGGCAGATCACTTGAGGTCAGAAGTTTGAGACTGGCCTGGCCAACATAGCAAAATCCTGTCTCTAATAAAAAATACCAAAATTAGCCAGGTGTGGTGGCGCACACTTGTAGTCCCAGCTACTCAGGAGGCTGAGGCATGAGAATTGGCCAGAGGTATTCTTTATGAGCTTCAAATGGATGGGTAATTGGGCCCCTATACAAGGGGGCCCAATTAAATTACCTAGGAATGAGTATTTATTCCTCTATCCTCTAAAGCTAAAAGCAAAGTAATGGGAGAGAACATGGATCAGAGGGTTCTAACAGCATGATCATCAGCTTTATCAAGAGTGTGTTTTGTATATCTTCCAAGGAAAGTTTCTTGAAGATAGCTAATTTATTTTTCACCCTATGATATTCTAGCATGTCTGTATCTACAGTGGTACCCTGTACCCCATAATTGCTCGGTGTTAACAGTTCACAGATGAGTAACTTGGCCCTGGCCATTCAAAAAAGGCTACTGTAGTTTGAGAGGATAGATATCCTTTTCCTCTAATAGAAAAAAGGAGTATGTGTGGGCAGGGAGGGAACATTATCAAAAAAAAAAATTTCATGTTCATTTATTTGTTTACTTGTTTATTGCCTACCTCTCTCACCTCATTCTCATTAAAATGTAGGCTCCATGAGAGCCAGGACACTGCTTCTATTCATTAATGTTGTCCCAGTACTTTGCACACTGATTGGCACATAAATATTCAATAAATAATTATTAAGTAGACAATTATTTTTCCACCAGAGAAAGAGTCCCTTTAGAGTAACAGTCCCAAAAAGGAATGGTTTGGTCCATTCCAAAACAGCTTTGTGATTAGCTATGTTTTTCTCTGGGCCTTTTACTGCTCAGAATCCCTGCCAGGGAAGAAATGCTAAAGCTCCTATCTTTTAAATATGTAGATCCCTGACATTTGGTTGCTTCATGAATTTTGCATTGCATAATGACAAGTGTTTAATTTTATAAACTGCTCCTGTAATAGATCATTTTCAAGGAGAGGCATAATCTGGAAATGCAGTGTAAAGTACTGCTGCCGAATTAGACAAATGTCTTCCCCGAGCCAGCGATCCTTTCCGTAGTAAATGTTTTCAAGCATTGACGGATTGGAAGCCATAGAAATAGTCTCAACACCCAGCTGGCTGACTGAGTCAGAAATGAGATGGCCCATGGATGCTTCTCTTTTCCAGGCTGGTGTGTACCAACCCCAGAATATCTTGGGAATGGAAAAAATACAAACAATTGACTTGTTTCCTAAGACCCAAATGGCCTTGCCCAGTCTGATTTTGAATTCTTTTTCCATTGCCACAAAAATTGAAGGTAGAGGCAGAAAAATGGAATTATGATTTCTGGGTTCTGAAAAGGATAATTTGGTGCTTTATGGTCTATCTCAAGCGTATATGCAATACCGCGAGGCCACAGAAAGTGTCTCTAGATAAGCTCATGTTGATTTGAGGGCATAACGGGAGGAGAAGCCAAACCAATGGGCCAAGTTGTGGATAATCCATGCTTTGTGCTCCACGTTTCTGTCACTGTTTGGCCTCAGCAAACTCACTGACCCTGTCTGTTCCTTGGTTTCCCTGTACAAAAAATATGCTTAATATGCTTAATAGTGTTCCCGATTTAACAGAATTCTCATTAAGAAAGTTGAGATTAGCCTGGCCAGCATGGCGAAACCCTGTCTCTACTAAAAATACAAAAATTAGCCAGGCATGGTGGCAGGCGCCTGTAATCTCAGCTACTTGGGAGGCTGAGGCAGGAGAATTGCTTGAATCTGGGAGGCGGATGTTGCAATGAGCCAAGATCATGCCATTGCATACCAGCCTGGGCAACAAGAGTGAAACTCTGTCTCAAAAAAAAAAAAAAAAAAAAAAGTTGAGATTAATCTTCAAAAGTAAGTGGTTGTAAAAACTATATGGCTGTAAAAAAATGAGGCTGGTTTCATAAACTATATACAAAGATAATCCATTACAAGTATTTCAAGCAAGATGATCCTGATTGTGATGGCACTGTGTAAGTTCAACAGGAACATTGAAAAGAACATTGAAAAGAAAGGATTAAATATGTAAATTCGTAAGGAAGATGGGCCCCATATATTTAGTATGGCTAATAAAGAAGAGTTGTACCCAAAGTAACTTGCATTCAATGGCAGTTATCCACAGCCATTCCTCAGGGAAATCTATCAGTCAACAAGGCAGCCCCATGTAGAAGACAGAATCATGAACAAGAATCAAGATACCTGAGTCTAAATAATGTTTATGCAGTGACATCTCATCTCAGGCATCAGACTAAGCATGCTACAAAGATGATTTCATTTAATGCTTATAACTATCCTATGAGGATGATGGTATTAGTATCCATGCTTTATAATTGAATACATTTTATACAGGTTAGGAAACTTGCCCAAGGTCACACAACTGGGATTCAAACCCCAAAAGTCAAATTCCAGGGCCACACTCCTAAGTATCATACCACACTGTTTCCTGGTAAAGTAATTGCTGACCAGTCACTTACATTGTTCTCGCACCTAGTGTTGGGTTGAAATAGATAATCTCTAAAGTCTTCTCCACGTATAAAGTAAAAAGCTTATTTAACATAGCACTAGATTGGGTAAGCCAACCTGTTTCTTTGGAAGAATATATCAACATATCCTTCTTTGATAGAATACATATATATTGATATGATAGAATACATGTCTATGTATATATTGATTTGATAGAATACGTGTGTGTGTGTGTGTGTGTGTGTGTGTGTGTGTGTGTGTGTGTGTGTGTGTGTGTATTTCCAGCTCTGTTTGTTACTGTGTCCCCACCACTGGTTGAGAGCCCATCTGTGAAACTCAATGCCTTGCACAGCACTGATAAGATCTCCATAAATGGAACTGGCCAGGAACATTTTGGACTCATGCTTTTTGATGCTTTGCTAATTGTGTAAATTCCAAACTCATGCCATCCAGGCGTCACTGACCTTTCCGGCTTCTAAGAATTCTTCTCTGGTTTTGTTGATTCCTGCCCTGGTTTCCATAGCAGCTGCTCCACATATTGTCTCCCAGTTTCCAGTACCCAACCCCATTTAAATCCCCTCACATCTCACCCCAGCAGTTCATCTTTCTTTCAGCTTTTCTGAGACTGGTGTTCCTAGAACCCTTCTTTTTCACTTGACAGAATTTCTTTAAATGTTCATGATTCCTTTTCTCCCTCCCACATACTTAAAGAGAAGCAGCATCCGTCTTTCTTCCTCCGTCACTCCATCTTATTGAAACTTGTTATATTATTTCTCCTTTCTCTTATGAATTCCATCTCTTGTTCTTTTCCCCTTTTGTCTAGGAACATACTCAAGCCAGGGGGTTGTAGCAGTCCAGGACATTAACTAACACTGTTGAAGATATCCTATGTGCCAGATATTGTATTAGATAATATGCACATGAGACTGTATTTAGTCTTCACAGTAACCTCAAAAGGTCGATTTTATAATTGGCATTTTGTATGAGAGGAAATTATGCTTAAACACATTAAGTAACTTGGCCGACGTCATGTAGGAAATAAGTGGGTAGTGCCAGGATTTAAACCAAGTTTCATTCCAACTTGTATGTTCTTTCCACTGTATCTCACTTGTTTCTGAAAATAAATAAATAAACCCTTTCCTGCAACCCTGCTGCGTTAAGCTCTCGATTTGTCTTTCACTGCCAAACTTGAGTTAAATACTGCAAGCATTTATTAAACATTAGTTATGTTCAAGTGACCGTGCTATATACTTTCCCCTGAGGAAAGACAAAGATGAGTAACATCATCCTTAGCTGCCAGAAGCTTATAACCTAATAACCTAATCTGGGTATCAGATATGTAAACAACAATAAAATGAGACAGGAAGAAGTGCTAAACAAAGTTACCAGAATCCTCTGAGGATACAAATAAAGAGAAAATAACTAACTAAGGGAGGGTCAGAGCAGAGAATTTCATAAAATAGCTTTTGAGTCATTCAAACCACTTTCTATTGACCTGCAATTCAACCTTGGTAATGTGTCTTCTCCTGTCTCTTCCTTTGTGTTCTCTCAGTCCCAGCCTACGCTATCACTGCACCTTCAACGCTGATCTTCCCAGCTCCAAACTTCCCCACTTTAGTCCAGCCTACAGAAGATCCTTGCTACTGAGTTGCCTTCATTATGCCCAACTCAGATACATCGCCCCTGGAATAATACCTTTTGTGGCTCCCTGCTGTCTGCTAAGTAGGAATATATTTATTTACTTTATCCTCAATAATCATAGGCCCACCATATGAAGTTGTTATAAAGATCAGACAGATAACATATGGGCTAAAATGTGAAAACCACAAATCATTTTAAAGATAACCTAATGATTAATATATTATATATCCTACACTTGGACCAGTGTCTGTTTCTTGAACCCAGTAATGGCTGTAGCTCACTGCTGTTACTATAATGACCTCTTTCCTCCTTTCTAACTGTAAAATTCTATTCTATATGTCTCTCAAGGCCCAGCCATAAAAGCTACAGTCTTAAGAAAACATTTTCTCACCTCTCAATGAAAATGTTCTCTGGCTTCTCTGGACATCCCCAGAGCTTTACTTCCAAGTTTTCCAATGCATGTGTCACAGCAAGCCAAATATTGTAGATGGTTGAGCATATGTTATAGCTTCCTTGGTTAATTGAAAGCTATTTTAAGGCAAGAACCATTCCATTCATCTTCATAAGGTTTGTGTGCCTAGCACAGTGCCGTATCTAAAGTGGGCACTCAAATATCAACTAAATGGAAGACTAAAACAGGAGGTTATGTTACTCTGTACTGAAATAATTTCAACAGGAGCAAAGGGAGGAATTTTTCATCCGTCCTTTCTGGGATTTAAAGCAAGGTATGAGGATGCAGAAGATGCACACCCATACCAAATAACACCAGCGTAGTGGCCATAATGGGGAGGAAAAAAAGCCAAATTGACTGGCCCCAATCTTGTGTCTGCCCTTCCAATTCTTATTTTTCAGGACCGATGAGCCACTGGAAAAAGTAAATGGCAATCATTAGATTTGCCATCTTTCTCTCAGAAATTCAGAATTCAGAAATGGGAGCTATTTTGAAAATCAAAATGAGTAGCTGAAAGTCTCAGCTAAAAGCACACATTTTTCTATTACTCTCCTCAGTTCTCTCTCTCCCTCTGTGCTGTTTATCTCAAGTAACTAGGGGAGCTAGTTTAAGTGAAATCTTGTTATAAACAGTTAAGTCGAATGATGCTACTGGAAGAAGGCTGGGCCCGGAGAGATCTGTGACCGTGGTCAAAGCCAAGAGTCTCCTTAGTATAGTCCAGAGAGATCAGTTCGCTTGGCCCCTCCAAGCTGGTAGTGACTCAAAAATCAGGCAGAAAGCCAGGGGATATCTGGGTTCTGACTCATGTAAACAGGAAACAGTGCCAAAGGCCTCCAGCCAGCCCCAGGTGTGCATACTGCAGACCTGCATTCGCTTCTCATTGACCTGCAGTTGGCACAGCATTATCTACAGGCTCTGTCATTATTACTGCCATGACTGTGTCGTGTTTGGAGAGCAGATGCCTCCTCTCCCCACTGTCACTTGGAATTCACACGAGGGCTGAAAAGCATGCCTGATCAGCTTAGGCAGTGGAATTCTCTGCTCTCGCCAGACTTTCTAGATTGATATCAGTTTTTATTATTTTATCATCTTTTCTCAGAAAATTCAAAATGTTTCTCATTGTTCCAATCCCAGTTACTCTACTTCCCACGTAACCTCTAGCAAATAATTTACATCTCTAAAATGCCCTGTCTTTCACCGCTGCAGGAGCTGATAAGACAGTCAGAGATGATGTGTAGTTCTTCTCTTTGTCCATATTGTGAACAATAAAGTTAGTTCTCAAAGATGCACAAAACCTCACACGTGGCAACAGAGTCACTGTAAGGAAATACAACTTTTATCTAAGTTCATTTCTGTTTACCTTGGCTACCTCTCATTTTTCACACTCCAGAAAGAAAAGAAAATTCCCAATCAGGTTCTTGCCAGAACCTTAGTACAGGGCAGGAATGAGGACATGGGCTCCAGGAAAGAAAAGAAATTTTTTTTTTCACACTCCAGAAAGAAAAGAAAATTCCCAATCAGGTTCTTGCCAGAACCTTAGTACAGGGCAGGGGCAAGAATGAGGACACAGACAGTGCCAGGGCAAACTTTTGGCCCCATGGTTGCAACTTGGCAGCATCATATCTGCCTTCCAAACAAGAAAACAATTGCATAAACTTATATGGTTGCAAAGGGTTTAAATGTTTGCCAGGTATGAAAGGGAGAAAAAAAAATCATTTCACAGAATTCTAGCTCAGTGGCTCTAAAACTGATGAACCTTCTGGTTTCCAACTATCTGAGACCCCTGCCCTCTAAAATTTCCTACCACATTTCTTGGGACCTCCCACATTTTCGGGAACCCTGGTGGCAATTGTTTTGCCTAAACCATGTCTACAGAGTCCTTGGAGACTGTTATGACCACCCAAGTCCTCTCTTCCACCAGGAAGCCACTTCTCACTCTCCCATCTTAAGGGCTATTGCAACCTGATGGAGGTATAATGCCTGGCTCTGCCTCCTTCCTCCTACCTGAGGATTTCCTTCCATTTGGAAGGCCTGAGCCAGAAGTCATGCAGACCAAGCATTTGTGAGCTTCCTGAGATCTCTTCGTTAGAGGATTTATGGAACTGGATTCACTCCAAATATCCTATTACGTTCCTTAAGAATTTTGGTATCCAACAGAGAGGGGGGAAGATTGGAATTCACCTACTTGGGCCCAGAGCACCTTTTCCTCTTAGACAGCTGAGTAGAAAACATCTTGCCACAATGATTGAAGCCTGAGGTGGCCAAGGATAGGGTTTGTGGATGCCACACAATCTGGCAGCACTGGCTGAAAGTGCTCTGTCTCGCCTATAAGTGGAGTGATCGAGACACACTTGGAGATCCATGAAATACATTTTATTACTACTTATTTGCTTATTTATACCTACTGCTCTGTGTTCTGAAAAGGATGTGATATAGACTCAAAAATAAACACAGTAAATCATGCTAAAATAATAAGAGGCAGTGAGGGTGGAGTATTTAAAAAAGAATATAAAAATCATAGAAAGCCAGGGGTAAGATTAGCACAGAGAAATACAGGCTGTAAAATTTGCACAGCTCCTAGAGGTGGGCTACAAACGTGGCTGTGAGCTTGTGAGCAGCCAAACAAAGGAAAATATGACATGATTCACAGTGTCTATTATATAAAAATAACACTGTTGCTATCAAGAAACCAGGCCTTTCCTAGTACTGAGATCAGCGAGGGATGTCTCCCTGGGGTCCACATCAAGAGAACATTGTGTGCTGCACCTGAGACAAATAGAGCACATTTCACGTGACTTTGCTTCCCAACTTCTCTCAATCTAGAGGATGACACAACAGCAAAGCACAGCTCAACAGTTTTGCACAGCTGTCCAAAATCACTCTTGAGAAAAAAAAGTAGTAAACAAAATTTTTTTAAAATCTCCTGGGAGGGTAAAATAAGATGCTTAAACTACCCAGCTCTCTTGTGGTCTGAACTGATCCTACTGGAAAATATTTAAATATCTGGAGAAATGAGCAATATGGAAATTCTTCAAGCCATTCTGTTCTTCAGGCCTTCAAGCTACACTATTTCTTTCAGCTGTGAGTATTTGGCAAGAGTTCGGCGACAGAAAGTTTGAGATTATATTTTCAGCAAAAACCTGAGAAACCAATAGGTGCTCATTAAGAGCAAAGCAATAAATTTTGGCTATCAGCTAAGCTGAGGTGGGAGTTGGAGGCAGGATCAGGTCACCCTATTTAAAAAAAAAAAATGAGAAGGGTGTTTTCTGTGATGTGAGGTAGACTAGCTGGCCATAAGTAGGTAAGCCAAGCAACAGTGGGAACCCAGGACCAAAGTAATTGTAAATTAGATCTCTATGTCTTTAACCTTAAGATCCAAAATCCTTGGTTAATCCCAGCTCCAACCAAGCAGAGAATACTTTCCATTTTTCATGGCTATATTTTAAGAATGACTGTATTTTAATTATAGGCAAGATGATATTTCAGGACATTTAAGGAAAGATATCTATAGCTCATAACATCTATTCAGGGGAATTTCAAAGTATTTTAGGTTCCTTTAGTATGAAAGTATTGAAGGTGCTATGTAAATGTAGGTTATTATTACAATTTAATGACATTCCCCTCAAGCAAAAACTGCTAAAATTTACAAAGTGCAGAAAGAAGCGCACGTACTTCCTATTTTTCAGGGGTAATTAATCAACAAGCACAAAAGCAATTTACTTAGGCACAGGAAGATAAAGTAATAATAATAAACGTATGAGCCTAGAAATCCAATTACAGAAGCTCTCTTATTTGCCCCAATGCAGGGAAGAAATACAGAACTAATATCCCCAAACCTCCACACCTCCTGCCCCATGCTTTCTTCCTCCATAGTCACAACACCCACCAAAGACAGGAGTGCAGACTCTTCTGGGGTTGATACTTCCCTCTGACATAAGACATCCATGAATAAAGTCTATGTTGAACTATGAATTCAACCCTACCAGAAATGTTCTCTGTGAATCTACTGAAACAAAACCACACATACTGCACACTGGGCGTTCTCTGCCATCCCTACAAATAGTACAAGAAACCAGTAACCCAATGGTGCCAGAGGAGGTTAAATTAACCCCCCGATTTTTTTAATGTAGCAATTTGTATTTGACTTTGGAAAGCAGTCGTTTTAGAGTTTAGTTTAGAATTGTTTTATCCTAGGCAAAGCGTGTAATTGGGAGAGACAAACTAGAATTACAATAAACAGAGCAAAATAGTCCAGTCTTCCATGAACCGTTTGCCATAGTTAATCTACATAGTGGATAATCAACCTTCGTAGAAAATGGAGAGCTGCCTCAGTTTAAAAACTCAGGCAAAGTTATACTAAGGCCTGCAATCATATAGGTATGAATGGAAGACAATTACATACAATTCCATTTGAGTTTGTCTCTAAAATTGTAATGTCTTTCTCCAAATCCAGCCTCTCAAATGTGCTCATCACTGGTAACATTTTTCCCTCTATTTTGAATGTGTCTATAATAACTGGAGCTGGGTTACTGGTCACCACATTAATCCAAGAACAAGAAATGAAAAAAAAAAAGATTCATTTCCTATTCTACAATTTTAAATACAAATTAACAAAAAATAAAAGCCCCTCTAAATCTCCCTTATGGGCTTTGATGGTTCAGAAATATGCAGAGCACTTGGAAGCAATAAAAGAAATAACCTAAGAAAATTAAGCAAAATGAATTTGCAATTAGTTTGTGAAATTGCGATAAATGCATTTTGAAAGCAAAGAGTAAAATGTAACTTTCTTCAGTATAATTTGAAATTGCCTTTTGTGCTTAATATAGTTCACTTATAATTAGATGAAGATTTTGTTCTGGTTGGAAACATTCAAAGTTCCATCTTGAGATTGCTATGTACTATGTACACAGAACTTTTCAACAAGAAAGTCTGCTGCTGCCGCTGCCGCGTTTGCTTTGACAGCCTTTATCCTAGTTTTATAGAAATGAAAGAGTGAAAGAACACAGCTGGTTCGAACAATGGAGCATGTTCAACATTAGGCCAAACATTTAGATATTGCAAAATATTGCAGCCTATATTTATAGCTCTTAGCAGGTTTTTGAAATTCATGCTGATACCGCCTTACTCCTGCTTATTGGACCAAATTGCCATTTGATGATTAAATTATCTTTTGGTTTTTTTTTTTTTTTTTTTTTAAGTTTCTTTCAAAGGTAATGGCACTTAGACGAACCTCTTGGCAATACCAAAACTGTAATGACTGGAAACCCTCTTAAAGTATTTCAAGATGTTTTAAAAATTCAAGATCATTCCAGTTACTGAGAGAGTTTAAAAGACTTTAGTTGATCTGCCTTATTTTTTCCCTAAAGAAAAGAAATATCCTGCCTCTGATGACCTCTCTCCCTGTCATAAGATTGCACTCTGACTCATATGCCAGCACCTTCCAGAAAGTCATCCAAGGGAACCAGGGGAACAGGTCTTCCAGTAATTGCCTATGTTCTGTTTAAACTTTCTCCTTCCATGGCAGTTGTTTTCAATAAATTCTCTTGTTTTTTAATAGAACTTTGTGACTTTGGGGAGTGCTTAGCAGATGCTCATGTTCTTTCACATTAATAACATAAGGAGCAATAAAGAGAAGTGGGCAGTGGTTATAAGTTTAGCAAGTGTAAGCTGAGCCAGGCAAAGTTTTGCAGGACAATGGGATTTTTTTCTGCAGGTTTCTCAAATGCCTGCATGCTTCGAGGGCTTGCTGCAATACTAGCCTATCCTTCCAGCCCACAGTCAATGGACCCTAAATTCTCACTGCATGTTTGTCTAACCCATTGTCATTTATCTTCATTGCCATTAGTGAGTTCTTTGAGTATGCATGCTTTGCCTCCTGATCAAATAGCAACTATGATGAGAATGGTCATTTAATGAGCACTTACTATGTGCCAAGGGATATATCATGTATTTTATATACATTTTCTAGAAGGGTGGTTAAAAGCAAAAGCTTTGGTCTCTGTTTCAGTTATGTATTGATACAAAACAAACTACCCCAAAACTCAGTAGCCTGATGTCTCTCACAATTTTGAGTATTGGGTGGGTGTTTCTCCTGGTCTTATTGGGGATCACTCAGTTGGCCTCACACATCTGACATTTGACTGGGGCTGCAGGGTCTGAAATAGTCTCATTCACACATATAGAAATGGGTACTTGCTGTCGGGGAAGATTTTCTGATTCGAAGCCTATGTTCTTTCTACCATACTATGTAGAATTTTGCTATCAGAGGAGAGTTTTCTCATGGCTACATCCTATCAACCTTGCACAGTGGCTGCCATAAGCTGCCCAAGAGATATTTGTCAAGTGGAGGGTTGAAGGAAACTACAAACTGCTCTTGTGAGTAAAATATTACATAGTATTTTTAAACTGATACCAAAATATTCGAGCTGATTCTCCTAGAATAGTAGGGCTTGGTAAAGCTAGGCCTCTTACCTTAGAGGAGCAGTCCACTCTTTCAGAACTACAGCAGAAAGGGTTCCTAGGACCCAGAGGCTTCCACGGACAGCACTCTATGCCTCTCAGATTTGCCTACATATGAGAATCACCTGGGAGCATTTAAAAAACTCTTGCTTATTTCTTCTTAAATAAGAATCTCAGAGAACAGGGCCTAGACTCCTAGACCTGTCAACTTCCTTCAGGAGCCCCCAAGGCTGACCAGTAGTGTCAGTTGGATTAACAAAACTTTTGGAACAGCTAGGAGTCCACCCTACAGAAATAGAGATTCAAGTTTGCAGTTTAGGTATCCACCCAAAGCATGAAACAAGTTGTGGTCTTACTATGCAAACCACAGAGAGTTGATTCACTGAATTGACTCGGGAATCATATCGGCAAGTCAAACAGAAATTGGGTACCGCCATACACTAGGGGACACGGGCAGGTGCCAGAGATGAGCCATCAGCAGTGCTCTGACAGAAGCAGCCACCGACCTCAGAAACAGAAGAGAACCATCTGGCTGCTTGCTGCCCCTAAAATACAGGTGCTCCTCGGCTTATGATTAAGTCGTCTGGACATAGCCCCATAGTGAGTCAAGGAGCGTACTGAATGTGATTGCTTTTGTACCACCATACAGTTGAAAAATCATTAAGTCTAACTGTCATAAGTCAGGGACCATCTGTACTTAAGTTTCAAACAAGAGGGACAATTGCCCAGCATCCTGAGCTCAGTGGATAGGAAAACACACTACTGACTTCCTTGGCCTTTCAAAGATATGAAACGATGCTCTGTAACAGTAAGTTGAAAGCTGACATGATGTTATTTCTTTGAAGACTTTGTGAATAGCTATGTTCTCTGCCTTTTTATTTCCCCTGCAACCTAATACATAGAAAGTTCTTACTACTATTTTGTCTGCTGCGTTGAGAGACTCTTGTTTTCCACCAAAGCATTTTGACTTCTGTAATCCTTAACTTACTCCACCTACAGCATAGTCATTTGTAACATTGTCTAGCTCCCAACCTACCCCTACTCTTCCCATTCCCAAATAAATCACCTTGAGGGCAGGGCCTTTGTCTTTTTCATCTCAGAATCCTCCAAACTAACTGGCAAGGTGACTGGTACAATAAATTTAATATTTGTTGAATTGAAGGCTTCTCAAAGTGTCCTTAAAAGCAACTATGTTGGAATAAACATCAGAGTATAAGTAGAGATATGACAGCAGAAGGTGAATAAAGTTTAAATTTCTCAGATGTGCATACCAGGCTCTTGGGCATAATGAAGTTTTTGTTATCAATGTGAGACAAGCAGCTAAAATGAGAACTTATTTCTTTAAAATTTGGTTGTTTATTGCTTCTTATTGTTCATTTGGGTAAATTTTGTTTCTCCTCCTGGTCTGCAAGCTCCTTTAATATGACCTATGCATCAAATTGATACTATGATAATATTATATATCATATTGCTGGCCGAGGCGGGCGGATCACGAGGTCAGAGATCAAGACCATCCTGGGTAACAGAGTGAAACCCCGTCTCCACTAAATATACAAAAAATTAGCTGGGCGAGGGGGCGGGCGCCTGTAGTCCCAGCTACTCAGGAGGCTGAGGCAGAAGAATGGTGTGAACCCGGGAGGCCGAGCTTGCAGTGAGCCGAGATCGTGCCACTGCACTCCAGCCTCGGCGACAGAGTGAGACTTCGTCTCAAAAAAAAAAAAAAAAAAAATCATATTGCTAGAGTATGATATTACTCATGATACATGACATTATATTTGATGCATAGGACATATTAAACAATGTTTGATTAAAGAAGGGGACATATGTGACCAAAAAAATCTAGGAAATACTGCCTTTTAATACATAAATTACAATAAGAGATCAGTTGATACTGTAGCACAGGGTTCTGGACCATAGTCTGCGAAGGTGGAAAAGAAGAAGACTGAAAAGATGTATACTTATGATTGTTCTGTTCTACAGTTTATTCAAAAAACTGATAGTAGTTTACAAAACCTACTTTATTCCACATTTATTCATTCCAAAAGTAAAGTCTTTAAGTATTATCAGGGTTTACTCATCAGTGTTGATGCTGTTGTTCACATAAGAGCATCATTACATCATTTACTCACTGATTGACAGAATAACGTAGTTGAATTATTTTCCCTGTTTGATTTAAGGAGGAAACTGTGCATGCCACTTCTGTTTATTTTATGCACAAAGCCTAATAATATAGTTATTCTACAAAACGTGAAATAGAGATATTTTCAAGAATGCGTTTAAGATAAAAAAAGATCCCTATATGATAATCCATTCTAAAATAGAGGTCAACACCGCCTTCTTCCTCCACAGCTCGAGATAAAGGAAAGATTCACTTTTCTATGAACATGACTTTACAAATGCTGCTCCCTTTGCTTCAGTTGTTTCTCAACCATTCTTTGCCACCTTTTCTGTGAAATATTATCTGACTCTCTACTCAAAAATAGCCCACTGTTTCTTCCATGGTCCCATATCACGTTTTATGTACTCTTACTATAGAACTTCATTAATGAATTTATCCATTCATTCAACAACCATAGTGTGGCTTACCATTTGTCAGGTATCATGTGTGGCATCAGGAATATGGTGAGAATCATGATGTCATCTCATCCAATGATAGTGTGATTGTTTCTCTCTGTCTCTCCCATGCCATAAACACCTTAAGTATGAAGAGGTAATCTGTTTAATCAACTGAATGAGTCAAGGGCAGCAGAGAGACCCCAAAGCCTCATCTAGGAGGCCTCCACCTTCTCTTATTGGAATCCTTTTTCTCCCTCTGCTCTAAAGTTAACATTTCCCCTCCTTCCTCTACTCCTCCCCTGTGATCATTCCTGATACAATTTCACTCATCATGCATAAAATCAAGCTCATTATTTTCTCTATTCAAACATTCATCATCTCCCCAGTTTCTCAAGACAAACCTGAAAGTCATCTTCGACTTCCATCTTTCCCTAATCTTCTCCTTACTAAACTACTATTGTGTTCACCCTCCTCTCTAGATTTCCACTGACCCTGCTTTAGTTTTCTTCTCATCTGCCTGGACTACGTCCATACATCTTAATCGATCATGCTGATTGTGGGCTATCCCTACACCCATTCATTTTCTACTTTATGCCAGAGTTTTCTCTCTAAAATACAAATCACATAATTTATTTCTTACTACCCCTCTCCTCATTAAAAGTTATTGATGGCTTTCATCACCTTCATAATACAGTGTTAAGAGATCTAAGCCACTCTCTTAGAGCATATAAAACTCTTTATGAGCTGGCTTCCCTGTTTGCCAAACTCTCTAAACTCACATATTTCTTACTCCCTGTGCTCAAAAACGCACACTTAGGTAGCTATGGTTGCCTTTAGGATAATATGATTGTGAAATGTCCAAGTCCTCTCACATGTCATATGCCATGCTACTTAGGGAACTAAATAAAGGTTGAGTACTTTGTCAAGCTCTGTCCAAGGGAAAGTGATTCTCTTCTTTATGGACATGGATATTTCAATCACTACAACAGAATAAGAAAAACAATGAACATCATGAATTAAGATGAGGCATCTTTTGAAAACTTTCTTTCCTTTGAGGACACTCAGCTCTTGTGCAGACTGTTTCTGTGATTTCTAGGACAATCATGGAAATTTAAAACTAGAGGATATACTAACATAATCTAATCCAATCTCTTCATTTCACAGGTGAGAAAACTCAAGCCCTGAACACTAAGAGATTTTTTCCAAGCTTACACAACTAGTAAATATCCTTTTCCTTCCTCAGCCTCAACAAAAATAAAAGGAAATGGATTTTATAATATTAAACAATAGGTTTGTTTATGCATTTTTCTGAGTAAACTCATTCGTATGCCAAGGCCTCTGTTCTAATGTTGTTTTACCGCTAAAACCCACTTTTAATTTTGCATTTTCAATTAGACATAATGTGAAATGCCTCTTTATGAAATCTTGACTCACTTTTACCTGTCGCTGTGGGTGTATTAAAGTATATAAAGTTATAAAAAGATATGAAATATGAATATAATCTAGTTTAATTATTTCCATCCTCCAATGACTATGATTGCAGTTGGATGTCAGTGAAATCTCCAGTGGTTGAACTTCACGATGAGAAAAACAGTGAATACAGAAAAGATAACTGAGTAATAACTACCAAAAAGGAACATTTATTTCACCAAAAAGAACATGGACCTATGATGGAAAAACTGTAGCATCATATAGCATCAGTGAATCAAAGATGATATCAATATTTGGCAAAGTTAAACCAAACTAAGTTCAATCAATATATAGATTATTAAGCTATTTTTTTAGATGAAAAAGCACTTAAGACATTTTTATTTGTTAACCTTAATTGTACTTCCTGTCTGCTCTTTTTCCATTAGCCAGGGTCTAAATCTCTTGACAAATGAATCACAACTGCACTTGAAGCAAACTAGCTGCTGAGACAAAGTTCTTCGAACACGGTGGTATTAGCAGCCCCCTCTGACTTTCCGGATGATTAATCTGCATCAATATTACAATCTGCATCTGAGTTCTAAACATCCATGTTTGCATTCATCATTCTTACCTTGCTGATGCATTTTGATCCTTGGTTCATTCATGACAGGGAGCTGAAAGCCAAGGTTTTCCAAATGTCTAAAGGAGCCCATACTGTGGGCAATACCTTCTGCATCTCTCAGATGTTAGGAGGGAGTTGGTTTGACCTGGAAAGGAAAGAAAGACTTTTGTCTATTTCTCCTCGCCAATTATCTTTGCCAAATATTTCTTAGGCATCAACCTCAATGTTAAAAGGTTCTTTTCTAGTTTTTACTTCCTGTGGTATTTCCACTTTCTGTGCTACATGCTTGCTCTTTCTTCTCTTTCATTTGCATCTTTTGGCCCCGATAACTCCTCTGTGCATGCACACATACTTATCACTATCCCCACCCCCATGCCCAAAGCACGGACCTGGAGAGATGGCTTTATGTGCCATCTCATATAAGCCTTATGTGCTAAAACAAATCTCTACTCATAGCACTGTTCCCATGCCCTGACCAAGGAAGAAACTTGTCATGTAGATGTGTCTATGTCCAAAATACAGAGTTGAGGAAGAGGGGAGTGCACAGCTATTAGCTGATCTCCAAACTTTGGAGAGGCATCTATAAGGACATATTACTGATTCAAGGAGGCAACTGGTTGGAGTAAATGATGGAGTTTATCCTTAGATATTAAAATGACTTGACACTCACGCATACTCACAATCAACCTACCACTTCCTCTATTATCACCAAGGCAAAATGACAGAGTATATTTTCATAGCTTCCTAACATGTCCCTCCTCTTAAATTGCTTATTGACTGACAACTTTTGACTTCATTTCCCCTTCAAGACATCCTCCTTCTTGTTTAATTTTGTCATTTCATGCGTATTTAAAAAGGTCAAAGAATTGGCAAGATGTAATATAATTTTCCTGGATTATGTACCTTTTATGGATGATCTTGGCAGGTAGAAACATCTGAACTGTCCCTCCATCTTTCATCAACTGCACAGCTCCTCTATGTTTGAGCTGAATGAAAGACCAACAGGGTCTACATTCTATCCCTGTGGCCTCAAGCCATTAAGAGGTGTCAGGAAATGGAAGACTCAAGATAAAGAGGCCTAACTCCACCAAGGTCTCAATTACCCTGAGTGATCTCAGTATTCTAGATCGCTGGGCTGTTTTTCTAAATTCACTTTTTACTGTAAAGAATTTGATAAGTCAAAGCAATGGCGGTATGGGACAAGAACCTATGATTTCATCCATTTTCTAATAGAAACTCCTCAGGCTTACATTGACCACAGCATACAAGAATATCTAGCTTTATTAAATATATAATCCATATTTTAATAAAGAAGAAAGATAAATATGCATCTAATTTCTCTTGTCTGAAGTTGAGAAAAGAAAATTTGCCTCATAGGGCTATTGTGATGGTAAAATAAGATAATATATTTACAGTGCTAAGACATAGCATTCAGTGTGGCATGTGAAAGTACCCATTAAGTGTCATGTATTATTATTGGATCAGGGATCTTGACAGTATTTGTTGTGTCTACATACTACAGATAATGGATTTCATTGGTTTATGCCTAAAACTCAAAAGGGACACACGGATGACTTTTCATTAGATATCAAAATAGCTAGGTGGCTGACCTAATTTTTCATTTTTCAATGAGTTGATGTAGCATTATGTAGATGCAGCCTAAGTGGACAATTTATTCCAAAATAGCTGAATGATGAGTCCACACACTTGACCTGCTTTCAGCCTCTCTATTGAGACAGCAGAAAGTTTAGAGTTGAGTTCATCTGGGATTTAGGCACACATGAACATTAAAAACTGCAGCCTAGTCACACCATCACTCCTCAGCTTGTAAGTGAGTCTGTGGGATTATTAGCCCTGTTCCCAGTGGGATAGATACAAAAGTTGCTTGGAAATTAAAGGGCTGCAAATTTCCTTTCATTCTAATAAGGTTCAGATCCACTATATGGGACAACAGTGAAACTTATAGGTTGCTTTCTAAGGGGAATTTATTTTACAATACAAGCTCTGTGAAGCAAAAACTATTCACATTAATTAATAAAAAGGTTAACGACTGGCATAACAGAAACTCTCAATGAAATCAAAACACTTTGGACAACACATAGGTCTGCCTCTTATAGTTACTACCTATATGACCGTAACAAATAAAGCACTTCCCCTTTCCTCTTCCTTCCTTCCTTCCTCCTTTTTTTTTTTTTTTTTTTTTTAATGGAGACGGAGTCTCACTCTGTCGCCCAGGCTGGAGTGCAGTGGCCGGATCTCAGCTCACTGCAAGCTCCATCTCCCGGGTTCACGCCATTCTCCTGCCTCAGCCTCCCGAGTAGCTGGGACTATAGGAGCCCGCCACCTCGCCCGGCTAGTTTTTGTTTTTGGTTTTGGTTTTTTTTTGGGGGGGGTTTTTTTTTTTGTATTTTTTAGTAGAGACGGGGTTTCACCGTGTTAGCCAGCATAGTCTCGATCTCCTGACCTCGTGATCCACCCGTCTCGGCCTCCCAAAGTGCTGTGATTACAGGCTTGAGCCACCGCGCCCGGCCCCTTCCTCCCTTCTTTCCTCTCTCTCTCTGTCTCTCTCTCACATGTGCACACACACTAGATCTGGGTAGCAAATAAGCTTCAACTTGCTTGCCAATTCTGATCAATTGGGAGTGTCTTCCTGGTGTGTTAAATTGGAAAGGATTGCGAGGTTGAATAAGGGCTCATCAGGAAAGAGTTCTGTGATTCATTCGTGATGTCTGACATGGAGGGGAAATTAGTTACTTTAAAGTGTATTTTCTAGACTTATCCTGGATTAGATAATCTCTGTATTAGGCCACTCTTGCATTGCTATAAAGAAATGCCTGAGATTGGGCAATTTATAAGAAAAGAAGTTAAATTAGCTCACAGTTGTGCAGGCTGTACAGGAAGCATAGTGCTGGCATCTGCTTCTGGGAAGGCCTCATGGAGCTTTTACTCATGGTGGAAGGCAAAGTGGGAGTAGGCACATCACATGGTGAAAGTAGAAGCAAGAAAGAGAGACGGTTTGTCTTGGGGGAGGTGCCATACACTTTTAAATGACCAGGTCTTACCAGAACTCACTGGTACCAAGCCATGAGAGATCTGCCCCCACGATCCAACCGCCTCCCACCAGTCCCCACCTCCAGCATGGGGGATTACAGTTCAACATGAGATTTGGGTCGGGACAAATATCCAAACTATATCTATCTCTAAATCTCTTCTGACTAAAATTTTTTTTTTTTTTTTGAGACGGAGTCTCACTCTGTCGCCCAGGCTGGAGTGCAGTAGCCGGATCTCAGCTCACTGCAAGCTCCGCCTCCCGGGTTCACGTCATTCTCCTGCCTCAGCCTCCCGAGTAGCTGGGACTACAGGCGCCCGCCACCTCTCCCGGCTAGTTTTTTGTATTTTTTAGTAGAGACGGGGTTTCACCGGGTTAGCCAGGATGGTCTCGATCTCCTGACCTTGTGATCCGCCCGTCTCAGCCTCCCAAAGTGCTGGGATAACAGGCTTGAGCCACCGCGCCCGGCCAATCAGTCATTCTTAAAAAGAGCCACTAAAACAGCGAAGCGCCGGCTCACACCATTCTTAGGGAAGCACTTTAAATGTATTTTATATACAAGTGCCATCAGAGGAACCTCCAGGTAGTCTTCACAAAATTGCCCCTGGGGGTATCTAAAATAGAAGGACGGTCTGTTGAAATTTGGACTTTTTCCCTAAGCTAAAGTGGGAAAAGTTACTGAAAAGTTTTCTTGATGATTTTTATAAGGATAATTCACCTTTGAGCCACAAGATTTAGCTTCCCCTCCCATCTTCAGAAACGATGATGGGCAGGATTGAAGCCTCTCTTGGGAAATCTGACATCTGGCTTTATTGTCAAAGAGGGGGATGTCAGGGAACCTTCTGTGTTTCAGGGGTTGAGAAGAAAAACTTTTCCAACTCCTGAGGACAGATCCATGTAACAGAGAGATAGGTGTTTTGGCTTAGCAGGAGGGGCTGAGACTAGATTATCTCTGATGCATATGCCTGCAGTGTTGGATGCCTTGAGGGACATCTGTGACTCTGGGATATTCCAAAGTGATCCTGGGCGTCTTCAGCTAAGGTGAGCCATCCATCCTCCCTCCAAGATGCCCACCGTCCATGTGAGGACCATGGGGGCCAATGAAGGGACTTGGCCAGGAAGGATCATCATGACTGCAGTCTATGTGGGGCTTGTTAACAACCACACTGTGTAGTAGTCAGAATTCGAGGCAGAATTGCAGGCGCCAAAGCCCAGGTTTATCCTGATTGGACAGGGAATTCAGACCTATATCTCTATCAGGCTGTGTAAACTCCCAGGAGTGGACACAAAAGGAAAATGCAGGTTACGGAAGAAAAATAAGATATATGGCCATTTTTGTCCTCAGAATTTTTGGAGTAATTTTGAGTTACACCAGAACCAAAACTTAGAGATTGGTCTGGGTATATATGACAGTACTGTTTCAATAACTACTGTAGAATTAGCCCCAAAATGACTCTACATTTCAGTTACAGCTGGATGATACCCTATCCCTAGGTTCCTGTTTCTGTCACCGTAGGTGAAGGCTTCATTCAATCAGTTCTTCAAGTCAGGAACGCTGGTGTCAGCAATCAAGCTCCTCTCCCAGAGCTAATTACCTCATTTATTCCATCACCAAATCTCCTCCCTGCCATCTGTAAATTATGTCTTAGAACTCTCTGTAGCAATCACACTCTTATTCAGCATATGTTCAAGTATTGGGTTCAAAACTGTTGTAAGGAAATGCAAAGGAAGGTGTCTGGCCTTCCTTTGCATTTGGTTAGTTTTTATCAATGCTAACAATGGTTAGTTTTTATTAGTTGAGAAAAGTCTAAAAGAAGATACTAAGTCTGAAAAGTAAACCTGAAAGCCAGAAGGGACAGGACTTCATGTGAGACAGTGGGCTATGTAGAGGTTCTTAACTGAAAAGTGGAGGAACTGTACAGAAGATGACAACCATGCTCTGCACAGGGGAAAGATTCTGACTACCAGAAGGTAGTAAACCCAGTGAAAAGAGCTATGCTTTTGTCAGAGGCATTTGAACCAGAGCAACTCCATCTTGAGTAGGGGCTAGGTAAAATGAGGCTGAGACCTACTGGCTTGCATTCCCAGATGGTTAAGGCATTCTAAGTCACAGGATGAGATGGGAAGTCAGCACAAGATGCAGGTCATAAAGAGCTTGCTGATAAAACAGGTTACCATAAAGAAAATAGCTGACACCCACCAAAACCAAGATGGTGACAAGAGTGACCTCTGGTGGTCCTCACTGCTACACTCCCACTAGCACCATGGCCGTTTACAAATGCCATGGCAACGTCAGGAAGTTGCCCTTATATGGTCTAAAAAGGGGCGGTATGAATCATCCACCCCTTGTTTAGCATACTATCAAGAAATAATCATAAAAATGGGCAACCAGCAGCCCTAAGGGTGCTGATGAAGGGACTTGGCCAGGAAGGCCAAGTGTATGGAATAGCTATTATTTTATTCCTTTACTTTCCTAATAAACTTGTTTTCGCTTTATGGACTTGCCCTGAATTATTTCTTGCACGAGATCCAAGAACCCTCTCTTGGGGTCTGGATCAGGACCCCTTTCCTGTAACACTTTCATTTAATTGTGGATTAGGAGTTCCTGGACCCATTTGTCAGGGTAGTAATTTTGTCTGAACAGTTTTAAGAGAAATTGCTTAGCAGCATTTCAATTTCAATTCAACATTTACTTAGTCTCCATGCTTCATGCACATCCTTGAAGATGTTAATGGAAAAAAAAAGAAGATGCCATGAAAGAAATTGGATAATTTAAAACAAAAATATTGATTTCAACCTGCATTATTAACAAGAATTTTACTATGATGACATCAACCTCTATCTTATCTTAGTGTCTACTCTATGAAAACCATCATCTCCTTCTTACCTAGAGCTTGCATTTAAAGCATTGTTACAGTAGGTAACAGGGCAGGAGAGGGCCCCCTCCCCTCACCACGAATGTCAGGTGTCCATCAGGTGTTGGTCAGGTAGTTGTTACGCTGTCTCTCTAAAATAATAATTGGTCACAGATGGCACCAGGGTAAGGCAGTCTCCCAATATATAGAAACACCTGAAACTGGTGATCAGCAGCTTCCAGATAAGATCTCAGGAGCTGGATGAGTGTGCCCAAGCATGTCCACTAAGAGGCAAAATGACAGAGTTTCACTGGTAACACTCAACTGGTAAGGGAAAAAAGCCTCAAGTGAGCATGTGCCCAACTCCAGTAAACACACTGTGCATGCTCCCCTCCCAAGTGCTGGCAGGCCACTGTGCATGAGGACAACCCACCCCCAGGGAAGAATCAGGGACGCAACCCCAGAAGCATGCCAACATATAAGAGCCCAAGTCAAAAGTCAAACCGTGCACTCGAGTCTCTCAAGTTGCCCACTTGGCCCTCTTCCATGTGTACTTTACTTCCTTCCATTCCTGCTCTAAAGCTTTTGCATAAACTTTCACTCCTGCCCTAAAACTTGCCTCGGTCTCCCACTCTGCCTTATGCCTCTCAGTTGAATTCTTTCTTCTGAGGAGGCAATAACTGACGTTGCTGCAGATCCCTACAGATTCGCTGCTGGAAACAATATCAATCTCTCTCTTTCTCTCCCTCTGGACCCCCATTCTTCCCTTCCTCCTCCACCCCTCAGATAAAATCCTTGAATTATCATCATCTTTACTAACAATGAGAAGTGTTTTCAGCAAATCCAGCCTCCCCTCCTTCCTCCTTTCCCTCTATTGTTGATGCCTCCACCTGCCCTTACTCTATCCCCTCCTTACATTTTTACTCCTTCTGTCAAAACTATAGGATGAGTCGGACCAACTCTTTCTTCAAAGTTTTACTTAATTCATAAGGCTTAATACGCTGATTTTCCTGAGGGTACTTGCCTTCTTACAGGTGATAAAATCTTAAGCAAAAGGAACAAAGTTGTAATGGTAATTTTTCAATCATTGCAAAATTGATGGGGAAGCCCTTGGGATCTCAGGTGAGTCTTCCCTAAGTCCCTAAAAATCAGCTCAATCTTCAGTTGCAGTATTCAGGGCACTCCCTAGTTTTCTAATAGGTGCCTGCTGGAATTTCTTGGCCCTGACTTAGATCCTAGCCATGGCTTTTTTCTGGATGGTGTTCTCTCATCAGAACCAGAGCTGCTGGTCCCCGAGACTCTGCGGTGGTAGCAGTATTTCCCCTGGAATACATACACACACACACACACACACACACACACACACACACACACAGAGAGAGAGAGAGAGAGAGAGAGAGACAGAGAGAGAGACAGAGAGAGACAGAGAGAGAGAGAGAGAGAGAGAGAGAGAGAGAGAGGAGCATACAATGCTTTAATGTCTCGAAGACTTGGGAAAGAAGGAGTTAAAAGTCCTAAGTGCCCATTACAGCTCAGCTAATGGGTCTTAACAGAAACCTGAGCAGGAGACCAGCCACCTGCATTCAGACTGACCACTTTTCTGTGAAATCCTGGGTGGTCTGCCTAAGCAGGTTTCCCCCCTGCCCTGGGGGCCTGTGGCACAGAGAAGAATCCAGTTCTATACTGAACAGAAGAATGATTAATAGTGCTTCCTGCCCTCAGGGCAAGGCGGGGTGGGCAGCAGGGTGCTGGAAGAAAAGCAAACAGCTGGATATTAGACTGCAATGTGGATAAAAAACACTTATATTTTAGATTCCATATCATTTTGGTGATTGAGAAACGAAATTGAAGTCTTCTCTTGACTAGAAGGGCAACAAGTAAGTTGCTGTGCCATTTTTATTATATTTTTGTGGTTTTGTTCACTTATCAGACTTTTAAAAAACTCAGTATCATTGTCTTCTCTATTTTCTGAAAACATAGAGTAACTATTTCATAGCACACTTGTACTTTGAAGGGAAAAGAGAATTCCATGTGTGGGCCCTTGAACTGGATGCATATTTTATTTATATGCAGAATATATATACATGTACGCAGATATACAACATATAGATTAGGAAACACTCATGAATTCATACTCTCAGGTGAATCTGCACAGCCCTGTTTCTCACCGTGGGGGTTTGGAATGGTTTGAAGTGTAACAACAGTGTCAGCTCTGTGGGAGGGACTGAGGGGGTGGGGAGAAGTGGAGGCCTTGGTGAGTGAGACGCAAAGTCATTTAGTTCCTCCTCTGGTGCCCTCCCATGAGTCAAGGTTGCTTGTGACATTACAGTTGGAAGTTTAAATAACTGTAAAATAAAACAGATGAGAAACAAAGTTGACATTCCAGAAGAAAAATTATACTGGAAATCAAATGTAAGCATACAGAGAACTCTCAATATATACAGAGAGTACATGTGTATGTGTGAGTGTGCTGATCATCTCTGCATATTTGTACATACACATGCACACAGGAAACACGCAGAGGAGCCAGTTTATTCTTAAAAGAGTAGGTACTTGGGAGACAATTCCTGGGTTCATACCTGGTTCTACTGCTGCTACCTGGCTAGTGAAGTAATTAGGCAATCCATGTCAACTCTAAATCGCCAGTTATATACACATCAATAAAATGAAGGAGTTAGATTTCCTCGTGGTCCCTTACAACTTTAAGATACTAAACATTTGTGTACAGGAGGTCATAAGATACTAAACATTTGTGTACAGGAGGTCATTATTAAACAGCCTGGGCCGGGCGTGGTGACTCACGCCTGTAATCCCAGCACTTTGGGAGGCCGAGGTGGGCAGATCACAAGGTCAGGAGATCGAGACCATCCTGGTTAACGCAGTGAAACCCCATCTCTACTAAAAATACAAAAAATTAGCTGGGTGTGGTGGCGGGCGCCTGTAGTCCCTGCTACTCAGGAGGCTGAGGCAGGAGAATGGCGTGAACCAGGGAGGTGGAGCTTGCAGTGAGCGGAGATCACGCCACTGCACTCCAGTCTGGGCGACAGAGCGAGACTCTGTCTCAATAAATAAATAAATAAATATAAAAATAAAATGAACGGCCCGTAGAAACTTTCCCCCTTTCACCTGACTCCTAACCCCATCTCTGTATGCTCAGCTGCAGATGAACATGGTGCACACTGGGGCTCGTGGAGGCTGCACAGCTGTGTCTAGAAGAGATTGGAATGTGGTGAGTCAAAAGGAGCCACCTACACAGAGTGTAGAAGCCCTGTGACCACCATGACAAAGTACAGGCCTTGTCTCTTGGGAGAGTCCTCTTGGGGCACATGGTGGGTTGGGAAGAAGGACCTTTCTCCCTGCATGACTTAAAAGTGGTGGTGAAAAGCATAGCCCTTAAAGTCTTATGGGTTCATGTTTAGGTCCCAGCAATACCAGACACTAGCCATGTATCCTTGGGCCAATTAGTGTATTATGCTAATCTCAGTTTTCCTACCTGAAAAATGAAGATCATAATGCCCATCTCAGCAATCTCTCTTTTTTTTTTTTTTTTTTTTGAGACGGAGTCTCACGCTGTTGCCCAGGCTGGAGTGCAGTGGCGCGATCTCGGCTCACTGCAAGCTCCGCCTCCCGGGTTCCCGCCATTCTCCTGCCTCAGCCTCCTGAGTAGCTGGGACTACAGGCGCCCGCCACCGCGCCCGGCTAATTTTTTGTATTTTTAGTAGAGACGGGGTTTCACTGTGGTCTCGATCTCCTGACCTTGTGATCCGCCCGCCTTAAATATTATTTAAGCCTCCCAAAGTGCTGGGATTACAGGCTTGAGCCACCGCGCCCGGCCTCAGCAATCTCTCTTGAGGCTTAAATAATATTTTTAAATGGTGCCCAGTACACAGTAAGTATTCAAAAAGATGGTGTGTGTATGTGTTTCACTTTGTACATCTATATATATATTTTACATATTACATGATTAACTCTCTGATAAGCTTGATTTATGGATATTTATGGAAAAAAACTATTGTTATTTGGCAGTGAGCAAATAGAAATTAACTGTTCATGAAGGACAGGGATTTCATTTTCTAAAAAAAAAAAAAAAAGAGGAAAAGAGGATTTGGAAATCAGAAAAAAATATATAATGACAAGAAAGGAATAGGGAAGTGGACACTGTCTTTTAGATACATGGTCAACCACTGAGGGTTGCTCCACGGAACTTCCTTGTTTATGTCACGTCGACTGCTGACAACACGGAGGGGGCTTGGAGATGCTCCCTCCACCCATGATCACAATGATGAAGTCTCAGAGATGAAGCACTCCATTTATGCATTCATGCATTTGCTAAATACTTCCTTATGATTTCTTCAGAATGAAAGCTCCAGAAGAGCAGGGGTCATGCCTGTCTAATCCAGTGCTAGGTCCCAAAAGCCTAGAACAATGACCGGCATGTGGTAGGTACTCAAAACTACTATACTATAGACTTCTTATGTACTTGTTCTGTTAATTATCTCCTGTTTGTCTCTTCCTGCTAAGATGTAAGCACCACAGGCAGTGAACGTTGTTTTGTTTACTGCTGTGCCCCCACGTGCCTAGAACAGTGCCTAGCACATTATGGGTACTCCATAAATATTTTCAGAATGGTGACTGAAAGAGGTAGGGAGAACAATTTAGAAATATTTAAAGTCTCCATAATCCAGGCTGCTCAAGGAGCTTCTTAACCTTTAGTTTCCAAGGGAGGTTTCAAGGAAAATGGCTTCCACTGCCCCTTAAACACAGAGCATTCAGCTAAATAACCAGACCTTTCAGGAGTTTCTGAGAAGATGAAGACAAGGGAAAAAACTCAGTTCTATATCCAAGGTTGCAGAGGCTGTTCCACATTCATCCAAACTCACGCTCTCCTACACTGGTTTGTCAAATTCTTTATTTAAATATCTCATTATCTAAGACAATTTTGTACTTACTGTCATGAAGGCTTATGAAACCTGCAAACCTGTCTTGCTGGAATAGGTACAATTTAAGCCAGTGATTGTTCAAGAGAGAAAGGAAAGGTGAAGAATGGCACCATTGTGAAGATTAGAGCAGGAAGGTAGACAGCCCTGGGAGCTAACCTCTGTTCTCCCGGGTGTTTGTTTAGGCTCCTCAGACAATGCATGTAACCTAAAGAAAGAGGGGGGAAAATTGTAAGTCTTCATGTATAATTTTTGTTGTTATATCTAAACTGATAGTTGAGGGCTAGGCGCTGAAACAATATTTTATAGAAGTATCATGTTGAAGTTTTTGCAGGTTTCAAAATATTTAAATATGTAAATTTCAATGGAGAGATGTTCAGATTTTTTGATAGTCTAATGATTTTAAGCATCTCATTTCTAGTCACACACTGACAAAAGATGTTCAGATTGCAGTGTGAGATGGTTTCTATGGTTACAGTTGTTTCCTAGCATTTTAGTGACATCTTTTGTGAGCATTGGCTGCTTCACTTATTTGTCACTAATGTATGTGTAGAACTATAGTTAATAGCCTTGGGCGGACAAAATTTTTTTTTCTGAATGGCTGTATTGTTTTTTAGCAGCATTTTTCAATAAGGTGACAATGCATTAGAATACTAATAGTATGTATGGTATTTTAAGATGTCAAGTTTTCAATAAAATGATAATGAAAATTTTGCATTTCATTTAATAGTTAAATATTCATGAATTTTCACAGCATGATGAACTGAGTGAAAAATAAAGAAACTGTATAATGTATAATACTAAACATCATAAATTAAGTTTCTTTTCATAGAAGCTATTCAAGAGTGTTTAATATATGGTTCTTCATGGATTTAGACCAATCTGAGCTAAATTAAAGGCATCTAAAAAGGAAACTTGTTTAAACCAATTTAACATATTTTAACACAGCATGTTTATAATGTAACAGTATAAAAGAAAATGACACATTACAAACAATATATATATTATATAAAAATTATGATGACTAAGTAGGGGATGTAGTCACCAGGCAAGAGTATTTTGAAGAAAATAATTGTGAAATAGGAGAGGGAGGGATGCATGGGAGAGAGACAGGTGACATAACCATGAGTAACAGGATGAAAATAAGCAGTAAAAATTGAGAATCTAAGTTTTGACCAATGGTGATCTGTTCCAGGTATTGCACTAACATCTGGAGAATCTAGGGGTGAACGCCATCTCTTCCTTCTGGTCCTGGACTGATCCAGCCCTAAAGCAAATGTTTAGAGTAAGAATAAAATTCTTCTCCAATATTAGAGATTAAAATATTTTTCTTCCATATTCAAAGTGAGTCAATTCTTTATAATAAATCATATCTATATATTCTATTGGTTTTGAATCTCTGTAAAGAAGAGATATTATTATATGTGGGTATTCTGTTTCATTAATCACATATCTGCTTATATGTATCCAAGATATGTGCTTATCTCTTTTTTGTTGTCGTTTGTTTTTTGTTTTGTTTTGAGACTGAGTCTCACTCTGTCACCCAGGCTGGAGTACAGTGGCGCAATCTTGGCTCACTGCAGCTTCTGCCTCCCACGTTCAAGTGATTCTCATGTCTCAGCCTCCTGAGCAGCTACGATTATAGGCACGTGCCACCATGCCCAGCTAATTTTCTTTTTTTTTTTTTTTCCAGTAAAGACGGGGTTTCGCCATGTTGGCCAGGCTGGTCTCAAACTCCTGACCTCCAATGATCTACCCACCTTGACCTCCCAAAGTGCTGAGATCACAAGTGTGATCCACTGTACCTGGTGGATATGTGCTTGTTTCTCTTTAAGGTATGCAGAGAAGAACAAACACAGAGAATTATAGGTAAAGCAAATAGTTTTAGAAAAAATAAGGATTGTGCCAAAAAGAGGAAAAATTGTCTATCATGGGTAATCAAATATTTTAAGTAGAAAGAAGATTTAACAATGTTTCCTAATGATAAATTACTCAAGTGTCCTAAAAACAAAAATTCAATGTGTATTTTATTTCATATCTAGTGGTCGAAACCTCTACATTGCCAGACTATAATAAAACTCTACTATAACACTTCTTTTAAAAGGACAATTTGTTTTCTGGCAGCAGCATCCACTCCAACAACTTGTTACAAGGATGCATCTGTGATATTTGGAGATTACTGTGTATGGAGTTGAGCTACCAGAGAGAAAGTGACTAATGAAATTCTAATTACTAATTGCTGTGATGTGGAAGACTGAGAAAGGAACCATTACTGGAATCTTTATCAGCGAGATATTGTCATTCACTGAATATCCCACAACCTCTTCTGCCAACCTCCTGGCTGAAAACTGTTCGACTATACTCTGCTGACTGGCTAGGTATTCCACTGACCCATCCTGTTGACTGTTAAATGGGATTGGGAGAACCCTAAAACCAACACACAGAAGATAGACTTGGCTTCTATTGATGGGCAAATTAATAATAGAGCCAAAGTAAAGTAGAAAATCATAGCCTAATGGATGACATTGATCTATCCAAGAATGTGGACTTATGATGCAAAACTTTAAATTCCTCTAGGTTATAAGCATTATCACCTATTATTCTGCCCATATTGGTGATTAATTTGGTATTATCCCTCTTCCATAGGTATTATGGTCACTAATATCTTTAATGCCTAATATATATGTGTGACAATACAGATTCATAAATGTAGATGAGAATCAAAGATAATTATTTTAAAAATTTTTACACATTTGAATGTTATTGCAAACCCTACTGTTTAACCAATTTAGTATTATCTTTGATTTTTGCTAAGCAGGCAATCATTTTATGTACTAAGGAATTGAATTAACCAATGAAAACAGCATAATCAACAAAAGTAAAACATGAAAATTTCACATATTTCCTTAATTTTAATAGACTGCCCAAACCCAGTCAATTTTAACATACTAATTTTTATTTATTAAATATCAACTAGGTAAATTTTGTCATCCAGTGTCCTGGCTCTAACACTTACAAGCTGTACAACCTAGTGGAGGCAACCTCACATTTCATACTTCAGTTTCTTCATTTATAAATGGAGTAATTGGAATACCTATCTTATAAAATGTTGTGTAGGCTAAGTTATATATATATATAACACAGCACTAAGCTTGTCAAATAATAAGTACACAATAAATACTAGCTATCTTTATCATCATTGATTTAATGGCAATTTATTTAAAGGCAGCTAAATATAGGACCAGTAGAGAGGTGATGGGTAAGACATGGTAAAGACTTTCTTAGTCCAAATGTCATTAAAGTAAATACAGGTGCTCTAATGGTGAATATAGGTACTCACTATATTCTAATAGTGAATATAGATATTCTAATGAGGTATCTTAAATTGGATAAGATGCATTCTGGACTAGAAGTTAGAAGAGCAAACTAGCTAACTTTCTAGTTATCAACTCCCCTGTTCATGAAAGTAGATTGGCATTACTGATCTCTTTCTGGTCTAAATTGTGACTATTGTATGCTTTTATAAAATCAGATGCTTAAAAAAAGAATTGATAACACAAAAGGAAAAATATTGTATGATTTCACTTATGTGAAGTACCTAGTCAAATTCATAGACAGAAAGTAGAATAGGGTTATCAAAGGTGGAGGGAGCAGGTAATGGGGAGTTACTGTTTAGTGGGAATGGAGTTTCAGTTTGGGAAGATGAAACTGTTCTGGAGATTTATAGTGATTATGGTTGGACAACAATGTCAATGTACTTGATGTCACAAAATCGTACACTTAAAAATAGTTAAAAATGGTAAATTTTGTGCTAGGTATATTTTCCCCAATTAAGAAAAATGTATAAATGGCCAATAAGCATATGGGAAAAAATGAAAAAAATTATAGAGTTAATCCAATATTAGGGTAAAAAATACCCTTGTGCATAATTTTGGACACCAAGTCAAATAATATATTATAATTTTTAGTCTTAATTTGCATGATGCCCAAAATTTTAAGACTTTTATTTTCAGTATTGTTTTATCAAAAAGTCCCACAATAATTTTAGATAAATTCTTGTTTTCAGACTTGGGAACCAAGCAGTTACATCACATCACTAAATATTGGCTATCTTTATAGCTAAGTGTTCACTTCAGTGCCTCAGGAAGTCCAATGAAACCACCGTGATCAGCACTTCTAGCACTCCTATCTTCTTTTTTAGAATACATCCATGTCTTGTATCAGAATAAGTGAAGAGAACCTTATCAAGACAAACTATGACTAATGCATTCTCCTTTATGCATTTCTGGGCTAATGACCAGCCCCATTAAATATCACCCCAAAGGGACTGGCAGTGCTACTGAGTGGGAAAAAGAAGACGTTTTCCTCCTGCATAAGCACAGCCAGTACAAACATCACCAAGACAAGGGCTGCTTTGCCATTTTCTTCCACATTCTGAGGTGTTCCTTTCTCGTCTCAGGAGGTAGGAACTAATAACCTGTCCACAGAGACTCCAAACAAGCAAATGCTCTTCGTTATTAGCTAGAATTAGGCTAACAGCAAATTTGATCTTTGGTTTTGAGACCTTACCTCTTTACCCAAAAGTTAACTCTGATTTCAAATAGCTCCACTTCTCTGTTTTGTCAAGACGCAGCAACAATCTACCACCACCACTGTTATTATGGCATTTCAATCACCTCGTTTCATTGCTATTTGAGAAAACACTTTGTTGAAACCCAAAGGAAAATCTGCCACGTTTCCATTCAGACATATGGCAGAAAAAAACCTTAATAACCAGTAATCAGAGTCGGCCTTCTTTGGGTGGAATCTGCTGCGGACAAAACAATTTATGCTGCGTTGGATGAAAATAGTTCATCGATGTTATTCTCCAAGAGATACTAAAATAACTCCTTCTCATCTGATATCCCAAAACTAGGGGAGAAAGAGTTCAGATAATGTTGGGATCGATAAAGTCACAAAAGCAGAGTCATGTAGGAAATACATCTCGAAATTACTGTCTTGCTCTTTTTATCACAGAACCAGCCAAAGGCCATTATAAAAGGTAGTATTACAACAAGTTTTAGTTTAAAGAATCATCGAAATTAAAGATAACAAAGATATAATATATATCTGCCTAGATAGTGATTGCAATGATCAACAATATGAAGTGTTTTTTTCTTTCAGAAAATAGACCTCTGATTATTCCCCATGGCTTAAATAATTCAGAATAGTGAACCATCAAAACTTGTCTTTTAATATATTTTGAACTAACATTTGAATATGAATATATAGTTTCTAGAAAATTAGCTTAAGCAAATTAATGAGGACTCATTAAAGTCCAAACTAGGTGAAATGGAGAAATACCCTCTTTCTTCATTATATATCAGACCACATAATCTTCCATTCTCAGAATAGCCTCTCTTTCTGCCCATGCCTTATCACCCCCTCATACAAAGTGCCCCTCTATCAAACTTTTCCAGATATACAGAGGGTATGTGTTTCAATATCTGGATGCACAGAGAATAGTGGGAGTTCTTATGTCAACAAAGCAAAAAGTGGGTAATAGTTGTTTCCGCTGACAATAGAGTATATCAGTATTTCCCAAACTTGGTTACACATTAGAATGATCCAGAAAGCTCTTAAAAACTTGATGATCAGGTTATATTCCACAGCAACTAAATCAAAATTTCTCTAAGTAGGATCCAAACAACAGTATTTTTTTAAGATCCCCAGGTAATTCCAGAGTGCAACCAAGTTTGTTATTAATTATATGCCAATAAACTATCTCTTCATAGAAATAATCAACAATTGGCATTGTTTTGATGTCTTAGCATTATTAACTCAATGCCATACTATGGCTCCACTAAACATTTTCTCATTACATATTTTATCTTTATGGTTTTATTTCTGCTACCATGTTTTATGACAGGGCCAGCATGGACTCTATCCACAGGAAAAAGTGTATTCACGGTGCCCCCTACCCGCCAAAGGATTTATTTTTCCAGAAAGGTTGTATGTTTTAAATGTTTAGTTTTCTAATATGGTTTGGGTTCTAGTATATGAGAGAGGAAGACCCAAACCACACCAACTGTAACATTTTATGTTTGTTTTCAGACTCCAAAAACTTCACTACTACGTGGAAATGCTGCACTTAACCTTTATTTTGCATCTTCCATTTTCTAGCTCATGCAAATGTCTGTCATTCAAAACTCTTCTTCCCCATATTTCCATTAGTGATTTATGTCAATATAGCATTTAAACATCTCTTTCCAGCACCCATGTTTTGTGAGAAAATTAATTTTTATATTTCGATTAGAAAATTTTAAAATTACCAGATAATCCACACTTGTTTTGATCATATTCCCCAGAATACTGCTTAAATAGCCGTTTTTTTTTTTTCTTTGCTTAAAGGCACCTGTGCCTTCTAATATAGGTATGCTCAACCATTCTGGTTCCTTCTGTCAAGCCCTTTGATCTATGATTTGTTTAGAAACAGTGAATTTTATTAAAAATATTTTTGCCTTATTGAACTAGATGGCTTTATTACTTGAATATCTCCTTCTCTACTTTGTCTTAAAATTAACATATTCACAAATAAGAATAGAAACAAAAGGAAAATTAAATACCTCCCTTCGAAAATTTCTTTGGTATAATGAGAGCTAATCAACAACAGATATTAATTTAAAAAATATATTAAGCCAACTGAGTTAATTCTTGCTCATGTTATAATTTCTGAGCACATTTCTTAAAGTCTCCTTAAGAGATGGACTACTCCTTGACACTGAGAATATTATAGTTTTAAAGTCATCATATGATGCCTTATTTCATGAACCTGAGAAGCTTGTTCCCACCAACTTTCTCTTGCAAAATGAAGGTGCTCTTCTTGAGTTTGTCTCAGGAAAGTTTGAGGGAACAGCAAGCAGGACAGGAAAGGTCTTAGAAGGAAAGAGAAGGGCAAGAAAAGAACAGTAACAGAAACAGAAACATATGACTACATTTTCAGAAGGCTTCAGTACTAGGTGACTTACATAACTTACCATGAATCTAATTTAAGTTAACAATAAGACAAGTATTTGCTAAAGGTCAACTATATGCCCAGAACTGGCAAGGCATTAAAAAGGATGAAGAAGAAAAGGAGGCCAAGAATTGCCCCTAGGATTTGTGATCTGATTGAGAGGGCAAGATGCTATTGATTAGAAAACACACTGTTATTTTTTGGAACACTAAGAAAAACGAGCAACTAATTATATTTTGCACGCCATCATGTATGTCAAGATACATTTTAGGATTCAGAGATACTAAAATGCAAAAGAAATAAAAGAGTCTTATCCTGGGATCACCATCTTTATATCAATGCAAAAGAGTACATATGTGAAACAACTAGGAAATAATACACAATAGTGCTAAATCCAGGAGAGGCTGTATACACAGTGATGCGGCAGAGGGCTGCTGCAATAGATACCCAGTGCAGCTACCTGGATGGTTTGCAGACTGACAAAAGACAAATGGGCAGAGTTAAAAGTTCTTGTAATGTCCCTGAAGTTTCATGTAATGTCAAGGTGGCAAATTCCTTCGTATTCACATTTATGAGAAAGGTACATTAAATACTAAACCCATATCTGACCAACTGTTACGTCCTTCTCATCCTACACCCAAAATATCTTTCTCATCCATCCCATCTTCTCCTTTCACACTTGCCACTACCTTATTTCTTTTCACTATTATCTCTACCAAATCTCTCTAGGCACTATCTAGATTGGTCATTCTCATCCACAGCTCTGAGCACGGTGATCCTAAGATCATGATGATGTCAAGTGTGGCTAATCAGTAATGATGAACTACTTAGCTTGGCATTCAAGGCCTCACAATGTCAGACTCATATATATCTTGTCTTCTATTTTTCCACTGCAAATTTTCTTAACACATTTCTATTTAATTGACTCATCAGATCAACGTTCTCCATTCCTTCTGTAAAACATAGCTTCTGTGAAACACGGCTGATTAAACACTCAGGACTAGCAAGTTATACAGTATGTCTGTGTCCTTCTCCCACCAATTAGTTTATGCTTGCCTAAACCTATTAATGCCAATCTTACTTGTTCTTGCAATTATGTGATTTAATTAAATATAAAAACTGGTAAAACATGAGTACAGAAAAAATTGTTTCTATGAAAACTAAGTTATATGCTTGATTTTCTTTTTTAAAAAGCCAATAAAAATGATGGCAAATTAGAAATGGGCAGGACAACTGTAACAGATTGAGCAAATAAATCATAAAATTCCAGAAGGATACCACACTCAGATTATTCTCATCTCCCACTTTTGCTCCACTTTAAACAAACCAAATTAGTTTATATGAAACCAGTCATAAAATGGTGTTTTATAAGTAAATATTCCAACCAGCAGACTCATTTTTCAAGAAAATGATTTGCTTCCTCAACAAAAGATTGGCAAATAAATATATGCTTGCTCATTTTATGTTAAAATAAAATATCTATGTGTTGTTTCTTAATGATTCCCCCACTTTAACTAAGTTTTCAATTTACAGACTAGCTGTCAGTCCCAATTCAATACATAAAGAATGGTTCTGGTTCTATCCTGGACTCCACTCAAACTTTAACCCCTGAGCCTACACTATTTCTTCTTCATGAAATGAACTCTTCCCACATCTCATACTAATCCTCAAGGATCTGAGCAAATGTCCCATCTCTATGAGACGTTCCCAAAAGCTTGCCTGCCAGAAACTAGAGTCACCTGAAGTTTCTAATATTAGGTTTACCATTTCCTGTGAGACCCTAATCCAATGCAATAACCTCTAAGCCTCGATTTCTTCATCTGTAAAATGGGTTGTTGAAGGATGTAATGTTTATAAGATTAAGCACAATGCCCATAATGTAGGTGGATTCAAAAAACAAAACACACCATTCTCCATCCACGTATTCTTCCTTTGAATGATTATAGACCTTTGCTCTTCTCTCATGATGTTTCTCATTTTCTATCTTGTATTTTCACAGGTTCAGTATATGCCTTTTGCCCTCCATTTGACTACATACACCTTGACTGCTCAACTATGCAGCCAATACTTTTTTGCTATCCCTTAATTTACTTTTAAATAAATAAATGATTACATGAAAGGGTGAATGAGTGTTGAACTTTTGTTCTGGTCAGAAAAATAAATAGAGTCCTGGCAAAAGAATAAAGAAAGAGAAACAATTTAGAATGTGTTATATGATCTACATTTCACTTTCTACAAAACTTTACTCAATAGAAAAGACAAGAAGCTTAATTATAACAGCTTAAAGGTGGATGCCTCTATATCCCCTTCATCTTTTGTTTTTGTGTTGATTTTGCCTTTTTCCTAAAAATGTTGATGGGCTAGATTACACCTGACAGCAGTCTTGGCAGCCCCAGAGAATTCCATCTTTGCAATGCAACATTCTTTAGGAAAAAGAAAACTTTGCCTTCCTCAGCCCCACCACCGAGGATTGAAGTTCTGCATTCTTTTTAGTTGACAATTGACTGGAGCATTTTGAAAATAAGTGCCAGGCCTCGATGAGGTGTAAAATACTGACTGTATTAGCTAGTTATTTAGGGAGATGTGAAGATGCTCTTGCCAACATACATTCAGTTTAGGCTTTGGATGCCTTGCATGATCTCCCAGGCAGCATTTGTTTGAAATTGTTAGAATTTAATTTAAAAGTCTTCACATTTGCTTTTCTGTTCTTATTTTTTAAAGCATCAATAACTCTTTAGAGAAGATACTCTAGAGTTAATATTTATATATGTATGTTTATATATACATATATAAAGTGTGAAAAAATATTTTTATCATGCCTTTCTATTATTTGGCTCTCTTCTGATATTTGTCCTTGAATTTAAACTTTCTCAACCTGAGAATATGGAAAATGGAACTATAGTGTTATTTTAGTAGAGATGACCTTTTCAGGTCCATGCCCTTGGGTTAACTATATGGATCCATGTATAGTTTTATATTCACAGTGTACAAGGTTGCTAGGAGCAGTGAAATGTCTTGTTATCCCCCTACCATGTGAAGCATGTGACAGAATCTACTTAAGTCATATGTGACTAAGGCTCCCTCTTCAACTAGGGAATAAGACTATATCCTTTGATAAAGCCCATTTCATATTGTTACAAATTAATATTCATAATAGTAACAACAGCTTATATTTGTGTATGTATGAAACATTCATGCTTTTACTGTCTAGTGGAAAGTTCAGATATGTCTGGGCATGTTTAGAAAACGAGTGGGTTTGGCTTAACTAGGGCATTGTCATTAATTGCCCAAGTTATGTACTTTAGAGTTCTAGGGGAGCCATTCACATGAACCATTTCATTATGACTTTTTCTAAGACAATGATTAATTTCAGATGGAGTTCAAGCACATTTGGCAAACTTGTGGGCTAGTCCAACAAAACTCTGAATTGAGCATGAGAGGAAGAAAAGAGGACACTGAAGAAAACTCATTCCAGAAGGGAAAGAAGCCAAATAATGAACACAGTCAACAGCTCTAGGGAGCGGTGGCTGACCAAACCTATTGCAATTCAGCCATGCTGGTGACTTGGGAGAAAGTCACTGTGTATAAAACTGAAAGTTATGCCACTCGATTCAGTATCTGAGAGAGTCAAACAACGTGCCAGTGGGTTTTCCCTAACAGTGTTGAGAGGAGAAAGCCTCTGACATCTCACTTCAGTGAAGACTTCTGAATTTTTATGGCCCCAGGAGGACTCAGCATAAATAGCTGAGCCCATCAGCAGGCAGTCCTAATCTAGAGGGAAACACAGGACCTGGGTAGATAGAAACATCCGCAGAAGAGGCAACAACTTCAGGAAGGGCAACAATATCATCAGAGGTCCAGGTGTAACAGTCACAAGAAAGACCATAAACACCAAACTGGGATCCAGGCTGATTCACAAGCAAATAAGACTTTCCCCTGGAGACTCCCAGAAGTGCTTGAAAGAAAGGAAATTTGCAAAGCATTGTAATTCCTATGTGAGAAGAAAATGAGGCCCTCAAATGTAAGTGACTTTCTCAAGGTCATCTGGGTAGATAAATCAGGATTAGAGGTCATTGAGGGTTTCATAGTCATTTATGACCATGAATAGTCGGTGAAACTATGACTCTGAATGACAGGCGAACATCCAGTTGAAAATTGGAAGAGAGGATCACCCCTGAGAATATGCCACAATGTTATCAACATTATAAGACTAGTCTGAGAATGACTTAATAGTCGTGAGCTTTGAGACATCAATAAACAAGAACAAAATATAAACATACATCTTGTCATGATATAATTATTTCATTAAAAGATCTTTTTGCTATGGTAATGACTAAATACTGTTAGATGTAGGTAGCCCACCAATAATCCACCTTACCCTAAAGTTGTAGGTCTTAGACAACAGTGTTGAAAGGAAAGTTTTGGAACTTTTTTTTTCAATACAATCAAAAGTCAGTTATTTTATTTTCCATAGAAATAACAGAATTTTAATTTGTATATCATTTTAGAGTTTTCATGATCCATATATATATATATATATATATATAAAAAACCATCATACTCAGAATTAAAGTACCCCTCCTTTGTTCTCTGATCTTATTTTTTTTAACTTTTATTTTAGGTTTAGGGGCACATATGCAGGTTTGTTATATAGGTAAACTGCATGTCCCGGGGAGAGGTTGGTGTACAGATTATTTTGTCACTCAGGAAATAAGCATGGTACCTGATAGGTGGTTTTTTGATCTATTCCCTTCTCCCACCCTCCACTGTCAAGTAATCCTCAGTCTCTGTTGTTCTCTTCTTTATGTTTGTGTCTTCTCGTTATTTAGCTCCCACTTGCAAGTGAGAATATGCAGTATTTGTTTTTCTGTTCCTGCAGTAGTTTGCTTCAGATAATGGCCCCCAGCTTCATCCATGTTGCTGCAAAGGACATGATCTTATTCTTTTTTATGGCTGCATAGTATTCCATGGTGTATATGTATCACATTTACTTTATCCAGTCTACCATTGATGGACATTTAGATTGATTCCATGTCTTAGCTATTGTGAATAATGCTGCAATGAACATACACATGCATGTGGCTTTATGATACAATGATTTATATCCCTTGGGTATATACCTAATAATAGGATCACTGGGTCAAATGGTAATTCTGTTTTAAGTTCTTTGAGAAACCCCCACACGCTTTGCATAATGACTGAACTAATTTATATTCCCACCAGCAGTGTATAAGCATTCCCGTTTCTACCCAACTTTACTAGGATCTGTAATTTTTTGACTTTTTAATAATAGTCATTCTTACTGGTGTGAGATGGTATTTCATTATGATTTTGATTTGCATTTCTCTAATGATTAGTGTTGAGTATTTTTTCATATGCTTGTTGGCTGTGTGTATGTCTTCTTTAGAAAAGTGTCTGTTCATGTTCTTTGCCCACTTTTTAATGGGGTTGTTTGGTTTTTTGCTTGTAAATTCATTTGAGTCTCTTACAGATTCTGGATATTAGACCTTTTTCAGATGCATAGTTTGAAAATATTTTCTCCCATTCTGTAGGTTGTCTGTTTACTCTGTTGATAGTTTATTTTGCTGTGCAGAAGCTCTTTAGATTAATTAGATCCCGTTTGTCAGTTTTTTGTTTTGTTGCAGTTGCTTTTGGCATCTTTGTCATGAAATATTTGCCAGGTCCTATGTCCTAGGATGTCTTCCAGTGCTTTTATAGTTTTAGTTTTTGCATTTAAGTATTTAATAGTATCAAATTTATTTTTGTGTTTGGTATAAGGAATGGGCCCAGTTTCAATCTTCTGCTTATGGCTAGCCAGTTACCCCAGCACCATTTGTTGAATGGGGAGTCCTTTCTCCATTCCTTGTTTTCGTCAATTTTGTTGAAGATGTGATGGTTACTGGTGTGGGGCATTATTTCTGGGCACTCTATTCTGTTCCATTGTATCGGTTTTTGTATCAGTACCATGCTGTTTTGGTGACTGCAGCCTTGTAGTATAGTTTGAAGTCAGGTAATATGATGTCTCCAGCTTTGTTCTTATTTCTTAGGATTGCCTTGGCTACTCAGGCTCTTCTTTTTATTCTATATGAATTTTAAAATAGTTTTTTCTACTTCTGTGAAGAATGTCATCTGCAGTTTGATAGGAATAACATCAAATCTGTGCTTTGGGCAGTATAACCATTTTAACAATATTGATTCTTCCTGTGCCATGAGCATTGAATGTTTTTCTATTGGTATTATCTCTGATTTCTTTGAGTAATGTTTGGTAATTCTCACTATAGAGATCCTTCATCTCCCTGATTAGCTGTGTTCCTAGGTATTTCTGTGTGTGTGTGGCAATTGTGAATGGGATAGCATTCCTGATTTGGCTCTCAGATTGGCTGTTGTTGGTGTACAGGAATGCTACTGATTTTTGTACATTAATTTTATATCCTGAAACAAAATTTGTTGAAGTTGTTTATCAGCTCAAGGAGCTTTTGGGTAGAGACTATCGGGTTTTCTAGCTATAGAATAATGTTATCTGCAAACAGGGATAGTTTGACTTTCTCTTTTCCTGTTTGGAATGACTTTTATTTATTTCTCTTGTCTGCTCTGGCCAAGATTTCCAATACTATGTTAAATAGGAGTGGTAAGAGAGAGCATCCTTATCTTGTTCCAGTTTTTAAGGGGAATGCTTCCAGCTTTTGCCCATTCAGTATGATATTGGCCATGGGTTTGTCCTAGATGGTCATTATTATTTTGAAGCATGTTACTTCAATGCCTAGTTTGTTGAGGGTTTTTAACATGAAGGGATGTTGAATTTTATCAGAAACCTTTACTGCATGTATTGAGATAATCATGTGATTTTTGTTTTTAGTTCTGTTTATGTGATGAATCACATTTATTGATTGGCATATGTTGAACCAACCTTGCATACAAGGGATAAAGCCTACTTGATCATGGTGGATTAGTTTTTTGACGTGCTGCTGGATTTGGTTTGCTGGTATTTTGTTGGGTTTTTTGGCATCTATGTTCATCAAGGATATTGGCCTGAAGTTTTTTGCTGTTGTTGTTGTATCTTTCACAGGTTTTGGTATCAGGATGATGCTGGCCTCATAGAATGAGTTAAGGAGGAGTCCCTCCTCAACTTTTTGGAATAACTTCAGTAGGAATGGTACCAGCTCTTCTTTATGCATATGGTAAAATTTAGCTACGAATCCATGTAGTCCTGGGCATTTTTTTGGTTGGTAGCCTTCTTATTATTTTACTGGTCTGTTCAGGGATTCAATTTTTTCTTGGTTCAATCTTGGGAGATTACACGTATCCAGTAATTTATCCATTTCTTCTAGGCTTTCTAGCTAGTGTGCATAGAGGTATTCATATTAGTCTCCTTTCTTATTTCTTATTGTGTTTATTTGGACCTTCTCTCTTTTTTCTTTATTAGCCAAGCCAGCAGTCTAACTATCTTATTAATTTTTTCAAAAAACCAACTCCTAGATATGTTGACTTTTTGTATGGTTTTTAATGTCTCAATTTCCTTCAGTTCAACTTTGATTTTGGTTATTTCTTGTCTTCTGCTAGTTTTGGGGGTTGGCTTGCTCTTGCTTCCCTAATTTCTCCAGTTGTGATGTTAAGTTGTTAATTTAAGATCTTTCTAACTTTTTTATGTGGGTGTTTAGTACTATAAAGTTCCCTCTTAACACTGCCTTAGCTGTGTCCCAGAGATTCTGGTATGTTGTATCTTTGTTTGGAACTATTTTTAATACCCTTCAGTGCAACCTGCTGGAATGACTAATAGCTTCAAGTAGTTCCAGTGTCTGAAAGTTTTGAAATCTAATATTGCTACATATGCGCTTTACTATTTTCTTACAACTGCATGAGCTTTGAAACTGAAAGACCTAGGAGGGAATCTCAGCTTGACACTTACTCATTATGTGGCCTTGGGTCAGTCATTAAGAGTCTCTTCCTCCCTGTGGTTGGGAAGTTGCATGGAAGTGTAGAGGGCACTGTGAGATACAGAATCAAAGAGTGAGTGATGAAACCACTGAGAGAGAACCCCCTCCTGAGAAACCACTAAAGGTAACACTACAGTTTCTTAAGACCAATTATTTTGAGCTACTGATCTTGCCTTCAAAATTTTCAGTACTATACTTGAGACCAAAAAAAAATGTCAGCGATTTCCTCAGATGTTCTAGGAAGTATGGTTTGGAGACACACTGAAACATCAACCTTATTGTTGACTTCTATGAACAGTCAATGGTAGAGAATGAGTCCTTAAAATATAGTTAGATGTGATTTTTTTTCCCGAAGCCTCATAGCTACATTTGCTAGGCAACCAAGAGGCAAGTTTTGGGAATATAAAAGCAGTACAACGGGGTAATGGTAAGATGAGAGAGATGCTGTCATAGACATGGAGATCTGCCAGTACTGGAAAAGTTATACTAGTTTAAACGATAATGATGATGCTGATGATGATGATGATGATGATGGTGATTTGGTAGGATGAAAGGAGCACATGACCAAGAGTGACAATGCCTGGGTAAGCAGCTTAGCTCTACTATGCACTACCTCCATGACATTAAACAAATCACTTAATTCCTGAAGACACTGCTTTCTTATCTCTAAGATGGAAAAATTAATATGTTCCTGTGTGCCTCTTAAGACTGCTACATGGGCAAAGCAAGAAATAGGTGGAATCACTCTGCAATCAGCAACATACTTAAAGAGTTAATGACACAGATTTACTTGATTGCCTTTGCCAACCAAGTTATCATGATAAGTTGTTGACCAGGTTGCTGGCGCTCTGACGCAATCATGTGAGGGTGAGAAAAAAAAAACCCGGAGGCTACTGGATTTTGGGAGCCTTGTATAAAATTTGCAAGCAACTATGTGAGGTTTTAATAAGTGGGAGGTTTGCATTCTTAAGTCAATGTAGCTTTTCTTATATAAATGTTTTTAAATAATACATTTTTATGGCACTCATATTTTCAAAGTGTTTTCTAAAATAACTGACCCTTAATAGAAAAGAAGCACTCTGCTTTATACTTAAGGATAAAAAAGGACATGCTATGTCTTAGAAGAAAATATTGGTCTGGCTTTCAGAAAACCTAAATTCTGTCTATTATCACTGTAGGACTCTGAGCAAGGACTTTGATTTCCCCAGCTGTCAATTGAGGATAAGGAACTAGATGATTTTAAATATCCTACCCAACTCTAATAATTGGTAATTTCTATGAAATTATCTATGCTTTTCCCATATTTCCAGACGAGATGCTATTGAATGGTATTCTCCAGTAAACCAGCCCTGTTGTTGACTATGTTTGGTGGCACTGGCTCTTCTAATACCTATAGGACATGACAAGCAAAAAAGATATGGAGAAATGTACTTTGATACTGAGCATATATTTCCATCTCAAAGAGAAACATTTCTGTGTACACTTTGCATGTAATTTGCAGGGTGTAAATATCAAAACAAAAGCTTGATAAAGTTAACACACAAGGATTTGGGTTAAGCTGAGAACTAGACACAGGTCTAGCCACTACTAATGAATAGGTTACCATATACGGACTGGGCCTGAGCCCTCCGGGTTGTGAATGGCTGAAGACAGTCTATAATTCAGGGGCAGCAATTGGAAGTCAGCATCTAAATCTGAAGACTAACTAAATGTCTGTAATGATCTAGGTTTTCTTCATTGCACTCTGAGAAACAGTTTCCTGACCTGAGCAAATTTCTATTCCTAAAGGTTACAGGATATCATGTTAGAATTTACTGTAAATAGTTCAAATGCTTTAGGGTTGCTAAATAATTTTAGGCAATTACGTCACAATCATTATTTTAACAGTGAAATGCCCCTCTATAAGACCTCATAACCTCATAAGGTTAGCCTGCCCCTACTATTTGGTAACACTTTACAATTGCCTTCCACGTAGTGCCCTTCCCCTTCATTAATCTTTCTCACTCTTTTTAGTCAGTCTTGGAAACAGACTGAAATCCCAGAGTTAAAAGAAGCATTAATTAGTTTCCATATCTGCTCACCTTACTCTCCATACAACACTTTTCAGAGAAGGTATTTTCATAATGTCCCCCAGTCACTTCCTTTAAGGTCTAATATGCTTTGTATCAGGAAATGCTTTAATTCTGTCAGGAATTCTGTCAAGAATTTTGCTTTAATTCTCTATCACAAAATGCTGACTCTGTCTTGCCATGAAAGAAGACACTTTCCTTTTAGCTCTCAATGTTCCATTATCAATAAAGACCCCCAAAAAGAAAGGGGTCTGGCAGTTTTGTTTCCATGTGTTCCTTTTGTGAATATGAATGTTTGCACATACCATTCTCTCCAACTAGAATGCTCAGCCATGCACCCACTCACCTGGTCCTCTGACTTGTCCTTGTTATATTATGAGATTTAATTTATAAATTCCCTTCTCCTGGAAGCCTTGCCTTATCAACACCAATATCTTTTATAAACACACACACACTCACACTCACACACACACACACACACACACGGAGAGAGAGAGAAAGAGAGAGAGAGAGAGCAAGCTAGATGTTCTTTATCTCAGCTCCCATTGCAACCTTCACTTAATTCCTACTCCTTACCACAACACATTGTAATTGTTGGCTTATTTCCCTCTCCAAATGTAAATAATAACCCAATTTTGAGGGCAGGGACAATCTTATTCATGTCTGTATCTCTATCACCTAGCACAGTACCTGACCTACAGAAAACAGTCAAGAAATGTTTTGTAAATGAAATAAATGCATCCATCTCAAGCCCTAGTCCCCTCCCACTACTTCTCTGAAATGATGTTTTTTTCTTCCATATTAAAGTTATGAAAATTTAACAAGCTCTTGATGACAATTTGGAAGCCTCACTAGGACCTCTCAGATGGCATTTCTCTTGTGTTTCAGAATGTGTCTGCTTTGCATGACAGTCCAGATGTCAGCCTTTCCACATTTCCCCAGAATTACCTTGAGTCAAATTAAGTCCCTCCTGTGTAGTTCCAAACCTTCTATCTGGGCAGGCAGCTTTGTTGTTAGCTAACTGTCGGCATTACACTGCTGTATTCATAAAGGATTGTCAGCACGATGCAGTATTATTAAGCAAGATCAGTTGTTCATGTAAAGACACATTAAACCTAGCAGTTGCTTTGTCTCTTGTCAAGGGAATTGTGTGGTGCTACACTGGAGATGAGAGTTTGCACCATCAACCTGCTACTGCTGTTTTTGCTACCCACTTTGGAAGAATCAACAATTCATGCTTGTTTCCTTGTTTTTTCTTCTTTGGTAACAACTTAGCCACTATCCAAACAGGAATCTCAGTAGTGCCAGAAAAAATAATGTCCCTTGGTGCAAGGGTTATTTCATGTGAGTGTTTCTATGAGGGCTAGAGTTCTGTGTTTTACCCTCAGTTCAGTGGCTGGGGGGGTGCCATTCCCTGCTAAGAGGCCTCGCGACACTTACCTACCTGGGCTTCCACACTGGCATTCAGGATTTCCCACTGTCTTGTTTCACCAGCCTGTCACCAGACTTCATATTGGATGCTGTCTCCAATATCAACTTATTTGAATTACCATTTTTTGCCAAAACTTTCAGAAACCAGCTCCATCGGACATGCTAAAATATTCCCCACACATGCAGCAACATCCCATTCTAGCGCTACACACCCTCATTGGCAGTCTAATTCCAGAGTCCTGTTTCTTCTGGTGTGCCCATTCTATACACATTAACTGTGCCACATCTACCTAAAACATGATCGGTAACAAGATTTGATATACGGGAGAGTTCCATCTTAAAAAAAAAAAAAAAGATAGGATTGCTAAAAGAAAACCAAAAGCCAATTTTCTGCCTCTGTTTCCCCAAGATTTTCTTCCCTCCTTCATTTCTTGTTTGTTTCCAAAATCTCTACCTGAAAACTAAATACTCAAAACAGGAAAAGTAATAGAAGAATAAGTTTAAAGAACCAGAGGGTCTTGGGGAAACTTGAGTCTTTGAAAGTACGAGAAGGTATTAATGTTAGCTTAATCACTGGCTAGGCCTACTTTTTTCAAAGCTCACTTTATATCCTCTATTATTATGAAGAAACAGCACATTTTCAACACTACATTTTGCCTCAGCAGGCCCCTTTCAACAATATATTATGGTTCTGTTATAGAACAGCCAAACTGCATTAATCACTTTTTTCAAGATGTAGTTTGTAGCAGATAACATTTTTAAGTTTGCTTTGCTGCAACAGCTTTCTGACAAAGGGGTAGACTGTCAAAAGTCATCTCTTTCATTCTGAGCCCAACAACACTGCACATTTCACTTATCTTTAACTGTCTCATGCTCTCTATTGTACTCCTCCTTAATGCTTTTTAGTTTTGTTCAGTCTCCGATTCTTTAAGGATTCAGCTGGTACAATAATCAGATTGTCTGACTAGCCATCTTTCTGTCTGTCTACATTTTAAATGTATCTAACAAACAGGGTGATATAATTATTTTACTCCTTTTTTAACTCATAGAAAGCTAGAATTTTACAGATCACAAGGACATGACAGCAGGTGGTTTTCAAAAAGCATAAATATGAAGTATGAGCCTGTTTTCCTTAATGAACTAAAATGGATCTTGCCTTTGTCATGCTTCCAGAATATGGCTCAATTAGAAAAATCTTAGGTAATATGTGTTCACTTCTAGAAATTACAAGTGGCTGTAAGTGATTATATGCATCTCAATGTAACGCCGTAGCACAAATTCATCATTTTGAATGTCTGTGTATATACTGTGCCTTTAACCAAGTTCTAGGTGCAAGCTGAACTTTTTGCAGTATTTTAAATAACTCCTACTTAACATAATTATTTTGAACATCTATTCTTTTAAAGTTATTTTTGTTAGTTTTTCCCTTGAGATCTCTGCTTTCTTTTAAAAATATGTTGTATTTTAAAAAGTCACTTTTCTCTCTCTTCCCAAGACTACCATCATTTTTTTTTTAAAAAGTCAGCTTTAAATGGCTAGAGCCATCTTTCTTTTGTCAGTTACTTTGACCAAGTACTGTGACCTGGATTGAATAACTGGAACTTGCTGGTAGAATGGTACCTGAGTGTATTCATCCCAGAAAGAAATTCCAAATGCACTGGAGATAGAAATAAACCAAGGAGTTTGGGTAGAGATGATAAAGAAAATGAAAAACTCAACTGAGAATTTCATGCAACTTTTCTAAAACAGAGAGATTATGGGTATATGAGCCATATTTCCATAGCTGATGACAAAATGATATTTAAATATATTACATTTTATTACTAAAAAAGTAAGTTTGTAAAATACAAATTGAAGTAACACTAAGACAATTTTTTTGCCTATTATATTGAGGGAAAAAAGATGAAGCTACAAAGTGCTGGCAAGAGTATGGAGAAACTAGTACTCTTATTTACTACAATTGGGGGTGCTCATTGGCAAAAATATTTTTCGGGGCCATCAAAAAATACTTTGATAGATTTAAATATTGCAAATCCTTTGACCCAGCAATTTTATCTTTATCAATGTATCCTGCACATATACTAACACAAGTATACAAAAATGTGTGCACAAAAATATTTGCTGAATGAATGTTGAGCTCTAATTCTGAAATCAGACAGACTTGAGTTGAAATCACAGCTCCACTACCTTCTGGATATGTGACCTTGGACAAGTTACATAGCATTTCAGTGTCCTCATCTGCCTGATTATTTTGAAAATTAAATGAAATGATGCCTACGAAGTCTATAATAAAGTGCCTGGCACTTAGTAAATACTTAGTGAGTATTTATTACTCTTTGCAGTGATGATAATATTACTACAGATATCATCCTGTATTATTTATAATAGTAAAATATCTGAAAACAAGTCAGCTATCTAGTAATTGGAGAACTGACTATATCAACTTAGGTCCATTCAGTGGAATACAACATAGTTATTAAAAAGAATGAGATCAATCTACCTGGAAAGGGTCAAAATATGCTATGAAAAACTAAAATTTCAGTATTAACCATATTATTCCAAATGTGTGAAAAGACAAGAGAATACATTTTACTACTACATGGATGGTGGGAGGGAGGGAAGAAGAGAGGGAGGGACAGAGAGAGAGAGAAGAATACAATCAAAATATTAATAAGAATTATCTTTGGGAAGTGGGATAATGAGGCACTTTAATTTTTTCTCTCTCATGAATTTTTATAATATCTTAATTTTTCACCATGAGCTTGTATTACTTTTGAAATTAGTAGAAGTATTATTTTTGAAAGAGTAGAAGTAAATTCAATATGTGATGAAATCTTTCACATTGAATCCTCAAATCAAATAAAAGAAAATAAGATGTGTATTTCTTGCCAACTCCTAGCAAAAACAGCTGTCTCAAGAGGAAATGTTCTAGCATAAAAGGGAGCTTTGTTTTCTTCCTTCTGCCTTAGTTCAGGCCTGCTTGCCTGTTTCACAGTATTGAAATGTAGTGCATGGAAAGGAAAGCTCAGGAATAAGAGACCTATATAAAATACGTAGGGATATTTTTAAACAATTCAATATGAATAGAATGAGCTAATTTATTAAGCCAATTGTCTCTTTTCTAATTTCCAGTTATCTAGATGAAGGATTATCCAGATTATTTTCATCCTTGGATTCTCACAACCTAGTTTATAGAACGTATTCAGTAAATATTTGTTGAATGAATGAGTAAGGACTGGCTGTCACTTAAACACATTTCTTTTAGCTTCCTAGAAGCTGGACTTACACATCCTCCATTGCTAAAGCCAGTCAGCAGAGACCTGGGGTAGGCAGAGTGAAAATAAATGAAACCAGAAGGATTTTCTGGAAAAGCATAAGAGAGATCAGAGAATCAGGGAAACTTGGAGCTAGAAGACAACCACGGAACTATCCATTCTGACACCTAATTCTGTGAGGAAACTGAGTGCCAGAGAAGGTGGTCAGAGTGTTGGTTGGAGGCAGAGTAAGGACATAAGCCCAGGTCTTATACTCCTACTTAAATTTTCCTTCCTAACCAGGTGTTATTCCCCGCAAAAGAGTGCTATCGCTTAGATAAATTGGCATGGAATCTACCTTTCGCATGGAGGAGAGGGCAGTGGTGATGAGAGGGGAAAGGTTTACTGGTAACACTATATCCCTTTAAAATTTATTTCTTTTTAACTGATATTGTTGTTTTCTCCCAGCAAGTATTTTCAATGTAAATAATAGATACATGGAGAATCTCAAGTTTACCATTGTTGTGTCCCCTTAAAGATGTTTCTATCTTCCAACCTTTCTTCAAATAGTATGATCAAAAATTAGTATAAATCAAGGCTGTTTGATGTCTTTACCTTAACTTTGCCTAGAAAAAAAAATGGAAAAGTATGGCAGAATACTTTCTTAAAATATAAACTAGACAAGAATACCACTATGAATTTGGAAGCATGATTTTCTTCTTTGGGCAGATCCTTCGGTTATCTTCTGCCCATTGGAACAAATTCCTGCTTAGTCATTATTTAATAGCACTCCTTCTGCCTTCGCTGTAGCAGCACTTATCACAGGGGAGATAAAATGTCAAAGCTAAAGAAAAGTAAATGACAGGAAGTGAAATATCCAAGCAGAGGTTGGCATATAGACAATGCCAACCAAGGAGGAAGTGAACTCTGAGCAGTGGTAGGAAATTTACTTTGCTGCATTTACTTAATATGGTGGCAAATGTAAGCCTGGCATGACACATGCATTTTTTAATGAAACAATATTAAACAGTTGATATTTTTATTAGACCTGATATTTTCCCCCTAGATCCCAGTCCATAGCAGACAGAAGGGTGACTGATTCAACAGTGTATCTCTGACTTAATCCAGCCCCAGTTAAGTTTTTCCCCCATTACCATGTTACACAAGGGCAACCCCACACTGGCAGTTGGTTGTTAATTACATTTGATGTGCAGTAACACAAGAGAGCTAATTAACTTGCATCAAAAAAGCTTTATTTACTGTGACAAATTAAACAAACTCATAAAGTGTTCAGCCACAATGGCTCTCAATTATCATGCAGTCCAAGTAATGTGGTGCAAACATATTCCCAGGCCTCCCTCAGGTATCACTTCAATCTTACAGCCCCCTGCACAATACAACTATAAATGAATCTTTTTAATGAATAGAATGGAAAGTCAACTGCTCTTTGTTTTGCTTTGTTTTGTGTTTGTATGTGTATGCATGAGTGTGGTGAGTGTGTATGTGCTCTCTTAAGGTACAGCTGAACATGTCGGTCATATTCAATTTCTTAATCCTTGCTTACTGAACGATTCAACAGAGTTTTCCTGGACTTTAATCAGAAAACTCTCTTAGAGCAAAAAGAGAAATCTCACGTTCCAAAGCCTGTGTTCTGTATTAAGCATGATTGTCTAAAACTGGTCCTCTTCAGACTTGTCTAGACAGTTTTGACTCCTTAGAGGAGACATTACCACGCCATAATGACTTAAATACAGGAGGTATAAAATAATTCCTTTCTCATTTGGTACAGTAAGGAAATGAACTTTGCCCCTCGGCCAACAGGAGGCAGCAGAACACCTGGGTGTTTTTGGAACTTCTTTCTTTGGGAAAACTAGCTGTAATTCCCACCATTCTTTGTAGAACAGCATTTAAAATTAATTTACCTGTGGTAAGTACTTAGCAAAATACTCTTCTTTCTTTCTACTTAAGTTGCAATGTTTGATGATTTAAGGTTCATAGCACAGTAAAATGGAAGAAACACTGAGCTAGAAATCAGATGAAGAATAACAGCAACTAGCTCATGCAGCTAGTAAGTGGCGAAATCAGGACTGTCTAACTCTAAAACTTGTTCTCAACTACTGCCAACAAAGTGCCTTTTGGCATGTTATGGAACCCTCATTTCCATATCTGTAATATATAAATAACATTTGACACAATGTTGTAAATGGAACCTATAATAACTTTAAATGAAACTGTAAATTGTTGATGTTATTATGAATATTTGTTGATTGGCCTCATAAAAAATTCATAATGAAATTTTCTCAATTGTCATCTTTCAATAGAGTTCTATGCCTAGATGCCAATAAATGACTAACGAGAATTTTCCTGAAGGATAAAAAAGCTTACTTGTCTACGTGACAATTTAGAATACCAGTATCTCTAGAAGAACTAGTTCTTCTGAGCACTTTGATTAAAGAGGAAAAGAACTGAGAAATAGGAACAAGGTCTAGGGAAACTGACTGCTCTTTAATAATCTCACCAGTGTTTCTGAAAGTTAAGCATCCTGAAGTTCCTTGTTGAACCCCCCAAGAGAAATAAAGGCTTTGCCTTAGAATGGATTCTTTTTTAAAACCGAGCAGGAATGATCATTACAAATTTAGCTGAAGAGTCATGCTTGGTCATTTCCTGTTTAACCTTAATCTACAAGAAAGCCATGCTTCCCGGAGATGGTTGGGAACTCACCCTCAAGACAAGATGTTCTGGTTCCCCTCCTCTTGACTGTTGACATTTATGAATTAGCTGCAGTCTATAGCTGAGGTCCAGAGTCACTCTGTTCCTGAAGGACTTTTATCCTCCTACCTAATCAGTGTTTTTGTCTTCTGGACAGACATCAAGTTCAGGCAAGAAAAGGCTCACCAATAGTGCATTATATTTGGCTATAGGTGACAGCAGGGGCTAGTAAAGAAATCACAGTAGGGAACACGGCTGAGTGTGGGCATAACAAAATGTCCTTTATTTACAGGAGCATAACCTGTAATATGCAATTTCAACACTGAGGTACACCAGGGCACGTCTAAAAGACTGCTGGTTCTGTAATGAAAATTTTGAGCGATTCCAAAAGTCTAGGGTCCTCTGTACTGGGTGATTATTATGAACTAACAAGGCAGTGTGATTATTCCACCTCAGAATAGTCATACAAATCAGTGGCGCGCTTCTGCTTCTGCCAACATTTTCTGTCCAGGGCACTGTAGTTCGCAACTGTCACAGAAGTACTTAGTTACTTTCCTAGCTGAAAGTATGGCAAAAGACTGAACAATTTTGTTGTTCAAGAACTGGCTTCTTTATAAACTACATCTCACTCAAATGTCTCCCAAAGACCTACCATTCGTGGGCGAAATCCATTTGCCTCCTCCCTCCCCCAGGACAATTATGAGTTAACATGAAAACAAAGACTCAAAACAGAAATAAAACCTGAAATAAATCACTTATATAAATGGAGAGATAGAACTTGTCATATTAAAAATCTTACAGCCTAGTCTACAAAGAACAATCTTATCATTCTCTATCCCATCAGAAAAGATAGGTACATAAGAGGCTGACGAATTTATTATAAACAGGCCTTTTTATGCTAGACTGATTGCAGAGATGTTACTGTAACGGAGAATTCTGAAGAGGACATTAAAATACCGCTACAATGCCAAATGGAGTAGTTGATTTTTCAAGCTTTATTCAGACTGAATGTGACAGTCCTTTCTGCATATGGAAGTCCATAGGTGGCCATTAAATCAAACTGAGCATCTTACAATCCTATTCATATTGACCAGAGTATGGCGGCTCATTTAACCAATTCTACCAGTGCCTATTGCAGGGAGCTAGACGGGATGTAAAGAGCTCTCCTTGATTACAATGCTCTCTGTGGGACCACAGGAGTTACTTACCAGCCCCCAACACTCAGAAATTCTGAACCAAGCAAATGACAGTACATTTTTCTTCAGCTCACATCCCTTCAGTGAGATTCAAAGTCAATCCTATCAATACCAGTTTGTAATTTCCCCCTGCATTTTAAGGTTAAGAATTCCAAGGAGACCCCCAAATTTCTATGATTTTTGTCCTGTTTCTTGGCACAAAGCTTGCTGTGACTCTATTGTGAAGGTGTGCCGTGAGCTGCAGTGGATATCCTGACTTCCCAGAAAATTGAAAAGAGCTGCAAGACTTTGGCCTTCTTGATAGTGAGTATCTGTAAGCCTTTCCACTGTTGGTGAAGTAGGAGATTTCAATGTTCTTTTCCTTACAAAATTCCTAATTAGGTGATTCTCCCAGCCTGAAACTTTCTTGAGGCTCAGAATAGGGCTCTTACCTCTCTCTTTTTCTCACCTTGATGGGCAGACTATGTTATACTACTCTACAATTATAATTGCAATTGATTGTATGTCAGGTGAGTTCTGTGGAGTAGAGGAGGAAATGGAACCGTTTGTTATGTTAAGAACTTAAACAGAGTATATAGTCTCCATCAAAGAACCACAGTGAGAAAATACACATCAACTTTATCCCTGCTGCCTCTATTGAACTCATTTTGGAAGACGCCTTTAAATAGAATGAGTGACAGCCAAGTTTTGTACTTAGAGGATGGATTGTCTATGAAAACATCTTGAGTTCATTGATGATCAATTTTAATGAATTAGGTAATGAATTGATTGTCCTGGAAAATATTACTTGTATTTGGAAAAAAAAGAAATGGGACTACACTGTTACTATTTTTTTTTTTTTTTTTTTTTTAGATGTAGTCTCACTCTGTCACTGAAGCTGGAGTGCAGTGGTGCTGTCTCGGCTCACTGCAACCTCCACCTCCTGGATTCAAGTGATTCTCCTGCCTCAGCCTCCCACATGGCTGGGATTATAGGTGTGTGCCACCATGCCCAGTTAATCTTGTGTGTGTGTGTGTGTGTATTTTTAGTAGAGACAGGGCTTCACCATGCTGGCCAGGCTGGTCTTGAACCCCTTACCTCAGCTGATCTACCCGCCTCAGCCTCCCAAAGTGCTGGGATTACAAGTGTAAGCCACCATGCCTGGCCTTGTGAGGGTTTTTTTTAACTGATTCTGAAAACGGTTAGAAAACCTGCTTGAGAAAAAATGGTATGCAGCCACCCAAATATCTGCTTCTTTAAAAAGTACTTAAGGTCTTACATACTTCTTAAAAATTGGCCGGTGACCAAATTGCAGAATGCTTTACAACGAACAGCCACTAGTTCATACAGGAGACATTTATTGAGCACCTACTACATGGCAGCCAAACATCGCGTTAGGTTGGGGATCCAAAAATTTAAAAAACGTAATCCTCAAGAGGATTATAATATCGTGAAGAGAAGGGCATGCGAATAAGCAATACTATAATGTCCTTGATGAGGAGGAGGGTTGTACAAAGTGTAAGGACAGGATAGTAAGCAAGTCCTTAATAATAACAGTTAACACTCACTACTACCTTCTAGATTCCAGCCTCATACTACTAAATTAACTTATTTAATCCTCATAGGAAACTTATAAGGTGAGCGCTGTTTCCGAGGGAATCAAAGATGGCTGATGTAAAGAGAGATAATCAGGCTGAGGCAAGGCAGCGGGTTAGAGGGACGCGGCTGAGAAGTAGGCGTCGCTAATGAGCAATGTGCTGGGTAGAGTGGGATGCGAGCTGAAATGAGGCTGAAGATACAGGCACAGGAACGGCCCAGTTCATTGAGTGCCTTGGTGACACCCGAAGGAAGTGTATCTTGTTGACGACGGGGAGCTGATGAAGAATTCTGAGCATTTATTTGGGCTTAATCCCGTTTAATATAGCCAATCAACTCGTGGGGGAGGCTCACAAAGACAAGGGTAAGAATTAAGTGCTGAAGTTGCCCATCAAGGCATCAGCAAAATGGAGGAAGCTGAAAGACCTCGGAACACAAGTGTTTTGCTTGGTCACTAAGCCTGGACAAATGTAAGTTTCCCCGCCCCAGCTCCCCTCAGCCTGTCACACAAAAGCATTCACTTTAGCAGTCAGCAGTCGTCAGCGGCGATGTCAGGCTGCAGTGTTGTTCTTCAAACCCTTGGGAAAGCTTTAGCCTCTCAAGCCAATTGCACTGCGTTGTCAGTGGGGGTGTCCGTGAGCTCCCCCTCGTGGCTGAACGCCAGCATCTCTGTTAGGCTCAGCTGAGCCCAGTCTCCCTGCCTCTGAGCCTGGCTACTACCCAGGACAGACGTGGAGGAGACACTTGCTGCTCAGTGCTGTCCAGAGGAGCACGATGAATAGCTGGCGTCTTGGCTACCCTGGAAATCTGAGCGACTCCATTTAATTTTCCTACGAGGGCCAGGCGAGGTGGTCTGTGACTCAGCTTCAGCACTCCACGGAGGGCCCTTGGCCTAACCATGAGAACGAATTCCAGTCGCACCCAAAGCTTGTTTGTACAGTTAAATGAATAAATGTGTTTAAACCTAGGTTCTGACTTCTTACCAGTCTGTGTTGCTAAAATACCAAAGAGTAATTATAACGAGATTTCTAGTTAACAATTTTTTTGTGTCTGCTATAACATTTAAATTAGACTAAATTCAGCTGTTTGAATGCCCTCTGACAATATTTTTTCTCTCAGCTCCATGACTGTTTTATCACTCCATACTCACTTGACCTAATCGGCACCATCCTGCACTCTGAAATGTTTATACTGTTAAATGAATTTTTAATCTAACTTTTACAGCATATTCAATTCCAGTTTCATCAGCCATCCACAGTGTAATATCTAATGTTTTAAAATAATCTAGACAGTTACAAAAGGGGAGGGGGAGGGGGAAAATCGTCGTGTTATGAAGCAAATGATTAATTAAAGCAAATTAGATTCTGGCAGCTCTTGCTATCATTATCATGTGTTCCCCGACTAGACTAATAAATCTTTGTTGAGAATGTGTGCTTTCACAAGGTTCAGGAGTCACCTGGGAAAGGACATTATTGACTAATATTTTTGTATTGCTGTTAGTTTTATTTTCTAATACCCTATAGAGTACCAGCTGATCTTTTTCAAACATTTAGAGTGCATTCATAAATCCCACTTTGCTCACTCTTTAGAGGTAGGTTTGAGAGGGGTTGGGAAACAAAATAATTTCTCTGTAGACACAAGTAAATTACAATTAAGCAATACAGCTAACATGTCGGCAAATGCTGGAAAACCTAAAAAACACTACACTTTGGGCGCCTGCTGCATGATGCCGTCATAGCTGGGGCACAGTCCTGGGATTTCAGCAGCTGCAAACCTTCTCCAAACTGCACAGAAAAGCAAGAACAGCACCGCTTTCCTCTGTTATAGAGGTTTGCCTGCTTCCTTTCTTTCCTAGGATCTGGCAAATAACAATGCCGAGGCAAGCCGCTCTCTCTAAATCCAACCAAATGCTGCTGCCATGCAAACTAGACAGTCTGCGTTGTTTCTGAAGGCACAGAAGGGAGATATTGACAGATATTTCAAGAAAAGAGCCACATACGTGCCTTTATTTAGACTGTTCAAAGTGCTGTCACTTAAACCAACCTTTAATAATTTTTTTCTTATCTCAACTATTGCAGTTTTAACATCTGTACAATTCATTGCTTAATTTGTATGTTGTAAAGTATATTTCCTACAACTTTCCCATTTGCTTTTCCTGTAGTTTAACCAGTCGTGTCCTTTTCATCCAAATGCAGGCAAATGCCAGTATAAACTGTAAGCTCAGTTCTCCATGGTCTCCAGTTACTGCATGTCACATTGTCTTAAAACTTATGAAGAGAAGGCACAGATTTATTTGAACTCTCTGATACTGTGACAGAAAAAAAAGAAACAGTTTTGTAACAATAATATAAATACCAGCTCTAAATTTATTTTGAGGTTTGTTAAATGGGTTGGGGGGGGCATAATTCCCAAAAGTGAAATTTCAGATTGTAATAAATAGTCACATGCCACTAAATACTTGTAAATATTTGTGCTGGTTTTGAGACAGTGTGCCCCATAAAACTCCAAGATGTGGTCGAATGTATTAATGTTGATCTAGACAATTCAGGTTTCTCTATATATTTAACCTCCACCCCTGCCATGGCCTTGTTCATTTTGATTTCTAAGTGACTTGGGTATGACTACAAAAAACTAAACATATATTTAAATAGGTACATATAGGCATTTCTTTTTTGCCCTTTCTAACTGCAGATTATGACGTGAGCTATGATTATCCATCAAAGTAATTTCCCCTACCCACTCCCTCTCTCATCCTCCCACCCTCCACATTTGAACATGCTTCTCTTTTCCTTGGGGCTCCTGTTCAGCTTCCTGCAGCACAGATCCCTGCTGCCTCGGCAGCCTGGAAAACAGCCTACAGTGCAGCTCAGTATGGCAGCACATCCCCACGGCCTGGGTGTTTTTCCAGACAGTTTGAGAATGATTCGGTATTGCATGAGTTAAAAAAAATTCCCCCTGGAAAAGCTAATTATTGCATGCAGATACTTCTTTGTGTGATCAAGGAGGGGACAATTTAATAGGCTCTGTAATACAACCAAGAACAAAATTGCTTTAAAGGAAGTCTCTTGTTGAGTGACAACTCTGTTGCCTGAGCCAATTAGGTCCCAATAAAGAGTGTTGAATTGGCTCCTGCTTTCTCATTAATTATGTTCTGTCACAGACATGGGGCTTGATTTAGCAATTTTGTATTACATTAAGATACTGAAAGGCCGGGAACAAATGGCTCACTCTGATAATAGGCATTCTCTACACGGTGTGACATTTACTATCCAGCTGTCCGTAAGGCAGCCTAGCACTTCAGTTCAGGGGTTTATTTGTCATTGCTTCAAAGGGACACTCAGCTTTTCACAAAAAAAGAAACAGAGAGGCTAATAGATAGGACAAAATGTACTGCTGATATGCTTTATTAGAGATAGGATGCTAGGGTTTTGCTAACAAGCTCATCCGTTGGGACTCAGCCGACTTTGCTGCCAATCATCCTCTACACAAAGGCGCACTAGTTAACAAGGAGAAATGAATTACAGACACTTATTCTGCCGGTGGGATCACAAATACACCAATCTGTGAAAGAGGCACAAACTCCAGAGACAAACTACATATTTGTCAATAACCTCCTAGAAAGAACCCTAGTAATTCTTTGAAGACCTTTGATTTAGCTTCCCTCTAAAATACATGTATAGGAAATGTTTTAGTTACCATGACATTCTTTCTTTGTTATTTGTACAAATTTTCATCACATTAAAAACAGAAAACTGAGGAGGTCTGAAAATGTTTTAGTAGGTATCTATACACTACTTTTCATATCCCACCACGGGGAGCTGCTGCTTTGGTTGTTTCATTAAGAACAACAGAAAATTAAATCTTTAAACTTTAGGTTTGAGCTGTAGTCCACCAATGCCATAGGAAATAATCTATAACTCTGAATTTATCGTGTATACCAATTAAGAGGACAGGGTTAGGGACCGAATGAAAACCAAGTCTCTCTGCTTAAATAATTAGATGACTTTTTAAATCATAAATATGTGTGTGTGTGTATGTGTGTGTATATTTATACACACATAACATTTTTACGTATATGTATATGAATTTACAATACATAAACATGAACCTAAATCAATGTCTCTATATATTAAATATGGTAAAACATTGTATATGTTGTATTTATGAAACTAAGCCAAATCTCTGACGGTGGCATTGATCAACATATTTGCCATATATATTATTTAAACATTCTCCTGCAAATATATCACAGAGAAGGACCTATTGTTGATAACCAAAAAAAAAAAAAAAAAAAAATCTTCAACTGAAGCTTACCTACTGACCACATGAGATTAATCAAATCTGAATACGTCATTTTGGGTTAATTACAAAACAGCTCTCCAGAATAGTTTCTAGAGACAATACACTGCATTCATCTGATTGCAGGCTGCATCAATTCACTTAATTTAGTCTTCCACCATCTTGGATGATAGCAACTTTAGGCTCAAGTATGGAAGAGATGAAAGAATAAAGAGGCTAAAAGGATTTACAAGACTTCCTTTCCTCAGACAGAAACTCAAAGTATGTGAAGGCCTGTTGAGCTCAGTTTCAACCTCAGGAAGAATAGTCCATCTCTCCTGCTTTTACTCTTTCATGAGGCTCAAAGCATTCTCTTCCAATTGGTAAAGGCATCTCAAGGAGCAACATGGTGCCCCCGTAAGGAAGCTACTTTTCCTGAACAAGTCTCCCATCTGGATTCTCTGCCTCTTCTATTTGCCTATACTCTCCTTAATTCTTGGGTATCTGAAATGCTAAAGAATCTTGTCTCTGTTGACCTACTAATGTAATAACTGCAGGAAAAGGAGGCCATGAAGCAGAGATGCAGGAGGTCTATTTGCTCCAGCTGTGTGTAGGATACATCCCTTTCTTTTCTGGTTCCCATCAGCAGAAAAGGATGAGTAAAACTAATCCATTTAAGGAAGGAGGTCTTACTTAATATAACTACTTAAACATTTTTTCCAACCTCTAAATCTTTAAAAAGTAATTTCTGATGAGGCACACTTCAAGTCATCTCTTTTATTTTAAAATAAAGCCTTTATAATGTAAGAGAAAGAAAAAAAAAATCATGTAAAAATACGGTGATTTTTTTCCCATCTCTTCACCCCTGCCCCCAAGAAAACATCATATACGAGAAAGTCCTTGCAATGTAACTTCACCCAGGAATCACAGTTTTTAAAAGCAAGGATTGAACACAGACCTGGCCGAAAGAGCTTACAATCTAAGGGAACCATGAAATCCTTTTTTTTTTGTTTGTTTGTTTGTTTGTTTTTTCTCTCTCTCTCTAAAATTTTCCATTTCTATTTTAGAAAAGACTTTGCGGTAAATAATACACATAATAGAGGCAACAATCATCTTATCCTCACTTAGCAGGGTCTTTATCTTCACTATTCAGGTACTCTATAAGGTTGAAATCCTTCAGAAAGCAATAGATCCCCTCAGGCTGAAGCAAAGGTATTTATATAGACAATACGTGTTTATGCAGCAATTTATATTTTCAAAGCCTTTTGTAACCATTCATTAGTTCATCTAAATAACTGCCGTCTGAACTATGTGAGTGCTTTGTTTCCCGGGCACAGAGAATCAGGTTCAGGGAGGTGACTGACATGCCCCACTTAGATCAGACATAAGGAATGATTGTATCTCAGAATAGGTTTCCTAAGCGTTGTGAGGAAACTTCTTTTCTTCAAATCTTTACAAATAGGTCAGACCGCTACTGAAATACTTTAGTTATGATTTTGTTGTGGTTTGTCTGCGGGCAAAGGAACTGAGTAGGTGATTCCAGCTCTTGTAACCCTGGCTTTATATACTCTTGGGATGTTTATGACCACAGGAAGGCTCAGGAGCAGGCTGAAAATCGAGGGACAAAACTAATATCTCTACCTAGGGGACTGATTCTTGCTACCAAGAAATACTATGAAGGGCCATTTGGGGAAACATTTTAAAATATGCTTTCTTGGAAATAAATTTCCATGGCCATGCCAAAGTAGATGTGGAGTGCTAACCCCACGTGCATGATCTTGTTCATCTCAAAAAGCCCTATTCTGTCACTCCCAGTAGTTTCCTACTAATATGCTAATTCTACCTCTACTTCTTCTCTTAAGCTACTGTGGTAGCTGGACTCCAAAGATGGCCTCCATTAATTCCTTTCCTCTTCCTCTGCTCATGTGTAGTCTCTAGCATTTGGGCTTCCTAGGACTGCTCTGACCACTAGATATAGTGGAAGTGATGCTGTCAACCCTCATTAAATAGTTTGGATATTGGTTCCTTCCGAATCCCATGTTGAAATGTGATCCCCAGTGTTGGAGGTGGGACTTGGTGGAAGGTATTTGGGTTATGGGGGCATATCCTTCATAAACGGCTTGGTGCCCTCCCCATGGTAATGAGTGAGCTCTGGTTCTGTTGGTTCATGCAAGAGCTAGTTGTAAAAGAGCATGGCACCTCCTTCCTCTCTGTCTTGTTCTCACTCCTACCACGTGACTTTCCTGCTCCCCCTTCACCTTCTGCCATGATTATAAGCTTCCTGAGGTCTCACCAGAAGCTGAGCAGATGCTGGTGCCATGCTTGTACATCCTGCAGAACAGTGAGCCAAATAAACCTCTTTTCTTTATAAATTACTCAGCCTCAGGTATTCCTTTATAGCAATGCAAAATAGGCTAATACATCTCAGAACTATGAAGATAATAATAGTTATTTTAAGCCACTGTTTTAGAGTAACTTAAAATAGATCACCAGAATTACCACTGTCAATGTTGTCTTCTTCATTGCCCTATGTCTTCACACAGCTCTGAGAGAAAGCTACAGGCTGGGATAAGCTAGGTTAAGATAGAAGGATAGGGCTTCTGAGAATTGGCAGCATAGCACAAAGGACTAAAGTCAGTCTTGTGAAACCTTGGGAAAGTGATTTAACCTGAGTATCCAGTCTCCTCATCTGTGAAATGAGACTAATGATGTTACCTCAAAGGATTATGAGGATTCAATGTCCTAAAGGATGTTAAGCACCTAACATAGTGCTAAGACAGGCAGGTTCTTAAGAGTTATTAATATTTGTATTATCATCACTGTTATTAGTAATATTACCTAAGCATGCCAGACTCCCTTTTGAATATCTGTCCAATTCACAAGCCATTGCCCTTTCTCATAACTGCTTTCAGATTCATTAACCTGGGCATCCAGAAGACACTTGTGTATAATCCCACCCCTACATCATAGCTAATTGGACTAGAAGAAGACAATTGACCTGCGCTAGGCCAATCAGATTCTTGATCCTCTCCAATGGGAAATGAGACTGAGAAAAGCCCATTCATTTCTGTGTGCAGCTGTAATAAGAATGGGTAAGAGGGGAGTTAAAAGATGCTCAAACTCTACTTCGTGAACAGAGAAAGTCATGTTGGGGGAAGTGGGGAGAGCAGAGAAAGAGAGAGGAGAAGAATTAGAAATAGAAATAGATTTAGAAGGACGAGAATGAGGAAAAGGAGGAGGAGGAAAGGAGAATGTTTTCTAGAACTCGGATGGTTTTCTAGATTCTGTTTCTTTACTCTTCATGAGACCCAATTGTAATCCTTCTCTAGGATGTTGTAAGATAGCCCTATATCCTTATATCATCATCCCCCTTTCTCTTAAGATAACTAAGTTGTTTTCTGTTATGCATCCAAAAAGTCCAAAAGAAAAGGAGAGGGATGGAAGGAGGAAGCTACCTATGAGATGCTTTCAGCAGCCTCCCTATGACAAAAAGCAGTCAGGACCCAACCTAAATCCACTGAAGGCTTAAGCCTTACCCATCTCTGTTTCTCTGCCACTAAGGCTCTGTTTATTATTGCTAGAATGGTCCAATGTCTTTTTTTCTGATAACGCTTTATTGAGGTATAATTTACAAACCATACACGTCGCCCATTTGAGGTGTACAATTCAATAGTTTTTGGTATATTTGCGAGGTTGTACATTTGTCCTCACAATTTTAGAATATTTAATCACCCCATACACTGTCATGTACCCATTAACAGTCACTTTCCATTTTCTTTCTTCCCAACCACCAATCCCCCTCCCCTGCCCCCCGACCTCTAAGCAACCACTACTTTCTACTTTCTGTATCTATACATATGCCTATTTTGGGCATTTCATACAAATGGAATTATACAACAGGTGACCTTTTGTGACCGGTTTCTTTCATTTAGTTCCTTAAACATTCATTTCATGTTTTCAAGTTTCATCCATTGTAACATGAATCAGTACTTCTTTCATTTTTATTGATGAATAATATTTCATTCTATGGGAGAAAATTTTTGCAAACTATGCATCTGATAAAGGTCTAATATCCAGCATCTATAAGGACCTTAAACAAGTTTACAAGAAAAAAAACAACCCCATTAAAAAGTAGGCAGAGTGAAAAGACACTTTTCAAAAGAAGACATATATGATGCCAACAATCATATGAAAAAAAAGCTCAACATCACTGTTCATTAGAGAAATGCAAATCAAAACCATAATGAGATACCATCTCACACCAGTCAGAATGGCTATTATTAAAAAGTCAAAAAATAACAGATGCTGGCAAGGTTGCACAGAAAAAGAAATGCTTATATACTTTTGGTAGGAGTGTAAATTAGTTCAACTATTGACAGTGTGGTGATTCTCAAAGACCTAAAGACAGAAATACCAGTAGACCCAGCAATCCCATTACTGGGTATATACCCAGAAGAATATAAATCATTCTATTATAAAGACACATGCACACAAATTTTCATTGCAACACTATTCACAACAGCAAAGACATGGAATCAACTTAAATGCCCATCAGTGATAGACTGGATAAAGAAAATCTGGTACATATACACCATGGAAGACTATGCAGCCATAAAAAGGAACAAGATCACACCCTTTACAGGAACATGGATGGAGCTGGAGACTATTAACCTTAGCAAAGTAACACAGGAACAAAAATAAATAAATACCGCATGTTCTCACTGACAAGTGGGAGCTAAATGATGAGAGCAAATGGACACATAGAGGGGGACAACACACACTGGGGCATATTGGAGTGTGGAGGTTGGGAGGAGGGAGAGGATCAGGATAAATAATTAATGGGTACTAGGCTTAATACCTGGGTGATAAAATAATCTGTACAACAATCCCCCATGACACAAGTTTACCTATATAACAAACTGCAAATGTACCCCTCAACTTAAAAGTTAAAAAACATTTCATTCTATAGATACATCATCTTTTATTTATTTATTCACCAGTTGATGGATATTTGTATTGTTCCCACATTTTGACTATTATAAATAATGCTGCTATGAACATTCATGTACAAATTTTTGTATGGAAATAGGTTTTCATTTCTCTTGCCTCTATATCTAGAAATAGAATTGCTGGATCATTGGTAACTATGTTTAATAGTCAGTTTTCCAAAGTGAAGACACCATTTTATATTCTGACCAGTAATGTATGAGAGTTGTAATTTCTCCACATTCTTGTCAGCACTTGTTATTTTCTTTTTTGCTATAGTCTTGCAGTGTGTGTGAAGTGGTTATCTCATTGTGGCTTTTGCTTGCATTTCCTTAGTGACATTTATGTTGAGAATCATTTCATGTGCTTATTGATCATTTGCATATTTTCTTTGTAGAAATGTCTGTTCAAATCCATTGCTCTTTAATTGGGTTGTTTGTCTTTTTGTTGAGTTGTAAGAAGTCTTTATATATTCTAGATACAAATATCTTAGATATATAATTTACAAATACTATCTCCCAATCGATGGGTTGTCTTTTCACTTTCTTGATGGTGCCCTTTGAATAAAAAAGGCTTTAAATTTTGACGAGGTCTATTTTGTCTATTTTTTCTTTAGTTGCTGGTGCTTTCAGAGGCATATCTAAGAAATAATTACCAAAACAAAGGTTATGAAGATGGCCCCCTGTCTTTTCTTCTAAGAATTTTATAGTTTTTTTCTTACATTTAGGCCTTTAATTCATTTTAAGTTAATTTCTTAAAATGGTGTGAGGTACGGTCCAACTTCATTTTTTTACATGTGGATATTCAATTATCCTAACACTACCTGACAAGAAGACTATTTTTCCCCTGTTGAATTGTATTGGTACCCTTGCGAAAAATCAATTGACTATAAATATGAATGTTTATTTCTGAACTTGCAATTCTATTCCATTGATTTATTTATATTTTTCTATGCCACGACTATGCTATCTTGATTACTGTAGCTTTGTAGTAAATTTTGAAAGTAAGAAATGTAAATCTCTTGCTTTGGCCTTCCTTTTCAAGAGTATTTGAGTATTTGAGAACAAAGTAAACTTTGTTCACTTTTTATAGAAACTTGAAAAACTCTGTTAGCATCCATATTACAGCATATTTATAGAGATATAATAGCAACACTTTATAGTGGATCATGGAGACAAGTATACTGGAATGAGTTTCATAACATTGTCCTGGTTGTCCCTTAACTCTTAAACCTATTCTGAATGTCACTCTTCTGCAAATTGAAGATACTAGCACTAGTTTCTTCTACCTCTCTGTGAGAACCATGTGAATAAATATAAAAAGTACTTTGGAAAATGCAACAACTTAGGCAAATATAAAGAATTATTATTATCCCTACTAAACTATTTAAAGCTTTTATTATGTGTTCATAATATTGTTGAAGAAATCAACTCCTTCCCACCCTTTATATGTATATTTGATGATTCTGTATTATTAATATGGAAATATTTTTCAAATTTACAATCTAGACAAAAGAAGATTTCCACTAAAACTAAGGCTGCTTACTTTTTATTAAAAACTAGACCTCAGATTCAACGTTTAAAGATTTTCTACATTTTTTTTTTATTTGAGACAGAGTCTCACACTGTCGCCTGGCTGGAGTGTAATGGTGCATACTCGGCTCACTGCAACCTCTGCCTCCCAGGTTCAAGCAATTCTCCTGTCTCAGCCTCCTGAGTTGCTGGAATTACAGGTGTGCACCACCATGCTCAGCTAATTTTTGTATTTTTAGTAGAGACAGGGTTTCACCATGTTGGCCAGGATGGTCTCGATCTCTTGACCTCATGATCCACCCGCCTTGGCCTCCCAAAGTGCTGGGATTACGGGTATGAGCCACCGGCACCCGGCCTTCTACATATTTTTAAGTGAAGATTTTAACCTAAATCAGAAAAAATATTTTGAAATTATTCACAAGTTAATTTTTCCTTAAATATTGTTAGACTTGTATGGTTGCTACAAATATGTGAGTTTAAATCTTTCCCCTTCAGTTTTCATCATTTGTTAATTGAGGCAGTTAAAAAGCATGACTATAAATCCTTTACAATGACAAAATTCATAATTTTCAGAGTCTATGAAAGTAAGATTTTTAAGCTGATGTAAAATTTTTCTGAAGACTAATTCAAGTAGCTGTCTGATTTATTATAATGCCTATTTCAAATATTATTTTTGAATTCTCTGTTAAATGATATTTTTTAACTTTTTCAAAAATCAGTATAATTTTTTCCTTTCAAATTAAATAGATTACTTGGTTTCCAACATTTAATTATGTCTATCATCAGAAAAACTTTTCGCTTAATGGAATTATTTAAACAATATTATATGAATGGAAAACATTATTCTCAGGACTAATTACTAGGTGCCTTTGATGTGAACTTCTTTGCATACACTATATGCATGACATACTACTGTCTTATAGTACAATGAATTGCAGAGCAATGATGATTCAATAAATGTAGATCTATTTTGCATATTTGCATAACTTAAGAAATACCAACATCATTTTCTCTGAGAAGTCTTCTCTGATTTTCAGCCTAGATTCAGTTTCTCAGACATATGTTCACAAAACTGCATACTTTTCCTTCACGGTATTAAGTATCTAATATCAGATTTCTTTGTTAATAATTACTAATGTCGGTCTATCCACTAGAGTGCCATTACTTTTCTAGTGTTACAATACATGAATAAATGAATCAGTGAGGTCATGCATCATTACTGGAGTATATTTCTACTCCATTTATTTATTTATTTATTTATTTATTTTGAGACAGAGTCTAGCTCTGTTGCCCACACTGGAATGCAGTGGCATGATCTCGGCTCATTGCAAGCTCCACCTCCCAGGTTCATGCCATTCTCCTGCCTCAGCCTCCCAAATAGCTAGGACTACAGGCACACACCACCACGCCTGGCTAATTTTTTGTATTTTTAGTAGAGATGGGGTTTCACCGCGTTAGGCAGGATGGTCTCGACCTCCTGACCTCGTGATCCGCCTACCTCGGCTTCCCAAAGTGCTGGGATTACAGGCGTGAGCCACCGCGTCCAGCCTATTTTCTTTCTGTATTCAACAATTATGAAAACCTATAAGCCCCTCCATAATGGAAGCTAAATCTTACTTCTCTTTGGGCCCAACACAGTGACGGGCGCTTAAAACTCAGGAACATGGCTTTAGCTGAAAAGTCTGTGTCAGAGCCTGAAGCTACTGGAACAAAGCCATTTAAGGTTGAACAGAGTCAACCAGGAAGTCCTTAGCCACTGCCACAAAAGGGCTCATCTGGCCTCCAGATTTAGCAAGAGTTTTCACTTCTACTTATGTCCAACTTCCTTCCTTTGTCTTGATTTCTAGGATCCAGCCCAGCTTGGTTTGGGATTTTTTGGTAACACCTATCCCCAGACTCTGGTTCCTCTCTCTTTGGGCCCTACCTCTTTACTACTTAGGCACCTTTCCTTGGAAGAAGTATTTGTCAAGCTCCCTGGGCTTTAGATCTCTGCTGCCCCCATTAGGCAGTAATCATTGCCAGAGTAACTCCTAGAGAAATCTGCCTGCTCCAACTTAATTAGCTATTGTGATTTGACTCAAGATAAGGTCCCAAAGCTTTCAACTTGTTTATGTATGAAAATTATATTTAACCCAAATTCTACATTTTATTTTTAAAAATCATTTAAAGCTGAATAATAAGTGTTAGAAGGAGGCCCACTGTGACTTTGTGCCCACTGAATAAGCTAGATTTACAAGGCAAGCACTGAAGATATTTATTTCTGGCTGAGACTACTTTCGGAATCCAAGTAATGACATGAAGGCAATAGTCAGTTGAGATGATGTATGTCCATTGACACATTTGCTTGTCATTCTAACAAGAGTCATAAAAATTAAAATGCACACTTTAATTTTGAACACATTTTGTCTGAAAAAATTCTTTATTAACATAACAGAACCCATATTATTGATACACAAATTACATACTTTGTGCATTACCACTTAAACTAAATCAAAGAATAACAAAAAATTAACTACTGGACAAATGAGTTGGTTAGAGGAGAGAGAGTGAGGAGTTACTTTTTATTTTTTGCCTTTCTGTTCACTTTGAAATGTCTAAACGTGTACATATACACTTCTTATTCTTAAATATCAGCAGAGGCTATCAAGGTAGAGAGATTGTGGTAGAGAGATTTCAATGTCTTCTTTATATTTTTGTTTTTAAGAAGCTAAAATTCTTTTTAATGAAGAAACAGGGCAGAAATTTTTTAATTGAGAAAATGACATTTAAAGGAATATTGAAGTAATAAAACTACCTAGCATAGATCAAGTACTTCCTGACCAATTTAAAATATATTTATTTATTGCCTAATGATCAAACATTGAAGAAAGACTTTGCTTACAAAATCTCCCACAAAAATCCTGAAAAGTAGTCCTAGGTCACAGTCAGCACAAAGGTCAGAGGTCACACTGAGAGGGACCTGCCTCCTCTAGCTTCAGAGAACCTGTTATTTACCCAGCAGTAAGCACTGGACTGGGTACCTGTTACATGCTATTTATACAGTTATGACTTGGTGGTACTTCTTGCCCCCAAGGTGCCTACAGTCTCATGGAGGAAACAGATGCATGTAAAACAAATAATTAAAATATTCCATCACATTTTGTATAAAGTATTCTATGTACAATGCCCCAAGAATGCACAGAGGATGAAAGAGCTGTCTTTAGGGGGAGAGAATAGAAGATATTTCATTGAAAATATAATGTTGCCAAATACCTTATGAAGCTGAAAATCAAACTACCTAACCAAGAAACAATTCATAATGTGCTAACATCAGAGAATGACACTCGAAATTTTTATCTCACTAGCCTCACGCTCTAACTTCATCTTACTACATGCGCCCATAAATATTATGTTTCCACCGCGTGAAAATCCAAGCAACGCCAAACACTCTATTCATTGTCATGGGATTCTTTTGTTGGCGCTCTTCCCTATGGGTTGAATGTCCTTCTTCTTTTTTTGATCTGTCAAAATCCTAATTATCCTTTAATTAATTTCATGTAAATGCTACCCTACCTGACATTGCCAGTTGGAGCTTTCCCATTCTTCCTCTAACATGTTTTGCATTTACTTTATACCAGGCATTGTTCTACATTTTTTACATGTATTGACTCATTGAATCTGCAAAACAGCCCTTGGGATAAGCACCAGTGTTGCTCTTATTTCATAAATAAAGTAACAGACACATGGCAAGGATCAGTAACTTGCTCAAAGTTATACAGTAATAATGGCTTCAATGTATTGAGAATGAATTGCTTTATACAATTGGTTTATTTACTACTTATAACAACTTTGTGATGGGGTGATTCTTTTATCCATTTTAAGTTAATAAAAGCTCCCGCTGCAATAAGTGGGTGGAGTCAGGATTCAGACCCAGTTAGCACAACAACCTCAATCCCTATCACCACCTCACTCTCACCACTGCCATGACGTACCCTCTCTTTTTCCCCACTTCTAATCAGGTTCCAAGATCTCTTGGAACCATGACCCCCTCATTGTATGTATATGGAAACTGGAGCCCAGAGAGCTGCTCAGGTCCCATTTCCAGACTATGGTTCTTGCCATATATTGCCAGGTCTCCCTCAAAACTCAAGATAGTGGATATAACCAGTCACTGTAATTGCTGACCACCCATATTAACCTCCACGTTCTGGGTGACTGCTCTCTGGGTGTTTGTTACAGTAAGATAGCATCTCCTGGAAAAGAAGGCGGCAGATTATATGGCAGATGGTCAGGAATCTGAGATCTGCTATTCGGATAATTTCATGTGAGCACACATACATGCACCGAATTAATCTGTGGGCCACTAGGATAATTCATTTTAATGCAGGAATAAAATAACATACATGTTTATAATTACAATATGTAAGTAAGGCTACTGCTGAACCAATATAAAATCTCTAGATTATGCACAACACAATGAAGAAGATAGGAAATGGTCATCTCTGCATATGCCTCAGTTTCATGTGAGCTGAGTTGAAAATCTTACTGATTCTGTCACTGTCTTAGTCTTTTGTGTAGCTATAAAGGAATGCCTGAGGCTGGGTTATTTAAAAGAAAAGAAGTGTATTTAGCTTATAGTTCTGTAGGCTGTATAAGAAGCATGGTGCCTCCAGCATCTGTTCAGCTTCTGGTGATGGCTTTTGTGCTGAGTCAAAACTTAACGGAAAAGGTCAAAAGGGAGTCAGGTATGTGTGAAGAGAGACCCAACCTGATGGGCTTCCTGGCTTTATAACAACCCCCTCTCCAGAGAATAATCCACTTCCCAAGAACAATCCAGTTTCACAAGAATGAGAACTCACTCTTTACCTCGAGGAGCACCAAACCGTTCACGAGAGATCCATCCTGTGACCCAAACCCCTCCCACTAGGCCCCACCTCCCAACATTGACACACTGGGGATGAAATTCCAACGTGAGATTTGGTGGGGACAAGCAAAACATATACAAACCATAACAGTCACCCTGTATACACTGTTGTAATTTTTTACCTCTCCTTTCTCTAACAAACTACCTTATTTTTTTAAATGAACACTCTTTTATGATTTCCACAAAAAGGCAGGCTTTATTTAAGATCATTTTATACATATAAATAGCTGAATAGAATAGCAGCATTAAGCTAACAGTTCTTTAAATATTTTCCCATCAGATTTTGCATGGATTTATTGTACTTTTTGGTGCATAGGAGTGGTATTTCACTGTTTGTCGAGGGTGCTGCTTGACATCTTATTATGTATTCTGTTTGTTTTAAAATAAGCACATGATAAAGTGAGAAAGATTGAATCTTAGCTTTTCAAATACTATCTAACATGACATTCAGTTACAGAAATAATTTGAGCATCTGGTTAGGAGAATAAATGTAAAATTTTATAGAATCTCAATTTTACAAAGGACTTCACAGTTTATGAAATACTTTCATAAACATTATTTTAATTTGATTATCACAACAACCCTATAAGAGTAGGATTCACTTTCCAATATTACTTGTGCGAGTGTGTGTGTGTGTGTGTGTAGTGGTGCCCAGATTTACACAATTAATAAAGTGGCAAATTCAATTGAAATGCTTTAAGCCAAGTTTGTTTCCACACACTATTTTTTTAATGGCCATGAGGGATTTTTAGAAATTCTTTAATCCAAGTCCCATATGTCATAGATGAAGAAACTGAGCCCCATAGAGGTACAGTAACTAATTGAAGGTTATTGACAGGTCAGCAGTAAAGTTCTGGAAACCAAAACCTCCTGCCTGTAGAGCATTTTTTCACTATACCATATTAACTGAGGGTGAGGGCAACCTATTATGAAAGAAGGTGAAGACTGCTAATTTAGTGATCCATTGCCTTAAGTTTCCACACCAGAGACAAGTGTTTTGGCATAAGCACATGTTTCACACCAGTCCTACGGTGTCTTATTGGGCTTCTACTAATGATGCTAAACATGCAAGTGTGTTAGGAAAGAAACAGTCATCACTGCAACTAGCATCACTCCACACCCCACCCCCATGAAATTCTAGGCCCTAGCAGCACCTCCACAGCCCTACAGAAATGCAGAGAGAACCACAGTTTGAAGTATGGCCAGAAGAAGAGGTATGGCAAGGCTGGGAGGAGGTTCAAAAGAAAAAAGCAATTGTCTTGGTTGTGCTTACAGAGATCTCCTGTCTCCACATAAAACTGAACACCCACGTGAGCCCTGCTCCTCAGCAAATGTGCCTGGGCGCACCACCCCCACCACAACTCCTCTGCTCTCCAGTTAAATTTACATTCCTGTCCAGCACTGTGGGAATGAGACCATAGCCTATCCTGTCTAACCAGATGGGTTGAGAGTCTCTGTCAACACCAATACTATTTTATACCACTGACTAAAATACTTTCAACATTATTCTTAGGAATATTTTTATTATAGAAGTAAAATTCTAAAAATTTAATAAAGTGTTTCTTCAAAGTTATTGGTCTTTTTTTTTTTTAAGTCTTAGCTATGATTCTGTGTAGCAGTTGAGAAAATGGGCTTTAAATTTAGACAATCCTGGATTTAAGCTGTAAATCTTCCATTTATTAAATATGGGACCTCAGTTAAATTATTGGACTTTGCTGCACCTCATCATCTGTAAAATAACACATACCTTTCAAGGTTATTATGAAGATTAAATAAGACTATATATGTAAAGCTAAGAACATGGTGCCTGGCATTGGATGAACACTGAATAAATAATAACTAGTGAGGTTTTTTTCTATAAAAAGTGCCAGGGTTCAAAAGCATGTGATGATCTTTAGTTTTCTAAATATAATGACTGAGCCTAAATATGCACATTGAATAGTTAAGTGACATTTATTTATTTTATTTGCCAGACACTGATTGAAAACCTGCCATGTATTGAAACTTACATTTACTACAGTTATTATTAAAATCCTTCCCACTGTCAAAGATGGAAGATGAAGAGTTCAGAGACTAATGAAATGTAATTCAATTATACACATTACTAACAAATTCCCTATGCATTACCTCTATGCCTTATAAACATCTGCCTCCTCCCCTGCTGCAAAATTGTGGATGGCGGAGACTATGTCTTCCTTTCTCAATGTCACAGTACCTACCTAACCCGCTATCTGGCACTTAGTCAGAACTCAATAAGTAGGTATTAAATTTGACTTAAATGAAATGGAATTATTGTTCCCAGGAAGCACTGGTATTTATGATTTAAAAGTTTAGGTGGTATTTGGATTCACATAACTTTTTTAAGACTCACAATCTTCATGTAGTTTCTCCTTGATTCAAAGAACACCACTTTGGGAAAGATGAGAGTTAATATAATTACTCATATAGATATGTAAACATATTCCTATATAAAGTTAACTAATAATGTTAAATCAATAACAAAATTAATACATTTGAATTTATAAAATAGAACAAGATAAAACTCCATTGTAGGGTAGTGGAGTATTCAAACATTCCAATGTCATACTGACAAGCAACCAAGTAACATTTTGAACTGGGTATGACATCTGTCACCTGTTGATGGCCTAATTTGATTCTACTGACCTAGCCAGCCAAGAGGAGTGCTTTAATCTCTCAGATTACCTGGCTATAGTACTGCAACCTACAGATGCCACTGTAAAAGACGACTTCCCCAGATAGGTTATTCAACAAATCAGTATTCCTGGCCATTAAAAACCGTTCAATTCCATAGGGGTCACTATCTTTTGAAGTCTCTTCCTCTCCTCTCCCTGCCCCAATATGAGAGATTGATGCAATTTTTGCCAAAAATTCTGTGGCTGAGAGACTATGAGATAATATTCCATTTTAAAGTTCTGGGTCCATAACATGACTGCTAGAAAGAGGACTCACCCTCTATAATGAATGTTGCCTGGTTTACTATAGCCAGAGTTTATTACATGTATATTTTACTTTGCTAATTTAAAAGAATAAATTAAAATCCATTGATAAAAAGGTACAATTCTCCTAGGTACCCAGAGATTCTAGCAATTGATTTCAAGTAGATGCTGCCTGATTGCTTCTCACCTTATTTATATGCAGAAATCTTAAATTTGACTGTGTTAGTGGCAATCTTATTAGCATGACTGTATCCTCCATTAAAGACTGTCATGGATCTAAGGCACTTTGTGGAGAGTGGGGCTGAGGAAATGATCTCGCCAATTCTGGCAATATCCCAAATATTTGCCACTTCTGTTGTAGATGGTGTGACAAATAGACATACACACATTCTGGTTACCTGAGAAAACAATTCCAGGAAGAAAATCCACAGCGGAATATTAATTTTTGTAGTAAGAGAAATGCAAGTAAGACATGGAGAAATAGGATAAAAATCTGATTGGGTCAAATCCTATAAAATGAAGCTTACTTTTTGGGAGATTAGGCTTCCTGTTCTGGAAAATTCTGATTTTTCTCTGCTGTTTTCTACCTTTGCCCCAGACTGAGAACTTAAAGACATGGGGCCTAGTATCAAACTTTAATGAATTTGTAAGAGTTCATTACATTAAGATGATACCTGAAGTGCAAAAATGAATTCATAAACTTTTGTATTTATTATATGTTATATTCAAACAAATGCAAACAAGTGTTGCACTGGATCCCTCTAAATAAAATGTGTTTCAAGGGAATAGAACATAGGAACAAGAGTGTGGATAAGCATTATAAAGCAAACACTGGAATACCTTGAGGTGAAAAACAGGTCAAATGTTTAATCTATCTGAGAGCTGTAAGGGTTTCCAGGATGCTTTATTTGAATTGCATGTGAAGGTGTGCAGTTTAGAAGGGCTAACAAAAACCATAGTAAATTTCCATTGTTACTGTACTCATAATTTTGAACTGCTAAATAACTCTGGTAAAGAAAATCAAAAAGTGCTGAAGTTCCAAATAAGTACTATTAAGGGGCCACAACTCTTAAACAGACTATACCCTACCACAAATAATTCTGATTTGTTTTTAAATTGCAGTAGACACTTTAGTTTATCTGACTTTATTTGGGGGTTTGAGAATTAGTCCTTTACTGATTCCAATAACATTAACTAATTCCAATAAACAATTAAGTATTGGACATCTCTTTGCTAAGTGCTTCAAGACACAGGACTGTGACCTCCTTGAGAGCAAGAACAGAGCCTTATTTATTTAGTTAAGGAATAAAAATAGAGAGAAACTAAATTACCATGCATGGTATATATAGTGGGAGAAATGTAGAAAAACAAATTGCTATGCTGTTCAAAGCAGGGGAAAATCACCACTATTTGTGAAGACCAAAATAGGCATCATTGAAGAGGCAGCACTTATATGGGCCCTGATGGAGGGTGAGGATTTTGATGGGCACTGAGGCATGGTTAGGAATTTGACAAGAGGAGAAGTAAAAGAACATAGTGACTAAGAGCATGGACTGCCTAGATTCCAATGCTGGCTCTACTTTCCATCAGCTGCGTGATTCAGGGAAAGTCATTTAAACTCTCTCAACTTGACTTTCTTATTGTAAAATAGAGCTTATAATAGTGTATATCTCTTATTACAACAATCTTGGGAATGTTGCAACAATTAAACAAATTAATAGACATGAAATGCTTAGATTATAGATGGGAACATAGAAAGTTCTATAAAAGAATTAGTTGTTATTATTCTGGGTAGAGCAAAGTCACGGTTAAAGGAAAATGTGCATAGAATAGTGAATAATAGGCTGGAGTAGGGGATATAAATGGGTGAGTAATAAAAGACCAAACTAGAATGATAACTCGATCATCTATTATAGAAAGCACTGAATACCAGAGTTGATTTTAAAGTATGTAAGAAAAAGGGAGCCAATAAAATTTTGGTTTTGGTTTTGGTTTTAACCTGGAGGCAAGGTCACATTAGAGGTGCACCTTAGGAAGATGAATCTGGCCTGGAGGCACAGGGTAGATTGCTGGTGCGACAGACAAGATGTGAATAAAAGCTATTGCAGAAAGCAGACTAGAAGTAATCAGAGATTTAAGTTAGCAGCAGTAGGAATGGAAAAGAGAAGACATTCTCTCCTCTGTCCATCATGAAAATTAAGTAACTTAAATAACAGGGAGAATTGTTAAAAGCTTGCTGATGACTTTGTTTCATGTCTAGGTGATTATAACGTAATTAAATAAAATAGAAAAGTCAGGATAAGAAACATCTATGGAGTGACAACAAGCAGCTTGCCTTTGAATACAATGAGTTTAAGGTATCTAGAGGACATCCTACTGGCATTTAAAGCTGTGACTGGAGATTACTATCTGTAACTATCTGTATAGAGATAACAGTTGAAGAAAAAAGAATAGATAAGGCCTCTGGGAAAGAGGAAGAGAGAAGGAGAAATGACTCCCAGAATGAAACCCTAGGAAATCTTACTGTGTCAGAAGCACAAACAACTGGAAAGTAAGGGACAAACGGCATGAGAAGTAGACAAGATCACCTGTGGGGTCATTGAAGCCTAACAGACATCAGTTTTTTATCACCATCTTATTTCCTATGGAAACAGTCCCACCTAACTGAAGTTACATAGCTTTAAGAGAAAGAGAAACATTTTTCCTTAGGTTGCTGTGCTTTTCATGACTTTTTATCACTGAGGAGGAGTCATAAATGTCTCCCCAAATGCAAGACTTAGCTTGGTCTCAAGTTCAAACTCTGAGCTTATGAAACTAATTTATAGAAGCGTGTCCTCTGTCTATGCATAAAGACATAGAGATCATTCTCTCTGATCTGCCTTAAGTTTATTACCAAATAGCAGTGATGATGATGATGATGATGATAACAATTAACTAGACAGACAACAATCTATGCCTCACATCTACCTCTTTTTGCAATCACTGCATGTACTATCCCCTCAGGAAGAAAATATTTCCCATACTGAGAGGCAGGACTAGCTAGATGTCCTAGGTAGACTAAGAATTCCTAAGTGTAGCTGGGGAAGGTGACCCCACCCACGTTTAAACATGGGGCTTGTAACTCAGCTCACACCTGACCAATCAGGTAGTAAACAGGGCTCACTAAAATACCAATTAGGCTAAAAGCAGGAGGTAAAGAAATAACCAAAACATCTATCATCTGAGAGCACAGGGGGAGGGCCAATGATTGGGATATAAGCCCCAGACATTCGAGCTGGGAGTGGGAAACCCCCGTTGGGTCCCCTCCCATTGTATGGGAGCTCTGTTTTCACTCTATTAAATCTTGTGACCACACACTCTTCTGGTCCGTGTTTGTTTCGGCTGGAGCTGAGCTTTCGCTCACCATTCACCACTGCTGTTCACTGCTGTCACAGACCCGCCCTTGACTTCCACCCCTCGGGATCCAGCAGGGTGTCCACTGTGTTTCAGAGCCAGTGAGGGGCCCATTGCCACTCCTGTTCGGGCTAGAGGCTCACCATTGATCCTGCGTGGCTAAGTGCCTGGGTCCATCCTAATCAAGCTGAACACTGGTTGCTGGGTTCCACGGTTCTCTTCCGTGACCCACAGCTTCTAATAGAGCTATAGCACTCACTGCATGGCCCAAAGTTCCATTCCTTGGAATCCATGAGGGAAAGAACCTCAGGTCAGAGAACAAAAGGCTTGCTGCCATCTTGGGAACAATGCGCCACCATCTTGGGAGCTCTAAGAACAAGGACCCACCCATAAAGTTAACCTTCTGAGTTTTGATGTGAGGAATATTTTCATATCCTCAAAGTAGAAGCTATAGAATTAAAGGGCATGAAATTCATAAAATTCTTCTCTTCAAGGAAATAAAACTGTATGTGTCACCCTCAAACTGGCATTGGTAGCCCCTATATTCTACCTCCCTCTCTCCACATATTTAACTTTCTTCCTGACGTTAAAATTGATCCCATTGCCCGGGCTTCCTACTAATCTCACTCAGGATCCTACCAATGTCATCCCAGGCCGTTTGTTTTCATTGTCCCATTAGCTCTAGCTCTCTGAAGCACTCAGCACTCAGCCCCAGATATTATGCCGAAATAACCATAACTTTTGCCTTTTTCCTTTCCTATTCTCCTGTTAACCATCAGAAAGAGACCTCTCATTTTAATGAGTCTCTTAGATCGTCTTATAAATAAGTCTTGCCCAAACCTCATTATCTTGGATCAATTCCTATTTGTGTGATTTTTAAATTTTATTTTTCTGTGTTAACTCTTTTTTATTCAACTAGAATCTCATCGAGCATCTCCTTTTGTAGAAATTTATTGTTTTCACATCTACTTCTCCTTTTGCCTCCTCCAACTTTGCTCTAAAAGAATCACTGCATTTCCACTCTTAGTACAGGCAGTTTCAATAGGGCCCCGAGAATAGAATATGTGACTTGGGCTTAAGGCAATCATAGCATTTCATCATCTAGAAGCACAGTCATTGATGCAGGGATAAGCAAATGAACCAATTCAGGCTTATGTGAGTTGATCCAAGAACTTGTACAGGAGCTGCAAAGACAGCCTCTCTTTCTTAGGGGCTAGAAGCTTTGATGGTAGGAGTCTGAAGTTGTTTGGGGTCACCCCTGGGATTTTCAGGTAAATCAACCAAATATATTCCTTTGAAAAATGAATCCAGTTTGAGTTGGTTTTCAGTCCCTTAAAACCATGCATCCTACTGATGTATATGTTATGGGTCAAGCACCATCTGGGGTGCTAGACAAATAGAAATAAAATAGACATATTCTTGCCCACAAAGAACTCAAAGTGTGGCAGATAAAGAAATCATAAATCATCAAAAAACAAGAAACAGAAGGTGCCTTGGAGACCACGGTTTAAAGAACTATTTGAATTATTGTATTTTCCAGATGAAGAGGATGGGATGTTCTCACATGCAAAGGAGTTTTACCAATTGGTACCATCCATCAAAACTGTATAAATAAATAAATCCCAAACTAGACAGGAGAATGGGTAAACTGTAATATAATTAGAAAATAGACTAGAATTCAGCAGAGTATTTACAACCATGTGGATAACACTGAATGAAAAAATAGATTAAGGAATACATATAATATGATATCATTTAAGTAAAGTTTAAAAACAAGCAAACTCTAAAATAAATTATAGTTAAATACATATGTATCAAATTTATGATTAAGCGCCATTCAGGATAGTGGTTACCTCAGTGAAGGACGGGTAGCAGCCAGGGGTTTGCAATGAACAAGTGACCTAGAAGAAGTGTCAACAGTATTTATAATGTCCCATTACCTAAGGATAATGGTGGCCCATTGGGTGTTCAGTTTATAGTTATGTTTTATAACTTATACATACATTATATATTTTTTATGTAGGAAATACTTCTTTTTTTTTTTTTTTTTTTTGACACAGTCTTGCTCTGTTGCCCAGGCTGGAGTGCATGATCTCCGCTCACTGCAACCTCCACCTCCCGGGTTCAAGCAATTCTCTTGCCCCAGCCTCCCAAGTAGCTAATATTACAGACATGTGCCATGATGTCCAGCTAATTTTTGTGTTTTTAGTAGAGATGGGGTTTCACCATGTTGGCCAGGCTGGTCTCAAACTCCTGACCTCAGGTGATCCACCCACCTCAGCCTCCAAAAGTGCTGGGATTACAGGCGTGAGCCACTGTACTCAGCCAGAAATACTTCTTTAAATATGCTTTTCAAAACTATCTCCCAAATACGCTGATTCCTTCATATTTACTTTCTATATTTGCAATTTAAAAACCTATCACTAGTCATGTTGATCCAGATGCTGCTAGGGTTTTAACAAATCTTACTATGATTCATTATATGAATCCCTTTTCTAGATTTATGCAAATACAGTAGAAGATGGCTTTAAGTTCAAATGAATATATTTTCTTCTTGGTCCCATATTTCTACAGTGTGATTTTCAAGGTGACTCAATTTTCAATACTGAAATTTTGAATACTCAGAAAACGACATTTACGCCATTAAATCAAACATACATACAAACATCCCCCAAACTCTTGTCTATTAGTTCCAAAATCCCCACAATAAAAACAATAGAGGAATGACAGCCGCAGCTGCAGTTGTGTTGAACTCCTGGGTTTGTTTCATTTGAGTTTAATTATTTCTAATGAAACCTCTCCCTCTGTTTGGCCCTAACTAAGGTGTAGGATCACTTGAACTGTGCTGGCAGGTCTCAACTTGTAAGCACAAGTGGCCTCTTTAGCCCACAGGCATGCTGCCTTACACCTGGTACAGGCAGACAGAGAGAGATTAGGACCTGTGGGTGTAACTTAGTTGTGTCTGTCAACATCAGTCAATGCCAAGCTGTGGGAACAATTGTCAATAATGTAGGATCAGGTCCTGCTCGTGAATTAGTTTTTCATCCCATTCAATCACTTTACTAAGTACCTACCCCATACAAGGCACTCAACCAGGTGTTTGGAGTGATTACATAGATGAGACCCAGTTCCCGCTTAGAGGAATTATTCCCAAGGTATATATTAGAGCAGTGGTTTTCAAACTCTAGTTCACATCAGAATCACCTGGAGAATTTGTTAGCAACAGTTTCCTGGGTTCCACCATCAGGATTTCTGATTCAATAGGTCTGGAGTGTGAATCAAGAATTTCCCTAACATGTTCCCAAGTAAGGCTGATGCCGTAAGTTCATCGAACACGTTGTTAGAATCATTGCATTCGAGTGTTTCAGAGGCCCAGGAATCTCTCAGGTTGTTGGTGTACCTAACAAATAGTCATTGAAAATTTGATTTAAAGAATTTTTCTTCCACATGTATAGCAATTTTTAAAATATTACTGGCACTATTAATTATAAAAACAATCGTAATTGATGATACTTACAGAGTATTACGTGGCAGCACTAACTGCTTTATACACATTGCTTCAGTGAATCCTCACAGAAACTCAGTTCATTAGTTCCTTCTCACACGCTATAAGGAACTACCTGAGACTGAGTAATTCATAAAGAAAAGAGGTTTAATTGACTCACAGTTCCACAAGCTGTACAGGAAGCATGGCTGGGAAACTTATGATCAAGGTGGAAAGCGAAGGGGAAGCAAGCACATCTCACCGTGGTGGAGCAGGAGAGAGAGAGAGTGAAAGGGGAGGTGCCACACACTTTCAAACAACCAGATCTCGTGAGAACTCATGCACTCTCACGAGAACAGCAGAGGGGAAATCCACTACCATGATTCAATCACCTCCAACCATGCCCCTCCTCCAACACATGGGGATTACAAGTGGACATGAGATTTGGGTAGGGACACAGAGTCAAACCATATCACTAAGTTAGGCTGGTGTTACGGATGAGGAAACCAAGGATTAGAGATGTTAAGAAACTTTCCCTCCACCAAGATTTCTCATTCTAAGCACTTGACTTTGTGGGCTGGATAATTCTTTGTTATGGGGCAGGGGGTTGTCTTGTACACTGCCCTAGGCACATAGTTTAGGAAGTGCCTAGCCATTTAACATCCTCAGCTACCATGAGGTTGTATGTATTTTTACTTCAGAAGCACAGAATTTTAAAGCTGGAAAGAATATTAGAAATTAGCTGAATGAATCCACCCACTTTCAGATAGGAATGCATGGTCCATAGAGGTATTACAGTGCTCTGCCAGGAGCCAGGAGGAATTCACACCAATACACCGACTTCTTCTACAGTGCACAAACTTTTCCTTATTTTGCTGCCCCATTTATTCTCAAGAAATATTCCCAGCCCATGTGCACTCGTGACAAGTGTGCTTTACTCTCTGCCAGCAAACACTCAAAAAGCAAATGGCCTGGCTCCTTCTCATTGCATGCCACAGAATGGATGAGAAAACGTATTGGGACCCCTGGGGAAGTTTTGTAAAAAGGCAGGTCCAAACAAAACAAACTGATGGGAGACGAAGACACTCATATAAACCTGCCGGGGTCTGCATTTCAAAAAGACAGCTCTGTCAGCAAAAATATAGAGTTTGCTCAATATGAAGAAATCTTGTAATAATATACAATTACCAAACATATAAATGTTAGCAAGTTGAATCACTCATCCAAGTAGTTTTCCTTGTCCAGAGTACAAATTGCAATAATTGGATGAAGACATCTGCACTATTTTAACCTGTCATGTTAAATATCTGTATTTTGTAACTCATCTTGATAGCTAATTTTCATGGAAGTATGTGTTAATTGAGCAAAAAAGACATCTTTAAGATGGTTATCATAAGATAATAACACCCTAGGGCATTGTGAGGCAAGAGGTACTGCTCTGGATCTGTGATTCTCCAAGGATATGATTATCACATGATAGCTGCCTCACCTCCTGAAGTGCTACCTTTCTGGGCTGCCTCCTTCTGACTCAGGTGGCTGGTATCCGGTCCCTCTGCTTCTCACAACATTGCACTATTCCAGGGAGGTTGTTTGGTTTCTCCAAAATAATACCTTAGGGCAAGACACAGTCAGAAAATCATTGTCCTTCAGAACAAGAAGATCACAGGGAAAGGTAAACTTGTTTATTTGGAAAATACACACACACACAAACACACACACACAGTCATACTCATCCTATTTCTGTGACCATCCTTTCCAAACTTCAAATGAACACTCTTATGCTGTATGCCTTCATTCCTCCTTAATGCTCAACAAGTCTTTGCCACCCACACCCTCTACATATAAAGTCTATTCTCTTTTTTAACAAAAACTACTTGTTTGATTATTATCTAGCTATTAATCCTTCATACTCCTAGCTGAGTATCATGGGCTTTATTTTCCCCCAAAGACTCTTCCTTAATACAGCACATTTTTCCTGTTCTAAGAACACGATGCAAGACAATTTAATGCATTAAATCACATTTATCAATTTGCAACGTTGAAAATGACCCCTATTCAGTTGTGACAATTAACTCCCACAACCAGCCAATTTGTACATAAAAGACTACAAGATTATTCAGTTGTATACCCATTCGGAGGAATAGCAACAGATCTCTTCCACTGACAGCAACCCTAGCCTTAGGAGTTCCAAAATTAACATATAAGCCATAGCAATATTTCTTAAAGGTAGTGCTGCAGAAGTCAATATGGAATGAAAACTACATTTTCTTAATTTGTTATTTAAGCCTTTCATTGTACGGAATGAAGAGTTGCTATTATTGTAATGTTTACTTTTGAATACATAAACTGTGAAATAATGGCAAAAACATTTGAAAAGTAGCCAGAAGATAAGATGAAAAACTCCTTATTGACTGTATCTCAGATTCTCTCTCTCACACACACACACACACACACACACGCACACACACACACACACAAAGAATGTGAAGTGCTTTAAGGCTGTTCTTGAAACTCCAGTTAGAACAAGGAAGGAGACTGTCAATCCTCAGTAATGTATAAAGATTTGAAGTTCTGGATGCATTTTCCTGCTTTGAGTGCATGAAGTCGTCTTTGTTTCAGGTTTCCTTGGCAACCGTTCTCGAAGTGTATACGGGAAGAACAGGTCCTAAATGGAGTCTGGTCTGAAGAGGGCCTTAAAAAAAAAAGTCTAAGTTCCCTATTTTTATTCCTGCAGAAGTGCGTGTGCGTAATGAAGAATGCACAAGAAAGGAGAACACATCATTTTCCACAATCACGGCTACCAATGTGACAGTGAGCTAACAATGATTTTTGAAAGCCTGTGTTGTGTTTCTGCCTATGAGACATCTAAGGCGGCATGGACTTCCTAGAAAGTTCTTTTTACAGACCATTTTCATCTCAGAGCTGCCTCAATCGCCAAAGATAAATGGGAGCTATTTGCGTTTGGTGATGCTCTAACTCCAAGTGATTTCTCTTCATAGGAAATTTTCATAATGTCACCCTCAAAGATAAAAGTTTATTGGAATTGTTAACAATTGACTTTCTCATTTACAAAGGCAATACCTTGCTTAGTCATTTTCTGTGTCTGTGGCCTCCACTTCCTAACCTCTTATTCAGACCTTGCTTTACGCGTCTCCCATATTAATGTCCCTGTTATTGTAGCTTGACCTAGCAGCAGACCCAATACCTCTACTCAGAGCTTATCCTATGCCACTTCAGTTGATGTCTTTCTTAAAACCTTCTTCTGACCTGGTTTTGTGACTGCTGTTTTCTTCCATTTTCTTATTTTGCTCACAGAGTCAGGTCTAGAGAAAGGCAATTGGGGCACTTTTCTTGGCACAAAATTTGAGGTGCAAAAAAACTCAGTAATCAAAATAAGTAATATCTTAATGCAATATTAAGAAAGTGAAATTAAATGCAAAAAATCAATAATGAACAAAATGTTAAAATTATAAATAAAAAGGGATTCATGCTGATTTGATCAAGTCAATATTCATTAAAATGCTTTTACTACCTCCTTTCAGGACTCCACCATGCCATGCCCAAATTTTAAAAATTTTAAATTTTGTGTTGTCATGGTACTTCTATTTCAAGAACCTTTATTTAGCACTTTTATTACATGTCACCAATCATTATTCACACACACACACATATATATTCATCTTTTCTCTTTCAATTATTGTTAGTGGTTTTCTTGAATCCTCTCCCCAGATGTGGTATGTAGATAATACATTTTCTTACTTCTTATATATTCTCAAATATTTTTATTTGCCCAAACAAGTGAGGGGTACATTGATTGGATGTAGGATTCTTGGGTTGCCTTCTTTTACTGTCAGTATTCTTCAGATATTATTCTGCTGTCTTCTGTCCTGCAGTGTTGTAGACGAGAGGTCTGATTGCCAGTTTGAGTCTCATTCTTTTCGAAAATAGTTTGTTCCTTCTCTCTGTGAACTTACACAATTGTCCTTCTATCCTTTGAGCTCAGGAAGATTATCGGGCTAGGCCTAGGTTGTTTTTTCTTCACAATCGCTCCTGGAACTCAGTGAGCCCTTTCAATCTCTACCTTAAATTTTCTTTCAACACAGAGAAACGGTTTTCTATTGTTTGTTTAGTTATTGCCTCTTCTCCATTGATTCCTATTTCTCCTTATGAAATTTCTATTGTTTGTACCTTGGGTACCCTATATCTGTCCTCCAAAATCGTTTATCTTTTCCTTCTTATTTTCTTTATCTTCTATTTCTATTCTGATGTGGTGTCCCCACCACCCCCACCCCACTTAATTTTCCAGGCCACTGAATCAGAATTCAATGGTGACTATCTTCAATTTGTCTATTGATTTTTTTCATTCAAAAATTGTGAGATTTTTAGGTTCAAGAATTTGAGAGATTTTGTAGTATGTTGGAACCTTGAATGTCTTGTTAATTTTTGCCCAAGTTGTTCTCTGTCTCCACCAGCAGTTCTATTTTTATTTAGGAGCTACATATTCTGGATATTGTTCTTCTATCATTGCTAGATCCCCTAGTTTTCTTCACCAACTTCTGACCCACTCTCAGACCTGAGATTCACCCCTTGGGGTGCCCTCAATAGAAGTATTCTGCTTCCACAGATCATCTCTAGCAGGAGGTTTGTCAGTTTGCTATCTGGGCATAAGAAAAAAGACCCTCATCCCTGCTGTGACTCTCCCCTGCAATCAAGATGTGATAGTTAATTTTATGTGTCAGTTTGACTCATTAAGGAATGCCCAGATAGCTGGTAAAACATTATTTCTGGGTGTATCTGTGAGGCTGTTTCTAGAAAAGATTTACCTTTAGGTGGGGCACGGTGGCTCACACCTGTAATCCTAGCCCCTTGGGAGGCCAAGGCAGGTGGACCACTTTAGGTCAGGAGTTTGAGACCAGGCTGGCCAACATGGTGAAACCCTGTCTCTACTAAAAATACAAAAATTAGCCAAGCATGGTGGCAGATACCTGTAATCCCAGCTACTAGGGAGGCTGAAGCAGAAGAATTGCTTGAATCCAGGAGGTGGAGGTTGCAGTGAGCCAAGATCGTGCCACAGCACTCCAGTCTGGGGGACAAGAATGAAACTCCATCTCAAAAAAAAAAAAAAAAAAAAAGCAAAGAAAAAAAAAGATTCACCTTTGAAACAGTAGACTAAGTAGGATGATCTGCCCTCGCCAATGCCAGTGGGCATCATCCATCCCATTGAGGACCTGACCTGGGTAGAAGAAAATTGCTCAGCATTCTCCCATCCCAACCCCCAGTTCTAGGCCTTTGGCCTTAGACCGAATTACACCAGTAGTTTTCATGGTTTTCCAGCTGCAGATGGCCTAACTTAGGACTTTTCAGCCTCCAAAATCATGTGAGCCAATTCCCCTAAGAAATCTTTTTGTATATCTACCTATCCTATTGATTCTGCTTTTCTGGAGAACCCTGACTAATACCCTAACAAAGCGAGGGTTCTGCCAGCCTCCAGGGTAGAATGCTGGCACTCACCTGCTCAGCCTCCCCTCGACTCCTGAAGCCAGAAAGGCCACTTCCTTGGAGAGATGCTCTTCCTTCGAAAGAAGGTTAGGGTGCTCCTGAGATGTCCATGGGCTAAGGCCTCTCCCGGATGTGTGCTGTGCTGGTTTCTCACAGCTCAGTGTTCTGCTGCAGTCCACAGGCCCTCCTTCCACCCAGAGAGCAAAAGGCTTTGTGCTTGCTCTTCCCATCCAACCCTGGAAGAGTTCAGGGCCTTGCTCACACCTTCTATATCCTGCCCATAGCCAAAAAACTCCTCAGCATCCCAGAGGTGGCAGGTACCCAGAGTTGGACAAGGAGCATAGTACCTGCTGATTTAAGCTCTCTCCAGAATCGGACATGTTGATTTTTTTCAACCCTTGAAACTTTCCTTTCCTGTTTTCTTTATTTCAGTTAATGTCATTGGAATCTCCTATTGCTCTGGTGCAAAACGTTAGTTATTTCTAACTGCTCTCTCTCTTTCTTATCATCCTCTTTTAATTGGCCTACAAGTATTTGTTTTTAAATTGTATCTCTACATTGTCTCTTAAATTCTTTTCCTCATATAGATTTCCATCTGCCACATCATTTTTCAAGCCTTCATTAACCTCCAGCCTAAATTTTTGCATTAGCTGCATAACTGATTTCTCTCCCTCTAATTTAGTCTATATTCTGCTAACAGATACTAAAGCAAAATTGTGACTGAGTCATCCCATTATCTACTGAAATCAAATCATCCAAGGCTTTCTCCCATAAATCTTCACAAATTAATCACACACACACGTGCACGTGCATACATGAGCATGAACACACACACACAGAGACACACACAGACACACATACACACCTTTCCTCCTAGGACACTTTAAAAATTATGGACTAGCACTTTCCTGAATTCTAGTTGGGTTTATCTTCTTTCTTTGTAGTCTCTCCCACTCCATCTCCTCTCCAACTCCTATCTTATCCTCTAAGGCCCAACTTGGAAAGATACATCTTTTTCCACAGAGAATTTCCCCTGTCCTTTCTCTGATTTAATACATACCAGTCTCATTCTTCTGCAGCATTTTCTTCAAACCTGTACTATAATTTGCATTTCACTCGCTATAACTTGTAAACTCCTTTAAGACAATGATTATGTGCGGCTTACCTTTGCTTCCTTCCCTACCTGGGGCATAGCAGGCACTTCTTTAGCAGTGAATGGAGTAAAACTGTTCAGATCAACATTTATTTGTCCTCTCCAATGTGCCAAGCAGTGACCTAGTACTTGAGATAAAAGATTAAATTAACACAGATGCCATCCTCAGGTGTTCAATATGCCAAGTTCTGTATTTCATCTAAATAACCTGATATGCATCAATGTATGTATACATGTGCATCTAAATGCAGACATCCTCTGGAAATGCTGCCTGGTGGTTTTGCCTGCTTCCTCATCTACTTTTGAGAGTAGATGTTATACCGGGTCTAGAGATCACTTCAGGACAGAGGCAGCTGATGCAGGGAAAATTAAGATTCAAGACAATGTTGAGACTGTGTATCAGGTAAGCAACACAATTCAAGGCAGAGAGATTTTGGAAAGATAGTTAGCATTGGAAACTTCACATTTCTGCATTGATCAGCAGTTGGTGGTTGTCTTGTCTGTCTTAGGCCTCACAAATCCCAACAGAGTATGGTCCAATACAAGCCCTCCTGTGCCTGGCTGCCCTGCCCACATTTCCAGGCAATGGTCAATGTTTCTTTTATAGAGCTATTGAGAAATTGAGATGTCTTGGGTTCAATGCCAGTCTCCCCATCAGTTCCCACCTGTTACCCTGATTCACAATCTTTCGCTCTATAGCTATGGCTGGTATCCAGGTGCACAGGATGCACCTCTCTGTGGATTATCATTGTATTTCCTGTGGATTATCATTGTATTTCCTCTGAGTCGGCAGGCTCGCTGAGGGTCTATAACAGTTACTGATTCTGGCCTTACAAAACCATGCTTATAATGAGACAAACAGGCCACAACCATTTAGTTTTTGAGAGCTCAGATGAAATTTAAGACTTTGAAGAAGTTGGAGTCAAGATAAAATACCCTCTTACTGATACTGTTGACAAATTATAAGCCTGGATAGTACTTACTTCTGACTCAATATAGGAGTGTTATATTAGGGCTTATCCAAAAAGGAAGAATGTGGAGGTAATAAATTGCTGCCCCAGAAGAGTCAATGATGTGCTGAGTTCTACATTACATGGTATGAGTTAAAGTCATTTCCTGCTGAACCATTTGATTTGGGGCAAAATATTTAACTTCTCTGGTCTCATTTTCCAGTTTGATAAGGCAAAGGACTAGAACTACTGACTTTTTATTTATATAGAGCAAGAGGCTATGATTCAATAATGTTTTCCAGAATTAGAAGTAGTTAAATATAAGTCTTCTGAGGACAATAGAAGGAGAAGACAAAGTCAAAACTTGAGAGATTTGGGAGGCACTAATCTACAAAGTGGCTTGTTAACCATTGAATTGCAGGAGACAGAATTCTGGATTCCTTTCTTTACTATCTGCCGCCTGGTGCACCAGGCTGGTTTTTTTTATCATACATTGATTATTCCCCTAAATTTACTCAAGCAGTTATGATAGAAAATGATTCCAAAAGTACCATGACTGCATTTGTCAAGGAAGAAATGGGTTAATGTCAAGAAGCCACTGACTCTTTTGAATTCCAGTATCTAAATGGCTATTGTTCCTCTCAGCACAGAATTTTCTAGAAGACAAAACACATACTAAAGCTCTAACAAGAAAATATCCTTTAAAGATACAAAGAGACTGGGGCTCCACTAATGTAATATAAAAATTCAATGTGCAAGTAAGATGCCAGAGTTGGATTGATTGCTGTGTACAACAGTGACATGAGTATAAAGACTCCCTAAGGTTAAATTGGGCTCCTGCATTGAAATTCTAATTAGAAATATGAGTGCCCTGACTCTGTGAAAGTACATGTGTGTTTAATTATTCTCCTTTTCACCTTATCTCTTCCATTACTTTATACACTTTTCCCTCCTCCTTTCTCACTGTTTTCAAGAAACCCATGCTCCTTGCTTAATCTAAGTGCGGGCCTTCCTTTAAGCTGGCATTAATTGACAAGCAGTGTTTAATTATTATTTTTCATGTCTGAAGAGGGCTAATATTAACTCTCCATGAGCCCAAAGGTGACCTCAGCCCCCTTGTTTCTGGTGGCACCACTCTGCCTTCATCACTGGCATTTCTTTAGTCAGACAGACATGCCACATGTTCTTCTTCATTTTAATGGTTTATAGCTATATTTGTGCTAATCAAGGCTGCTGGGTGCCTCACTTATCTTCTAGCATTGTGTTTGAAAATTTAGTACCTTGGACAAGATTAAGTCATGTCTACAGGATCTAAATGGTATGTATACATATATACGTGTGTGTGTGTGTGTGTGTGTATATATATATATATATATATTTTTTTTTTTTTTTAAGTAGCTTTGAGGACTATTGACCTGGAGTCTTCTTAAGGCCAGGAATGTACCTTGTCGGACTGGCATCTTCAGCTGACACCCAGCACCTGATATTGCTCCATGTTTGATTGACTAATAGGTATATCTAAAGGACCTGAAAACCATGTGTTTATACCTTGGTGCTCTGGATTGAGACTGGGAACTCACATATTGCCATAATCATGATGATCTGGTTTTTCCCTAAATTCATCAGCCACACCAGAAATCTAGCTAGTCCACCAGCATAATCAAGTTTCCAAATCAAAGCTAGAGAAGTTCTGTTGACATTAAGTCTGAGATAATCTGCTTTTCAAAAAGGGTTGTTATTCAGTCTTCTTTATCACTCTATGTGGACCTTGAACCTCGAGTGTACATTTATTCAGGGGATTTTTTAACTCAGAAACTAAAAGGCAAAGAAGCTCATGGCCTGAAATCTGAGCCTTATTCTAAACACTTCTTGAGTTACAATGGGACCTGAAATGCCAAAGAGAAATGAAAGTTACCCCAGTAAGTCAGAGGTCAAATCCCCTAAGGACAGCTAAGTGTCAAGGATTAAGACATAAGGGACCAGTAGGTCCTCTAGGTCCAAGATCAACAGGTCCAAGATCCTGCTAAGCCCAGGAAATTCAGGTCAAAACCATGTTAGCTTCAAAAGTTAGTGTTGTCAGGCACAGCCATAGGTCCCCAAAGTCTCAAGGTTCTAGGTGGCCCTTAGAAGTAACATGGCAAGTGGAAAGAGCAAAGGTCTAGAGTCCACAAACCCTGCCCTGCACTCCTGATTCCATTACACAACTTTAGGCAGAACATATCTTTAAAGTTATTATATTAAAGAGCTATCTTATGGGATTATTGTGGGGGATGAAATGAGATGATACATATGAAAGCACCTTGAAGATTTTAAGTTGCTTTACAAATTTTAATTATTATTCGCTTGGGACACGCATTTCCTTACAAGTAGTAGAAAATAAGAGTTCAACTGGTACTGTGGTTCAGCCAAATATAGATTTAACAAGAGTTTTTCCCCACCAGTTAGTTCTGCCATCTATGAAACATACAAAAAGAAACAACAAACTTTGGAAAACAAGCCATTCATAAATCAGGAACTGCCCGCATATGCATTGTAATTGAAAGCCTTCAAACTATTAATGCCCATAAGGGGCAAGAACTTGGAACAGATCCTATGTTGAACATTCTTCTTTCAATCTAGATCTATTAACTTGCACTATTAGTCATCAAGTAAATAAATCACAGACTCAAATTTATCTCTGCCAGGCTCCACAAATAACTGCTTGTATGCTAATAGTATCAAAGAAAATAGTAATTGTAGTTCAAAAAAAAATCCATTCGTGGTTCTCAAAATGTGGCCCTGGACCAGCAGCATCAACATCACCTGGAAACTTGTTAGTTTCCACATTTTGAGCCCCATTCAGATCTGCTGAATGAGAAACTCCAGAAATGGGGCCCAGCAAACTATATTTTAATAAGCCCCTCTGGTGATTCTGATGCTCTGTAGAAGTCTGAGAACGACTACATTAGATTGAGAACAAAAATAGCAACATAGCATGATGTTCTTATTTGCAAATTATTAGGGATCTTAAATCATTTTAACATGCCTTAGTATGGCTGAAATTTCAATACAATATCTACAATTAAAAATCACAACTAGTGAATGCATGACCAAGACAGCATAGCTCTTTAACTTGTATCTGTAGGCTTGTTGTTTAATAAAGTTCATTTTTTCATCCTTAGTCTGAATAGATAAATGCCTTGGTCAATAATTTCCTACAACACTCAAACAAATCAAACACTCTCATAAAATTTGAGCATATTTTTATTTACTAAAGACTCTAATCAAGGTGGAAGCTCTTAAAAGTAGTCTTGGTAGTAGAAATGTAAATTAAACTCAGTTCATTAGTTTGTAACAAAATTCTTTCTCCTTTGACTTTTATTGATTTATTTATTTTTTGAAGCACTGTCTCACTGTATCATCCAGGCTAGAGTGCAGTGGCACGGTCTCAGCTCACAGCAACCTCCACCTCCCAGATTCAAATGATTCTTCTGCCTCAGCCTCCCAAGTAGCTGGGATTACAGGCACATGCTACCACGCCTGGCTAATTTTTGTATTTTTAGTAGAGATGGGGTTTCACCATGTTGGTCAGGCTGGTCTCGAACTCCTGACCTAGGTGATCTGCCTGCCTCAGCCCCAAAGTTTTAGGATTACAGGCATGAGCCACTGTGCCCGGCTCTTGTTTGACTTTTAATGGTATTTAAGCCTGGCTATTATGTTAATACCATTCCTTATAAAACTTATAATGTACTTTAATAATATAGATTATAAAAATCACAATTTAATAGGGTAGGGTGAGAACAACATAGACTTTCAGGAAAAATAGAGGTTGGCATTTTTTATATACAATTATAGAAAAGAAATTTTATTTGACAGATGATTAGCAGTAAAACATCGATTTTTCTCTTTTACCCATTTACCATCAGCTACATATGTATCAATAAGAACGTAAACATCTCCTAAGAACCAGTCAACCATTTTTTTCTTTCATAAATACCATGGCTTTTAGATATTATGTAAAAATGAAGTTTTATTGCATGCATTACCCCAGTGTTTACTTCACATCATGTTTAGGTGTGAGGGTTAGTGCCCCTTGGTGGGAGGACTCAGAACACTTGGCTCTAGAATGCTGCCAGTCTCCACTACACTTCTGGGTCGCTGGAAATGATGGCCAGATAGTTTGGAGGAAGCACTGTAATATTTTCAGAACAAGTTGGATTTTCCCAAAAGTTCCTCATCTACAATTACCAATATTAAATGCAATCTTCCTACCACAAACCATAGTTTGTGAAGTTAAAAATAAAGGCAGACCAGAGCACTCTCTCCTTTATTCTCACTCACCCTCCTTGTTCTTGCAACATCTGGAACCAGTATCAGGGCTTCCTTCCGTTTTCCAATCCCCTCAGCACCCAGTAGCATCCACCTGAGGAGAGAAAGCCCAGCCGCACCCTCCAGCCTGACTATAATTTTGTCTCCAGGCAACTGCAGTAGGATGTCTACTCTTCTCTATTCCCCCCTATTTTAAGTGTTGCTCCACACAGCTTGACATGACACTTCTTGCCTAAGAGAAAGTTCTGTTTTTCCCCAAATGAAAACTGAAATCGACAGAATAACATTTGTAGCCTTAGGGAGCCTACTGATGAGAAAACTGGTAGTCTAGGATTTAACATGTAAATCTTGGAGGTGTGGGATTGAGAAAAAGGGAGTGAGCTGCTAAATTTAGGAGAATACCATAGATCATGAATCATGTAGGTATAAAAGTTAACATATCTAAATATTTTTAAATAATCCTTTATAATAGTATTTTATAATTACAGCGGGACCCTCTGGTGTGTGAATTATGGTGTATTCATGTTTAGTTGCATTGACTGCACTCGGCTTTTAGCCATGTGCCTAGCAACACACTGGGCATGAATTAATGTGCAATAATTCATGGCCTGTTGTGCCTTATTAAATATAGCATTGATTCAATTTTAGAACTGCAACATAATGACTCAAATATTTTTCAGAATGCTAAGTGCCCCATACGATTTTCATTTGAGAGCCTGTTTTCACATTTGCAACCCTCAGTTACAATAGTAATATTTTTCTACTGCAGAGCAAAGAAAAATGCAATTGCCCACCAAAAATTAAAATCAAATGCCAAGAGGAATTACCTCCTGAATCACCCTATTTTTCCCCAATAAATCTGAGTCTCCAAAAAAAAAAAGTCTACTTTAAATGGAGGGAGAGAAGGTTTGGGGGTTTCTATTTAGGCCATTTGAAAAACTATTTTTAAAAACTTTCAATGTATTTGTTCTCCATTATGCTGGGAATCAGAACAAAATAATAACGGATCATGTTTAGAGGGGAAAATGCCTGGTGGCAAGTCAGGAGAGTGGTGATTTAATTCTGATTCTGCTAATCTATTCTACAATTGCCAGTGGTCACATAATCACTCCTTGCCTCGGTTTCTCCATCTATAAAATAGGTTTAATTTTCTTTTTAAGGAGTTGTGAGAATCAAACTACATAAATCTATGAAGATGCTATATAAGTGTAAATTAGTATAGGCAGTGTGCCTAGCCCCATGGTAAGTACACTTTCAGCTAAAGAGCTTTCATATCCACTATCTCATTGAAAACTCCCAACAATATTGTGGGTGGACAGGGACTATTTTCCCATTTCACAGCTGGCTTTGGCCACAGGATGCTCTTCCTCTCAGTGGAAGACACACAGGAAGCAGTGAATGACCTACACAGAATAAACCACGATTTGCAGTGTCACAGTTAGAGTGTCCTCATAACCACTGGAGGAAGAAGCAGAGGCAAAATGACACAACTTAGTAGCAAAGTAAAAATCCAAATTCCAGTTGACTAACTTTCAGCCAGACCGAAGACTACCTTTTTTTGAAAAGGTTGAGCAATTGCCTTGTAACTTCCGCTTGAGCCAGTGAGAAGCCTGGCTTATAAACCAAATCACTGTTTTATAAATGATAGTATTCAGTCAGTCCAAATCTCAGACTGCAATACTTTTCCAATGGATATCCTTCCAAGTCTTCATGTTCACAATGTACTTTTTAAGTGACTTTTGATTTACTTTAGACCTATTAGAAGATCTAGATTTTATTAATTGAAAGGGGTTATGGGACTTTTCTTTCGTTATTAGTTAGCTACCATGCCCTACCTCTTCCAGAATTCTAATGTTCTGCAAGAATAAGTTGTAAAAAACCTGCGAAAAAACCAGTGTCTCTCATCTAGCTCATGCTTTTGACCCTGCCATTTCGAGCATAAAATCACCTCTGGCACCAATACGGCAATTAAAAATCTTGGCCTGGGACAATTTAATTATATCTTTTGTAATATGAGAAAAAATAGTTTGGGATCACAACTCTGACCAGCCTTCCTGGGATAGAATATGTTATAAACTAGGGATCAGTGTATCTCCATGTATTCATTCCAAATACACAGACGTGGGAACATACTAACAGAGTTCCTTTAGAGTAAGTCAGACCCGGGATGTAACTGCACCATCATCATTACTATTAAATGGCCTTGGAAAAGGGACCTCATCTCTCTAAGTATGTTCTTCATTGGTGAACAGGACTGAAACAGTTTCTACCTCATATAGCATGAGAAATCAATGAAACACTCCATTATAAGCCACTGAGGACAGAGCCTAACATATAGTAAGCATTCAAAAATGCTAATATTAGGTTAGAGAAAAAACTGGGGTCCAGATTTTACATGAGATACTAATCCAGTGCTATTTATTATGGGCCAAATATATCTCAAGCCTCACCTTTGCTCTCATGTTATAGGTCCATCATTACAGGATATTATCAAATATATGAATACTCTTAGCATACTCCTATTACTACACATAATCCTCAATGCACTCAGTATGTTCCTATGTTACAGTTCACATTCTGCCTTATACCAGACAGGGACTGCATATGCTGCGCAAGGACGAGGACAGTGCTATGCATCTATCAAGCTGGAGTCCAGTAAGGGTCAGTTGAATCATATGGAAGATGGCTGGTCTGGGTGAGGTATTTGCTGTTAAGAGTTTTGCTTGGGATCCCACAGAGTAAGGCATCCATCAGCCAGTGCTTGCGCAGCATATTGAAGCAGATGCTTTTAGATGATGCAGTTATTGCTTTCTGAATATCCCCAGGGGCTTAAGTAAAGCCATGTATGAACATAAACATGGGGAATGTTAGATGGACTAGCCCAGTTCAACCCTAAGTAAACAGTGACTGTCATTTGGGGTCAGGCTTTTTAGAATTCCAAAAGATTCTTCTGCACACTGGAAGACAAAGGGTTAGATGCTCCATGATTCTGAAATACCAATGACTTTTTCACTCTTCAATACAAAATGAAAGCCCATTTAGACTTTCTTTTGCAATTATCACCTATTTGAATTCTGGTAACACTTATTTAGTTAGCAATATAGCTCATTTTCCTGTTTTAAAAAAGTAAATAGCGGAGTGTTTTTTTTTTCCTTTTATGCATTCATGAGGAAGCCATAATTTTGATCTTTAATATGACAATAGAGCCTTGTTTAGCTGCAGCTAGTCTTCTGAGGCCTCATATCCTCTTCTCCACAATCTGACTGAGAAGAGGACAAGAGAAGGTAGGCAGACCTCTTGGCATCAGAAATGAAGAAGCAGGCCTTGCTTCTAAGATCTCAAGTAGGTGGGCCATATCCACCCCGGTCAGTCATACTGAGAGAATGACTCAGTAAATGGCAATAGAATAATGGGGTAGACAATTGTAGGAGGGATGATGACAATTCCTCTTGCTTCTCCTTTATAGGGAACTTCCTGTTATTCTTTCTACCTTCTTTCTTATCAACCTTATCAAGCTACTGGTTTGATAACTGCATCAAAATATAACTGCACAGATATTTTTTGTGGCCCATGCTTAATAGGTTTTCAGGAAAAAGAGCAAGATGGACCAAGCTGTCAGTACTATACCTGTCTCAGAGAAACCCTTACGCATATAACACGGAAGTTCAGCTGTCACCACTCTGCCTCCTTGGAGAAGTCTGTAGGTCTTCACAGCCCTGGAGCACATATTAGGCAGAGCAGCTGGTCAAATTGCTAAAACACCTTGACAGGTGTGGATAGACTGTGCTGCCTCCCCCATAACATGTTTATACACAAACACAAACACATACACACAAATGTATACACACACATATATATACATGTACATGCAAGCATGCACATATTTTCACATATACACACAAACATATACACACATACACAAAACATGTACACATATACACACAAACATGCATGCACACACACACTGCACTCACCCAGTCACAGATATTTATTCATTGAAAAAATTTTCTGGTCTTCTCTGCTGTCAAATCTCACAGGTTTTTGTTCCACCTCCACCGCAGCTGTCACCATTCTCTGGACCTTCAACTGGACCTCCTAGTCAATACCGTTTCATGCTGCTTCTTTTGGAGGTTGTCCCGTGGAGTTACCAGAGGCAACGGGACATGATTATGCAAGTGGGCTCTGGAGCCAGGCAGCTAGATCTGAATCCTGCTTCAATCACTTACGACCTATTTATTTTAGAACAAGTTTTTAATCTTTCAATTTGACACTTCCCCCACTTAGGATAACAGTAATAGTACCTATGTTATATGTTATTATAAATATTAAATAAATACATGCTGTGTATCTAAAAAGTGCTTGGCACATAGTAAGTCCTCAATAAATGTTAGCTCCTAACAATATTCTATCCTCCACCATCCCCATATTCTACAAGATATGACTCTGATCTTGATTTTTTACTAATCTTGCTTTAAAACTCTGAATATCAGATCTCTTTCCCTTGTATGATTTATTTCTAAGAAGACCCTCCCTTTTTTCCAATGTTCAAGGTCCTTAAGTTGCTTAGGCTTCTTATAATGGAACAGGAGACAGAGAGGGAAACATACAAAACTGCCCTGAATGCTAGATTTTCTGAGATAAATCAGAATTATAATTTTGAGAATTCAGTAGTGTCTGATACATAATACACTCTCCATATCTAACATGTCTAAATGTGAAACACACACATTTTCTTGCTTTTCTCATTCAACATGAGGTGACCAATCCCAGAAGGGGGAAAATATTCTCTTCCTTCTATCTCTAGCCTGTTTCTCCACTCTGACTCTCAAAGAATATTCTAAGCAGTCAAATATGAGCACCTTCTGTCTCCAATTAGGCACAGGAAGGTAATATCATGCCTTAAAACCCTTACATGCTTCACAGACCATAGAGATTCATTCATTCATTCAGTTGCAGACAGAGACGGTCTCCCCCTACTTCTTAGGATACTTTCTTCCGCAAGTTCCTAACCACCAAACTCTCCAACTATTTTTCCTACCTCCAGACACTCTTTTTCAACCTCTTTTTTTGGATCCTTGTCTGCTATTCAACCCTAAAGGATGGTGTGCCCAAGAGCTCAGTCCTTGGCACTCTTCTCTCCATATCCCTGTATTCTTCCAATATGATCACCTCTTATAGCAGGGCTCCCAAGTGAGTCTACCCCCCAAGATAGGCCTCTCCCTTGACTTCTGGACATGTATATTCAATCACCCTCTCACTCTCTTCATTTAGATATCTAACACACATTTCAAGTCAACACATCCAAAACAGAAATCTTGATTTCCTACTCCAACCTGCTCCTTCCCCAAGGTTCTCACCTCTGTAAATGGCAACACTGTTCTCTGAGTTGCTTGGACCCAAAACTTCAGTCTCATTGCCTGTTTCTGTCTCACACATACTCCATATCCACATCAATCAGAAAGTTCTGTTAGCTCCATCTTTAATATATGTCCCAAATCCTAACTCTCCTCCCTGCCTCTTCTACCAACCAAGTCCAAGCCATCATCATAATGATAGGGACAAGATGGAGAGAAATTCTAGGCAGGAAAGGGTGCATCCCTGGTGAAGCCCCACCCTCAAGCCAAAAAACCTGAGACCACAGTCTAAATTGAGCACTTACATCCCTGTTTTCCTGCTCGAATGTTGCCTTTTCCAAAACTATCCATGGCCCACTCTGCCCCCTATCCTGTGCCAATAAAGACCCTAGGCTCAACTGGCAGAGAGGAGAAGCAGCTGGATGTTGGACACTATGGCTGGACATTGGAGAGAAGTGGCTTGACTTCAGAGGGACAGCTTGATGGTGTAACTTCAGAAAAGAATTTGGCCAGAGATAGTCAGACTTCAGGGGAAGATTACCTTCCTGCCCTGTCCCCTTTTCAGCTCCCCTTCCCACTGAGAGCCATTTCCATCAGCCCACATTTACTATCCTTCAATTCATTCATGTGATCTCATTTTTCCTGGATTCAGGACAAGAGCTCAGGAGCTAGAAGTGTGGATGCAAAAGGCGATCACACTGACCCACTGCCCTTGCTGGTGGATGGCAGCCACCTCACATGAAAAGGCAGAGGATCCACCGAGCTGTTAACACTTAAGCCATCCGTGGATGGCAGAGCTAACAGAGCACTGTAACGCTCCCTCTAGGGTTTCAGGGGTCCTGAGCACCATGCCCCCAGATGCTGCTGTGGGACCCACACAAAGTTTGCTCCTGCCAGTGCCCAAAAGTGCTCACCCTGGCTCCTGCACCTGCTTACCTGTGTGCTCCCTCCCATGAGGGGTGGAATGCAGTGGGTCTGAGTGAGTGGAGTTCTCCCCTGCCAGCACCAAAGCAACCAGCTGGTTCCAGCATTCATGCACTCCAATTCCCACTTTGTTCACTTTCACACTCCCTTCCGCAAGGAGTTGAAAGCTGCGGACTGAGTAAACGAGGCACCCCTGTTGTGAGTCCCGCAAAGGGTTCAGGGAAATATCCTGCTTTAATATCACACTAAACTGTAGCAATGCCTTCCTAACTGGCCTCTGCTTCCACTTATCCCTCCTCTTCCACCCTGATAGTCAATGTAATGCAGCCAGCAAAGTGATACTTTTAAAACAAAATTAGATCAGGTCATATCCCTATTAAAACACCTCACCTTTATCTCATACTCCTGCCCACTCTCCAACCACACTGGTCCTCTTGCCAAGCTCACGCACACCTGAGGTCATTGTTGTCTGCATTCAAACCTTTTCAGGTGTATATCATTTCTCCTCAGTGATTTTCTTAATGGTGTCTGGGAACTTGTCTGCTGCCTCTTCTTGGCAAAAGCTGAATCTCCTGTTATTTGGCCTTTTCAAAAGCCACATCCTTTCTAAAATTATCAAACCATCCTTTGCTGGAATTAAATTCTCCAGCTTTAGATGTGATAAATTCTTCACCTTCCTTTCCTTTAAGTTGTCATATAATGACTTAGCTCTTTCTCAAATCACATTAGAGTCTATAGGTATGCCTTTCTTATGGTAAATCTGCACGACATACAAGCTGCATTTCCAATATGAGATAAAAAGGTATTTTGCAAAAAGTGCAAGAGTTTTGTACCTACTGACGTAGCTGCAGTGGCAGTTTCATGAACTTCCTTTTTTTTTTTTTTTTTTTTTTTTTTTTTTTTTTTTTTGCAGTGGTCCTTACATTTGATTCACTTATCTTAAATGGTGGGCCACCACAGCTACAGACCTCAGTCCATGGTACATATCAAGCAATTCAACTTCCTCTTGTAATGTCATGACTTTTCTCTGCTTCTCGGGAGCACTTCCAGTATCACCAGTGGCACTTTATATGAAACCCGTGGTGTTATTCAAGGTTTATGATATTGCACTATACAAGATTTGAAGAATGTGTAAAACCTTGAGAGATCACTTTTTACTGTGATAAGCAATTAACTACAGAGATGAACTGCTCATGCATGATTAATGTCACATGGTGTTTTAAGCAGATACTGGCAACCCTTGAGCTTACCACAATGGGACCTAAAGGGGGCTACAAAACTATTACAGCACAGTAGTATCTGCTACAGTTAATAAATGCAGATATGATTTAATACTACATCTTTACCTTTGTTTACATTTCCTTCAACTGGGAACGGCACTAAGTATAGTCTGTGTTTATGTAAGTTTTGCTAAATTTAAACTTTTTATAATGGATTTGTGTACATTTGATGACAGTAAATGATAAAATAGATGAGTAGCCACATATATTTTGTGCATTCATGATATACCTTTTCTTTAATTTTTCAATATTTTCAGGCTATGCAATTTCTTCTGTAAGTTTTTTCAAATTGTTGCAAATCTCCAATTTTCCAATATATTTACTGAAAAGAAAAATCCATGAAAAAATAAGTGGGCCTGTGCAGCTCAAACCTGTGTTGTTAAAGGGTCAATTGTACACACACAGACACAGAGAGAGACACAGAGACAGAGAGAGAGAGAGAGAGAGAGAGTTTGGGAAGTCAATGAAGGCCCCCACCAAGGAAACAACATTTGATCTGTTAAAAAGAAAACTTCAGACAAATTAAATTTAACAGAGTTTAATTGAGCAAGGAAAAAAAAATGATTTTTGAATTGGGCAGCCCCCAGAATCACAGCAGATTCAGAGGGACTCCAGGGATGCCTCGTGGTCAGAGCAAATTTACAGACAAAAAAAGGAAAGTGACGTACAGAAGTCAGAGGTGAGGTACAGAAACAGCTAGACTGGTTATAGCCCAGTGTTTACCTTATTTGAACACAGTCTGAACACTCAGCAGTATATGAGTGGTTCAAGCATGGCTGCTGGGATTGGCCAAGACTTAGCTATTGTTACAGGCACATACTCCTAAATTAGGTTTTCAATCTTGTCTACCTATTAAGTTAGGTTACAGTTCATCTACAAGGACTCAAATACAGAAGTATGGAGTCCTTTCCAGGCCATATTTAGTTCACTTTAACAAGTACGGGGGGTAGACAGCAGACAGGACCAGTTCAAAGAGGGTACGGAGACCATTCTAGGCAAAGGAAACAGCCTTTTTAGTGCTGTACAGTAAAAAAAGGTGGCACTGAAAGCGGATCAGCATTGGCAGGTTGATTGTCCTTGCATGAGAGGTGCAACCTAGATGTTTTATCCGGCAGGCCTCTTCCTGTGAAAGTCAAGCACGCTGCCACAAAACCCCTCTCAACAGAGGTCGCAGTCAGTCTGATCCAAAGAAAAACATTATACATATTCATTCTTCCTGTTGGCAAAGTTCATGCCCTCCCTCTCTACACAGAGATAGAATCAGTGAAGTCTGACATAACTCCAGGCTGCAGACTCCCAGGAAAAGAGCAAAGTCTTTATGAGGAGAGTCCTCATCCAGCCTCGGAGTGGTCCAGTCAGCAGTCACTCTGCTCTGAACCTGTCAGACTGCACTGCTGCTCAAGGCTGTTGTTTTGACATTAGCTTGACACATTCACATGTCGCCCTCCTTGTGTGAACTCCTACTCAGTGTTTTGTAATAACAGCAAAGACATCAATATTTAAAAACAATCAAATGTATGTTTGGTTTAAATAGGCAGTTAAGCCACCATCCCTTCTGAAATGTCTTCTACGTGTATCTACCCATTATATATATATCTATTACGTGAACCACTCATATTGGAAGTCTCTCATATGCTTCAGTTCAGTACAAAGGATGAGTATCTAGTGAATCCAGGGTTCTACTTTCCTCTTTAAAATACCATGATCCAAGTTACTTTTCCACTTCCTATCCTGCTTCCATCCTCACTTTAAAGATGACATAAGATTCTATAGGTATATAAGAGTAGATGAATGTCCTCGAAGTGACTCATAAGGTACAAATATCTTAACAGACAAATCCTCCACGGAGGCAAACTGCTGAACTCATTCATTTTCTTTTCACTCTCCTATTTGGCAAGTGTAGATGAGGACTGACACTAGGTGCTTATGAAAGTGGCTGACATGCCGCCTCTGTCCTACCCCATATTTCCTTGGGCCCCTACATTTCATTACAATTTTCTTTTTGCTAAGAGATTAATGAATGAGGGCTTGTCTAGAAGTTGTTACACAGATGACTCAGGTCCTCGAGCTCGCTCATGTTGGGTAGAATTAGCCTAATGTTAACCTAATATCCTCTCTGGGACGTCGAGACTCAAAACTTAAGTGAACAGGATAGTTTAAAAGGGAGTTAGCTGAACAACCAGTCTGGCTAGTTGCTTAAAAACAGTCTTTGGATCTTTAGATAGAATCCTAAAATATCAGTGAAAGTCCAGAAGCCCCTCTAGAAGAGTCTCCAAAGGTATGAGGTAGCTCTCCATACGTCCTCAAACCTGGTAGACACCAAAAAGGTTTTTTTCACCCTGCACTCCTAAATTTGGTGTTCCTTAAAAATTGAGTAAAGACAGTAACAGGTATCTGTGAGTTATTTTACTATTTTGAAAGCCAAATTGAAACTATACATCTAACTAAAATAAACATAAATACACACACCAGGTTTTCTTTCTTTTTGCTTTCACTAGGTATTATATCAAATCAATAACACTGGTTATCATACATCAATCAAAAACTCTGTTTGGCAGTTACCTCCAGCTTATCTTAATAAACAAGCAAAACAAAGCAATTATTACTTTATAAATGCTATTTGGTAAACAAAGTTGTTGAAGTGTGAGGTCCCCAAGGGGAAGACACTAGAGTTTAAGAAGCCCTTGTGACAACAACGTAAAGAGACCCCTCACCCTGACTGTACTTATGTCTCTGACTGTCGGCACAACCTCCTGGATTCACTTCATTGGAAATGACAGAGTTAGGCCAAGCAACTCTAAGTGAGGCACCTGCCAGGTTAAACAAGTCCTTTCTGGTACTCACTTCCCAACCTCCTTCTTCGCCCACTCCCCATCGAAACAAGACTAAAGCAGAAGTGACCTGGGTATCAGATGATTTCAGAGAAAGGCCATGGCATTCTCTTCAGAGTCAAACTACGGGAATCTTTTGCAATCTCTCTCTGAAATATACCTTCAGACAAGACAAAATATATTAAGTCGCAGGCATGAAGAGTAGAAAGGCATATGCTTCTTTGAGAGAACACTGCTTATAATAGGCACATGATTGATTATCATTCTCCAACTAGGAATTTTTATCTCAATTTTTCAAAGGAGGTCTTAATTCACACTCACTGTTAGAAAGGCCAAACGCCAAAGCAGAATGTAGGCAGTGACTGACTTGCATAAAAATACTTGGACTTCTGAGTTTTCCTTTCAGTATTTGGTCTCTTTTAGCTACTGTTACCCTAACATTTAAGACTTGGCTTGTCTTAAATGTTGCCAATAGTGAGAGTGAACAGGGCTATCTTAGTGTACATCTGTGAAGTCATCAAACTTTGTTGTGATCGTCTCAACATTTGGCCACTCCATCCCAATCTTTTCCATCTCAGGTGACCCATATTCTCCAGGTCCTCTCCTATCCAACCATGTCCCTTGAAAAAAAATCTTTAAAACTCATTCACGTGAAGGTATAAATGATTGGCTTTTCATCCTAAGGTTACTCTTTTCTGGACTGGAGCTAGGATCAGATGCATCTGGTGAGTAGAACTGGATAATCCTCTCCACTCCACCAATGTTTATTTGCATGAGAAATATTCACGGAAGTTTTGTAGAGGGCCTCTGGGGAGGATTCAGGTGAGCTCAGTACAGAGAGTATGTGGTTCTATCCTCATCTGCCTTTCTGCCACATACACACAAAACCCGGCCTGGTGGACTGATTTTGAGTCCCTATTAGAGAGAGGTTAACTTAAAAAACAAAGGGGTCTGTATTTATGAAAGACTGTGGTAGAGAACTATTACCCCAACTCTGCCACAGACTGCAGGCTGCAGAGTCAGGACAGCCTCCAGGGAAGGAGAGTTGTGCCAGCAGGGCAACATGCTTATAGGGGCCACCAGGACAGAGACAATGTCAAGGTCCATTGATGAGGAGACCAAAACATCACAGGTGGCTCTTTCCAAGACACACATGAGACACTACCTGGCCTGAGGGTACCCAAAGAAGGTAGAGAAGAGTCGGGGAATGAGGGGGTTGTGGGGATTGAGGTCTATGGAACCCACTTCCAGTGAGATTTCCCTCACAATGGTATAAGTCAGGAGAAGTATTTAGAAGCCAGTTTGGTCCACCTTGCAGCTTAAATTCACCCGTGTGGCCGACACCATTTTAGGAAACCTCCTTCACTAATTGTGCCTTCCAATAAAGTGTATTATTAGTAGCATCATTATTGTCATTACTGGTTAGTGTGTAGAGTTTCTTCCTATTTTTAAATATTTTCTTTCTCTTTTTTATGTATGAGATGGTATGATAATAAGTACCTTTGAAATTGGCATATCACTTTCCTTCTGCAGCAGTTTAGTTGCCTGGTACCAAAGCTTGAATTTAAATAAAACAACTATGACTATACATTGGCCCTGCCCATTAATGCCAGATGAATGCACTGCTGTACCAGCAAATAGCAAATTTATTATGGAGTGTGACTCGGGCTCTTACAAATGAGCCACTCGAGTCAGATCACTCCTCAATCTCTGTGCCTGCCTTTGCGTGTCTTCTACCTAGGAAGGTGATGCTTTGAAATCGTGTTAAGAATTTTAATCACAGATATTCAGTACACATTGTATAGGTGGGAAAAAAAGCGGGGGCGGGCTCCTGCTTCCCTGACTCACGTTCAACCCCTGCAGTTTTCCTCACCTTGGATGATGTATTCAAGACTTTGATTCATTTTTCCATATTATAACCATCTCTTTCACAGCTGGGGTGAAGGAAAGGAGTGACGGAGCTACACAGCTACAGGGAAAGTCCTACTTTAAGGGTCAGAAGACTTTTAAAAGTCATGTGCTTGAGGCTTGGGGTTCCTTTTCTCCACTGTGTCTGAGAAGGGCTATGTTGATGCTCCTGACCCCTTCAGACCATCATGCCAAGGAAAATCTGGCCATGTGCTAGCTTGGCTCCACTAAAATTGAGCTGTTCACCCTAGTCTTATAGCTATCATTATTTTTAAATTGTTGCACACTAACAGGGATTAGATCATTTAATCCGTTCTGCAGCACTAAGAAATACAGGCACTATTACTAGCTCCTACTTTCCACAGGAGAAAATGGGAGCTTGGGGAGTTTAAATAACCACATCTACGGTCCCATCGACAATAAGAACACTTTCAAACGCGCGTCTGTGTGCCTGCAAGCCTGAGTGTTAACTCAACTGCCCCAGACCAACAGGGGGGGAGTTAAATCCGGAACCCTCCCAATCACCAGAGAAACATGCTGATAGGTTGTGCTGCAGATATGGCTCTCTTTCCCAAACTCAGGGCCTGTTTTGGATGCTTTCAGCTCCCATTTTAAATGTAGCAGTCCAAGGATTTGCTCTTGGCCTGTGCATTGGCGTGCAGAATTTGAACCTTCAGCTGGTATTCCTGAGACCCACCATTTCTCATTCTCTTAAGAGAGGTTGGTATTAACTATATATCCCTTCTTTTCCCTATGTATGTATATTAAAAAGCCTTTCTTTAAAAAACTACATGTTTTTATGGCCTGGCAAAGGTAGAGATGTACTTGTTTAACCCAAAGGAAATTTTTTAATTATGACAATGATTGTCAAATGTATGTACCATTCCACTACCCTATTGAGCCTCATCATACCTTTATAAGGTGAATGCCATTAGTGTCAGTGCCAATGACAACTTAAAGTCTAGTCCAAATACTGGTACCAATCCACAAACTGTTACTGGTCTGCAATCAAATACTGTAGTAATTGAGAGTAAACGTCTGGAAACAAAAGCAATTTGACAGAGTAATTTTATGTCTGTCAAATTTAAGAATAAAACATTTAAACATCTCTAGGAATTTATTTTTATTGTGTTTTACAAAAGTATCACTCTATGACAGACTGGAAAATTTTTTGAAAATCTGGTTCTTTAACACAAGACAGTTTGAGAAACACTGGAATTGACTTTACAGCTAAGAGAACCAAGCTTTAAGTAATACGCCCAAAGACACACAGCCTAAGGAAAATGGGATTGCCTTCCCCTTAACCATGGTTGTTGGAACTGTGGAACCCTGCTGCGAGTTTTTCTCTTCTTTTGCCTCCCTTAGGGTCTATGCTATAAATCTCTAGGTTTTAACTTGGCTGATTTTGATAACACAGGGCCAGGAGTTAAAGAGGTAACAGCCCTTCTCATTATTTACAGTCAACAGCTTCTCCACTGTTCCCTTCTCGCCATCCCTGCCTGCCTCTCCTTCCTCTGTCAATCAGGTCCCATGCAAGCAGGCCTGTATGGAGCATCAATCCCAAGCAATTTCCATCTACCTTGGGGTTTGGGGTCATCATGCTTTGCAGCAATTCCAGTTTTACTCCTTGAATGAGATGATTTCTGGCAGTTTTATTCTAAAATCCAGATGTCAATTAAAGGATGCCAGAGGAAACATCTGCAGGGATGAACCTTTTACAGGGCCTGAGGCAGAGGCCGTGCAGTGAGGACATCTCTCTGTCCACTGCTTTATGGGGGTCACTTTACCAAGGGCAAAACGTCCCTTCCTAACTAGAAGGGATACACTACAGAGAGTCTGTGTCCTTTCTTAGGGTAATCATGTTCCCACCCATCCCCGCTTTTGACATTGTACTTTGGCAAAAGAGAGTACCAACACGGCCAGTGTTACCAAATATAAGAACAGCTACTTTTTAAGACTTACAGTGCCTGTCCTCTTGAATAGAAAGTCATTAGAAAAAAAATCTACCAAGTCAACCTGGAGAAACTTTACCACCAACAGGAATCAAACTTGAAGAAAGACTTGTTTATATTCAGAAATCCTGCTCCCAAACACTGGGCAAAGCAGAGAGAACTGAGCTGTCAGACACAAACATGTCTGTCTCCGACCTACTCAAGTTGACAGGATTAATACTCTATGCCCAGAGGCCACTTTTTCTTTTCTTTCTTCAGAAAGAAAAGATGAAACCAAAGGAATAGTTGGACCAATGAATCCAAAACTATATTCTGAGAACCCTGGGGTTTTCAGGATGGTGTCATAGGATCATGGGAGTTGGAGGAGGAAAGAAGGAGGAGAAGAAGAGGAAAGAATGGGCCTCTCCCTTCCTTCTTTAACCAGAGTAGTCTTGCTTTTATCCATTTCTCATTTACCCTTCTTTGTAGTATTCAATTTGAGGAAAACATTCTACTCTTTATTTAGAAAAAAATTACTTATAGGCAGACCCCATTTTATTGCATTTTACTTTCACTGCAGATTTTGGATTTTTTACAAATCAGAGATTTGTGGCAACCCTGCATTAAGCAAGTCTCTTGGTGCCATTTTTCCAACAGCATCTGCTCACTTCATGTCTTTGCAACACATTTTGGTAATTCTCACAGTATTTCAAATTTTTCACTATTATTGTACCTGTTACAGTATATTATACCTGTTACAGTGATTTGTGATCAGTGATCTTTGATGTTTGTAAGTGTTTGTAATTGTAATTGTAATTGTTTCAGGGCATGACAAACCACATGCAAATAAGACGGCGAACTTAATAAATGTTGTTTGTGTTCTAACTGTTCCACTGACCACGCATTTATCCATCTCTCTCCATCTCCTCAAGACTCCCTGTTCCCTGTGACACAATGATATTGAAATCAGGCCAGTTAATCCTACAATGGTCTCTAAGTGTTCAAGTGAAAGGAAGTGCCACACATCTCTCACTTTAAATCAAAAGATAGAAATGATTAAGCTTACTTAGTGAGGAAGGTATGTCAAAGGTATGTCAACAGTCAAGATAGGCCAAGAGCTAGCCTTCTTGTGCCAGACAGCCAAGTTGTTGAATGAAAAGGACAAGTTCTTGAAGGAAATTAAAAATATTCTCCTGTGAACATACAAATGATAAGAAAACCAGGCAGCCTTATTGCTGATATGGAGAAAGTTTCAGAGACACACATGGAAGATAAAACCAGCTACAACATTCCCTTAAGCCAAAGTCTAATCCAGAGTGAGGCCCAATTCTCTTCAATTCTATAAAAACAGAGAGGTGAGGAAGCTGCAGAAGAAAAGTTTGAAGCTAGCAGAGTTTGGTTCATTAAGGTTAAGGGAAGAAGCCATTTCATAACACAAAAGTGCAAAGTGAAGCAGCAAGTACTGATGTAGAAACTGCAGCAAGTTATCCAGAAGATCTAGCTAAGATCATTGATGACAGTGGCTATGATAAATGATAAACAACAGATTTTCAGTGAAGACAAAACAGTCTTCTGTTGGAAGAAGATGTCAACTAGGACTTTCACAGCTAAAGAGGAGAAGTCAATGCCTGACTTCAAAACTTCAAAGGACAGACTGACTCTCTTGTTAGGGGCTAATGCAGCTGGTTGAAGCCAATGCTCATTTCCCATTCTGAAGATCCTATGGCCTTTAAGAATTATGTTAAATCTACTCTTCCTGTACTTTATAAATGGAGCAAGAAAGTTTGGATGGCATAACTTCTGCTTAGAGCATAGTTGCTGAATATTTTAAGCCCACTATTGAGACCTACTGTTTAAAACAAGATCTCTTGCAAAATATTACTGCTCACTGACAATGCACCTAGTCACCCAAGAGCTCTGATGAAGATGTACAAGGAGATTAATGTTGTTTTCATGCCTGCTAACACAACATCCATTCTGTAGTTCATGAATCCAAAAGTAATTTCAACTTTCAAGTCTTACTATTTAAGAAATTTACTTTTGCCAGATGCAGTGGCTCACACCTGTAATCACAGCACTTTGGGAGGCTGAGGTGGGAGAATTGCTTGAGGCCAGGAGTTCGAGACCAGCATAGGCACCATAGTGAGATCCTGTCTCTGCAAAACTTAGCCAGGCATGGTGGCATGCACCTGTGGTCCTAGTTACTCAGGAGGCTGAGGTGGGAGGATCTTTTGAGCCCAGGGGTCAAGGCTGCAGTGAGCCATGATCGTGCACTTCAGTCTGGGTGACACAGCAAGACCATGCCTCAAAAAAATAATTAAATAACTAAAAATTCAAAATAAAAATAAAAGAAATTTATTTTCTAAGGCTATAGCCGTCATGGGTCTTGTGATTCTCTGATGAATATGAGAAAAATAAATCAAAAACTTTCTGGATAGGATTCACTATTCTAGATGCCATTAAGAACATTCATGATTCATGGGAAGAGTCAAAAAACCAACATGAACAGGCATTTGGAAGAAGTTGATTCCAACCCTCAAGGATGACTTTGAAGGGTTCAAGATTTTAGTAGAGGAAGTAAATGCAGATGTGGTGGAAACAGCAAGAGAATTAGAATTAGAAGTGGAGCCTGACAATGTGACAGAATTGCTACAATCTCATGATAAAATTTGAATGGATGAAGAGCTGTTTCCTATGGAAGAACAAAGAAAGTGCTTTCCTGAGATGGCATGTATTGATACTTCTCATGAAGATGCTATAAATATTGTTGAAATGACAAAAAAAAAAAGGATTTAGAATATCCCATAAACAGTTGATAAAGCAACATTATGGTTTCAGAGGACTGACTCCAATTTTGGAAGAAGTTCTACGGTGGGTAGAATGCTATAAAACAGCATCTCATGCTACAGAGAAATCTTTCATAAAAGGAAGAGTTGACTGATACAGCAAACTTCACTGTTGTCTTTTTTAAGAAATTGCTATAGCCACCCCGGCCTTCAGCAACCACCACCCTGATCAGTCAGCAGCCATGGATATCATCAAGACTTTCTATCAGCAAAAAGATTATGAGTTTTTAAGGCTTTTTAAAAATTTATTTATTTATTTATTTTTCAGACGGAGTCTCGCTCTTGTTGCCCAGGCTGGAGTGCAATGGCAAGGTCTCGGCTCACCACAACTTCTGCCTCCCTGGATTCAAGTGATTCTCCTGCCTCAGCCTCCCGAGTAGCTAGGATTACAGGCATGTGCCACCATTCCCAGCTAATTTTGTATTTTTAGTAAAGATGGGGTTTCTCCATGTTGGTCAGGCTGGTCTCGAACTCCTGACCTCAGGTGATCCACCCACCTCGGCCTCCCCAAGTGCTGGGATTCCAGGCATGAGCCACTGCGCCCAGCTGACATTTTATGGCTTTTTAAGGCTCAGATGATCATTAGCATTTCTTAGAAATAAAGCATTTTTCAATTAAGGTATGTACATTTTTTAGACATAAAGCTTTTGTACACTTAATAGACTGTATCATAAACATAACTTTTACAGGCAATGGGCAGCCAAAAAATGTGTGTGTCATTCACTTTATTGCAATATTTTGTTGTGGTGGTCTGGAACCTGAACCCACAATATCTGCTAGGTATGACTGTATCTAATCACAGTTTTGTTCATAAACATTTTGGTTTGAAATCAGAAAGTTATAAGCCTATTTTTGAACTGAACTGGGTTTTAATTTTTTTATTTTTGTAACTTCAAACTTTTATTTCAGAAATATTTGGCTCTAGAAATGAGTCAGACATCTCATTTTAACTGAGACATTTTTGCCAAACAAAATGAAAAGAAAATATGAATATTCCCTCCTCTTGAAAGAGAGATGTTGCTACCGACTCTGACTTTTTTGTTGCTGTTACAAGAATTGCTTAAACACTTGTTAAGGGAGATTTAATAATGGAAATGAGGAGCAGAGTAATGCCCTTTCTCCGTTAAAATTTGTATTTGCATTTTACAAGATGCACTTAATTATTTTACAACTGAAACTATTCTCTAAGGTCCTGGTCTGTAAATAAGGAAAAACTTCTAACCATGGAAGTGATGGTTCTCTGGGCTCTATAGTTAACCCAATCCTTTTGTTGATAACAGTAGGAATCCCGTGAAATCCACAGGGAGACATGAGTGGGACAAGCTTCCCTATTGTATTCTAGGTTTGCGACCAAGAAACCAATAATTCAGCTGTGATGCAGCCATACCCAGAGATATTTTCCTTCTTGAAAAAATCCCAAGTTTCAATTTGGAATTTTGTCAGTGTTAAAATACCAGCATTAGTACCACGTTAAATTTGTTATCTTTCTGGAACAATCTGGTCCCCATTAAAAGGTTGTTATTCTAAGATTCCTTTCCATAATAATCATAATTATGGTTCTAAATCCTTTATGTACATTATCTCTAACATTCACAGTAATCTGGTAAAAGAGGTATTATTATATCTACTTTATAAAGCAGGACATCAGAACTCTAAAAGTCAGATGACTTGCCTAGGACCATAGTACTCAAATAAATGGTATAACATGGTTCCAAGTTCTTCCTGACTGGAATCCATATAGCCACCTTGAGGGTAGGAAGGAGAGGATGAGTTAGCATCACTTTTATTGAGCCTTTACTATATGCTAGGCACTGGGCAGAGCACTTTACATACACTATCATTTTTTAATCTTCACAATGCTACAAGATAGATGCTATAATTATCTCCATTTTACAGGTTAGGAAATGAACTGAGGCTTCACCTGGCTAAGTAACCCAAGTCATAGATCTGGAAATACATGAAGTCAGATCTAAGGCCCTGATCCATCTGACTCCAAAACACAAATAAGATCAAATTTGTACTTCCAACAAAGAATTCTTCTTGAAAGATTACTTGCTTAGTCTCATGATGCTGCCATTGCTTAAAATTTTTCTAGAGCTCATCTTTGAAATTGCCTTCTTAGAATCAGTTTGTGAACCACACAGGAAAAATTGTTCCCTTAAACCAACTTTATAGTAATACTACATTCCAGATGACTTTTGGATTTTTCTAAAAATCAAATTTATCTCCAAAGGATAAAGATTTGATATTACTGAGACATTACTCACTTAGGGGCATAATTTCTATATGTTCTTTTAAAAGTGAGTATCTCACAGCTCATGATTACCTCTCAGTCCCATTGTCCAACCAGCCTCAGCCACGTTCCCACACTGTCCCTATCCCCGGACAGATTTTCTATGCAAGTTCTCATGTGATGATTCACAGAAGAAAGTCAGACATCTCTGTATGAAAGGAGCATGAACCTGAAGGAAGAAAAAGAGAATGATTATTTAGGAGAATTCTTAATCTCCCAAAATCCTCTTCATGACAACTCAGAGCCTTTTCCCATAAATGAACATTTTAACCTGGCAAAACAGTCCTGTTACCCTGGAAATGACAGATCACTTTCAATATTAGCCTCAATTTTGCCGAAACCTTCTCAAAGGGGCAGATGAAGCTTGTGTACCTGTGGCCATTGAGCATTTTGATGAAAATTAGTATCATTTTGAAATTCCAAATTACTCATAGGATATCACTTTTGAGCTAAAATCCTACTAAGTTGGGGAGAGATTGGCATTTAAACAGATGTCAGCAGTGTTTGGGGAAATGTAAATTGAGGTACAGATGGTGACTGCTAGGGAGTTAAGAGCATCTGTGTTCTAGGAGGCAAAAAAAAAAACTATATTTGTGAAAAAAAAAAATTTTAAATATTAACTGAAATTCCCAACTCGATTTTGAAAGAAGACAAGAATATATTCTCATTGGATGGCACAGTTTGATAAGTTTCTTATCATGTCAAAGATGACTTGAATTTCTGGATCCTGGATCTAAATTAGATTCAGGATGGGGAATTATATCCTATATCTTCAGTAAGCCAAAATTAGAACTTCTACTCCAGGCCGGGCACGGTGGCTCAAGCCTGTAATCCCAGCACTTTGGGAGGCCGAGACGGGTTGGATCACAAGGTCAGGAGATCGAGACCATCCTGGCTAACCCGGTGAAACTCCGTCTCTACTAAAAAATACAAAAAACTAGTCGGGCGAGGTGGCGGGTGCCTGTAATCCCAGCTACTCAGAGGCTGAGGCAGGAGAATGGCGTAAACCCAGGAGGCGGAGCTTGCAGTGAGCTGAGATCCAGCCACTGCATTCCAGCCTGGGCGACACAGTGAGACTCCGTCTCAAAAAAAAAAAAAAAAAAAAAAAAGAACTTCTACTCCAAAAGCACAACTAACTGAGGGGTAACATGGTCAAGTAACCCAAGTCATATATTTGAAATATATGAAGCCTAGATTTTGGATTCTTCTATTTCAGTCAATTACATACCTCAGTGTAAGCTGTAAGGAAAACATCAGTTATCTGTGATACAGTGGTTAAGAGCAGGGCTCTGGAGACAAAGAGGCTGAGTTCAAATTCTAGCACTGCCCCTTTGTAGCTGTGTGACCTGGGGACACATTACTTAATTTCTCTAGACCTCAGTTTCCTCATTTGTAAAATGAAGATAAAAATAATAATACCTAACCCCACAGAATTGTTTTGAGGATCAGAGCTACATGTGAAGCACATAAAACCTATGGTAAGCATCACTAAATGTTAGCTAGTAATAAAATAGGCTTTCTTTCTAATCCTAGGAGATCTATATAGGACTGGATATCACTAACCTACTCTCTCCCCAGGTCTCACTATCATGACCTAGTGAGAACAACAAGCTATAAATCTCAGAAACTGGGAAATCCATAGTTTGTGCAGATCATCAGGCTTTAACAAAGGTCCTTTGTTCTCCCTTCCAATAGTCCTCTAGAGATTTCCCATTAAAAGAATCAGTCACTCTGAATATGAACACCTAAAAGTTTTTGTTTTGTTTTATTTTGTTACTGTCGAGTTTATTTTTGTTGCGGTCAAAAACACCTAACGTAAAATTTCTCATCTCAACCATTTTTAACACTACGTATTTGTAGTTTTTAGGTTAGTCCTTTTTGTGAGATGCAGAAACCTTTTCAGGTCACCAAGATAATTCAGAAAGTTACATTTCCATTAATGTCATTAGTGTTCTAGAAACCTAGTGTGCTAAAACACTTTTCCACTAAAAGATCTAATTTACAAGGTGGAGAAGACTGAATCAACATCCCTCTATTCTGTGTGTTTGTTTGTTTGTTTGTTTGTTTGCCCCTAAGGATTCTTATGCTCAGCTGCTCATATTAATCTAGTTTTTCAATGAGTTTTCCCCTTAAGGGAAAATCAAGAAACCAAAAGGTTAATTAATGCAGTCATATTAGGCAGTCATGTAGGAACCATATCAAAATCCAGACTCCCAGGTTAGAGTTTAATGTGCTGTACGTCTTCCTGATTGGAATGAGTTTATGCATTAGACACCATACACAAATGGATGCATTTAACTTCGTTCACGGCATACCCGCAAACTCATTTACTGGATCCATAAGCACTTGTAAACATTGCTAATGGAGTTTGCTAAATGAATATTATAAACGTAATCCAAATGAGCTCTCCATGGAAATTGCAAATCATATGAAAAATATAGTGCATTTGGTTATAGCACATTTCAGGAATGGTATGTTTTAGTTAATTGTGTTAGTATATTATACATGGCTAAATGTCAGTACTAACACCTAGAAAAAATATAACTCTGCTTGCTTAATACCATTCAACTGAGGATATTAAATATTATATAATCCATAAATCAAAGGTACCTTATTACTAAAGTAGATCTTTCTGGCTTACACTGTATCCCTGAGAGGAAGCTAGGGCTCTTAAAAAGATGTGTAAACTCCTTTGGCCTGTTAGAATTATCATTAGGATCCCTGAAACAGTTTTCAAAATGGTGTGCCCTGGTGGCTTGAAATAGTTACTACATCTTTCTGAAGATATTCACATTGGGATTTGAATCAAAAGTTATGCTCTTTAATTAATGAAACTACAGAGGCAGTTTTAAACATATGGTAGTCTTTTTCTTTCCTTCTTCTTTTTCAAATACTGTCATATTTTCTACTGTTTTCTATAATTTACAGTTACTTTATTTGAATGAAAATTCCGTTTTAAAGTCATCTCTTGCCCAAAGTGGAAGCAAGCCATAATCTGAGACTTCCAAAGGTTTTCTTATCTTGATGATGATGTATTTCAGGTATTTGCAAATTAAAAACACTAGTCACAAATGGAAGTCTGATGCTCATAGGAGTTCAATCCTCTCACAACGTGAACTTTCATTCTTTTGTTTCATAGAGTGAGAGACTGAATATACAAATGGACAGTGGTCAGACCGTATGTAAAAATAGAGCTTTGACTCCTGAAATGGAGTCATCTTCCCAGGAAACCAACCCATCATCGATAATAGCTGGCCTCCTATAAGTCAGACTTGTAGGAAATCAGACTGTTATCTCTGGTAACAATCCAGAAAGCCAAACAATTACCTCTGGAACAGTCAGCCCCAAATGACCAGGACTTAATTAATAATCCACATCTTGTTTAATCTTCGTCCCTGCTCCCAACTTAGGATCAACCACAGAAAGCTAAATATGCACCCCTAATAAATCACATCAGATGCCCTGCTTCTATTAATAGTTAGTTCATCTACAGCTTCCCAGTGCCAATAGCCTCCAGTCAGGGCATCCCTGAAGCTTTCCCCTTGTCTACTGTGAAGCTTCTCCACTTCTCTACCTGCCTTTGAGTCTCTGCCAAAACAAAAGTGACAGTGATTGCTGTAGCTGACTCCCTTTGTAAAGCAATCTCCGAATAAATGAGCTTTGCTTGTTCTCATTTGGTTGGTCTTTGCTTATTTCTACACGAACAACCCAGATAATGTTTTAGAGACCAAGTAAATGATGAAATACAATTTATCTGGCATACAGAAAGAACTGTTGGGGTTTATATTCTTGTAGAGATTATCCTTTGAAGCATTACAGAGTCTATATCATTCTGGAAGAAACTCTTCTTGAGAGATACTTGTCATGTATATAAACAGACTTCCCAGGACAAGAAGGTATGAGCCAAGCTATTATACGATATCATGAAACTTTCCTGGTTTTTTTTTTTTTTTTTTTTTTTTTTTTTTGAGACAGAGTCTTACTCTGTTGCCCAGGCTGGAGTGCAGTGGCACTATCTTGGCTCACTGTAACCTCCACCTCCTGAGTTCAAGTGATTCTCCTGCCTCAGCCTCCTGAGTAGCTAGGGATTACAGGCACCTGCCACCATGCCTGGCTGGTTTTTGTATTTTTAGTAGAGACAGGGTTTCACCATGTTGGCCAGGCTGGTCTCAAACTCCTGATCTCAGCCCAACTCAGCCTCCCAAAGTGCTGGGATTACAGGCGTGAGCCACTATGCCTGACCGAAACTACTTCTTCATAGCTATTATTTTTTAATACCCAGAGTGATATAGCCCAACTGGATTATTCCTCTAGCTACCAAGTACTAGATTCACCTCTTTTTGAGCTCATCTTGGATGTTATTTCTTGGTTCCTCATTCAAAGCAAATACTAAACGTCGGAGGCTGTGTTTGTAAATGCAAAGATAATAATGAAAATGGACCCCCCAGCCCTCACCCCAGTCCCCAGTGCCCAGGAAAGAAAAGCATTAGTGTATGACCTTTCCCTTTTTTCAGTTTCATAATGTTGTTTTATTTTTACCCCATTTTTATTCTTTTCTAACTTGGGTGGAGTTCTTAGGCTAAATAGAGACTGGAAAACAACCTAAAATAATAACTTACCTTTGGTAGCTGAGGATGAAATGTGCTGAGTAAACAAATACTATGACTAGTAAATCAGTATACCTACCAAACATTAATGCTTAAGTTTTAGAACAATAGGTCAAATGTTATTTATTCAGTTATACTAAATAAAATGTGTGTTTTTGTTTGTTTAGGATTTTTTTCTAAATCTAAAAGTGTTTTAAGAATCATGCAGTGACCCGAAGTTATCATTATGAACACCAATTATCATTATATACATAAAGCATAAACATGCATTGATTTGGCCCAGACAAAAGGAGTTTTCCAAGGAGATATGCATTTTTGTTTCCCCCAAAAGATGCCACCAACTTCTACGACTTTCAACAGGACTCAAGATACTATTAGGGGATAAAAATGCATTTATTACCCAGGTCTGAGACTGCAGCACAAAATGTGAGGGCTTATTTTCTCTTTAATGGGCATACCTCAGATGCTACTGAGAATCATAAATCTCTTTTACATCACTATAGGATTTTCATAACAGGAGATCTTTAGACATGACATAAAAATATTCCCTTCATAATGAAGCTTATCCTATATTTCCAATTAGTTTAGCAGACCTTCAGTGCATTTTTCTGTTTCTTCCATTTCATTTTTATGATGAGGTGGCTAAAACTCAACATCACATTCTAGACAAGGATATGCTGTCAATTTATATAATGGCACCTTAATATTGTCCACATTATTCTCACTCCTCTTCCAGTGGCTTATTTTTAGCACTGTTGCACATTGAGCAAGGCTTATGATCTTTCTCTTGGAAGGTTATGGCTAATTCAATACCCATCACTGTGTATGATTAGCTTAAATTGTTCTTTCAGATGTGCATCACCTCACACTTGCCTGTTTCAGATTTCATCTTCATCATATTGTCCAATTACCTGGTTTTGTTAAGTCTTGCTGGAATCTCTTATAGTCCTTATTGGACTGAAAATTTAGGGTCATTGAATAATATCACTCCTTTATTCACCTCCTCTTATAAATGGTTAATAAATATATTCAACAACAAAGATCTTTTCTGGCACAGATCTCCAGGGCATTCAGCTATTAACCTCATTCTGCATCCACAACTGGACCCACTGCCATTCTCTCAGGGCTCTTTCCCCATCTTTTTAATCCCTGGTCTGGCTTTTACCTCTGAGGCTACAATGACAAGGTTTTCTTATCAGCTGCTTGAAAGGTAATTTATCGAAATGCCTGTATGGGTCAAAAAAGCTCATATGCATGCCTGGCAGTGTTCATGTGATCAAAACTTAAATGGCAACCAGTATACACAATACCGTAGCCCAAGTTACACTGATGAGCCATTTTGTATGCTGCTCCCCCTTCTCTTTCTCTCTCTTTCCCTCTTTCTTTTTGTTAGAGGAATAAGATGCTTACTTTCAGTTACTTATAAGCCCTCTGGGCTCCTCTTATTAGAGGAGTCTTTGGACCTACCATCTGCCCACTCTATCTCCTTATCTGTTTAAAATAGTAACTGGATTTGACTTGAAACTCACATGATTGTGAGGTGGTTTATGATTCACACAAAGTGCATTATTTATCTTTTCCTATGGAAACCACACAGCCTAAAGAAAAGAATAAAGTTTCAATGTCATCTCGAGAAAAGGAAAGGTTTTACATTGCCAAATGAGTCAATATGAGGAGTCAATTCAAAATTGATTCTTCTGAACATTGGCCAAACAAGGAAATAAAATATGTCTTAAAGGGTTGGTTATTCACTCCCATGGCATAGTTTGACTTATATACAGCTTTCTGGCAAGACACCCTCAACTACAGGGGTGTGTGTGTGTGTGTGTGTGTGTGTGTGTGTGTGTGTATTTGGCTCTGTATAAATGTGAATTCTTAATTCAAGTTCAATGTGCATTGCCACCTTATCATCCTAACTACACAGAATTTTATACTCTAGCTAAAACTAACATAACCCCCTCTGGGATCACCCCCAGATAAGTTCCAAAATGCCTCCTCAGAGCTGTTAGGTAAGTGGTATCTCATTTAAGGTAAGTGGTATCTTATTTCAACTTAACAGTTTGAAATCACATGAATAGTGATAGATTCCATTTCCCTTTCAGATTCTAGCAGCAGTTAAAAGAACCAAGAGGAAGAAGCGGTTATCTGGACAGGGCACTCATTTCAAAACATGTATTACATTTTCAAAGATCCTAAAATTGCTAATGATAAACCACTTAATGGCACAAACTCTCTCTTCACCAAGAGCATTTTTTGCTGCCCTAGTTGTCACCCTTAAAACAAAATGTGTGGGAACAATCGTAAGGCTGCCCTTTTAAATTAGAAAAATCATACAGAGCAAGAGCAGATAAAGTAATGTCTCAGTGGCAAAAGGTACATTCCACAGTTCTCAAATCCCCTTCCAAACCTAAAATTGAGAGTTGTTTCATACCTAGATAATTTGTAGATTCAGACTAATGTGTGTCTGCTGTTTCAAAGCTGGTATGTTGTGAAGTCTTTCTTAGTATCTAGTACATTTATGATGGTTTTGGAAAAATTATCATCTAGCACTAGCATGGCCACTACTAGCATAAATCAAGTAGTTTTGGGTTGTGCAAAGTGGGGATAAAATCATATCAAGCCAAACAACAGATGCCAAAAGAAGGTGACCATCTCAGAGGTGAATAATACCTTGAGGGGAGATACCATATCTTCACTTAGTTCTTTCACGGATTTTTAGTTCCAGGCATTTGGTTCAACCATCAGTTGTTTCATTGAGTTAGACAAGCCTGTGCTGTGTTCTGATTTGGCTATGAATTTATTCAGTTAACTGTTTACTGCCACTGTATGGCATTACTCATGATATTATGAGTATAAAAGTGAAAACAAGTGTCAGAACTTAAATGTCTCCTCTCAGGGCTCCACCTTGTCTAGGTTTCCTCATCCTAATTTTCTTCTGACATTTTATGATTTTAAGATATCATAAAGATGACAGTAGCAGAGGACCATTTTATCCCCACTTTGCACAACCCAAAACTACTTGATTTATCCTAGTAGTGGCAATGCTAGTGCTAGATGATAATTTCTCCAAAACCATCATACATGTACTAGATATGAAGGAAGAGTTCACAACAGCTTTGAAACAGCAGGCACACATTAGTCTGCATCTATAGATTATCTAGGTATGAAACTGAACTCTCAATTTTAGGTTTGGAAGGGGATTTTAAGATATCATTAAGATATCACCTGAAGATTGTTACCATACAGAGAACAGTGGGAAAATCTCTTATTTTATATATTTGCATTTTTCCTTGCTTTCTCCACTTCTTTTACAGAGCATGTTGTCATGCTAACTGAAGCACCAGAGTGTAGCATGCAACAACATGGACAACATGTCTGAATTTAGTTAAGCCTGCAAAGCTTGAACAGTCATTCAAGATATTCACATAAAGACCTAGCTAATGTCACCCATTCTTAGCATCAGGATCTGTGAAATGATCACCTCTAGTAAATTTCTATTTTTAAATCTATTGAGTGAAGTGAAAAGTGTTTCACTATTAATTATAAAGCTCTATTGAGTTTCAGTTATCATCTCAAAAAGATGGAGGAAAAGGGAAATAAGTTCTAAGTTAATACCTTCCATGTTGCTGGTGGGCCAGGAAGGAGGAGGTGAATTCATTTTCCATATGCCATAATATATTTTAGCAGAAATCCTTTATTTCATTTTCGTTTTTAATTTGAATTGACAGCATAAACAATAGCCTAGATTCCTGCTTCCTGCTAAGCTATTTATTTTTGCAAGACTTATGTTGTCATATTAAGACTTTTTTTCTGATTACTCAATAAATCTCTGGCACAGAATTTATTTATTACTCAATAAATCTCTGTACTTACAGAATTCATGCCACTTATTCCTATACCTCATAAATGATTTGATTATATTTTATAATATTAATATATAAAATGATAGTATTTTAATTTTTTTTTTTTTTTTTTTTTTGAGACAGTCTTGTTCTGTCGCCCAGACTGGAGTACAGTGGCACAATCTCGGCTCACTGCAACCTCCACCTCCCAGGTTCAAGCGATTCTCCTGCCTCAGCCTCCTGGGTAGCTGGGATTACAGGAGCTGCTACCACACCCAGCTAACTTTTGTATTTTTAGTAGAGACGGGGTTTTACCATGTTGGTCAGGCTGATCTGGAACTCTTGACCTCGTGATCCACCCACCTCGGCCTCCCAGAGTGCTAGGAATACAGGCATGAGCCACTGCACCTAGCCAGTATTTTAATTTTTATGAAAAATGTTTCCAATGTTTTCCAAACATTAAGATTTATCGGCCTGGCGTGGTGGCTCACCGCCTGTAATCCCAGCACTTTCGGAGGCTGAGGGGGTGGATCACCTCAGGTTAGGAGTTCAAGCCCAGCCTGGCCAACATGGTGAAGCCCCGTCTCTACGGAAAATACAAAAATTCTCTGGGCGTGGTGGCAGGCACCTGTAATCTCAGCTACTCGGGAGCCTGAGGTGGGAGAATTGCTGGAACCCGGGAGGCGGAGGTTGCAGTGAGCCAAGATCGTGCCAAACTCCAGCCCGGGCCAAAAACAGCAAGACTCCGTCTCAAAAAAAACCAAAACAAAACACAAAAAAACAATAACAACAACAACAAAAAAGATATATCACTACTCCCAAAGTCTTAACTAAGATTGTTCTCCACATTGAAGCCACTATTTTCTTCCTGATAATCATGCTCTCAAAGTCCAAGAGGGTTGCGCAAATTGTTACTCCCCATTATCTCTTTCCTAATATCTGGCCATTTTTATCATCTTCTCTCTCTTAAAAATTCAGCTGGCGGAGTTTTCTTTTTAACCCTTTCCAATCAACAGTACCTCCCAAAAATGAGGAATAAGGAGAAAGAGGAAAAGAAGCAAAAATGGAAAAAAAGTTCTGAAAGTTTTTTCTGGTGCCTTTGATAAGCAGTTAAAAATAACCAACTTTGTGCTTTTGGATTTGCTGGAATTGCTTGACAAGAATGGCTGGGGGCCCAGGAAGCAGTCGTTGGACCTCTGGCTCTCTGCTCACCTGTTATTGTATTTACCCAGAGAGTGCTGAAGCAACATTGCCGAATGCTTGGTCACAATCTCCTTCCTATTCATCTTGTTCTACTGCCTCAATTTGGCCTCAGAAAAGGAGAGGGAAAGGAGGAATTAGGAAGTACAAAATGGGGGGCAGAGAGTACATTGAATGGATCTTTGCCCTTTAAATATCCCATAAACAGTTTTGGTTATCATACTTTGTGTGACTACCATCAATCCTGCATTGAGACCTTGGTTTTTTCAGTAAGTGACCCGACTTTAAAATAGTACAATTTACCTATTTTGGACAGCATCAAGAATAAAGGAAAACATTGCACATAGTCTTATTTATTCTTTATTTGCAACTTTAGAGAGTAGGATTATTTAGAGTGGGGTCATTGAACAAACGCAGTTTTGTTTTGCAGTTACTCTTGTTATTGTACATATCACACTGACTTTTGCTGCTTAAGTGTTCCGCTCTTTCAATGTGTCCTGATTTTTAGAGATATATATATAAAATACGTATAATATATATACATATATTTTAAAAACCTTTATTCCTCTCTGCACATAGACTTATTTATTATTCAGTCCTTCAAAAATTTACTTTCAAATAAAGATGTAAGCCCATAGAAAAGCATTCCACCTGATTCCCAGAACTTAGCACAAATCCTGGCGTAATCCAGTCTTAGAAAAAATAATATAAAGAAGTATATAAGAGCTCAAATATAATATAAAATTGTAATAATTCAAACAATATCAACAGGTTTTCCATGCTAAGTGCTTCAGAAATGCATCATTCCTTTTCTAAAGCTCTGTGGAGCTGAGACAAAATTCTTCCCCAAAACAACAGAAAAAGTGAATGATGACTAACTAAAGTCATTTGCTCCCAGTTTTCTGACCAGCCTGTGCTGTGTAGGAGCCCGGCCTCACTCCCACCTTTGGTGTTTGGGTCAAGACTCTGCAGGCAGGACCTGTTATCTAGAAACCATATCTTAAGGTGTCAAGTGTCACAAAGCTGACCAACTTATAATCCTGTATTTGTCTCTCAAACACCCTTGGTTTTATCATCCATGGAAGCAATCTCACAAAGAGCAAAGCAGAGAGGAATAAAGGTTTTTTAAATATATGTATATATATTATACATATATTTATATATACATATATAAATCAGGACACATTGAAAGAACTGAACACTTAAGCAGCAAAAATCAGTGTGATATGTACAATAACAAGAGTAACTGCAAAACAAAACTGCGTTTGTTCAATGACCCCACTCTAAATAATCCTACTCTCTAAAGTTGCAAATAAAGAATAAATAAGACTATGTGCAATGTTTTCCTTTATTCTTGATGCTGTCCAAAATAGGTAAATTGTACTATTTTAAAGTCGGGTCACTTACTGAAAAAACCAAGGTCTCAATGCAGGATTGATGGTAGTCACACAAAGTTAAGGGGTTGGTTGATACCTGGTAAAGACTATGTGAGCTGAGTCATCAAGTCAGTTTATCTCAAAGACCCCCAAATATGTGGTCTGTCCTCAAAAAAATAAACATTTTTAAAACCAAAATTGTATAAAATATACACCGAATACAAGTTAAACTAAGGAAGAACAATAGTGACATTAACTATGCCATCAGCCCGGACACTCACCCACAGAACTAGAATCTTCTGAGCTCATTTTAATGACTGTAAGTATTTCACTAAAGCTTCAATATACTAAATATATTCATTATCTTCCAGGTTTTCAGGACCTGATTACTAATATGATCTTCTGAAATATTGTGCTTTTAAGTTAAAACAGACAAACAAATTCAGTACAACATAAGTTGGTTCAGAGCATGGAGGTTATCTCGATGCTCTGAAATTCTTACTCATCTGCTTTGGCTATGCAAGTAGTGACCCAGTGCCCTGATTTGGGTCATCATTCACAAAAAGCCAACTTAGTTACTTGATTTAAAAAAAAATTCAAGTACAGCGTCTGAATAGTAAATATTTCTATTTGAAGTGTGAACACAAACATGTTTCCTTAGCAGTTTATCCATTGGGAAATCCTTTTAGAGATGGGTGATGCTGTTCTTTCTCTAAGTGCTCCTAAAGCAAAAATGTGTGCGATTTATTTCTAAACTCAAGAAACAGCATTAATTCAAAAACCAGGTGCCACAAACCTGACGAAGTTAAACGGTGCTTCCAGTGCACTTTGTTTGCTGTGTTTTCTCTTCCACGAGCTGTTCTGGTCTAAATCGAGTCCCTCGGATTTCCCAGATCATTGTCCATCTAAACCCAGAGCAATTTTAATTGGAAAAAAAAAAAAAAAAGACTATTCAAAAGTTGAACATTAAGACTTTAAAAGTCACAAAGTAATAATAGTGAAATAATATCTCATTTCCTTCTGTTGCTTGATTACAGGTGAAACCAATTGTAGTTTGTTGGTGCTTTCTGATTTGGAAGATGAAAATGTCAGAAATCCAAGCATCTAAGAAGTATCCACTTAAAATGGCTAGTTGGGAGAAAACCAGCCAGAGGAGTTAAAAAAAAAAAAAAGTATAAAAGCAAGGGTCTATTGTTTCATTAAGAAAACAACAAAGGTATCTAAAGTCTGAATGAGAAAATATTTAAAGAACAAAGAAGTGTATTTAATTAGCTATAAAACTAAAATAAGTCTCTCAGGTTTTAAATTTCATAATTTCCCTATGACAACAGGATTAGGGTTCTGGGGAACACACCAAACTGGGCCTCACATACACCATCTCAGCAAAAAAAACAAACAAACAAAAAAAAAAAAAAAAAAAAAAAACAGAGGAGACACACCACAGCAAAGTGAATCATGATGTCTATCTTCATGATAGCTATATCGTGCCACAGGTTTAATACACTGAGCTCCCCCAAGGAAATAAAAACACTTTCTCCTTCAATTAACTGATTTTTTTTTTTTTTTTTGAGACAGAGTCTCGCTCTGTCACCCAGGCTGGAGTACAGTGGCGCAATCATGGCTCACAGTAGTCTTGACATCCCATACACCCACCTCTCAGTCTCCCAAGTAACTGGGACTACAATAAGTAGCTGAGGGCCACCACGACTTTTTTTTTTTTTTTTTTTTTTTTCGTAGAGATGGGGTTTCACCGTGTTGTCCAGGCTGGTCTCAAACTCCTGGGCTCAAGCAATCCACCTGTCTCAGACTCTGGATGCCTTTTAATTCCTTCTTTTGCCTGATTACTCTGGTTGGGACTTCCAGTACTATATTGAATAGGAGTGGTGAGAATGGGCAGCCTTGTCTTATTCTAGTTCTCAGGGGAAATGTTTCCAGCTTTTTCCCATTCAATATGATGTTGGCTGTGAGTTTGTCATAGACAGCTCTTATTTTGAGGTATATTCCTTCAATGCCTACTTCCTTGAGGGTTTTATCATGAAGGGATACTGGATTTTGTCTAAAGCTTTCCTGAATCAATTGAGATGATCATGTGGTTTTTGTTTTCAATTCTGTTTATATGGTGAATCACATTCATCAATTTGCATATGTTGAAATAACATTGCATTTGAGGAATGAAGCCTATTGGGTCATGGTGAATTAACTTTTTGATGTGCTGTTGGATTCAGTTTGCCAGTATTTTGTTAATGATTTTTGCATCTATGTTCATCAGAGATAGTGGCCTCTAGTTTTCTTTTTCCCTGTTTCATTTCCGGGTTTTGGCATTAGGCTGATACTGGCTTTGTAGAATGAGTTACAGAGGAGCCACTCCTCCTCAATTTTTTGCACTAGTTTCAGTAGAATTGCTACCAGCTCTTCTTTGTATGTCTGGTACAATTTGGCTGTGAATCCATCTGATCCAGAGCTTTTTTTTTTATTAGTAGGCTTTTTACTACAAATTCAATTTTGGAATTTGATATTGGTCTGTTCATGGTTTCAATTTCGTCCTGATTCAATCTTGGGAGAGTGTGTGTTTCCATAAGTGTATCCATTTCCGCTAGATTTTCTAATTTGTGTGTGTAGAGGTGTTCATAAAGTCTCTGAGGATGTTTTGTATTACTGTGGTATCAGTTGTAATGTCACCTTTGTCATTTCTGATCGTACTTATTTGAGTCTTCTCTTTTTTCTTTGTTAATCTAGTTAGTGATCTATCAATCTTGTTTATCCTTTCAAAGAACCAACTTTTGATTTTATCGATTCTTTGTATAAATCTTTGCATCTCAATTTCATTCAGTTCTTCTCTGATTTTAATTATTTCTTTTCTTCTGCTAGCTTTGGGGTTAGTTTGTACTGGTTTTTCTAGTTCCTTTAGGTGTAATGTTAGATTGTGAATTTGAGATCTTTCTAACTTTTTAAGGTAGGCATTTAATGCTATAAGCTTTTCTCCTAACACAGCTTTTGCTGCATCCCAGAGATTTTAGCATGTTGTGTCTCTGTTTTCATTAATTTCTGCCTTAATTTTGTTGTTTACCCAAAACTCATTCGGGATCAAATTGTTTAATTTCCATGCAATTGTGTTGTTTTGAGAGTAATGCCCTTATTTGTCCTTTTTTTACTTTTTGTTGTTGGTTTAAAGTCAGTTTTATCTGATATAAGAAGAACAACCCTTGCCCTTTTATTGTTTTCTGTTTGCATGATAGATCTTTCTCTAATCCTTTACTTTGAGCCTATGGATTGTTATATGTGAGATTGGTCTCTTGAAGACAGCAGACAGATGGGTCTTATTTTTTTATCCAACTGACACTCTGTGCCTTTTAAGTGGGATGGTTAGGCCATTTACATTCAAAGTAAATATTGACACATGAGGCTTTGATTGTATCATGAACTTGTTAGCTGGTTGCTTTATAGTTTCTATTGTGTGGTTGCTTAAAGTGTTGGTTGGTTAGGTACTTTAGTATATTTTTGTGATAGCAGGTATCGTTCTTGTTTCCATGTTTAGAACACCCTTAAGGATCTCTTATAGGCCTGGTCTACTGGTAATAAATTCCCTTAGCACTTGCTGGCTTGGAAAAAATTTTATTTCTCTTTTGCTTATGAAGCTTAGTTTGGTGGGATAAGAAATTCCTGGCTGGAATTTCTTTTATTTAAGAATGCTTAAAATAGGCCCCCAGTATCTCCTGGCTTGTAAGATTTCTGCTGAGTCAATTTTCTTTTTGAGGACATAAGTAATATATTTTTCAAATTAATCCTTTTCCCTAAAATGTCAAAGCTGGTGTTCATACAGTTCACACCAGTATAGTCATGCCAGTTATACACAACTGACAACCATTCTGATTAGTCAGAATTAGTGCCTGTGTTGATTAGTTGGTGGATATTTTGAATAACATCCCTCCCTACCTGAAGTTAGTATGTATGCTTACTTTCTTGTTATTTATATTCATTGTTGGGCCAGATGGATCTGATAGGAAAGCCCGAATTTACTTTTAGCTACTTACATTTTAATCCAAGTTCTACAGTTTAACTAGTTTTGTGACTAATTTCTGGAGATTAATTTTCTCATCTGTAATAGAAAGATAGCAACATATGTCATTACATATATATTATAGGTTTATTGAGAAGATAAATTTAATTCATGAAGAGTGTTTTGATCAGTACTGATTCTTGGTAAAGTGTTCCATTACTGGTAGCTATTATTAGGCATTTAAAGGCCAAACCTCTAACTGCCTATTATTAGGCATTTAAAGTCCTAACCTCTAACTGCACTCTTCTCACATATTTTCAACATTCCTCTCCTGATAAAATAAAGGAAGGGAGGGATTAAGATTAATTTCATAAGCATTGTAGATTATCTGACATGAAAAAGGACAGAAAAAGGAGACACAAAAATATAATTTTAAGACAACCTCTTCAAGCTCAAGACAGACTTCCTAAACAGACATCACCTGCCTGGAAAGAAGTTACAAATATCAACTGAGTCCAAACACAGTATATAATATATTTTCAAATATTTCATGCCATGAGGATTGATTTGTATTTTGTGAGAAAATCCTTTAATCTTGTATTTATTTAATGTTTATATAACACAATTCCTTATAGAAATTTGTAAGCTAGTTTCTTCCTTTCTGTAATATACATTCATCTGGGTTAAATAATAGTTAACATTTATTGAATGCTTATGAAGTATCAGGCACTATTCTAGGTGCTTTATGCATATTAACTATCTTAATTCTTCCAACAAACCTATGCAGTATAAGTACTATTATTATTTCCATTTTCCAGAAGACTAAGCTAATCCATAGAAATGTCTTTAAATTTACTATAGATTATATACCTAGCAATGATGAACCTGAGATTTGACCTACCATGTGGCTGTAGAGCTCTTTCTATCAGCCATTCTACTATACAATTTCTTTTCTGGATGCAACATATGTAAAATTTCCTAGCCTCTTTTATAGATGTGACTATTTCAGATGATAAATAACAATTGAATTAACAATTGGACCCAACTGCACATCTACCATTTGCCACTTCCTGCATAGGTCGTTCCAAACACGTGTTTTGAATTAAATTGAGTATAAAAGTCTTTGAAATAAATTTTGGAAATAAGAGTTGACCAAGTAAATTTGAGAAAGGATACACTCAAATAGACATGGACCCTGATCAAGCAAGGTATGTTTTGTTAGTTTACTAGTGATGTCCAAAAAAGCATTACAAATTATATTTGGATCCACCTATTTCAGATAGATCTCTATACCGATACCTCTCAGTTTTATTTTTTTTAAATATTGGTTTAGGTTAGAAAAATAATCTATGATATTCATGGACATATAGGAAACATGAAAAAGCACAAAGGAGAAACTAAAAATTCACCATTATCCTACCTCCCCAAAATAGTCGTTCTTAATAATTGAGTTCTGTTAACTTATAGTTTTCTAGGGAACAAAAATATTACTTCATTAAGAATCATTAATAATTATATAAAAACATAATTTTCAATGATTGATAATTGAGGATACTTGAATCCACAGTAATCATGGAAAGCAGTTTGGAGATTTCTGAAACAACTTTAAATAGAGCTACCATTTGACCCAGCCATTCCATTACTGGGTATATATCCAAAAGAAAACAAATTGTTCTATCAACATGAAATATTATCCTTAAAAAGAACGAAATCATGTTCTTTGCACCAACATGGATGCAGCTGGAGGCCATTATCCTAAATGAATTAACACTTAGCTCTAAGAAATAATTAATGTATTCACAAATATACATATGCAACAAAGTATTAATAATACATAGGCATAACTAGGAATATGGGCTTTAGAATCATGCGTTCAAAGAGCTAGCTATATCCTTGCCAAAGTATACAACTTTGGCCAAAATAAGTAAGTTGTCTATGCCTCAGTTTCCTTGTCCATAAAGTAGAAATAATCAACTGTATGTTGTGGGCCTTTTGGGAAACGTTAGAAGAAAAGATGTGTAAAAAACTCTTAAAGCCATTCCTGGCACATGAGGGCACTTCATACATTTCATTCTCCCCTTTTCTTCCTCTCTATACTTTTGGGTCAGGAGCACATTTATCTCTTCAACGGTAAATGACATTTATTTACTTATTTATTTATCTAGCTAGTAACAGTGGGTTCAGTGAATATTGAACTCAACTCAAGCATGGGTGGCCTCTACTAAAGATTTATTTATGCTAATTTTGCTTCATTTCACAATCATTCATAACATGTCCTAATATGACAGTATGCATTTAAACTTGAACAGCTCTCAAGTATGTAACTGATGACTTTGACTTTAATTAGAATTATTGATCTAAAACTTCTATGTCAAGCCCAACAACAGTCAGCTCTTTGCTGAACGTGTCAGCTGGTTAGGATGAAGAAATTAGGAAATTAGGGAAAACAATTTTTTTCTTCAAAATCTCAGGTGGGCTGCAAGCCAATTTAAGATGGGATTAATTTGGTCACATTTGGACAGCCATGGTTTAAAAAAATTGTTTGTCTGGAATGACTAGTTAGTATCTATCATGACTCTGCATTAAACATATTCTTCTTTGACCTCTTAGATCTGTTAGGATCTGAGATTTCCCTCTCTGTTTCATACTGATTGGTATCTGGGCAGGTTTTGTGTCAGAATTGGCTCCCTGATTACAGAGTTCTCAAGCTCTCTGCCTGAAATTACTCAAATTTGGAATCATAAGGGTTTTCCACAACGACACAGATTTGGTCAGCCATATTCCTATTATTCTGACAATTTCTGATCCTATTTACTATTACACAGATTCTTGTAACATGGGAAATTCTAAAAGCATGACACTCTGAGTGTAAACTTACATGTTGATTTTATATATAAAATATCTCCTTTTGCCAGTGAATGGATCTGTCGGTGCCACTATGAAAAGATTATATTATTTTCCCTGTCTTTACATGGTGAAAAAAATGAGTACTAAGCTGTTTCCTGGAAGATTCTTCTCTGTTACTCAACTTTCCACTAGAATCATTTCTTTTTGTGTCTATCAAATATCTCCCCAACTCTCAGTTGCAGTAGTTAAGGTTAAAGCTTGTTCTTTATGTGAGTTTGTGCCTCATGTGAGTTTATTTAATATACATATATGTATATGTGCATACATGCACATATTATAATATACATATTTTAAATATATATGTATATTTATTATTTGTGAGGTACATGTGCACTCATCTTACCTTAAGAAACAGTATCATTCAACTTAAATGATGGCAAAATTGGTTTTCTAATTAAATCACTGCGTGTTGTTTTCTCAGCAGCTCTGCTCTCATCTGAATCTCTTGCTCTCCTCAGTCCCACGCACCATCCATAGCTTGTTCTCTTCCTTCCCACTGTGCTGTCTTCTATCAACCAGAGCAGTCAAATCAACCCTTAGAGTGTTCTTAAAAGCACCATATGCCCAACAGAAGAGCACTTGAATTACTCTGTATACCAGAACCTGCTGTACATCACAACAGATTATTAACAGAGACCAAAAACTAGGACACTGTGTGATCTTATAACCCATCTGAAACTACCACCTGAGAGCACTTCTTGGTCCATTTATTGTATTTCCCAGAATCTCACTTCTACCAACTAAATTAGTCAGACACTTACAGGCAACTTGGATGCAAATGACTTCTGACCTAAAGCTTAGCCATCCTGCTCCTTTCTTTATAGGCATCATATATATATTTTAAAAGAGAGTACTCCTTAGCAAGCTGCCTTCTCCAGAATGAAGAAAAGCAATAAAAGCAATAAAAACAAAGAATGTTTTCTGAGTAACTAACTTGAATGTCTTTCTCTGTGGAGTTTCCCATAATAAAAGAAGGAAAATGACAGGGTCGAGATAATTTGTTTAAGAACACAGGCAAATAGCATGTATTTTTTTTTTTTTTTTTTTTTTTGCTTTTTTAATATATAAATGCTCCTGATAGCTTTATTTGGTTTTCTGATTTGCGTTCTCTGTTCAAGGCCTAGTCCTGCCTTGTGAAAATTTTTCAGATTGCCTCCATTGTGCTATTTAACTTCCTCAGACTTAAAAACAGTATCTTTTTCATGGAGGCCTGACAGCCTAAAGAAGGCTGTGTTTCATTACCACATCAAATGATTTGGGGTCAGAAAAACAAGGTAGCCTCCCTCCAGCTTTACCTTCCTCCAGAAGAAAGACACTGAAAGAATACAGGAATGACAATCTATTCTTAACGACATTACCCTACAAGGCAAAGTATGTGATAAAGTGATCTTAGATGGTATAACTTACATGAATGCAGTTGAGTCTTGTGAGATGTGGCAGCTGAGAGGGCTACAAAAAGTTTTACATGATGACACCAAAGGGAGAAGGCAGGATAGGAGATAATCACTTGAAGCAGCCTTGGGAGGAATGGTTGCGTGTGGACACAAACATGGAGATGGGCTTATTTCAAAAAGAGAGACTGTGGAATATTACAACTTCATGGCCATACTCTTTATACATACACATTTTTCCTAAAATATACATAAATATCAATAGAGATGAATGGTTAATCTAAAACGATTATTAAACTGTAGTGTCTAAAATAGACATTGCAATGTAAAATAGATTAAAACTCACATATCAAAGTTGCAAAAGTCACACAACTATCCATCTGCCAGTTATATAAAGTTATCATAATGAAAAATTAAATTCATAACAGTATATCAAATTATATTGTTGTGAATATTTGTTTGCAGGTACTTTATATTGTCTAGGTGTATTAAAGGCATGGTTACAAATTATTAATACTAATAATATCCTCTAAGAAGAAGAATATTGATCTTCTTTAGTGTAGTAGAAAACAATTTATTGAGAATTCAAAGACCTGGGTTCATATTCCATTCTGCTCCATGACTGAAACATGTCATTTTGTTGCTCTGATCCTGTCACATGTGCTTACAGGGATGCCTTCAGAATCAAGTACACTGTGAGGTACCATATAAATGAAAGACATCAGTACATAAAGGTTTGGGTACTTAAGAAAAGTTAAGTATCTTACACACACAGCCATAATGGATTGATTATAGAATCAAAATACTTTCAATGCTGTTCTTGTACACTTTTGCTTACCACTGAATCAATTTCTTTCTCAAGAGGATGTGGATATGGCTGCCAACTTCAGATTAAGAGCACATTTTATGCCGAGATCTATAATATTTAGATAATATATTCACATATATTTGCCTGTTTTGCATTTTATTTTAACGCTGTATAAAGTGGCATTAGTTGAATGCTAACATAGTATGCTGCCATATGAAACATACAGGGCTAATCTCTATTAATTCAGGTAAGAAACTGATTAAAGATGGAAAGTGCCCTCCTTTCTTGTGAGAGGGAAAGGCAGGTCAGCAGGTGCAAAGATCTAAGTAATACAGCAGCATCCAGTTGCTCAAGAACTAAAATTAAGTTCCTGGGAAAAATGAATTGCTGAGGAGAAAGAAGAAATTAACAATGAGAAGCAAAGATGATTATTCCTTGTGGCCTCTAAGTAGAAGATAGGTATCAAATCCCCTTAAGTCTTGAGATATCTTCTAAGAAAAGGCAGTTCTTCAACCTTCGTCTTATTCTGCAAACAAGTTCTGCATGTCTCTACAGTGAAGCTTCAATGGGGTTAGAGAGAGCAAAGTTTTGCCATGGATATACCTTCAGGATCCATTCTGACTTCATTGTGCCTTCCTGGGCTGCCAACTATATCCCTCGGGCTTTCCTGAAACCAGAATTCAGGAGCAAATGAGGTTTCCCCAATCAAATGTCAGCAAAAGCATCATAGCGTGAGGTTTTCTTGGTTTGGTGTTCAGTGTCCAGTGTCTAGTTTTCTAGGTGTCACGAGGCAGTTGCACAGGGAAATGATAAACATTTTAGATGATGGATATGCTAATCACCCTGATCTGAACACGGTACATTACATGTATCAAAGCATCACTATGTACCCCATGAATATATACAACCATGATTTGCCCATTAAAAAAACTTAAAGATGTCATTTGTTATCTTTTCACCCTTTCATTTTTTTTTTTTTAGACAAAGCCTAGCTGTATACCCAGGCTGGAGTACAGTGGTGCAATCTCAGCTCACTGCAACCTCCATCTCCGGGGTTTGAGCAATTCTTGTGCCTCAGCCTCCCAAGTAGCTGGGATTCCAGGCATGTGCCACCACACCCGGCTAATTTTTGTTATTTTTAGTAGAGATGGGGTTTCACCATGTTGACCAGGCTGGTTTAAACTCCTGACCTCAAGTGATCCACCTGCCTCGGCCTCCCAAAGTGCTGGGATTACAGGCATGAGCCATGGTGCCTGGCCTCTTTTCACCTTTCTATCTGTAACACCTAGCATGATGTTGAAACATACTGAAAATACTCATTGAGTAAATTGAATGATATAATCGTAAAAAGAAAAGAAAGTAAGAGGCAATGGTGTCTGTGGGAATAGCAGCCGTATTGTGTATCCCACTGTCCAGTGAACAGCTTCCTGGGTGCTGAGAGTCAGGGATGGTAATGCCGGCTTTCTGATTGCAGCTTTCTCATCCCTGGCTTGCAGCTACAGCAATGTGTTCTGGAGCGTTAGAATTTTCTGTTGTAGCCTCCTGATTCCTTCTGTTCCCGACTGCAGCATCCGACAGTTTCCTGGGGCCTCAGTTCTGCAGTCCTCCAGGAGTCATTCCTGAAGGTCAGGCCTGAGGCCTACTCCTCCAGCCCTTCTAGCAATGTTGCAAGCGCTTAATATCCTGTATTACAATCCTTCCTGCAGAAAATATCTAAAGCGGGTTTTATTTTGTAAACTATGCCCTGATGCCAAAGGTTTTGACACAAATGCCTACTTAACTAATTGTCAAGGACTGCCTAGAGCAATGTATTAAGAACATTGAAACTGAGTCCAAATTCAGTGAAAAAGATTTTCTATGCCTGGCATGGGAGAGTCATTACACGTTTGCCACCTTATAATACATCAGCCTTACCTAACAAATCTCCGTGTGTATGTACTAATAAATATAAAATTTAAGATAGATAAAATTTCAAAATTTTATTCCTATGCAAACGGGTATAGTGAAAATAAACTAGACCAAAATTAAGCAAAGATCGCATAGAAGGAAATGTTAAATTTATTCACAGGAATGCTAATTGAACCATATGCGAGTTACAATTTATCAAACTCGAAATAGCAAAAGTTACTTCAATACAATCCCACTAATCTAAACCTACTCTTTAAATATAAAATTGTCTGGCCATTTTGTTCTTTGAAATTGCTGAATTGCGCACTGCTGGAAAGGATTTTAAAGGATTAATTTTAAAGAAACTTCAAATCAAAAATCAAACTATCAGAAAAGAATATAACAACAACCCCCCAAAAACCCTCTGTTCCTGTTCCTTTATAACAATTTACCTTGGTAGGTAGGTTGGTGAGGGTTAGCCCCCATTCTGAAGGGTAATCATTCTTCTCCTGAGAGTGTTAATACTTCAGTCATTTAAGCTTCCTAATTTGATGCTTTTTGGTTAAGAAGGAAACCTTAAATGAGGAAAGGAAATGCTGAGAGGAAATTACTTGAACAGAATTTAATAGTTTTGTGATGTGAAGCTGTGATCACATTTTTTTCACAGTATGAGTCAGTCATATAAATGTTTGGTTTACTTAGTTTCTTAATTTGATTTGAAACTAAACGAAGCAAAACTTGTCAGCAAAATGTAATTTTTCATGAGTTAAACTACACTGATTTCATTATAATATAACATTCATATTTGTAAATGAAACTGGTTTAAATGGCTTTTGGTCAGCATAAAACTCATTTTTAAAAGTATGTTTTTAAATGAATTTGTGGTCCATGCTATAATTTCAATAAATCTGCCTCCTACATGGGGATTTGAAGATCAAGGTTATAGTTACTATTAGTGTCAACACAATGTAAGTAGAGTTCATTATGAAACTCACTGGGGATTTCTAAAGTGATTACATGCTCTTTGTAATCCACAAAAAGGAACTCTTCAAAAGATAACAATTCAATGAGATGAGATGGGAATCATCTGGTTCACTTGTAAATCACATCCTCATTTTTTTGTGGTATGTCATTGCTGTGCTATCCTATTAGCACCAGAGAATGAAATTCAAGAAGGTTGTTTTTTATTTTGCATCCTTATAAAAATGGAGAGCGGACTGAGCATCAGCTCTTAGGGTAGCTTCCTACCTAGTCTCTGGCAGAGGCCTCCATCAAACCCACAGAAACTCCAAACCACCTTTTTTAATGCAATCAAGTATGTTCCCCAGTGGTTTCACGTTATAAGCAAATACTCAGTACTAATTTTTCCTTTTAAATTTTACACCAATCTTTTTTTCATTTTTCTATTCCCCACATATTATTCTCCTCAAGCGGTCAGAATGAGCAATAACCAACTTGATACCTCAATGCTCCCATGACCAAGCATTGTTTTAAACTACTACATTTGTGGTAACTTGTTAGAGATGCAATAAAAAACCAATACAGGAGTATTGTAAGAAAGCATAATTACAGGGCCTACTATAGTGCCTGATATATATTAAGCCCTAAATAAGTCTTAGTTTCCTCCCATAACTTATCTAGGAAACTCCAATTCATTTATTCACCAAAAGCTTAGTAATAATAATAATAATAGCACATTCTATGTGCTGAACACAATTCTAGAAACTCACGGAGTTTACCTCTTAATCAAAGGAGCAAAATCACTTTATATACTTGAGGTGATTGTTCACACGCTATCCAGATCAGGCTCAAGGAGGCGTTTGTTTCTCTCATCTATCACGCCACAGGCTCCCACACATGCTCACACACGTCAACAAGACCTACCAACAGCTGCTCATTTCCTAATCTTTGACCTGCTTGCTTTGGGTGAGTTGGTTTCTGTGGAATTTTAAATGGAGAGACTTAGTTATGTTTTGTTTTGCATTCAAGAAGCAGATGAAAACTAAATGCTACTGATAGATTTGGTCTTCGTGTGCCTATCTCTGTTCACACAACCACAAAAATTCCGAAGGTCCAGCCAAAAAATCTCTATGACCTCTAATGGCCACAAAGCACAGAAGTTCAAATCACTCTCCTTAAATGGTAAGACAGGAGACAGGGAAGCCCGGAAGTGAGGATGGGGGTGGAGTAAAAATGAAATTGCTGCTATTCCCCTTAAAGGTTTCATAGTTGGAAACACTGAATCAAACATCTATTTTGGTAAGTTCAAACTTACAACCTCGAGTGCAGGTGAGCCAGGGCATAAACTCAAGCTGTTTTTCCAAAAGAACTGTAGAACTTGCTAGGGAAGAGTTGATTTAAACAGCCAAGCATCCTGCCTTTGCCTTCTCCTGCTCCACCTTTCCTAGAAAGCTTGCTAATTTATCCAACGAACTCAAACCCACCACAGAAATGAAACAGTTCTCTGACTAGTCCTTGGGACAAAAATGCTTCCGGATGCAAGGGACTTAGAAAATCCTTCATTATCCTGCCAATGCTGGACGCTGCAGGGTCCTCCACCCCAGACCAATTCCTCCTGGTAGGACTAAGGTAGTTCTGCTTCTACAGTCACCATTACAGTCCCCTTTCCAGAGTTCAGAATCCTACCCAGACATGAACAGCGGGGAGTTAGTCACCCCTGAGGAGCACTCAGTAGAACACATTCTCACCCTGTGACCTTTGTAGTTTGGCTCTGCTTCCAATTGCCTCCTGCTATATTTGGGTCCCTGTGACTAAAGGGAGGACCTACTGGAGAGAAGCAGACTTTTATTAGAGCAGGGATCCTGGTCAGATAGGTTAGGGTCTCCGCGGGGGGTCTGCCAGCCTCATAAACTGATGTTCACTCTGCGATTGCAGCATCTCACTGTCCAGGGAAATCAAGTCTCGCTGTCAGAGAAGGAATCTAGCTGCTTTCCTCCGGAGTGATTCTGAAGGTCTTTTGGTTTGCTGGAGCTCTCTCTTTTGCTTCCCTTTCCTCTCTATGTGTAAATGGCTGTGTGATACTTTTTTCATGTTTTTATTGATGTTGAGAAGTTGGTACAAAAACAATACTAACAGTGTACGATTTGGTCTCCTGGTTTCCCACATCTCCCCATCTCCTCTAGCAGCTGGTATAGCTGGAGGACTGTTTATTCCATGGCTTATTTCCCCTTTATCTTTGATGTCCCAGGATGTCAAAGGTTGTAAATTTAATATTGATTTTATAAAGTAGTTTTACTCTAACATGTCAGTTATGATTAACTTCAACCTGGAAGAAGCTCAGCCACCGATCTGGATTCGCACGCAATGTGGCTCCCCAGCTCTCAGACTCTCTGAGTGAATGCTTTATTTATTAGAGTACACAGCGGGTTTGTAAAGGCCAGAACAGCCCTAAGCCCCCAGAACCTGGGCCCTTACATTAAGCTTGAAAATCTAAGTAGATCAGAGAGACATATCATTTGCTGGTATGTCAACAGACAGAAGAGTTTATAGATCACATTATACCCCAGTGCATATAACCAGGGAGAGAGGAATGAGAAGTCTTACTTGAATTTCAACCCCTCCCTCCCTTTCTCCAGGCCTCCAGTGCTCTTATGTTCCACCACCAGGATGGGGGTTATTGCTGTAATAACAGTGATAAAAGCTGACACTTATTGAACCTTTTCAGTGTGTTGGCCACTTAATAAGCATCAAGCCCAGTGTTAAGAATTTTCTATGTGCCATCTCATTTAATACTTACATCAGTCCTATGAAGAGAGTATTTATGATTATTATTATCATTATTTATTATTATTATTACCCACATTCTACAGATGAAGGAACTAAGAAATCACACTGCTGCCACTTTGGAAGTTAGAATTCAATTCCAGGCAGTCTGATCCCCAACAGCCCACATTCTAGTCCCTAATGCCATAATGCATTACATATCAGAAAACTGGAAAGTGACATTTTTGCACCAATCATGCTGAGATGACATCTTTGGCTAAATTAGTATTTTCTGCTCTTTTGATGCAAACTGATCTTCAAGCAAAATAGTATAATTCATCCCCAAATTCCAATTCATCCCCAATTTCTTTGTTAAGTGAAGGCAAGTGGTGTTTTTATCTGGTGATACTAAACCTCTCTCCCTCCTCACCCTCTGGAACAATTTCTCCCTGGATGATGAAGCTCAGGATGTTCACCACTTTGTAGCGGGAAGCTCTTCCTGAAGCCATGTGACCGTGTTCCTGCTCACCAGCTGCTCACTGCAGGTGCTGCAAAGGGGCCACTCAGGTTAAAGATATGGATCACAGCCTTCTTATCTTGGGGATCTCAGCTTACAATATTTGAGCATTGCAGAGGCCAATACAACAGGGAGCTGACAGAGGTGTACTTGGATGCTTTATCACCCAAGTTCAATGTACTGCTTGAGCTTATGCATGGCCTAAGTCCTCCACTTCACCCTCCAGGCTGAGACAGAGCAGGCCAGGAGTCTGTCTGGGATATTTTCCTTCTTCCTTTTCCTGTATTTTAACAGCGGGAAAAAGGATAGATTGAGGCAGATTGAAGATGGTGCCAAATTCATTGAAACACCTCTCATCAAGAGGTGGAATCTCTGTTTCATCCCCTTGAATCCGGGTGGACTCTGTAACTCCTCTGACCTATAGAATACCATGGAAGGAATGCTGAGTCCATTTCTAGGCCCAGACCTTAAGAGACCAGCAACCTCCACTTCCACTTACATTCCACAAGTAAAACCTATCCTGACAAAGAAACCATAGGCAAGGCCCTGAGATTACATGGCAAGGGACAAGGGCCCAGCTGAGCCTGCCAAGGCATCAGACATGTGAGTAAAGCTGTCCTGAACCCTCCAGACCAGACCAGACACCAGCCAAATGCCACCAAGTTATGCCAGTTAAATGACAGGGAGCAGAATTGCCTGAATTCCTGCCCTGCAGAATTGTGAGACGTAGTAAAATGGTAGCTGTTTTGTGGTAGTGGGTTACATAGCAGTAGATGAAAGCTATAGGTACATAGGTGCCTGGAATAAATCACTTCAGCTTTGAAGGCCCCTGGACTTGCAGCTGGCATTCACAGGTGGAATGGTGCTCTGCCCAGCCCAACTTGATGCATTCAAGCATAAAGAAGAGCATGCTGCCTTCTCCAAATAACTCTTAATGTGTGACTGGAGACCATTTCTGTGAGACAATCACTTGTGTGCTGTCCTGGGGAGCAAGTCTTCCCAAGTGATTACACATTGTTAATGAAAGATTAATCCTTTAGCATATTAGCATCTCATAATTCATGGGCCAGTTGGAACCCAAACCTAAGCCAAACACACTGAGCCCATGCTTTATTTTTCCCATTAATTTCCTCAGCTACCACATTACTTTCAACAGACAGAAGGTAACACTCTTCACTTCAGAAGAAACACATAGAAAGCCCTGCTCCCAAGTGGATAAGGAAACACAATCTTTGTTGTAAGGCCTAACAGTTATGGTGAAAGACATAAAGGTAGGCTCTTTTAGTCAATAGTTTTCAAAAATAATTTCATTCTTCTATTTAATGACATGTGCTTTCACGTACACTGTCATTTAAATGACTGAGAAAAAGCAGTATATTTTGGAAACATAATGCAAAGTCTTTGAATATTCACAGTTTGTCAACACATAATATACTTTCATGGAAATGAAATTATTAAAAAACAACCCAAGAAAAAGAAATAACGGAGACTTGAGCCCATTTATTTGACAGAAGATGCTGAGGCTCTGGAGGTTTGGGGTTTGATTGCCAGACTTGCCATGTATCAAAGGTGTGATTTGGCACAAGTGACTTCAGCACATCACTGAGTCTTACTTTCCTCCTATGTAAAATACCTACCATATGTGCTTGCACACATGCAAGTCCTCGTCTCCAGCTCTGCTGTAGGAGGAAACCAAGCTAAAACACCACCTACAGGGAAATATTAAGTTGGCAGGATTTTATTATTGGAGGAATATATAAAATTGACCATACACTGAAATATACAACTGTATTAGTCCATTTTCACCCTGTTGATAAAGACATACCTGAGACTGGGTAATTTATAAAGAAACACAGCTTTAATGGACTCGCTGTTCCACGTGGCTGGGGAGGCCTCACCATCATGGTGGCAGCTGAAAGGCACATCTTACACGGTGGCAGGCAAGAGAGAATGAGAGCTAAGTGAAAGGGGAGGCCCCTTATAAAACCACGAGATCTCCTGAGCCTTATTCACTACCACAAGAATAGTATGGGGGAACCACCCCCATGATTCAATTGTCTCCCACTGGGTCCCTCCCACAGCACATGGGAATTATGGGAGCTACAATTCAAGATGAGATTTGGCTGGGGACAAAGCCAAACCATATCAGCAACCATTAAGAAGAGTGAGAGGGCCAGGCACGGTGGCTCACGCCGGTAATCCCAGCACTTTGGGAGGCCGAGGCAGCCAAATCACGAGGTCAGGAGTTTGTGACCAGCCTGGCCAACATGGTGAAACTCCATCTCTACTAAAAAATACCAAAAATTAGCTGGGCTTAGTGGCAGCCACTTGTAATCCAAGCTACTCGGGAGGCTGAGGCAGGGGAACAGCTTGAAGCTGGGAGGCAGAGGTTGCAGTAAGCTGAGATCATGCCACTGCACTCCAGCCCAGGCAACAGAGTAAGACTCCGTCTAAAAAAAAAAAAATGAAGAGTAACAGAAATCAATCCAGTTGATTTGAGAAATTTCCATGACATATTGTTGAGAAAGAAAAGCAAGATGCAAAAGAAAAAAGAAAAACCTCAACCTTCTATCTGTATATAAGCATACTTATTTTTAATTTTATATATGTGAACTATAAAAGGGTACATTACTCATTTGCTAAATGTGGTAGGGGGTGTGGAAATGAAGGGGAGGAGGCTAGGAAAGCAAAGCAAAAGAGGACCTTAAAAACGCCACATGTATGGCATGATGACGTGACTCCATTCACGTAAAATCGCACAGTCATGAATCCAGGCCTAGGACGAATGAACAAGAGTTGTCAACATGCTAATGGTAATTATATCTGGAATATGGTACTTCAGGTAGGCATTTACTTTCTTTGCTCTTTTCTTGTTTTAAATTTATAATAAGTATAGATTAATTATAAAATCAAAAAAATATTAAAGCAGTAAATATATACACAAAAACCAAAGAAACAGTTTAGCATAGTGGTTAAGACCACGGATGCTGGGGCCAGATGACCACATTTAAATTCTGGCTCCGTCACTTATGATTGTGTGGCCTTGAGTGAGTTATTTCATTTCTTTGGGCTTCTGTTTCTCCATATGTATGGAGATAATAATAATGTAGTAATGGGCTATTAATAAAATTAAGTGGCCAGGTGTGGTGGCTCACGCCTGTAATCCCAGCACTTTGGGAGGCCGAGGCAGGCAAATCATGAGGTCAGGAGTTCAAGACTAGCCTGACCAACATGGTGAAACCTCATCTCTACTAAAAATACAAAATTTAGCCAGGTGTGGTGGCGCACGCTTGTAATCCCAGCTACTTGGGAGGCTGAGACAGGAGAATGACTTGAACCTGGGAGGCGGAGGTTGCAGTGAGCAGAGATCACACCACTGCACTCCAGCCTGGAAAAAACAGAAAGAAAATTAAGTGAAAACTATAGGTAAAGTTTTTAGAATGGTGCCTGGTCCATAGTAAATGCTACACAAAGGCTAGCTGTTATAATTTATTTTTAATTGATTGTTAAAATGGGAAAACTGAAGGGCTTAAATGCTACAACCTTTAGTTTGTCAGGGAGGGAAGATATGCCTCACCGTAGTCATGGCCTGTATGAACATCCATACATAGCCATTCTACTCTGGCAGCTAAGGCAGCTTCTATTTCCAGAAAGAAAGAAGAAGAAAAAAGAAGAAGAAGAGAGAAGGAAGAAAGAGGGTAGACAGAGTTGGAGGAAGAGAGGGAAGAAGGAAAACAGAAACGGTTTAGGGAGAGAGAAGACAGGAGGAGGAAGAGTAGGAGGGAAGTAGAAAAAGAAAAGAATAAAATGCTTCAAAGAGTCCACTTGGATGCTGGTGGGATAGTGTAGGTCTGACAAACTCTCCCTTTCCCCAAGGTGTCCTACCTAGCCTGAAGAATTCACTTCCCAGCTTTCTGGTCACCCTAGTTCTTCATGAGGCATGCAAGTTCATGTTAGTGATTTTATTTTTCTTAATTGAAATGTAACTGTTAGTATAGTACATTTTGCTGACATTCATGTCACATTTCCTGGATACCAGATAAAAAAAACTTTTAATTAGTTATAAATGAGAATGTATACACAACAATTCTGAAAGTGTTTCTTCATCAAAGTTTGCTTCCAAGTATGATACATGTGACTTTAGTGCCAATTCTTATTAACTGTGCACTGCAGTGTGCGAACACCCATGACACATTTCCCCAAATCCAGTCACAAAAATATTTCTAATTAGCCGTAAATGAGAATGTACACACAACATTTCCAATAGCCACTCTGTTCCTATCAAAGTTCACATCAGAGAAAACTTAAACTGTTGCGCTGAGCAGACTTGCTCCGATTCCAACAACTCCTGTTTCAGAAATGCCTAGAAAATTGACTCTTTAGATCTTGCTAGGTAACAGATCTGAGGCAGATTCATTTCAACCCAAGTCCTTTATTTGATATACGTGTGCTCCTGAACCCACCTAAAATGCATACCATAGCCCTTCAAAGGCAGTGATAAAATTACTTGGTTAAATATTTTGGCTGGATTTCCTGTTTTCAGAGGCCTGGGCTTTGCAATCTGCAGCTTCTGCATCTGCACGTGGCCACTGGGGCAGTATTAAATGGCACTACAACTGCCAACCTCCAAAAGAACCAGGTCTCACAGGGAAGGTTCCAGGCCCCCATCCTCCACTGTGAGTCACACTGACCAATGACTCCAGATCTCAGTAACTGCCTTCAAATCCTTGGACCACCTTTAGCTTTCTATAGAAATGCTTGGCTTTAAGCCTCTTAAGATGATCACAAATCATAAAGTACCCTCCTCGGTTCGAAGTGTCAAGTTTGTAAAATCACGTTGGTTATAATTCAGATATTCTCCATCCTCAAGGTTGTGAAGCATTCTGATCTGCTCTTAGATTTCTGTATAATCTTTCCTTAGTTTTATAACAGGCTTTGTCTTCTGTTGCTCTGTGCAAATAGCACCCCTTGACAAGTCATAAGGCCATGATATGCGCACGGTACATCACAGTGAAAGAGGGGCTTTATGTGAGGGGAGGAGAAACGGTTCTGTGCGACTTTGCTTACTTTCACTACCTTTAAAAACTCATTAAGTAGGATTCTGCCTTTTACTTGCTGAAGTGTTTAAAATCCATTTTAATGAAAAATTCTAATCCTATATAATCACGCCATAAGTACCTTCTTTCTGTTCAAAGACGAAACAGTGTTAAATTTTAATGCATACCTCTGGCAGGCTATAATAAAAGTGTTCAGTCAGTTTTAAATCCGATTAGTGTAACTGTTACAGATTAGAAAAAAAAAAAAATCCCAAGTGATTGGAGCAAGTCCCCAACTCAAGGAAACTAACTTAGGGGGCCTTCATTTCAGACTCAAAGAGAGCATCAAGACCCTAGAATTTGTTCAGAAGCGAATAAAAGCAAGGACTTGTGCCAGGGATTGCAGGGATGTAAAGACAAGCTTGCAAATAGGAAGCAGATAGGACAGAATGCAACCTGGAACGAAGTGGACTTAGAGCCAGAGAGAGAAAACTGGGAAATCCTACGGGAATTCTGAAAGGATAAAAGGACATTCCAGGGAGAGAAGCATTGAGAACTTTCAGAGAATGAAAGTTCTAAAAGAGGCCTTAAAAGACAGATAGAACTCCGTAGATGAGGTAACAATGGCATTGTTGCTAAGGTGGGAAAGGTAGTTTTCATAGAATTAGGGAAAGTTCCTTTTTTTTTTTTTTTTAGAACTTAGAGAAGGGGAGGGGAATTCCTCTTTGTTGAGCGCTGCAATTGCACAGGCACTAGACACATACATGTGTTTTCTCGTTTAATCCCCACAGCATCCCGGTGCGGTGGGCATTTTATCCCCATTTTATAGATGGGAAAACTGAAGCTCAGAGAGATTGTAAGACTTGCCTAAGGTCAAACAGCTAGCCACTGGTGGCACTCAGAAGAAAACCACAGTTGAGCCCCTCTCAGTATTTAGTCTCAGGAACTCCTTGAATCTCACCTTCCTCTTAGCCATCATGAAGGCCTAACCTGTTCTAGAAGAGTTTCCTGACCTCCTGAGTCAGAAATGACATCTCTGGTCCTGAATTCACAGCATTCCGATTTTCTATTTCCCACATGGCAGCAATTGCACCCTGCCTTAGGTTGTTATTTCTCATGGAAACATCCACCTCAGTGCTTCCAAATTGGTAGGGTCAGCTGAGTAGGGCAGGAATGGTTTTAAAACCTGAGAAAATGCACATATATGCACTTAAATATTTATATTTATAAGACTGCCCTCTCACTCACTTCACCTCACTTTCTCCCATAGTCTAATACGTACAGAGTGGGTGACAGCTGTCTAAACCCTGAAGGCACCAGCAATGAACTCTTAAACATAGGCTAAAACCAACCCCACACAGGTGAGGACCAGTAAGCTAACTAGACTCAAAATCAGGTGACTTGATGTTGGGTCCTAATTATGACATTTACTAGCTGTGCCATCCTAGACAACTTACCCCCTCTGAGATCCAATTTTATCATCTATAAATTAAAAACCATTGTATCTGCTTTACCTGCACGTTAGGACTATTGTGCAGATACGATGGACAAACCTGTAAAGTCATACACAACGTTATGATATTAATGTGTGTGGATTAGAAACACATTGAAAATAGAACCCTGCATCTTGCTTTTTTATACATATCGTCAGTGATTGCTCATAGTAGATATTTAATAATAGGTGTTGAATCACAGACGGAACTCTTATAACGTTGGGGAAGTAACAGCGTATCCAACCATGATGTCAGGAAAGGTACTGAGATGTCCTCCACCTGAGATAACATTTGCCATCCTTGCCTCCCCAGCCTAGATACGTTTTGAAGGCAATGCCTGTTTGAAAGGCATGGCTGTGTGGGGCTTTGTGCCTTGAAATGAAAAGTTTTGGGCTCTAGATGATGATCATTCACCAACTTTATTCCATCGTGCTCTCCATTTTTTACCTCCAAACCAAGATGCTCACCTATACCTCTTCAAAGCCAAGATGCAACTTCTGCCTTAGATCAGTTAGTGGCTGTTCAAGAGCAGAGGACACTTTTTACCTTTCAAAAAAAACTGCTAATGGGTGACTTAAAAACTTCATTTCCTCATTAAAAAAGGACCAGGAAGGGGAAGTGAAAGCCAAATACAAACCCCCACAGTAAGAGAAAAAAACTGTAAAAAATAAAAATAAAAACAGGGAATCATGAATGCAGGAAGAAATTAAAACCAACCTGTAGGCCCTCATAAATACAGCAATCAGGCAGCTCCACACATGCAGCCCACATTTGAATTTTTATTTTACATGGAGTATTTTTGTATCTGCTTTGCCTAAATTTGGCCTGTTACCAAAGCCTAATGACGCTACTTTATGTTAAGCTTTTCGAATGAACTAAACTTAAAACTAGGGGAAAAAAAAACTGTTAATTTATCTTGCAGGAAAAGGTGTTATAATTTGAATGAAAAACAGCAAGCAGACAGATAAAAAGGAGCTGGCACAACACTTGGGCAATCAGTGATGGTGTTTTGTACCTGCAGGTTGAGAAATTGTCTCCCTTGTTGTATGATGTTATTACCATTGCTTATTTTCACTTGTACATTAGGTTCAAGCATAATCGTGCGAAGATTTGAATGTTCTCCACAGATTTACTATTTTAATAAGCTCATAATGTAAAACGCTATGTGTGTTGACAGTGGTACTTACCCTGTATTAAGAAAACAAATCAAATCATTTTCTTTAAAATGATAAGTAGCCTAATTTGACCTTTCTACAGGCTCTGGTCAGCAGAAATGGACCCCTACAATAGTCTTCTCTCCCATCTTCCAGTCTTTTATCGCATCTATCAATAAGGATACTATTCTCACAGACCATGTTGCCTTATCATTTTGGAAACTGCCCTTGTCCTACTGAAGGCCATGGGGCAGAGTGAGACAACAATAAGCTATATTCATGAATATTCATGGAACCAAAAATATTTTCAGATATAAGAAAGCAGATGTGATATCTAGTTCATAAATCTGGATTATGAAGTAAAATCTATGGCTAAGTGGGTGATATGCAAACAGCAGTAGACATAGAATCAATGCATGAGCAAGGGGGAGAATCGTTGGCATAGGTAAATTCAAGTTGCAGAGGAAACTGGAGGCTGACATTGAATTCAACATGGAAACAGAGAGAGAGTAGTGTATCCAGTCTCAGTGGGTCCTTTTGGGTCTCTATTTTGAGAAATAATTTAATAGCATTTTTAAAGATATGGGCTCACTGTAAAAAAAAAATTGGAAAATATAAACAAGCATGAAGAAATCTATGGGTCTATTTCTCAAAAATAATCCTTGCTACTGATTTCAGATCTTATTATTCTAGGCTTCTGCCATGCATATTTTAATAGGTTCATCTGACACATACTGATTTTTAAATTACCTTTTTCACTTAATGTCTGGTTAACGTCTTTTCATGTGATTAAATATTCTCCAACTGCAGTAATACTTTAATAGCTATATAATATTCCATTAAGGAACACTATGCTGCCTGTGGTTGGGTATTTAGGTGCCTCCACAACCTAAGATAGTAATAAACTTACAGCAAGTTCTTTTTGAATACCAAAGTCTGACCATCCCCCACTCCTCACAAGACATTTTGCAGCTTTCTTAAAGCCCCTGACTCTTGCAAATTTAGTGACTCAGACTTTCCCGTCGACTTCTATTTAATTTTAAGGATGTATTACACACACATCGCTCAAAATAAAGCTCCTCAAAATAATTGCATCTACATCAATTAGCGTTTTTATTCTGTAATTCCATAAGGGTATTTCATATATACCTCTATTTTCTTCTGCAACAACAACCTTAGAATAAATATGATATGAGAAAGTATACACGCTTAAGACGCACTGCACAATTACTTCCACCTAATCCAAAGACGATTTTCATTTATCTATTGATTCACTCAAGAAATATTTATTAAGCACCTATTGTATGAGTTGCAATGTGCCACATGCTGAGACAGAAATATTTCAGAATCTACATTGGGTATGTCTTGACTTCAAAGCCAAAGCCACAAGGAAATCTTTATGTTTTTCCTATATTTTCCTCAGATATTAAGTACAGAATCAGTACTTAATTTATGTTATATAAAGATGTCACTCTACTTTTGAACGGTATGTGAACTTTTTCAGCTTGTTGACTGATTGATTGATAAGAAGAAAATCTAATGAGTCTCTCTGGACACAAAAATAATTGTACCAGTCAGGGCCAAATCCCAAGGTTTTCAGCAGTTCTGTCCTTACGTGACCCTTAGATATCAGTTATGCAAGACACTCATCTTGATAATTGAGATAAGCAAATGAACAGTTATGTTAATAATTTTCCCATCACTTCCCTCATGACATTTTAGGCCCTGTTCATCAACATTCATCCAATACTTCCCTTGTGTCTCCTCATGCCAGCCTATGACCTTTTATCCCATCATTTCACTTACACTACATCTGCCCTTATTTCTCAGTTCTTCACTGGTTCAGCTCTAAACCAAAGGCTCCACCCATTCCATCTCCCAGCCTTCAAACACCCTCCAAAACTCCAATCAAACTAAACAATGGCCTTCTCCTCCTAAGTACTTCAAAGAACACTCAAAGCTGGCCTCAAAAATCTTCCCTGACTGGTTGGAAGGAAAAGCAGCTTTCCAAAGAGTTCCATCTCAACAGCATGCCATTCCCCATGGAAAGTGTATTTGGATATAGATAGTGTTGTTACATATGTATGAGAATATGTCTTACTTATTCACCTGCCTTTTTTCAGCCTGATTGTGAGCCCCTGAAGACTGAGAACATGTTTTCTCTGTATTCTATAATGATCCCATCCCCACAGTCATACTGCTAAATGTTGGTGCCACCTTTCTTCAAGGCAGCTATCAGTAATAACAATATTTTAACTGGTCAAGTCTAACTGGGAATACAGATTTTTAGAGCTGGGAGGTGACATTGCAGGTCACCTAGTCCATCGCCCTCTCTTTCTTTAAGGTACATTTCTTATCTACTGTGTGTCACACACCATGCTAAGCTCTTTAAGTGAATTATCTCATGTGATCCTCACAAAAGCTCCAAGGGTAGGATTTCTAATCATCCCCATTTTTGTGTGCATACCAAAACTCTCCTCATGCTGTTTCACAATGAAATATACATAAATGAATGAATATTAACAGCTCAGCCAAGATCGGGACTTGAGTAAGACAGAAGAAGCACCTGGGGAACAAAATGTAAGGAGACACTCACTCTCAGTGTTGTGAAAGTGCCTCCTTCGGTTTTGCACTCTGGGTGCCTCCCTTGCTTCACCCCAGTCCCAGCCCCAGCCTAAACCTTATTGCATGTCAGGTACCGCTCTAAATATATTTACATTTTTAATACTTACAACAATCCCATGAGATAAGAAATATTAGTATCTTCTTTTACAAATGAGGAAACAGATTAAGTAATATGCTTAAAAATCTCAGAGTTAGCAGAGACAGGGATGGGATTCAAATCCAGTCATCCTGACTGGAGGTAGACATATAACTGAATGAATACCTGAATGAAGGAATAAATAAATAGAATGCTATAAAATGTTGGGAAATGCAGAAACCTTTACATTTTATATTTACTTTTTATATATTTACTTTTAATCCACTTCACTGTTTCAGTTAACAAATAAAGCCAGCATAGTGAAATGGAACAAGTATAGACTTTGGAGCTAGACAAGACTGGTTTTGAACAGTGCTTCTGTGTGAACTTAGGAGAGCACTTATCTATCTGCTTTAACCTGCATTATCTCGTTTTGTAAATTTTTATGAGTCTTCACCAAAAAGTACATAACCAGCATACAATACCTAGAGCTGGGTGCAGTGTTCATGCTTGTAATCCCAGCACTTTGGGAGGCTGAGACAGGGAGACTGCTTTAGGCCAAGAGTTCTAGGCTAGCCTGAGCAACATAGTGAGACCCCATCTTTACAAAAAAAAAGAAATTAGCAGGGCATGGTGACATGTGCCTGCAGTCCTAGATACTGAGGCAAGAGAATCACTTGAGTGCAGGACTTCAAGGCTGTAGGGAGCTATGATCACACCACTGCACTTTGGTCTGCAAACATTTGTCAAGTACTCAATGTAAGGTAACTTTTATTATTTTATCATGTATACTTTTGGGACAAAAGAATCATACTGTAGAAACTATGGCAAATTGATACAATAGTCACAACTCTACTGTAAAATATGGCTGCCATGGACAAATCACATATTGAAGACTCATGTATCAGTCAGGATAGGCTAAATTATGCTGAAGTCACAAACTAAAAGCCCACTTCTCAGTGGCTTCACACAACAAAGGTTTGTTTCTTGTTAACTGTACATATCTGAAGCCAGCCATCAGGGGCTCGGCTTTAGTTACTCAGGGACTGGAGGTGACAGAGGTATTATCTTATAATAGCCGCTCCTTCTGGAATGTGCAGTAGCCTCAGTCACCAGCAGAGGGGGTGCTAGAGGGCCTCACATTGTTAAGTACATATTAGTATTGGAAATGATGTATGTCACTTCCACCCACAACCAACTGCGAAAACTAGTCAACGTGCCCCCATCCAACTGTAAAGTGGTAGAGAAATGTAGTCCTCCCATGCTTGGAAGGAAAAAGCAATCAGACATGGCGAGAGCTAGATGATTTTCCCACAGACAGGTCCCTTAGCCCACAATGCTATCAGAAACAGTCTTAGATTATGCAAACAACTGAAGGACTATTTCCCAAGTTGGTTTATTCTCATTGTTGAAGAAACGAAGCGTAGAATTGGGTTCATAATCTAGTTTTTGTTTTTTGGTAAGAAATGTGTTTTATCCTCATGCTGACTTAGCACAGGCTGATCTGGTCAGTTTGGGTGTGGGGAACAGCCTTATATACAGTCATTGCTGGAGTTGTCCTGAGTATGCCAAAATAAAAAATGCTGTCAGCTAGAAAGAAACTTTGCACAACAAAGTGTTAAATGAAATAGTACCAGGCAAAATAAGGTAATGCTCTTTTGCTGTCTAGCACCACATAAGATGCTAACTGAAAGAGTAAATAAAAACACTCAACGTGCATTTAGCTTTCATAATTTACCTTCTGCAAGGTTGATTTCAAGTATGCAGAATGTGCCACATTATTTAGGCTGTAAAAAGGAGCTGCTTTACACTACCTGCCATGTACAATTATAATAATCTGTCAGACAAATATAATTAGGGAGTGTGATGTCTGTTTGAGTGTGAAGGCTTTGATTGTGTGGTATTGTCTGCTTTCCCCTGTGGCACAGCATAAACAATTGTACCCAGTGGTAACTCTCAGCCAGGACTAATGCTCAGAGTCAGCAACGCCCCATCAAATAGCACAGATGGTTGGGTTTAGGTTTGAGGTTGTTGGCTTGTTTGCATCCACCTCCCCACACACAACCCTTTCAAGTTTTGGTCAGCAAACCTGACTAAAATGAAGCCTTCTGCAGTACAATCTGGTGGGTCTCCAAGATATTATATTAATAAATCATAGTTAATAAGTCATAAAAGTGAATGGGAGACTCAGGCAGAGTATGGTCAATTAACAAGTCCCAATCACTTCAGTGATGAAAAACAGGCTGAGAAAAGAATGCGTGGGTCACTTTAATGATTAAAAAAAATTAGGTGACACTTTGTGGATTTAAAAGATAAAGTTGTTATTATGTGGAGTAAGTTGTGATTGTAATTTGTTATTAGATTCTCACACCAGCTGGCAAAAATAGAAAAGGTAACCATCATTACAGCCTTTCATAATAGTATTTAGTAAACTAGATTGGAAGCATGTTTCATTTTAAATTAGTCAGTAGTCTTGCCATTCCATCTCTACTAACATGAATCAGCCTATTTTACTTAATTTCATTTTGTTATTATTTTCTGAGACAAAGTCTCGCTCTGTCACCCAGGCTGGAGTGCAATGATGCAACCTCAGCTCACAGCAACCTCCTCCTCCCAGGCTCAAGGAACCTTCCCACCTCAGCCTCCTGAGTAGCTGGGACCACAGGTGCATGCCATCACACCTGACTAATTTTTTGTATATTTGGTAGAGATAGGGTATCCTCATGTTGCCCGGGATGGTCTCAATCTCCTGGACTCAAATGATCCTCCCACCTCAGTCACCCAAAGTGTTGGGTTTCAGGTGTGAGCCATTGCTCCCAGCTGATCAGGCTATTTTAAATTTTATTGCCTAATTGATTATCTTTTTATTACTGTAACCTTCATAACCAGAGATTTTGCTGCGGGACTTCCCTACAGGAGACCATTTTTGCTCTTTAAGAGGAGACTTACTTAGATGAGACTTAAGAGATATCAACTTACCAAATTCTGCTGTGTTGTAATTCATGTGGTAGAGAAGTTTGGTATTATAATCCAAAACACAGCACCTAAACTAATGGTCAACCCAAAGGAACAATGAGGATTTGACAATTTGTTTTCTTTTAAACTACAAATATATAACATTCTAATGGTTTCTGGACCAACTTAGAAAGATCAACAACTTTGCATTAACCACAGAGGTTTCTTGCATTTACGAGACAGCATTAATATTCTCTCTCTCTCTGGCCAAATGAGAAAAGAACCCCAGAGATGAATTCTTATATTTCTGGTACCTTTATGCTAGCTATAGATGTGAAATAATTTTCTGGTTGAATCCACTACTGAGAAAGAATATTATTTTTACAATATTTTGATGTTCGAGTCTGCCAATGTAGACTCTAAGAAATATAACAAACCAATAATAAAATAATGACAGATCATAAAATCTTTGCATTGGAAAGACCTCTTCCCAAGTCGAAATGATTATTTCCTCCTTTGGATCCCACTGCACCTTGTACAGTTTTCTTTTCTGGCTGTTATAAGGATATGTCTAACTCTATTGGTCTACAAATTTTCTGATGCCAGAGATTATGTTTTACTTCTCTTTGCCTCTCTAAGGCTTAAAATAGTGCCTAGGTTATCATGAATAGGTTACCATGAATAGCTGAATTGATAGATGGATAGATGAAGAAAACAAATTCTACATTGTAATAACGGGTATTTGTTGGCCCCTCCCCAGAATCCATTTCCTGCCTTCCTATCTCCACTTTTCAACAGTTCCAACTTACATTCGAAGACTCAGGTGGTTCAAGGGAAGCACTTATCATCTCCAACTCCAAGAGTCAAATACGCAACCTATGTTAAACCAATCAGCACATTCCATCCAGCTAATCAGTGACTGGCTCTGCCTTGAGCACATGACTTGAGTAAAGGCTTCCATTCAGAGTGAACCTCAGGATTATTTCTGGAAAGGAAGAGACAAAGATGCTCTTTGCTGTTGGCTGTAAATGTGGAAATGTGTAGTCCTGGAAGCTGATGGCAGTTATCTCAGGACCATGAGGAGAACTAGTCTTAGGATGGAGCCAACAATAAGAAAAGTATAGCAGAGGCAGAAAGAAATTGGAAACCTCACTTGAACCCAATCTTATCTTTGGACTCTTCAGATACAAAAAAAAAAAAAAAAAAAATGAAGAAGAAGAAGAAATTTTCTTATTTTTTCATATCAGCATGGGTCAGATGTTCTGTTCTTTGCAAAATCATGTAACCTGATACAATTGTGAATATCATCATTGAGCAGATGTGATTTAAACAAACACAATGTACTTCAAAAATGTTGACAAATCTTAATCCAAAAATATATATATACCATTTCTGCCAACTAGAAGTGTTGAATACCCCTAATTCCCATTTTCCACTAAAAGGGACCAGGACTCCTTGAAGAAATGATTGATTCTAGGTTTGGACAGGAAATGTACAAGTTCAGCGTGGAACATGTGGTTATGCCAAAAGTCAGGAAAGTTCTCAAAAGCTGCTACGTCAAAGATCTTAGAAGCCAACTTGAAAAGGTTCCCCAAAATGGGACAACTTGAGGATCAACAACATAATAATAATTTCCATGGCTTAAAATTAATCAAATATAAACATCCACACATTCATAATGGTATGAGGGGAAACAAATCGCGTTGATCTTAGAGAATATTATGAGACCGTCTACATAAAGAGAAACAATCAAGCACATAACCTGCTTTCTTGTATGAACTGTATCCCAGGAAGATCTAATCATTATTGTGGAAAAGTTTCTCCCTATAGATGTGTTCTAGCAAGGAAGTGAAGAAAGCCCCACGTCACAAACGCTTAATGCAATAACAGATTGAGGCAATGAGCATCAGTGGCTGCTAAAATCCCCCAAAATAGAAACAACCAGACATGTATGCCTCTTAATGTAAGTACACCGTATCATCAATGACGTGTTCTTTTCAGGTTATCAAACCTGAATGAGATCAAGCCTCTAAATCTAAATACTATTTCACAGGAAATTTTAAAAGAACGCAATCAACAAAATCCAAAATGTGAAACTCTGTAGAGAAAATGACTCAATTTTCGTCAATAAATAAATTGCAAGAAACAAAAAGAAATGGAGGAAGAACTTATGGATTAAAAGATTTATAAGAGACATAACAACCCAAGGTAATAGGAGGACCTTCCTGATATTTGGATTTGAACAAACCAACCATTTAAAAAATGAGATAATCAGAGACATTTGGAGGCTGACTAGCTATTTGATGACATATTAAGGAATTAGTATTAATTTCAATTAATACTAATGATTGTTTTTATTGGATGGTGATGATTTTTTAAGGATTCTTCATATTTTACAGACTCATACAAAAGTAGTTATGGATGCAAACGTATGGTGTCTTGGGTTTGCTTCAAAATAATACTTCAGGAATGGGGGAGAGGAGTAGTAAAGATTAAACAAGATTGGCCATGAGTTAATTGTTGAAGATGAATGATGGGTATATGAGAGTTTATTAGACTATTATCTCTCCTCTTGTGCAATAGTTGAAATTTGCCATCATAAAAATTGTTTAAGTATATCATTCTATTATCATTCAAAATCATACACATATGTCAACCTTCCTTGTTTTTACATAAACAGGCTGCCATTCTTCAATCACATTCTAATTTAACCATGCTCTATTTCACCTGCATGCCTAGCCACCATCACCGCAATCTGCCTGCCTTCTTCCCAGACAATGAGCATTGTCCCACACGTGCACACTCATTCCCATGGAGGTGGTCATAGCATATCCACCATTCTCCCAGACCACACACAAAATTCATTTTCATACACGTGGTTTTCTTCCATTCATTCTCTGACACCTCTGCTCTACACCCATGGCACTGCTCATTCCAATTCCCGTATCTCTTTTAAAAGGGACATGCTTCCTAACTCATGCAGACAGAGACAGAGCGAGTGCTAGTTTGAAGAGTTGCAACATCCACCTTCCTGTGGGCCTCTACACATAATCTGGCTCAGTCTAAACCTCTTAAGTGAAATGCTCTCCTGGAAATAAAATCTGCTGTCTACGTTCTATTTTATTTTAAACTCAATACAAAGCAATGGTCCCCAAAGAAAAGTTATGCTGGAGTTAGGTTCACACAATATCCCTGAAATGTAATATGAGATTTAAACACAGATGATATGACTGGTTAATAAATGTCACCATTGAGCGGCTTTGTTCACCTAATAATATCATTCAGATCATTATAAACAAATTGAAGGGGTTCTTATGTGAAACAAACACGGCGGGACTTATTCCTGCGTAACACAAGACCAAGGCAGGGCAGCCAATCCTAACGGCCTGTGAGAAGGGGCAAGGCCGGCGTGCAGCTTTGTGGTATCCCGGGAGGATTTTATTTCCAAATATAAAATCCATGCCATGCTCACAGGCAGAACCTTAGAATAGTCATAATGATCTAATGACAGCATTACCATGGAAGGCTGCTACTAATACCTTCAACTACTGCCGTTCTATACAGATCCAGGGATATGATTTCAAAGCTCATGTGGAATGAAGCCTGCCCCAACTGAAAGCAATCCACCCAAGTAAAAAGGAGAAGGAAGAAAAGAAAAGGGCAGAATGCAACTGAAGCCCACAATTTGGTATATCTAGGATGGGGAGGTCAGAGTTGGTTCTTTGTGGGGTTTCTTTTATTATTGTTGTAGTTTGGGGAGGGAGTGGTATTTTATGGCAAAGAAAGAGAAAATGTCTCTAAATTGGACAGCATTGCCTTTCTCTGACTTTTTGAATTACCTCTAACTTAAAGATTATAAAGTATTTATTTTTCTCTTCCAAGAAGGGAGGGCATAGTAATTTCCTCCATTACCCTCATGCTCTCCTCCTTCTGCTGTTGAGGGGACAGTTCATTGATGACAGCTCTCTTGTGCTCAGTCAACACCGATGGCAAAAGGAAAGAAAATAAATAGCATATTACCTGTGAAAGAATGGGGAGCCCCTGTACGTCCAACCTAATAAACATCCAAGGACTATTGGGCCTGTCACTTGACATTTTGATGGAAATGGCTGTTGTTGTATTTCTAGAAATCAAAGGAAACATCAGAACCTTTGCAAACAGGAAAGCTGCATAACATTTCAAATACCGGTTAAGCGCCTATATTTATAGATAGTGTTCACTGTTTCAAATATAACCCTGCAATTCTTTTGGAGAGAGGTTCTGACAGGGCTAACAGACCTGTTTAAAAAAAAAAAATATATATATATATATATATATGCATATATATATCATTTTAAAATGATGCTGAAATTTGCTTTTATTCCTTCAATAATATGCAGTTGGAATTCATAATTTTAGCAGTATTTCTCACATATAATGCCAAATTCAGTAACACCTACTTAAAGTGCATTGTAGCATGTGTTTAAGATACATTGAGCTCTTTGCAGAAAAGGTGCTATAGAAATCTAATAAATAATAAGTAGATGATTGACAAAGGATAATATTAGGAGCTCATTTTTGAAACTTTATAAAAATACATGCATTTGGGTTAATTCTCAGCTAGACAATCTCCTTGGCAGGTAATGTGTAAGGGATCCTACATGCCCCAGAAACCTAAGACATTAGTTATGGAATATGACGGGGAGGAAAAAAAGTCATGGCCTACAGAAGATAGTTCTGAGGTTACAATAGTTCTCAACAAGAATCCAGGCAGGAATCCTCCCAATTTTGGCCTTGAAAATGCATTCACTGATGTTATTTGGAATGTGAAAGAAATCCAAAATATGTAGAAGGTAGAGTTATAAAGGGCAGCTGGATTCAACCACATGGCCAAATTTGAATCAGCAAACTGACATTCTCTAAGATAACACACATTATGTCCTTTAAAATTAAAAAGGAAAAACAGGAGCCAAGTATCATTACTCATTTGTTATTTTGTGAGTTGGTTCAACTCAAGAATGCATAATTTTCTGGTTCTAATGCAAACTAAGGAAGGACGAGAGCCAGATATAAACAATTTCCTCCTTCTGGAGTAAAATATATAGCTATCCAGGGATTCGATGTGATTATGAAAAGAGACCAGATGCCTTGAATCTTGGCTGCTACAGGACTTGGCTTGGCAGCCTATAGGTTGATCTCAGAGAGGTAAAGATGAGTCTAAGAGGACTACTTAAAAAATGGAAATAAAATGCTTTATAAGTAAGCAAAAGTAGGAACACATTTATCATAAGCAGAGTAAGCTGATGAAGGTGCAGTTAAAACTTCATCAGAAAACCTGTGTAGTATCATTTATGCCAAAGCATGACATTTGAATCTTCACATAGGAGTATGAGTTTCCAATGCATTTGGTTTTGGGATTACATCTTGGACAAGTTCTTTCTCTCTTTTTTTTTTTTTTTTAATTTTTCTTTGGTGATTTTGTTGACTACTATGTATTAGCAATATATACATGTAGCCTACATAGCAGTTAAGTAATATGTGCATTTTGTAGAGAAGTTTTATATATGCCAACTAAATAAAATCCTTCATACATGTCTCTGAATGTTGGACAAATGTAGATACATTGTTTATGCTAATGTCACTTGTTACATTGAAGTTGCACTGATCATTTAATCTCCTTGTTTATTGTGGTTGGAAATACTTTACATACTACCATATCATCTACAATTTGATCCTATACTATCTTATTTTCTTCTTCTAAAAGTGTAATATGATATATTATATGTGCCTCCCTAATGAGAATACAGAAAGAGACAGGGAGCCATCTTGAGACCATGAGAAAACAGTTTGCAAACCAAACCAATATACCAAGGATGGAGGAGTGGAGAGAAGGAAAAAGCCTGAATCATAATTGACATGGCTGTGCTATAAACCAACCCAAGAACTGTCCCCTGTCCCCACCTCCTCTTATATAATATCATTAAATCTTTTTACTATGGAGGCTACATTTTAGTTAGGCATTCTGTTTTTCAGAAGAAAGCATCAGAATTAATAAAGTAGGGTTTGAGGTTTCAAAATCCTAATCCCTGAAAGACTCAGAGCATAATATTTATGCCAACAGATTTGGAAGCTAAGGTCAAGCCAATCTGATCTAAAATCTAATTCCTTGGGGCAAAGAAAGAGAGAGAGAGAAGAAACTAAGAAACCTAAGACATTAGTATTTCCTAAGAAGAAGTCATGCTCCTTGCTAAATCCCTGTCCTAATCTCAGGGAGAAGAGGAAATAAGAGAAATTCCAGTTACATGTGCACAGAGAGGAGACAGAAGGAGTCAAGAGAGAACAGGCCAGCATAGCTTGTGATCTGGATCAGGAAGGTGTAGCCATTTGAATGATCAGTAAATGGAGACCAGGCAGGAGTGAGGGGGCTCAGGGATGCCAGACTGGACAATTAGGGACCAAACATATCCCATCCCCCACCCTCATTTACATCAGTACTTCATAACCTGCCTGAAACCTACACAACCCTTAGGGAAGTGGGGGCTGGAGACAGCAGTATAGGAAATCTGAATTGATTAAATTTGAGAATTTAAAATAGAAACTTTTCAAAAATAAGAAGAGTGTCCAGACCAGAGCTTATGGTTTGACATTTATACTCACTAATCAATTAATTAACTGCTGGTAATAATGATAGAATGCCAGTTCCTACACTCAAAAAGCTCACAGTTTAATAGAAAAGACAGGCAAGAAAACAGTCAACCATGACACATGAAGTGTTTGATAGATAAATATGCAAGACGGCAGAGTACAAAGTGGGGGTTAGGGGTTGCAACTTGAGCTAAGTTTTGAAGGGCAAAAAGCAGTTAACCATAGATGGTGTGGGGAAATACAGAGTTCTATTTGGGTCCTGTTGCATCTGAGGAATGGTTTTTGTTGTTTACGATCAGGGAAACTTGGGAGTTTCCACCTGTTAAGGGGAATGAGGCAGTAGAGAAGTGGAAGATGAAGAGAGTGGCTGGAGGTTATGTCCCGAGAGCTCTGAGGAGGCAGAGAGCAAAGGGACACAGATCACAGGCTCAGAGGTTGGCTTTGGCCCGAATAAGGAAGCTGAGAAAAGGCATAGATGCAACACTGTAAATACATTGTACACACCTTGAGAGTTGATAGGAAGATAAGAGAGTTCACTCTAGATGGCCTCTATTTTATGTGAGAAGTGGAGGTATGCAGGATTTTAAGGTGGGGAGCTATGTGGACAGATTTGCATTTTAAACATCACACACCAGGTCCTATTGTGGGGAGCGGGGAGGAGGGAGGGATAGCATTAGGAGATATACCTAATGTAAATGATGAGTTAATGGGTGTAGCACACCAACATGGCACATGTATACATATGTAACAAACCTGCACGTTGTGCACATGTACCCTAGAACTTAAAGTATAATTAAAAAATAAAATAAAAATATAATATAATAAATAAAAAAGTAAAACACTCTGGTAGAGAGTCAAGGAATGAATTTATGAGAGAAGCTGAGAAAAGACTAAAAGGTGACAGACTTATTAAGAGATTATTGGAGTCATTCGGTGAAAAAACAATCATGAAGGCCTGAATTAAGACAGTGACAGTGGAAGGGAATAAGAGGGAATCCACAGGTATTTCTAAGCCAAAATCATTCTAGGAAGTGATTGTTTAGCTCTCAGGAATGAAGGAGAGAGAGAAAAGGAGGAGGATACCTGGGACATATTTGGTTTATCAGAAATCTGAGCAGGAACAAGAAGAAGTTTTAGGGAGAAAATAATGAGCTTAACTTTGAACACATTGAGATTTTGATAAAGATATTGATGAATTATAGATTTAGACAGAAATTGATTTAGATGTAGATACAGGCAATTGGATTTGTGGCTCTAGAGTTCAAAAGAGAAGGTTTTAGCTGGAGAAAGTGTGGAGAAATCTGTTCCCACCAGAATGGTGGTTGAAACAATGGGGATGTAGGTGAGATCAGCCTGTAGGAATTTGTGAAGAAAGGGATTTTACAGTCTTTGTTTTTAATCCATTCCTGTAATTCATCACTTCGTTCACCTTCTCTATATTCAATGATTCCTAAATATCTACTCCACTTTCACACTTGGAGTCAATATTATTTCCTTTCATTTGGTGCTCCTATTGGTCAAGGGAGCCTCCAAAAACCCACACAAGCCATGGGAAGTAAGATCCATGATAAACATGTCCTATTATAATGAATTTATTTGTTAATAGTTGTACCGTGAAGGCTTAAGATTACCAAATGACTATCTCCTTAGAAGTATAAAGCAAGCCTAGTAAGCTAAGAGTCAGAATCCCCTTTTGTCAACTCTGACACTAGTTATGGCGTATTGGACAAATTTATGCAATATCTGGTTACTGAGGCTGATACTCTTATTATGAATACAGTACAATGTATTGTTTTGCTCTTTAAGCAATCTTATATACACAGACATGAAATTATCAAAAATGCTTTTAATCCATTTCAGTGCATGTATTATAATAAACAAGATAAATATATTTCCGTTTTTCACCACAGAAAGTCAAAAGGTCTGTTTTTCTTGTAGTATCCATAAATGACCTTAAAACTGACCCAAATATAACCTACTAATTACCCTCCATGTACCTTCCGACCCTGATTAGTTGTATTTAGCATTTATGTGAGACTGTGACTCTACTCTGGAAATCTTCTGTATAGCTTGTAACTCCCAGTGGAAAAAAAAATTGCTGTGACCTATACAGTTGGTGAAAAGAAAACACAGCTACACGTTTCCAAAAGCAGAACAAAGCAATGAAATAACATACCTTTCACTAGGGACTTGGTGTTATCTGAAACCCTATAATCCACATCCCATTCTGCTTTTTCAATAGGTTGGATGATTTCAGTGGGCGAGTCAGAGAACTAATCAATTTTGAAACAGCATCTGCAAAAATAGATAACGTTCATGTAAAGGGCAACCTAGTCATAAAGCCTCATTGGTGTGAGTAAATAAACACACAGGCTTTGTATAGAGGGGTTCCCCTAAAGAGAACAGGAGTTCAGGATTGGCAGTGTGATATCGCATCAATCATCAAAAGAATTTACCAAGCACCAACATGTAGAATGAACTATGTGATTAAAATGACATGGTCCCTGAGCTTCTACAATGTAATTTAACTTCTGTGCTCCTAATGGAACATTTAAGAATCTAAAACTTATTGGGTCCCAAACTAAACTTTTCTCCCAAATTGCTTTTTCTCCTGTGCTTTCTGTGCTAGTGAAGGAATCCATGGTATCCAAGATTTCTTTCTCTCCATTACCCCAGTTACCAATACATCTTTAAAGTTTATTGGCTCGACCTCTTAATGATCCCCTGAACCATTGCCTTTTGCTTCATTTCTATAGCCATCACCCTTTTCACTAAGAATATTGTAACATCAATTGCTCTGAACTCTCCTCTTCCAATGTATCCTTCACACTGTTGCTAGAGTGATTTAATCTTCAAATCTCAGTATATCACTCGTCTGCTCAACTGCCTTCCAGTCAAAACTCTCTACCTTTTCTTTTGTGCCATTCCTACTCATCTTTTAAGGTTCTCAGATCATTCAACTATTCATTCACTCAATAAATATTGATTAAGCACAAACTTCATGTTACACACAGTGCTAGGCACTGGAAAGACAGTGATGATATAGTCCTGGTCTCACAAAATTTGCAGTGGCAAGAAAGTAAATGAAATAACAAAATGTGGCCGCGCGGTGGCTCACGCTTGTAATCCGAGAACTTTGGGAGGCCGAGGCGGGCGGATTATGAGGTCAGGAGATGGAGAACATCCTGGCTAACACGGTGAAACTCCGACTCTACTAAATATACAAAAAAAAAAAAAAAAAAAAAAAAAAAAAATAGCCAGGCGTGGTAGAGGGCGCCTGTAATCCCAGCTACTCAGGAGGCTGAGGCAGGAGAATGGCGTGAACCCGGGAGGCGGAGCTCGCAGTGAGCCGAGATCGCGCCACTGCACTCCAGCCTGGGCGACAAAGCGAGACGCCGTTTCAAAAAAAGAAAAGAAAAAGAAAAGAAATAACAAAGTGTGATTAATATTGTGAGGAACTAACTTTGGTAGAAACAATTTATAAAGAGCTCTGGAGACCCCAAATATTTAAGGTGTGGGTAGAGGAAGAAAGGTCTCCAGAGGAATGGAAAGTAAGGTGGGAGAGAATATGCTGCCCTGGAATGTCAAAGAAAGACAGTATTTCTGAAAACAAAAGAATAATTAAGAGTATCAAATCCTGCCAAAAGGTCAAGAAAATAAGAACTGAAGATTATCTTGGAATTTTGCAAAGACAATTGAAAACAATTTTGGTGGAGTGGTGTCGCCCAAAGCCAGCATGAAGTGAGTTGAGGAATGAATGAGAGATAAAGAAAGGGGGATAGCAAATATAGAAATTCAGCTGTGATGGAGAGAGATTTGGTAGCTGGAAGGGAATTTAGGGTTGAGGGAGCCTCCCCAGAAGGACCCATGCAATTTTTAGTGCCTTCTTAATAATATGATTATTGTCTTGTGTTATGTAATATTTGGCTTTCTGTTCCAGCACTAAAAGGCAGGAAACACATTATTTCATCTTTGTATCTGCAACTCTTAGCACAAGTTCAGGTACAAATAAATACTCCATAAAAATCGGTTTAAAGGCTGAATATATTAGCGATCTGCTGTAATCCAAATTTGAAACTCATTCTTCAATTGCCATCATCCTTGACTTGTCTCTATTTTTCCTCTTGTCTGCCCTTCCTGACTAGCAGCCCCAAAGGTTACACAAGTTGTGGGTTCTTGGACTCCTGTTCTGACCTGTGTACACTCCTTCTGTACACCAACCCCTGGAACTTAACACTTGTGCAATTGCTCCCACCACTGTTCTCCCCCATAAGTCAGCCAGTCTACTTTTCCAACTTCTCTAAGACTTTTTATACTCAGAGGTATTTGAGGACTGTTCTGAATGTTGTGTTCCAATCCTTGCTTGTTCAGATGTGGTCATAGATATGGCTAGACTTGAGCATAGATCTTTCCATATTCCAAAAAGGCAGGCTTCTGCTTTTCCTGAATAATAAGTTATTGCTTTATTATACATTCCATCAACACTGTATACCAGATGTTTGCTTGACAAATTACGACTCTGAATTCTTGATCCAGCATTTTACCTGATGAAGATACGTATTTTAGATATGATTATCTACCACAAAATAATTTACCAAGAACCATATTTGATTATTTGCATATTTACTCACTTTATATTCATTACTTGTATTTTTATTTACTTTCCCAGTCTTTATTACTCTAGACTGGTTAAGGTCTTAAGGTCATAGGCTAAAGTTAAACACTGTTAACATAGAGACTCCCTGCATCATAGTATTTCTGCAAAAAATTAAGACAGTAGGAATTTTCTCTGGACAAAGCACTTTTAAAAATCCAGGGGGAATATTTCCTTCTTATTTTTGTGACACCACTTTTTGATGAGCAAAGCATATGCCTTATATATTTGTTAACACAAAGACAGACAATATTTCATACATAAACAATAAGATTTTATCAGAATAACCTAAGATGATCTAGATTTGGCCATTTTGTGTTAGCTAAACACGACCTGAAATAAGAACTTTAGCTGTAATAATGTAGTGATTCTAAAATGTAAGATATTCTTTTAAAAGTTTCCTCATTCAGTTGCCTCATGTATTTAGAGGATGCCTCAGAAAATAATCATTGTTCAATAGTGGCTTCATTGACATTTAGCTTAATTTAGTTTCACATCTTAACATTTTTTAGCCTCCTCCAGCTAATTCCATTTAGAAAGTAAACTCTCCTGCTGTGCTGGTTAGTTCCTCTGGGAAGCAGACACCATGATGCAGTCTATCATGCAAGAGATATGCCTGAGAAAGATAAAAGGGAGATGGGCTTAGGCCATATTTGCATGTACTATACAAAAGGTGGAGAACATGCCAATTACCCATGTCAAAGGATTTGGAGGCAGTGAGCCAGTGAAGATTATGCAGGGGCTAAATTCTCTCCTTGGCCACCTTTGACTTAGACACAGAGTGGCTGTTCAATCAATCCTAGCTCATTTGAAACTTCCTTGAGCAACAGCAAAGTTAAACATTTACAAGGTCGCACGCAGTCTCTTCTGAATTATAAAGCACTTTTTTAACATCCTCAATGTCAAGAAGGCAAACTGAGGCACAGTTCATGGACAGAGCCAGGCAGAGCCGGGAGCTCTTGCCCTCCAACGGGCGATCCTAACCCAGCACATTCATTCCCTTCCCCTCCCCCTGCTCCAAAGCTTGATGTGTGTTGAATACACTCAGTAGTTCTCAACATGTTTTTTCCTTACAGTTCTTTATTAGCAACATTCATTTAGGTTTTGGACTCTTGTCAAATGTAATGTGAATGGAGACCAGATGCCTTTTCTGAACTCAACAGAACAAGAGGAGAGTCACAGAGCCCATCTTGCCACAATCAAAACTAGAGCTTACAACAACACCCACTGTTGGTGACAGGCTGTGTGGAACAGGGCCAGTGCTGATCTAGCAGTATATGCCAGCTCAATGAGTCAGAAAAATGTTTCAGATGTGCCAGGTTGCTCAGAAATCCCCATCAGTTCCTGGGCAGAATAATTGTTGTGTTCTCCAAGAGCAAGGAACCAAGATGATCAGAAGCAACATCCCTGGGATGGTGTGTGTCATTCGTGTCCCTAGCTGGCAGCAGAGGGTCATTGCTTTGAAAAGGGCACCGTAGACCCACATGAAGGGCTGCAAAGGCTAGGGGTAGGGTATCTGGCAGCCATTCAAAAACACAGGATGGGGGAGAAGCAATTGTGGGAAGGAATTCAAGGCAGACAAAAGGATTAACAGCAAAAAGATGCAGGGTGTAGGGGGATGGATGATTATCGTTTGCTGTGGGTTTAGCAACACTAACATGTTTTTATGAATATTTACAAGAACATTTGGAAGCTGTGTCTTCTGCCCACACAGCCTCCGCCCCCAAGCCTCTTGGTAGGAACTGCATCATATTTAATGAGGTTGGGGGTGGAAGGGGGAACCAGGTCTTCTTTCCCTCCAGGTTGCCATTACCGAGCCTAGTTGCCAAGACTCCCGGGGCAAATATTAAGTGAAGGAACGTTCGAACAAGAGAAGCCAGGCCTAGGTTTCTCTGCTTGTAATATGAAGCCTGACAGGTGATGAAAGGAAATGAGAAGTGAAAGCAACGGTATCAAAAAGATATGAAAGAGATGAAGTGAGAAAGTCTCAGGAGAAAGGTCCATCTTGATGCCGGTGTTCTTGACTTCTTCAGTAGGGTAAAGGAGTTTATCATCAATGTCTCTAAATTAAATGAACTGTTAACAAAATCCCATCAATTCTCATTTCCTGTGAGTGGACTAACAGGTCAGACTCCTGTCCCTTCTGACTCCTGATGCCTGGCTTTAGTCCACTTCATTCTACCACTACTTCCACCACAAGAGGCTTCTATCCTCATTGATTTTCTAAGTTTTCAATCCCCTAAAGCATGTATCTAATTATGTATTGAGGCAGAAGGGTAGCAGTCAGGACCACAAGTTCTGGAACTACACTGTCCCCAGTCTAATCCAAGCCCCATAACTCTGGGAAAGTTACCTAGCCTCTTTATACCTCAATGTTATCATCCATAAAAAGGAGCTGATAACAGATAAGGGTCAGTGGATGTAAACCAAGGAAAGCATTTGACATGCAGTAAGAGCTCAATAAGTGTTAGTATTATTATTATGGACTATCCTCAACTTTCATGCAACAAGCGTCTTGCATATGACCCATGTTTTCATACATGACACATTGATACCCCTAAAATACTGAATTGAGACTTTCAAATGTCAGTTGACTCACAGTAGCGTCTAGTTAATCAAGGCACTTGACTACCAGCTACTGAGAGAGAACAGGAGGTTTCATGCGTGGGAATCTCTGGCAGTATTAACCTTGGGACTAATGCAAAGGAAACTTTCTGGCAGATTTGTGATATCTCTTCAGTCATGATCAGCTATATTGTAGAAAATCATAATTACGGTTGTTTTTTGTTGTTGTTTGTTTGCTTTGATTTTGTTTTTGTTTTGAGACGGAGTATCCCTCTGTCGCCAAGGCTGAAGTACAGTGGCACAATCTCAGCTCACTGCAACCTCTGTCTCCCGGGTTTAAGCAACTCTCCTGCCTCAGCCTCCCGAGTAGATGGGACTACAGGCACACACCACCATGGCCGGCTAATTTTTGTATTTTTAGTAGAGATGAGGTTTCACCATGTTGGCCAGGCTGGTCTCAAACTTCTGACCATGTGATCCACCTGCCTTGGCTTCCCAAAGTGCTGGGATTACAGGTGTGAGCCACCGCACCTGACCTAATTATACTTCTTTTCTAATAAAGTTGCAATTTGTTTGTCCTGGAGTTAATATTCACATCTTTTTATTGTTGTTCATTTGTTTGTTTCTTTGTTTGCTTGATTTTCTATGTTCCTTTCTCTAAACCTTTCCAAACTCTTTAAAAGAAACGTAAAATCCCTTTTATCAAAATTTTCCACATAATCAAGTGATCAAATTCATTTCATTTAACTGAAGACAGACTTGCTGGAACTTTCCATCCTCCTGCTCTGATCTGTACTATTGGCTGTCAGCATTCATACTGAAATTTGTTCCTAACTATCACCTAAGGGACTTCTTATCTCTCTCCCACATTGGATTCTTTATTTGTTGTGTCACCTATATTTCTCTCTGGTTCATTCCTCTCCTTTACTTAAGCACAGTCACAAATAGCTTCTTAGGAAAGAGTGCATTGAATGTAAGCTTTTTGAAAATTTGTATACTAAAAAAATTATTTATTCCCCCTTGGCACTACAATGATAGTACGGCTGCTGGGTGAATAATTTTAGGTTGAAATAATAATTCCTCAGAACTTTGAATTCATGTTTCCACAGTATTCCAGTCCACTGGAAAGTAGACTTCCAGTGTTGCTGTTCAAACCTCAGATGTCATTCTCACTCAACCCTTTGATATGATCTGGTTTTGTTCTTCTTGGAAGCATTTAGTGTTTATTCTTTATTCCCGGCGTTCTGAAATTTCAGGATGATGTTCTAACATGTGAGTCTTTTTTTCTTTTTTTCATTTTGCTGGATACTTAAAAAGGTGATTTCCAATCTTTAGACTCATGATGTTCAATTTGAAAAAAACTGTCTTTTTCTTTTGTAATTTCTGCCTTATTATTTTCTATGTTCTTTCTTTTCAAACTTAGATGTTGACCTCTTGGATTGAACCTCCAGGGGTTTTTTTTTTTTTAATTTATCTCTTACTTTACTTTTTTTGTCTCATTCTGTTTTCTTGGGGCTTTCTTAAATTTTGTCTCCTTAGCCTTTAATCAAAAAACATTTCTATCACATTTGTTTTGGTTTCTTTTTTTTTTTTTTTTTTTTTTTTTTTTTTTTTTTTGAGATGGAGTCTTGCTCTGTCACCCAGGCTGGAGTGCAATGGCACGATCTTGCCTCATTGCAACCTCTGTCTCCTGGGTTCAAGTGATTCTCTTGCCTCAGCCTCCTGAGTAGATGGGATCACAGGCACCTGCAAAAATGCCCAACTAGTTTTCTGTATTTTTGGTAAAGACGGGGTTTTGCCATGTTGTCCCGGCTTATCTCAAAGTCCTGACCTCAGTGATCCACCCACCTCATCCTCCCAAAGTGCTGGGATTACAGGCATAAGCCACCACACGAAGCCACACTCTTTTTTTTTTTTTCTTTAAGTATCCTGTTCTGGTTCCATCAAAAGATATTACAAAGTGTTTTATTTTGTTGTTTACATTGTCTTAATCCTTGATTCTTTTTTCCTCTGAATTCCTTAGTGAGTTAGCTAGTTAATTCTGTTATTTTGGTCTCTGTTGGAGGCTTTCCTTAAATGTCTGGCAATCTGTCTGTCTACAGACATTTAAGAGTGGGACAATAAAAAGCTGACTGGAAGCCCTTGTTGACCAGTATACTTTTCTCATCGGCAATTAAGCAGAAATCCAGACTTGTCTTTAGGAAGCACTCCAGATGTCAGTACCCATAGGTCTTTTCTAGGAGCTGGTCTCTAATCTTCTGTCAGTTAGCATTAATGGAGCTTAGTAGCAGAAGGAGGCTGAGAGGAGCTACTTATTTTCCACTGTAAGAACTTTCATTCAACCTCTCTGTTTCTAGTGAGGCCCTTACTCCTGTCTTCCACTGTGCCTGGTGCACCAAAATCCAAAGGCTCTTTGATTCAACATATCTAATAAATAAATAATATAGTCACGTTACATATACATATACACACACAAATGGGATTATACCATCCACATTACTCTTTATCTTGCTTCTTTCTTTTAACAACTTGTCAGAGATACTTTTCTGTGTCAGTACACACAGCTCTACTTTTCACTAAGAGTACCTGTTCCCAAGAGGCATCATCCTTAAAATGACAATTTGATCTGAAAATCATGTTACCTCTTTAAGGAAAAATGTCCAATCAGAAGAAAACTCATTTGCCCAAAACTTAATACGTGATATTCAACAGACCTATCACATCAAACATGATCTAAAACAGCAATGAAAAAGTGTCAAAGTTTGTCATCATTTATGTTCGTTTATTGTATTTATATCATCATTGATATTATTTGGACTTACATACATATATCTCTACTACCTTCCCACCACTCCCCAAATCACTACACTGTAAGAACCTAAAATTCCAAAATCTTTTCACGGAAAATCCAGCGAGTGTTCTACCCATAGGACTCCATTTTAATCCCAATAAAGATTTTCATGTAAAGCAATAATGAAAAACTGGAGGCAAAAAGTGGGAAGATGCAGAATATATAAATACATTTTAGGCTGCTGATCAATTGTTTAGCTAAGTAAATTAAGAATCTTTCCACACCCCCTCCAAAAAAACTAAAAATAGAAAACGAATTTGAAATTTTTCTTTAAAATATGTTAATTTTTATATTCTTCCCCTTAGGGGTTATATTGGTCAAGTCACTTGGTTGCAATCAACATAATCCACTCCCATTACGTTAAGCAAGAAATTGATATATTAAAGTATATTAAGTAACTTACAGAATTGTTGGGAAGGCTGAACAAATGGACCGGAGGCTAGTAGTCTAAAGTGAAATCATGCCAGTAAAGTGGTCTGAGAAGAAAACTGCCACTACACCATCAATATCCCTAATGCCACTTCCTTGTCAAGAGTTCATCCTTGCAACTACTTATGTCCCCCAAAAGCTGAATACCTCTAACACAGGCTAACAGACTGGAAGCTATTTTGTTTTGTTGCTCATTTCTGAATTGACATATTGCTCAGATGGTCTGCATCCTAGATTAAAAGTGGCTGAAGTTTTTTAATAATTAAAATAATAACTATGTTTATTGAATGCTTTCTAAGTTAAACTATTGTAAGTACTTCCCAGGTATGAAATTATGAATGCAAACATCATCCCAGCTCTCATGTTTACCATACAAGTTGAACTATTCTTTCAGTCCTTTTAAGATGCTTTTCCTTTTGGTCTTTGTAATTTTTCTTCAGCTTTATTAAAATTGGTAATGCAATAAACTGCACATATTTGAGGTGTATTGTTTGACAAGTTTTATTGTATAACTTACTGTTGATAAGAGTAGTCTCCTGTTATCTGCAAAGAACATGTTCCAAATCTCTCAGTGGATGCTTGAAACTGTGGAATGGTATCAAACCCTAGAGGTATACTGTTTTTTCCTATATTGAATATATATGTATATACAATAAAGTTTAATTTACAAATTAGGTACAATAAGAGATCAATAATAATGAATAATAAAATAGAGCAATTACAACACTATACTGTAATGAAAGTTATATAAATGTGGTTTGTCTGTCTCTCAAAATACTCTAACCTTTTCAAACCACAACTGAAACCATGGAAAGCAAAACCACAGATGAGGGGGAACTATTTTATACACCTATGACATTACCATGAAAATCATGAATTTATCCACTACATCCAAAATTTCTTCACAACCTTTGTAATCCATTCCACCCGCTTCATACTCCCCTATTTATAGTCAATCACAGATCTGTTTATTGCTCATATAAATATGCATTTTCCAGAAATTTTAACAAATGGAGTCATTTAGCATGTATTTTTTGTCTAGCTTCTTTTATTCAGCATAATAATTTTGAGATTAATCCATGTTGCTGCATGTATCAATAGTTCATTCATTTTTATTTCTTGATAGCATTTCATTGTATAGATGTAGCATATTTCAGTTGTCTATTTATCTGTTGATGGATATTTGGATTGTTTCCAGTTTGGGGCTATTTCAAATAAAGTGCCTACAGACATCCATAGGCAAATCTATGGGCAGGCATATGTTTTCATTTCTTTTGGTTAAATACCCGAAAGTAGAATGGCTAGGTCAAATGGTAGGTATATATTTTACTTTCTAAGTAATTGCCAAATTGTGTTCCTAAACGGCCATACCATTTCCAAATGGCCATAACATGAGCAGTCTATGAGAGTTTCAGTAACTCCAAATTCTCGGCACTTAATATGGTCAGTCTTATTAATTTTAGCCATTTTATTGGGTGCTTATTATAGTTTTAATTTGCATTTCCCTAATGACTGTGATGTTGAGCATCTTTTGTGTGTTTAATTACCATTCGTATCTCTTCTTTGATGAAGCATCTGTTAGAATCATGTACCCACTTTTAATTGGATTGTTTGTCTACCTATAATTAAGTTGTGAGATTTCTTTATATATCCTACATGAAAGTCCTTTGTCAGATGAGTGTTTTCAAATATTTTCTCCCATTGTCTCACTTGTCTTTTCAGTTTCCTAAACATTGCATTTCAAAAGCAAAAGTTCTTGATTTTGATGAGGCCCTACTTAACTGATTTTGGAGCTTGTGATTTTTGTATAGTACTTATAAAATCTTTGCCAAACCCAAAGACACTAATATATTTTCCTATGTTTTAGTTTAGGATTTTAAAAATTTTAGCCATTATTTTTAAGACTATGATTCATTTTGAGTCAAATTTTTATGTGGTGTGAAATTAGGGTGGCAGTTCATTCTTTTGCATAGGGTTATCCAATTGTTCTAGCACCATATGTTACAAAGATTATATTTTCTTCATTGAATTTCCTTAGCATATTTATCAAAAATCACTTGACCAAACCTATTCAGATCTATTCATGGACTCCTGATTCATTGAGCTGTACTTCTAACTTTGTACCAATACCACACCACCTTGATTATTATAGCTTTATAATAACTCTCGAATCATACAGTTTGTACTTCTACTTTGTTCTTCTTTTTCAGTGTTATTCTGCTGTGTGTGTGTGTGTGTGTGTGTGTGTATTATTCTAAATGTTTTGCATTTTCAAATAAATTTTAGAGTTGTCTATTCTAAGCTGGACAATTTGTACAAAAGCCAACTGGAATTATGATTATATTACATCTATGCATTAATTTAGGGATAAATGACATCTTAATAGTAAGATGTCTGATCCATGAAAACAATACATCTCTCCATTGACTTCGGCTTTTTTTAGCTGCTTTCAACGTTTTGTAGTTTTCAGTGTATATGTCTTGTGTAAATTTTGTCAAATTTATCCCTAAGTATTTCGTATTTTTGATGTTATAAATGGCATTGTTTTTATGTTAATTTTAATTTCTGCAAGGGAAAATGACAGTGATTTCATATATATATATAAATATATATATATATAAAATTAATTCTCTTCATTCTTCATCTAGTTCATCCTTAGCTCAAATTATTGTTGTTTCATCAGCTGAATTCTCACTGTAGGTCTCTATTTTCACTTACTTATTTAAAAAATTGATGTTGTTACTTTCTAAATATGTTGATAACTAAGCCATCAAATGAGTCATTTAATCTATTCTGATTTTGTTTGAATGTTCATTAATACATAAGTTATGATTAATTACATATTTTATGTATAAATGTATTTTGTCAATTGATTGAGTTAATTGATAAACATACCATGCCAGTCCATTTACTTAAGTTAATCATTAGAGTTAGAGGAATAGCAATGTCAGAACTAATATATGTGATAACATGAAACAAATGAAAAGGGGAGAAATAAGTATTTATAAAATCTAATTTACTTCAAAATGATATTTTTAAAACTGTACCTGAGTAAATGGAACTACAGCCTGGAACTGTGACTTCAAATAGAGCTCAGGGTCCAGTCTCCTGACACTCAAACATTTAAAGCATTGGAGAAAATGAGGGCTTCTCCAAGGAGATAAGCCATGACAGGTTTATCGTGACTGAGCTTCTCAATGAACCAAAAGCACATACAACAACTAAATGGATTTCAACATTTTGAATGGAAATCTGTGTTGTTAATGGTTTTACTGCATAATATCCACAAAGATGCCTTGATAGTGAGCAAATGATCAAAATCAATGTCAATATGCAAAATAATTTAAGTCAAAATACACATGACCCAAGCCTTTTAGTAGGTAACAAGTTGTCTTAATCATTTCAAACTATACTTAAAGAAGTTATTCAAAATGCAGAGTGAATAAAACACTTTTTTCTTTCGAAATCTTTTTTTTAAATTAGCTTGTCAAGGCCAAAATGATATATCATTACAGACCTTCAATGAGACTGCTTTTCAAACTCAAAATGTCTATTACAAATTTCAGATTTGCCTGATTAAATTAATATGAGGCTTTTTGTAGAGAAAAAATTTTTAATAAAAGACATATTTTAAAATATAGTCTCTTGCTTCACTCCAGATGCCTTCTATAAAATCAACACATTTCAAACAAAAGTATTCAATTATTATGTTTCCAAGCTCAACCAAAATGAATTTGGATTTTGATATTATAGCTGTGCTTCCAAATTATAGATATATGAACATTTGGCCAGTTTGAAGGCTGGTCCTAGACAAAACATTCATCATAGTCACAGCGGTCCTAAAAATAGGAAAGCAGTGTTATCATCTGCATTGAACCTTTCTCCAACTCAATAATCACCATGGGAATTCTAAGAACTGCATTTCCCCAGGTGTGGGGAAGACAGGAAGTAGCCTGCCCTTGTCCTAATTGGCTTTGACCAAATCAAAGCTATTACTTCTATTGTTTCTACAACAGTGGAGTGCTTTAGGCAGTGACAACCACTCATAAAGCAGACACTCCTATGGGATTTTTGTTGTGGTCGTCAGAAGCTTCCTTACAAAATATACAGATATTATAAGAAAAAGACACACAATACAGAAGTCAAGAAAGAGGTGTTACAAGGGGAAAGTTAAATGGTGAAGAACATCATAACAAATAGGTTAGAAAATATAAGCATGTCTTTCTTAATATAAATTTTACATTTAAAATTGTTTGTAATGATAGCTTGAGAGAGAAAAAATAATATGTAACCTACATGTCTTTTGTTATACAACTTCTCATAGGCAAAGGGTGTTTGCGCCAGGGCCAGGAGTTTTATAGGTTAGTAGATGAAAAGAAAATACTAAGCATTCACAATATTCCAGCCAGAGATAGTACTTGTGCTGGTTAATTTCTGTTTGGATTGCTAGATCCATTCACCATTCTTCTCTGCCCTGCTCTGTACACCGGAAGGCTGATCTCTAAGGACTGCATTACCCAGGCTTTTCATATCATGTGCCCAACCAGGACCTCAGAACATCAGAGTGTAGGAAAAGAGCTGGTTTAGGATCTGTCACAGCTTCAGCTCTTTCCAGTCTCTGGTAATCATCCCTGCTTTTGGTCCCTTCAAGACTAGGGGTGGTAGCCCTATCCTCTGCTCTTATGATTCCCATAACTCTGCCCACATCTCTATAAATCATCCCTTCTTTAAACTTTCTTCAGCTAAACCTTACGGAGTATGTCAACTGTTACCTGCTAGGACCCTTTTCTTTGGATCACCGCTAATATTCTGTTTTAATCCCATTTAGTCTTTTAAGAGTATACTTCCATTTTGAATAATGTATTATATAGTAAGCCCCTGTATTAGTCAGGGTTCTCTAGAAGGACAGGACTAACAAGATAGGTGTATATATGAAAGGGAGTTTATTAAGGAGTGTTGACTCTCACAATCACAAGGTTAAGTCCCTCAATAGGCTGTCTGCAAGCTGAGGAGAAAGGAGGCCATCTGAGTCCCAAAAACTCAAAAGCAGGGAAGCCAACAATGCAGCCTTCAGTCTGTGGCCAAAGACCCTAGAACCCCTGGCAAACCACTGGTATAAGTCCAAGAGTCCAAAAGCTGAAGAACTTGGAGTCCGATGTTCAAGGGCAGGAAGTATCCAGCATGGGAGAAAGATGAAGGCCAGAAGACTCAGCAAGTCTGTTCTTTCCACCTTCTGCCTGCTTTATTCTAGTCAGGCTGGCAGCTGATTAGACGGTGCCCACCCGGATTGAGGGTGGATCTGCCACTCCCAGTCCACTGACTCAAATGTTAATCTCCTTTGGCAGCACCCTCACAGACATGCCCAGGAACAATACTTTGCATCCTTCAATCCAATCAAGTTGACACTCAATATTAACCATCACAGCCCCCATATTATTGAAAACTTTTTACAAATATTATGTGAACCTAATTTATTTAACTGTCTCCTGGACTATGAAAATTTGAAATAACATAAACAATGCTACAAAGAACATTTTTGTGTATAAATTGTTGTTTGAATTTTTGATTCTTTCCATAAGATGAATTTCTAGAATTTAATACTGGATCAAGAGTAAAAACACATTTAAAATTCTTTATATGTACTGCCAAATTGCTTTCCAAATTGTACAGATTCAGTTACTACTGTAAGTGCTCACCATGCTACATCATTGACAGCATTGAGTATTATCATTTTCCATCTTTGCTAATTCCATGAGTGAAAAGGCATGTATCTTTTTCATTTGCGTTTTTGTGTTGCTTGTAAGAATAAATTTTCTAACACTGGTTAGTATTTTTTCTTTGATTTTTTTTAAATATCTTTCTTTGTTTACGTACTACAATTTGTATGAGCTCTTCATATTTACAAATTTAATTATATTCTTCTTGTGTTATTTTTCTTGCAAATATTTTCCTAACCTATATTTTTTCTTTTAATTTTGTTAATGATTTTACTGCTTTTTAAAGTAATCAAATCTATCAATAATTTGTGTCTTCCTTTTACTAAGCTTGCAAAGTTCATCTTCACTTGAAGGTCAAAAATATATCCACCTATATACATTCTGTAGCATTGTTTCAAAACATTTTCTAACTCAGAAAAGTTGCAAGAATAGCTTGAATCACTCATCTATTCTTTACCAAGATGCATTAATTTTTAACATTTTGCCACATTTGCTTTGTCATCTCTCACTCTGTCTCATGTATGTGCATGTAATGTATTTTTCTAAACTATTTGAGAGTAAATTGCTACACCATGACCCTTTTCTCCTTGATAAATGAATGTACATTTTCTAAGACCAAGAATATTTGGTTTACATACTACAGAACAGTTATCAAATTCAGAGAATTTAATGTTGAGATCATATTTTTACCTTATCTGCAGTCTATATTCCAATCTTTTCAAATGTTTTCATAATGTCCCTTATGTCATTTTTACCCCTCAGGTACAGGATCCAGTTGAGATCATGTATTGTATTTAGTTGCCATGTCTCTTTGGTCTCCCTTCATTTGGAACAATTTCTCAGCTTTTCTGTATCTTTCATGGTATTTTAATTTTTGAATAACGCAGTGAGTTATTTCATAGAATATCCTCAATTTGAGTGTATCTGTTTCCTCAAGAGTAGATTCAGGTTACACATCCCCAGTAATGTTTTCATCCTTCTCATGGTATCACATCTAGAAGCACACAATATTCATCTACCCTCATTGGTGATTTTAATTTTGATTTTCCAGTCATGGTATTGTAAGGTCTTTCTTCTGTGTAATTAAGAATTTTTCTTTTGTAATTAGTAACAAGCCATGGGAAGATAAATTGAGACCAAGCAAATATCATCTTCATCATACTTTCCCCATAGATTTAGCATCCATGGGTGACTTGCTCTAACCAGTCTTTACCATATGGTTGCAAAATGCTGATTTTCCAATTCCACTTCTCCCTCTACACTTAGTGGACAGAAGAGTCCTCTAACCTTCCATTCATTCACTCACTTATCTATTTTTATCACTATGTATTCGTAGATTTTTTTTTATTCATTGTTTATTCTATTCTTAAAATTGATTTTAAATCTTTGGTCTGCTTTGTTAACTTTTAGCACAGTTGATTTTATTATGATAAAAAAGCTTTCTTCTTTGAGAATTTGTGCTACTGTAATTTCAAAATATTTTCATAATCATTATTCATTTTATCTTCATTTGAACTGTCTATTGCTACATAACAAACCCTTCCAAAATCTAGTGGCTTAACACAACAACAATTTATTATTTCTCACAATCTCACTCATGCTGCCTCAGTTAACTGTAGGAAGATCCTGGAGGGTCTCACTCACATGCCTGGCTGGTTAGCTGGGTCTCTGTCAGCACAGGCTCTTGCCTAGGCCTCTCTGCATGGTGGTTTCAGGGTTCCACGAGGGCAAGCGTGGAAGCTGCCAGGCTACTTGAGGTCTTGCTTCGAAGTCAAATGTCACATCAATTCATTAGAACAAGTCACCAGGCCAGCCCAGATTCAAGAGGCAAGGAGACGAGTTATTCCTCCTGCCGGGAGGAGCTGCAAAGTACTTGTACCCATCTTTAATTCACCACAGTTCCAACAGTAATCCCAAAAATGAAGACAGCTGGTTATTATCATTTGTCTCTAACAGATGAGGAAACTGAGGTACAGAGAGGTACATCAGTATAGTATAAAGCAGTGTCACTTTGAAAATGGACTGCACTCCAGCCCCATTAATATGAAAATTCTCAGATCCCACCCCAGGCTTACTAAGTTAGTATAGAGATACTATCTCCATACTATGTTATTACTATAATAATAGAGATGTTACAGAAATAGACACCATAGTATCATTCCATAGTAATACAGATGCCATGCCTAGGAATAGGTACCAGGAATCCATGCATTAATAAACTCTTTAGGTGACTCTTATGCACCCTGGGGTTAGAGAAGCAGTGATACCAGAATGAATGAATTGGAAGTGAGTGAAATCACACTTATGGTCCAGCCTTGCCACCTCCTAGCTGGGTGACCCTAAGTAGATCACGTATCCTTTCAGAAGTTCAGTTTTTCTTATTGGAAAAAAAAAAACTGCCAATAATATCTGCCTTGCCTTCTCTGGCAGCCTGATATGAATATCAAGAGATGTTGCATGGAAAAGCAGGCAGTGTAATAATGATGAATACAGTAATATTGTCTAAGGTTAAAGAATATATTAGTAAGAGAATAAAGACTAAAACAGCTGATTTTTCTGGTCTTAAATCTCTTCAACAGCAAACACTAATTGGGCCAGAAGCTTTTCAGCCTTTTCTAGATCTTCAGAGCTATAGCAAACTGCAATACTAATTACAAAGAGCAGGCAAGGAGTCAAGTGTGACGTGCTTTCAATGAAATAAAGAATCACTTTTCTCTCCTCTCTTCTTCCTCAGTGGCACAGACCACTTCATTCCCTAAACAAGCTCACAGACCATCACAGCAGGGCATGGCCATCTTCCTTTTCATGGGAAAGGATTATTGAGTGGGAAGTGCTCAGGATGAGTGAGTGTTACTGGGGAGTAGGAGGTGGAGTGACAATCCTGGCCTAGATTGTGTTTTTCAAGTTTGATGCATGTCAGTGAAATGGCATCCACAGCCTGCTGAAGCTTTTGGAGAGTCAGAATTTGAGAGCTTGTGGGTGAGAAATTGCAATCTCTCCCTGATTATTCACCTCCTCCAATCTATATGTTTAATTCACCCACTCTCAATCTAATCTTCCCTGCAAGCAATTTTCTAAATTTCAAAAAGCTGGTTGCTGTCTTCTCAACTGTCTCCATCTTCCTCAAACTCAGCTTAATGTAGAAAGGAGGTAGGAAAGCTTAGATAATTCCCTCATCCTACTTAACCATAAACCTAATTTTCCAACCGAGAAAAAAGGTGATGTATCCAGGCATTGAAAAGAAGTACCACCTATAAAAAAGAAGGCAGCATAGATTTCCTGGGTTCAAAGCCTAGCTCCATCCATCCTTTAATGACCTTTGGCACTTACTCTGTTCCTGATTTCCTATTCTTTAAAATGAGAATGATGATTATAACACAGAAGTATTATGAGAACAATGTAAGTTAATACATGTGAAGCCCTTAGAGCAATGTCGGCCATATGAAATGACAAGCAGCATCATAGATTTTTCTATACCGTACTAGATTACCACAGCAACTGCCTATCTGGTCTCCCACCTTTAATCTTTCTTTGCATGTCATCTATCCTCCTATGATGAACCTTTCTCGATCGCTGTTAAGACCTCCTTCCCCTAATGTAAAGAATGTATTACCCACTGCATGCACTACAAACTCCCTTGCTTACCATTTAAGCCATTTACTCTTCTCATCAGTCCCTTTAACTCTATTCGACCACATTACCCCAATATCTCTACAACACAGTTTCTTACCCTCCGTACTATTGAAATTTGGGGCTAGACAATTCTTTGTTGTGGAGGGGTTGTTCTGTACATCTCCTCAGGCATGTTTAGCAGCATCCCTACCTCTACCCAATAGATGCCAGGAGCAACCTTCAACTGTGACAACCAAATAAGTTTCCAGATATTACACAATGTCCTCTAGGAAATAAAATTCTCCCCCTAGCTGAGAATCACTGCTCTACAACGACCCTTCTCTATTGCTATGCTTTCCTTACCATTTCTGAAATGTGCCTGGACCGATCTCATTTAGCTTCCTTTTCTCAAAGAATATGTTACTTTTTTAAATTTGGCATAATATACATAACATAAAATTTACCATTTTAAGTGTACAGCTCAGCGGCATTAAGTACATTCACATTGCTATGAAATCATCACCACCATCTATCTTCAGAACTTTTTCATCTTTCTAAACTGAACTCCTTACTCATTAAACAATAACTCCCATTCCCCCTTCTTCCAGCCCCTGGCAACCACCATGCTACTTTTTGTCTCTATGTATTTGACTACTTTAGGTATCTCTCAGAAATAAGCATCATAGGATAGTTGTCTTTTCAGGTCTGCTTTATTTCACCTAGAATAATATCTGCAAGGCTTATGTGTATTAAGAAGGGGTCAAAATTTCATTCTTTTTTTGTTTTTCTGTTATTTATTTATATTTTATTATATTTTAAGTTCTGGGATACATGGGCAGAATGTGCAGGTTTGTTACATAGGTATACACGTTCCATGGTGGTTTGCTGCAACCATCAACCTGTCATCTACATTAAGCATTTCTCCTAATGCGATCCTTCCACTATCCCCCACACCCCGACAGGCCCCAGTGTGTGATGTTCCTTCTCTGTGTCCATGTGTTCTCATTGTTCAACTCCCACTTATGAGTGAGAACACGTGGTGTTTGGTTTTCTGTTCCCTGTGTTAGTTTGCTGAGAATGATGGTTTCCAGCTTCATCCATGTCCCTGTAAAGGACATGAGCTCATCCTTTTCTACAGTTGCATAATATCTCATGGTGTATATGTGCCATATTTTCATAATCCAGTATATCATTGATGTGCATTTGGGTTGGTTCCAAGTCTTTGCTATTGGAAACAGTGCTGCAATAAACATAAGTGTGCATGTGTCTTTACAGTAGAATGATTTATTATCCTTTGGGTATATACCCAGTAATGGGATGGCTGGGTCAAATGGTATTTCTGGTTCTAGATCCTTGAAGAATCGCCATATTGTCTTCCACAATGGTTGAACTAATTTATACTCCCACCAACAGTGTAAAAGCGTTTCTCCAGAAATATCTCCACATCCTCTCCAGCATCTGTCGGTTCCTGACTTTTTAATGATCGTCATTTTAACTGGCATGAGATGGTATCTCATTGTGGTTTTGATTTGCATTTCTCTAATGACCAGTGATGATGAGCTTTTTTTAATACGTTTTTTGGCCACGTAAATGTCTTCTTTTGAGAAGTGTCTGTTCATATCCTTCGCCCACTTTTTTCTTGTAAATTTCTTTAAGTTCTTCGTAGATTCTGGATATTAGCCCTTTGTCAGATGGATAGATTGCAAAAATTTTCCCCATTCTGTAGGTTGCCTGTTCACTCTGATGATAGTTTCTTTCGCTGTGCAGAAGCTCTTTAGTTTAATTAAATCCCATTTGTCAATTTTGGCTTTTGTTGCCATTGCTTTTGGTGTTTTAGTCATGAAGGCTTTGCTCACGCCTATGTCCTGAATGGTATTGCCTAGGTTTTCTTCTAGGGTTTTTATGGTTTTAGGACTTACGTTTAAGTATTTAATCCATCTTGAGTTAACTTTTGTATAAGGTGTAAGGAAGGGGTCCAGTTTCAGTTTTCTGCATATGACTATCCAGTTTTCCCAACACCGTTTATTAAATAGGGAATCCTTTCCTCATGGCTTGTTTTTGTCAGGTTTGTCAAAGATCAGATGGCTGTAGATGTCTGGCATTATTTCTGAGGGCTCTGTTCTGTTGCACTGGTTTATATGTCTGTTTTGGTACCAGTACCATGCTGTTTTGGTTGTAGCCTTGTAGTACAGTTAAAAGTCAGGTAGCGTGATGCCTCCAGCTTTGTTCTTTTGCAAAGTCAATGGTAGCTCGATGGGAATAGCACTGAATCTATAAATTACTTTGGGAAGTATGGCCATTTTCACAATATTGATTCATCCTATCCATGAGCATGCAATGTTTTTCCATCTGTTTGTGTCCTCTCTTATTTCCTTGAGCAGTGGTTTGTAGTTCTCCTTGAAGAGGTCCTTCGCCTCCCTTGTAAGTTGTATTCCTAGGTATTTTATTCTCTTTGTAGCAGTTGTGAGTGGGAGCTCACTCATGATTTGGCTCTCTGTTTGTCTATTATTGATGTGTAGGAATGCTTGTGGTTTTTGCACATCGATTTTGTAACCCGAGATTTTGCTGAAGTTGCTTATCAGCTTAAGGAGATTTTGGGCTGAGATGATGGGATTTTTGAAATATACAATTATGTCATCTGCAAACAGAGACAACTTGACTTCCTCTCTTCCTATTTGGATACCCTTCCTTTCTTTCTTTTGCCTGATTGCCCTGGCCAGAAGTTCTAATACTATGTTGAATAGGAGTGGTGAGAGAGGGCATCCTTGTCTTGTGCTGGTTTTCAAAGGGAATGCTTCCAGCTTTTGCCCATTCAGTGTGATATTGGCTGTGGGTTTGTCCCAAATAGCTCTTATTATTTTGAGATATGTTCCAACAATACCTAGTTTATTGAGAGTTTTTAGCATGAAGAGGTATTGAATTTTATCAAAGGCCTTTTCTGCATCTATTGAGATAATCATGTGGTTATTGTCTTTGGTTCTGTTTATATGATTGATTGTGTTTATTGATTTAAGTATGTTGAACCAGCTTGCATCCCAGGGATGAAGCCGACTTGATGGTGGTAGGTAAGCTTTTTGATGTGCTGCTGGATTCAGTTTGCCAGTATTTTTTTGAGGATTTTCACATAGATGTTCAGCAGAGATATTGGCCTGAAATTTTCTTTTTTTGTTGTTGTGTCCCTGCCAGGTTTTGGTATCAGGATGATGCTCGCCTCATAAAATGAGTTAGGGAGGAGGCCCTCTTTTTGTATTGTTTGGAATAGTTTCAGAAGGAATGGTGCCAGCTCCTCTTTGTACCTCTGGTAGAATTTGACTGTGAATCTGTCTGGTCCTGGGCTTTTTTTGGTTGGTAGGCCATTAATTACTGCCTCAATTTCAGAACTTGTTATTGGTCTATTCAGAGATTCGACTTCTTCCTGGTTTAGTCTTGGGAGGATGTATGTGTCCAGGAATTTATCCATTTCTTCTAGATTTTCTAGTTTATTTGCATAGAGGTGTTTATAGTATTCTCTGATGGTAGTTTGTATCTCTGTGGGATCAGTGGTGATATCCCCTTTATCTTTTTTTATTGTGTCTATTTGATTCTTCTCTCTTTTCTTCTTCATTAGTCTGGCTAGCGGTCTATCTATTTTGTTAATCTTTTCAAAAAACCAGCTCCTGGATTCATGGATTTTTTTGAAGGGATTTTGTGTCTCTATCTCCTTCAGTTCTGCTCTGATCTTAGTTATTTCTTGTCTTCTGCTAGCTTTTGCATTTGTTTGCTCTTGCTTCTCTAGTTCTTCTAATTTTGATGTTAGGGTGTTGATTTTAGATCTTTCCTGCTTTCTCCTGTGGGCATTTATTGCTATAAATTTCCCTCTAAACACTGCTTTAGCTGTGTCCCAGAGATTCTAGTATGTTGTGTCTTTGCTCTTATTGGTTGCAAAGAACTTATTTATTTCTGTCTTAATTTCGTTATTTACCCAGTAGTCATTCAGGAGCAGTTTGTTCAATTTCTATGTAGTTGTGCAGTTTTGAGTGAGTTTCTTAATCCTGAGTTCTAATTTGATTGCACTGTGGTCTAAGAAATTGTTTGTTAAGATTTCCATTCTTTTGCATTTGCTGAGGAGTGTTTTACTTCCAATTATGTGGTCAGTTTTAGAAAAAGTGCAATGTACTGCTGAGAGGAATGTATATTCTCTTGATTTGGGGTGGAGAGTTCTGTAGAAGCGTATTACATCTGCTTGGTCCAGAGCTGAGTTCAAGTCCTGAATATCCTTGTTAATTTTCTGTCTCATTGACCTAATACTGACAGTAGGGTGTTAAAGTCTCACACTATTATTGTGTGGGAGTCTAAGTCTCTACGTAGGTCTCTAAGAACTTGCTCTATGAATCTGGGTGCTCCTGTATTGGCTGCATATATTATGTACAATAGTTAGCTCTTTTTGTTGCATTGTTCCCTTTACCATTATGTAATGCCCTTCTTTGTCTTTATTTTTGTTGGTTTAAAGTCTGTTTCATCAAAGACTAGGATTGCAATTCCTCCTTTTTTTTTTTTTTTTTTTTTTTTTTTTTTTCATTTGCTTGGTAAATATTCCTCCATCCCTTTATTTCGAACCTATGTGTATCTTTGCACATGGATGGGTCTCCTGAATACAGCACACTGATGGGTCTTGACTCTTTATCCAATCTGCCAGTCTGTGTCTTTTAATTGGGGCATTTAGTCCATTTACATTTAAGGTTAATATTGTTACGTGTGAATTTGTTCCTGTCATTATAATGCTAGCTGGTTATTTTGCCTGTTAGTTGATGCAGTTTCTTCATAGTGTTGATGGTCTTTATTTGGTATGTTTTTGCAGTAGCTGGTACCAGTTTTTCCTTTCCATATTTAGTGCTTCCTTTGGGAGCTCTTGTAAGGCAGCCCTGGTGGTGACAAAAATCTCTCAGCATTTGCTTGTCTGTAAAGGATTTTATTTCTCCTTCACTTACAAAGCTTAGTTTGGCTGGATGTGAAATTCTGGGTTGAAAATTCCTTTTTTTTTAAGAATGTTGAATATTGGCCCCTACTCTCTTCTGGAATGTAGGGTTTCTGCAGAGAGATCTGCTGTTAGTCTGATGGGTTTCCCATTGTAGGTAACCTGACCTTTTTCTCTGGGTGCCCTTAAAATTTTTTCCTTCATATCAGCCTTGGTGAATCTGATGATTATGTGTCTTGGGGTTGCTTTTCTCAAGAGGTATCTTTGTGGTGTTCTCTGTATTTCCTGAATTTGAATGTTGGCCTGTCTTGCTAGGTTGGGGAAGTTCTCCTGGATAACATCCTGAAGAGTGTTTTCCAACTTGGTTCCATTCTCCCCGTCACTTTCAGGTACACCAATCAAACATAGGTTTGGTCTTTTCACATAGTCCCATATTTCTTGGAGGCTCTTTTTGTTCCTTTTCATTCTTTTTTCTCTAATACTGTCTTCACGCTTTATTTCATTAAGTTGATCTTCAATCTCCGATGTCCTTTCTTCTGCTTGATCAATTTGGCTACTGATACTTGTGTATGCTTCACGAAGTTCTCATGCTGTGATCTTCAGTTCCATCAGGTCATGTATGGTCTTCTCTAAACTGGTTACTCTAGTTAGCAATTCCTCTAACCTTTTTTCAAGGTTCTTAGCTTCCTTGAGTTGGGTTAGAACATGCTCCATCAGCTCAGAGGAATTTGTTATTACCCACCTTCTGAAGCCTACTTCTGTCAATTCGTCAAACTCATTTTCCATCCCTTGCTGGAGAGGAGTTTTGATCCGTTGAAGGAGAAGAGGCCTTCTGGTTTTTGGAGTTTTCTGCCTTTTTGCACTGGTTTTTCTTCATCTTTGTGGATTTATCTACTTTTGGTCTTTGATGTTGGTGACCTTCGGATGGGGTCTCTGTGTGGACATCTTGTTTGTTGATGTCAATGCTACTCCTTTCTGTTTGTTAGTTTTCCTTCTATAAGTCAGGCCTCTCTGCTGCAGGCCTGCTGGAGGTCCACTCCACAACCTGTTTGCCTGGGGTATCACCAGTGGAGGCTGCTGAATAGCAAAGGCTGCTGCCTGTTCCTTCCTCTGAAGTTTTGTCTCAGAGGAGCATTTGCCAAATGCCAGCTGGAACTCTGCTGTATGAGGTGTCTGTTGACCCTGGCTTGGAGGTCTCTTCCAGTCAGGAGGCACAGCAGTCAGGGACCCACCTGAGGATGCAATCTGTCCCTTAGCAGAACTCGAGCGCTGTGCTGGGAGATCTGCTGCTGTCTTCAGAGTCACCAGGCAGGAACTTTTAAGTCTGCTGAAGCTGCGTCCACAGCCACCCCTTCCCCCAGGTGCTCTGTGCCAGGCAGATGAAAGTTTTATCTATAAGCCCCTGACTGGGGCTGCTGCCTTTCTTTCAGAGATGCCCTGCCCAGAGAGGAGGAATCTAGAGAGGCAATCTGGCTACAGTGGCTTTGCCAAGCTGCGGTGGGCTCCGCCCAGTTCAAACTTCCAGGTGGTTTGTCTACACAGTGAGTGGAAAACCGCCTACTCAAACCTCAGTAATGGCAGACACCCCTCCCCCAACCAAGCTCAAGTGTCCCAGATTGACTTCAGACTACTGTGCTGGCAGTGAGAATTTCAAGCCAGTGGATCTTAGCTTGCTGGCCTCCATGGGCTTCAGTCCCCTTTCCAGTGCAGTGAACAGATCTGTCTCGCTGGCATCACTGGGCTATGAAAACAAAAACAAAAACAAAAAACTCCTACAGCTAGCTCAGCGTCTGCCCAAATGGCCGCCCAGTTTTGTGCTTGAAATCCAGGGCCCTGGAGGCATAGACACTCGAGGGAATCTCCTGGTCTGTGGGTTGCAAAGATCATAGGAAAAGTGTGGTATCTGTGTAATAGCTACATCCCTCATGGCACAGTCCTTTATGGCTTCCCTTGGCTAGGGGAGGGAGTTCCTCAACGCCTTGCAGTTCCTGGGTGAGACGATGCACCACCCTGCTTTGGCCAGCCCTCCATGAGCTGTACCCACTGTCTAACCAGTGCCAATGAGATGAGCCAGGTACCTCAGTTAGAAATGCAAAAGTCACCCACCTTTTGCGTTGATCTCTCTGGGAGCTGCAGACTGGAGCTGTTTCCATTCGGCTATCTTCAATCCAGGATCCCAGTTTCATTCCTTTTTTTTTTTTTTTTTTTTTTTTTTTTTTGAGACAGAGTCTCGTCTGTCACCCAGGCTGGAGTGCAGTGGCACGATCTCAGCTCATTGCAACCTCCACCTCCTGGGTTCAAGCAATTCTCTGCCTCAGCCTCCTGAGCAGCAGGGATTACAGGTGTCTGCCACCACACCCAGCTAATTTTTGTATTTTTAGTAGAGACGAGGCTTCACCATCTTGGCCAGACTGGTCTTGAACTCCTGTCCTTGTGATACACCTTACTTGGCCTCCCAAAGTGCTGGGATTACAGGCGTGAGCCACTGTGCCTGGCCAATTTCATTCCTTTTTAAGGCTGAATAATATTCCATTGTATGTATAGAGCACGTATTGTTTACAATTCATCTGTCAATGGATATTTGTTTCATTTCCAACTTTGGCTATTGTGATAATGCTGCTATAAACCTGAGTGTACGAATATCTGTTTGTGCCTCTGCTTTCAATTCTCTTAGATATATACCCAGAAGTGAAACTGCTAGATCATAAAGTAATTCTGTTTAATTTTTTGCTGAATCATCATACTGTTTTCCACAGCAGCTGCACTATTTTACATTCCCACTAGCAATGCATTGGAATAACTTCAAGTAACTTCATAGCCATTCTCACTGACAGTTTTATTTTCTGTTTTTTAATAATAGCCATCCTAATGGGTATGTAGTTATTTTGATTTGCCTTTCCCTAATGATTAGTGACTTTGAGCATCTTTCTATGTGCATATTGGCCATTTGTATACCTTCTTTAGAGAAATCTCTATTCAACTCTTTGCCTATTTTTTAGTCAAGTTGCTTGGTTTTTTGTTGTTGATTTGTAGGAGTTATTTATGTATTTGGAATATTAATCCCTTATAAGGTATATAATCGGCAAATATTTTCTCCCATGCCATCAATTACCTCTTCACTCTGTTGATAGGGTCTTTTGATGCACAGATGTTCAAAGTATATTGTTTTAATTTAAAAAACTAAATTAAAATTAAAATTAGATTTTAAATTAAAAACAGAAAGTCCTTGAAAGAGCTGTCCGGCCAGGTGTGGCGGCTTATACCTGTAATCCTAGAACTTCGGTGGGGCCAACGCAGGAAGATTGCTTGAGCACAGGAGTTTGAGATCAGTTTGGGAAAAATAGTAAGACCCCATCTCTACAAAAAAAAAAAGCCAAAAAAAATTACCCAGGTGTGCTGGCGCATGCATCTAGTCCTAGCTACATGGGAGACATAGGGGGGAAGATGAAATAAGCCCAGGAATTTGACGTTCCAGTAAGCTATCATCACACTGCTGCACTCCAGCCTGGTGACAGAGCAAGGTGCTATCTCTAAAAATACAGAAAGAGCTGTCCTCAAACAAACACAAACCTTCAATGTGTAATTTAGTACTACCTTCATAAAGCATGTGTTGATTTTCTGTCACTGCTGTAATAAATTACCACAAATTTAGTGGCTTAAAACACTACAAACTTACGATCTTACAGTTCTGTAGGTCAGAGTTCTGAAATGCGTCCTTCAGGGTTAAAATTAAGGTGTCAGTGAGGCTGCATTTCTTCTGGAGGGTCTAGAGGAGAATATGTTTTCTTGCCTATTCCAGCTCCTAGAAACTAGCCATATTTCTTGGCTCATGGCCCCTTCTTCCATCTTCAAAGCCAGCAACTTTGCATTGCTCTCTGACCATTCTTCCACAGCCACACCTCCCTATGACTCTCACCTCAGAGGAAAGGTTCTTTTAAGAACTCATTTGATGAAGTTGGGGTTACTCAAATAGTCCAGGATGATCTCCCCATCTCCAGGTCCTCAACCTTTCTCACATCTGCAAAGTTCCTTTTGCCATATAAAGCAACATATTCACAGGTTCCAGAGATTCAAATGTGGATATCTTGGAGACTCCCTTTTTCTTTCTGTCACTAAGAGTAAAAAAAATATGAAGCATAAGTAAACCTGGAATTGGTGTTGTTATATGACTTTCTGAACACATTTTCTCTCTCTCATCTCAACTGAGCAGCATGGTAACTCTGCATCCTCTGGACTTGTGGATGCTAAGTGAATTTCTATAGACTCTCATGACCATCTGCTTTACTGACCAAGATATTTTATGAATTCACACTCTCTTTTCTGGTTTAGAATAATCAATATCAGAAACAGATGGGGTGAAATCTTCCGAATTTTTTCATAACTAAAGTTATCATAACTAAAGTTTGTCATAAGTGAAACAAAAGAACTTAGAAAAATCTAGAAAACTTGAAATGCTACCTCCAGATTAAGTTTTAGTATATACACTATAAATATATCAAGTATTCATGGAAAGTATGCTAATTACCTATATAAGTATGTAATAGATGTTCAACCAAAAGTAGACAGTGGGATTCTCCTTTAAGTATTAATACCCCAGAGATACCTGGCACTAGACAATGTAGACAGAACCATCATATGTAATTATGTAGGTTGTTTTCTGCACAAAATGCCTAAAATCCCTCTTCTGTTTCATCCCTAATCCATGCCCTCAGGACCATAGAGAAGACGACGTATTAGTCCGTTTTCATGCTGCTGATAAAGACATACCTGAGACTGGGCAATTAAAGAAAAAGAGGTTTAATTGGACTTGCAGTTCCACATGGCTAAGGAATCCTCACAATCATGGCAGAAAGCAAGGAGGAGCAAGTCATGTCTTACATGGATGGCAGCAGGCAAAGAGAGAGCTTGTGCAGGGAAACTCCCCCTAATAATACCATCAGATCTTGAGAGACTTAATTGCTATCATGAGAACAGCATGGGAAAGACCTGCCCCCATGATACAGTGACCTCCCACTGGGTCCCTCCCACAACACATGAGAATTATGGGGGTTACAAGATGAGATTTGGGTGGGGCACAGAGCCAAACCATATCAGATGGAGAACCATTTTCCTGGTTTTCACAAAGCTTTCATATAAGCTATTGGTGGCCTGACTTGGAGGACATTAGGTAAGAAGGAATAAACACCCTTAGCAGCTCCTTACTGGGACACACAGTTAACCATCTTCAGGACCCTAAGAGAGGCTCAACATACACTTTCCAAAGTATTCTAGTTCATGGCCAGAAGAGTATGGAGTAGCCAACAGTGATATATAACTCCTATCCCTAGATACATAGCTGAAATATTCTGTGCAGAGTCAAGCTCACAGTCTCCATATGTAGACATCAGTCTTTCATGGCCTACACCTTAGCTTCTATCATCCCATTCTATATCCATTTTGGCCAGGTCTACCATGAACTGTTCATTTAAATTCAATGGTCCGTTTACAAATTAATACAGATAGAGCACCAAATATAGCTGCTTTCTGAGAGGAAACAGCAGCTTATCTAAAATCAGCCCCAAAAGTGACAAGGGGATCCACCAAAGTAAACCCTACTTACATAAAGCCAATCATTTTTAAGCTTCTCATTTTATCAAAATATATTTGACTAATCTCAATGTCAGTCAGTTTAGAACTATAGGCTAGCCACTAAGTCTGGGGACATAGGTTAAGAAATGACTGATTAATAGCAAAATATATATAAAATAATATTATTGTGTTTCCAGACTTTATTGTTACCCTGTACACAAGCAGAGAGGTAGTGAGGTGGGGTGGGAGAGGAGACAGAGAGTTAGAGAGAGAGAAAGATGCATTAGAAACCACCCAGCATAACCTCATATACAAAGATAAAATTCATCATCATCAAAAGAATTCTGTGAGATGCTTTTTGTTAAGAGCCCACAATTTGCTTTTTCCCATGCAAAAATGCACTATTCAAACACTGACAAACAATATCTAAGAATCCCTAGTGGAGATAATGCTATACTATTGGCTTGTCATTCATTTTAAGGACTTTTTATTGTAGACTAGGAAAGAGCTGATAGAAATGATATGGTTCTGTAGAAATAAATATTTTAGTAAAATCACACACATTTCTACAGATCCATATACTGAATGTCTGTTTCTTTTAGAAAATCAAATACAAATCAATGTTGTTGGAAAGAAATGTATTGGAATTCCTTTTCAAAATCTTTCTTTTCCTTTTGTATACATCTTAGAAGAAATGAAATGCAATCCTTTACAGAGGCAGTGAAGTGAGAGCCTGTCTAATGAGTCTAGGATTTTGAGTAAGACTACACTGTAGCACAATATTCATGATGAACAAATAAAGATGCAGTTTGCAGTCTGCCTGGTTGAGATTTCCAGGCTCATGTGCAGCCTCTCCCCGATGTGTGTGGTCATATCTCTAAGCACAGCAGATTTCCTACCATGTCCTGAGTTTTCTGACCTTCAGTCCTTTGGAGAGACTCTTCCCACTGTCTGTAATCCCCTTTCCCCCTTATCAACCTGACAAACTCCCATTTATCAATTAAGGCCCAGCTGACATGCCACTTCTTATTGGTTTCCCTGACCTTTTTTCCACCTTTTCCCCTACTGTGACTGCAGAATTATTAACTTAGCGTTTGTGTTTCCAAGCACTAATATTACGTGTGCTTCTATTACAGCAACTATCACAACGCATTCTTACTTGTGAACATGTACATATGCCATCCACCTCTAGGCCGCCTAGCTTTTTCAGGAAACTTTATTCCTCATTTTTCCAGTACCCAGAAGCCAGCACATTACATGACATAGTTTGGTGAATAGAATTGAATAGAGGAAATGTATAATAAATGAACTTTCTTTTCCCTGAGATGATATCTGTCCCAGAGAATATAGAGATATCTTTACAAGACCAATAATGAGCTTAATGGTACTTAATATCAATTATGTTCAATCTTCAATTTCAGAAATAGCTTCAGTTAGGGTTTTTTTTTAACCAATAGCAGTTAAACGAAGATATTAAAGGAAATCTTATTGCAGCAATTGCTCAAGTTGAAACAGGTTTGAGAACAAATCCAATTTAAATACATGCCATTTACTTCTATTTACTTATAGGATGTTTAAAATGGAACACTTTGGGGCAGAATTATAAAAGTCTCCATCTTCAATTGTGAGTTGTGATGAAGTCTTTTTTACAGCTTTTCAAACATTATACTGTGGTTGGTTATTCAAAAGTTCAAATTATCACAAATTGTTCCACAGTCATAGATTCCTAACTATAACACTTATTTAAATGAACCTATCCTCTATGGAAAGCCCTGATTCCAAAGGATTAGCTGTTGACTTCCATAAAATGGCACAGATTAGGACAATTTTCCTAGGCCCTCTCTGTACAATTTCATGCTCTCGTAATGATGGCCAGCAACTCAGGGCACCAGTTAATGAAAAGAGGTGTATCTCCTCCAATTGGGGTTTTTTAAACACCTGTGGCTGCAAAGATTTTTTAAATTTTAATACCCAGCTAGTGACATTATGGAGAAATTAGCATTCTCATAACATTTTGATGAGTTTTGGTAGATCACAGGAATAAAACTAGTTTGGAGAGCCGCACCAAGAATATATATCAAGGACTTTTTTAATGTTCAGATGCTTTCTACTGAATTGTATCCCTAAAACTCTCCCATAAAGATCTCAATGATGCCAGACGCGGTGGTTCATGCCTGTAATCCCAGTATTTTGGAAGGATGAGGCAAGAGGATTGCTTGAGGCCGGGAGTGTGAGACCAGCCTGGTCAACATAATGAGACCTCGTCTCTACCAAAAACAAACAAACAAAAATTTAATTACCCAAGCCTGATGGCACGCACCTGTAGTCCCAGCTACTCAGGAGGCTGATGTGAGAAGATCACTTGAGTTCAGGAATTTGAGGCTACAGTGAGCAATGATCACACCACTGCACTCCAGCCTGGGTAACAGATTGAGAAGTTATCTATAATCAGAGACAAATAATAAATAAAAGGATCTCAATGGTGATGTTTCTAGGTGCTCTCTGAGTCCTTGCTGTGTTTAACACTTATTTCTTTGTGCCATTTGTTTTCTGAGAGCAAGTTCATCTTCTATTTACCCAAAAGATCTCAAAGCAGTGCCTATTATTTATGAGGTTGTCATGGCTGCTTTTCTACTGGAGTCAGTTTTTCTCTCACCTGAGTGGTTATGCAAGAATATTAGTCATTATTTGAATATCTTGGTCATATTTTCTTGCATTTATAGAATAACATATTCTGCTTTGGATCATTTGTAGCAGCAAACACAAAACCGGGTTTGATTTCAGAACAAATCCAATTGAGTTGTTCAGCTGATGGCATCTGGGGGAAAAGAAAAAAACTAGACTTGAAAACTGTCCCTCTGTTTTTAAGTTGTATAATCCCTTATCAAAGGAAATCTTAGATGTACGTGAAAACAAATATTTGTCTTAAAAAGCAGAGCATCTGTGATGGGAGAAGAAGTCAAGAGGCACCAGATACCATGATGATCCCACCTCATTCCCTCGCCTGCTGCTTGACCTCCTCTGAACACAGTATGAAAAACACTGTCCTATTGTCTGTAAGTTCTTTTTTTGTTTTTGTTTTTGTGACAGAGTCTCACTCTGTTGCCCAGGCTGGAGTGCAGTGGCACGATCTTGGCTCACTGCAACCTCCACCTCCCAGGTTCAAGCAATTCTCCTGCTTGAATGTCTGTAAGTTCAAGCAATTCTCCTGCCTCATGTCTGTAAGTTCTTGATTGAGAATTGAAGCATTCCAGTTTTGGTTCTCTATATTTGAGTATAGAGAACTTTCATCTCAAACAGCACTTCTTGTATAGAGACCAAGAGGAATGCATAAATGGACACATTCAAAGATGTATTGCTTTTATTTTCCATTATTTGAGTTCTTAAACAAAATGCTATTTTCCCTGATGAGTAGTTTCACTCTCTCCAGCAGTATGGGTCTTCTGAAATGCTTGCTCCCCTTTCCACGTTATGAAAAGAAAAGAACAGAGCAGGGCAAAGATTTCTGTGGTCAGAAGACCGGCATGGCAGTCCTGGTTTTGCTTTTATCACCAGGTGACCTTTACTGAACATTCACCTCCTGGTGTGTTAAATGAAACTAGCAATATTTACCTCACAGAGTTGACATTTGTATCTGATTAAATGAAATAACATAGAAAGGGCTACATAGAAGTCCATTTCTGCTGTCCACAGTGATCTTAGAGTTGGCTTTTGCTGCAGATATAAAAGATGCAAGACAATCCCTAACAGCCATTGTTTTTACCACCATGGACTGATTCTCTTTCTTTCTTTTTTTTTTTCTTCTTTTTTGAGATGGAGTCTCGCTGTGTCACACAGGCTGGAGTGCAGTGGCGTGATCTCAGCTCACTGCAGCCTCTGCCTCCCAGGTTCCAGCAATTCTTCGCCTCAGCCTCCTGAGTAGCTTGAATTACAGGTGCCCGCCACCATGCCCAGCTAATTCTCTTTCTTTTAAAAGACAAAATACCTAGCATTGTCCCTTCCTAATTTTCTGGATGAGGCAAGGGGTTGGCTTTCCTAAGAGCCCAGAGCTTGTCCAGGACCTCTAAAACTGTTTACCAAATGCACCCCGCCATGTGCCTGAAGTCAAATTGTGAAGTGGCATTGGTCGCTCAAGTGTCCCATCATCCTTAGGACATTTATCCAACTTCAAATAGCCACCTCCTTTTCCCAACACATACACACAGGAAAGCTTACCTATGTTTCATCTCATCTCCTCAGGAGCCCTCTTAGCACAGCTGGCAGGGCGTGAGTCTCATAATCTGAAGGTCCTGATCTCATCTCCTCAGGGTACACTTAAGTTGTCTAAATTAATGAAGAACCTGTGGGTTAAAAAGTGGTTCACGTATACATTTCACTACTGACCTCTTATCATTCCTATCTTCAGATCAACCTTCCTCATCGTTATCCTTATCTACTCAAAAGCCTTCCATTTCCTCCTGTTTTAATTCTAATTATATTGCCCTTGAGATCCTGGCACAATCCTAATCATTCAGTTATTTTCCACTGCTCCTGTTGGGTTCCTGCCATTCAAGTCTTCAACTACCAATGTGACAAGGTCCTGGGATGATCTCTCTGCTTCTATCCACTCCCTAAAATCATTCCCTCCCTCAAGGCCTGATCCTCAGACTCTGAAACCTTCCTCCTACTCCAGGCCTGCCAGACCTCTCCTCCCCCAACTTTCTACAACTCTTGGAAATGAGAACACATAGTTTAGTTATTAATTAACTACTGCCTTATCTTTATTGTTTTGTTTTAGTGTCTCTTATCTGCCTTCTTTCTCCATTTACATTTTAAACCCTTTAAGACAGGAGTAATCCATGTTTGTGTCTCTCATCCTTCCTAGCACATGGTAGAAAATGTTGGTGTTGTGTGTGGCTTACCTTGCCTGGTATTTCATTGTAAAGGTCATGGTAACCACACCAGTGGAGGAAATTGCAAGCCAGGAAGAATGCTTGGGGGAAAGATGAGTTGGCCCTCAGCATTCTCCATGCATGCTATGTTCCCTTCTTTCCACATAGAGATCAGACCTGGACACAAGTTCACATTTTTTGGCTCTAAGAATCACTATGAATTAATTCACTGCTACGTCTCACTGGAAGTTCCCTGGAAGAGGTAAGATTAGCTTGATTGATATACAATAGAGACTCAGCTATCTAGAATACATGGGTAACAAATGAGACTGCATAGTTACATTTCCAGGTAAACAACAATTTACTCCTAAATTTAAAGCATCATCACCTTTTGTGTTTTAACCATTTGAGGAAATGTGTGCTACATTCTAAAATGTGCAATATATTTCCCTGTTTTCTTAAACAGGCTAACATCAGTTTGATTTAATAACAGAACAAAAGTTCTCAAATTTTTCTAGACAACCTCTCCTACCAGCAGAAAATGGTAAACATCTGTCTCCAAGAGAATAGTCACAAAATGCCCCACTTTTATCTTAAAATATCATCTAAATTTTGTATTTAATACTAGATCTTTGTTTGTTGAAGAGTGAAGTCAATAATTTAAATCAATGGTTCCTTAATATTGGTTCAAAGTGAAACTTTGCCACATGACCTCTTTTAGGAGGTTTACATCCCTCCTATTTAGTTAGTATTTTTAAAAGCCTTCCTTTATCAAATGATGTTAACAGATGCCCTTAATTGGAAAAAAAAAAAAAAGAGTTCCTCCCCTTTTAGTTTACTAGTATTTAAAAGAAAGAAGAAACCAGGACCTGCTATTCCAGTTTATAATAAAGCTGGGAAAAAAAGACATTTCAGAAAGGTGTTCACATGAGTCCCATATTTTCTATACCCCTAGCATGCTGCCTTATGTCCCAAGAGTATGCATCTGTATGAACCTGAGCTTTGGGGTTTGCTCTCAGGACCTCCAGAAGTAGGTGGGTTCCCGGCTCTACACTGAAAATCCCAAACCGTGATACTTGGCAGGTTTGCCCACTGGCCATCAAGTCATAGGCTGTCTGTATTTCCTTTCGTATGCATGCTGGAACAGACTTTATCTCACTTTTACATTTTTATGATGAGGAAATCAGCCTAGCTGATTATAATACGTTATCAGCCTAGCTGATTACGTTATATTGAATGTAAGTGTTAGAATAAGTATACCTGAGTGTCTGAAGAATTCTCCTAGGAATAAATATAACAGCTAGTGTGTGAACATCATATCTATTTGGGCCGCTCGTTATAGCTATAGTCCTCTCTTCTGTATTCTTGGCTACACTACAGATTAGTAAGGTTCCTGGCAGCTAAATTTTGACTCGATGAATTATTACTGAACTTAAGCAATAGTATAAACAACAAATTTCCCACTTGAATTAAGAAATACTACTTAATAGGAAAAAGCTCTGAAAAAATAATCAGCCCCAAAACTCAGTGGCATGCAACAATAAACATCTAGTCCAATGCTCATAGATCTGCAACTCAGCTAGGATTCAACTCATCTAAGCTAGGCTTAGTAGGCAACTTTGCTTCAGACTGAGGGTCTGACTGGGCATGACTCTGCTGCAGACTGGGCTCAGGTCTGTTCCATGTGTGTTCATTCTGAGATCCAGGCGGAAAGGGTAACAGGTACCTGGAGAAGCTCTTCTCATGGTGATGTCCACTACTTAAGCACATTTCTTAATGTGCAAGCCCATCTACTTAAGCACATTTCAGTCCTCCACTAAGGCATGTCTGCTAACATCCCATTGGCCAAAGCAAGTCACATGCCAAAACCCCAAAGTCAAAGGATAGGAAAGTATTCTTCACCCACCATGAGGCCATGGCAAAGGTATGGATGTATAATCTCCCTACAGGAGAGTGAAGAATAGTGAGAAATTCAATCTATCACAGGCTGGATAACTTCTGACTACAGCCACTAATCATAACGGACTTTCTAGAAAAAAGAAGAAACAAGTTTTAAGGCAATTTCTGAAAGTGGAAGGGAGATACCTATTGGATATAAAGTGAAAGCTTTCAATTATGATTTGTTGAATAAAAGACATTATGAAAGAAACAGAAAGTCATGCTTCCTAATGTGGCAGTTGCATTAGGATGCGTGTAAAACTGAGTTTGCTATAGGCTGGTTTTATAAGTGATAATTGATTGCAAATTATATTGACAGTTATTGAACATAATTATTCACCACAGGAACCATCCTTAATCAATTAATCAGGGCACAATTCAACTTCTTGCATGTGGGAACAACCAATTTTTTTTTTTTTTTTTTTGCTTTTTTTTCTTTACCTACTTTGTTTGCTGTTGTTGAAACATTTTAACAAATTAATTAGATGCTAATTCTTAGCAATAAATGAAACCCTTAAGGTGCTCAAATTGTAAACCCCACAATAAATCCTGTTTATTCTCAAAGATGTGCCTCAGATTCTGAATGAACACAGATCTCTTCCAGGGGTTGCATTCAAGGGATGGGTCCAAGGTTCTCATTGCCATCAGCCAGGAGAGATATCCCCAAGGACATACTACAGGTCTATCTGTTTTATTCCAATTTTAATCAAATACTTAAATAAACACACTGAAACCAGGCTTTCTGAGTTTTCAGCTGGCTCCAAGATAGAAAGGATGGGTAGCATATTAGACACAGACTTAAACTTCTGAACAGGCAGAATGATACACAGACGCTTACAAGATAAAACTCAATAGGGAGAAAAGTAATGCCATGTTTTCAGTAGTGTTGCAAAGTCAAAGCCTCCAAACAGGATGGAGGAGATAAAAAGAGAGCCACTCACATTAAAAAAAAAAATCTAGCTGTTTCAGTTAACATCAAATAATAGAAATCAGCAGGGAAATGTAACTTCAAAAGCACTGTTGAATACGTGGGCTAAATGCATATCAATAGCGCCCAAAATAAGAAATATAATAGTCTCATTGTCTTCTGACCTGGTCAGACTCCAGGGAGAGTATCAGATTTAGTTACCAGTGTTATTGTTTACAAAGGAAATGAAAATACAGAAGTGGATATACAGGGGGCTGAGATTAGGGTAGAGAAGAGTTTCAACACCAGATTAGATGAAGAATGATGGGAGAAAAAGAAGACACACTGCATGAGCAAGGGAGAAGTCAGGTGAGACACGAGAGGTGTCTCTAAATAGTTATAGCCTTGGTCTGACGGAGAGGGATGAAATTAGATTCTGAGCGGCAATCTCGAAAATCTGAGAAAGTCTTCATTGACAAAACCTTCAGGAAGGCAGCTTTCAGCTCAATATGAATCTTAGACGTCTCCTACCAATCTCTTTGTCTCATGGAAGTGGCCCTCTTTTATAAGCACCCTGTGACCTAAGGCCCATGTCAGCCCCACAAGTCTCAAGATTCTGTACAGGAAGAACAGATGTGTCAAATTTGTTATTACACTGAATTTTTAAAGTTCTTTCCTCTATTGAAAAATCAAGTACATCTTTGCAAAATAAAAATAGAATTTTATTATAGCAGTACAAACATTTTATGCTATTCTTTATAGTTTCAAAACTATGAATATCCAATCAAACTTCATAATTGCTTTCATAAATGCCTAATTAAACTATAAATATTATTAAATATATCCATGTACAATAAGAAATGGAAACATCTGGATGAAAAATGAAAATTTAGACAAGCAGCTGGATATTTTACCTACACAATGCTAGACACCAAGATATTCAGAAACATCAAATGGCTGATAGAATTTTGGCATTTCATCTGGATATTCAACTCTATCTTCAGCTTTATTTCAAATTACTTCTTAGAGTCTCAGCTTCTCTATTTTTTAATGGGAATATTTTATACACTCCTCCTACTGAATAGCATTATCCAGTCACAGATAAAACACTGTTTCTCTTCCTCTGCCAGCTCCCCCTACTCTGATCCCACCCCCCCCTTCACTTTACTATTCTACAGGAATACCAGAAATGCAGGAAGAATCAGGACAGGGGCTTTGGGGATCCTCCCCTCTTGCAGCCTCCTCTTACAGGCCATGTTGACTGTCAGAAAGTCCAACATGACTCTCCAATCTGGCTTTGGATGTTCCTCAACCCCTCACCACGTTGGCCCTCACTCTGTGTTTCCATCTTAAATACCAGTGATTCATTTCCAATTCCATATCCTCTCTCACCTCAGTTTCCAAGGCACCATCTCCTTTGATATGCCTGATGGCCCATGCCTTCATGATGCCCACAGTCAAAACAATATGATGAAAATAGTAATTCCAACTTAATGAGCACTACATTACATTCAAACATTGCTGTAAGTGGTCGACATGAATTAACTCATTTAATCTTCACAACTCTCCTACAAGCAGGTACTGTTAACATGTCCGTTTTGCATACATGGAAATTGAGGCAAGGTATTTGATAACTTACCCAAATTCTCATAGCAGCCCAGACCTCCAGTACAAATTCTGGTTTTCTCACTTTGGAGCTTCTCTCTTAGCCACTATATTATACTGCCTATCCGGTCAGTCTACTCTAATTTGTAAACTTTTTGCCAAAATTAAAGTGTTCTCAAACTCAAAGAATATGGTTGTAATGGAATATTCCCATGTTTCAAGCAGTATCTGAAACTCTATCTCTTTCTAGAAGCCTACATGTATTTGGTACACGAAAGATGACATTTTTTTCCTAAGAAATTCCAACAACTGCCTTCCAAGGATAAAAATACTTGTCCCTTATTTGTTCTCCTTGCTTTCAGAACAATAAAAATGCAGCAGGTAATCTTGTACCATTTAAAAATTTTACTTGTTTTATTCACATGGTTAATTCGCATGAATAAAATATCTCAGTTAGTCAGTCATTCATTTAACAAGTATTTACCAAACTGTTCTGGGCACTGAGAGGACAAAAATCTCTACCCTCACGGAGCTGGCATTCTGGTAGGGAAGACATAATAAGCAAGATAAATATATAAATGATACAGTATGTTAAGTGATGACACATGCGAATGAGAATATAAAGCAAAGAAAGAAGAGATGCAATGCCAGAGAGGGACTGAAATTTTAGATGCCAAATCCAGGGACAGCATCGCAGAGAACATGACTTTTGAGTGAGACCTGTAGGAGGGAGGGCCTGGCCATGAAGCTGTGGAGGAGAGGAGCATTCAAGGCAGAAGGGACAGCCTGCATTTGGAATGGGCCTGGCACATTCCACAAACACCAGGAAGTCAGTGTGGGCAGAAAAGAGAAAATGAGGCAGGGTGGGGATGGAGATGAAGGCGAGAAGGATGGAAACAGAAAATAAAACATAAAGGCTAGGGAGAAAATAGGGAGGGGGATCTAGAACATGAAGAATGTTTTAGGCCATTCTAAAGAGTTTGGCTTTCAAGAGAGGGCTGGGAAGCTACTGGAGGGTTTTGATTCTGGGAGTGGCAAGATCTGACTTACGCTTGAACAGGATCCTCTGACCAATGTTGAAAACAGACAGCAGCAGAGCAGGAGATGGAGAAAAGGGGCCAGGGGAGGAGGTTAGCACAATGATTCAGGTGAAAGATGGGGGTAACCTGGGCTAGGTGGTAGCAATAGGGGAGATAAGAATTGATAGAATTCTATTTTGAAGATAGAACTGATAGAATTTGCTGACAGATGTGGGATATGGAAGAAAAAGTGGAGTCAAGAAAGACAATGAGATTTTTGGTCTGAACAAATAGAAGAGGGTTGATTAAAAACTCCTTGGAGAGAGAATCAGCCACATGTGTTCGCTTAATACATAATGAATATAAATTTTAAAATAGTAAAATGAATTGAAATTCCTCCAGAAACTGTTAAGTATGTGTAAAGTAAAAGTAGAATAATATGAAGTTGTGTTATTAAAATATAGGATTCTTCTCCATTTAAATATGACATTGAGGGTCCTGTGTACCCAGTAAATAAAAAGAAAGGCTTAATCTTTTCCACAGTGCTGTTCAGATAGCAGATACTGAACACAGCATTAAATATTTGCCAGAAAATCTGATAGTCAGATTTTGATATTTATTAAAGACTTTCCATATTGAGTTTAATTAAGGATTTGATTATGAATTCTACCTTGAAGGCATGATTACTACTTATCTCTTCACTCTTGGGCCAACGAGAATTACAGATGCTGAATCTCTCTCCATTGCATCCATGAAATAGTCATTAGTTTGAAAAGACATCTCTTTTCTCAGTGCTGAAAACTGCCTAGAGAAATTGAACTCATTCAGCTTTTATGGTACTCTCGTAAGGAATACTGGATGTATTTTTAATACCAGAGCCAAGAAAATAAATGAATCATCCCAACTAATTTCCTGATAAATACACAATTGTCTTTTATTCCCCTTTTATTATCACATATTAGTTTTTTATTCCTGTTAATACTGTGAAATATGGCAGGGAAATAATGCTACTTTTTAGAGAGTATGTATAAAATTCACCACTCTCTTTCATTACATAACTTGGCATCTTCTGTTCCTAGCTTTCCCATTTCCAACGTGTCAATGGAAAAACCTCACCATGGATGGAGAGACTCACTCTTTAAGGAACCTTATTATTAGCTAAATATCTTGGTATCGTAAAAAACTGAAGGGTTTTGGCAGCCCATTTTAGCTCTTGGAAACTTTTGAAATGCACTATTAAATGTCTGAAGAGTCATATGGCTATTCAGCAAAGAAGGAACTTCTGGGACATAGGTGGTGTCCCTTCCCTAATGGGATCCAGTCAAAAGGCTAGAATATCATAAACTGGCAACCAATGGCAGACAATCTCTCAAAAAGTAAAGGTTCACTGCCAGAAGATAAAGTATGCATCCCCATCACTCAGATTGCCAACTATTTCTCGGGGTTTGATTCCCCGGCCTGGGACTCTGCCTTTGATTCCCCAGTCTGGGACTCTGCCTGAGGAGGTGGCATGGGGTGGGGTCCCTTCTCAGTGACCTAGGGCTCTGGTTTTCTTTCTAGCTCCCCACTCCCTCTTCCCCAGCCCAAAGAAAGCCTTTATTTTCCCCCTTTGTCATGGGAGTATGGGTGAGTGGGGAAGCACAGAGTCTGGCTTCATAAATATCTTTCATATCCATCATTTATACAGTGGTTTGGTTGTGAGTTAATTTGGCTTCCATGTGGCCTCCCCAGCTGTAATTTATCTCTATTCCTTCTCTAGCAAATCAAGCAACTGTACAACTTCTCACTTGATTCATCCATCACCAGTGTCAAAATATAACATAAAAGTTTTTCTTTCTAGTTAAAATATAAAAATATGAAAGGAAGTCTATTTTCTCCGATCTTTCTCTAACATGATTCTTGATCCTGTCAGAATCTTCAGGTTCTCTCTTCTCTTCTCTATACTTGTCCATGGGTTAAGTGTCATTTATTAGTGATATATCCCCTTGGTTTTAGAAAATGTCATGACTGTAACCATAGGTAACCTGTTTCTCCAGAACTATAGCCTAGTTTTAATCTTCACTCCTTTCTCAGTAATCCTGCTGGGAGCTATCACATATTCAGATAGCTTTTGCAATCTCTACATTGCAGTTGGTTTCTATAACATTCCTTTCAAAAAGACAGCCTCATCATAATACTGAAAATAACTATGTTTTCAGATGTTTCTCTAATTGTCTTACACATAATAATAAATATAATTATAAAAAGAAGAAACTGCAGTGTATCCATTTTGGGTATTAAAATTAGTTGAATCACTTTTCCTGCTAATATTCTTCTATGAGAATTACATTCAGAACTTACAAACTGCAAATGTTTATTTTTATTGAAGAAAGGTAGCTTGCTAAACTTATTTAATATCAGGAATAAATATGAATTTGTGAGAGAGAGAACTGATTTAGTGCCAATCATGTATCATTGTTTCAAAGATCAACTAGAGAGCTTTATCCAAAACAAATTTACATAAAGTAAAAACTTCTTCTCTCTCTCTCTCTTTGTAGCTCATAGACAAATATTTAAACATAAATATGCAAACCAAGGGATCCACCTTCTTCTGGGTAAAAATGGATGAGGAAAAAGTATTGAGAATAAGAGATATCCTATGTTAGGTGCCAAATGTTTGGGAGCAACATTAAAAAGTGTAGATTACAAGAGTTTTAAAGAAGAGATCATTCTGGGCTAAGATTATCCACGAATTTTTCAAGAAGGAGGCAGAATATGAGGTGGGTCTTTAGGACAGGTAAGATTTAGATAACTGTAGAGGAACTGGGAGGCATTTTTCAATGGGAAGAGTGACATTAGCATAGTGAGCATACTGAGATGGTTGTGAAAAATAAAAGGCAAATTCATCTAGTTAGAATTGATAACATAAGCAATCACGAAAGATCATACTAGAAGACAGATTGAGAGCAGACCTGGAGGACCTTAGATGGCCAAAAAATGTGAACTTTCAAGGATACTACCCAGAAAGTGAAAAGAAAACCCACAGAATAGAAGAAAATATTTGCAAATCATATATCTGATAAGGATCTGATATCAAGAATATATAGAGAACACTAAAAAAATCAGTAATAAGGGAAATAGCCCAATTAAATTGGGAGGAAGAAGTATTTGAATAGACATTTCCCCAAATAATAAATACAAAGGACCAATAGGCACATGAAAAGATGTGCAGTATCATTAGTTACCAGGGAAATGCAAAACAAAGCCACAATGAAACTTTACACCTACTAGGATGGCTATGATGAAAAAGGCAGATAATAACAAGTGTCGGCAAAGATGTGGAGAAATCAGAACCATCATACATTGCTGTAAAATGTAAAATGATATTCCAATCTGGAAAACATTTTGGCAGTCCTCAAAAACTCAAAATAAAAGGGCCTCATGAACTTACATTTATGTTACCAGACAACTCAGTAATTCCATACCTAGGTATATGCCCAAGAAAAATAAAAACAAATGTTCACACAAAACAACTTGTATACAAATGTGCATAGAAGCATTATTCTTAATAGTCAAAAGGCAGAAACAACCCAAGTGTCCACCAGGTGAACAGTAAATAAAGAAAATGTGGTGTATCTATACCATGGAATATTATTTGTCCATAAAAAGGAATGAGGCCGGGCTCGGTGACTCATACCTGTAATCCCAGCTCTTGGGAGGCTGAGGTGGGTAAATCACCTGAGGTCAGGAGTTTGAGACCACCCTGGCCAACATGGTGAAACCCCATCTCTACTAAAAATACAAAAATTAGCTGGGCGTGGTGGCTCATGCCTATAATCCCAGCTACTCAGGAGGCTGAGGCAGGAGAATTGCTTGAATCTGGGAGACAAAGTTTGCAGTGAGCCAAGATTGTGTCACCGCACTCCAGCCAGGGCAACAGAGCAAGACTCCATCTCAAAAAAAAAAAAAATGAAGTATGGATACATGCTACAACATGTGTAAACCTGGCAAACATTATGCTAAGTGAAAGAAGCCAGACACAACGGCATTTATTGTAAGATTCCATTTATATATGAAATGTCCAGAATAGGCAAATGCATGGAGATATAAGATAGATTCATGGTTCCTAGTGGCTGGGAGGAGAGAGAAATGGGGAGTGACTGTTAGCAGGTATGGATTATTATTACTTTTTTTGGTAGGGGGTGATGAAAATGTTCTGGAATTAGGCTGAGCATGGTGGCTCATGCCTGGAATCCCAACATTTTAGGAGGTCAAAGTGGGAGGATCACTTGAGCCTAGGAGTCAAGACCTATTGTACCACAAAGACAGACCCTGTCTCTACTAATCACATTTAAAAAAAAAAAATTAGCCAGGTCTGGTGGTGCATGCCTATAGTCCCAGCTACTCGGGAGGCTGAAGTGGGAGGATCACTTGAGCCCAGGAATTTAAGGTAACAGTGAGCTATGACTGTGCCACTGTATTCCAGCCTGGGTGACAGACTGAGACCCTGTCTCAAAAGAAAAAAAAAAAAAAGAGAGAAAAAGAAATGTTCTGGAACTAGATAGTAATAATGGTTGCACAACTGTATAAATACACTAAAAACCATGGAATCATACACTTTAAAATGATTTTAAAAAATACAATAAAAGAAAGAAATATGAACTATTAATGTATCTTTTAGGCCCTACATAGCTACTGAAGATTTTTGGGTAGGAGAGTGACGTGTTCACCTTTGCATTTTGATGCATCTCTTTTTTTTTTTTTTTTTTCAAGCAGAGTCTTGCTCTGTTGCCCAAGCTGAAGTGCAGTGGCATGATCTCAGCTCATTGCAACCTCTGTCTCCCAGGTTCAAGCAATTCTCCTGCCTCAGCCTCCCAAGTAGCTGAGATTACAGGTGTGTTCCACCACATCCAGCTAATTTTTGTATTTTTAGTAGAGATGGGGTTTCACCATATTGGCCAGGCTGGTCTCAAACTTCTGACCTCAGGTGATCCACCTGCCTCGTCCTCCCAAAATGCTGGGATTACAGGTGTGAGCCACCACGCCCAGCCTTAATGCATTTCTTTACCTTCCCTTAGCCTTAACAGCATGTCTCACAGTGTGTGCCTTGAATAGTTTAATGCCATGAAATGCTCTAGCAAAAAAAGCTCTCCAGAGTCAAAAAGCTGGAAAACTGTATGATATAGCTCTCAAATATTTCTTATTCATATTAATGCAATAATTGCCCTAAGCAGTCCTGCAATAAAGAAACCTATTTAACTTTGCTCAAGGAGTATTTTCTCAGACTCACTTGACCATGGAGCATCCGCTTCTCTCTCAAGAACACAGTGTTCCACAGAAATCACACATTAGGAAATGCTGGCCTCTCATCCTGCTTAAGTTCCTCTTATCTAAGATCCCATCACTCCCTCAATGACCTTTGTCTCCTTTCTTCTCTCCAAGCCCCCTTGATGACCAGCCACATGCTCCTTGCCATCTGGCACCCAGCTTTATTACACTAAAATGCTTCTCTCAAAAGTTACCCAAAGTTTCCTTGATACAGATCTAGTGGGTGGATGTTTGTTTGTTCGTGCCCAAGTAAATAAAACTTCTTATGTGGTGATCATGACGACTGTCTTTTTCTTGTTATTTTCTGCTCCTCACCTCTTTGAACACCTGTTTTCCTCCTCCTGATGCCTAAGTGATAGATATCCCCACAAAGACGTGTTCTTGACCTTTTTTAAATTTTTTGAGACAGGGTCTCACTCTGTGGCCCAAGATGGAGTCCAGTGACACGATCTCGGCTCACTGCAGCCTCGACCTCCAAGGCTCCAGCGATGCTCCCACCTCAGCCTCCAGAATAGCTGGGACTACAGGCATGCACCACCAAGCCTGGCTAACTTTTTTATTTTTTGCAGAAATGGGGTTTCACCGTGTTACCCAGGCTGGTCTCAAACTCCTGGCCACAAGTCATCTGCCCATCTGGGCCTCCCAAAGTGCTGGGATTACGGGCATGAGCCCCCGCACCTGGCCCTCTGTACCTTTTTTATCTGCTAGAACCCTGGGTGATTTTATCTAACTCATGATTTCTGGAGGTCTTGAAACTCTTTGCCCCAGCCTCTCACCACCGCTCCAGTTGCTCATTTTCTACTGCTGGCTACACCTGCCCACTGGAACATACCAAAAGGCCTTCTCAGCCTCACTGTTCCCACAAAATAAGGCAGTGAAAGCCATCTTCCCTACTACTGGAAACCCTGGAGTCAAGAAACATAATCACTAGAATATATTTTCCAATTTAAAATTTCTACTGCATCGCTTTTTACTCAACTGGTTCCTAAAGGAATTTAAACTAGCTAGCGCCTTATATACAAGAAGCCCTCAATAGCTGTCTGTTAATGAACAAAATATTAATGTGATCTTAATTTGTTTTACAAGAATTTCTCTCCGAAGCATTGCTGCCAGAATTTTAAATATTTAAAAAAAAGAGAATACTCATCACAGGCCCCCAACTTACTTATATCTTATGCAACTAGCTCCTTATCTAGACTAAGATAGAAAGTCTCCTTCCCTCTCAGCTATTACCTTTACCATTACCATTATCACAAAGTTCTTTTCCCTCTAGAGGGAAAAGTTCCTCTCCCTTTACTGCAACAGACAGGACATTGGTCAGGATAAGGTCAGAACTTTAGACCCCTGGTGATCCTTATCTCTCCCCAACCATCCCCTTCCTTCTCTTCAGCCTGCACATCTCACTTATCTGGCTCCCATTTTAATCCCTCAGGCCATCCTCCTTCAACCTCTCTCTGCCAAAAATTCCTCTCCATCACAGGAGCCACCACCGGTGCCTTTGAGCCACAGCACTCCACGTCCTATTGCCCACAGATGGGAGAGGGAGTTCTCCTGTTCCACGTGGGGATGGGGAAAATGACCTGCCCTGATATTCAATGGCATTCAGAATACATTTTCTTATATTATAATACTTAAATGTTATTTAATAATTATTTAATATTAATATTACTTAATTGATACTATATTAATATTCTTTAATAATATTTAAAATAATAATTACCTTCTGCATTTCAAATACATTTCACCTACTGGCCAAGAAACTCAATAACCATCTATCATAGGGTTTTTGTGGGAAAAAAAAAACGACTTCTGATTTTTAAATGTAAATTTACAAATGAAATTAATTGCACAAAAAATGTTCATATATTCGGAACTGTATTTACCCTGGCATATAATTATTAATATCTATATTATTATTATACTTGATTCGAAATTCCTGTCTACGTTTTGTTGCTATTGGTAGCTCAAGAGATTAAATCAATGCAATCCAAGAAAGACCTCCCCAATTAAGTTAACTTTTAGAGTTGAAATTCAGGAGACTGTGCCTCAGACTCTTTCAGGAAAAGTGAACAAATATTTTGGATGAAACACAAATGAAAATTTGATTTTCCAGCTAACTCGATTTTGTGAACCTTTGTAGGTAAAGTCAGTCAAAGTTTTAATATTAAAATGATAAGAACTTTTTAGCCACTTTTCTATCTACTTTGGATTTCTCCCATCACCTTAGGAAGATGTTATACTGCTGATGACGAAGTGTGATTTTTGTCACATCAAAATACATATACACCTATGCTTAAGATGGAAAGGTGATTGTAAGACCCACAGTTCAAAGATACAGCAGGATGGGACAGAGCAGAAGGTTTAATAATGAGAAATTACAGTTTTCTGCAATTCTTGAGGACCGGAGGGAGGGAATTATTTGCTTTATGCTGGCAGCAATTTCCCTAAACCCTGTGAGATGACATAGCTCAAGCTGTTGTAAATGCAGATACCAGCCACAGCTCTTGGTTGGAGCAAGATTCCCTGGGGCATAAAATATATTCAAAAACCTTTCTAAATAGGATTGATCACTTAATTTGACTGTTTTAGAGAACATCCTATGTAGTCTTCCATTTCTGACATTTGTGCACAGCCCCTTGGAAGTTTAATCACTTCCACCATAGATGTGTACATATCTGCACATGTATTTTAGTTAGATCATCTAAGCACAGAGTTGATAATAAATACAATGTATTAAAGTGTTAGACACTAGTTATAGAACATTCCTTACCTTGGCTTTCACAATATAGTACCATAGCCAGTAAGTTCTTCCTCTGAGAAAAAGGTTAAATCTGTAGATGCATGCTTGCGTCTTTTTTCCAAAATATGTGTAGTGACATCAGCAATTGCGACCAGGCCTCAAAACAAAACAACCTGCAGCACAAAGAGGACCACTGTGTTTAAACACAGAGGAGCTGATAGATGTTTAGTTAGCCACACACTTTATTTTGAGGGGTTAACTTTTGCCTCTCACTTATACTTTTTCTTTCATGAATGAGCAATTAATTACTTCACTGCTGTCGCTGTTTCAGCACTTCAATTTACAATAGCCCTTTGTTTTCTTGCAAATGAAAAAAGCTTTGAAGGATTTCAATCTTCAAAAACACAGAACACTTTCTTTCTCTTTATTTCTGAACACATAAAAAAAGTCTATTCTTATGTATATTTAATAACAGGCTTCAAAAAGAGCCTTATTGTGCACCTTAACATGATCTGATTGATTCTTGCAGCTAAGTCAAAGGAACACATACAAATCCTAGTTCTGGGAAACGTTTTCTATTTAAAAATTCTGAAGTGTAAACTTTATAATAAACTAGGGGAGAAATGTAAATATGTTGTATTTCATTTTAGGTACAGTTAAGTACAGTTTAAACACAGATGATAATGTGACTTGGATAATGAAGTGCTTCATCTTAAGTCACAGAAAGTTCAGTGCTGTTACAGTTACAACTAGAAAGAAAACCCTCTATGTCTGTATTTATGTTTGTGTCTTGAAAACAAGGAGATACATGTTTGTATTTACAGACACACACACACATTCTTCACAGGCAAAGGAAAATAAAACTCTGAGGCATTGTCTGGTAGAATTAGTGGGCATTGATCATTCCTGAGACGTAAATCCCTAATATTCATCTTTTATTTCTCAAAAACAGATAGTTGATAGGGCAATAAATTTGGCTAGGATTAATAAAACTTCAATTATTTAGAATGTTTATGGAATTGAAATCTTCTAGCTGACACACTAGTCTGATCAATTCAGCATTAACCAATATATACTTCCTATTTTAGGCCATGAAATTAAAAATATGAGCAATTCAATTAAACGTGCAGAATAACTTCCATCCTCAGTGAAGATGAATTGAACTTAGTATATGTTAATATCTTAGTCTTGCTATTAAAAGAAAAATTATAGTCCTGAAACAAGTTTGCTGATTGTAAATTACTCCTTTCTCATAATATTGGTGAGACTGCCCATGGGCATAACATCCAAATCAGTTAACAGAGGACGCTAAGTAGTTAAACTCCAGCAAATTGAGAATATACTATAAGTACACAGCTGTTCAGTTAATCTTACGTTTTACAAGTGCAGCATTTTGTGTTTTTTAATGTTATTGTCTTATTTCTGGTCCACTGAGAACTCAAGGTGTTTTACCATTTATGTCAAAATCAGGTACAAATTAAAACAGCAAGGCAAGATGTATGCTGGCCTGACAACCCACCGCCCCATCAGCTCATGTCTGCAGAAACAGCTTGCACTCTGGTGGTGAAAGTGACCACCAACAAGGTCCTGAGCTGTGGAGCTGCCCTCCATCATTCTCTATTCAGTTAAATAGCGGTTCAAAGTCAGAGCCATCCTGCTAAGCTCCTTGGTGGATACTGGGCATCCACAGTTAGGTTAGACTGATGGGAACACAACTCTTTATTTATGGTTACCTCTGTACCACCAGAGATAACCATGGGATTTCGAGACCTTCAATGGACACAGCTGGAATCCAGGGATCTGCAAGTCCTATGTTGCAGAGAACTGGAAGGATCTGGTGCAACCCAGGAACAAATACTCAGCTTTCCAACCTTGGAGTTCTATCTTAATACAACCACATGGAAACAGCCTCACATAAAATACAATGGACCATTTGAAAAGATATTCTATCTTGGCTTAAATTCCTGACTGGGACACATTACTCATCTCCATAGAATTTTTGATGTTTGACTATATTACCCCACACATGGCATTGGCATAATGTGTTTAACCAATCTCCCAGTGCTGGCCATTTCTAGTGTTTCCCATTTGTGTGTTAAAATAGTAGCTCCGCAACAACTATCCACACAGCTGTATTCTTTAGAGGATAAAGCTCAGGAGTTAAGAGTATAATCATGGGTGCGCAACAGACTGAAGTTCAGACATTAACGCTGTCACTTTCTAATGGTGTTTTCATGGGCAAACCACTTATCATCTCAAAGCTTTAGCTCCTGCGTCTGTAAAAGGAATATAATTGCTCCTAATTCTTCGGGGTCTTGTGAGACTCCAGTGAGAAAGTACATGTAAAATTATAGTAAATAAGTTTTAGTTTTCTCTTAAACATCTAGTTGACTATATTTATTTCCTTAGGATAAATTCATAGAAGTGAAATTACTTTACCCATGTACATTTTTAAGGCTCCTGATGCATGTTGTCTAATTGTCCTCAGTATACACAGTTCCCAATAGTAATATCCCATTGTATTGCAATTATTTGTGAATTGGCTTGTACCTTTAACTAATCTGAGAAGTACTTAAAAGAAGTTCTAGGTCTTACTTCATCTCTGTCCTCTGCCTACCACAGGGACAGATATACAACAGATGCTCAATCAGTGTTTGTTTAGCAAATATCTATATTTTCCCTTCTAACATAAATAAGCACATCCTTTTTTTTTTTGGAGATGGCGTTTTGTTCTTGTTGCCCACACTGGAGTACAATGGTGCAGTCTCAGCTCGCTGCAACCTCCAGCTCCCAGGTTCAAGCAATTCTCCTACCTCAGTCTCCCAAGTAGCTGGGATTACAGGTGCCCACCACCACAGCCGGCTAATTTTTGTATTTTTAGTAGAGACAGGGGTCTCACCATGTTGGCCAGGCTGGTCTCGAACTCCTGACCTCAGGTAATCTGCCCTTCTAAAGTGCTGGGATTACAGGCATGAGCCACTGTGCCCAGCCAGCACATCCATTTTTCGAACAGCACCACCTTTTCAGAGTTTCGGCAAAGGCCCTGCTTCTCATTCCTTCTGGTGGCCACTGTTGGTAAACAGAATCAGGTGGGTGACATAGTCAATGGCAGCAGTTCTCACCTAAGGAGCTTATTTTAAAATGAGAATTCCCATGTTCTACTTGCAGAGATTCTGATTGAGAAGGTCTCAATAGGGTCCCAAGCATCTGAATATTTAATTGTTAACTTCCAACCACCATCATTCCTGATAGAGGTAATGTATGTATCCAATTTTTATAGGCACTGTCTCTGGAATCTTTGCCTCAAAATACCAGAATTCTGAGTTATTTTCAAATTCTCCCTGTGTATCTATAACGCATTTTCTAAAAACATGACTAATCAGAATAAACTCAGAATGCTTGTAATTTATACATAATATTGACTCATTTGTAGAAGGTGGATTGTTGCTAAACTAGATAAGCTTTCTGTTTATATGGGGGGAAAACAGATGAAATAAGGATGAAAATTCATCCTGATACCTGTCCACACACAGCCAAATTTCATCCTGGTACTTGTTCATGGTATGATAAGAACTGAGTTGATCTGCTTGATTTTCACAGAAAATAGAAACTATGCTACCATGGGTCTCATTTTGTTTGATCCAGATTTTCCAAAGACAAGGGCTGGGAGTGGCCTCCATGAAGGCCACCAGCATCAAAGTCCATGAAGGCAGAAATAATCAGCTTCCCCGTCACCTGCTGTCCTTTAAGGGGCATTCCAAAACTAAAAGACTCAGGCGAAGGTTTGAAGAAGGCAGCCCTCAGAAAGTTCTTCAAGGTCAGCAGGGAAAATTCAAGAACCATCCGCTCATTTTGCAACTGAGACCCAGAAGCCAAGCCCAAGAAAGGAGCATGCAGAGCTAAAAGACAAATGATGCTAGTAAAGAGAAGCTCTTAAGCTTGACTGCCAGTTCATGTAGTTTTGGCTTGTATAGTTCTTGGTACATCTATATCCAGCTTTTCTCAGAATGGTTTCCAAGTACCCAACTACCCTGAGCCTCAGATGAGAAAACAGAGATGCTATCACATCACTTTTGTCTTATATAAAATAGGGTAGAGTTGTTGGGAGTAATATATTAGATGACTTAGCAGAGTGCCTGTTACAAAATACAGGTGGTAAACCATTTTACTTCTCTTTCCCTCTCTACCCTCACCGCATCTTTACCCCCAGTCTCTATCTCTGTGCATCTGAATTGGCCTGCTAGTTCACATATTCCTATGACATATTCCTATGGCACATTCCTATGTCTTTTTAAATCAACAACAATAATTGTTTGAAAACATGATTATTACGGAGTGTATAGTGAAAATATAAATCATGATTCACCTGGGTGTGGTGGCTCACGCCTGTAATCCCAGCACTTTGTGAAGCTGAGGAGGGAGGATTCGTTGATCCTGAGAGTTTGAGACCAGCCTGAGCAACATAGGGAGACCCCATCTCTACCAAAAATTTAAAAAATTGGCCAGGTATGATTGCACACACCTGTAGTCCCAGATACCCTGGAGATTGAGGCAGGAAAATGGCTTGAGCCTGGGAGGTCAAGGCTGCAGTGAGTCATGATCACGCCACTGCACTCCAGCCTGGGTGATAGAGCAAAACTCTGTCTCCAAAACCTAAACACATAATGATTCATAATCTCAATGAATTTATAGTGTAATCAGGGAAAGAAAACTAACACACACGTATAATCAGGGAAAGAAAACTAACATATATGTAACAACTCTGGAGAACACTGAAATTTTTATTAAATTTTGTTATTAAGTAATTTGATGGATTAAAATTTAATTCATTAAAAATTAGCTGCTGAATCTTCCATAAGTACTTTGGAATTCAGAGACAGAAGGAATCTATGAGCCCAAATCTCTAGGGAAGGCCTCGAGGAGTGGTCATGGTTTAACCTTAGTTCTGAAATAAAAACATTCACTGATTATTTACTATGTGTTAATTATACTAAAAATACTTTACAAGAATTATTTTTATTCAATCTGCAAAACAACCCAATAGTTACGTATTATTATTCTCATTTACTGACATAGAGGGTGTTTTTCCCAAGGTCATAGCTGATAAGCAAAATAAGTGGGACTCCAACCAAGGTCTGTTCTCTAAGAACAGCAAAACCTGTTCTCTAAAAGATGGGAAGGATTTGCATAAAGAGAAAATGCAGTGAGTGTTACAAGAGAACAGAACAGTATCACCAAGTGATCAGGACTGGTGATCAGATCAGGAACGACTGGCATAGTCAGGAAACCATGGTATGGTGAAGGTGGCTAAAGGTGAGATTTCATAGTGAGAGGGAAGCCCAAGGAGCCCAGCTGTTAACCTAGTGCCACAGATGAAGAGATCAAATTTTACAGACTGTCAGCCACAAGAAGAGATTCAATGAGTTCCCTGATCTGGTTAGAGAAATGCAGATGTAAGGGAGACCAGGCTTTGGTGTCTGTCACCAGATAGGTCTCCCGGCTCTGTCCAGGTGATTCAGCTGTGAGACAGGTCCCTATCCTCCCTCTCTGCTCCCCAAGAGAGGAGTAAATGTTGCTCTGTATCAAGACTTCCCAACAAGTTTAGAAGAATCTCTTAAAAATGACCCTTTTTGTTTCAGACACTCAACTTGTTTTTGACTATAAAGGCAGTTGCCTGAGAGGCTAAACTCCTCCAAATCACAGGGGGCCAGTTATTACTGTGACCTCCAGAGGAAATAAGGCTTTCTTCAAATGCAACATCTTAAACATTGGCAAATAAAAATGTCCATTTTAAACTGCAGAGACTTGAGTTAAAAGAAAACTGTATTTTGATTCAACTTGCTCAAAAAAACACTTCAATGCTTACCCCAGATTTGCTTTGCTTTGCAATCTAAAAACATATAAATGCAAGTAAATATGTATGTATATCTGTGTGTATATTATATTATGATGTATACATGTAAATCTATACTTGACAACATTCAAACAGGCTTTGAGAAATTTTGATTCTCTGTGTAGTGACAGGGTTCAGGATAGGGTACTCCAAAATCTAGCACCTTGGTGTTTGGGAAAACAGCAGAAGCAGGACAGTCTCTCTGACCTCCTGTCTGCCCTCCCCTGAAATGGGGCATAGAAACTGGAATCCCTCTCCTCGCTTCTCCCCCAATGCAAGCCATAAAACCTAGCTGATCTTCTCCTGAAGTAGGTAATGAGACCCCCATTCCAAAGGGGTCCTCCCTATACCGAGAGGAAATAGACGCCTGAAGACACAGAGACACAGAAAAGAACCTGAACACGCCTTGATAATTCCCCCCAGTCGATTATTATTAGGTCTTATCCTTCATCCTCCAATCACACTTTTGCATGACTATCCAAAAAAACACACAGCGTTTCCTGTTTCTTTGGGTCTTCATTTCTGAAGGCGCTTGTATCACATGAAGCTTATATTAAATAAATGTGTATGCTTTTCTCTCATTAATCCATCTTTTGTTATAGAGGCCTCTCATCCATACGCCTTGTGATGGGTGAGGAAAAAGATATTACTCTTAACCCCTACCATAGCTAAGTTTTAAAAGAATATTCTAGAGAGGTCTAATTATGCTTCAACAAATTAGGGCAGTATATGTCAGTTTCAGTTCACTGTTGGCTGGGATTCCAGTGTTTTCACTATGTCCCTGCTTTATTTTATAGTAATAATCAGGAAATCAGATATTAGCCAAATGTCTCGTCAAAGAAAACATTTTTGCTCAGATAGCTTTGCCTTTATCATTACTCTCTCCTTTTTATGAAAGTACCGTTCAGTTTACATTAAAGATGTAAGATATAACCAACAGGAATAAGAAAAGAGGCAACTCTGGGACAGAGAAATGTTGAGATTTGTCCCAAGCATTATTCAGGCAACACTACTCTACAAATAAGCCCTCTTTCAAGACCCCAATACACCAGGCATTCTCCCCACTTTCACACCCAAATCAATTCTAGTCTATGCCATATACCTACACAATTCAAGTTCTCATCATTGTATTGATAAAGCAAATAGTCCATGGTATCTGAGACTCAGATATAAAAACCATTCTATATAAAATGATGGCAAGTAACATGAAGAATAAGGCAAGACTATATTCTTGAATTTGTAGTTATGGAATCACTCTAACTGTTCCTGTACCATGAGAATGCTGCTGGATGGAAATGTGGCAGTGTGAGGTAGTAGAAAGTACACTGGCTTTGGCGACAAGTCCCCAGAGTTAGTGTTCCTTCACTCCCCCAACGCGATCCCTGTTCCCTGACACTTGCTGCGTGACCTTGAATAAGTCATTTCATCTCTCTGACTTTATCCTTGTGTGTAAATTGAAGGTATAAAAATATCTATTTATCCTATTGTTCAAGATTTTTGTGAAGATCAAAGGAAACAATCCAGTTAAATGCCTTTTGGAAATTATGAAGCATCAATAAATATCACTGTTGCTGCTTTCGCTATGATTTACAAGGCTAAGAATTCTTGTACCCACTGACTAGATAGATTTAGATTTGCTTAGAAGGACATGTTTCCTATAAAACGCACGCTTGGTCTTCCTTCAGACACTAAACCAACACCATAATACAAGCTCATGCATTTAACTGTCCTTTCCGCATAAGGCTTATTTGGGACTCATACCATCAGATCCCCTTGCCTTATGAGATGCTCAAAATACCTTTATCTGTCCTAAAAATTAGAATTTCAGAAGCCATTGTGTTGTTCTCCAGGCCTAAGTACACTTTTTTCACTATCAAAGAAAGATTATACAGCCAGAATAATTAGTATATTGCTGCCTCTTTAAAAGACATCTATTCATTGCTCCTGGCTTGTATTGAAACCAGATGGTAAAACCAAGACTGGAACATCCTTTGGTGTCCAGAAGGAGGCCAGTCTGGCCAAAGCATTGTCATTCCTGTCAGCAACCAGAGTCAAAAGCATTTTTATAGTTAATCATCAGGAGTGCCTACTGGCTCCAACAGCCATTCATGCAGTATTTGTCAGCGTGAAGGCTCTGTCCACACTACAGATGACACCATGTCGGCGGGAAATGTGTTTCAATATCCTTTAGCAATGAGCTGAGCAAATTTTCATGGCTGATTCCCAAAGCAAAGAATAATATAAAATTTAGTGCCGGACTTCTTTTTTAACCAAATTGAGTGGATAATAATACCTTTTATTTCTAAAAACTAACCCCTCACATCAAGTTTGCCCTGGAGCATTCATTGAAATACAGGAAGTTAAACAACTGCAGCAAATTACCACAGATAACTTTAAAGAAATTAACCCACCTCAAAATGAACTTTTATTTCAAAAGATGTGAAGCTGCAGTTTTAGACTCTGAGGGGCCTAAGTAATTTCATGGATGAGAGCCGACCAGTAAAAATCCTGTCTCCACCTACAGTTGCAATAATCATTTGCAGCAAAGAGATGGTGAATACAAAAATAACATAATTGGAATAAATGCACTATGCTTTGGAGTTAAAATAGAGGAGTTTTCGTGGCCACAGAAAAGGAAGGCATTGAATAATAACACTTTAAAACGTGTCGAGGGGGTGAGCTGATCAGGCCTTGTATATAGCTGATGGAGGCTATTCATCTTTCAAGTACTATGGAGAAGCAAATCCAGATATCTGAAAAGGAACATCCAAAAATGGCTTTTCCACTTCACAATTGAGGCTTGTCACCATATCAGAGTGACTCAGATGAATATTTCATATGAAAGGTTCAGGTAAAGAAATTTGAAGGAGATGCTTGGGGCAGCAGAACTCAATTGCAATTACATACTACAATATTGCAAGAGGATCAAACACAGATCTTATTTCTTTGCATCATGGAATTGTACAAGCAAAACAGTGTTTAGGACCCAAACCACAGAAATTTCAGGTTGTAACTGATGAATACTTGCAGAAGCTAGAATCCCATAACACTGGAGTTATTCTGCCTTCCATGGTATCTATATAGTGCTTATAATTCATGGTTTTTCCACCAAGCAAAGTAAGATGAGATTTGTAATGGCAACCCTAAATATTCTCTAGTTCATGGAAGTTAAGATACATGATGCAATGCAGATTGATTTGTTTTGGGTTGATAACATTTGAAATGTGATGATCAGTGTCATTTATCTTCCCCTGTTTAAAAATGTTGCAGAAATTACCTCAGATATGTGGATGCTGATGGGAGCTTGCTGATTTGGTTTGGTCTTCATTGTTTCTGAATGAGGAATGGCTATTTTCTCATAAGTAAACCCAAGGTTATCATCTGTAATGCTCTCTATTATTTTTGAGTTTTTACACTGAGAATATGTTATAACAGCCATCTAAAAGGACAGAAGAAATTTAAAATTAGGCATTAATCAGGAATCCTTAACACTGTGAACAGGAATTATTTAATAGCATCTGCTATTTTGAAAGGGTAGCAATTGAAAAAAAAATTTTAGAAAAAGAAACAATCTAAAAAATGTAGTCAGATTTTTGTTTACAAACTGTTGTGTTATGGCTTGTCCCGTGTGAAGTTTAAGAAAAATAGTACCACACATCTTAAAAAACCAAACACCACAGTAGAGAGCAATAATGTAGAATATAGTACAAAGATTTCTTTCCAAGAGCCCACTGCCTAATTTAAATGTCTTTTGACTGGCCAATCATTTTCATTCGTATGCCAAAATGATTGGAAATAAGCTTCCTCTAACCCCTCACTCTAGTTATTAACTGAGCCAATCGGAAAAAAAAAAGACCGATTTTTAATCTACACGGTAAACAGATTCATACATTTAAAGAAACATGGCTCTCTTAGCTGCCCTTTGTTAGATTAAAAAAACCTATTTCATTCCTCAAGGAAAAGTTATTTGCTTTGCTTTCTGACATACAAAATGAACTATAAACAGCTTTGCTATAATAAAATAAAATACCCTGAAAATCATCCCAATACTATAAGAGATTTTTACTAATTAACCATGACTAAAAGACATTCAATGATGAAAGCTATATTAGGCTAAAAAATATTGTTCAGAAAGGAGTTGCAGGATTCTGTCCCTTTTTTGCTCCACGTATTATATAAAAGGAGAGCTGAAAATCATCTGGAAATAATTTTTAAACATTTTAAGCAGAGCCCCTTATATCAATTTTCTTCTCACATTTATATTAAGAAGCTAATAAAATATAGATTACATAAAGTCAAAGGATCCATACAAGCCTTCACTTGTTATATAAAGGGCCAGAACCTTATGTAATATGCATTTTCTTACTAATTCTTCAAATTTTAAAAGCTTTGTGTAATAACGAGGAATCCTGAATAATGGGGTTTAAATGGTTCTAAAAACTGAATATGTGCAGAGCGTTTGAGCTACTATTGCCAGTAGTTTGGTGACATCTAGTGGAAATAGTGACTTCAGCCTACCTTCCTGAGTTAACTTTAAATCCTATAGCAAAGGGAAAGTGTTTAGAAGATGGCTAAATAATCAATTCCCTACCTTCTTTGCTAAGTAACAAGAGTGAGTGAATTTAGTTAAGCCTCCCGAAGAAAAATAACATCCACCTCAATTACTGTGGACAAATTTGTTCTAATTATAAAATACATGGTCTTTGTAAAGAATTTGGAATATGCAAAAACATACAAGAAAATAAAAATTATCCATAATCCTTCCACCCACAAGTAAACACCAGTGATATTGTATGTCTTTTCTTCTAAGCTTTATGATATATTCTTGCTGGTGTTGGTTTTTACTAAGTTTGGTTATTATAAATATATAATTTTATATCCTAATTTTTTCAACATTATGTGAGCAGTTTTTATATTTATCAGGTAATGAAAATAATCTTACTTATAAGAGGCAGAGAACTATATCATCACTTATTTTTCAAAGTAGGATACAAGCAGCCTACAATTTTGTGAATCCTATATGGCAATCCATGAATGATAGAAAAACATGGTTCCAATAAGGTTCTTTTATTAGCACAATACACAAAAAGACCATGTTATTTATAGAAATGTTAAAAATGTGTTTTACATCAACAAAATTTTAAGGACTTAATATGTTATCAGACACTAAGGGTATCGTAAATGAGTGAGACCCAGACCTTACCATAAGACACAAGTAGTCTAATAGGGAAGAATGAAATATTGTTTAAAACAATGGAATTATGATCAACCTGTGGACTATAACAAAGGAGGGAGGTATTTAGAGAATAGGTAAATGGAAAATCTTCAAACAGAAGATAATGGCTGTGTAGGACTTCGAAGAGTGAGTAAGAATGAAGGGTGTTTCACATAGAAGAAAGCCTAGACAAAAACAAGAAGCATGGAATGGCCTTGGTAGGCTGGTATCCCTGGAGAAAAGTCATCACTTCAGAAGATGTGACTAGAAAGGTGAGCAGAAGCAGATGGCTGAAGATCTTTATCATGGAGGTTATGAAAACCCACTAAAACTTCTTTTTCAGTAACATGATTACATTAGCATTTTATAAAATCATGCTGACTGAAGTGTGGAAAATGAACAGCAGAGGAAAAGACCAGCTAGTGGGCTGTTGTAGCAATTCAGGGGGAGACAGCAAGGCCTGAACTAAGAAAACGCAGTGAATTCAAACAGAAGACCAGAGAGCAGAGGCTGTTTAAGAGGGGATAATCCGCACGATTCAAATATGCTAGATGATGGAGAAGGAGGTATCAAAGATGACCCTAGTTCTGTTGTAGGGGACTGATGTCTAGAATAGCATTCAGACAATTATTAGCTAGATGTTTATGATTTTTAGATTATGTGCTGCAATACAGTTTAGGATTGGACAAATCCTAATTTATTTTACCACCATATGATAAGTATTAGGGAAAGGGGTGTGAACAACTTATAACACCAGTCCTAGTTACTAAATGTTTTCTTTGGCATAGAGGTCAAAGAAAAAGAAAATTTGGCATGTTCTCACCACCCTAATGACAAAAAAAAAAAAAAAAAAAAATGCCTCTACTGTAGGCACCGAGTGGTTAACATCTCTAATTGGCCTTAGCACAGTGCCAAGACTCAGGGGGTAAGAAGAGTGCTAAAGAGGTTGGAGACATAATCAAGGAGATTCAAAAGAAAAACTAATTTCAGCTGTCACTGAGATTCGTCTATATAGAGTGTCATTAGAAAGAGTAAATGACCTGCTGAACTCTTTGGTATTGAGAACACATTTCTAAAATGTGGAGAAAATCAAAGTTACATCACTCAAAGGCTGTCTCTACGTGCCTCTGTGCACCTACATACCCAAAAAGTGAAGTAGAGAGAGAACTTGTACAGCATGTAACTTGGACACCTGAATTCCCTGAGTAATGGTTACTAGTGATCTAATCCACTAAGTCAACAAGAACTATGTATCATGCCCTTGCCATGTGCCCAGTGCACCGTGCTGCCAGGCAGCACACATTTTCGGCTACCACTGATGGAGTGCTCATTTTGGGCTAAGTGCTTAACAACCATTATCCAGCTTAATCCTTTCAACAGCCTATGAGTTTGACCTCATGATGCTTAGGGAGGTTAAGCCATTTGTCCAGGGTCACTCAGCCAGTAAGCGGAGAAGCTAGGGTTCAAACTCTGCTTTCTTCTGACTCCAGAGCTGTGCTTTTAACCGTCACACTATGCTGGGTCACTGTTCACTTGTTTTCTTTTAAAAAATCATTTTTCTAAGTTGTGCTGTTATTTACTATTCCACGAGCACAAAGAACCATGCATGGCACTAGCTAAATCTTAATATCGATATAGAGACATAGAGTTCCATCCTTCCTTCAGACTTGTGGCTCCACAACTGACTAGGCAGTGTGTGTGCTCCTATTTTGTTTCAGGGCATGCAGAGCTGGTATGTGAGAGACAGGTGGCAGCCAGTTGCTATGGCAATTGCCTGTCATTAATGATAAAGGGTAATTACTGCAGCAAATTTCTGTTTCGCTTGAAAATCTGACTTGGCCCTTCCCCACAGGGAGCACAACCCTTTATACCCTCTCTACTCACCACGGCCTATCATCTTGTATAAGCTTTACCTAGACCACTTGGCTTTGCTGCAAACAGCTAAGTAAAGCTTGACATCTTAAAGATTCAGGAGAAGAAATATTAGATGAGTCACGGAACAAAAAAAAGCTCAGAAGATACACATTTTCCTCCTCTACAGACTGTCTAAACTTGCTTTCCCTTAATTAAGTTTGCAGGAAATAATCCCAAGTATTGTACATTTGTGGACCAATTTCAATGATTGCTTGAATGGCCATATGTGGTTAATTACTAGATGCTAAGACTGCAAGACCACGTAATTTTTTTTTAGATGGTGAAATTTTTTTAGTACTTTAAGTTCTAGGGTACATGTGCACAATGTGCAGGTTTGTTACATATGTATACATGTGCCATGTTGGTTTGCTGCACCCATTAACTCATCATTTACATTGGGTATATCTCCTAATGCTATCCCTCCCCCATCCCCCCACCTCAGGACAGGCCCCAGTGTGTGACGTTCCCCTCCCTGTGTCCATGTGTTCCCATTGTTCAAGTCCCACCTATGAATGAGAACATGCAAGGACCACATAATATTTTTAAACTGACTTACAGAACTATAAATCTATGTCTCAGTATGATTTTCAAATCTTTCCAAGCCAGCTAATAACCCTTTTGTTGGGAGAAACTGTGTTTTGTATGCCAGGGGCAATATGGAATGAAAAATTTCATTAATACCTTTTAATTCAGTGTTCTATATGAGTTTACAAAGGAAAACTTCTCTCCATAGTAGGTTACACATTATGGTAGGTAAATATTGTGATAAAATAAATGCCAAAGTAAAAAGCCGAGAAGCTGGAAAGCAACACAAAATCAAACACCTGTTAGTCTCTCCACCCCTAAACTTGGGGTCCAAGTATATCTCCTGCCTTAAGTTTCTTTTGAAATGCAACCCGTAACTGCTTGGCACACTGATGATGAATCCCCAGGAATTGTTCCTACAAACAGGAGGTCTAGTGATGGCACTAAGTTCTGTTTCATAATCATCTTTTTCTTTTTCAATCCAGCTCCCACTTATATTCAATACCTAGCCCACAGAGAAGGAGAAAACCTTTTGATCCAAAATAATGGAGTGTTCTCCACGACAATATGTGCTATTCCCTGGAGACTAATGTGCCAATATATCTAGAATCCTAGCCTCAGAGTTTGGCCTGTTAACTGGAGTTGCATTTTGTTCTGTCAAAACTTTATGTGCCCACAGAGACACTGTAGCAGAGAAAGTTTGGGCAGAAAACAATCCAAGGGGTGGCTCGCCTATATGTGCTGTGCAACAAAGGTGGGAAAGGGGGAGGGTTCACTAGTATTTGTCATCCCCAAAACTGTGATTGTGAGAAGCGTAGAGATTCAAGCACCCTGGAGCCTATGGCATAAAGACCAGGCTTTTAACCTGGGAGCAAACATCTCTTTTGATCAAGATAGGATGGCTCTTTTTCATCTTTCAAGCCTGCAACTGACAGAAAGAAGATTAAGAGTTACATTCAAAAAGCTATATTCAGCTCACCTATTGCATTTCTGTTCCATAGTACAGCAAATTAAGGGCAGGAAGTCTGGAGGAGAAGGAAAATTGGTAGCAGAATGGATGTGAAAGAGGAAATTGGAGTCAATAGGGCTTGAGATCAATCTTAGCCCATATGCACATCCTTGTTCAATAGGGCTATTACTACTCTAAACATTTGATTAGCTAATTTTTATGAAGGGGGGTATTTTTACCTAATTTGCCCCCAAATGTATCCCAAACCTTCTGAAGGGTGCCTGGCCTATGATAAACTCCTGATTAATATTAGTTGAATATATGGCAAAACCATTTTACTCTGTTTCCTGCCATTGTAATCCTTAAATCATTTTATCTTCATTTCAGTTGGAATAACCAGAAAGGCCCATTAATAAGAGGAAACAAGACCAAATAAAAACAGGCTGAAATGTAAGGCATAGCCCTGATTTCCTTACCTGCTTCCAAGAGTTAAGACTGAGGCTAGCAATTTCACTCCTGCAATGCGCTTTGTTAATTGAAACAAAAGATACAGGTCTTATTTCACAGGCCTTCCTCTAACAAGGGATGCTCTCTGAGACCAAGGGAGCGGGACTCAGGAGGTTCCTATCAGTTGGGAGGAAAGCTAGTGAAAGACATAGAGTCTGAAGCACCTAAGAATCTCTAGACTCTGTAACTGCAGACCTCTAAAGAGCCCCCGCCCCACCCCCAGGATTTAGGAGGAACTGGACAAAACAGTTACTCCCTCCGACTTTATCCCTTCCCTTGCATCTTCTCATTGACAACAGGCTAGCCTCATCAAAGAGGAAAAGCACACGTGGCTGGTCCTGTTTCCCCATAGACTTCCTCTCCCTCAGCCTTACCCTTACTATAGTGTTCATTCTCAACCAAGGGCAAATTTCCCCTATTCCTAGGAGATACTTGGCAATGCCTGGAGATATGTTTGGTTGTGACAGCTGGGGTGGCCGTGGGGAGGAGGAGGAATGCTACTGGCATCTAGTAGATTGAGGACAGGGATGTTACTAAACATCCTACAGTGCACAGAACAACAGTAGCCCCAAAACAATGAATTATCTGAGCCAAAATGTTCATAGTGATGAGGTTGAGAGACCCTGTTCTCCATTACCTGGTACTGTGTGTCAGATGCTAATGCCAAATACTTTTCACATGCTTAATCTCATTTAATCTTCACAGGATGATTGAGGCCTCACAAGAAGTTTTGAAGTGAATTTTCTTATTATCTTCATTTTACAGATGAAGACAATAGAGGCTTACAGAGTTTAAGTAACTTGTACCAAAGTCACACAGCCCATGATAGGGAGCCTGTCACTATACCCAGAACAACCTGGCTGTGAAGCCACACATTACTGCCCCTCTAACATTTTAAAATGTATTTGTGGAGACAGGGTCTTGCTATGTTGCCCATGCTGGTCTTGAACTCCTGGCCTGACCTCAGCCAATCCTCCTGCTTCTACTTCCCAAAGCCTCCCGCGTCGGCTTACAGGTGTGAGCCACTGCACTTGGCCTAGTTCACATTTTAAAAGTAATAACCCTTGCAATAACAATGGGTGCATAGCCCTTGCTTTATGACAGGCACTGTTATAAGAGCTTCCCTTCATATGTATTAACACACTAAATCCTCTAATCATATGAGGCCGGTATTAATATTATCCACATTGTACAGATGAGGAAACTGAGGTTTAGAGAGGTGAGGTCGCACAGCAGCAAAGTGCAGACCTGGGATCTGGATGCAAGAAGTCTGACTCCAGTTTCTGCAATCCTTCTTAGCCACTATTCTATTTTGCCTAGTACACCTACAAAGCTGGGGAAATGGCCACATAAGCCACTCAGTGGAATGTGACCCATCCTGCTTCACACCTGTACCTCAAATATGTTAGTAGGAACTGGTCTTCGCTCCCTTTGCTATTCTCTGTAGAGCTGCCAAGGCCTCGGTAGATCATGATACTGAACGTATGGAGATCAAAAATAAACTCTTCCAGCTTAACTAGCCCCTGAAGGCAAACCAGCATCACCCTCACTTACTGCTTTGAAATTCTCTTTCATTGTTTGCATAAAATTTCCTTTTATTAAGTGTAAGATTTGAAAAGGTTTTCAAATAATTACTACAGTTAGTCTAAATGTAAAAAAGCTAAAAGAAAAACTGTTTGCAATTAAGATTTGCATAATTTCTTTAACACTGCCTAAGTCATCTACATTTGCAGCTAAAAGCAGGGCAGTATTTTGGATGAAACAAAATGGTGAAAGCCATTTGCCTGACCTTTGACATTTCTTTTAAAAATACCTCAACTTGTTATAGGAACCCAAGTAATTAAACATTTAAGCCCTTTTTCAGAGAATTTTTATTAATTAAAAAAATTTCTTACATCTCATGTGAACTTTATAAAAGGACAAAGGTTAATTTATGGTTTTTCAACCATGAGTCAGTAGATCTTAAGAATCATTTTTCCTCATAGATGGCCCTCACAATCTCTCAAATTCCATCAGAAAAATACTCAACTTCTCTCACTTAAAAAAACGCATGTTTTACGGGTACCTATATATAACTGTAAGTTTACATAAATATATACATCGCCTACTGCCAATTAGTATGCATTTATGAACAGTGCCCAATAACCCTGATGATAAGTGAAAGTACATCAGTGATGAGATGTCTCTGGGAAACCAATGGGAATCTCAGCAAGTATTTAACTTAAGAGTAGGTGGAGGAGACTCATTACTGGCCTGGCTTGTTGCCTTGTTCTGTTTGAAACCTTGATTAAAGAAATAACAAACATGGAATGCTAATTAAACTGTTTGACCAATTTCAATAAACAAGCAGTCTAATTTGGGGAGCGCAGAGAGGGGATAAAACACTATGGCTCTGCTATTTGTTTTCTTACATCAGTTCTCTGATTCCTGCTACAAGAGTTCATGTCCCCAAAGGCCTCCAGATCAGCAGGGTAGCTGATTCTAGGGTAAAGAGAAAGAGAAAATGTGTCAACTTGGTGAAGCTCGCCACAAGCTACAGCTTGCAGGACTCCCTGAGATCACAGCCCATGATTGCAGCCTGTCCTGCTCACGGACTGTCACCTAGTACAGCATGTTATAAGCAGTGAAGAATGTGTTTAAGTATAAATAGTCTTGCCCGGCTTGAGCAAGCAAAACTGTTCCTTTAGTTCAGTGCACACACAGCTTGGAGGCCAGTGTCCTGGGCATACTAGTTGTATCTCCACATAAAATGAATGTCGGCAATGCCCTAGTATATAATATTGTCTATTAGACAGTGCATAAAGGCCTGCACTGTGTGTACATACCGTAGCCACACAGAAAACATTACCAAATGAGCCTGCTTTTAGCCTACTGCCTCATACGGTGGTAATTAAGGAGAACTGCCTTTTGATTTGCAACTATTTGCTGTTCTGTAGGAAAAACAGAGCTTAGACCATCTTATTCCATTTGTTGTTGCCATGCTTAATCTTCTGATTCATAAGGAATTATTACACTCAGGACCTATGGGGAATTTAATTGTTTGGCTCCTACTCCTCTGGCAAATGTAATCGTGGAGGAGGATGTATAGATTAACATTTTTTAAAAGCTGCAGCCAAAAAAAATAAATAAAAGGAGGTGGAGTTTTTTGTAAAACCTTATATTGAATAACATCCAGGGTTGAAACAATGCCAGAACTGAGCTTAAGAGAAAACATCAATACCTAAACGGGAGATCAAATCAAGGCCATGTGGCCCAGAAGTTTGATCCCATCACCATTAACTTGGACATCAGCACACCCCATCTATCTCATGGATATTTGTAGATAATTGGAATACATTTTCTGTGTGTGGATAAAAATATAAGATGAAGTGGTTTTGTGAATTTCTTAAGTCTGTTTTCATTGCATTTTAACGCTAAAGCTCCAGTGTAGGGGCCAAGGGAAAATTGCCCCTTTGCTCTCTGAAGCATCACTGAAAAGACAAATGAGGCTGGGCACAGTGGCTCATGCCTGTAATCCTAGCACTTTGGGAGGCCGAGGCAGGTGGACCACAAGGTCAGGAGATTGAGACCATCCTGGCTAATACAGTGAAACCCCGTCTCTACTAAAAATACAAAAAAATTAGCCAGGCGTGGTGCTGCGTACCTGTAATCCCAGCTACTCAGGAGACTGAGGCAAGAGAATCGCTTGAACCCAGGAGGCGGAGGTTGCAGTGAGCCCAGATCATGCCACTGCACTCCAACCTGGGTGACAGAGCGAGACTCCATCTCGAAAGAAAAGACAAATTAATTGGAAAAAAGGCATACAAATTTATTTAATGTGTATACACAGGAAACTTCAGAATGAAGACCCAAAGATACACGGGAAATCGTCCATTTTTACAGTTAAGTTCAACAAAGTATAGACAGCCATGTAGAAATATGATTGGACAAAAGGGGTATGGTCTAAAGCTAACAGACTGAGAGGGAAAATGCAGCAAAGCCTGTCCGGATTCATCTTGGCCTCTCTGAGCCGCATTCCTTCCTTTGGGTGTGGGACAGGACCCTCTCTAGAGTGAGGGTCTTATCACCTACAGTCAAACAAGGTAGGTCAGATCATTTCTTTATGGCCAGTTTTTACACAGAAAGGCAGAGGAAAAGTTAGAGTAATATTTTCAGGTTTTATGGCTGGCTTTGGGAAAAGGGGGTTCTGGTTTCTATGCCTGCGTTGGGGAAGAGGGATTCTAGTTTCTATAGCTAGCCTTGGGGAAGAATAGGACTGAGAGACAGGCAGGCAGGAGCAGAAGGTCCAAGAAAAACTTCTGTTTCTGAAACTGCTTCTGAGGCCCTTAGTTTGAGGTATTGTTTTCTGAGCCCCAACAGCAGGAAAGACCTGATACTTCATATTGTGTCAATAAACTTTTGGGTGCTGCTAAGTCATGGAGACAGATGGATGAGTGCTACAGCAGGGACCTTAAGCCCCACCCATGTTCCTGGGATGCTTGCATTTCAGCAGCAGGTTTCCAGCTGCCAGGGTCAGTATCTCTGTACCTGGCGACTTTCTGGAGCTGTGGCAGACCCTGTTGCCTGTAGTAACGGGACAATGACCCTCTCAGGAGTCAGTGAATGACTACCCCAGCTCCCTCACCCTTTAGAAAAGATCATTTGCACATTTGACTTTTATCCTTTCCCAGAGTGTCACCACAGGATTAAGCTCCAGTTTCCCATGGCAGTAGCTGACTTAATACCGCAATTTTTATTGGCTTCCTTTCCTTCCTTTAATCACCTCCCTATTCCTCTACAGATATTCCCTGCATCTGGAATCTTTGTCTCAGGATCTACTTCTGGGAGACCCCAAATAAAGATAGGTATTATCCCTCAAAGACCACACAATCTGATAAGGAAGATGAGATTAGAAAAGGACAGGAGATGAAATAGCTGCATCAATTGTATGGTAAATGTAATGATGTGGGTCAGAGACACCACACCCCAAGAAATGTGGTGTTTTCTTTGTTTATTATCTCTATCTCTGGACAAGCCCACATAATTTGTTTATTCAACAAATATTCATTGCATGCCTACTACCTGCAAGGCAATAGCATAGCAACAAACCAAAAAGTCCCAATTTACATGACATATATATGTATAAATTCACAGGTCATATGGTAGTAAGTGTTGCAAAGAAAAATTAAGCAGGTGTATTCGCCTGGTTGGGCCACCATAATAAGATAACACAGAGTGCGTGGTTTAAGCAACAAAGTTTGTTTGTTTATTCGTTTGTTTGTTTGTTTTCTCACAGTTCTAGAAGCTAGAAGTCCAAGATCAAGCTGCCACCAGAGTTGGTTTCTGGTGAGACCTCTCTTCCTGACTTGTAGGTGGCCGCCTGCTCACTGTGTCATCGCATGGCCTCTTCTCTGTAAAGAGAGAGACCTCTCTGGTGTCTATTCTTCTTCTAATTACACTAGTCCTATTGAAGGAGGCCCCCACCTTTGTGACCTCATTCAACCTTTATTACTTCCTTCAGGCCCTGTCTCTAAATACAGTCACACTGTGGGTTAGAGTTTCCTTATATGAATTTGGGGATCACACAATTCAGTTCATAAGACAGGGTAAAGGCAAAAGTAACCATAGAAATTAAGCTTATAATCTTCAAACCAGTGAGGAATTCAGCTCTAACATTTATTCAATATCTGCTTGGAACACATGTGGCTGGGCAGTAGTTGACTACTGTCTTTGGTCTGAATTTTAACAGGATAAAATTTTTAATTATGACTCCAAAGAAATTTTATGAATGAAAATGCCTTCCCCTCCATTTCTATCTCTATTGTTTACCTTTCTCATGTTGCTATGATCTACATGATAAAGTTACTTGTATTAAAGTCTTCAGTTGATGGTAGAAGCAGCTAATTTTAAATCTTTAACGGAATGTTCCTAAGCAGAAAGAATGAGTAAAACCATGGTGTGGAAACCCTAAACCAATCCACAGGAGAGCAGAGGGGTCTTCGAAGCTGCTATGCCAAGTACTGATGGGCTTCAGAGAACTTTTAGAAGAAGAAAAAGTTTAATTGTTAAGCTGTTTTCGAGGTCTGGCTGCTTTCTCCAGAATATGCTGAGCTCTCCTTCAAACATGCTCAACGTGACCAAATCAGGGAGCTGTATATAGATCACACACACTTCCCTCCTGCTCCCCCTAAAAAAGATAGTCCATACCTTCAGTACCATTATATGATACAAGTAATTACGGTTTTGTTAACTACCAGCTCTTTTTGCAAAACCTATCAAATATCAGAGACCGTATAATGCTGTAATTGCATCTATGAACCAGTGTAACATTTGGACAATGAGTTCTAAAGGTCAAGGTACATAATACACATCTAATATATTTCTCTGATGAACCTAAAATGTTTAATACGATGTGAAATGAAGCTAAGCACAGAACATGTGTTTCTATATGAGATGTTCATTTCTTTAGCTATTATCAAACGCCAAAATACTATTTTCAAAGAATTTGTATTGTTTACTTGCAATTTTACTTATTGAAATTACGGAAGGATTTCATGCAACATATAATTGGCTTAACTTTTAGTCAGTAATGAATGGTATAAAAATCTCTGCTATGTTTTGCTATTGATATGGATCAAACCTCAGTTGATACTAATCGAACACAGGTTGCTTGGTCATATCAAGAAATGACTTCTGTAATGTTAGAGGGTCCCAAGGTTCAATAACTATATCTACAGGTTTTCATCCAGTCTTGGCTTTAAATCCCAGCTGTGGTTCAATGACTCTCAAATTTATATCTTCAACACAGTCTTCAGTCCTGAACTTAGGACTCATGTATCCAACTGTCCGCTGGATATCCCCACTTGGACATCTATTAATTATGTCAAGGTCAACAGCTTCAAAACTGAGCTTCCTGATTTTATTCCATCAAATCTGTCCTACCCATAGCATTCCCCACCCCAGTCAATGGTAGTTCCATCCTTCCAGTGGCTCAAACCAAAAATCTGTGAGTTTTTACTCCTTTTTTCACCTACCACATCAAATCCACTAGCAAATCATATTGGTTTTACCTTCACAAGATATGTGGAATCCAACATTTTCTTCTCTACTAGTACTACCCTGGTCCAAGCCACTAAAATCCCTTTCTTGAACTATTTCAATAGCCTTTCAACTGGCTTTCCTGTTTCCAGTTTTGACCGCCCTTTCTGTTTTCACCACAACAGCCAAAGGAATCCATTTAAATATATCATATCACTCATCTGCTTCTCATCTCACTCTGAATAAAACACAAAATTCCATTATGGTCTTCAAGACTTTACATGATAAGACCTTGAACCTCCTCTCTGCCTCACACTATTCTGATCATATTGGTCTCTTTGCTGTTCTTTAATCAGGCCTGGCAAGTTTCTTCATTAAGGTATTGGCCCGACTGTGACTTTTGCCAAAAATTCTCTCACCTTAGATCCCTATGTGGCTGACTCCCCCATCTCCTGCAAGCCTTTGCTCAAGAATCACTGTCTGAGTGAGGCCTACCCTAACCACCCTGCCTGAAATTGCAACCCACAAAACCTCTTCTTACATTCCTGCTGTTCTTTACTCCTCTGTTTTCTCTTTTATCACCTCCTACTCATTATACACTTCATTATTACATTTACTGTTTATTGTCTAGCTCACCCAGGCAGACTGCAAGGTCCATGAAGGCAGAGAGCTTTCTCTGTTTTGTTCACTGCTGTATCCTAAGAACCTAGAACAGTGCTCAACACATAGTAAATATTTGTTAAATTAATGCAATGCCTTCTTAAAGATTTCTTTGTCCAAGAAGTATCACTAGGGCTTCATTATAAGAAAAACAAATCATCAAAGAGAAGGAACCACCTATGGTCACCACAAAATAATAATAATACATAATAAGAAGAAATCCAATCAAATAAAGTTTTAAATTTGAAAATACTAACAATTTTATTTAATGATATGCTTGCTAGAAAAAAAATTTCTGAAACTTGGAAACTGTAAAAAGAAATAGGTATTATTTCACTGCAAGGTTGTGCTTAATGTTATTGCCTGGATTATTTTCCAATTCTGTAGGGGCAAAAGTTAAGGTATAGTGTTTTGTTCAAAAATATACAAATCATTTCTGTCCGGTAGAACAAATGACCACAAAGACTTACAATGTTGTTGGACATTAACTAATTCTGTATCCAACCCAGCAATCCATTAAATTTCTTATAGGCACCTATCTTCTCAAAGCTCTTTGGACTAAAATAACATCTTACTGGTTTCCTCATTACTTATGAGATAAATAAAATCTTTGACATCTGCTTATTCTACATATTCATAAGAGTCATGATTTACCCTCTTTGAAAATTATATTTTAACATATTCAATGAGCAGTTAATATTTTTAGTACTTGGGAACTATAGTGAAATATCTCAATATTTTAAAAATGAAAGAAGTAAGATTCTTAAAACATAAAACTCAACTATGTTGTGTTCATTAACACAAAGACTCAATGCGCTAAAGTCATCATTCTTCATAAGTTAATTCATAAATTTATCAGAATCCTAATAAAGCCCCAATCAAGTTTTTTATTTTTGTTTGTTTGATTTTTGAAACAATTCTAAAGTTTATTTGGAAAAAATAAAGAATAATAGGAAATCAATGAAAGAGGAGAGCTGAGGGAGGATTAATCTTACAAAATATTAAAACATATTTAAAAGCCTCAAATTAGAAGATATGATACCAATACATGAATAAATAGATATGCCAATGGGACTAATAGAAATAGATCCAGATACACAAGGGAATTTAGCATAAGTTAAAATATAGCAAAAGTGGTACCTCAAGACTGTGGGTAAAAGATGGCCTATTGAATGAATAGAGCTGGAGTAAATTCTTGGGGAAAAACTATGCTGGATTCTTACCTTACGCTTTAAACCAAATAGATTCAAGATTTCACTGTAAAAGATTAAATCATATATATATATATGTATTAGTCCATTCTCATGCTGCTATGAAGAAATACCTGAGACTGGGTAATTTATAAAGGAAAGAGGTTCAATTGACTCACAGTTCTGCAGGGCTGGGGAGGCCTCAGGGAATTTACAGTCATGGCAGAAGCAGAAGCAAACACATCCTTTTTCACATGGCAGCACGAGAGAAAAGTGCTGAGCAAAAGGGAGCAAGGCCCCTTATAAAACCATTAGAGCTCGTGAGAACTCACTCACTATCACGAGACCAGCATGAGGGCAACTGCTCCCATGATTCAATTATCTCCCACCGGTTCCCTCCCACAACACCTGGGGATTATGGAAACTACAATTCAAGATGTGATTTGGGTGGAGACACAATCAAACCATATCAACATACTAGAAGAAAACCTAGGAGAATCCCTTCATGTTCTTGGAATAGCAAAGACTTTGATAAGTGTGACGCAAAATCCAGGAGCTCCTCCCCAAAATATTTGGCAAATTTAAGTACAAGAAGAGTTTTTAAAGTATATGCATACTCTCTGTGTCTGTGTGTGTGTGTGTGTGTGTATTTCTTCCACATGCCAAATACCATGCATAGGTAGAAAGACAACCAAGAAACTTGCAAGTTTCACCTCATTATCATAGATAAATGGGTAATCTCCCTTATATTTTTTAAACTCCCGTAAATCAATAAGAAAGAAACAACTCAATAGAAAAATAGGCATAGTATAAGAACAGCCAGTTAACAGAAAAGAAAAATAAAATGCCTCAAATATCTATATTCAAATCTACTCTTTATAAAAGTTAAATGCAAAACGAAACTAAGCTGAATAGCACTTTTCACTTCTTATATTGGCAAAAATCCAGACATTTGATAACATTCATTTGGCTATGTGAACAAAACGCACTTTTACACATCAGGAGTATAACTAGGTATAACCCCTTTGTATAGGTTTCATGTTCTATGGAGAGTAATTTGACAATACCTGTCACAATTACCTATGTATCCTTTGACCCAGCAGTTCTTTTCTGGAATCTTTCAATCTATCCTACAGATATATTTACAAAAATGCAAAATAGTATCTGGAAAAGTTTTGAAACAACAGCATTTTTAGAATAGAAACAACCTAAATGCCCATCAGGAAAGACTGTTCAAAAAAATAAAGATCATGGTATAGCCAAACAATAGAACACTAGCGAACTGTAAAAGAATGAGGAAGTTTTGCATGTATTAATATAGAAAGGTGTCTGAGATTTAGATGAAAAAGGCAAGTGGAATGTTCCTAATTTTGTGAAAAAAGAAGAAAAACAGAGAATATCCTTACTTTTTTTTTATATACAAAAAGATACTTTGTATTTTTAGTAGAGACAGGGTTTCACCGTGTTAGCCAGGATGGTCTCGATCTCCTGACCTCATGATCTGCCCACCTTGGCCTCCCAAAGTGCTGGGATTACAGGCGTGAGCCACCGCAACCGGCCCAAAAAGATACTTTGAAGGGATTCACAAGAAACTAATAACAATGCATAATGGCCATGAACTGTGTCTTTCAGGTATGTTATTGCAGGGAGCATCATTGGCTTATGGCCCCAGCCACCATCCCTAGGGATCTCTACCATTATATTTGTGCCAAGGCCAACGTCCCACAGGCTGCTCCCACACAATGACTAAGTGTAGGAGCACTAAGATTAGGGCACTAAGACAAACCATTCCAGCAAGCCAGGAAGCTCCTCTTACAAGATACTTCCCATTATTAGCTCAGCTGACCTTTCTTGGAGCTAGGCTGCAGTCTAACACTTCTATCCAATCCTATTTCCTTCTCTCTCCTTCCACAGGTTACAGACATACACATCTAATCCCATTTTGGTGGCTGCTTCTCAGTGGGCCACAGGGGTGAGAGATGAGGCAGCTTTGAGACTGGCATTATTATTTTTGAGCCATATATTATATAGTCAAAAATTTAATTTAAAATACTCTCTAGGGCTGGGCGCGGTGGCTCACACCTGTAATCCCAGCACTTTGGGAGATCGAGGCGGGCAGATCACTTGAGGTCAGGAGTTCAAGACCAGGCTGGTCAACATGGTGAAACCCCTATCTGTACTAAAATTCAAAAATTAGCCAGGCATGATGGTGGACTCCTGTAATCCCAGCTACTCGGGAGGCTGAGGCAGAAGAATTGCTTGAACTCGGGAGGCAGAGGTTTCAGTGAGCCGAGATCGTGCCACTGCACTCCAGCCTGGGAGACAGAGGGAGACTCTGTCTCAAAAAATAAGATAAATAAAATAAAATACTCTCTAGCAGTGTTTTTCACAGTGTTATCTATCCCAGGGTCTCCTGCAACTAAGTCCTCTCCTGGGATTCACTCCTGATCCACTGAACAGGTGTAACTCTTGGGGGTCCAGGAATCTTCATTCAAAGGTCCCAAGAGAATACTGAAATACATAGTTAAAGGACCAGAGGGTTAAACTATAAGATGAGCATGAACTGGACCAAAATATAAACATGTAAAGTGAACTGAAGGAACCAAATGGCCATCATACTTACACATTGATTAAATTATGCAGCTCATCCTAAACAAAGAATATGTGGGATGGGGGAAAGCAAAACAAAACAAAAAAAACTAGAAAGAAGGATCAAGCAACCAAACATAACTTTTCTAAGCTTCTTTCAGGACAGAGGGAGCAATACTCAAAGGACCTCCAGTATTCTCGTTCCATTTATAAAACCAATTCTTCCCTAAGAAGGATAGCTCAGGCTATCTTCTTGCTTCCATTAAACATCAAATTAAACCTCACCCCATTTATTTGATTCCCTGTCCTCCAAGCAACTTTGTAAAAATAATTTAGGCTTCCCATATAGTTCTGCCTATAGGAAGAGATTGATAGTTTCTAAAGAAAAAATACTCTGTGATATCCGATAAGGGCATGAAAAACACCATATTTTACACGTAACTGAATTCATTCAAATTATGCTATTCTTTTAACTCACTATCCATTTCTAGAAGTGCTTATATTTATTTCAGTTTCATTATCCTTTAATTGTCTGACCAATTATGTTCTAATCAAAACTAAATTCTAGGAAGTACCTGCGTATAGCTTTATTGTGAATCTTGTTTGCCAAAATAATGAATAGAAAACCAAGTCTTGTTAATTACAAATGCTGAGATTTCTATTCCTATTAAAGAATGCAAGCCCATGAAGTTCACTGAGTTGTTAGAATTATTGCTTTAAAATGGACATTATTTTTAATTATTTGATATCATTGTGATGGGGTGACAGAAAAAAAATATAAGCTATCTTTTAAGAGTATTTCTTCTCATGGGATATAGTCATGCACCACATAACAAAGTTTCATCCAATCACAGATCACATATACCCTGGTGGTCCCATAAGATTATAATACTGTATTTTTACTGTACATTTTCTATGCTTAGATAGACTAATACTTGTCATTATGTTACAATGGCCTGCAGTATTCAGTACAGTAATATGCAAGCCTAGAAGCAATAGGCTATCCCATGTAGTCTAGGTATGTAGTAGGCTATATCATCTATGTTTGTGTGTGTGCACGCTATGGTGTTCCCACAGTGACAAAACTGCCTAACGATGCATTTCTTGGAATGTATCCTCATCATTAAGTGACAGTTTTCTACATGATCTATGTTCTGTGGGCTGCCCTTAGTTAGTTATTGCAACTGCTTGCAAGTTTATAATTAATGGTCAATTTTTTTAGTTGACTTTCCAGAATAACTAGCAAGGTCTAGCCACTCAGCTTTAACTTAATTTATTCTACAACTTAAAACATTGGTGTTGCAATACCTTGCACTTTGGCTCAACAAAAAGGATAATATTTAATGTTTTCTCGGGCCATTACTCCAAATCTTCAGAGGCTAAATGACCTGATTCCCTCTACAGGCAAGTGAAGACAAAAACGATGGCTTTATTTTATAATTGATTCTAGACGGAAAAAGAAGAGAGGGAAAGAACTCAGTATACTTTAAGTATGCTTTTCATTCTGAATATTTGCAAATGAAATCCGTGATGTAGAATGGAATTCCTATGAAAGTGCTGTTCTCATTATGTCTTTGGTTTGCCTGCTAGCTTCAGCTGTGTTACTTTTATTGCCGTTTTCAGCAAGAACTCGGAAGAGAAAGGATAGAAACTCGAACAGAATGACTACATGGTAATACAAAGATAATGAACTCCAATGCAACAGGACAGCAAATTAGAAGGCTGGGAAGTTGTTAGCCATTAAAAAAAGAAGAAGAAGAAGAAAAGCAAAGGAGTTTTATTTCCATACTTTTGAAGCATCCTTTGGAAACGAGAAAAACTTAACAATAGTTAACCCAGTTACTGTCAGTGTGGTTCTACTTTCAAAAGAAGCCCAGGCTAACATTTTAAACAGCAATTATATTTTATGAAAAGGGAAGAAGAGGGAGTGAAAGGAACATCAAAACCCCAAAAAAGCATGATGATGACAAAACAATCAGAAAACAACCTAGATCTCCATTCACCTCAGCTTTTTGAAATGAGCATTTCTAGTTCTTGGCACTCTATCAGTCTTGCAAGGACATGGAGGGTGGTGGGGCAGGCTGGGTAGCACCAGTGGCTGCCAAAGGGATTCATATGTGAAACAGAAATTCCTGCTTTCCAAAATGAAGTAAAACAAAGGCCGTCCACCCAGTGAGGAAGCAATGGAGTGAGTAAAGGCTCTTTTGTAGCCTTCTCTTCTTAGGTGACTCCCCAGGAGTCTTAGAGAATGGGTCACCTTGAATTTATCTAGGACAGTTTTTCTAGAATAAGTTTTAATCTTTCAAGACACTAAATTAAGATCAAGATTCTTCTGAGTTTGTGGAACTCATGATGCACCGGGGACTGATTACAAGTGGAGCATCTCAAAACAATAACAAGTAAATCAAACTCTGGGATAGGCTTTCAAAGCTGCAAAATCCAAATCAGTTTCCCCTGAATATTCCAAGTGATTTGTTGAGTTTCCAAAGAATTTTCCTCAAGAAAAAAAGAAAAGCCTCAAAATCCTTAAGATGATCTTTATACATACTTCAGCTACGATTTTAAATCTGATCAAATACATTTAATGAAGAAAATTACTTTTTATAGCAATTATCTTATTATCATAAAGGTGTTTTGAGAAAATTATTTATGAAACTCCTTTTTTTTTTTTTTTTTTTGTTTTAACCCGGCAAGCTAAACATCTTCCATTTATTTTTAAATGAAGTGAAAATTAGCCAGGTGTGTTAGATAAGCTTTCTATACACAGGTCTAAATATTGACAAAGGGAGATTTGTCACTGGAAAAATCATCAGTCTAGCAATTATCACGTTAGCACATGAAGTGGAAAAAGATGTGAAACTTCCAAATGTGTCAATACAGATTATTTCATTTCCACCAGCTATCAGCTATACTGTGAACACCAGTTCTTTAATGTACGCTGAGCAAGCAGTTCAGCTAAAGAAATTTCTCCTCTGTGCCTGAAAAAAACTAAAATCACAAAGTACAAGATCTGGTGTGGAATCACATATGATTCTAACTATTGTTTCAAATGACCTAAAAGCGGGGGAAGGGATACACAAGATGGCAAAAGTACTTTTCTGTGTTGTTTAATTGTATAAGAACTGCATTTGGACTCCTCTTTCATTGGGTTATGTGAGTGTTTCTCTCAGTTCTCATCAGTCCCAACCCCACGGGCCCTTCAGGGACACCTGTAAAGTCCTATCACATCACTATACTGTGGCACTGGGAAAATACAGACTATCTCAGTAATAAGTATCTTGTTGCACACTTTAGACTTCTATGGACTGCACTTGAAGGTGAGAGAGATTGCCATTAATCTTCGGTGTTAAGAAAGAGACAGGTGTATGTAAGAGTAAATTCAGGCAACATTAACATTCCTTTTTGTCATTAGAGGATTGAGTAACCAAGTAAGATAATGCTGTCTGTGCTAGAACATTCATAAATATATCCCTTGATGGATATATGCTCTCCCAAAATATGGCACCTTGGCATCTGAGGAAACAGCAGAAGCAAAAGCCTCTCTGAGGCCAAGGCGGGAGGATGACCTGAGGTTGGGAGCCCGAGACCAGCCTGGCCAACATGGTGAAACACCAAATCTAGTAAAAATAAAAACATTAGCCCAGCGTGGTGGTGGGTGTCTGTGGTCCCAGTTACTTGGGAGCCTGAGGCACGAGGATTGCTTGAACCCGGGAGGCAGAGGTTGCAGTGAGCTGAGATCGTGCCACAGCACTCCAGCCTGGGCAACAGAGCCAGACTCCATCTCAAAGAAAAAAAAAAAAAGTCTCTCTGATTTTTCCCTACCCTTGTCTGAAGTACACCACAAATGCTCTGACCTTCCTCTAAAGTAGGTCATAAGGCCAGATCCGGTGGCTCACACCTGTAATTCCAACACTTCAGGAAGTTGAGGCAAGAAAATTGCTTGAGCTTTGGAGTTTGAGCAACATAATGACACCTCATCTCCATTTTTAAAAATAAAAAAATTTAAAAGTAGATCATAAGACCCTTGTATGCCCTATACACAGAAGAAAGGGAGGGACACAGAAGAATTTGAGCAAACAGATTCTGGCTAAGTTCCTCCCAGTTTATTACCATTAGATGATACCCCCTTTTGTCTAATCATATTTCCCCATAACTCCTTTACCAAACTTAGCATAAAAATACACAATTTTCTCTCTTTCTTTGGGCCTCCATTTCTAAAGATTCCATGTCACCTATAACCTCTATTAAATAAATTTGTTACGCTTTTCTCTTGTTAATCTATCTTTTGTTATAAGGGACTCAGTTATGAACCTAGCAATGCGTGAAAAAAAGAAATCTTTTCTCCTTTACATTCTCATGGACACATTTTGGTCCTTTTTGCTTTCCCCCTTTTCTATTTTTCTATCCACATCTCTCTTCTTCCTGTGCCTCAGTGGTGTTTCCATTTACTAAGCCACCACTCCTTTTCTTGCTTGATGTTCATTGATCCTCATCTTGCTGCTAATCACAATTCCTTCCTGGTTTCACCAAACTCCCAGACACTAGCTTTTCAAATCTCTAAAAACATGGAGGTCATTCTCTCTGTCCAAAAGCGGCATGTTGAAACTCCCCATTGAGTTTTCCTAGATTTTTTTAAATATTGTTTTCTGAATTCCCATTTAGTTTTGTAAAGGCTGAAAGGTGTGCTATCCTTCCTCACACATCATAATGATCACAGCCAACACTCCTATAACAAAAACCAGGTTAACAAGAAAAAAAATAACAAATTTATTTAATCAAAGTTTTACATGATATAGGAGTCTTCAGAAATGAAAACCTAAAAACCCAGGGAAAATAATTTATTTTTATACTTAGGTTCAATGAAGAATAGACACCTGTGTAGAAATGTGATTAGACAAAAGGGTATGATCTAAAGGTAACAGACTGAGCGGGGAGACCCAGCAAAGCCTGCCTGTTGAGATTCTTCTTGGCCTCTCTGTGCAGCATTCTTCCTGCCAGATTTGGGCCAGGATCCTTATGGAATGAGGGCCTTCAAGAGAGAATGGAAAAGGGAAAGAGCGGTCTTTCTAGGTTTGATGGCTTGCTTTGGGGGAGAGGGATTCTAGTTTCTATGACTCGCCTTAGGGAAATGGAATTCTGGTCTCTATGACTCGCTTCAGGGGAGAAGGAGGGGCAGGAGGCAGGAGGGCAGAAGAAGGGCAGAGAGAGGCTGTGCTTCTGGGGCTGCTTCTGAGGCCTTCCAGGCTCCTTTAGTTCAAAGTACTCAGCAGGCCAAAGCGCTGTAATTTGGGGTATCATTTTCTGAGCCCCAACAGTTTCAACTTCGTATTTGGTTGCCCTAGGGTCTTCATTTCGTAGCCATTTGCTTACTCCTTAAGCTTTTAGAATCTTATCTCTGTCCTCCTACTTTGCAGAAATTTCTCTCTTAGAGGTCACCAATTACTTCTTCATCAGAGAATCTAATGACACTGGAGGCTACTCATCTTTTTCTGCAGGATTGGACCCTCTTGGCTCTTTGTTGAACCTTTCTCTTCCTTTTTGCACTGAAAACACTGTTCTTTCCTGACCACTCTTGTTTCCTACTTATCCCACTTTGAGAAGGTAAGAATCTCCACAGTTCTGCTTTTGGCTCAGGCCTTTCAGTCCCGCTATATTTCCATATAGTGGGTGGAAATGAGTGATGATGGCTTGATGGCTTCAAAACTTCCATTTCTGACCCCAACCTCTCATAAATAAGAAGTCCCATTTCCAAGTGTTTGCTGAGAATCTCCACCTAAGTATCTTTCTTGCATCTCAAATCCAGTAGGCATTACTTCATAAATAAATGCATTATCAATCTACCTCTTTGAGTAATCTTCCACAACTACCTCTATTAACACTACCACCAATTATATAAGTCTGATTCATGTCATCATGAACTCCCAACTTCATTCTCCATATCCTATAAGTTCCTGAGACATGGACTCTTTCACTCTGGTATCTTTCTATCCTATTGCCACCATTCTAGTTCAAGTATTCCTTTTCTCTACCTGCACCAGCGGTCAGTAAAGTGAACTAACAGCATCAGAATTACCTGGAAACTTGTAAGAAATACAAATCCTCAAACCCCACCTCATACCCATTTAGTCTGAAACTCTGGGGGTGAGACCAGCAATCTATATTTTAACTAGACTCCGATAACTCTGATATGCACTAAAATTTGAGAACCTAGATTATTGCAGATGACTTTTATCTGGCCTTCCTGTCTCCAGTCTCTTCTTTCCCATGCCACTCTAAGAGTTACTTTTCTAAAGAATAACTCTGATCATGCCACTTCCGTGATAGAAACATTTGACTCTTTATTGTCAAATAAAAGCCAAACTCCTCATTATGACATCTGAATGTAAAACACTCAACAAGTTAGAAATAGAAGGGAACTTCCTTATCTTGACAAAAAAAGACATCTATGAGAAACCTACAAACATCACACTTAATGGTAAAAACTGAATGCTTTTCTCCCAAGATCAGGAAATAGATGAGATAGCCACTCTTCCCACTCTTACGCAACATGATACAGTAGGTTCTAGCCAGTGCAGTCAGGCAAGAAAAAGCAAGTAAAGAATAGAGATTTGGTTTTAAAAAGAAAGAAAAAAAACACAAATTGAAAAGAAAGAAGTAAAAGTGTTTTTATGTATGAATGATATGATCCTAAGGGATCTATTTTCTTATTTTTTATTTTTTTATTTTATTTTACATTCCAAGATACCTGTGCAGGTTTGTTACATAGGTAAATGTGTGCCATGGTGGTTTGCTGCACCTCTCAACCCATTACCTAGGTATTAAGCTTGGTAAGCATTAGCTGTTTTTCCTGATGCTCTCCCTCTCCCTACCCCCTATCCCCAACAGGCCTCAGTGTGTGTTGTTCCCCTCCCTGTGTCCATGTGTTCTCATTTTTCAGCACCCACTTACAAGTGAGAACATGCAGTGTTTGGTTTTCTGTTCCTGCGTTAGTTTGCTGAGGATAATGGCTTCCAGCTGTATCCATGTCCCTGCAAAGGACATGATCTCATTCCTTTTTATGTCTGCATAGTATTCCATGATGTATACGTACCACATTTTCTCTATCCACTTTATCATTGATGAGCATTTGGATTAATTCCATGTCTTTGATCTTGTGAATAGTGCTGCAATGAACATACACATACATGTATATTTATAACAGAATGATTTCTATTCCTTTGAGTATATACCCAGTAATGGGATTGCTGGGTCAAATGATATTTCTGGTTCTAGCACTTCGAGGAATCACCACACTGTCTTCCACAGTGGTTGAACTAATTTATGTTCCCACCAATAGGGTAAAAGCGTTCCTATTTCTCTACAGCCTCGCCAGCATTTGCTGTTTCTTGACTTTTTAATAATTATCATTCTGACTGGTGTGAGATGGTATCTCATTGTGGTTTTGAGTCACGTTTCTCTAATGATCAGTTATGTTGAGCTTTTTTCATATGTTTTTTGGCCACATAAATGTCTACTAAAACTAATAAATTTAAAAGGCCACAGGATACAAGATCAATATGCAAAAATTAACTATTTTAGTTCTATGTAATAGCAACAAACACCAAAAGTAAAATTAAGAAATGATTTCATTCCCAATAAAATCAATAAAAATAAAATATTTAGGAATAAGTTTAACAAAAGAAGTGGAAAACTTACACTCTGAAAATTGTAAAACAGACTGAATGAAATTAAAGATCTAAATAAATAAAGTTACATTCCATGTTCATAAACTGGAAGCCTCAATATTGTTAATATAGCAATATATCCCAAATTGTCCTGTGGATTCAATGCAATCCTAGTCAAGATCCCAACAGTCATTTTTGTAGAAATTGACAAGCTGATCCTAAAATTCATATACAAATTCAAAGGGCCTGGAATAGCCAAAATAATTTTTAAAAATAACAAATTTAGAGAATGTATACTACTCAACTTCAAAACTTAATATAAAACTACAATAATGACAACAGTGTGATAGGTATAAAGGCAGACATATAAAACAGTGGAAAAGAATTCAGAGTCTAGAAATAAATCCTGACATTTATGGTCAATTGAGTCATTATGAGTACTATGATTTTTTTCAAAAAATGTTACTAGGGCAAATAAATACCACAAAAATGAATTTAGACCCTCACCTTACACAAAAATTACCTTGAAACAGATTAGAAACCTCATTGTAAGTGCAAAAGTTATAAGACCTAATTGTAAGTGCAAAAGTTATAAAACTTCTAAAAGAAACCATAGGAGAAACTCCTGGATTAAAGGGGAAAATGCTTAGATATGACACTAAAAGCATGATCAGAAAAGAAAAAAAACATGACAAATTGGGCTTCAGCAAAATTAAAATCTTTTACTCTCAAAAGTTACCAATAAAAATATAAAATGACAAATTACAGACTAGGAGAAAATGTATGCCAATCATATGTCTGAAAACAATGAATAATAGGCAAATGACAACATTCTCAATGTTGTTAGTCATTAGGGAAATACAAATTAAAATCACAGCAAAATGCCATACCCACACATTAAAATGACCAATCAAAAAGAGTGACAATACTAGATATTGGTGATAATATGAAGAAATTGGAACTCTCATACATTGCTGGAAAGAATGTGAAATGTCACAGCCATTTGAAAAACAGTTTGGCAGTTTTTAAAAAGTTAAAGCTAGAGCTATCATATGACCTAGCAATGCTACTCCTAGGTATGTACCCAAAAGAAATGAAAACATACATTGACACAAAACTTGTATAGAAATGTCCATAGCGTTATTTATAGTAGCCAAAAATTGGAAGCAATACAAATGTCCATTGACATGAATGGAAAAAACCAATGTGATAAGCATATCCATACAATGAAATGCTATTGCACAATGAAAAGGAATGAGCTATTGATACACACTACAACTTGGTTGAACCCCTAAAACAGTATGGTAAGTGAAAGAAGTCAAAAATAAAAAAACTACATATTGTACAGCTCCATTTATATGAAATTTCCAGGAAAGGCAAATTTATAGAGACTGAGAGCAGATAAATGGCTGCCTAGAGCTCAGTGGGGGGGTGGTTACTGACTGCAAATGAGCATAAGAAAACTTTTTGGGGTGAGAAAAATGTTCTAAAATTGAATCACAGTGAAATTTACCCAAAACTCTATAAAGTTGCTAAAAAATCATTGAATTGTACACTTACAATGGGTGAATTTCATGGTATGTAAATTATGTCTCAATGGGACTGTTTTTAAAGAATTATTTTAAAACTCTTTAAAAAACACACATAAAATCACTTACATAAATTATGTACCATAAGTTCTGTTCTATTTGTTCTGCAGCAGTGTAAAAACCACATATTTCGCTAAGGTTGAAAATAAGTATGAAGAAAATTAAGAACATTTTGTTATGTCAACCCATGACGGCACGTTAGTTAATGCCATTGTTACTCAGTTACTTTTCTATTTAATTGCTTAGGCCAGCTAGTTTATTCATATCATACCTGTAATGGTTAATTTTAAGTGTCAACTTGACTGGGCTAACACATGCCCAGATGGCTGGTAAAACATTATTTCTGGTGAGTCTGTGAAGGTGTTTCCAGAAGAGATGAGAATTTGAATCAGCAAACTAAACAAAGATTGTCCTCATCAATGTAGGCGAGCATCAGCTAACCCAGGAAGGACCTGAATAGAATAAAAAGGCAGAGGAAGAGTGAATTTGACCTCTCTTCTTGAGCTGGAACACCCACTTTCTCCTGCCCTCAGACATTGGCCCTCCTGGTTCTCAGGCCTTTACATGCAGACTGAGATGTATACCATTGATTCTTCTGGTTCTTAGGCCTTTAGTTTGGAGTTAGAATGACACCACCAGCTTTTCTGGTTCTCCAGCTTCCAGACAACAGATTGTAGGACTTAGCCTCCATAATTGTGTGAGCCAATCCTTCATAGTAAATCTCTTCCTATATGTCTATATATGTCTTATTGGTTCTGACTAATACAATACATAAACTGTATTTCATCACTTGGTAAAAGTTTTCTTACTCTCAGTATTTTAGCCATGGTCAGTTATGGTTTCTTTATTACTAACTGTGATTATTTGGAAAGAATATTTAAAAGAAAGTCTTTTTCTCTCTATGAAAATCTCCCCAGAACAATGCCCCTTAACTTCTATGCATTTCTGTCTTGCTATTCGTTCTCTTTCTTCTGTCCTACTACCTCCTCTTCTCTCACCTGGTTCAGAATTTCTGAGACAAATAGGAGAAATCAGTAATATCCTCAAGTTAGGGAAACTATGCTTCAGCATGGTTTCTCCCCACTGTGCCATACTGCCTGTATGAAGACCAGAGAACAAATGCAGTAAAATTCTAATAAGACTCAATAAATAAAATCTGAAAATATAATTATGTAAAATGCACATGCATTATTGTGAAATAAATAAATAGACCAGAAGTGGCTACTGCCTACCAAGCCAAACAGAAATTCCCACGAGTCTGGCTCTGCATTCCAAGCTCACTTGGTTCTAGCTGTATTTTGTCATCAAATTGTTGTGGTTTTCTACTCTACCTTAAATTTAAGTGGAGATAATTTGGAGCCCTGTAGCTAGCTAGAATGACAAAAGAGTGGCAGTGATTCCAGGAATACCTGATTGGTTGGTATACAGTTTATCAACCTGATCTAAAGAGATTAAGTAGAAAGAACACTGAGAGTGTAGGGGTCTGTTTTTGCCTCCACTTTCCAAGAGTTGCCTGGATATCTCTACCCAATATTGTTATTTCTCACACCTTACGTTCGTCCATGCTCAAAAGACAAGAATTTAGCCCACCCAATTTGTGAATGAGGGGTATAGGGAAAATCAATTGCCTATTGTGTTACATCTGAAGGCACATTATCATTGTGAGTGTAATTGCAGAGTTTTACTAGATCTAGCAATCAAAAGAGAATTTTGAATCCAGTACAGAAAAGTTATAAGATATGTAATTCAAAGTTAAACAAAAAGTATCCTTCTAGTGGTGCTCATTGTGATTGACTTAGCAAGATGATATGTCTAAGTTAATCATGGTAACCCATTTCTCATTTCAATTACTGGTTTAAAATTGGCACATCACTCAGTACAGCCATTAAATATGAGAGAAGTCAAGTGGGAGCTTCTGGAAAAGCCCTTTTTCCTTTAAAAAAAAATAGTTTCAAGAAAGAGACACTTTCACTTTCCCCTGGAAGTTATTGGGTCTGGATAGGAAACTTGGAACTATTGCAGCTATATATACTATATATCTTGTAAAAATGAAGCCAATGACAAAGATTCTCTCCTTGACCAAACTTTAGTCAGGCTCCTTTGAACCCTCTACTAGGTACAACCTTGGGCTTCTGTCTCTGTGCTTGGAGAGTCCAGTTTTAGCAGGAATCCTGAGAAGTCAGTTTAGCCAGAATCCTCCCCCAACCCCCAATATCTGATCATCCTCAATATCCAACCAAATTATTCATCACCCACCTTCCCTCAGGTAATATCTGAACACCCTGGCCTGCCTTCAGCAAGAATCCTATTAGGCCAGTTTAGCAAAGAATTGGCCTCTTCTCTAAATAATTTTCCATCCACCCAGCCCTGTTCCTTAGCTATAATCCCCACCTTTCCTTATTGAATTCAGAATTGAGCCCATTTCTATTCTGAGGTCTCTTTCCCCTATTATAATAATTTCTGAGTAAAATCTGCCTTTACTTCTTTAACTACTTAACTGCCCACCTGTGGTTTTCTTTGACATCAGCCTCTGTAAGAAACCATGTTTGAGGACAGCAAAGCAGGAAGAAAAAGGGACCTGGGTCCTCAATGATTTTTGTGAGCTGCTGATCATACAATGAATCAAAGATTTTTGTTTGTTTGTTTGTTTGGGGTTTTTTTTGTTTTGTTTTTATAACTTGCAGCAGAAAGATCTTAACACAATGCTTTTCTGTGATTGTTGAACCCAGGCATTCCATCCTAGACTAAGAGCATTTTCATAGGTTTGATCATATAGAAGAAATATCATTTCAAAAGAAGATGGGACTAGGGAAGAGGAATAGTAAGTGGTGGGTTCAGGAATGAAGGATGATTCTTATACTTAATCATACAGTATCCTCTTTTCCCCACATTTTGAGAACCATATCAGTACATCTCTGAAATCAAGAAAAAACAAGACAAAGAAATAATATACTTGCCTATAGCCTTAGGGGGTCCCAGGTCCTGGGTGAAGGCATATGCAATTTCACATTACCTAGCCAACCACACCCAGTGATCCCTGGGAAACTGCCACTGATCTTGGCCTTGCAGGGTGCCCCAGAAACTCCCCTTCCACGCATTAGAACAGCACAGCGCCTTTGAAGAATATGTTAAATGCCTTGCCTTTGTAGAACATTTTTAACTTGCTACAGTACTTTCAAATCCATTAGCTAATTGCGATCTTCAAAACAGTGTGCTAAGGTAGACATTACCCCCATTTGACAAATGACAAGTGAAGAGTGCATGGAGAAGGTGAAAACATTTGCTTAAAATAACCCAACTAACTACACTATGAATAGTACATAGCCTAAGATTACTTGCTTAGAAAAGCAAATATACTTGAATCCTGTTATAAATATGCTCTGCTCAAGATTTTCCAAGATCCGGAAGGGCCACAGTGTATCTGAGTATATGGGCATATACTGAATACATGCTTACTTACGTTTAATCTCTGCTGTGGCCAGTTTCTATTTCAGCCTTATAATTTTCTGTATTTCCCTCCTCTATTGCTCTTCATCCACACTTTATTTAGGAAATGTTCAACAGAGAAGCCAGAAAGGTACCTCCTAGGAAAGGTGAGAAGCAGTGAACAACAGAGATCAGCTACAATTGGGAAAGGTGCATCTTTTGCATTGATCATTACCAAAAAAAAAAAAAAAAAAAAAAAAAAAAAAAAAGCAGTAAAGACTAATGCAGTTCCATTTTTAAATAGAGTTCAAAATAAAGCCAAACCCTTAACATCACACATTTACAAAGGAGTCAATTGTAAACATACAAAAACAACTAATGACAGAAAAGGGAAATGGGTCTCTGCTTTCTTTTTCTTTTCTTTCCTTTTTTTTTTTTTCTTTTTTTTTTGAGACAGAGTCTCGCTCTGTCGCCCAGGCTGTAGTGCAGTGGCGCGATCTCGGCTCACTGCAAGCTCTGCCACCTCCCGGGTTCACGCCATTCTCCTGCCTCAGCCTCCCGAGAAGCTGGGACTACAGGTGTCCGCCACCATGTCCGGCTAATTTTTTTTTTTTTTTTGTATTTTTAATAGAGACCGGGTTTTACCGTGTTTGCCAAGATGGTCTCGATCTCCTGACCTCGTGATCCGCCCGCCTCAGCCTCCCAAAGTGCTGGGATTACAGGTGTGAGTCACCGCACCCGGCGTCTGCCTTTTTTTTTTTTTTTGAGACGGAGTCTTGCACTGTCGCCCAGGCTGGAGTGCAGTGGCGCGATCTTGGCTCACTGCCAGCTCTACCTCCCAGGTTCACGCCATTCTCCTGCCTCAGCCTCCCCAGTAGCTGGGACTACAGGCGCCCCCCGCCACGCCCGGCTAATTTTTTGTATTTTTAGTAGAGACTGGGTTTCACCGTGTTAGCCAGGATGGTCTCGATCTCCTGACCTCGTGATCTGCCTGCCTCAGCCTCCCAAAGTACTGGGATTACAGGCGTGAGCCACTGCGCCTGGCCTCTCGAAAGTTTTAAAATAACAATCAAAGGACTAAATAACCAGTTTCAAAATATTTGTTGTTAAATTTAATCCTCTTAAAGATAATATTCAAACTGTTAATTTCAAGTGCTAGAAAAACAAATCAGAAGTGATGGCCACTACTATAAACTATTCTTTCTTTGATTACCCGTGTAGGAACATATTATTTTACAATACTTTGGTTTTTTATTAGAATTTCACTGACCCAAAAGTAAAAAAATAAAATTTACACTATAAGTTTTCCCCTGTTTTGTGTGATAAAAACCACAATCAATCTGTTCATTCCCAAGACTTACTGAAGACACGTATTTCTATATTTAAAAGTACCCTAGCAATGTTTTATTACAGTGACTACTATAAAAAATATTCCTTTTCATATTCAATTATATGAAGATTTGTTAGCTGGCTTGCCTTGACCTTTTCATTAGATATTATATATATAATTTATTAGAAACAGAGACTGACCAGGGAATTACCTTCGGAAACGAGGAGGTAGGGAAAGAAGCAGCAAAAATTCTCAGCCAGACTTTGAACAGGAAGCTTTAGTAAGAGACCTAGAGAAGAAAGATTTAAAAAAACTAGATGATACATGGAGAGTACCGTTTACAAGTTACTAGAAAATTGACTAAGCAATTTCTGATACAATAGTTTTTTTACCATCTATAAGCACTCTAAAAGTTTTATTTGCATATATGTATTGTGGGAAATAAAAAAGCAAAATGCAGAATCACTGCCATTTAGTAACTTTATAAAGAAGTTTCTTGAATGTATTTCAATAGCTTAGAATTTGTCTGTCATAATATTAAATAAGGTAGAATAGATGAACTTAAATCTCATAATTGTATGTCTATCTTTAAGAAGTATACTTGAAGTTTCTAATGATAAAAAAATAATTTGAGGCAAAGAGAGACAATGCACATAACATATAGCCAAAGAAAAAAGAACTCCTTTAAAAACTTACAATGATTATCTTTTAAAAATAAAAGAAGGTTGTCTATTCATGAAATAAGAATAGAAAAATAGAAGGGTATGAAAAGAGGGAAGTCAGAGAATATTCAGAGAAGGATTTCTTAGGAATTAAGCCAAATTTTTAATTTTTAATCGTAGGGTAGGAAAATCAATTTGGGTAAGTCTTCAATAAAGTATTACAGGGGGAACAAAGAAAACCAAAGGGAGGAAATTCTCAAAGATATCACACAAGAAATGTTCTCAGAACTGAAAAACATAAATATCTAGAGAAGAGGGTCCCCATAATGAATGAAGAAGAGGCACACTAAGGTATCATCGTGAAATTTCAGAACACCGGGGTGAAGAGAATGCTCTTCAGTAGCATATGAATGCTAGGAAATAGTGCAGCAAGGCCTTCAAAATTCTGAGGGAAAATTATTTTTAACTTATAATTGTATACTTACTCAAACTATCAGTCAAATGTAAGATTAAATCCATTCAAATATGGAAGAAGTTACAGATTTTTTTGGTCTCTCATGTGCTGTTTTCTAGGAAGCTACTAGAGGATCTTCTTCACAACATGAGGGAGAAAGAGCAAGAGATGGATTTCAAAAAGCAGGAACTTCAACACATGAGGACAATGAAGGGAAATCCAGATTGACAGCTACGTAGCAGCCTGGAAAGCAACTAGTCCAACTGGAAGCAAGAGGAAGAACAATGGCTTCAGAAGGAATGTCTCAGGGTAAGAGCTTTAAATGTCGTAGTGCTTAAAATTGTGTTTGACTATTTTTTTAAAAAAATGATAGTATATGACCAAAAAATATAGTGAAGAGGACATAGAAATTAGAAAATTAAAGGAGACAAGTATTAATTCCAAGGAAAACAAAAAGTTACATGAGAAAGGAATCTACTTGCTTCTGCAGTCAATAATATTTTACAAGATCATGATTTCACAAATTTGATTATTGAATTAAACACTTATATATATATTTTTTTTCAGAATATGAGAGAGAAGAGGGCAGAGGAGAGTATAAAATAGTCAAAACCTCTATTACTGAAATCACTGTTGCATAATTATAACTGAGGAAATTATTACAGTGAAAGAGACCTGACCTGACCAACTTTATCCTGCTTCTAACCTCTAAGCTGCCTTTGTTCATTCCTGGGCATAGGTCAAACTAATTTGAGGAGGAACTTAGCTTATAGTTTAACCTTGAAACAAAAACGATTAACAACCCTTTCCCAAAACAAACCCCCTTCCCTCCTGGGGACTAGACTGCCTTTGTAGAACTAACAAATGAACCACAAGATTAGAAATTATGGCTTAGAAGTCACACAGCTGAAGGCTGCAAGACTCTGACATCCCAAAATGTTCCTGGGGGATAACATCACTATTGTAAAGTCTAAGATCAGTGATTGAGCTATTTTGCAGCCCCTGTACTTGATGGATCAGCTGGCACCACCCAGATCAATAAACTGGCTCATCTGGTCTTACGGTCCCCACCCAGGAACCAACTCAGTGCAAGGGGAGAGCTTTGACTCCCTATGATTTCATCTCTGATCCAACCAAGCACCACTCCCATCTCACTGGCCCCTACCCACCAAATTATCCTTAAAATCCCCCATCCCAAGTTTTCAGGAAGACTGATTTGAGTAATAATAAAACTCCAGTCTCCCATACTGCCAGCTTGCGTGAATTAAACTCTTTCTGTATTGCAATTCCCCTGTCAGTCTAGGCGGCAGGCAAGGAGAACCCATTGTGTGGTTACATTACCATTATGATAAAATGGTAAATGTCAAAATTTGATAAATTAAGGTTGGCAGGAGGTGAGGAAGGGTCAGAAACTGATCATTTTTATTATAAAACTTTGAGTTCACTTTGGGGGCATTGATGGGTTAATGTATCACCTTGATAAAAATGTAACTTAATTTTCTAAAAAAGGACAAAACTGTGAAAATACTACAGTGTGGTGATACAATGGGGGGCAAGAAATGTAGCTTCTCATCCCAATCCTTCTAACTCCAAAAGATTGTGGCCACGTCTCTCTACTTCCGTGTCTTTATATGAGGTCAGGGCTCTAAAAATTTCTCTCAACTTTACACTTTCATGCTCAAATCTACCCATCTTCCGTGTGGCTATTTCTTGAGATCTCCCTTAACAATGATCCATTAACTAATCATAAAAAATACTAAATGAACAGCATCTTCTCCAGGATCTTAAATAGCTAGAAATAAACACATTCTTCTCTGACCCAGAGACATTACATGCTATAGAACTGCAAGAAATAAAGCATTACCAGGTAGTGAAAGGAATGCAGTGCTCTGACAAGATCTTAATTGACTCACTAAGTTATGGAGATTTTAGGCAACAATTTACTCTGTTCTTAAATTTTAAAAGTAGTTACCATAGCAACTCCTAGACACAGCATATGGTATGTCTGGTACCTCCAAGATAACAGAGCAGATTCTTGATGAATTTCCCTTACAATATGTTGTGAACTTTTGTACTTTTTAGTGTTTCAGTGGGCAATGTTATATGGTGTTAGTATTCACTGATATTATCTATATATTTTCACGCTTATTTCAAAGGATTTGTCACTTGCAACACACAAAACTTAAATGCTTCTCATATCTCTTAATTTATTTTCTTCATTAAAAAATTACTACCTACCAGGAGAAAGATTAGCAAATGAACAGTATTCTTTAAAGAATAAATATAAATAAGGACTAAATCATATGGAAAATGTCTTGCTCATTTATAGGGAAAGAAAGAAAAATTAAAACTAGATACTATTTCTCCTCTAATCCAACTGATAAAATGTTGAAGAGTGGGAGGAATTTAAATTGGTACCGCCATTCCAGTAGTTAATTTGGAACTATAAGTTCAAATCCTTTATGACGTCTTGCCATTTGACCTAGTAATTTTGTTACTACAGGTTTTTATCCTAAAGGCTTTAAAAAAAAAATACACAAAGATTTATATGCAAATTTTTATGAAGAATTATGTATAATAGTTAAAAACTACTAATAATCTTAATCTACAGTAAGAGAAAATTTAAAATTAAAAGTTATATAAGAATCTCCTCTTATTGGGCATTCAGATTTGATGCAGTTTTTCTATTATAAATTTTACTACTATAAATTAGTACACATTTTATTACAAATTATAGCACTATTATAATTACAGTATATATGCATGTGCTATATATGTACTACATATACATATATTAAATTTAAAAACACATTTCTAAAGAATGTTGACAAAATAAAAAAATTATACTATATTTATAATATACTGTATTTATGCAATCACGGAAAAACCATGGAAGGGTAGACCTCTCTATGAAAAATAAAAATAAAGTGGCTGTGGTGAACACCAGAAACTGACCTTCAACGAGTCAGGCCCTTGTATAATCCCCTACCCTTGAGTGAAGACAGAACTGATGACTTGCTTCTAACCAATAGAATATGGCAAGGTGATGGATGCAGACTGGAGAGAGAGATTATCATACTGGCTTGAAAATTCAAGCTGTCGTGTGGCAAGAAACTGGCCCTCGCGCCCGTGGTCAATAAGAAAACAGAGCCCTCAGTCACACAGCTGCAGAGAAATAATTTCTGCCAACAACCTGAATGAGTTTGGAAGCATATTTTTTCCTAAACAAGCCTCCAGATAAGAACACAACACAGTCAACACTTTGACTGCAGCCTGGTGAGATCTAGAAGCACAGAATTATTCAGTTACACCGTCCCAGGAATTCTGACCTACAGAAACTGTGAAATAATCAACGTGTGCTGTTGTTTTAAGCTGCTAAGTTTGTGTTGATTTATCACACAGCCTAGAAAATGAATACAGTGACTGTCTCTAGAAAGTAGTAATTTGTACAAATTTTCCTTTCTTATTTGTACTTTTCTAAATTTTCTAAAATGTTATAATAAGAATTTCTTTGCTTTTAAAATCAAAAGATGTTATTTTCAACAAATCATCTGGAAGCAAAAAATAAGTATGCTCTGCAATTTTTTAACTGATTTTGAATGTGGCAAAAGAATATTTTTTAAAAGTGTACAATGAAAATATAGCACTAAGATTACCCCAGATTTCTATTTTTTTAAATGATCTTAACAGAAGATTTTATTTAAATCATGTTAACATAGACTGTTTCTGAAATTTTAAGCTTTCTATATTTAATAATGCCTGCTGGGAGGAAAAAAAAGAAATCATACTTGTAAATTTTTCTTTCCAATTTTGACCATGACTTAAAATGGAAAAAGTTATGTTGATTGTGGCTAAATGTTCTCGTTTTTAGAGGCCATTATGCACTTTAAATTCTCTGTTGGCATTTTAATTTCATTTTACAAAATAAATCCCAACTGACAACAGAATAAAGCAAATTCTAAGTCAACTAAGCGAAAAAGTGTCACCGCAAACAGAAAGAACTTTGCAAACTGATGCAACATTTCATATGGCTCCTGAACCTAAATTTCCAAAGTTTCAACAGGAAATAAAATGTGTGTATGTTGGGGGGAAGTATTGACAACTGAAACCAGCTCCACAACTTACTGTCTACAACATGATGTTACTATTCAACTGTCTGCAGTAACATACATTTACTATTGTAGGAAGTTCTTGCCAAGAAAGATTAAAATTGCAATAACCATTTCTTGTTTCAGGAACTTTCCAAAATTTCATTTATCTGACCACTAGGCTACCTAGCTTACCATTATTAGAGTAAATACCCATTTCTGAAGATAATCAATAGTTTAATTAAGCTCCTCAAATGACAGTTTACTCTTTAAGATTTGATTTGAAACCCTCACATTCCAAACTATCATATCATGAATTCTGCCTAATCTTAAGCATTATAAGATGAATTTTAACTCAAATTCTCAAAACTTCATAAATATACTACTATTACTCTTCCTTCTCAGAGATGTCACTAAGACTGTTAAGGTAGTGATCGCTCATACTGCGATAAACAATAAGCTTGGCTTTGTTTTATCAGCAGGGTATTTTGATGGTATTTTCAGGAAGCTAGCATTTAGCAGTCTTGGAGTTTCCACCAGTATGTGACCAAGACCTGCTCACTGCAGTGGCTTAAGGCTCTCCACAAAGAACAGAGTGTTCCTCAAAGGCCTCTTGGAACTCTTCCTCGGATATCTCCATGACAGTAGTAGTGAAGTAAGTCTACTTTAGGTTTGAGCTTCAATTTATTTTATTTTATTTTATTTTATTTTATTTTATTTTATTAACCTCCCCACACAATGAGTTTATTTTGACTCCTACAATACAAAATTCTTTTTTAGGAATTATTTTATTATCTGATAAGATTTACAAAACTTTTATCCTTAGTGAAAACCTGACAATTACTAACGATATTACTATTTAATTCTATCTGCCCTTATTTTTTATTGTTGTTGTGCATCTGTGAGAGGAAGTTCATTGGGAAGAGGACTTCCCAATGATAGGCCCATGATAAGACCATTGAGCTATTCTGGAAATGGAGATTTTCCAAAGGTTTCTTCTCAGACTAGTGTCTTTTGGACAAACTCTGTCCTGGGTCAATTATCAAAACATCGTGAGACCTTTTCTCTGTCCTGAGTTGTCCCTGAGATTCTGACTCTGAGAGATATTTCCTCTCTAAGTCTTTTCATCCACTGGGAACTACAAATAAGTTGAGTTTGCAGCTGGAGATGGCACAACTATTAGGCTAGAGATCCAATTCACAAAGTGCATGAGCAGACTGTTCCCAGACCCCCATAGCTTAGTCTCTGTCTAAATCTACGTCCCTACCTACCCTGAGCTGGACTCCTCCTTCTCACATGTATTTGTGCCACATCTCAAATTCTTCTACTTATCTTTCTAAGTAACATAATATCACAATATAGAATTTATAGTAGTCATGTTGGTGAGCTTAGATATGAACAAAATTATTCATTTGAAGGGTATCATAGAACACAAAAAAACAGTACCAATGGTCTGCATGGTTTTATTGACATGAGGAAGTATGCCAAAGAAATCCAGATGGCAAAATTGCTTTATTAAGAGATTCCTTGGCCAAGAGAAAATAAAATTTTGAAAATTTGAAAATAAAAATTTGAAAAAATTAAAACTAGCTCTCTTCAAGATACCCCAAATCTTGATTTGAAGTGAATGACCTTTACTATTCTTATCCATCCTATGCTTCTACATTTCCTTCTGTTCCTATAACTCCTCCTGATCTGCCTCCCTTCCTTTCTAGCCACCCAGTAGCACCCAAAGCTAAATTAACTCTTAAAATTAAACATCCTGCGGAACAGAAAAAACCCCTAATGGCTGAATATAAGTTCTAGTATCATTTAAGTGAAGAGTCATTGTTAAAGAATTCCCAGAGTCTAGATAAGAGAAGGAGTGATATGGTTTGGCTCTGTATCCTCACTCAAATCTCTTCTCGAATTGTAATCCCCAGGTGTGGAGGGAGGGACCTGGTGGGAGGCAATTGGATCATGGGGATGGTTTCCTCCATGCTGTTCTTGAGTTACTGAGTGAGTTCTCATTAGAGCTGATGGTTTTAAAAGTGTTTGGTAGTTCCCACTTTGCTCTTCTCTTTCGCCTGCCACCATGTAAGATGTGCCTTGCTTCCCTTTTGCCTTCCACCACAATTGTAAGTTTCCTGAGGCCTCCCAAGCCATGCAGAACTGTGAGTCAATTAAACCTCTTTTGTTTATAAATTACCCAATCTCAGGCAGTATCTTTATGGCAGTGTGAAAATGGACTAATACAAATAGAAATTTATAGAAGAATTTAGTATGATTTTAGGAATGTAAACTCCAGAGCGCCCAAATCTATAGCAATTGGTTCACATTTTGTGAGAACCTTATATGCAAAAAAAATTTATGCAAATAACAAAATGGGCAGACCCTAAGCATAACTTAAGGACCCTAAATTTCATAGGTAACCCAAGTTGTTGATAAAAGCAGTAGATGTTGGAGAAGGTTTTTTTGGAGACTCACCCAAAAGCACTTCATGTAAAAATACATTTGACTCAAGCTTCCAGTTCCTGAAAGGGTACTATACAAAAGTATCCAGCAACTTTGCTATCCAGCAACTTTGGTATACCCTTGTATACCACCAATGAGCAAATGGAATTTGAAATAAAAAAACACAATACTATTTACATTATCATCCCCCCAAAATGAAACAATTAGGCATAAACCTAACAAAATATGTACAGATCTATATGAGGAAAACTATAAAACTCTGATGAACGAGAATCAAAGAAGAACTAAATAAATTGAGAGATAGTCCATGTTTATGGGTAGGAAAACTTATCATTGTCAAGATGTCAGTTCTTCCCAACTTGATCTATAGATTCAAGGCAATCCCAATCAAAATCCCAGCAATTTATGTTGTTGATATAGGCACACAGTGATACATAATAGAGAGCCCAGAAATGGACCCACATAAATATAGTCTATTGATTTTTGACAAAGGAGCAAAGGCAACAAAATAGAGAAAAGACAATTTTCTCAACAAATGATGCTGAAACAACTGGACATCCACATGTGAAAAACTGAATGTCTAGAACATCTAGATGACCTTGGGTATAGTGATGACTTTTTAGATACAACACCAAAGGCAAGATCCATAAAAGAAAGCATTGATACGTTAATTCATTAAAATTAAAAACTTCTATTCTGCAAAAGACAAGGTCAAGAGAGTGAAAAGACAACCCACAGACTAGGAGAAAATATTTGCAAGAGACACATATATTAAAGAATTGTTATCTAAAATGTAAAAATAACTCTTAAAACTCAACAATAAGAAAATAAATAACCCAATTTAGAAATCAACCAAATACCCAAACAGACATATCACCAAAAAAGATGTATAGATATCAAGCCGGGCACGGTGGCTCATGCCTATAATCCCAACACTTTGGGAGGCTGAGGCGGGCAGATCACAAGGTCAGGAGATCAAGACCATCCTGGCCAACGTGGTGAAACTCTGTCTCTACTAAAAATACAAAAAAAATTAGCTGGGCGTTGTGGTGCATGCCTGTAATCCCAGCTACTCGGGAGGCTGAGGCAGGAGAATAGCTTGAACCAGGGAGTCGGAGGTTGCAGTGAGCTGAGATCACATCACCGCACTCCAGCCCGGGAGACAGAATGAAACTCCATCTTTAAAAAAAAAAAAAATATATATATATATATATATAGATGTCAAATAAGCATACAAAAAGAGGCTCCACATTCTATTTCATTAGGGAAATGCAAATTAAAGCAACAATGAGATACCACTACACACCTTTTAGAATGGCCAATATCCAGGATACTGAACCACCAAATGCTAGTGGGGATATGGAGCCACAGGAATGCTCATCCATTGCCAGTAGGAATGCAAAATGGTACAGCCTACTTTGGAAGACAATTTGGCAGTTTCTTATAAAACTAAACATACTCTTACCATACCATGCAGCAATTGCACTCCTTGATATTTGCCCAAAGGAGTTGAAAACTTACGTTTGTACAAAAACTTGCACTTGAATCTTTATGGCAGATGTATTCGTAATTGTCAAAACTTGGAAGCAATGAAGATGTCTTTCAAATAGGTAAATGGGTAAACAAACTGTGGTACATCCAGTAGATAAAATACTATTCAACAATTAAAATAAATGAGGTATCAAACTACAAAAGATACGCAGGGAGTTTCTTACAAAAGGCATGCATATTACTAAGTGAAAGAAGTCAATCTGAAAAGACTACATAGTGCATGATTCCAATTATATGACATTCTAGAAGAGGCAAACCTATGGCAACAGTAACAATCAGTTACTGCCAGGGGTGGGGCCAAGGCATGAGTAGGTGAGGCACAGAGTCTTTTTAGGGCAGTGAAAATAGTCTGTATGATACTTTAATGATGACTATATGTCACTATACATTTGTTCAAACCCATAGAATGTGAACTCTAAGGTAAAATATGGACTTTGAATGATTATGATGTGACAATGTAAGTTCATCAATTGCAACAAATGTACTCTTTGGTGCTGGATGTTGATAATGGGGGAGGCTATGCATATGTGCAGGCAGGAGTATATGGAAAATTGGTCTACTTCCTCTCAATTTTACTGTGAACCTAAAACTGCTCTTTAAAAATAAAATTAAAAAATAAATATGTTGTACTTAATTCAACCCTACAAACAAAAAAAAAGATGAATCCATTGAGGAGTTCAAGGATAACTCTCAGGATGATCCCCTGGTGGCACCAGAAGTTCTAAAACTAAACTTTATAAAATTTTTATATTAAATTGCCCATCATGATTAGGACAAAATTGCCTGCTATACACAATTAACAGTAGTGGGAAAAACATCAACAAAGTTTTGAGTACACCAGTGATGCATAAGTTATTTGTCACCATCACAATCCTGGTATAGTTCTAAAAAAATAGAACATGCAAGAGCCCAAAACCCCTATTCTCTATGGACATCCCTGAATGATTTTGATACAACTTCCTGAAATGGGTTTTGAATATATGCTGGTTATTCCTTATATATTAGGGATGGATTGATATAATCCTTACCAGAGAGTTATGACTCTTAGAGTAGCAAAAAATTACTTGATTTTGTGTTCCCAACTTGGGGGATGCTAACATTTATCTCAAATGACAGGAGAGCCCATTTTACTAGGACTAATATTAAAGAATTTTGCAAAGCTCTGTTACTTACTTATAACCTTCAAAGTCCATATTACTCTCAATCTTTTAGAAAGGCAGAAAGCATAAATGGAATTCTGCAATTCAAATTAGGATAGTTCTTAAGACATTTGAACTTCCATGGTCTAAAGTATTTTTATTGGCTTTAACGACAATGAAATCAACTCCTTGGATTCACTAACTCTTTCCTTACAAATTATTGATATATTGTCCCATGAATCTAAGAATATCATCTCTAACTCTATACACTATTGCAAACAGTCATAACTAAATACTGAAAGAGATTTATGCAATATACTCAGTCTTATCATCAACATTTGTGAGCAACCCTTCTTCAGTATTTTCCTAGATAATCCTTGCATAACATAATACTTAAAGACCTAATTCCTAGAAGAAACATGAGAGAAAGACGGCCCTTAAACTCTAAAGTAAAGACTCCATCATGTTCTAACATAGCAGTAAAACGTCAAAGGACTGATTCTTAGATTCATGTCTCTCAATGAAAAAGGGAATAATCATCCTTGAATCACTAAAAGACTCTCCCAACCAGAACTCTCAAGCTAAAGATTCTCAGAAACCCTACAGAAGTAGACAGTCTTCAGGAGACAGCTTCGCCCAAAATCTTTGAACCAAATAAATGTCTACCTGATATGTCAATAGCCTCCACCCAAAAGCCATTGAACAAGACGAGCGACTGCCCACTTTAACACACATTCTTTGGTTCTATTTTCCTAGTAATTTCTTCTTTTGCTGGTCTTAAGGCTATCTTTAACTATGTTACCTACAAAGCTTTATTCAATGTCGTTTTTTTACATTTCTAGTCACCCAGTTCCAATTTATGTATGAACTGGCTAAGCCAAAACCACTCTGACTATTGGATTTGTAGACATTTTCCTTTGGAAGCCACCCAGCTTCCCTTGGTACCAGTTCTTTGTAATAAAGCATTGGTTTAGTGGGTAATTGAACTCAACTAATAATTAAGGAACTTTAGATGGCAAATACCACAACAGGCCAGAAACTCAGAAATCTAAAATGCCCTATTACATTGTATTAGGAAAGGGAGGTTCCTGTCTCCACCAAATACTTGAGGACCTATTGTGATAGCTAGATTTTATAGCCAAATTGCACAGATGTAAAACATTAAAGAAAACTAGGAAACTAAAGCTGTGTATTTGGAAGTAATCTCACTTTTAAAGTAATCTCACTTTTACTCTCAAGTAAGACACACTACAGACTGCACCAAAAATTATTTTGCTTTAGATAGGCCTAATGGTTTTGATACACAGATTTATTGCCTGGAGCCAGACCATTCTTGACAAGTGGCACCAAAATGTTACAATATTATTTAAAGCACCATATGGGTGTTTAGGGCAAAAAACATATTAACTGTGGCCCCCAACAAGTGGTATTGGATTTGCTACATAAAAGTCAATTGACTACTAGTTGCAAATTGGACAGGGCCTAGTTACTTCAATAAACTAATGCCTGACTTCGGGATAGTTCCAGGGTCATTTCGAGCCATCAGTTTCCCCTTCTCAGGAAAAAGGGATTACAGTCATACTTGGTATTCTAGGGAATTGGTTCCAGAAACCCCATGGACACCAAAATCCTCAAATGCTCAAGTGCCTCACATGACATTCATACTATTTTCATATGACCTATACGCATCCTCTCATATACTTTAAATCATCTCTAGGTTACTTACGATACCTGATGCAATGAAAATGCTAAGCAAATAGTTGCTTTTACTTATTGTTTTTAAATTTTATATTATTTTTTATTGTTGTGTTATTTTTATTGGATTTTTCCAAATATTTTTTATCCACAATTGGTCGTATCTACAGATGTGAAACCTGCAGATATGGAGTGCCAACTAGAAGGTAATTTAAGATTACAGGCATGAAACTTTTTTTTTTTTTTTTTTTTTGGAGACAGTGTCTTGCTCTGTTGCCCAGGCTGGAATGCAGGGGTGTGGTCAAAAAGAGGCCTGTAGTTCCCAGGGCTTTCCACCATAAGGCTCATCACGTCTCTCCCCAAACTTTGCTGAAAGATCACAGAATGACCTTTGGTCCTTCCACAGACAAGGTAGCTCACTCTCCCTCAAAAGAACATGAGTTCAAGGCCAGTCGAAGTGGCTCACACCTGTAATCCCAGCACTTTCGGAGGCTGAGGCGGGCTGATCACTTGAGGTCAGGAGTTCGAGACAAGACTGACCAACATCATGAAACCCCGTATCTACTAAAAATACAAAAAATAGCCCAGCATTGTGGTGCATGCCTGTAATTCCAGCTTCTCTGGAGGCTGAGGCAGGAGAATTGCTTGAATCCGGGAGGCAGAGGTTGCAGTAAGCCGAGATCACACCACCGCATTCCAGCCTGTGCAACAGAGCAAGACTCCATCTCAAAAAAAAAAAAAAAAAAAAAAAAAGTGGCTCACACCTGTAATCCCAGCACTTTGGGAGGCCAAGGCAAGTGGATCACGTGCAGTCAGGATTTCGAGACCAGCCTGGCCAGCATGGTGAAACCCCGTCTCTACTAAAAATACAAAAATTAGCCAGTTCTGGTGGTGCACACCTGTAGTCCCAGCTACTCAGGAGCCTGAGGCAGGAGAATTGATTGAAACTGGCAGAGGTTGCAGCGAGCCAAGATTGTGACACTGCACTCCAGCCTGGGTGACAAAGCGTGACTCCAACTCAAAAAAAAAGAAAAAAGAACATGAACTCAAAGGCCACATTATCTAGACACCTAAGGAGATGACCTATTATAATAAAAGTCAACAACATGAATGACACACACCAAATGAAGTGAAAATATTGAAGTAGATATGACAAGAATATAAAATAAACACAATAAATATACTTAAACAGATAAGGTGACAAATGATATAAAACAGGAACAAGAAGTTTTTTTTTTTAAAGAGTGGGGCCAATCTCACAAAAGAATACATTAGAGGTTTACAAAAATATCTGACCACCTTTAGCTACTTAAAAATCAGTGGCAGGGGCCAGACACAGTGGTTCATACCTGGAATCCCAGTGCTTTGGGAGGCTGAGGCAGGAGGATCACTTGAAGCCAGGTGTTCAAGACCAGCCTTGGTAACATAGTGAGACCTTGTCTCTACAAAAAATTTAAAAAAGAAAAAAAAAAAACATCAGCTGGGTATGGTGGCATGCACTTGTAGTCCTAGCTACTTGGGGGGCTGAGGGAGTGGGGATAACTTGAGTCAAAGAGTTCAAGGTTGCAGTGAGCTATGATCACAGCCCTGCACTCGAGCCTGGGCAACACAGCAAGATCCTATCTCTAAACAATCAGTGATATATTGAGGGAGGGATATAACATATTTAAGCATGTTATTTTACTCTTAATCTAGTTATATTCTGGTGGTGTAGATAATCTAGTCGAGAATTAAATTTTTTTAAAACAACTGGAATTGTGGGTCACAGCTAGGACTAGAGATTCTGTTTAAATTCTTTTTGTTTCCTATTCTCTGTATATCTTTAAAAAAAAAAAAAAAGCGAGCAAGCAAAAAGGCTTGCTGGCATGTATCTGAAAAAAAAAAAAAAAACCAGAGATATTCCAGAATCAAAAATTTTGTTTTCTAGGTTTTTCTATATTGAAAGCCTTTAATAATAAAAGAAAACTATTTCCAGAAAATATTCAGGGTTTCTTCTCCTCCCTTGGAAATGAAAGAAACTGTTTAGTTGTGACAGTCCATTGATCACAGATATTTAGCTAAACCTGCTGCTACTAAAAATCAATGCTAAGTGAGCAATAGGTAATATTTCCCCATGCCTGTATTTGATTTTGACAGTTACATTCATCCATACCAAATTCATACATTGCAATGCACCTGTGTAAGGAAGACTTAGCTTTTTGGCCTTATTTTTTAATTGAACTCTCTATGGTCCACTCTGCATAAATGATCTATAGCAAACTGCACAGCACATTTACACATAACTTCCTTTAAAATGCAGTTTGAAATGACTGCAATTGTTATAAATGGAAAATGCCAATAGGATTGCCCAAAGAAAATCTAGTGAGATACACAACAAATAAACCAAGAGTATTTATACATGAGAAAAACTGTAGCTCTAATGACTCTGAAATATGATACACATAAAAACTATTTCTGTTTAGAATTCTTCTTTTTAAAGCTTCTGATTCCCATGAAAACAATGTAGAAGGCAATAAACAAAGCAACATTGAACTCCTAATCTTCCCTTTCCCCACTCTCTGTCTGGACCTCTTGTAGGATTCCCTACTTTAGTGACTGACATCAACATCCCTTCAAGCCCACAAGTCATTTGTGATACCTCTCAACTCCTGTATCCAATCCACTACCAAGTCCTGTGAATTCGTCTCCTGGGTATCTCTCAAATCTGTCCACCACTGTCTGTTTCCACCACCATCATTCTGGAGCAAGCCATTATCATGCTGGTCCGGACTACAGAAGTAATCTAATTTATCTCCTGGAATCCACTGATTCATTCTTCAAGCCATTCTCCAAACTACAGCCAGACAGGGTTTTCTTGATTCAAATGTGATAAGATCCATATCCCCATACTATGCTGTCAAAAAAAAAGAAAACATTTAAGTTAAACACATTAAGAGGTAAATATTTATTGCCAAGCAAGGAAACACCTGCAAGTGAAAAATTCACAGGTATCACTGAGCAGGGGAAACCCAGAAATGTTTAAGTGTCAGAAAGGGAGAGTTATGGTGTTTGTGTTATTAAGCATTGAAAACTAGCACTCTGCATTGGCTAAAGATTCCATTGTTCTCTACATAGTTGGTTAAAACAAGTGAGTTCCATTGTTCATTGGTCATGAAGGAGTCTTCAGTTAGATCTAATAAGGATCTGATATCCTATGGGCCCCCCAGTCACGCAAATTCATGGTCCTTTATTCGCTTGACCTGGTGGAATCATCTGTGATGAAACACAGCAGTCAGTTTTAATATTTCTCATGCAAGTAATACTGTTTGGAAAAAAATTTTCACTCACATTTAAATTCCCACTCCCAGTATTGCAGGCTTCCCATTATTCTGCAATCTGATTCTTTTTACTTCTCCAGCCCAGTCATGGTCCTAATTCCTGCCCACACTGACCTTGTCTCAAAACTGCTCCTTGAATATTTAGTACTCTTTCCTGCTACATGAGTACATACTGTTCCCACCATCCCACTGTTAAGTTGGCATCCCTTCAGTTTAGTTAAATTGGCATTAAGAACTCAACTGTCATTTCTTTTTCCCCACCCCTCCAGTGCAGGTAAGACTCTTGCATTACACACCTGCCAATAAAACTTGTATCTATCCAGGAGGACATTTATCTCAGTTTATTTGATTAGTAGGCTTAGTTAATTAATGTCTGTCTCCTCCCCTTGACTAAAAGCTACCTGACAACATGGACCATATTTCCCTTTGCTCACCAGTATATCGGTGGGAACCTCCTAATGTGCCAAACAGAATAGTGCTCAAGGCCGGGCACAGTGGCTCACACCTATAATCCCAGCACTTTGGGAGGCCAAGGCAGGTGGATCACCTGAGGTCAGGAGTTCAAGACCAGCCTGACCACCATGGTGAAACCCCATCTCTACAAAAATTAGCCAGGCATGATGGTGGGTGCCTATAATCCCAGCTACTCAGGAGGCTGAGGCAAGGAGAATCAGTTGAACCCAGGAGGCGGAGGTTGCAGTGAGCCGAGATTGTGCCACAGCACTCCAGCCTGGGCAACAGAGCGAGACTCTGTCCTCCCACCCCACCCCCCCGCAGAAAAAGAATAGTGCTCAAAAAATATTTCTTGAACGAATGGACGAATGAATGAACCTATCTTTACTAATGGGAGTTTGTGACTATAAAATATTTTTTTAAAAGGGAAATTTTATGAAGGTCTTAGTTTGCTCTGTTTTTCATAAAATTTAATTACAAAGCTATGAAGAAATGATCTGTAGATTTGATAATATAGAAGAAGCAATGGAGAGAAGAAAAAAAAGACATAGTATCTTCTATTATTTACTGAAAGCTGTCATTAACTTGAGATTTTGAGAAGTCATTCTTGGACTATCCCATCAGCTATATTACCTGATGCCATCATCTTAAGTCCTCAGGCTCAGGTTATACTTAAATCCATAGTACCAACATAAATTCTCAATTTCATTACTTTTTGCCAGTTGATTTCACAATTTTAATATTAATTAACTATAGCCATTTTTGTCCTTGTGCCTTTTGTTTCTAATAGCTTTACGTTTTCTTTTTAACATAGTAAGCCCGTTCTCTAGAAAGTTCTATGTAAATATATTTTTATTAATTTAGCAATTATCTGATGCAAATGGACTTAGAAAAAGGATACCCAAAGAAACATGAGGCACTAACAGCACTAAAACAATTGTAAAATAATTGAAGTTCAAAATACTGTCTGAGTTTATGGAGTATTTCTTTACAATAAGAATTATGAAATTATAGGAAGAAATTAGATTATGTACTTTATTAAGCTATTATCTTCCAGTACTTAAAATAATTATAGTCAGGCACTTTTTAGAAATTACATTACTATTATACATGACAGATTAAACACAAGTTTATTTCTACTCCCTCCTGAATGACAGTGAAGAAAGCCTGCAAAGACAAACAGAACAGAACACACCACTAGACACAAATTTGGAAGCTGAAAAGCATATATAGATGGATGATGGTACTGATTTGGCAGGCCAGAGAAAGCATAAACTTAAGTCTGGAGAATGAAGCCAATAGGAAGCAAGCCGGTTCGTATGCTCTAGAGCCTGGGAATTAGAAGCACCTTGGAATGGTAGAGGGCAAGGCTATAGACTGAAGAATTTGTCGAAAGAAACTGTAAATAGCAATGAGAGTCCCAGACCCCCTCTTCCAACCAGCAAGTGAGTTCACTTTTCCCACCCTGACAGAAATTATTCTCTGGTGAGATAAAATCTAAAGAACCCTGGTCTTGGATCATCAAATACAGCAAAGGGCAGAGGTGCTATAATTGAAACAAAAAATGACTAACAATCTACATATTGGATGGTAAAGCCCAGAGCTCCCTTCTCTCGTATGACTCCCAAAACACTGGCAGCCAAGTTTATACCTTCCCTCAAGGGAAGAAATTGGAAGGAAGACAAGCCCAAAAGAAAAATCTATAGATACTGGAATTTAAGACACCCTCACAAAAAGGCCAATGCAGCCCCTACAATCCTACATCAGTCAGTAAACACTAACTTTAAAAGTTAGAGCATCCTATCGGCATTTTAGTGCATCATTCTTAAATGTAGAAAACCAAGGAGCATTTGTCAAAATTCTATCATTCTCTCAAGGCCCTCTAAAATGTCACCTTCTCCATGAGGTTTTTCCTGAGTCATCAATTTTAGTGTGGCATTAACTATAATCTACCTTGTTGTGTAGTTATTATAAATATCTTAACATCTGTTAAGTGGTTGGCTCTCTCCTGGACAGCAGGAACATGTTCATATACAACCAGTTACCTTCTGAACAATCACTTGGCTATCATACTTTCCTCAAACATGTCCCAAACTGAACTCATTATCCTGCCTTCCCAATCTGTGTTCTCTGTCTCACCAAATGGCACATCTATCTACCTCGTTGCTCTTGTCAGAAATCTAGTATCCCCTCTATTTCTTCATATACATTATTTCAACTAGTTCTGCTCATTCTGCTTTCTACATGTATCTCAAATACATCTTAGCTCCATTCCCTTGCTGAAAACCCATCAATGGCTTCCCATACCATTTGAAATAAAATCTGAACTCCTTAAAAAGGTTGATGATGCCTTACACAATCCGACTTCTGCCTTCCTCTCCAGCTTCAAAGGCTCTACACTCTCTCTAGAAATGGAAACTTTGTAAGACTTCTTCCCTGTAGTTGGAATGTTTTCTTCCTACTCCTCCTCTAACTCCTACTTATTCCATAGGCCTCAGACAAGACTGCCCCACTTTCATCCCCAAAATACATCAGGTATCTATATTATCTTTCTGCGTGGCACTCTATAGCACCTATACTTTCGCTTCATAGCATGTATATTCATTTATTAAATGAATAAGGTTATTCATTTAATACATGCCTCATCTATGACCCCATAAACTCTGTAAAAGCAGGATAATGGCCATTTTGCTTACTACTATATCTGCAGCACAGGACATAGTCTGTGACAGGCATTGAAATATTTGTTGAATAAAGAAGCAAATGATCGGCCGGGCGCGGTGGCTCAAGCCTGTAATCCCAGCACTTTGGGAGGCCGAGACGGGCGGATCACGAGGTCGGGAGATCGAGACCATCCTGGTTAACACGGTGAAACCCCGTCTCTACTAAAAAATACAAAAAACTAGCCGGGCGAGGTGGCGGGCGCCTGTAGTCCCAGCTACTCGGGAGGCTGAGGCAGGAGAATGGCGTGAACCCGGGAGGCGGAGCTTGCAGTGAGCTGAGATCGGCCACTGCACTCCAGCCTGGGTGACAGAGCGAGACTCCGTCTCAAAAAAAAAAAAAAAAAAAAGAAGCAAATGATCATGTTTAATTTGCTTGAAAGCCCAATGCCTGGTGAGTGCAGGAATTGAAAAAAATGATCAGACAGAAGAGACATTATCAAAATAGAATCTTTAATACATGGAAAATGAAGAAATGAAAGATGGATCTCAGGTCTTCTGTGACTGGGAAAAGGATAGGGCCACTAAAGTAAGTGGGAGAGTTAGAAAGAGATGCTGTTTTGGTAAGGAGATGATGAATTTGGATTTGGATAAGTTGAGTTATAGGAGCCAATTCCATTTAGGTTGAAAATGCAAGCATGCAATTCGGGATATAGGTCTATACCTCTGAGAAGAGGCTGAGATGAGAGATAAAGCTATTTTGGAATCATCTTAGTAGTGCCAAATACTCCATCCACAGCAACTTTCAAGTAAACATATGCAATTAGTGAATCCTGGACTTCCTTTTATAAGTTTTCTCATACTTATAGTGACTTATTCAATGCCTGTCTTCTCCCACTCAACTGTAAGTTTCATGGGGATGGTATTGCTCTATTGCTCCATCCTTAGGAAAGGAAGCCACTACAGTGTAGGGAGTCTGGGAACAGGGTGGTATGGAAAGCCAAGTCTTAGGTTGTTAAGTGAAGAATTACTCCTTTTCTCTACTGGCAGTAATAGCAGCCATGCTAAAGAAATTCCCATTGTGTGGTGGGTCACCATTGTTCCCCCAGTGGAATGAACAAATGATTTCAAATCACTCAATTGTCTAGTAGCACAGTTGTAATTAAAATGTGTGTTTCTCAGTTCAATATCTTCTCTCCCCGGTGTACAACTATTATACAATGCACATTTCTACTAAATATCTACCTCAATTTACCCCACTGCGAAAACAGATTATCCCACTATCTCAGGTACTTTGAAGATACAGTTTGTTATTTAGAAGCCCAGAGAGGTCTAAACTTGGAAAGTGTATACCCAGAGACTCGCCAATATCTTCTCCCTTCACTCTTATGCACAGAGATTCTATCTTGCCAAGTTCGTTAAAATTGATTCTGAAGCTCAAGTTATGGCTATTCAATTATGTTATATAGATGCAACTCAAAGAACTTCATCAGAAGTTCTGAACATCGGGGGCAACAGACAATCCCTATAATCCGTCTTCTATCTACAGATAATATGGTAACAATGTGACCTTATTTTAAAATAACTTTATTTAATAAGAATATATCACCACCCTCTCTCTTTGTTAATGTTTTTACCCCTGGACTACAATTAAATTCAACAAAATGTGCTTGAAGCATAAAGGCATTTAACAAATATTTCCTAAAATGAGAAGTACCATTACAACAGTCCCCATTTCTAGAAGATGAAGTAATGTGGAATCTACCTTCAAACAAAAATCTAAGATTCCTACCATTAACATTAATCCAGTGCTGATCTATTTCTCAGTCTGTTTTACTTTTTGTGAACTGTGCTATATTATGAAACCTAAAATCAGTGTTGAAAAAACTAAATTATATGCCTACATTTATACAAATTATATAATTGTTCACATGGTGGATTATTACAGAATATTACCAATTCATTAGTTACAATAAACTTCTTTTCCAAAGAGTTATATAAGAATATAAGACACACATGGAATTGCTTCACTTTCAGCTTCTCCTCCACAGTACAAAGCATTTTTCTCTGTGTAAGATGTCACTATCTCTCCAGCAGGTTAATCCCAGGAGGTTTAGCAACTGCAATTACTGTATTTAAATATTCCACATATCTGTCAAGACTTCAAAGAATTCTGTGGTGTCAGTTTAAATATAAATATATATAATTCTAGTTAATCATCACTTAAGGCAGTTTTGAAAACCACATTACTTGCTGCTGCAAATTTCAATGTTATATTGTGTATGTTGTATAGTTTTCTATATTGCAACTCTTTCTATTAATTTATTGGTTGAGAAAATGTCCATACTGATTCTGCCAAGCATAAGTATTCTCCTTATATAGAAAATACATAGTTTCTCACTAAGGTAAACTTGTCAAGATCATTTCGTCTAACCATGGAAGAGACAAGAACACCAGAAAAGAAATCGCTTTATGCTTTACATAGAGCTCAAAGTCAGGTTTGAAATCTCATATAAATACAGTATTTCAAGAAAATGCTAGCAAAACATGTTACAAGCTTTTCATTTGTTTCCTCTGCTTCTAAAGGAAACCTTTATATTTACCAGTGACTACACTAACGGTCAATAGCTTTCATTCTTCTGCTGCTTTTTAAGGTAGGTGTAGATTTTGTGCATTTTGTAAATTCATCTTATAAACAGCTTCAGTGACCCTGCAATGAAAATCAAGCATTTTGATGATGTAGTAACCACAGCTACATAATTTTGCACCGGGATGGGTCATAGGGTTGCTATATTTACCTTTTAGTTAGATTTGTTCGTGTGTCTGTATTTATTTATCCTACTTGAATAGCCCTTACAGTGAAGATAAAAGTGTAATTATTATTACAACAATGAAACATTCAGAGTGCCAGAACCTAATATCCTAGTGCCCAGCAACCATAACTAACACCAGTGAATAGCACTTCAAGGCTTTTAATCTCCATGACAACCTACCTTGCATTCTTCAATAAAATACCACTTTGCATGCATACAAACATATTCTTTATACACAGACTACTTGTTAATAAATATCACCTGCACCGAACACCAAAAAAAAAAAAACAAAAAACCCAAGGCCTTCTTTTTAAATAACTCTAAGTTCTCCCTATAAAACTAATTAATTGAACTCAGAAGGAACTTAATTTATATCTTTACATCCACAGCACACCTACACAATATGCCACCAAAAGGCTTTCTGAAAGAGATATTGAAACTGATACCTTCTTCAATTTGAAATGCTATTCTACCCCTAAAGCATTCATGGGTATTGTATCAAAAACACTTTGTTATCATGAGTAGGTCATTTCGTTTTAGACCTAGGCATTGCTGATGTTCTGCCATGGGGCGAACTGCACTGCTACTGGCTTAAGACTTTGTTTATTCCCTCAATTGTTGAAGACAAGTCTCTCATTTTTAGGGTAAGACTCATAGATTTGTTGATTGTTCTGGCTCTTGCCTTCGTTTTGGGGACCCAATTTTTGTTCATTTTGCTCCTTATTAACTTTTACAATCGAGAATAGACCAGAAAGAACTGGGAGAGAAAGCCTGAAACTTTTAGGGGGTGGTTTTTCCCACCCACTTTACTTAAAGGTACCAGGGTAGAAGAAAAGGAGCGAAGGAGAAGTAGTATCTCAAGTGAGATGTGAGGGTCTCTATTGATCTGGTTTATTCATATACCATTTTTCAAAAGGAACGAAACTGGCTTATTGCAGAGAACCTTATCATCTCTTAAAATTGTCCATCTCAGGTGGCTTCTGTATAGATCAGGAAGCCATCAGAAGGAAAAGTTCTTGGACATTAAAGAACCTCACAATGCAGGCCATTGAAGAATCTGATCATGACAGATCACAATTTACTTTTTAGATGATATTTTGCTTTCTTTTGAAAATTGTTTCTCTTTTTGTGTCTCTGGTTCCTTTTTTAAATGGTTTCTTTACTCTGCTACCTACTTAAGAGACTAAGGTTCTATTAATTACTATACTGATCACATAAAACGCAATAGAATTTGAAAAGAATATTTTGAATATAACAACCTATCTAAAGAAAACAACTAAATGGCCTTTTTCATAAATATGTCAACAAATAAATTCATATTTTCTAAACTAGTATTTTCTTCCAGATAACAATTTAGGTGCACAGAAGTGGAATTCTTCTCATTATGCCAATAATGTCCTCAATGATATAGTCTCACCTTCCTAGAACTAAAATAATGTGGAAGCAAAGCCTAGCCATGACTCCTCCTGTCTAGATAATTTCAAATTAGTTGTATTCATCACACCCATAAGGCACTATTTTCTTTTACCTGCACAGGATGGCATGTCTATTTTGCTGTCTCCTTTTTCCTAGTTTTACAGTGGCAGTATTTTCAGGACTCTGAGGTTCATTCTATTCATTACCTCAAACAGCCAGTACAAAATCAGAAAAGCAATTATGCAAACACTGTAACGAACTCTAACAAACATTTTATTAAAATAATTCATTGTTCTCTTTGAATTTTACAAAACAACCAATTTAAGTAATTTTTCTTTTTATTGTATGATATAACTGGATTGTTTTTCCTCAATCGACTGGCTATTTTGTCATGTAAAAATAGTTTTCAGTGTATTAATTATCACATGACTACAGCAGACAACCAGGCAAGGGGCTGTTTTAGGGTTCTGAGAGCTTAGGCAACCAGCCATACTTTATAAAATCACATGGATCTAATGTTGTTGGGATGTGGGTGGGTCTAACAATGATGGTTTCTCTGTTTATGTGACAGCCCTTCCAACTATGCTTTGACCACTTTGAAGTCAACATGAGAGCCAACACTGTGTGTCTTCGTAATATTATCTAATTTCCAAAGCAGTGGCCATCACATTAAACAGACAGCATCACAAATGTCTGTTTAATTGAGCCCAATTGAACCCCAACTAAAATCACTTTTGAGCACAATATTCCAATTCGTTTCTAGCACATTTCTTGCTTGGTATTGGTTAGAAGTCTTTTGCATTTAAAAAATTTAAAACTGGCCTACTTAAGCAATTTCCAATTGCTTTGATTTGTGCAGTAAAACAGAATATCAACATTTCTATTTTTGTGTCTTTAAATATTGCTGTGAGTAGTAATAATGCATCCTCAGCAGTAGTCTCATTCCCTGACACTATCATGGTGAGAAAAGCACTATAGTAAGACCCAGTAACTCTGATTGAAAATAACACTTCCCCCACTATTTTTAGGTGAATGTAATTCTTACAAGAAATTTAAAAGAAATTATGAAAATACCACATCATTTTCCTTCTGCCTTCAGGAAAAATAAAACCAATTCCCCACCCCCAAACCCCCCCCCCTCCAAAAAAAAATTCTGGTCTCTGAAAAGTCACCAAAGAAGGAGACTTTAGGTGACTAACTTTGTCACACATTCCAGAGATTCACAACACTTATATGTCACCCAAATTTCAAATGCAGCTAAAACATAAACTTATCATTTCTTGCCTAGCCCTCAGTAAGGCTAATAAGATGTCTTCCTATGTAAGGAATGAAATAATTCTCAGGCCCTCTGTGACCTTGTTTACTGCAAGCCAAAGGACTGAGAGCTACAATTGTTCTTCCCATCCCGGAATTCACTTCTGACCAGTCAGCAATTTAATGTTTTCATTTTCCGTAAGCCATTCACCAAGCTCTCAAAGGCTGGGTTTTGCCAAAATTAGTGATGTATGAAGGCAGCCATGCCCCACCTCCTGTATTTATGTGTTTATAGTTGCTGTTTATAGAATCAACTGACAACTTTTTCAGCTTATGTAGAGATACTCCTTGCCTGTAGAGTGCTGGTAAAAACATTCTCTAAAATCAAAACCCTGAATTTTAGTGTTGCCAGTTTCCATGGTGTAAATGTTCCCACATTTGCTGACGTCATAATACCAACATGAGGTCACCGAACAGGAAGTTGGGAAAAGATGCACATCGTCTGCTCTCCTGAACCAATAAGAGCCAGGTCCAAGACACCATAACTGATTGTTATATTTCAGGAGGTTTTTCTGATTATAAAGGTAATTGGCATAGGAAATTGGAAATAATTAAAAGTAAAATGAAGTAGAAAACAATACCTAGAATTCTAAAAGCTAGAAATGCCAATGATGTCATCGTTAATGTGGGACATGGTACTACTGCCTACCACAAATAACCCTTATGTGGAATTCTAATAAATCTGGATTTGTTTCAGTGTAGAAACCATAGGAATTTCAATATATGCTCAAACTGAAGCCATTCCTAATGGGAATATCAGAAAAAGAAGAACTTGGAATTCAGAAGGAAAAGTAAAGAAACTGGCTAAGAATTAATAGAGGATTTAGCAATGAAGTTTTAAGATAGCTAAAGCTGGAAGAAAATAAACTCCAAAGTTTGAATTGTGCTCCTGTATTTGTTGGCTCAATGGAACTGAGGGTGAAGAAGGAGCTAAAGGCAGGAGTTTTGGCAAGATATCATCAAGCCAAATATCAGATATTCTCATATGTTGAAGAGGAGGTTTGAAAAATACCAGCCCAATGACGCCGAGTTAATTAAATAATGATTGCCCAATATTTTTCCACCTCAAACATCCAAATAACAACAGATGTCTGACACCAGAAACACAACCCTAGAAGTTGGAGTCAACAGCTCAGTTCTGAGTCCTATCACAAAGGCGTTAAGCACAGAAATTATCTGCAATATAGCAAAACAAATTTAAAATTATTTTGTAAAAGAATGTAGAAGGAAGCAGACCTTGAAGCATGAGAATGGTGATAAAAACATTATTGCAGATTCAAGATATTTTAAGTGATGTGGGTATCTCATTTATGGTGCTACGCTTATTTTTTAAATAAACTTCAAAAGCATTTACAAAGTATTCTAAAGAGTTATCATTAATTACGATTCACTATCCATAGCTCCAAACTATGGAGGTTTTCAAAAACTTAAAATCTTTATAGATGAGCATTTCTTTTACATATTTCCCTCAAAGTATACTTTCTTTGCACTATGATGTTATTGCTGAGACAATTCATTAATTGTGTGGTATTTCTCTAGATTTTACATAGCCTAATTCAGCCCATCTTTTAAAACGAACATTCTTACTGAAGTAAAACATGCATAAAGTACACAAATCTTAAGTGTCCAGTTCAATTAATAACAAAGTAAGCACACTGATGTAAACAGTCCCCACATCAAGAAATAAGAACATTATTCAGCACTTCGAAGGTTCCCTTGTATACTCATCCAGCACCTACTGCCCAATCTTCCCCAAAGAAAGCCACCACCCTGACAACAAACACCATAGATTAGTTTTGCTTTTTTGAATTTAATATAAATGAAATTATTCAATTGCCTTTTTTTATATGTGACTGGGTTTTCATTCAGTATTATTTGTGAGGAGCAGCCTTATTGTTGTGCATAGTTATTTATTGATTTTCATTGCTGTATAATGTTTCATTCAACACTACTTCTGACACAATTTTAGTCTATTATACATTTTGTGCTTATTGTTTGCCTGGTATATACTTTTTACATCCTTTTCTTGCAAATTGTTTGGTCCTTTTTTTAAAAAAAGCAAAAAACTGTTTCTCTTGCAGGCAGCATACAATTGGGTCTTACTTTAAATAGTCTGATAATCTCTGCTTCTTACAATATTCAGCATAATAATGACATTCAGTGGTATACCTAAACCCAAATATATTTGGTATAATCGTATCTTTGAATTTAGATCTACCTCATTTTGCTGTGTTTTCCATTTTTCTCATCTATTCTTGTGATTTCTAGGGTTTTTTTTCAGTTTTCTGTTTGTTTGTTTTTTGTTTTATTTTTGAGACAGGGTCTTACTCTGTCATTCAGGCTGGAATGCAGTGGTGTGATCTTGGCTAACCACAACCTCTGCTTTCTGGGCCCAAGCAATTCTCCCACCTTAGCCTTCCAAGTACCTGGGAGTTGTGCATCCCCACACGTGGCTAATTTTTGCATGTTTTTGTAGTGATGGGATTTCACCATGTTGCCCAAGCTGGTCTCAAACTCCTGGGTTCAAGCAATCCTCCTGTCTCCGCCTCCCAAAGTGCTGGGACTACAGGTGTAAGTCACCATGCCTGGACTATTCTTGTCATTTCTGTTCCTCTGTTCCTCCTATTCTGACCTCTTTGGGGTTAAATATTTTTAATATTTTATTTTATTTTTTAAATTATTCTATTGGCTTTTTAGCTATACCTCTATTCCTGGTGGTTGATCTAGAGATATGCATCTTTAACTTGTCACAATATATTTAGAGTCAATATTATACCATTTCATTTAAAATATGAGAATCTTACAACCAAATAGCTCTGTTTACTCTCTCATTCTTTGTGCTATTATTGTTATTAAAGACCACTAATACAGAAAACAGTATTGTAATTTTTGCTTTTAATAATGTCTTTTAAAGAAATTAAGAGAGCCAGGCACAGTGGTGCATGCCTGTAGTCCCAGCTACTTACAGGCTGAGGTAGGAGAACTGCTTGAACCCAGTAGTTCAAGTCCAGCCTGGGCAACACAGCAAGATCCTGTCTCTATTTAAATGTTTTCTAGAAGAGATAGATTAAGAGAAAATAGAAAAATATATGTAGCCTTTTGTATTTACTCAAATATTTATCATTTTTAATGCTCTTTATCTGTTCCTGTACATACAAGTTACAATTGTGTCATTTGTCTTCCATCTAAAGAATTTCCTTTAGTATTTCTATATTACAGTCTTGTGGCAACAAAGTCTCTCGGTTTTTGTTTATCTTCAAAGATCTTTGTTTCATCTTCATTTTTGATGGATAGTTTTTCTTGTTTTAGAATTTTTGGCTGACTTTTTTTCTTCTTTCAGTGGTCTAAAAATGTTGTTCCATTGTCAACCAGCCTCAATGATTTCAGAGGAGTGGGCAGTGGAATGAGAATGCTTACTGTTATTTCCTTGTTTATAATATATTGTCTTTCTCTGGCTGCTTTCAAGATTTTCTCTTTCAGATTTATGATTTTGCCTATGATGTGCCCAGGTGTGGTGTTCCTTATAATAATTCTCTTTGGAGTTTATTGTTTCTTGGATCTGTAAGTTTGTTCTTTATAAATTTTCAACCATTATGTTTCAGGATGTTTTATCCTTCCCTATTCTATCCCCTCACCTTTGGGAGATCAATTTACACATACATGAGACCTCTTGATATTGTCCCATTTGCCTCTGGACACTATTCATTTTCCTTCATTCTTTTCTTCTTTTTCTCTACTCTTCAGATTAATAACTTGTATTGCTCCACCCTCAAGTTTACTGACTGTTGTTTTCTGCCATCTCTACTCAACTTTTAATCTCAACTACTGAATTTTTAATTTTAATTAATGTATTTTTCATTGCTATAATTTTTGGCTCTTAGTTTCTTGTTCTCTGCCAACATTTTCTGTTAATTTATTTTTCCTTTAAGTTTTTTTAATGTATTTGTAATAGCAGCTTTTAAATATTTATGTTTTAATTATAGCATCTGAATCATCGGGGGACTAGATCTTAATAATTGCATTTTCTCCTACAGATCACATTTTCCCATAAGTTTGCATACCTAGTTTTTTATCATATTCTAGACTTTTCAAAAGCTATACTATAGAGACTCTGGAATCTATATTCTTCTGAAGAGTGCTGATTTTTGTCCTAGCAGGTAGTTAACTTGGCTAGTCTTGCAATCCGAACTCTATCTCTCTTGTAGTGGGCAGCAGGTAAAATTTCTGCCCAATTCTTTCATATTCCAGCTGCTGATTTTCACTAGGACACTGGAGTCTCTTGGGCATATATAGTGGTTAAGTGGAGGTTTGGGTGGAATGTACACACAAATGTTGAGGTTCCCTCCCTCCGCAGCTTCCTTCCTTCCAGGAATTTCCCCCTCAATCCCTCCAGCTTCTCTGCCAGCCTAGAACTCACTCCTCTTTTACCTCAAGCCAGTAAAACTGCAACTTTCTGTTACCCAGAGCCCGTGCAGATTGGTACTGTGGGAGCTCAGAAAACAACACTCCAAAATGAAGGCCTCAGAAGCAGATGCACAGGCAAAAGTTTTTATTTGACCCCTCCTGCTCTTGTGTCTCTCATTCCCAATCTTCCCAGAGGCTAGCCATAGAAACTAGAAATCCTATTCCCCAAGACAGATCATAGAAACCAGAAGAACCTCTTTACCCCAAAGCCAACCATAACACCTAAAAATATTCTGTGTCAGAACTAGCCATAAAGAAATTCTCTGACCTACCTTGTTTGCCTGTAGGTCATAAGACCCCCCATTCCAAAGAGGGTCCTGGCCCACACCCAGAAGGAAGGAATACTGCTCGGAGAGGCCAAGAATCCAGACAGACAGGCCATGCTGGGCTTCCCCACTCAATCTATTACTATTATATTTTTGTCCAACCATATTTCTACATGGCTGTTTATAGTTTGTTGAACCTAAGCATTAAAACGGACAATTTCCTCTGTATCTTTGGGTCTTCATTGTGAAGGCTCCCGTGTTTACACATTAAATAAATTTGTATGCCTTTTCTCCAATTAATCTGCCTTTGCCAAGTTGATTTTTCAGTGAACTTTCAGAGGACCAAGCTCTTGGTCCCTACAGGACGTACCCTCAGGCAAAAAGGTGTATACTCACAAATCTCACTGTTGCAGTTCCTGGCTTTCAAAGGTAGAATCTCTGGTATCTGAGTGTTTTGTTGGTCTCCAGTACTTTCAAATGGGTGGTTACAGGATGGAGAGAGGTGTAAATATATCTTGTTCATATATAATAGTTATCTGTGTGAAGGTTATTCTGGTTAAATAACTCTGCCATTTCTAAAAGTCTGAGTAAATACGTATTTTCACTTTCTGCTTTTTTCACTTAACATTATATCATCTGGTTTTTTGTATGTTATTTACCGTGTGATGTTGCTTTATGTGCTCTGATTAGGTGCATTCATTACATCTGTTGTTCATCTAGATTCAGAGTCTTTAATTCTACCTTCACATTTCCTATGTGAAATCCTAACATTATTTTGTACAATCAACTCAGACTATAAAACCTGGCAAAGCAATTAGAAAACGAAACACCAGTCATTTTACGTTATGAAGCCAAATTGAGTATTTTAATCAATTCAACTTTTAATAATATAATTTGATCCACATAATAGCATATTTCTAATTACCATCAATAACAAAACCATTTCCTTGTTTTTCTCATTGTAAAAAATCTTTCATTCCTCTGATTTTAAAAAATTGATTTTTGTTCTTCCATTATATAACTTTATGGGGAAGTGTTGTATTTTTCTCTTTTATTTTTCTCAACAAATTTTAGCATAAAAGTAATTTGTAGCATTTTGGAGTTATGGTAAAAAGTTTACTTTTCTACAGATCACATGAAAGTTTATTTCAGAAAGACTCAGCTAAAGTTTCTTTTTCATTTATTCAGCAGATATTCCATAAGTGTTTATTACATACAAGACAGTATGGGAGGTACAAGGGATATTACAATAAATCAGACACCATTCAGAGCCTCCAAGGGCTTATAATCTCTAAGGAAAACAGAGAAGTCATTTAAAATAACAATAAATTTAAATAAGTACTATCAGTGATAAGGATAAGAAGAAGAAATGATAAATTCACAGGAAGGAAGTATTTCCTTCTGCTTGGAGAGATCTAGAGAGTCTACCTAAGTATCAACAGTTGTGCATAATCTTGAAAAATGACTGTGGTTGGCCGGGTACGGTGGCTCACGCATGTAATCCCAGCACTTTGGGAGGCCGAGGCGGGTGGATCACGAGGTCAGGAGCTCGAGACCATCCTGGCTAACGTGGTGAAACCCCGTCTCTACTAAAAATACAAGAAATTAGCGGGGCATGGTGGCGGGCGCCGTAGTCCCAGTTACTCGGGAGGCTGAGGCAGGAGAATGGCATGAACCTCGGAGGTGGAGCTTGCAGCGAGCCGAGATCCTGCCACTGCACTCCAGCCTGGGCAACAGAGCGAGACTCCGTCTCAAAAAAAAAAAAAAAAGAAAGAAAGAAAAATGACTGTGTTTGCCAGAAGCAAGAACTTGAGGAAAAAATACCACACATCTGGTACACTGCAAGTACTTTGTCATAATAGGATATAGCAAGTGAGCGGAGAAATGGCAGAATATGAGACTAGAAAAGCAGGCAGGGGACAAATGAATAATGGTCCTGTGAATTATATTTGGTATAGAAGTATCGGAATTTTATTCTGTGGATGATGAGAAGTTATTGCCAGATTTTAAGTAGGATTAACATAATGAGATTTGAGTTTCCGAAATATTACTCTGACTGCAGAGTGGAGAATGGATTACATCAAAGGCTGATACAGAAGGGATTTGGTACATAAGCCATATTGTTTGCCAACCCCTGGAATAGATGACTCCTCCCAAAGCAACAAGATTAGCTAGAAAACTATTGCAATAGCCCAAGTGAGTTATAATGAGAGTTTGACTCAGAGCAGCAAAAACGAACGTGCAGAGGAGGAGAAAATTCTAGAAACATTAAGGAAGAGTTGATGACCAATTGGATTTTGTGGCTACTAGGGAAGAAATTTAGGAGGATCTTCTTGAACAATTCTCCACAAGCATAGGCAACCAAAGCAAAAAGGACAAATGGGATCACATCAGGTTAAAAAGCTTTTGCGCGGCAAAGGATACAATCGACAAAGTGAAGAGATAACCCACAGAATGGGAGAAAATATTTGCAAACTCTTCATCTGACAAGGAATTAATAACCAGAATGTATAAGGAACTCAAATAACTCTATAGGAGAAAGTCTAATAACCCTATCAAAAAATGGTCAAAAAGTTGAATAGATATTTCTCCAAAGAAGACATACTAATGGCAAACAGGCATACGAAAAGGTGCTCAACATCATTGATCATCAGAGAAATGCAAATCAAGACTACAATGAGATATCATCTCACCCCAGATAAAATGGCTTATGTCCAAAAGACAAGCAATAACAAATGCTGGCGAGGATGTTGAGAAAAGGGAACACTGAACACTGTTGCTGGGAATGTAAATTAGTATAGCCACTACAGAGAACAATTTGGAGATTCCTCAAGAAACTAAAAATTGAGCTATCATATGATCCAGCAATCCCACTGCTGGGTATATACCCAAAAGAAAGGAAATCAGTATATCGAAGAAATATCTGCACTCCTATGTTTGTTGCAGCAGTGTTTACAATAGCTAGGGTCTGGAAGTAACCTAAGTGTTCATCAACAGATGAATAGATAAAGAAAATATGATACATATACACAATGGAGCACAATTCAGCCATAAAAAATGAATGAGATCCAGACATTTGCAGCAATATGATGGAATTGGAGATCATTATGTTATGTGAAATAAGCCAGGCACAGAAAGACAAACATTGTATGTTCTCACTTATTTGTGGGATCAAAATGATTTGAATCATGGACATAGACGGCAGAAGGGTGGTTATTAGAGGCTGGGAAGGGTAGTGGAGGCCTCAGGGGCAGTTAATGGGTACCAAAAGAACTAGAAAGAGTGAATAAAACCAACTATTTGATAGTGCAATAGGGTGACTATAGTGAATAATAACTTAGTTGTACGTTTTAAAATAAAGAGTGTGATTTGATTGTTTGGAACTCAAAGAATAAATGCTTGAAGTCATGGGTACCCCATTCCCCATGATGTGCTAATTTCACACTGCATTCCTGTATCAAAACATCTTATGTACCCCATAAATATATACACAAACTATGTATCCATAAGCATTTTTAAAAATAAAAACAAAATAAAATAATAAAAATGTTTTAAAGAAAGAAATTTAAGAAGGCTCTAAAGTTTATAGTTTGAGTGACTGGAACAATCAGGTTATGATCAATAAAAATGAAAAAAAAAAAAAAAGAAGATCAAGAGATTGGTGATCCAAAGACCTGGCCAGGTCACAAATTACAGGTTTGTTAATTGCATTATCACAATACATTAAATATTTTAATCACTATATAATGAACATATTTTCAATAGAAAATTGTATTTGTCCACTTAATCTGAAGAATACGTTTGTTATAGAAAACTGAATTTGCTCACATAAGCTGTAAATGAACTAACTCACAAGTCTCATATTATTTAGTTTCCCCCGAGGAACAGAAAATCTCAGATTCCTTGGTTGAGCTTTTTCCTTGCAGACTTTTTGAAATAAAGACTACTTCTAGCTGCTTCAAACCTACTACACCCAGTGTAAAAGCACTTTCTTCCACATCCTGGAAGCTCCATTTATATACAATGCTAAGCCTATGGACCATAAATGCAACCCAATGTGGTAATTCCTAAATTCCTATTTAACACACTTGATCTCCAACATTTTACTATGAATAACTATTAGATCCTGTGAAAGGGGGTGTTTAGAGTATAAAAACAGAGAGGATGAAACTCAGAAAGAAATAAAGCCCCAGAAAAGCATCAGTCTATGTAGCCTAGTTATAGTGGCTGTACTTTATTAAATTCAGGTTCATTTTAGTTCATATCCCTTAGTATTCTGCAAAGTTGATTGTCATCTTCTCTAGGCGTTCATTTTCTCAGATAGGATAGTTTTGCCTTTTTTCTTTCCAAACCTTACATTAGTCCCCCTGTCTCTATAGTTACTATTCTCTAGATTTATAATTGTTCCATTATGTCTTTCTTGAGGTGCAACAACCAGCTATGCACACAACCTTCCAGGTGTGGATTCACTATACTTCTATTAAAAGGTAGGATTTTATTTCCCCTGTTTTCTATTCTATGCCAGTTATGTGCAGCATTTTTATTGTTTTGGGGGCTCCAAGACAAATTAGATTCTCAAGGAAACTCTATTATTACTAATGTCATCAACTAATGTCTTAGTCTGTTTTGGCTGCTACAACAAAATACCAGAGGCTGGGTGGCTTATACACAACAGAGACTCACTTCCTGCAGTCCTGGAGGCTAGAAAGTCCAAGATCAAGGTGCTGGCAGATTCGGTGTCTGAGATGGGTCCATTTCCTGGTTTATAAGTGGTGCCTTCTCACTCATCCTCACAAGGTGGAAAGAGCAAGGCAGCTCTCTGGAGTCTCCTTTAATAAGAGCACTAATCCCATTCATGGGCAAAGAGCACTCATGATTTATTCACCTCCCAAAGGCCCCACCTCCTCATACTATCTCCTTTGGGTTAGGATTTCAACATATGATTTGGGGAGGGGGAGGAAATACAAACATTCAGACCATATCAGCATACTAAAATTTTTCCTGTCTATATCCTGTTTCAAGTTATTATAAAAAATATTAAAGCAGTCTGCTCCCATATACAAAGAACCAAGCAATAAGACCAAAGCAGCTAAAAACATAAAACTTAAGCTAAAAAGAAACTCAGGAACCACTGCTTCCCAACCAATTAATTTCAACCAATTAATTTAATTTAACCAATACAACTTCCCAACCAATTACTTTCAAATTTGAATTTGTGACTCTAATTATATATATAAGAGACAAAATCGATAACTAAACATTGTTTTGACTTGCCAGGTGCTAAGTAAATAATGTTCAAAAAAGGTTTGTCTTGCCTTTTATTAACTACACCTAGGGGGAAAAAAAAATCCAAACTGTGCACTGATTACTAAGAGCCAGTATGAGTTCTTTGAGAAATTATGCTGCTAGGAAATGACTGAATAAGGAATTACGTGAAACTAATATGATTTTTAATTTTCTCACCCTGCCCCACCCCCAGCTATATAATTACTGGCCTGGAAAAATCAAAAAGGTGCTGTAAACTGAGTGTATCTACTTTCGGCCACAGACATAGAAGATTGAATTAACCACACTCCTCCATTCCTAGCATCTTACCATCAATGGTTAAGCCTTGTGTCTTTTTTACTGCTGTTTTATTTTTTTTTCTGTCATCCCCATATCTCTCCCAATCTCCTCAACCCCATAGCACCTATTCTAATTATTTGAATATATATCTTTTGTGTCTGTGTTTTTCCCAAACGGATATTTTTTTGTTTGCACATAATTATGCACACACATGTACACACACATATATAAAACTCTGTAACTTTCTCCATTACACAGTATGTCTGTAAGATTCATCCATGTTGCCATGCAGATAGCATACACCTAATATGTTACTTTTAGCTGCTGTTAAAGCAGCATCAGATATTTCCCTAAGATATATGACAAAATATCTCGTGTTATCTTCGAGAGTAAGTTGGATATACTGAACCTGTGGCAGCAGAGTATAAGGAAATTCAAAGTTGGAAAACAATATTAAAAGTGTGTTGCTTTGACAGATATCCCAATTATGCAAACTATATGAGTGTATTAAATTATTACATGCATCTCAAAAATATGTTTTCTATTATGTATCAATAAAAAAATGTAAGTGTGTTACTTAATGTAACAGTGTCAACCTCTCAAAAGGAAGTTCCTAAGCCTGTCCTTTGGCCACATTTCAATACTTAATAGCTACACATCATTAATGGTCACCATATTATACAGCATAGTTGTAACATTTCCATCATCACAGAAAATCCTATTGAAACACTGTTTGAGAGCTATGCCCAAATTTCCTCATCCAGCTAGTTACCAGCTAGTCAGGAAAGGAGTTATTGGTAATCCTGGAAGAAATGACTAATAAGATGAATTTAAATGTCAAGATTCAGAAAGATCACAACAGGTGAGAATGTTAGTCATACACTGAAAAGTTGAAACTTAATAACAATAAATATAAACCATTGCACTTAGATTCAAAGTTCAAAATACGATTGCTCAAGTATAACATTCAAGGAAAACCTACCCTGTTAGAAGTTCAAATTTTAAAATCCTAGCGGGTAGAAATGGAGTGGTGCTCTTAGATAATCATAAGCTTACTCTGGGCCAACAGTGTGCCAAAGTGGCTAAAGTTAATTCAAATATAGCCTATTGAATGGGAGTACAGTGTGAAATAGTGCCTATGTAGGTCCATCTCTATGCAGAGAATCATGTTCATCTCTGACTGTAATGCTTTGAGAGAAAGCTATCCAAGTGTATTAGTCCATGTTCATGCTACCTGAGACTGGGCAATTTACAAAAGAAAGAGGTTTAAGGGGACTTACAGTTCCACACGGCTGGGGAGGCCTCACAAGCATGGTGGAAGGCAAGGAGGAGCAAGTCACATCTTACATGGATAGGAGCAGGAAAAAGAGAGAGTTGTACAAGGGAACTCCTCTTTTTAAAACCATCAGCTCTCATAAGACTTATTCATTATCATGAGAACAGCACAGGAAAGACTTGCCCCCATGATTTAATTAACTCCCACTGGGTCCCTCCCACAACAGGTGGGAATTCAACATGAGATTTCGGTGGGGACACAGCCAAACTATATCACCAAGATTATGTCCAGAGATGAGAAATCATGAGGGTAAACCATGTCATACCAAGTGGACATGTGGTCTTTAAATATTCGAAGATCTGTTTAATGAAAATAGAGTGTTATTACAAACAACAATACTGAGTCCAGCCAGGCACGGTGGCTCATGCCTGTAATCCCAGTACTTTGGGATGCCAAGGTGGGCAGATCACTTGAGGCCCAGAGTTCGAAACCAGCCTGGCCAACCTGGTGAAATCCTGTCTCTACCAAAAAAACACACAAAAATTAGCCAGGCGTAGTGCTGCACACCTGTAGTCCAGCTACTCAGGAGGCTGAGGCACAAGAATCTCTTGAACCCGGAAGGCGGAGGTTGCAGTAAGCTGAGATCACGCCACTGCTCTCCAGCCTGGGTGACAGGACGAGACTCTGATTCAAAAAACCAAACAAAGAAACAAAAACAAAAAACAATACTAAGTCCAGGGATTTGAAGTTACAGGAAAGTGGATTTCAGGCTCAACAAGGAGATATTTTTTAACAAGTAGAACTGCCTCAAATTGAAATGGGTGCCTTATACAGAAACAAGCCTATAGTCTTGGCACCTATTCATGCAAACGTTGAACACATTATTTTTCAGAATATTGTTCTTAAGAATAATTATTGTATGGAGTGAAGACTGAGATAATCTCTAAACTTTTCCAAGAGATTATAAAATAAACATGCATCTATCTAAACCCCATGTAATCTCATCTAATTTTAGTGATCTGCCTTCAGAAATCTATAGGACCACAATCTTTACCTGAGTTACTATGTTTAGCACCTACTTTGAATTCATAGTGGTCAAGCAGCTAGCACAATACTCTTTAGTTTTGCTGGATCATTTCTAAAGAAAAGGTAGATATTCCCACCTGTCAATCAGCTTCAGTAAGGAGCCAAAAGGGAAATCAGTTGTCAGTAACCATTACAAAGCCAGCCGGTATTCTTCTTCTCTTGCTTTTGTTTTTTCTATTTTCTGTTCATTCCTTTATTTTTGTTTCCATACTGCCTTATCTTTCTTTTCCTTTTCAAAGTTCACTATCCCTCTTTTAGTCCTTCCCTTTTCTTTTTGATTTCTAGTCTTTTCTTACTTTTAGCTCCTGTTCTTCACCCAAATACATGCCTTTTTGAAGACCCATCACAATTCTTTTAACTCTCATCAACCAAAGGTTTCCCTTTACATGGAGAATCATGGTTTTCTGTTTTTACCTGAAGCATGCTAGATCAATATAACAGGAACCATACAAGAGAATACTACTTTAATTCATTTTATGAGCAGTGTATCACGAGTAGATACCGGTTTTGTGGTACCTAAATCTTATATAATCTAGAGGTACTATCTTTAATTAAAATAGCCAACACTTAAGTATGAAAGCAAGTCTGTTTGTAATGAGTGCAATCAAAACAAAGCAAATTGAAAAATTCATAAAGCTGTAAATGCTATAAATATCTTAATACCACAAAAATTACTATTTTCTGAAGTAACTGTCTGATGCACTTCTATTATTTTTTCCCATGTTTTTTGGCTATTGTTTGAATCCCTCCTATGGCAATGGTTTTTGCAATATTCTCCACAGAAAGAATAACAGTACTGCTACAAATTTGTCCCTGACAAACAGGAATATGAGATGAGTCCTATCTCATGCAATTCCTATCAATAAAGAAAAAAATTAGTGGTGCATTTATAATTGCCTCTGCTCTATTATCAAGTATACGCCTGACCGGATAGAAACTCTACTTTAACTGGAGTCAGTGAGAATGAAATCCTACAATTTTCCACGTATAATGATTAGAAAAATTTTCCACAGGCTAGCTCTGGTTTAATGCATTTCTAAAGTGTTTTTCTCCTCCACTACCCACATATTACCGGTGGCAGTTTCATAAGATACACTGATATCATGATAAGACTCTAGCCCTGAAACATTACACTCTAACATGGACTGAGTTGGCACAGTAGGTGGTAGAAGTATTCCTGACAGCCATCCCTACACCAGAATGACTAGAAATATAACTATACCTGGAGTGGTTGCGGACCATATAAATGAATCTCCTTACCCTAAGCTCAATGAATTATCAGGCACTCTTACAAATAAAAATGCACCAGCTTCTAAATTAGGATGTTTGCCCTGATACATCAGGTAATTTCCTGGTTGTTCTAGTCTCTGGTATATTTTAATTATCAAATAATATGTTTAGGATATTTTCCCTTTTGAAAATGACAAAAATCACAGAGACTCATCAAAAAGCTTTCCTTTTATTCATGCTCATGTTACTTGCTGCAATTGTGTATCAGGTGGGGAGCAGAACATGGCATGGGGGCCAAAGGATGCAGTAGTTAGACTCTTTAAGTGACTCCAACACAAATGAGATCATTCTTGAATCTCCTGATCAAGTTTTACATAATAGGTCTCTAGTGAGTTAAAGGCATATGAGAACTATCAACACAAGAGCATGTATCCTCAATCCTGGCTGCACAGAAAACACCCTAGGAGACTTCAGCAATCTCCATGCTTTGACTACTCTCAAATCAATTAAATCTGAATCCGTGAGCATATGACCCAGGAGCCAGTGTTTGCAGTTTTTGTTTGTTTGTTTGTTGTTTGTTTGTTTTTAATATTCTTTTGTGCAGCCAGGGTTGAGAATCACCCCCTGGTTTCAGCTTTGAAAGCTAGTAAGTCAATGCTGTCAGACGACCCAGCACTCAGTTTTACTTTAACTGACCGTTGGGGTGACATTTCTCTTGTACCATTGTATGGTTCCAAATATTTTTTATTCTCTGGCCTGCCATGACAATCCCAAGCAGAAAAGGTACACAACAGGTTTAAAGAGAAAGGGCGACAAAGGGTTTGAATGTGGCAAGAAATTGTACTGCCCCCAAGATTTACTGAGAACAGTACCAGGAGCAAAACACACTACTGAGAAGCCACCCAACTTCTCAAAGAGCAAACTATTTTCCATTCTGAGGAAGATTTTATTTTTCAAGTGTTGTGATGGCAGCAAAACTGTGGAAAAACCATAAGTCTCCAATAACTACAGTTAACAGATTCTGCCCACATTCCCCCTTTCCTTTGAAAATCCTGCTATCAGGTAATAATTAGCAATTAGCAAACACTCAACTCTACATGACTAAGAAGAGCATCTCTCAATCTGTGTTCCTGGGAACACTAGTTTCCGGCAATGTTAATATGTGTTATATAAAATGCTGCATATTCTCCCTTCTTTGAGAGTCAACAGACACATTTGAACATTAAAGGCTCTGCAAATCCTGCCTAAATAAATCTACTTAACATGACTTAACCAAATGTTTCCCAAACGTATGTAACCATGGAATCCCCACCTCAAACACACATACATACATATACATTTCTAATATGTGGGGGTTTTTTAGTGATTTGGGGGTTTTGTTTTTGTTTTTAGCAGAATACCTATAAAACTAGTAGTGTTCTGTGAATCATGGTTTGGAAAACAACCTCTCCTGAGGAAATCAAAACCAAACTGAAACAATAACGCCTCAGGCCTGGAATTTCAAGCTTGTGGGGATAGTAGGCATTCTCATAGCTGCTAAAATCACATCAGGTAGGCAGTTATTTGTCACTATCCAGCATAAAGACTCTTATCAAGCTTATTGCTCTATCATTAATTCTAAAAAAGATACGTCCAGTAATTCAGTCCCTCTGATTTCTCGGGTTTGGGGAATGTCTGCTTCAATGTGGCACACAAGCTATAGCAGATTGGACTCATTTTGAGCCACAGGCAAAATATTCTAAGTTCAAGTATTTACCGAATTTTACTTGCCAGTTTTCATGGCATGTGTGATATTTTTAGCTGACTAGTGATAGTCTTTAAATCCAACAACAGTACACATTTTATATGAGAAATGCAGAATATTGACAAAAACTGTCTCCTTGATCAAACTTGAATCAGACTCCTTCGAATCCTCTCCTCTACTAGGCTCTACCTTTGCACTTCCATGTCCATCTTCGTATCACCTAGTTTTAGCAAAAATGCTGCCAAGTCAGTTCAGTGAGAATCTCTGCCCTCAATATCTGATCCCCTGGATATCTGAGCAAATTCCTCGTATCCAAACCGTCCCCCAGGTGATATCAGATCACTCTGCCCTGCCTTCAGGTCACGTTGGTTTAGCCAGAATCCCCCCTTACCTCTGATGCTTCCTCTTAGTAATTTTCCGTCCGCTGAGCCCTACCCAACTATAAGTCCCCACTTGTCCATGCTTTGTTCAGAATTGAGTCCAGTTCTATACTGAGGTCTCTTTTCTCCTACTGCAATCATTCCCAAATAAAATCTGTTCTTACCATCTTACTGTCTAGCTCTGTTTTTTCTTTAACAATATGCAAGCTTGCAATAAAAAATTTACAGCAAAAATAAACACTTTAATCTGCTTAAGAGGGCCCTATTAAAAGTACTTCAATATATTGAAAAATTAGACCAACAGCTTTGAAACACAAAGTCCTCTGTTTATCCATAAAACATATATATGATTGCCACCAGCAATTCTAAGCTTCCTTTATCAGTGTACCTCTGTCTGCCCCTCTAGAGAGTGAGAATAGAGTTCAGAATCCAGGCCCATTCAATTCTTGGCTCCTCTGCAAAGACTGCCAATTAGAGCATTTTGTAATATGGACATCTGTCCACTGGACTGAGACCAGCTCATTTCACAAAGCAGTTGTCAAATGGTATCAACTTTCTGTGACAACCTGTGTTAGATTCAAACCCGTGCCCTATGAGGTTCCATGGCTTCCTCTTCTATCACTAAATTTTTTAAATGCCCAGAAGTTAGGCACACTATTTTTCAAAACTAGCTAATTATAAAATCAGAAAGTCATCTTTATTTCCCTTAATTCATGGAAATTTTTCTGATGCTTGCATTTATTGTCAAAAAATGATCCTTTATGTACACTTTTATTCTTGGCAATCTGGGCATTTTTCCAGTCACTTTGAAAGAAACGTATGTATTTAACATTATTTAAGTGGGTGATTTTTGAGCCCCTACTACCTGTTAGGCAGTGCAAAAATGCTACCAGTTTCCTTTTTTTTTTTTCTGAATGTATCTGCTGAATAGCTGAACAATTTTTCTCTCCACTATAACTAGCTTTTCTTTTTCTGTTTTTAAACTCAGTACAGTACAAGGTAAGAAGAGCAAAAAGTTTTATAAGGGGAAAGGTAATGTTTGAAGTTACATTAGTTTGAATGTAGTTTAGTTTCTCAACTATATATAATTACTTTGAAGGGGAAAATCATAAAAATAGCTTTATTGTTACATTTTTGCCAGTGGGTGTGTGAAGTAATTTAACTCACAGGTAATGATTATGTAATTGTATTGATACAGGGCATACAGCCTACCAAGCTTAGTGAATCATCCAGACTGACAAGAGGAGGTGTAAAAATTCTGCCTGCTTCTTTTCTGTCTCACATCCCTGCCTTTACAAAGGAGAGAAGTCTTTCTCACAAGTTGGGGAGGGTGGTGATAAGTGAGGCATCAAAGCTCCAAGATCACGGATATAAATGCATCAAGACAATGTGTCAATTCCTTGTGGTATAATTTTAAAAATTAATTGGGTGGTGGTGAAGCTACCCAGCCCAAATGATGACTGTGCCATAAGAGATACAATGCAAATGGCTGACAGCAGCTACTTACCATTCAGAAATGAAGCTCTAAACTTTCACAAAGCTCCATTAAGATACAAATTAATTTCACTGAACTGTTCCATGTTGTTTGTCCCTGTTTTACCTCTGTAGGATACATTTGTTGCATAAACCCCACCATTTATTTGGACAGGGAGAAACAACACAAAATATAAAGGTCTAGTTATAGCATGGTATGCTGAGGTAATTAAAATTTCTATTTTTGCAGCCAATGACCTCTGTAGCCATGGCTGATTAAAAGTACAAAAATTTTAGATCTGGAGAATATTTGTGCCAAGGACAATGCTTGACCAAATATAATTAACTGAATTTAGATAAATTCTCAATCTGGCTTTCTTTAACTTGAATAGAAAAATCACACACTTCGTTGAACATGAATGGATTTGAAAATGAACATTTGGATTATATGCGAGGATATTTTCCCAGAATAATAGACCCAAGATTTTTTTGATGTGCTGCATAGAAGTTCTTTGTTGACCCAAAGAATATATCAGCCTTCTGTTTTTACTCTCTAGTTCTATTTGCTGATTTTTGTTAATATTTATAATAACACAAATAGTAGGTGAGGGAAAGCAGGAGAATAACAGATCCATTTAAATCTTTACTCTTTGTTTTTTCAGTGCTTCTTGTTCTTTTTCTTGGGGATAATTAGAGATAAATGGTATGGTATTATATTTGCTTGGATAGCAATACAAAAATGCCTATTTCCATCATTTTCAGTAATAGACTTTCAAGCTATATTTTCCTCAAACTTGATCCTCATTATTCCAGTAATATTTAAGCTATTAATTTCTCCAGAGAGTGCTTTTTGAAAATGGTAAATTATAAGACAAATCCCAAAATTACATTTTCTTTAATTTACAGTATTGTTCAAGCTCTACTGTTAGCATAAATGAATAGTCTGAACTGCAGTCTGAAATAAAGCCTTGAGCATTAAACAGTTGGCTTGGAAACAGAAACATTAAGAATATGATTGAAATTTTTTACAGAAGATGAAATAACAGCATGCGCAAAAGCTCATTTATGATAATTCTAACATTTCTGCTACAGTTATAGAAAAGTAACAACATTTACCAAAAAAAAAGAAAGAAAAGAAAGAAAGAAAGGTGAAGGTTTCACTTTCTAATCAACTGCAATGATATCAATTTTGCCCTTAGTGAAAAGTGATTTTCACAGTTACATAAATTTAATTTTTTTTCTGAGTTTCAAATATCCCTTTTGGGAGGAACGCAAAACAGGGCTTTTCAAAACAAAAGTCAACTGAAGCAAAAGTTTTTGTACTTGATGTAGGCATGTTGTAAACATGTAACAATAGCAATAAATATAGTCAAACAGCATGATACTCAGAAAGACAATGAAGTCTATAAAGGTCTACAAACATCATATTTATTTCATTATAAAAAGGCATTAATTATGCTAATGTGTGATGAAATCATATGAAATTTCACCCTGAGTCTCAAGGTATATTTGAAATAACTTGTTTAATATGTTTTATTTCATACTAGTTATGTCTGTTGCTTTATTTTTGTTTTTCCCTTTTATAGGGGGTGGGATTCGAAAAAGGTAGAGAATACTTTTTATAAAATAATAAAGAAGACTAATCTTCTTGAAAATATTGATGATCTGATAAATTGCCAACAATAACCATCTGAGGCGTAAGTAAGCATTTGTGATTCTTCAAACGAAAAGCTTCAAATTCACTCCAACTAAGAAAATCACTTCCTCCATCTAGTGGTGACTGATTGTAATTCTACCAAATTCTAGAACACTTTTCAAATTTTTTAAAATGTCGTTTGGTTTTTATATCTGTGCTTGTGTCAGATAATTGTATTTATGTGGGAAATTAGGCTAAATTGTGTTAGTTTTCTTAAAGATTTTGCTACTGTCTAAAGAAACATGGCATTACTCTCTGCAATATTTTAGCTCTGAGCCAAAATGCATAAAACATAGCCCTTACCATTGTAGGGCTTACAATTGAGTTAGGGAGACTTGACATATATGTATGAAAGGATAAACTAAAAAGAACACACATGGATTTCTCAAATGGGTGATAAAGGCAATGTCAGAGCTCAGAACACAATTCTCTAAAACACGGCATCTTGACATACTGAGTATTTTAAGCTGAAGGAAATTGAGAAAACCACAGAAGCAGAAAGGTCTCTCTGACCTTCTCTCTTGAAGGCCTTCACGTGACAGGTGTCCTGTAGGGAAGAAATGTTACACAGAGATGCTAAAAAGAATCTGAACAAGCCGGACTTGCTAAGTTTCCTCCCAACTTCCCCCTCCCCACCCCAGTTTATTACCAATAGATGATGACTTTTGATAGTCATCATTGCTTGAAAAAGATTTGGCAGAATATACGGAACGGAAATGGCCTTTATTAAAGGGATGGAAGGAATTACATAACCAGGGAAGACTAAGAAAGGCATTTCAGACAAAAGGAACAGTTACAAACTGTTACAAGAGACAACATAGATGCCTCCGATTCTGAAATCTTTGGAAGACAATGGGTAAGTTGTGTTCTGCAAAAACTGGTCTATGTGTTTGGTCAAGAGGAGTGAGAATGGAATAGAAAATAAAGTCATTATAGCTATTGTAGATGTAATACAGAGATTTTGTAGAGGGTCTTGAATGTCAAGATAAAAATGCTGGACTATGTATTATTAGAATGAACCTCAGAAGTTCTAATGGTGGCATCAATGGACCATACATGGTTTATAATGGGCTTTGATGTGTCCAATAATTTCTTGAAATAATAGAGAAAATTATCTTTACATGTACATGTATGAATTTCTCTAGAAAGAATGTCCATAATTGTCGTCAGATTCTCAATGGGGATCATTGCTCTGCTAACAGGTTTTGAACAGCAAACTGACGTACTGAGTTTTGGAAAAATTCCCCTGACATTGATGTGTAGGATAGTTTGATATGGGCAGATAACTTATTATTCATATTTAGGCTGATCCATCCCCCTAGCACAATATGCTGCCCTGGTTACACGGTACTTTACTTCTCCCCTCTCTGGGCACTCAGTATTTCTTTATAAAATATTTTAAGTCTTTAACTAATTCTATGATAGTCTATAGATCCATATACATGATCTCATCAAAAAAATAGCCATAAGCATGCATAAAATTTAGATTTGATGAGTATTGTGTATTTTTCTCAACACTAAGGTGCTTTCTGTCTGCACTTATATTTATGTTTGGGATTCAGGCCTTTAATGATAGCAGTCATCATAAAAGTTTCCATTTGTTGAAGACTATATGCTAGGCACAAAATTAAGTATATTTGTTCAACAAATACTTACTGAGTGCTTTTTATGTGCCAGGTAGGTCATAAATATTACAATAATCTAATGAGTTATATTCCCAATATATCCAATATTAGTTATAGTCCCCTGATTTTGTACATGAGGAACCTGAAGTTTAGGAGTTAGGCAAAGTTCACATAGTCACCCTTTTCATAGCTAGTACAGCTTTGATTTCAACCTAGATGTCTTTGATTCAATCAGATGTGTCAAAGGTGGAACTAAAAAACTATTTGGTCAGGATGCAAGATTTCTGAATGCCTGTATCTTGTCCTACTATTGCCTTACCTTTCCTTCCTTTCCCTTTCCTCCATCCAACCTACCCTTATCCTCTCTAGCCCCTGCCCATAACAAAGCCCAAGGGATACAGGCACAGGGCCCAAAGCCAGGTAAATGTATCTTTTTCCTACGATGCTTTTGTCCAAAGGTCCAGTGTCTGAAGTAATCAGGAATCAGTGGCCAAGGACCTTTGCATAGCTTGGTAGTCCCCAGACTGCTTTCCTAATAAACTATCTGAAAGACGTTGACTGGTATTGTAGCAGAGAAAAAGTAGTATCTTTTCCTCACCCATTGCAAGGCTCATGGCTGAGGCCCCCGTAACAAAACACAGATTAACAAGAGAAAAGTTTACAAATTTAAATTCATGTGACATAGGGAGCCTTCAAAAATAAAGACCCAAAGAAACAGAAAACTTGCATGTTTTCATTGGTCAGGTTTGATGAAGAGTAGACAATTGTGTAGAAGTATGATTGGAAAAGAGGGTAAGATCTAATGATAATAAACTCAGGGGAACTTAGCAAGGCCTGCTTGTTCAGATTCTTCTCGGTATCTCTGTATTTTCAAGGCTAAGGACGTTCCTTTTCTCCAGATAGAGGGAAGGGTATGATCTGCTTCAGGGGAGAAGCACAAGAAGAAGGTGAGAATGGCCTTTCTGCTCGTGCTATTTTCTCAAATGCCAAGGTGTCATATGTTGGGGTAGCGTGTCCTAAACTCCATCAGTATGCAGAATTAAAGTATTCCATAACCAAAAACATCAGGGAAGTACTGCACTGCATAGTTCCCTCTTGGGGTTTAAATATGAACATTCACAGATTAAAAACTGAGAAGCCTCACAGGAAGAGAAAGATGGGTAAATTTGCTCAAGACTGCTTTTCTCAAGTTTGTTTGACTAAGAACTTTCTTACCATAAAACCCTAATAGGGAGCAGAATAATGTCCCATATCTGGGAAACAGTGGCTATCACAACAACAGGCTACAATGCTACAAACAGGCCTCCTCCAGTGTTCCATTGCAGGAAAGCCTTCAGCACTTTCAAAATTGAGTTTCTCTGACCCCAAATATTGCACGTGTTCACTTGTCCTAAATGCCAGACATTCAGCATGAGGCATAAGAATATGAATACAAGCCTCACACTCATGAAAAATTATAAAACACAAATTAAATGTGATCACTGCTTCAGCACTTTACAATGTAAGCATCTATTACTTGTTAAATATGATTTCCCAAACAAACCCAATGTAATCGGATCGGGAAATACCAATATCCAGACCCACGTAATTCTTACTAGCCATAAACTGTAACAAAAAAAAAATCAAAGAGAAAAAGAAAAAAATCCTGGTTTCAGCTTCACTGGGGTGCTCGCTGATCTATGCCAGCTGTCACGAGTGCCCCACCTGTGCACGTAAATGTCACTTGGAAGACAGAGCATGTAAGGAGATTAACTGTGACCCTAGAATTCCAAATCTGAGGGAACGGGGGAGCCGATGGGGACTCCAACGCTTATGCACACTGCCTTTCTCAGAGAGTGCTTGAAACACTCCTGTTTTCTTTGGGATTTTAGAAATTGCATTTCTGGCACCTCCACTCTAAAGTCTTTCCTGAAACCCCGTTCTCCACCTCACATCTATCCCATATATTTAAATCCTCAAGTTTTCTCTACCTTTCTGTGGTCTCTGAATTCCTGGCACCAACGTCTGAAGTGACCAAGAGTTCCCTCTGAGAAACAGCGAAACAGCTCCCATGCCTAACGGTTGTATTTTTAGTAGTAGGGACGGGGTTTCACTACGTTGTTTGGCCAGCCTGGTCTCAAACTCCTGACCTCAGGTGATCCACCTGCGTCAGCCTCCCAAAGTGCTGGGATTGCAGGCGTGAGCCGCCACACCTGGCCCATGCCTTCTTCTAAGCAAGGAAAACCACATTAATAATCAGGCAATTTGCACAGCTGTAATCTCTTGCACTCTCTCTCTTTCTTCATCCCCAGTGGGATTCCTAGTTGTGGCTAGCCTAGGCTGTCAGAGAGGCCTTGTTGCCACATTTGCTTCAGCTGGAAGAAATGACCCAGGCCAGTGAACTGGCCTGCTACTGGTGGTGTGGCTCAGGGTATCTAATGCTGTGCTTGTGCTCATAATACAACCCAGACCTGTTTTGCTGCTTTCAGCTGAAGTCCATAACAGAGGCATCTGGAGAAAGCAGACCCAAAAAATGGAAGAGAGAAAAACAAGAAAAAGTGTCATTCTTTCAAGCTTACTAGAGTATTTGTTAAGTTCACATGGAGAAACAACAATCTCTACAGTGAAAAACTGTAGAAGGAATTATCATAGAGTATTTTTATTACCATTAGTTGATAACTTAATGGATTTAGCTTTAATTCTTGAATGGTAGAAAATACTAAAAGAGCTGAAGTTCTCGGCCTTAAAAGACACATTCTCCCAACTTCTCTAATTTTATTTTGATGCTTATATGTGTCCCACGGTAAGTATTTGCTGCTAACACTACATAATGAGTGGCAATCTCAAAGTTACAATAAATTATGCATAATTTAGTCTCTTAGAAGGTCTATAAATACAGTGTGAAGTGTTCAGCTTGTTATTTGATGCAACATCTGAAATCAGATTGCTCTGAAGCAAATGTTTATCTGAATGTTATAATTGTGGCATGAATTCTTCTGGATTTATTTTGTTTGCAAAGAGCATTTTATTAATTAGTTACACCAGTCTCAAGGGTATTAGGTTTTTTAGAGCCATCAGTGTCAAAACTTCTGCAAATATAAAATTATAACTCATTTTTAAAAGAAAATAAATTTTATGAAATGATTTTTAAAATACTATTTGAAGAGCATAATATATTCCTAGGGGGTATATTTTCCAAACATTTTGAAGCTTTGAAATATTTACAAATATTACTATTTATCACTTATTATCATCCCATGTTGTTGTTGTTGTTGTTGTTTGACAAAAATTAGAGTACATGGGTCTTTGCATCCAGTTGTGATGAACTAAAATATAAAACCAAGAAATTTTACCTTATTTTATGAAAAACTTGTCTATAATTCTTGCTTTTGTTTTTATTTCATTTATATGTATTATCAAACTTCAATTGTGTTGAATTTTAATACAAGAATATATTGCCTCCATTTGTTTCTATTTAGAGGCACAACTTCCATTATTGAAAAGCATATTGTGTATGTTGTTAGGTTTTAGCCCAAGCTGAGGTTTGAGGGGAGTTGGTGGGCAGGTGGCAGGTAGCTGGAAAAGCACTTGAGGAATTGTAGGCAGTTGCAACATGGCTTTATTTTTAGTGGGGCGTTAGTTGTATATACAACATTAACTATATCTTTTACAAACAGTAGTGGCTCCAAGCTAAGCACGAGCTTATGTGAGTGGTTACTTAATATGCCTTACATGGAGTGGTTACATAATGTGTGGAGCTGTGCACCTGCACTCCAAACCCGCTGAGTTATTCTTTGCTGGAAGGCTGCCTCAGCCTGATTCTGACTAAAGTGCAGCCATCTCCCTTACACGCCACCATTTAGGCCAAGGGCATTTTGTGGGTAATGACACATGCTCATAGGGTAGAGTCCTGAATTTATAACCTACGACAACAATACAGACAGCAACAATTTACTCCTAGGATTTTAGCTATGCTACTTATGACTGTTAGGGCCCAGCATAGGCTAGAGCCCAGGGATGTTTACCATTTTTGCAGGGTGTTTGTAGTAAGGCTTTTGACCACCTTAATCTTTCACAAGACCCCTTGCAAGGCTGATGTTGTGTTTTGCTGATTGTTAGGTACAAAAGTACAACATCGTGTTTTTAAGAGGGCACAGGTGCCTTCTTAGGCAGCAGTTACTATGTTTAAGGCCATTTGGTTCCAAAAGGTAACACCACCTTTTAACTTTGTTAATAGGACGAGGGCCACTTGCGTGTAATTTAGAGTCTGAGCAGTGTGCTTTGCAAGAGAGGTAACTTGTGCTTTTACACTTATGACACCCACTTTAGGAATGATTAATGCCAAGGAGTAGAACCACCAGGGGCTTGTTGCCTTTGCAAAAACCAAGAGTGTAGTACTTTTCAGTTATGCCGGTGTTTGGGCAATGCGGGGAGAACAGCGGCAGGTACCTAAGGCCACCCCCAGGTACAACGTTTAGTTCAGTTTGCTGTAGGTAAGGCTATTCTGTGTTTTTACAAACCCATAAACTCCAAGGGGGCACAAAGTTTACTGGGGCCTGACCTTGGTGGGACCACTTGTCTCACCAAACCTTTGGTGTGGTGACACATGTTATGTTTGCACAGGCCATGACAGGTACCCATTCCACAGTGGTGTTACCCTAATGTTGCTTTGTGCACTATGGCACCAGAGCCAGGGGTACTATATGTTCCCCCACTAGCTAACCCCACCTATTATAAACGCTATGGGCCAGTTAGGATTCAGGCATGCCGTGGGTTTTGCAGCTTTCTTTGTTTAAAGCTTGCTGTGTTGTGTTCCAGGCGTTAGCCATGGCACCCCAAGTTTTTAGCCATGTTTAGTTTTTTGCAGACACCGAATGTATGTGCCAAGGCAAGCCATTTGCAGCTGCTGTTGGAAGGGCAGTGCAGATTTAAGAGTTGGAAACGTTGGTTACGTTAGCATAGGTGTGGGCCCAGTTTATAAGGCAGTTGGAGCATGTTAACCTACGGTTGAAATGACAGAGCAGGCACTGGTACTAACAGAGGTAAATTACATTTTTTAAACAAAATACAGGCTAACTTTTTATTCCTGGATAAAAATGCAGCCGCCAAAGGCTTCTGCCCTGGGCGATGGTACTACACCTCTTTAGCTCCCCATGGTTTCTTTGGGTTTTGTATCTGTCCCAAAGTTATGAGGGAGCTTATAATAGGCCACACAGGTAGTACATAGGTTTACTGGAGAAGAGTTGTTTCCTGTTTTTCTACAAACAATTGACCGCAGAGGCCATATACTGAACACTTACGGAGTGACATGCAAGTTATGCTGTAGGCCCTCCCCACAGGGAGCTTCAATGGCCAACCACCCGTAGTTGGGGGCTTGGAGGGTTTATGGCGATAGCCAGGTTTTTTGTTTCCCAGCCTTTAGGGGTGCTGTGGCAAGCAACAATAGGTTACTGTTTGTTTTTATACCTGGGTGGAGAAGGTTATTTTTAGTGTGTATTTGCAACTGAACGGGGATGGCTGCTTGGTGTAACAATGCCTTTACAGGGGCGAGCCGCCTTTCCGTGACCGTTTAAGGTTTGGAGCACTAGGTTTAGCCTGGAACTTTAGCCCTGCAAAGAAAGGGGTGTGACATGCAAGTGTGTAACTTATTTTTTAAGAGCACTTTATGTTTTTTAATTATACCCACAGTTTGCAGATTGTATGGCACATGGAATTCCCACTTTATGTTTATTTGTTGTGCCCAGTGTTGTACCTGTTGTTTGGTAAAATGTGTTTTCCTATTACTTTTAACAGCCAGGGGGAACCATACAGGGCACATAAGTGTTGCAGGCCTGGGATGGTGTGCTGTTGGTCGGCCACCCTACAGGGGTAGGTGAACAATAGGCCTGTGGTCGTGTTTACAGCTGTTAGCACACGCATATACCTTTGCAACTTTGGCAGTAGCCCGGTGTAGTTTACTTACCACCTGGTTAAGGGCACTTGTGTAACACTGGGCAGCTGCCTCCATTTAGGGTATGCCTGAGCACACGCTGGGCATTTTTGGCAAGCCTCCCAAATATTTTGCATGGGCAGGGACAGACCTCAATGCTTATTGACTTGTGGCATTAGTTTACCACCCACATGTTCCTGTTTTTGGCGTAGCCACAAGGCCACATTTTGTGTAGATGCTGACTTCAGCCATTGGAGTTTGGCCAAGGCATCTGCCTTGCTATTGCCAGGGGTGGCCAAAAGCACATGACTTGACAAATGATAAGTAGTTACATTTTTTTTGATGACCCATTTTTCAGAGGTTTTGCCACATGGCTTGGCCCCAAATGGGTTGGTGGCTGACTAGCCAATTTTGTATTTTTTAAGTAGTTAACCATAAGGTTAGGCCTTGATAGACTGCCCAGCTATCGGTACAGATTACCATAGATGTTTTTGTTTGTTTGTTTGTTTGTTTATGATTACTATTTATACTGCTTTAAGTTTAGCCCATTGGCTACTTTGTTTACACCTGGCTTTAAACTGTATGGTGTTGGTACTCGGTTGGACTGCAACAGCAGTTTAAGCAGCAGTAGCACCTTGGCTAGACTCATTTGTGTATCATGCCCCATTGGGAATCAGGGGATGTCCTTCCTTAAATGCTGAAGGCTTGGGGTTTAAGAGTGCTTTAGGCTGACCCATGGCCTTTCTTTTTGTATTAGAACTACAGATTTTAAGACTTTTTGCAACGTTGCTGCTACGGGGCTTGTACTAAGAAGTTCAGCTTCTACCTTCATCACTGTACTGAGAGCATAGTGGTCAGGACTACCTGGGTTGGAATCACAGTACAATCAGCTTATATCTGTAATGCTTTACACAATGCTCTTAACCTCCATATACTCAGTCTCCTCGTTGGTAAAGTGGAGATCATAATTATACATGCTTGCTGGGATTATTGTGGGAGTGAAATGAGTTAGCACATATTCAGTATTTGGAACTTGCCTGATACATAGTCAGTATACATACAGCATTTGGAACTTTCCCATACCTGTCAGATAACATTGTTTCTAAAGTGTCTAGTGACTAATTTTCAGTTCTTACATTATTTAACTTTTCTGAGACATTTGCAATTTTAAATTAGTCCCTTCCTTGGAATTTATTCTCCCCTTTTATGTTTACGAGACCTTTTGTTCCTGATCTCCCCTTCTTCTCTAATCTCTCTAAGTCTTCTTAGCTGTCTCCTTGATTTCTACTGGCAGTGTTTCCTTGGATACTTTTTTCAGACCTCTTCTATTCTTACTAAATGTCTTTTCTCTGAATGACAGCTTCCATTTTCATGGCTACTACCTATATACCAATGACTTTAAACTTCTTTCTTCATCCCTGAACTTTCTTGAGCTCTAGATCTTTATGTTGACAACCCTAATGTCTTAGCAGTTTGGGGTCCACTCAAAGCCCAGTTATCATTGATGAGGTCTATAAAACATTTATAGAAGAATTAATGCCAATTCTAGAGAAACTCTTACATATAATCAATGAGAAAGGAATATTCCAAAATCACTCTCCAAGAGGCCAGTATAACCCCGATGCAAAAACCTAACAAAAACCTTAAAGTGTTAGAGTGTTTGAGAAAAGTGAAAATTACATTTCTGATAAAGACTATGTGAAGATCTCTCAAAAGTAAGCAATAGGAAAATTAACAACTCAATAAAAATGAATGAAGGATTTGAACACATATTTCATGCACATGGAAGAGGCCCGACGCCATTAATTATTAGGGAATTGCAATTTAAAACCACCGTTAGATGCCACTACATACCTACTAGAATGGCTGAATTCTTAAAAACTGGAGCAACTCGAACCGTCATCCTACTACACATATATTTATAATAGCTAATATTTAAAAGGCTGATCATACTAAGTATTGGTGAGGATATGGAAGAAAAGGGACCCTCATACATTGCTAACGGAATGTAAAATGGTTGTACCATTTTGAAAGCCTTTGAGTAGTACATACTCCTACAAGGTAATCCAGCCATTCCACTTTTAAGTATTTGCCCAGAAGAAATCAAATCATATAGTTATACCTGTTACTTGCCCCTAAATGTTATAGCAGCTTTATTTTAATAGCCCAAAACTGGAAATATCACAAATGTCTATTAATAAATAAACAAATTGTATATTCATACAATGGAATACACAAAACAATATGGATGCATCTCCAAATAATTATGCTGTATGAAAGAAGCCATACCCACTGATTCCATTCTTATAAAATTCCAGAAAATGTAAACAAATCTATAGTGGCAGGCAGCAGATCTGTAGTTGCCTTGAGACAGAAAAATAGTAGAAAGGATTACAAAAAGATGTAAGAGGAAATTTTTGGGGATGAGATGTGTTCATGCTATGTTCATGTCTTGATTGCGGTGATGGTTTTACAGGTGTACTTATTATATGGGTAGTTTATTGTATGTCAATTATACCTAAGTAAATCTGCAAAAATAGATTTAACAAGAGAGACAATAGCTTGGATATTATTTTTAAAAAGATTCTTTTAAAGGGTTTTAAGTGACTGAAGATGAATTTCTGAAATGGAGGTAATTTTGTCAAATAAATATGTAAATATAAATGCTTACTCTTTATTATAGAATGTATACAATATATGTATTTGTATTACATTGCCAGCTCATGAACAGCAGACTCAGTTATGACAATAATTAAATTTTCATCATTGATATATTCCTTTCAGTCATACAAAAATTATAGCTTTACACATTTTTAAAATGTAGTAAATAAAAGTATATTTGTCAAGTGGAAGGTTATAATATATTTTATTTAACAGTTATCCTCAAATCACAAAAACACTTCAGTTGATAATATGCCAGAAAGACTTGTAAAACTGTTTGAGGTCAAGGGTCGTGGTGTATTTCAGTTGTGCCTATTAGATGGATTGAGCCATGGCGAGAGTCACCCTCTAATCCCATTATGCCATAGCTATACCTTCTTGTCGGATGCTCCCAGGGATTTACATGCATAAAGGACAAGGCCAGGTAAATGTATACTCTTTGTTACCATGAGGGTTTTTCTCCAAACTCAAGTCTTCTAGCAAGATGTGCATCACCCACTGTCTTTTTTTTTTTTTTTGCCTCGGCAAGAAGCAGGCTATATTGGACATCATTACATCTAATGCTGTATCCTCCTGGCCCACTTCTTGGTCCCAGAACAGTTGTTACAACAAACTGTAGGAAGATGCAGCCTGGGGGCACCCCATTTTAGCCGTAGTAAGACTCTCTTGTTTTCTGCTAGACTTCTGTCACCATGTGGGATGGCTTTAGGTGCTGTCTGATCCATTCTGGTGTACTGAAACAAACCACTGATAAATGGGAGGTGCCAGGGTTTGAATGTGCCCCACAAAGTCCATGTGATGGAAACATAATCTATCGCAATAGTGTTGAGAGATGGGACATTTAAGAGATGATCAGGTCATGAGGGGTCTGCCCTATGAATGGATTAATGCCGTTATCACTGGAGTGGGTTAGTTATCCAGCAGTGGCTTCCTGATGGAAGAGTGGATTTGGCCCACTTTCCCGTTGCGTGCACTCACTCTCTCTTTCTCTTTCTCTCGCCCACTCTTTACCCTACAGCCATGGGATGATGCAGCAGGAAGGTCCTTATCAGATGCTGGCCCCTCACTCTTGAGATTCTCAGCCTCCAGAGCTGTAAGTGAATAAATTTTGGTTCACTTTAAATTACCTAGTCTCAGATATTCTGTTATATCAGCACAAAACGGACTAAGACAGGACAGGAATTTGAGAATAAATACTCCCACCTTGTCTCTTCAGCAGATAATTCTAAGGCACATTCTACACAGTTCTTATCCCACCTGTCCTATGGTGAAGAGAGAGAAAATCCCATGAGAAACTAGACCTCAAGAAAGAGACACCTAGGTAAAGTTAGGAAGTTAGATGTGGGAGAAAAGGAGTCTGGCATTCTCTCTAGGCTACACCAGCGTTTATGTATCTTTGTATCCCTCTAATATTTAGCTAGTGTAACTGTTCAATAAATGTTTTGAAAAAAATTAATATAAGGAGCACAGTAGGGTAAAAATAAAGGAAGTGCATTTCTAGAATATATTTAATTATAAATTATTATAGAACTAGGTGTGATGGCACATGCTTGTAGCCGCAGCTACTCAGGAGGCTGAGGCAGGAGGATCGTTTGAGGCCAGGAGTTTCGGCTGCAGTGCACTGTGATCGTGCCTATGAACTACTGCACTCCAGCCTCGGTAACAAAGCAAAACCCTATCTCTAGAAAAGAAACAATTATTAATGAAGAGCCAATATATTAGCTGTCAAGAAGAATGTGCTAAAAAAATTTCATTTAAAATTCAGAGACTGGAGAAACACCATGTGTAGTATTTGGCTTCTAATCAGAATTTTATTGAAATAAGCCTATTATTTCTTCTATAATGAAAATTTTTATTTACATCTTCTCTCTGCGAACAAAATGTTAGCAAGGGTTAGCAAGAGTTGATTGGAAGCAAGAAAAGGATAACAGGAGGGAACTTGAATAAATGCTGGCAAGGACTCCCCTCCTGCTGACTTTACTATTTTCAAAAAGCAAATGAAGTATGGAAGTTATTTAGTGGAATGTTTAATAGTTTTTAAAGAGCTTAGTTTCAGTGTAAAAACATTGACAAGGGCTATTGACATTAATTTATGTGAATAGATGAAAACATAGTGAAACTTCTATTCAGGAATATTATAAACAATAAGTTTTATAAATATTTATTGCAAAATCTACCAAATTATAACTCTTTACAGTGCGTTGTTCACTTAAATTTTACTGTCATAAAGTCACAGCACAGTCAGAGTCTGGAGTGCCTGGTATAAATGTTTAGTGAATGAATTATAATCAGAGGAGGTCTCCCCACCACGCTGACTCTCTCTGATACCATCAGGGCTTTCCCTTTGATATTGCCATAGCTGGGGTAGTCTAGGAGGTCCCTAAAGGAGCACCCTCCCTAGGAAGACCCCATTTTCCCATAGGAGAAGGACCTTACTAGTGTTCTGTTAATAAGAGGAAAGTGTTCACATTTGCATTACATTGAATGCTCAACAAAATCTTGGACAGAGTAGGTATCCTGAGGAGGTAGGTAGGGGCCTTGGGAGGGATCAGGTACATCTGCATCTATTTTAGTTTCTTATCTTTGTTTTAGTACTAATTATGTTCTTCTTTCTTTTCAGGACCTTAACATTTTATTATTCCTTTTTTTTTTTTTTTTTTTTTTCCAGAGATAGGGTCTCACTCTGTCACCCAGGCTGGGGTGCAGTGGTACAATCATAGCTCACTGCAGCCTCAAACTCCTAGGCTCAAGCAATCCTCCCAATTCAGCCTAACATGTAGCTGGGACTACAAGCATGTGCCACCATGTCTGGCTAATATTTTTTGTTTTGTAAAGATGGAGTCTCACTGTGTTGCCCAGGCTGGTCTCAAACTTCTAGGTCCAAGCGATTCTCACACCTTGGCCTCCCAAAGTGCTAGGATTATAGGCGTGAGCCACCCCACCCAGCCTATTCTATTCTTAAGAGACTTACCTGAAGCTTAAAAATGGTAAAATTTGCATTGATTTTTGCTATAACAATTTTAGTTTTCCCCAGGATAATGAAGATTACACTATCAACTAAAGAACAAGTTAGGAAGTTCAGGAAAAAAGAAAACCAGAAAGAAGAAAAGGAATAAGTTAGTGTTGGAAGATACTCTTAAGTAGTTGTTCCCAATTACTGGTCAGTGGGCCAATGTAGAAAAGTGAAAAAATTTTCACTTAACCATTGATTGGTGAGAGAGAGAAAAATAAAAGGAGCGCAACAAAAAGAGGAGTCACATTATTTGCAAGGTTTCTTTTTGAAGTAATCAAAATGTTCTAAAATTATACCCTGGTCATTTTTGCACAAGTCTGTAAATATACTAACTACCATTGTATTGCACACCTAACAGGTGAGTTTTACAGTATGTAAATTATAGCTCAAAGATGTTTTTTAAAAGTTAAACAACTGGGCATGGTAGCTCACACCTGTAATCCCAGCACTTTGGGAGGCCGAGGCGGGTGGATCACCTGGAGTTCGAGACCAGCATGGACAACACGGTGAAACCCTGTCTCTACTAAAAATACGAAGTGATTCTCCAGCTACTCAGGAGACTGAGGCGGGAGAATCACTTGAACCTGGGAGGTGGAGTTTGCAGTGAGCCTAGATTGTGCCACTGCATCCAGTCTGGGCAACAAGAACAAAAACTCCGTCTCAAAAAAAAAAAAAAAAAAGTTAAAACAAAAAGAAACAAACATAGAACATGATAAATTGAAGTTTGCTGAGCACTGGCAAAGCAGAGAAATGTGTTGTTTTTATGTCTAGAGAAATGAATGGATATTGAAGAGTTAAATAAGAATCTTTGCTGCTGCCTAACAAAGAGCTCCCATTTGTACCAGCTATTTTCTTTGAGGTAATGTTCTTCCCATTCCTCCACCCACTCCCACCCCCATATTAACAAGGCTGGCTTCTCTCTATCAGTCATAACTCAGGTTCAATATAATCTTTTCATTAAAGTCTTTTCTGAATGCTTAATCTAGAATAGCCACCCATTTACTCTCTGTGACAAACCATATTTTAATACTTGCATTGCAGTTATCATGATCTGATGTGTTTATGATTAAAAATAAATATGTACATATTTATTTTGAAAATTGAGACTATATGTAACAAAATAAGTTACTGTCTATGTAAATATGACTTCACTATTCTGCTGTCTCTATTAACAAAACTTTATTATTCCTCCATCTTCATCAACATGATTTACTCTTCCAGGAAACTCTTACCCAAATGGACAAAAGATGAAAACAATTTTTCAAAAGAAGTTTTATTGAGATGTAATTAACATACCATAAAACTCACCCATGTTGGATATAGAAGGCAATAATTGTTATTACAATTAAATATTTGTGCAAAAATCGCCACAGTATAATAAACATTTTGATCACCCCACAAAAAAATTTTGTGCTCATTTGCAGTCAATTCTCATCTCTCTCTAACAGTGTGAGGCAACCATCAATCTCTTTTGGTCTCCATAGATTAGCCTATTCTGGACATTTCATATATGCAGAATCAGACCATGTGTGACCTTTTGTGTCTTCTTTCACTGAATGTACTGTTTTAGAGATTCATCCATGTTGAAGCATGTATTGGCACTTCATGCCTTTTCATTGTTAAATAGTATTCCACTTTACAGATATACTAAATTTTGTTTATCTATTCATCAGTCGATGAACATTTGGGTTGTTTTCCCTTTGAGATTATTATGACTAATGCTGCTATGAACATTTGTGCACAAGTCTCTGTGTGAAGATATCCTCTCATTTCTCTTGGATAGATTCCTTGGATTGTTGGGTCATGTGGTAACTCGTATGTTTAACACTTGAAGAAACTACCACACAGTTTCCCAACAAGTCTGAACTATTTTTACATTCCCAGTAGTTGATACATGAGGGTCCTCATTTCTCCACATCTTCATCAACACTTGCCATTTTCTGGATTTAAAAAATATACATCTATTGGTTATGTGTCTTATGGTATCTCTTGTGGTTCTGATTTGCATTTTCCTATTGCCTAATGACATTGAGCATCCTTTCATGTGCTGACTGACAATCTGTGTGTCTTCTTTGGATAAATGTCCATGTAAACCTCTTGTCTATTTTTAAATTGAGTCATTTGTCTTTTTCTTGTTGAGTTGTGAAGGAGAGCAAAATTTGCCACCCCAAATTACGCCATTTTGGCATAAGGATTATTTTGAGCTAAAGGCAATTGAGAAGCAACAGATACAAGGAAAATTCTCTGCTTTCCCCCTATTTACCAAAAAACAGGACATAAATTTGTAATTTCCTCTACCAAGAAATACAGAAGTTAATTGCTAGAGCCAACTCTAGACCTTTATCTGCTTAGGGATGTCACCAATGGAATCTGCAAAACAAACCTTGCTAAAACTAGCCCTTATCTACCATTAGTTTCCCCATATATTTGACTTCCCACAACTTGCCACCCCAGAAGCTAAAAGTCCTTTTGCTTTGTCTTGTCACTTCTCTAAAAATGTATGGTTCTTTCATTAAGATGCTATGTAAGCCCAAGTTCTAACCACCCCTTTGAGTTACTCATCTTTAAGTGCTCCCACGTGTATGTGCAATGCACATATTAATAAACTCCTGTTTGTTTCTCTCTTGTTAATCTCTTTTGTCCATTTAATTTACAGGGCACGAGCCAGAGAAGGGCAGAGGGAAAAGACTTTCTTCCCCTAAAGTTGTAAGTTCTTAACATATTCTGGATACAAGTCCCTTATCAAATTATATGATTTGGAAATATTTTCTTCCAGCCTCTAGGTTTGTCTTTTACCTTTCCTGACCATGTCATTTGAAGCATGAATGTTTTTAATATTGATGAATTCTAATTTACAAAATGTTTCTTTTATCACTATGATTTAGTATTGAATCTAAGAAATCATTACCTAACCCTGGGTCACAATTTACTCCTATATTTACTTCTAAGAGCATTAAAATTTTAGCTCCTATATTTAGGTCTGTGATCCATTTTGAGTTAACTTTTGTGTATAGTGTATGATACGAGTCCAAATTTTTGTGTATAGTGTATGGTAGGCATCCAAATCATTTTGGCAAGTGAATAGCCAATTGTTCTGGCACCAATTATTTAAAGGACCCCTTTTTCCTCCATTGAATTGTCTTTGCACCTTTGTCAAAAGTCAGTTGCCCATAATGGCTAACATAATCTTGCTAAACAAAAATTAAGTTGGAAGACTTATACTTCCTCACATGTAAACTTACCACAAAGCTATAATAATTGAACAGTATAGTGCTGCCATGAGGATAGACATATAGATCAATGGACCAGGACTGAGAGTCTAGAAATAAACCCATATATATGCAGCTAATTGATATTTGACAAGAGTACCAAAACCACTCAATAAAGAAATAATAATCTCTCCAACAAAGATATCAGGACAATTAAATAGCCACATGCAAAAGAATGAAGTTGGATCCCCACCTTGTACCATCTACAAAAATTTACTCAAAATGAATAAACTCAAAACTTAAATGTAGGAGCTAAAAACTATAAAACTTTTATGAAAAAGAAATAGGGATAAATCCTTATCACCTTGAATTTGGCAATGGATTCTGAGAAATCACACCAAAAGCACAAGCAACAAAAGAAAAAATAAATTGGACTTCAAAATTTTAAAGTTTTATGCATCAAAGCACATGATAAAGAGAAAAATAAACAATGAATGGGAGAAAACAGTTGCAAATCATATATTTGATATGAGTCTACGAGTATGCAGAATACATAAAGAATTCTTATAACTCAACAGAAAAAAAATAAAAATGAGCAAAGGACTTTAATAGACATTTTTCTAAAGATATACAAATGGCCAAAAACACATGAAAAGATGCTAAACATGATTAGTTAATTAGGGACATGCAAATCAAAACCATAATGAAGTACTGCTTCACACAATTAGGATAGCTATAATTTTTTTTAAAAAAAGGAAAACAAACAAAAACAAGTGTTAGTGAGGATACAGAGATTATCAGAGCCCTCACACATTGCTGGTGAGAATGTAAAATGGGTCAGCCACTGTGAAAAACAGTTTGGTGATTCCTTAATAAGTTAAACATATCATTACCATATGATCAAGCAATTCCACTCCTAGGTATATATCCAAAAGAATTAAAAACAGGTATTCAAACAAATACTTGTACACAAATGTTCACAGGAACACTATCAACAATTGCCAAAAGGTAGAAACCACCCAAGTGTCTATCAGCTGAAGAATGGATAAACAAAATGTGATATATCCATATGATAGAACATTTTTCAAAGCTGGGTACGGTGGCACATGCCTGTAATCCCAGCTACTCAAGACACTGGGGAGAAAGAATCATTCTTTTTTTGGGGGGGTGGGGATTAAAAGATAGTAAACTTTTTTGCTTAACATATGATCCGTCAAGTTTGAAACACATTTGCAAGCGATGATACTCGCCATTTAGTCCATCCCTAAGGAACAGAGGATCCTGGAAATTTAACCATATCAATGCAGTCTTTTTACATTATTAAATGAAGTAAAATGGGTACCCTTTAGTGATTTTTTTTTTTAAATTTTTAAAATCTTTCTTTAGAGACGGGGTCTCACTCTGTTGCCCAGACTAGAATGCTGTGGTGCCACCATAGCTCACTGCAGCCTCCAACTCCTTGGCTCAAGCAATCCTCCTGCCTTAGCCCCCAGAGTAGCTAGGACTACAGGTGTGTGCTACCATGTCCAGTTACAAACCTCTTTTTATATAGACATATTATAAGCATCTTTTCATGTCAGTATAGATCTGCCTCATTCTATAATTGTATGAATGTATCATGTTATAATTTCTCTATTAATAATACATTGAATATGCATACATTTATTAATATGCATTTCTATTACCATCTTTACTTAACAGTCCATTATTCACTAAATCAGAGCTTCCTTCTAGTATGCCCAACTTTTTCATCTCATTCATGCCAGTCATGCTTTTATTATATAACAGGGCACACAGTAGACCTGAAAGATATTCTATAAACTGGAGGGGATACAGGACATTTTTCAGAAGGTACAAAGTCCTCAGATGGGCTTAGAAAATTCACTGTGTAATCCATACATTATTCTACTCAATTTGCACATCTTTGGGTGCATGTATATACTGCTACTCTGTCCTCGCCATCACCTAAATGTGACTCAGTCTGCTCTACTGTTATATCTTGTGAATTTCCTTGTCCTGTACTTTTATTGTTGGTCTTCTTGCATTGATGATACAACAGCAACAACATTTTTAATTATTGTCAAAAGATTAACTTGCAATGTATAGAGTTTACTCAAAATTTTCTTCTTTAAGGAAAAACACTACAAAAAGTCAAGAGGATACCAAATTGAAACACATAATGGTGCCTCTGAGTCTATATGAAATCATGGTGAAGTAGAAATAAAGCCTTTCCGAGATTGCAAATTTTTTTTAAATGATGCAAATAGATAATCTCCTTCACTTTTATGGCATAGTCCTAACTTCAGGTTTTCTGTCCTATATTTCCCATAATTACTACACAAGCCTCATGTTCTAATTTTTTAGTTACAGTTGAAATAAGGTTTAAACTCCAATTAGGCTTTTTTCTTGCCAAATTGTATTATATATATTTTAAATACTATTTCTACCAAATGTTTTAACTTACTTTCTTCCAAGGATATTTGCTTTTTGACAGGTGACATTTTAGAAGGCTATTAGAGGATCAGCCTCCTATTCCCTATGTTTGCCCACATAAACGCACATGGGCTGTGGGGGTAGAGCATGGAGCAGGCAAGCACCTGTAATTGTGACTATTTCTGTAGAAGAGGAGGGCCTAGGGTGAATTTCCAATAACCATTGTTACCCTTCTTTCACCACCTACCATAGCTTACAAGAAAAAAATTAGTACCAGTTTAGCATCATACCCCTGAAGCTGCCAAGTTCAACTCCAGCTCAAATCAGATACATGACAAATTTCAGGACAACAATGACTCATATATTTGTAGCTAAGAATTTTAAGCCCAGCAGGTTTCACACATTAAACACATACTTTAAACACAGAAATAGAAGACAGTCTTTTCTAATATAAGTGAATAATAAGAATATGTAAGCATGAAAATACATGGACATTCATAGAACATCTCTCTACAACTCATTAAAGGAGAGGTACAGACAGAGTCCTGGTTTACTGGCACAATTTGGCAATCAAAACAGTTCCTGAAGGAGATTAAGATGGCTGTTCCTCTTTCTAGATTTTGTTTAACTTCAGCTTTCTACATTTTTCAGCTTTATATGTTTTCCATAGAATCCTTCTACCTTGTTGCTGAATTTAGCATTCCTTTCATTAATGTAGTCAGTATCTGCATCATTATTATAGGGACATATTGGGCTATATTTGTCTCATGCTTCAATTTGCTTTTCCCAGTCTGTGAGCATCCTATCGATTTCCTCTGTGGAAGGCACATATTCCGTGAAGAATGCTGCTGGATATTGGGTAGAACTCCTGTCCATAGTTTTCTCTTAGTTTTAGTTTCTGTGTCAGGTTTGATCTGTTTAATCAACCAATGGTACTGGCAGCAGCATAATATGAAATTCCCAGATCAGCGTTTTTCCTCTTATATTTGCTTCCCCATCTCAGAAGGATCACTTGGGCCCAGGGGTTCAAGACCAGCCTTGGCAACATAGTAAGATCCCATCTCAAAAAATAGAACATTATTCAGTAATAAAAAGGAATAAAGTACTGATCCATGCTACAATGCAGATGAGCCTCCAAAACATTATGTGAAATAAAAGAAGTCAGACACAAAAGATCACAGACTATATGACTCCATTTTTATGAAACATCCAAAACAGGTAAATCTATAAAGACAAGAAGCTGACTAGTGGTTTTCCATGGATAAGGATGAGTGAGTGGGAGTAAATGCTTGATGGTTATGGGGTTTGCTTTGGGGATGATGAAAATATATTGGAAATAGATAGAGGTAATGGTTGCACAACATTGTGAATGTACTAAGTGGCATAAAATTGTATACTTTGAAGTGGTTGATTTTTATGTTACGTGAAATTTGCCTCAATACAATTTTTAAAAGTCTATTGATCATGAATATCAGGGCATTTCTGAACTCTCAGTTTGATTCTACTATCTATATGTCTATTCTTATGCTACACAAAAAAACATTTTATTCTTCTCAAGAATTCCCTGAAAATCTCATTTAAATGAATGTCAAACTCTTCACTTATTTAACAAATAGCATCAAATGACTATTTACTCCCAAAGACTTCAAAGATTTGCTTCAAAATCCTTGCCTTTCTGGGTTCACAATTCCTAAACTATCGTATCATAATTTTTATCCAATCTTAATCAAGCCTTTATAGTAAAAGAAGTACCTTAAAACATCCTCCAAAACTTTATAAATATCCTGAATTTTTCCTCTCCACTATCAGGTGTTACTAAAAATATCTATCAAGGTAGTGCTCTCCCTCACCACAGTAAAAATAAACTCAGCCTTGTCTTACTAACAGGCTGTTTTGGTGGACTTTTCAGGGAAGCCGAATTCAATGATCTTATAGGTTTTACCAAGAACCAATGAAGGGCTCCAAGGCTCTTCATGATGGCCCCACGGCTCTGGAGTACTAGTACACTCTTCAGAAATTGTTTAAGCCTCCCATTTGGTGGGCAAAGGGTATCTCTGACCATAACAGGGAGGTAAATATTGCATTGGGCCAAGCTCTGAATGCTTTTTGTTGAACTCCCAAATCTCAGCTTTATTTTTGCCTCCTAGGAGTTAGGAACTAGTTTTAGGAATCTTTTCGTTATCTGAAAAGGTAACTTTTACCTTGGTGGAAATCTGCCTTTGTACTAAAAACATTACTTGTCTTTGTCTGTCCTGGTTAAATATGTCTTTGTAACATGCCCTTAAAGAGAATGTTCCTAGGGAAGAATGGGTACAGGCCCCAATAAATGTCTGTTCCACAAGCTGGACCTGAGGACTGAAAAGCATAGGCATTTTTTAGACAAACTCTTCCTCGTGTCACTTAAAACTTAATGTAAATTTTCCTGAGTCTCTTGTTTTGCTCTTTTGTCTGTAGATGCCTGGTTTGGTGAGAGCTTTTATTAAAACTTGTTATACAGAAGCTGCAAATTAGTGAGATTTACAGATAGACATGGCATAGCCATTAAGCTGGGAAAATGATTCACGACATAGATAAGCAATACTTTCAACTTTAGGGCTTTTTCTTAGTCTAAACCTATATTTGCAACAACTCTGGGTTGGCTCCTGGTTTTTACATGTATTTATGCTATAACAAATTTGTGTGCTAAATTATCTATATGGCATAATTTCACCAAGTATAATTTAGAATTAGGGTGGCCATTTGATGCAATTTGACGTGAACAAAATTATTCAGTTGAAAGGTGATTTAAGGGCAGAAATGAAACAGAATCTCAAAGACCCAATGGTCTGCTTTCTCTTCTTTTCTTTTCTTTTTTTTTTACTGGTTTGAGGAAGTCTTAATTACAAAAAGAATTAATATTCAAAAATATCTTTCTTAAGAGGAAGGCAGAGGAAGAATTGAAACAGAAGAGGAAAATGCCATGTGATAACGGCAACAGAATTTCGAAGATAATGCTGCTGCCTTTAAAGATGAACGAAGGGACCATACGCCAAGGAACGCGGCTCCAGAAGCTGGAGAATGCAAGGAAACTGATTCTCCCTTAAAGCTTCCAGAAGGAACAAGCCCTGCCAATACTTTGACATGAGCATAGGGAAACTGACTGGGGCTGGCCGGGCCTGGTGGTTCACACCTGTAATCTCAGCACTTTGGGAGGCCGAGGTGGGTGGATCACCTGAGGTCAGGATTTGGAGACCAGCCTGGCCAACATGGTGAAACCCCGTCTCTACTAAAAATACAAAAATTAGCTGGGCATGGTGGCACCCGCCTGTAGTCCCAGCTATTCGGGAGGCTGAGGCAGGAAAACCACTTGAACCTGGGAGGTGTAGGTTGCAGTGAGCCGAGATTGCGCCCCCTGCACTCCAGCCTGGGCAACAGAGTGAGACTCCGTCTAAAACAAACAAAAAAAGAAAGGAAGAAATTGATTGTCTTCTAGCCTCCAGACTACAAGAAAATAAATGTGTGGTGTTATAAGCTACCAAGTTTGTAACTAATAAGAGACAAATATAGTTAGTTACCTAAAAATCCCCTATTCTATTTTTTCTAGCAATGTTATTGAGGTATAATTGACTTAAAATAAGTCATATATATTTAATAGTACAATTTGATAAGTTTTGACATATGTAAGCACCTGTGAAACCATCACCGTGTTTAATCAAGACACTGAATATATACATTACTCCCCCAAATTTCCTTGTGCTCCTTTGTAATTTCTCCCCATTCCCCACCCAATCCCCAGGCAACCACATATCTACTTTCTATCACTATAAATTAGTTAGTATTTTCTAGAATCTTACATAAGTGAAACTATACAGTATGTATTTTTTCTGACTTTCACTAAGCATACTTATTTTAAGATTCATTCTTTAAATAATATTATGTATCAATAGTTGATTTAATTTATTGTAATATTTATTGTATTGTTTATACATTTACCAGTTGTTAGACATTTTCCATTTTTGATTATTTACAAAGTTGCTATGAACATATGTATGCAAGTCTTTGTTGGAATGACAGGATTATAAGGTAAATGTGTATTTAACTTTTTAAGAAACTAGTGAACTGTTTTCAAAAGTGGTCATATCATTTTACATTTCCACACAATGTATGAGAATTCCAGGTCCTCTATATCCTTGCTAACATTTGATATAATCAGTCTTTTTAATTTTAGTCATTCTAATATTAGTTTAGATACTACAAAAGGAGAATGCTCCTGTTGTTACTATTTACATGGAACAACCCTTTCCATCCTTTCACTGTTGACCTATTTGTGTCTTTGAATCTAAAGTGAGTCTTCTATAGACAATATATAGTTGGATCATGGTTTTTTTTTGGATAGGATTCTGCCTATCTCTGTCTTTTGATTGGAGAGTTTAATCCATTTACATTTAGAATAATCATTGATAATGAAGGACTTATTCCTTTATTTTGCTATTGTTTTCTATATATCTTAAAGCTTTTTTGTCCATTTCCTGCATTACTGTCTTTTGTGTTGAGTTGATATTTTGTAGGGAAATGTTTAAATGTCTTTCTCATATCATTTTGTATACATTCTTTAGCTATTTTCTTGTGGTTACCATGGGATTACATAACACCCTAAAGTTAAAACACTCTGATTTGAATTTATAGCAGATTAACTTCAGTAACATACACTGCTTCTTTAACAGCTCTATCCCCAACCCTTTTGATTGTCAATGTCATAAAATTAATTTTTATACACTGTTTGTCCAAAAACATTAGCTAATAATTTTCTAACACATTAGTGTCTTAAATTACATCAAGAATAAAGCATGGAGTTGCAAACCATGATTATCATAACAGCTTTTAGACTAATAATTGTTTATTTTTAAATGTATCAGTCTTTTAAATCATTTAGAAAAAAATGAAGTTATACATTATTTTTATAATACAATTTTGATTTGACAATTTTGTTTTAGTACTTAAAAACCATAAGTGCATTGTCTTCTGGCCTCCAAAGTATCTGATGATAAATCTGCTGTTAATCTTATGACCTCTTGTGACAAGTCACTTCTCTCTTGCAGCTTTCAAAATTCTCTTTGTGTTTGTCTTCCAACATTTTGATTATAATATCTTGGTGTGGGTCTCTGAGTTCATCATACATTGAGTTCGTTGAGCTTCTTGGATGTTTATATTCATATCGTCCATCAAATTTGGGAAGTTTTTGGCCACTACTTTTTCAGATATTCTTTGTTTTTCTTTCTCTTCTTTTTCTGGGAGTACCATAATGCCTGTGTTGTTTAGCTTTATGGTGTCACATAGGTCTTTTGGGCTCAGTTCCATTTTCTTCAATCTTTTTCTTTCTGTTTCTCAGATTCAGTAATTTTCTTTGTTCTATTTTCAAGTTCACTGATTCTTTCTCCTGCCTGCCCAAATCTGCCTTTGAATACTTCTAGTGAATTTTTAAATTTCAGTTACTGTAATTTTCAGCTCCACGATTTTTTTTCTTTTTAGGTTTTTTATTTCTTTAATGATTTTTCCATTTTGTTCAGACATCATTTTGTTGACTGTCATTTCTTCCTTTGGTTCTTTGAGCATCTTTAAGACAGTTGTTTTAAAGTCTTTGACTGTCTAGTAGATCTACCATCCAGTCTTTTTCAAAGATAGTTTATTGGGTTTTTTCCCCTTTGAAAAGAACATACTTTCCTGTTTCTTTGTATGCTTTGTGATTTTGTTGTTGTTGTTGAAAACTGTATATTTGCATCTAATAATGTCGTACCTTTGGAAATTAGGTTCTCTCCCTTCCCTAGGTTTTGCTGGTGTTTTGGGTTTTATTATTATTTTTGTTGCCATTATTGTTATAGGTTGTGTCTGCACTGAGCATCAGCCTGAGGTTTAAACTTAAGGCCTTCTCTGGTCTTTGCTGATCCTGCACCTTCACCTGGGCATGTGTGGTAACTTTCTAATTTTCCTTACATATGCAGTTGCTTTATTATTATTATTATTATTATTATTATTATACTTTAAGTTCTAGGGTACATGTGCACAATGTACAGGTTTGTTACATATGTATACATGTGCCATGTTGGTGTGCTGCACCCATTAACTCATCATTTACATTAGGTATATCTCCTAATGCTATCCCTTCCCCCTCCCCTCTCCCCACAATAGGCTCTGGTGTGTGATGTTCCCCTTCCTGTGTCCAAGTGATCTCATTGTTCGATTCCTACCTATGAGTGAGAACATGTGGTGTTTGGTTTTCTGTTCTTGCGATAGTTTGCTGAGAACGATGGTTTCCAGCTGCATCCATGTCCCTACAAAGGGCACGAACTCATCCTTTTTTATGGCTGCATAGTATTCCATGGTGTGTATGTGCCACATTTTCTTAATCCAGCCTGTCACTGATGGACATTTGGGTTCTTTTACACTGTTGGTGGGACTGTAAACTAGTTCAACCATTGTGGAAAACAGTGTGGCGATTTCTCAAAGATCTAGGACTAGAAATACCATTTGACCCAGCCATCCCATTACTGGGTATATACACAGAGGATTATAAATCATGGAGTTGCTTTTGAATGTCCTAGTCTTCAATGTCTGGCTTCCATAAGAGGGGAGAGAGAAAAATACCGGGAGAGAAAAGGCTTTGCTTCTTTAAATCTCCTGGATATTACTTTAGCCAGAGGGGTGGGAGGGTTTGCAATAATGGGGGTTAGTGCAACCATAATGACCACCACCTCTTTTCCTATACCTCTGTGATCAGATGCAGCAACCAAGGATCACAGCACAGATCCCCAATATTTGCAGGACATGGTCCTTTTTGGCTGTTCTGGTTCCTGTTCTGGTTCCTGCAAGCTGTGTGCAAGCTGTTCCAGAAACATATTCACAGCTGCCCACCACTGGGCTGAATGGTGGGATTGTTATTTAAAATAACATTATGAAACTACATGCTAACATAAATATTTGTGTTTTCTAAAACAAAAATAATTTAGTGAGAAGAATGGCATTGTTTTACCTTTATATAAATCTCTCTGATGGATAATTTAATATAAAATCACTGGATTGACTGGGCACGGTGGCTCACGCCTGTAATCCCAGCACTTTGAGAGGCCAAGGTAGGCAGATCACAAGGTGAGGAGATCGAGACCATCCTGGCTAACACGGTGAAACCCCGTCTCTACTAAAAATACAAAAAATTAGCCAGGTATGGTGATGGGTGCCTGTAGTCCCAGCTACTAGGGAGGCTGAGGCAGGAGAATCACTCAAACCCGGGAGGTGGAGGTTGCAGTGAGCTGAGATCACACCGCTGCACTCCAGCCTGGGTAGCAGAGCGAGACTCCGTCTCAAAAAAAAAAAAAAAGAAAAAAAAAAAAAGAAAATCACTGGATTTTCATATCAGTTTCTGCATTCAGTCTGTTGCAATATCACACCCCATGCAGCCTCTAGAAAACTCTATTGTACACTTGTGAAAGAATACAAGTGAAAAAGCAAATGGTCTTAGTATTATTTTGAAAATAGTTTGACCTCATGAACCACATTTTGAAAATTGTTGCTCTAATTCATCCTTCAGTCTAGTACTAAAAAGTCATCTCTGTACTAATATTAACAAAGCCTCTACCTAAAACTAGATGATAACTGAGGTTCTTTATCAAACTAACATCCTACAGTTCTATAGATAAACAAGCAAATTTCTCACAAAAAAACCCAACAAACTTTGCTATTAGTTAATTATTTTCTATTAATATTAGGTTTCTTATCACTGCTCTTATCTCTTCCGGGGTGTGTGAACTGAAATATTGTAATGGAAAAAGAACAAGCTTTGTGTCCAACCAAACAAGCTATAGTTAAAATACCAGTTCTGCCTACTGTGGCGTTGGACAAATTATTTAATCTCATTAAGCCCTAGTTTCATCACCTACTTTGTCAAGATTAAGTAAATCAACATTTAGTTTTAGCACAGTGTGTGTTTTGAATGTAGAAAGTATTAAACAAATGTTAGTTCCCTTTATTTTTTTCCAATCATATATCTTTTATTAGTTAACCTCACCTACAGGAAGACTCATTGCCCCATTATGACCACTGTTGGAAGGCTAAAGTTTAATATATGTTACTGTACAATACCTAAGATGTGAGTCACCTTGGAGATACTAGACTTGCAAACCCAAACAATTTTAAAAATCGTACAGGGGTTAAATAGCAAACATTACATCAAACTGCCCTGAAATTCTCACTATTTCAGCTACAAATATGACCTATTAGAGCTAGTTCATTATCTCTTTCTGTAAACATGGATTAACTGAAATCACTACCAAGGTGGAATGTAGACAGCAGGTCACTGAGGAATGTATCATATGTTCTGAAGGGCAGAAAAAAGGAATATGAGGCTAAGATCCACCTGGGAGGAGAGTTCCTTTGTGATTTTCAGTGGCTCACAAGCCTAAGGATACTGGGCATGGAATACCAGATGCCACTGAAAGGAGAAGGAAGGGGATGTTAACTGTCTTACCCATTTGCCTAATTATAATTACCATTAAATGTCCTCTCACTTAGAGTTCACAAGAAACCTGTCAGGTAGTTATTATAGTTTACATCTTATAAATGTGTAGTGAAGCTCAAAGGATTGGGTGCTTCATACTCAGCTTATAAGTAAAAGAGCTAGCATTTAAACCTCAGCCTGTTTTGCTTTCAAGTTCGCCTCTTAACATTGCACTACTTACTATCCTTGAAAACTGTTTCTTAATGAATGGCCCTAGGGGTTGAAGCTAAACTTTGAGCAAGTGCCTGCTTCCTAAGTGATGATTCTGTGCCCTAGAGCTTCGTGAGAATTTGAAGTTTTCTTTCACCCCCAACAAAACACTCAGGTAAGAATTGGGCTTATTGTAACTGAGTCACTTTATCAATTCAGTTGCGGAGTCATTTTCCGTGAGTATTCTGGGAGGGATTAAAAAATCAAAGTACACAAAATAAACTGAAAACAGTTTTGATTGCCAGCAATTGTATCCAAGAATGTTAAAGATTCAGTTCAAGCATGTTGTTCATTACTTGATTTATTCTGGGTGGCATTACCAATGTGTGTTCCTGCATTTGGAGTTACTCTTAACTGTAAAGAGGCTCTGATTTCTATGTAAACACTTCAGGCCAAAAGACAGCAATTTTAAAAAGCAATCCAGGCAATCATTTGTTTGAAACACCAACTTAGAGAGGAATAATGTTAACATAAACATACCAAATCTTTGACGTATATTAAAACACATGTCTCATATTGGCTACAAGCAAACTTTGAGTCCTTTGTAAAATCCATACAGTTAACCCAGCAGGCATGATGTCATTCCAAATCACGTGGTTACTATATAGCTACTTATTATCCAAACAACCCTGAAACAAAAGACCTGAAATTGGCTGTTTTGGATGCTGTTCCCTGCTGCCAGGAGGAGGTGTGTTTAACTTACAAGACACTGAAGAACAGTTAGATGAACATTTTAGATCAAAAGATTCAAGTAAATAGACAACGAGGAAAAGACTTCTGTTTGACAGCAGACAACCTACTTTTCCAAAAACGTATTTTAATTCAAGTTCACAAAGTGATATAAAAAGACTGGTCAGGCAAATAAATGTAAGAAACATATTAGTAAACACATGAATGAAACTGTGCTCCAAAGAATTAAAGAAACCAGTAACTAACAGACATTCTTGAATTTTGAAGGATAGTTAATAACAAAAAGAAACAACCTGCCTAAAAGCTGAAACTCCCTCTCCTTGAGGGATTTAAAAAACCTGGATGAAACAATGAATGAAACTATTGGAAACAATGTGGCCAACTGGAGTTTGCGCAGAGCAAGTTTGTTGATGTCACAGCCTGAATTTCTACCACATTTCGTATTAACTCCCCGCTAAATTTGCACCTGTGACGCATTAGGAGGCATGCCTGAGGACTTTCCAGACCTCCCCTTTTCTTCCACCAATCACCTACTAGTCTCAGAATCACCCCCTAAACCTTTTCTAACAGAAGTAAAGCCAACACAGAGAGACAGCTTTGAGCTGGACTCCTGTCTTCTTGTGAGTTGACATATAACAAAAAGCTTTTCTTTTCTCAAAAGCCCAGTGTCATATTATATTGGCTTTTAGTGCATCAGGCAGCAAGCCCTTTATGCTTGATAAAATGAATACAACTCCATTCAGAAACATATTAGCACTGCTGACAGCATAGCAGAAGCTTGGCAAATTATTTTAATCATGGGGTCGTACACTAATAATGGTCATGTACTTATTTCATATGATATTATCATTATGATTTCTACACAAGAAGTGAACAGTAATATGAGCTATGGCTGGGGGTGGTGGTTCACACCTGTAATCTCAGCACTTTTGAAGCCCAAGGCAGGAGGATCACTTGAACCCAGGAGTTCAAGACCAGCCTGAGCAAAATACGAGACCCCCCCATCTTCACAAAAATTAAAAAACAAACAAACAAAAAATCAGCTGGGCATAGCAGTGCATGCCTGTGGCCCCAGCTACTTGAATGGCTGAAATGAGAGGATCACTTGAGCCCAGGCAGTTGAGACTGCAGTGAGCCATGGTCATATCCCTGCACTTCCAACCTGAGTGACAGAACAAGATCCTGTCTCAACAATTAATAATAATTATTATAATATAGGCTAATTTATTTTGGAATCATAGGATGAAAATTTTGCAGCATTAATGCCATAATTAGAAATACTAAGTGTATTCCAAAGTATTCAAATATTGCTGAGAATCATAGAGGAAGCCTAAGTAACAGATAAGGACAGTGAGCACAGAGAGGGGAAGAAGAAAAAAAGACCACTAAAGGAGGAAGTAAAAAACAAACCCGAGGTAAATACGGCAGCAGTAACAAGATCATGAGTAGAGTAGGAACGATTAAGATATAAAGTCAATTGGGGAGAAGAGAATTACCTCTATTTCATGCTTTTACATTTTTGTTAGACATTAGTGAAGTAGAAGTTTGGGAATAGAGTGCTACAGTGGCCTGTATTCTGAGGAGGAACTGATTGTGACATATTTTATGTGAGCCACATAAAATGCAGGTGTGAGCCACTGCACCCGGCCTCAAAGTATACTTCTTATAGTATGACTCTATTAGGGTTCTGAGTAGCAGAAAATTTAATTAAAAACTTTCATTCTAAGATCTCAGGAATGGTCTCTAATCAAGCAACAGATAAGTGAGGTGTTATCAGATAACAGGCAGAATATTAATAGGTATTGCTGAGGAGAGAGGCTAGAGAAAAAGCTAGAAATTCATCCTCAAGGTGGAAGATAAAAGAAAAATGAACAGACATTCAGGGATGGATCTGCCTTAAGTATGAGTCAAGTATTTGCTTCAAATGTAGGTAGGGGCTGAGAGTAAAAAAAAAAAAACCAAAAAAAAAAAAAAACTGACTCATTTGAAAGGCAGGAAGGGTTACCAGAAGTTCAATATGGCTAACACAGGGGAGGAATGAGTTCCTGTAAAGGACAGTTTAGTCCAAAAGTGTATACTAATTCTAGTGGGTGCTAATTTAAGAATGAGTGCCAGGTTTATCAGCATTACAGTGTAAGAGAGCATTGTTATTTCTCTAAAGAATACCATACCTTCTTCTTACTTGCATGTCTTTGGGGGTTCAATAGTCCTAACTTTGGAGGCAGTGGTTTAGGGGGCAAAGCAACACAACTTTGGATAGCCTCCTAACAGGATGGATGTACCCTGACTCATTCAATTATCTTCCACTTGACAGTGGTTTCCAGTTAGCAGTCACTATAAGTAGTGCTTCAAAAAGCACTAGCATGCTTATTTCTATAGGAGAATCCCAAAGTTGAGAAAAGCCCGAGTTACTCTCCAATAATTGTAGCAATGTATGCTCCTGTAGATAAGAGTGTACATTTGGCCGGGCGCAGTGACTCACGCCTGTAATCCCAGCACTTTGGGAGGCCAAGGTGGGCAGATCACAAGGTCAGGAGTTCAAGATCAGCCTGACCAACATGGTGAAACCCCATCTCTACTAAAAAAATACAAAAATTAGCCGGGCGTGGTGGGGCATGCCTATAATCTCAGCTACTCAGGATGCTGAGGCAGGAGAATTGCTTAAACCTGGGAGGTGGAGGTTGCAGTGAGTCAAGATTGCACCACTGTACTCCAGCCTGGGCGACAGAACAAGACTCCGCCTCAAAAAAAAAAAAAAAAAGAGGTGTACATTTTACCACCACACCCTTCCATTGTGGCATATTGTGAATTGTTTTAATTTTTGCTAATCCAATAAAGTTGGTATTTGGTTGGTTGATTTGTATTCCCAAAAGTGAGGTAGTACAGTTGAGGATTTTTTGTGTCTTGTCCTCTTTCATTTCCTTTTCAGTGAATTACTTGTTCATTTCTTCTGCCCATTTTTATTGCTTTTTGAAAAGAAATTATAAAAGTTTTTACATTAGAATTGTTAACCTAGTGTCCTATATTTTATAAATATTTCATCACTGTCTCTCATTTATCTTTCAATGTGTCATGGTGATTTTTGCTGTTTAAATATTTTAAACTTTAACATAATCAAACATACTCATCTTTTATTTTACAGCTTCTAGGATTCCTGTCTTGCTCTCTCACCCAGGCTGGAGTGTAGTGGTGCATAGCTCACTGCAACCTCCAACTCTTGGGCTCAAGGGATCCTCCCACCTCTGTAGCTGGGACTACAGGTGCACACCACCACACCCAGATAAATTTTTTAAAAAATTTTTTCTCGTAGAGCCACGGGTCTCGCCATGTTGCCCAGGCTAGTCTCAAACTTTGGCTTGAAGTGATCTTCCTGCCTTGGCTTCTCAAAGTGCTAGGATTACAGGCAAGAGCTACTGCACCTGGCCCTGCCTTGTTTAAGAAGTCCCTTCTGCCCTAAAGTCACAGTTACCATTCTAAACTTCTCCCCAATATACTTTTGTTTTGTTTTTTTAAATTTCAATCTTTAATCCTTCCAGAATTTATTTTGTATGTGATAAAAGGTACAGGCCTAACTTTATATCTTCCATATAGCTAGCCAGTTATTTCCAGTTCTTGTTAATTTATGAATGAATCCATCCTTTTCCTGAAATGGAAATATCACCTTTATAATATATTAATATTCTCTATATAGTTTCATTTTTCTGGGTTCTCTAAGTATTTTTCTTTTTTGTGCTAATACTATATTTTTTGTCTTTTTTTTTTTTTTTTTGGCTACTCTTTGTAGCAACTTTGTGGTAAGTTTTTACTATCTAGTAAGACAAATTGTCTACTCCCAACCTCTGTTTTCTTTTTCTAATATGTCTTAACAATTCTTATATATTAATTTTCCTATATGAACATTGAAATCACTTATGTTCTCAAATTATAAAGTAGCAGGTTCTATATCTTTCTTAAATAAAATTTTTTAAAACTATATTTAAAATTTTAAAATTATTTTAAATTAAATCGAATTCCAATTTAGTTTTGTGAATTTTCTTTAAATTTCTACACATTTTATCATTTTTGTTCCTCATGTGGTTGCGGTAAAAATCTTTCAGCGTAGATTATAGGAACTCTTCTGCCAAAGCAGTTTATGTTGTTTCTTCCATGTAAAATTGATGACCCTTGGTCCCAGAAGTGTTTTTGTCTTGTTTTCTGCTGTATATGGATTGAATATGAAGAGGAAAGCAGGAAAGAGAGCAGGTTACATTAGCTATGACTCAAATTTTCTAAAAATTCAGTTCTCACCTAGTTCACATTACTGAGGGATTATCAGAGACTGAATAAAATTCCTAGTTTTATTCTTCATTTTTTGCAGCATGTATTAAGTGGAATACTTATGTTAATTTCACTTAATTTAAAATGTTTATAAGCTCACAGAATGCCCGGTCTGATGGCCAGGTTTGTTAGATTTAAGTATATCCTGCAATGAATATTTTCTTTCAAAAGTCCGTAAGTTGTATTTACTCAGGCTCTTTCATTTAGTCAATGGGTGTTTATTGAAGATCTTTTTTTTTCACGAAATGCTGTAACATTACTTGAATATTGTTTGTATTCAAAATCACCTATACTCACTCTGGGTGAAAGAAAGAACAACATTTTAAATAGTACAAATAACCAGATAGGCCACTGAGTGAACACTAGCCCTAGACAATTAATACAATTAAGCCTGGCTAATCTTATGGGGAAAAAATGTGAATGACTTTACAGGGCTCTCCACCACTGATGAGAACTGAATCTCATTATTCCAAGTGATAGCCAGGCTGCGGGGTGATAATGACTTTGACAACATTTTAGTGGAAGAAATTGAAGAATTCATTAAGGGTTGTAGAGAAGGACTGACCAAGGAGAACTCAGGCGACAAACTAATTATATATATATATAAAAAAGACCTTGCCCATGGAGTTGTATAAAGAAAATCAGATATATGTATAATCTTTTGGGTGACTTTTCCAGGGCATTTTTAACTTTTGTGTACAGGTCAACTTGAGAATTTAATTCCTGTGAAGGATAAGACTTAATGGTGGGAAGGTGCCAAGAATTATGAAAGACCTAGGAAAATATATGACATAGTTTCTGCCTTCAAGAAACTTCAAGGAGCAATATATTTAACGGGGTCATATTAGATATGTGGAACATAAAATAATACAATATATCATGAATGACAAAATGTGTGGTCAAATCATTATATGTAAGTGTAGAAAGAACTGCTGAATGAATGAATGGACATAGACTATCTAAACATTAGAAATTTATATGCTTATTAAACCTGATTTTGTAACTAGAATATATTCAGTTTCTAACAATCTTCCTTAAAGAACAAAATTGTGAAATTAAAAAAAAAAACTTATTATCTTAAAAATACAACTGGTGATAAAGTGAAAGGTAAAAGTTCTCCATCTCTTCCTACTCCTATTTACCAGTCCCGTTCCCAGAGATGTTTACAGCTTATGAATCCATCCCCAAACTTTGTACACCATATACACACATATACTTTCAAAGGATACTACAGTCCTTCTTAAACTTTTTTCAATATTTCATTTCAGTACCTGCTGATCTACTTCATTACTTTTAGTGCCCACAGTGTCAGTATATTAGATGCTAAAGTATCAAAACTTACATGTATTTAACCCCTTATTTGTAGACACAGGTTCTTTTCTATCTTCCACTGTTAAAAACAGTACATCAGTTAACGGTTTCCACACCCCCTGTGCAGGTTCCCAGAAATCTAGTAAACCTTTCAAACTATATTTTTGACAAAGGCTAAAGGTATGCTGTCATGGTTTGGTTTGTACTGATCCGTTTAGGTAATTCAATGCTATTAGATGTGAGGATGATCTGGTGCCAACATCAATCGCAGCCATAAAGGTCAGAGTTATTTAGTGCATTTCCAGTCCTTCCTTTAGTTTCTGGAAGCTCCCAGATAGACGTCTCTTCAGAAGCTTAAGAGGTTTTGGATGAAAGATACACTGTTGTCCTCGATAAAGGAAAAGATACTGTAGTTTCAATAATCTCACGGGACAATACTTAATAATCTCGTCAAGTGAGCCCTTATCAGAGGGAGGAAATAAAATTTATTGCCTTCTAACACTTACCATCAAATAGTTTATTTGAGACCAGGAACTGGTCAGACCATTTATTTTGAACTTTTGGCTGAATACGGGTGAACTTGGCTTTTTGTTTTCCCCAAACCCGGGACAGAAAGAAATTAAAAGCCCTGACTGTGCCGGGATAGGACTGAGGAGGCCCAGGAAAGGCTGCACTAAGTATTTGGAGGGTTGGTTTGTTTTCCTTCTTGATGCTGCTGCTGTTTCCTCGAGGATGAAGGGAAAGATAAAACCCTTCCGGCTCGGTTCGTGGTTTCCTTAGCCCCATTCCTCGAAGGTGACGAAACTTCAGCACATCTCTGTCCACTTCGGAAACAAGAGAATTCCCTCAAGAGCAAATAGGCGGAAACAACGACCCCGCGCCCGGCGTTTTTCTGAGCTCCTAAACAGGGAGAGAGACCAGACAAAACAAACAAGCCAAGGCGACACAGCCAGGTTACCACCGGGCAGCAGGACAGGAGCGCAAGGGCCCTTCCCCACAACTAGCACCTCCTAGGGTTCCGCCCCCGGGGGCGGGGCTGACCGCTCTTTCCGGGTTTGCGAGCGGAAGTGGGCGAATTTGAATCCTGTGGGCCGTTGAATGTGGCTGCTCGCGATCGGCGTGCGGTCACGCAGAGCGGGCCGGGAAAAGTGGCACTGACGCTCTGGAACTTCTGTCCAGCTCGCCTTGGTGAGTAAATGGGGAACGGGAAGACGCAGAGCGTTCCAGAGTGAGAAGCGGGACCGTGGGGTGGGAGAGGGTGTCAGGAGGCCGGACGGCGCAGCAGGGGCCTCGCAGTGGTTTGGGGGACGTCTGGTGCTGGGTCCGGGCCTGGAGACTTTGGGAATTCGGGGCACTGGGGGCGTTTGCCGATCAGCGCTCTCGACTGTTGCGCACACCAGCCAGCCCTCAGTGTTGAGGATTCGGAGGCCCTGCCGGTCCCCCAAGAGTAAACCTTGTTTATACGCATCCTCCGTGGCTTTTTTTTTAACCCGTAGTTTATTATACCCACCAATTCGACTTGAATGCTGAAGCTTCAACAGTCGTTAAATCTCATTGTGAAAGCGTTGCCACGTTTAAACAAATCTCTTTTTATGAAAGATGGAAGATTGGGGCAGGTTTAGAATGAAAAGATGCTCTACGTGGCTCCGAGTTCCTACTAAGAGAGATACCCGGACAACCTTGATTAACTCTGGACTGCAGGGAAGTGACAGTCTTTGAAATGCCTGGGTGGCATTTAAACTGAAATTCGAGTATCCTTTGTATTTAAAACCCGGATATTTTTCTTTCACGGTTGACATTTTTCATGTACCGCAAAAATCCGAGACTCTTGCTCATTTAAACCGGCTATAGTAACAGCGGTGGTGATTCTCTAGGGTCTTAGTTTGCAAACAATAGGGATAAGGTTTAGTTCCACCGCCCTGCCTTTTCGCCTCCCTCATTCATTGGCCAACTGGGTTATTATGGAGTCTTTTTGGAAGTAATCCACTAATGCTTTGAGCATCTGTTTTCTTTGGGTTTTATTATTTTGGGCTTTTTTATTTTTAATAATGAACTATCTGAAATATGGAACTCTGTCTAACCCAGTAGTAAAGTCATGCCTTCTGGAATGGTTTAAAAGTGTGCCATAAGTGTAAACTATAAATGGGAACTTTAAATGTGTACAAGTTTTATATCTTTATTAAAAATCGTCAGTTTTGTGTAGCTTAATACTAAAAGATATTTTAAGTTCCTTTTAAGATTTTAACACCATGATATTGTACCATGTAAATGTATAAATATCTTTTTAAAAGTAGGACTTCATAATAATCAGAATAAAGACATTCCTTCCTCCCATGCTGGCTATTCCAGCACACCCATTCTTCCTGCTATTGAACTTTTGTTTTAAGTGTTAGCCAGGAAGAATAGATGTAAATACTCGGTGTTTAGGATAGTTAAAATATGAGCATTTTTCATATGGTCTTTGTAACAAAGACATTGGCTATATTTCTCTTAGCCTTTCTGCTCAATTCATATTTGCTGTCAACAAATGGTAATTTTTAAAAATGGATCGCTATATCCTAATCTCTTTCCTTGTTTTCTACCTGTATTATTTTCATTGAATTTTTGCTCTTTCTTGAATCAGTGAGTTTCAGAATTTATTGTATACATTACCTTGAAGGATTTGTTCAATACTGATTCCTGCACTCCAGACGTCAGATTCCGAATCAGTAGATCTGGAGGATGACCTTGAAGAGTCTGCATGTTTAACTGAAAGGTTAGAAAATTCTGTGAGTTTTAAAAACACTGATTTGATCTGTCCTAGAGAGGCATTATAATGTGTTGATTAAAGACCTGGAACTGGGGCCAGATTGCCTTGGTTTGAAGCCCATCTCCACCACTTGATAGCTAGGTGACCCTGAGCAAGCTGTTTAACCTCTCTGTGCTTCATTTCCCTTTACCATATAATGAGGTTACCTACTTTGTAGATTTATTGTGAGGGTTGAATGAGTTAATATATACAAAGACCTTAGAATAGTGTGTGCCACATAGCAAATGATACATAAGTCTCCAATTACATTGAGTTACTAAACTGTAAAAACTGCATCACATACATTCATTAATCTTTACATTATTGCTGAGGTAGTTATTATCTTTAAATAAGAAAACAGGCTAAGAGTGGCTCAGTAATTTGTTCTCACACAACTAATAACACATTGGAACTGAAGTCGGAAATTAGATTTAACTCAAAAGTTTATGCTTTTTTAAAAAAGTAGTATTTCTTGCCTCTCTTCAGTCTCCTTCCAGATGTTGCTCCATAAAAATCTCTGATGGCTTCCCATTGTCTACCATATATAATTCAAATTTCTTAGCTTTCCTTTTTATTTACAGAGCCCTTCAGAGTCTGGTACCAACTTCTCTTCCCAAGGACCATCTTCATAATATTACGCCACTCTCTTCCAACCTGCTGATGTTCCACCAATGCTACTAGAATCCTCCAAATCTATCTCTTACTACATATTTATACATATTTAGCCACTGGCCTTTTTATACATATTTAGCCATTAGCCTTTTTATTTCCCCATAAGATTTTACTCAAATGGGTTTAAAGACTTCTCCAGGCCATGCTTCTTCCTCGGTGCAATTTGCTTATAAATATATAGTGCAAGACTGCCCTTGTCCTTTTAATTTTTATGTCTACAGTGCACAGTGCAGAACAGTGAGTGTCATGATACTCTAGAACTGTGTATGTTAGTGAGTACTTATTATTTTAACAATTTAACACATTTTGTCTTGCGTTAATGACTGAAAAAAGTTGTTGCTTTTTTTTTGAAGGCTTGGCTTTTTTCTGAGATTATAGCATATAATTCTTTGTAGTTTAGTAGAGATTTTAGTGATAGCATATGGTTTATAAACTTAATATGGAAAAATAAGTATTGAAATTATAGGCTCAGAAGACATTTCAAGTGGGAAAAAATCAGGAGCAATGTTTGTTAATATTCATGAATTTAATTCATGCTTTATACATATTTTCTCACTTAATCCGCACAACCATTTTATTATCTCTATATTAAGATGAAGAAACTGAGGCACCAAAAGATTTAATAACTTTTAAAATGATTTTTAAGATATTTAACTTCCTCTTGGTACAGTTTTGTTTTGTTTTTTTTTAAATTATAAGAGTGGTATATGTTAGGTGTAATAAGAAGTATCTTAATTCAAAATGTTAGGAATTAAAAAACAGAAAACTTTTCCTTTTCAGTTTGAACAGTTAAGACAGTTACCTAATCTCCTTGCCCGTAGCTTTTCTTTAAAAACCTGTCCAACAATGTAGGGACATCATTCTCACAACCAGTGGGTAGGGTTGGTCTAAGGAACATAAAGCCCATCCCATACCACTTCCCCCAACAAAAGTGGTACAAGTATTTATATCGGAGCTGCCTAACTGATGCAGGCTAGACCATTCATGTGATATCTTAATTTTGGAGTTAGGATATCACAAGACTATTGGAAGCCAAGCTGGAAAGATCTTATGTGTTGCTATGACAGTGGAATCATGAAGAAACATGAAAATGGACATATGGAGCCAATGGGTGGCAGGGTGGGGGAGGATGACTCCTGTTTCCTGAGGACTAATTGTATATTTATAACTTAATGTAAACTTGTAACTTTGTTGCTTGTGTGTGTGTGTATATGTGTGTGTGTGTGTGTGTGTGAGTGATATGGAGTCTCACTGTGTTGCCCAGGCTGGAATGCAGTGGTGCGATCTTGACTCACTGCAACCTCCGCCTCCCCAGTTTCAGTGATTCTCCTGTCTCACCCTCCCGATTAGCTGGGTTACAGGCAGCCGCCGCCACGCCCAGCTAATTTTTGTGATTTTAGTAGAGACAGGGTTTCGCCATGTTGGTCAGGCTGGTCTCAAATTCCTGACCTCAAGTGATCTGCCCGCCTAGGCCTCCGAAAGTGCTGGGATTACAGGCGTGAGCCACTGTGCCCAGCCACTGCTTTTTATCTTACACTTATCTTTTTGTTTTAAATAAAAATTGTTAACTTTTAAACAAGTATCTGGTATACAATTTGTATGCAATAAAAGTCATCCATTTTAGGGGTATAGTGCAATGAGTTTTAGTAAATGTATTCTCTTGTATGAATATACCACAGTTTGTTTTATCCATATACCATTGTTACAGTTTTTAGTTATCACAAATAAAGTATTGACCTTTGTGATATCTTTTGTGAATAGTGCTGCTATGAATATATGTATGCAAGTTTTTGTTTGAATTGAAACATTTCAATTCTTTTGGTTATATACCTGGTGGAATTGCTGGGTGATATGGTAGTCTTGTTTAATGTGTTGTGGAATTGCCAAACTGTTTTCCGTCCTTGCTGCATCATTTCACTTTCCCACTAGCAATATGTAAGGGTTCTAATTTCTCCGTATCATCGTTAACACTTACTATTTTAGTTTGTAAAAATAATTATTATAGTACCGTAGTGGACACGGAGTGGTATCTCATTGTGGCTTTGATTTACCTATCACTAATATAATGAGCTTTTTTTCATGTGCTTGTTGGCCATTTGAATATTTTCTTTGGAGAAATGTCTATTCAGATATTTTGTTCATTTTTAAGTTGGATTACTTGTCTTTTTATTGTCGCATTGTAAGAGTTTCTAATGTATTCTAGGTACTAGACCCTTATCAGGTTATATGATTTCTGAATATTTTTTCCCATTTTGTAGATTGTCATTAGATGCATAAGTTTTATATTTTGGTAAAGTTCAATTTATTGTTTTCTTGTTCTTATGCTTTTGGCGTCATATCTCAGAAACCATTGCCAAATACAAGGTCATGAAAATTTACCGCTAGATTTTCATTTAAGAGATTTATAGTTCGTCTTTTACATTTAGGTCTTGATCCATTTCGAGTTGATTTTTTTAATGCGTGTGAGGTAGGGGTTCAACCTCATTCCTTTTTTTTTTTTTTTTTTTTTTTTTTTGAGATGGAGTTTCGCTCTGTTGCCCAGGCTGAAGTGCAGTGGCGCAATCTCAGCTCACTGCAAGCTCCGCCTCCTGGGTTCATGCCATTCTCCTGCCTCAGCCTCACAAGTAGCTGGGACTATAGGCACCCACCACCACACCCGGCTAGTTTTTTTGTATTTTTAGTAGAGGCTGGGTTTCACCATGTTAGCCAGGATGGTCTCGATCTCCTGAGCTCGTGATCTGCCTGCCTCGGCCTCCCAAAGTGCTGGGATTACAGGTGTGAGCCACCGCGCCTGGCCAACTTAATTCCTTTTTACATGGTTATCTGGTCGTCCCAGGACCATTTGTTGAAGAGACTGTTTTCTTCCCATTTAGTGGTCTTGGCACCCTTATTGAAAATCAGTTTACTATAGAGAATGTGAGTTTATTTATTTACTCTTTCTTCTTTTCCATTGATGTGTATGTCTGTCCTTGTGCCAGTACCACATTGTCTTGATTACTGTGGATTTGTAGTAAGTTTGGAATTGGAAAATTTGAATCCTCCAGCTTTTTCTTTTTGGGGATCATTTTTACTATTCAGGATTCCTTGCAGTTTAGGCTTAACTTTTCCATTCCTGCAAAGAAGGCCATTGGGATTTTGACAGGAATTGTTTTAAATCTATAAATTGCTTTGGGGAGTATAACCATCTTAGTGACACAGTTTTTCAACCCATGGATGCAAAATGTCTTTTCATTTATTTAGGGTTCTTTAATTTCTTTCAGCACTGTTTTGTAGTTTTCAGTGCACAAATGTTGCACCACCATCGTTAAATTTATTACTAAGTAATTTTTATGCTATTGTAACTGGATTTGTTTACTTAATTTCCTTTTTGAATCGTTCATTGTTGTATAGAAATACAACTGATATTTGCGTGTTGATCTTGCATCCTGTAACTTAGCTGAATTCGTTTAGTAGCTCTAACAGTTTTTCATGAATTCTCTAGGAAATTCTACATATAAGATCATGCTTTCTTTGAATAGAGTTACTTCTTGCTTTCTTGCTTTAGTATTCTGAATAGATCTTCTGGTTCAGTGTTGAGTAGAAGTGGTGGAAGTGTGTGTCTTTGTTTTGTTACAGATCTTAGGTGGAAAGTGTGCGGTCTTTCACCAATAATTTTGTTAATTACAGGTTTTTCCATAGATGCTGAGGAAGTTCCCTTATATTCCTAAATGTTTGAGTGTATTTATCATTGAGTATTGTATTTTGTCAGATGTTTTTCTGCATCTATTGAGATGAGCATGTGACCTTTTCCTTTTTCTCAATTAAAATGCTACATTATATTGATTGATTTCCATATGTTGAACCACCTTTGCATTTCTGGGATAAATCCCACTTGGTTGTGGTACAAAATTTTCTTTATCAGAATTCAGTTTGCTGGCAGTTTGTTAAGGATATATGCATCTATGTTCATAACAGATACTGGCTTGTAGTTTTCTTTTCTGTGATGTCTTTTTCTGGCTTTGGTATCAGGGTATTGGTGGCTTCATAAAATGAGTTGGGAAGTGTCCTCATATCTTTTGGAGGGGTTTGAGAAAGAATGGGTGCCAATTTTTCTTTAAAGGTTTAGTAGGGTTTCAGCTACTCAGGAGACTGAGGCAGGAGAATTGCTTTAACCTGGGATGCGAAGGTTGCAGTGAGTCGAGATAGCGCCACTGCACTCCAGCCTGGGCGACAGAGTGAGACTCCATCTCGGGGGGGGATACAAAAAAAAATATTTAATAAGGTTCACCAGTGAACCCATCTGGGCTAGGACTTTTATTTGTTGGGAGATTTTTCATTAGTGATTCAATCCCTCGTTTGTAGATTTGTTGAAATTTTCTATTTCTTCTTGTCACTTTTGTTTATTTAACCTATTGTTTTAATTTGTTAACTAACTTCTTAGAGTACAATTGTTCATAGTAGTCCCATTTAATTCTTTTTATTTCTATTAGGTCTGTAGCAGTGTCCCACTTTGATTTCTTCTGATTTAGTAATTTGAGTCTTCTTTTTTCTCTGGATCATCTAACCATTTTCAATTTTGTCGATCTTTTCAAGCAATTTTTATTTCATTGATTCTCAATTTAAAAATTTTTTGTTACATTATCTGGACTCTAAATTATTTCCTTCTTTCTGCTAGCTTTGGGTTTAGTTTGGTCTTTTTCTAGTTTCTTTGGGCATAAAGTTGAGATACTGTTTGGGGGCTTGATTTTATTTATCTCTAAGTATTTTCTAATTTCCCTTGTGATTTCTTTTTTGACCTTTTGTCTATTTAAAGTTGTGTTATTTAATCTGCATATGTTTCTCAATTTTCCAGTTTTCCTTTTCTTACTGATTCCTGGTTTCATTCTGTAGTCATTGGAGAAGATATTTGGTGTGATTTCAGTCTTGTAAAATGTATTATTTTGTGGTCTAACATATGATCTGTCCACGGATATTGTTCCACGTGCATTTGAGAAGAATGTTTCATTCTGTTGTTGTAGGGTGTATTTGTCTGTTAAGTCTAAACTATTTCTCCTTTCATTTCTGTCAAATTTTGCCTCATATATTTTGGGGCTCTTATTAGGTGGGTTTGTGTTTATAATTGTCATGTCTTCTTGATGTCATGTCTTCTATAATTGTCATGTCTTGATGGATTGAGCTTTTTAGTCAGTCTTTATTGTCCTTTGAGTCCTTTAACAATCTTCAACCTAAAACCTATTTTGTCTGATATTAGTATAAACACCCAAGCTTACTTTTGATTACTGTTTGTACGAAGTATCTTATTCTGTCCTTTTACTTTCCATCTATTTGTGTTTTGTGATCTATAGCTTGACTCTAGTAGATAGTGTATGTATGGATTTTAAAAAAATTCATTCTGTCAACCTTTGCCTTTTAATTGAAGAGTGTAATTCATTTACATTTAATTACTGTTAAGGAAGGATTTCTGCCATTTTAGTATTTGTTTTCTATATGTCATATCTTTTCTGTTCTTCATGTCTTTCATTATTGCCTTTTGTTTACTTGATTTGTGTAGTGTACCATTTTGATTCCCTTCTCATTACCTTTTCTGCACGTATTTTTTAGTTATATTCTTAGTGGCTATCTTGGGGATTACAATTAATATCTTAAGCTTATAACAACCTAGTTTGAATTGGTACCCACTTAGCTTTCATAGTATACAAAAATTACACTTCTGTTTATCTCATCCTTCTTCCTAAATGTTATTGTGTCAAATTACATTTTTATATTTTTTGCTCATTTTACATTTATACATAATGTGCCCAATAACATTGCTTTATATTTATTTTACGTGTTTTTCTTTTAAATCATATAGAAAAAAGAGAATTACCAAAAGTGCAGTAATACTACTGGCTTATATATTTGCTTCTGTAGTTACCTTTACTGGTGTTTTTATTTCCTCATATGACTTTGAGTTACTGTCTGGTGTCCCATTAGCATCTCTAGTAGATCTACTAAAAGATTCCCTTTCACCCTAGACCCCAGGTCTACCAGACCTGAGAAACAGCCATCCTTATCTGTCTCCTGGATGATTTTCCAAAGAATATAATGTAAACTTTTAAGAAACTTTTTATTGAGGTATAATATATGTGCCAAATAAATTTTAAGTACAAAATTTTGTTCATTGTAAAAAAAATTCAAACGATGCCAAAATTTATAAGAAATTAAAAGAAAAAGCCCCTACCCATTCTCTCTTCCCAGGGATAACCACCATTAACAGTTAGGGACCTAGAAACTTTATGGTCTTTCTTGGTCTCAGAAACTTCTGATCTTTCTGAGTTCCTTTCACCCTTCCTTCTCGCCATCAAATGACTTCTTCTACTTTGCGTGTAAGAACCCTAATAGGTAAGTATTATCATCTCCATTGGACACAAGGCAGAGCCAGGAGTTCAAACACAAAATGTATGATTCAAGTGTGGTGTTCTTTCTACCATGTTCCTCTGCGTGGGTCCTGTCTAGAATCTTAGAGTTTAATTGCTCTGTCACATAAGGTAGCAGATACATTGTCCTGTTAAGATATAACTAAGGCCTTATTTTTTTAGACAGGAGAAGACCTGGTCATGTGGCAGCTGTGACAGAATAGCGTTTATTGCCTGAACCGTAGTAAAAAAGATGCCACCTGCTTTAAGAAGGGTAGTTTGGGCCGGGCGCGGTGGCTCAAGCCTGTAATCCCAGCACTTTGGGAGGCCGAGGCGGGTGGATCACGAGGTCAGGAGATCGAGACTATCCTGGCTAACATGGTGAAACCCCGTCTCTACTAAAAATACAAAAAACTAGCCGGGCGTGGTGGCGGGCGCCTGTAGTCTCAGCTACTTGGGAGCCTGAGGCGGGAGAATGGCGTGAACCCGGGAGGCGGAGCTTGCAGTGAGCCGAGATCACGCCACTGCACTCCAGCCTGGGAGACACAGCGAGACTCCGTCTCAAAAAAAAAAAAAAAAAAAAAAAAAAAAAAAAAAAAAAAAAAAGAAGGGTAGTTTGGATTGGGCTGGTTATTTAGAGCCTGACTTGGTCAGTGGAAGGGGCTAGGACTGGAATAAGAGCTGCCCACTGGGTCAGAGTTAGGACAAACTGGTGAAGGGGGGAATTATATTACTGTCTGATTATCCAATCCAAGGAGTTTTATATAATCCAACCAAATGGCAGAATCAGCAAGAGCAACTTCCAGAAGAAATTCCTGACATTCCCCAGACATCCCAGGCTTTCACACGCTGTTGTGCCTTTGCACACACTCTACTTAGAATGCTTTTTCTGCGTTGTCTGCTCAGCATATTTATCTTTCACAATTACGTTATAATATCACCACCTCTATAAGACTACACCGCATGTGGGTGAAATATTTGTTTACTTGCCTGCCTCCCATGTGAGTATGTGTACTGATCTTCACTATTGAAACATAGTTTTGCTGCAGATAGGATTCTTTGCTGACAGGTTTGGGTTTTTTTCCTGTCTTTCAGCACTTTAAATATGTCATCTCACTGTCTTCTGGAACTCTATGGTTTCTAATGAGAAATTGGCTCTTAATCTTATTGGGGATATTTTGTATGTGTTAATCACTTCTTTCTTGCTGCTTTCAAGATTCTTTGTCTTTATTTTTGTCAGTTGGACTATACTGTGTCTCAATGTGGAACTCCTAGAATTTGTCCTGATTAAAGATCTTGAGCTTCTTAAAAGAATGTATAGATTGAAGTCTTACATGTATAGATTTCAGTCTTACATGAAATTTGGGAAGGTTTTGGCTATTATTTCTTCAAACATTCTTTCTGTTCCACTTTCTGTGGTCCTTCTTGGACTCCTATTAAGCATATATTGGTATGCTTGATAGTATCTCGTAGTCTCTTGGGCTCTGTTTCTTTTTCCTTTTTTTCCTTCCTGCTCTTCAGACTGGATAATTTCAACTAACCTGTCTTCAAGTTCACTGATTCTTTCTCCTGCCTGCTCAAACGTACTGTTAAACCTCTGTAATGAATTTATTATTTCAGTTATTATACTTTACAGCTGCAGAATTTCTATTTCCTTATCATTTCTGCTGCTTTATTGACATTCTCTATTTGTTGAGACCTTGTTGAGTGTGAGTTTTTTGCCAGGTTTTTCTGTGTTTCTAGGGAGGTACAGACCTGCAGAGCCCCTTGCTCCACCATTTTTGTTGATGTGTTCTGTATTACTGAATTTGAAGAGTTTTTCAAAAAATATATTGTGGCTCTAACTAAGTCCTTTATCAGATTGTGATTTGCAAATACTTTCTCAGTCTGAGGCTTGTCTTATTCTCTCTTTTTTTTTTTTTTTTTTTTTTTTTTTTGAGACGGAGTCTCGCTCTGTCGCCCAGGCTGGAGTGCAGTGGCCGGATCTCGGCTTACTGCAAGCTCCGCCTCCTGGGCTCACGCCGTTCTCCTGCCTCAGCCTCCTGAGTAGCTGGGACTACAGGCGCCTGCCACCTCGCCCGGCTAGTTTTTTGTATTTTTTAGTAGAGATGGGGTTTCACCGTGTTAGCCAGGATGGTCTCGATCTCCTGACCTCGTGATCCACCCATCTCGGCCTCCCAAAGTGCTGGGATTACAGGCTTGAGCCACCGCGCCCGGCCGTCTTATTCTCTTAACAGTGTCTTTTGATGAGCAGACGATACTAACTTTAAGTGTAGTTTGTCTTTTTTTGTCTTGTGCTTTTGGTATTGTATCTAAGAAATCTTATGTAACATAAAGTCACAGAAATTTTCTCCTGTGTGTTTTTTCTAGAATTTTTATAGTTTACATTTTATAGGTTTACATTTTGTATTTAGAACTGTAATTCATTTTGGGTTCATTTTTTGTGAGACTTAAGTATTCTTGTGGGTGTTGTAGTGTTTTTTTTTTTTCTATTTTAATTTGCATTTCCTTTATGACCAGTCATGTTCATATTTTCTTTTCTTGTTGGCTATGTTGTGTTTTTTTTTTTTTTTAAGTGTCTGGTCAGATCTTTTGTACATTTTGTTCATTTTATTGTGATGTCTTCTGTTTGAGTTATAAGCATTCTTTATACATTATGGATATAAATCCTTTGTCAGGTTATATGTTTTGCCAATGTTTATTCCCCATCTGTGTTTTGCCTTTTTCCTTGCTTAACTATGTCTTTTGATTAGAAAGTTGTTAATTTTGATGTTTAATTCATCAGTGTTTTCTGTGATTCAATTTCCTCAGAAATCTTTGCCAAACCCCAAGATCATGAAGAATCTTCCCTATGTTTTCTTTTAGAAGTTTTTTTTCTTGTGATCCAATTTGAATTAACTTTTAATATATGAGGTCAATGTTCTTCCCCCACCCTCTGCCCAAAACATTAAGTTATTTCAATACTATTTATTGAATAGACTACCATTTGAATACAGTGAATTACCTTGGTATCTTTGTTGAAAAGCAATTGTCTGGGTCTGTTTCTGGCCTTTCCCTTGTGTTCTATTGAGCTATATGTCTGTCTTGATTAATGTAGCTCTATAAGAAGTCATGAAATCACATAGTTGGAGACCACTGACTTTTTCTTTTTAAAAACGTTTTTGCTATTACAAGGCCTTCGCATTTTTATGTAGGTTTTAGAATCAGCATGCCAGTTTCTTTAAAAAAAAAAAAAAAAAAAAAAAAAAAAAAAACCTGCTGGGGATTTTGGTTGGGATTGGTCTTTCATTTCTCTCAGCAATGTTTTGTAGCTTTTCAGAGTGTAGTCTTTTTGCACATCTTTTACTAAGTTTTTACCCATTACGAATAGAATTGTTCTCTAATTTTCTGATTAATTCTTGCTGCTATACAGATTTGCCTTGTTTCATTAGAACTTGTTAAAGTCACTTATTCTTGTAAATGTGTTGGTAGGATTTTCTATGTAGATGACCATATGTGAAAACAGTTTTACTTCATCCTTCACAGTTTTGTCTTCTTTTCCCTTGGAGTACACTGTTGAATCAGAGATTAAGGTGAACATTTGTAGATTCCCTTTGCTAGGTTGAAAAAATTTATTTTACCCACAGTTTGCTTTACAGTTTTGTTATGATTGGATATTGACATTTGACAGATGCCCTTTTGTATCTGTTGAGATTGCCTCGCAGTACAATGTGGAAATTAATGCACATTTGTAGATGCCCTTTATTAGGTTGAGAAAATTCCCGTCTGTTTCTGGTTTGTTTTACAGTTTTATCATGATTGGTTGTTGAATTTTGTCAGATGCTCTTTCTGCATCTATTGAGATGATAATACTTTTTTCCCCTTTATTTTATTAACATGGTGTATTACTTTAATTTTCAGATGATATCTAATCTTACATTTCTAAGATAAACCCAGTTAAGATATATTATCCTTTTTTTTTTTAATTAAAAGAAAAACTACCGATGATTGACTAAATTTGCCAGGTCCTCTCATGGCATTAATGTGTTGCTTCTAATTCTTACAATAACCTGTAATTAGCTTCTAGCTTGAGGGATGGTAAAATTGAGGCTGAGGTCTCAGGAAAAAATATATAGAACACGAAGGAAAGTCTAAACTTCATACCTTCAATGCCCCTAGTCCTCTTTCTACTATACCATGCTACTTTTTGTAATAATTTATAGTTAAAAAATATTGAAGATCATACTGTTGTTTTATGTACTTTTTTTTTTTTGATGGAGGTCTCACTGTGTCGCTCAAGGTGAACTCAAATTTCTGAGCTCAAGCAATCCTCCTGCTTCAGCCTCTCAAGTAGCTGGGACTACAGGTGCATACCACTGTGCCTGGCTTTTATGTACATTTTTGAGATATATATATTTCCTAGAATGTGAATAATTGATTCATGAAAAAAAAATTCTAATAGCTTTTAACCTCTACCATTCAATGTCTTTCTTCTAATTTTATCTTTGCTGTTACTGTGAACCCAAGTTACTAACAAATCTTTAAGAGTATTTTTTTTGTCTCCAAATTTGTAGGAGCACCTAAAGTGTATTAACTATCTATCCCGAGGTAGCATGGGTGTATTAGTCACAGTTCTCCAGAGAAACAGAAACAATAGGATATACATTTGTGTGTGTGTGTGTGTGTGTGTGTGTGTGTGTGTGTGTGTGTGAAGAGGAGAGGGAAGGATTGATTAATTTATAAGGTACTGACTCACATGATTGTGTAGTGTGAACAGCCCCATTGTCTGCAAACTGGAGACCCAGGAAAGTCCTGCGGTGTAGTTTGAATGTCTAGAGCCAAAGAGCTGATGGTATAGGTGCCAGTTCCGATATGAAGGCCTGAAAACCAGGAACACCAAGGACAGAAGATTGATGTCCTACCTCAAGCAGTCAGACAGAGAGCAAATTTAACCTTTTTCTGCCTTCTGGTTTTATTCAGGCCCTCAGTGGACTAGCTAATGTCTACCCACACTGGGGATGGCCGTCTGCTTTACTTAATTCACCAGTTCAAATGCTGATCTTTTCCAGAAACACTCTCACAGACACATCCAGACGTAAGTTTAACCAGTTATCTGGGCATCCTGTGGCCTGGTAAAGATAACACATAAAATTAACCATCACACTGGGTTAGTCGTGATCTTGAATTTTTTGGGAATGTTTTATATTACTTTTAATTCAATTATTTTTAAACCTTTTTTATTTTGAAATAATTCTAAAGTTACAGGAAAGTTGCAAGAAAAGTACAAAGAACTACGTATGTCCTTACCTAGATTAACCACTTTTTATTATTTTCCACATTCACTTTATCATTCTGCAGTGTTGTACATTTGCATGTACTTTCCCTTTTCTGAACCGTTGGAGAGTAGGTTGCATATGTCTGGTCCCCCTACCCCTTAATACTTCAGTATTTCCTAAGAACAGCGATAGTCTACTGAATAACCTAAGTATGGATACCAATTTCAGGAAACTTAGCATAAATAAAATACTTTCAACAATATATTGTTTTGGTCAATTGCCTCAATGACATCCTTTGGAGCAGTTTTATTCCCCAGTGCAGGATACAGACCAGGATCCTTCATGCATTTGTAGTAAATAAAATACAGTTCATTTTTGTTTTTAGGTTTGGGGGTACATGTGAAGGTTTGTTACATAGGTAAACAACATGTCACAGGGATTTGTTGCACATACTATTTCATCACCCAGGTTTTAATCCCAATAGCCAATAGTTATCTTTGCTGCTCCTCGCCCTCCTCCCACCCTCCTGCATCAGGTAGATGCCATGTCTCTTGTTTCCTTCTTTGTGTTCATGAGTTCTTAACATGTAGCTCCCACTTACAAGTGATAACATGCGATATTTGGTTTTTTGTTCCTGTGTTACTGTTCTAAGGATGATAGCCTCGGGCTCCATCCATGTTCCTGCAAAAGACATGATCTTATTCTTTTTTATGGCTGCGCAACATTTTATGGTGTATTTGTACCACATTTTCTTTATCTGTTCTGTCATTGATGAGCATTTAGGCTGATTCCATGTCTTTGCTATTGTGAATAGTGGTGCAGTAAACATTCGTGTGCATATATCTTTATGGTAGAATGATTTATAGTCCCCTGGCTATATACCCAGTAATGAGATTGTTTTGTAAAATGGTAGTTCTGCTTTTAGCTCTTTGAGGAATTGCCATACTGCTTTCCACAGTGGTTGAACTAATTTACACTCCCACCAACAGCATACAAGTGTTTCCTTTTCTCCACAACCTTACCCACATCTGTTATTTTTTGACTTTGTGATAGTAGCCATTCTGACTGGTGTGAGATGGTATTTCATTGTGGTTTTGATTTGCATTTCTCTAATGATTAGTGATGTTGAGCTTTTTTTCATATGCTTGTTGGCCACGTATATGTCTTCTTTTGAGAAGTATCTGCTTATATCCTTCGGCCACTTTTTAATGGGGTTGTTTTTCTCTTGTAAATTAAAGTTCCTTATAAATGCTTTTGATGAAATTCAACACCCCTTCATGTTAAAAACTCTCAATAAACTAAGTATTGAAGGAACATGCCTCAAAATAATGAGAGCCATCTGTGACAGACCCACAGCCAACATTATACGGAATGGGCAAAAGCTAGAAGCATTCCTCTTGAAAACCAACACAAGACAAGGATACTCTCTCTCACCACTTCAACATAGTGTTGGGAGTCCTAGCCAGAGCAATCAGGCAAGAGAAAGAAATAAAGGGCATCCAAATAGGAAGAGAGGAAGTCAAACTATCTCCGCAGATGACATGATTCTGTATCTAGAAAACCCCTTAGTCTTGGCCCAAAAGCTTTTCCAGCTGATAAACAACTTCAGCAAAGTTGCAGGATGCAAAATCAGCATTCAAAAATCACTAGCATTCCTATACACCAAAAACAGCCAAACCTAGAGCCAAATCAGAAAGGCAATCCCGTTCACAGTGGCTGCAGAAAGAATGAAATACCTAGGAATACAGCTAACAAGGGAGGTGAAAGATCTCTACAGTGAGAATTACAAAGCACTGCTCAAAGAAATCAGAGAAAACACAAACAAATGGAAAAACATCCCATGTTCATGGATAGGAAGAATCAATACCATTAAAATGGCTATACTGCCCAGAACAATGTACAGATTCACTGTTATTCCTATCAAACTACCAATAACATTCTTCACAAAACTAGAAAAAGCTGTTTTAAAATTCATATGAAACCAAAAAAGAGCGCAAATAGCCAAGGCAATCCTAAGCAAAAAGAACAAAGCTGGAGGCATCACATTACCCATCTTCAAACTATACTACAAGGCTACAGTAACCAAAACAGCATAGTACTGGTACAGAAACAGACACATCAACCAGTGGAACACAATAGAGAGCCCAGAAATGAGGCCGCACATCTGCGACCATCTGATCTTTGACAAAACTGACAATAAACAAGCAATAGGGAAAAGACTCCCTGTTTATTAAATGGTGCTGGGATAACTGGCTAGCCATATGCAGAAGATTGAAGCTGGACCCCTTCCTAACACGATGCACAAAAACCAACTCAAGATGGATTAAAGACTTAAATGTAAAACCCAAAACTATAAAAACCCTGGAAGACAACCTAGGCAGTATCATCCTGGACATAGGAATGGGCAAAGATTTCATGACAAGGACTCCAAAACCAATCATAACAAACGCAAAAGTTGACAAGTGGGATCTAGTTAAACTTAAGAGTTTCTGCACAGCAAAAGAAACTACCAACGGAGTAAACAGACAACTTACAGAATAGGAGAAAATGTTTGCAAACTATGCATCTGACAAGCATCATGTTTTATTATGCAGTGCTGAATCAGAAAAATTAATTCTTTGCTATGTATAGGACATCCAAAGACAACATTTCTGAGTTGTAAAGAGAAAGAATTTAGAGTACATCAAATAATGCAATGCACAGACTAAGTTGAACCTTTCTGATTAGTGATTTAAATCAAGTCATTTCTATAGCAAGAATGTTCATTTCTTAAAAATGCTAGATTAAAAAAATCAATCTATTTCTCTTTCAAGTGCCTGATTCCAGCATGTTTTCTGTATATTCAATGTCACCTTTTTCAGTAAGATTAGGCACTTTAGAAAATGTTGGATGGGGCCAGGCACGGTGGCTCACGCCTGTAATCCCAGCACTTTGGGAGGCTGAGGCAGGCAGAGCATGAGGTCAAGAGATTGAGACCATCCTGGCCAACATGATGAAACCCTGTCTCTACTAAAAATACAAAAATTAGCTGGGTGTGGTGGGGCACGCCTGTAGTCCCAGCTACTTGGGAGGCTAAGGCAGAACAATCACTTGAACCCAGGAGGTGGAGGTTGCAGTAAGCCGAGATTGTGTCACTGCACTCCAGCCTGGCAACAGAACGAGACTTTGTCTCAAAAAAAAAAAAAAAAAAAAAAAAAAAGGAAACAAAATGTTGGGTGGTTAGGATCTGTTTATTTATTCAAATGTTAGCCGTTTGAATAAATTCTGGCTGGAATGAGAAGGAATTTGACTTACTTTTTTGTATTAGTTATCTGTTGTCATGTAACAAATAACTCCAGATAACTCCAGAACTTGCTGGTTTTAAATAATAAACATTTAATTACTGATAGTTTCTTTTGATCGGGAATTTGGGAGTTGCTTTGCTGTGTGGTTCTGGCTTAGGGTCTTGTATGAAGTTGCTCTCAGGCTGTTAGCCAAACTGCAGTCGTATGAAGGCTTGATTGAGGCTAGAGGATTCACTTCTAACATGGTTTATTCACATGACAGAAGGTAGAATGCCTCCATTCCTTACCAACTGGATGTCTCCATGGTGTATGCCATTTTTATGACACGGCAGCTGTCTTCCTCCATAGCATATGATCCATGATAGTGAGGAGGAAGTCACAATGCCTTTTATGACATTGTCATTTCTGCCACAGTCTTTTTGGTTGAAGCAAGTTAGCAAGCACTAAGCACATCTACAATCAAGGAGAGGGGCAGGCCCTACCTTTTGAAGGAAGAAGTATGAAAGTGTATCACTGACTGATCAAGTAGAGGTAAGCAGTGGAGGACACTCAGAATACTTTTTGACAGAAGGTATTAATTAAATTGTTGATTTTCCAGGGAAGGGAATGGTTTTATTTTGTTTCTAAAGCCCAATCTGTTATTAAGACTTGGACTGTTATTAAAATATACACTTAGATACCATTTTTTAAAAATTCTACTTGGGAAGTCTTAAAATTCATATTCTTGAAGGAAAACATCTAAAACAAATTATAAAATTCAACTCTAAAATACGTAAATAGTATTTTTTGCTAAGGTTTTGTTTTGGAGACTTGTTTGAAATAAAGTGATCCTCATTCATAGTTAGAAACAAAAGTTATATTGCACATACTAGGGATTAGGAAGAAGGCTAATGTGAACTGATCAAAAGTATGAATTATGGATTGCCTTTAGAATATTCAACTTTTCGGTAACTTGATATTGTTATAATTTCAAGCTTAGAGAAAAGTTGTAAGAATAGCATAAGGAACTCCTATATATCCTTTATCTAGATTCATTAATTGTTCATTTTGTGCCATTTGTGTTATTCTTTGTCTCATCCTAGCCCAGTCAGCCTAACACCACCAGGGATAAACCAGTAGTCTGATAAAATTAAATTTATTGACCCACTCCAGTGAGAGAGAGTGCAAAGGAGAGGAACCACAGGGCTTCTTACCAAACGGAGTTACAGTAGATTTCGTACAGGATTTTGGAGAAGGATAGCATTTAGGTAAAATTTAAATGCCCTACATTTTGTGGTGTCTAGGTTGAATGACAGTGTAGATGTAAATCTGTGTTGTCGAATGACTAAAACATCCTTTATAAATTAAACTTTTTATGTTTACTCTAAGTGAAGTACTATTGTGTGTTTATGGAATTTTCTGCAATAAATTCATGTGTATGGATTGATTTATGATACGTTGAATTCATCACCAAAGGTTGAATTGTAGAGAAGTCCTTTAAGAGGAGGCATTTTATCTTCCTATTATATTATCAATTTTAAGATGGATTCACCCCTTCTACACACACACTTCTTTCCATATGGGTATTCAGTTTTTCTAGTACCATTTGTTTAAAAGATTTTATCTTCCCTCGTTGAATTGCTTTGGTGTCTTTGTTGAAAATGACTGGAAAAATATGGATCTGTTTCTGAGTTTTATTGAGAACTGGTCTTAGATGTATCAGCATGTTTAAAATGATGTTCTAGAGCTTGTGATCCTCAATCAATTTGTTCACTTAAGGCAGTTCTGCAGTTATTGTTTGAAAATGTATAAACATCAAAAGCGCCATCATATACCTGTAGAGAATTACTAGTGCCTCTAAAAGAAAGAAGAGAAAGAAAAAAAAAAATCCAAGAGACAATAAAGGAGTGCTCCTTTAACCCTACATTAATAGTTGTGGAGTGGAGCTAGGAAAAATAGTAGTCTACACCTACTTAACTCCAAAGCCCCCTTAAAACTGGGCTCTTAGTTGTTTTATACATTCTTTTAAGAATACCAATCTTGATGGCATAGACTATGATTTTGTAAGGAATAAAAAAATATTGAAGGCTTAGAGTCAAAGCCATTTCAGAAATTTGGACTATGACTTTAGGAAAACATGGAAATGCATATGAGCGAATCTATGTTTAAATCCGAAACACTTTTTACAGTCAGTATGAAATATAAATTCTGATTGTAAGGAAGCATTGTATCAGTTTAATTTGGTTAATCAGTCTTCATAAAATAATCTGTGTCCTACATTTTGTGGTGTCTTAGATTTCATGAAATCTGATAACAATTTTTATTTGTCGTTTTCACTCTTTGATATATAATATTCTGTATTATTTTTTGTGCTCTTTCATTATTTTCATGTGAAGTGCCATGGTGTAATCTGCAGTCACTCAGCTATGGATTAGTGTATTCCCACCAACTAACTCCTTGACCTTGGACAGGTGTTTAACCTTTCTGAGAACTGGTTTTTGCAACTATAAATGAGGTTATATTTACCTAGTGGCATTAAGATGTTTATTCTTTTCCACTTAAATACCAAGAGATTGCACATACATTATACTTAAATTTCATTAACATTTCTAGTAGGCTAGAAATGTTCATATACCCTTGGTAAAGTGAAACATTAATGTTATTAAGATGTCAGTCTTCCTTTCTTTGATCTTTTAGAAAAAAGTTATATTTCAGTAATGATTGTAAGTATTTTTATTTGTTTAACTAGTGGGAAGTGAAGAGATAGGGACAGACCAGTGTCTTTCAGTATGTAAATGGTTGAGCACCACTGTACTAGAAGAGGTAATGAGACCGTCAGGTGCCTGCAGTCCTATATAGAATCCTGGCAAATGCAACAGCCACAAATATGGTATAGACTAATCAAGGATTGTTTTTGTTTTTTTTTGTTGTTTTTGAGACGGAGTTTCACTCTTGTTGCCAAAGCTAGAGTGCAGTGATGTGATCTTGGCTCACTGCAACCTCCACCTCCCGAATTCAAGCAATTCTCCTGCCTCAGCCTCCCAAGTAGCTGGGATTACAGGCGCATGCCACTACGCCCTGCTAACTTTTTGTATTTTTAGTAGAAACGGGGTTTCACCGTGTTAGCCAGGCTAGTCTCGAACTCCTGACCTCAGGTGATCCACCCGCCTCAGCCTCCCAAAGTGCTGGGACTACAGGTGTGAGCCACTGCACCCAGCCAAAGGATTGTTTTATAGGCTGCATAAATATGAATGGCATTGCTATTGATGATGGTTTTTTTCTTTTTTCCTAAATGATGAACAATTCTGGCTAAAGCTTTGAAGAAAACTTAAATAGAAATTTCCTTGATTGACATAAGAGTTGTAGTTCTGGAAATATAATTTGTTAATATGTAAAATGGGCTTAGGTTCTAGGTTAAGATAATTACAAATAGGTTTTTTTTAACCTACTTGAATGTCCAGATGGAAATTTGAAAGTCTACACTATTGTTTGTTGTGTAGGATTTTTTGGTGCATTGCAAGATGTCCTATAATCCTGGCCTCTTTCCACTAAATACCAGTGGTCATCTTAATTGTTTTGACAACTAAAAAACATTCCCTTTAATTTTAAAAATGTTCCCCAACTCTTAACACCCCCGTTGAGAACTACTGGTCTTAGATGTATTAAAGGTAAGAAAAATTAAAGTACTAGAGTTTTATATGACTTATTTGTCATTATGCATTGACCGCATTTAATAAAAGTTGTTAATTTGAGACTTTTGCAATTAAGATGACTGTATTAATGTTATTTTTCCTAGTAAAATGAATGAAAATAAACCTGGTGACTCACAGAACCTTGGTAAGTAACTGTATTTAAAATAATGTTATTACAGTGAGTTTTAAATATGTTTCTGGAACATTAGGACTGAAGAGGAATGAATTCCCTGGCACATACTTAGTTCGTTTGTCCACGTACTAAAGTATAATACTGCATATATTTATTTCAACAAAAACCTATCAGAAGACAATTTATTTGCCAAGTTTTATTTCTAATGTATATATACAAGATATGATTCGTATCTCAATAAAACAATTATTTAAAGGAAAAAATGCAGATGAGAACAATTTAAACAGTGTAAAAGTTTAACATGAAAAGAAAAACTGGCCAGGTGCAGTGGCTCACGCCTGCAATTCCAGCACTTTAGGAGGCTGAAGCGCGCAAATCACTTGAGGTCAGGAGTTCAAGACCAGCCTGGCCAACATGACAAAACCTCATGTCCACTAAAAATACAAAAATTAGCCAGGAGGTGCATGCCTGTAATCCCACCTACTCGCTAGGCCAAGGCAAGAGAATCACTTGAACCCGGGGGGGCAGAAGTTACAGTGAGCAGAGATTGCACCACTTCACTTCAGCCTAAGTGACAGAGGGAGACCCTGTCTCAAAAAAAAAAAAAAAAAAAAAAAAGGAAAAGGAAAACTTACCTCTACGTGCTCATAACAATCTTCCCAAATAGATGCAGTCCATTTTGACCTTTGCTTTTAGTTGTTGTTTTCTTCATTTATTATAAACAGTATCTGTTTATATGATGAGGAATTTAAATGATTACACACTTCTGCCACGCTCCCTCACCCACTGTATTTTAGATCTTTTTAAATTCCCTCTAAAATTAAAATAATATTCTTACAACTCTATATCTTGACCATTACTTTTAGAGTATCTTTTGACACCACATTTTGTTGGAAAAGGAAATGTGTGCTCCTAAACCTCTTCTACTTTCTTTCCCTGCTTCTGCCTCCAGACTTCTGTCAGCTATGCTAATAGTTCTGAAACTTCGTACTTCATGGACTACCTCTATGCATTTGCCAAATGCAAATACACACCTACTATTGATACTTTTTCCTAAGATTGACTGTTTCTTTACATGAATGTATTTAAGGTAGAAACTACTTCATTATTGTAATAGAAACGAGTGTCATTTACTACACTAAATAGCAATCTTAATGATAAATATAATGAAATCAGGGCAATTTTACCAAATTTTAAACATTAAAAGCAGGAAGGTACAAATGAATATAAAAATAATCTACTTATAAAAATGCATTCCTGAAACCTAGTCTGTTCTGCATTCAGGGCCCTCCATACTGGGTAGAGGGAGACAGAGGGAGAAAGGAACAAATGGAAAACCACAGGTCCACAGCATACAGCAGATGCACCTCCGTCCAGGGTTCATGGCAAGAATTTTCCCTCTTCTATAGTTTCAGCCAGTTCACAAGGACTCCTGTTTTGTAGATTGAGCTAATTCTACATAGTCCTCTTTCTCTTGAGCTTTATGCACACTTGTAGGTAAAAGTGTAGGTATTGGGGATGGAGTTAAGGTGGAGCTTACTGGTGTAGGATGTCCAATATGAACAAATGGCAATTTACTGGCGTTAATGTGAACAGCTCCCTTGTATGGAAGGGAAGGAAGAGGAGCTGAAATATTTTAAAGGGTTAGGAGAGAGACTTTTGAGTTATGACTTATCCCTTTAAACTGGAGTGAGGGAGGGCAGAATAGTTAGGCTCTTTCCCTATATTAAATATGAGCTCATCCTATTTCTTTCAGTTCTAGAATCTATTTGTTGAGCTGCCTATTAACAAATATAATAACTTTTAACATGTGACATCTATTCTTGATTACATGTATTAGTCAAGGTAAATAATACTAGTTTCCATAACTGGTAAACCCTGACATCTTACTGGTTTAAAGCAATAGAAGTTTATTACTTGGTCAGGTTACAGTCCAGTATGCATGGGTTAAGGAAGATGGAGCAGTTAGGGAGTTTCTGTGGCATGCAATCATTTAGAGATGCAAGCATCCTTCATCTTGTAGGGATCTACTTCTTAGGGATCCTGTCTTTTCTCTTCAGCTAGTGATTTTCAACTTGTTTCATTAGCATCTTAATAAAATTTTCTGTATAAGTAAACATATATCAGAAAAGATTAGTTATTTTAATTCTAACATTGAGTTCTGTCTATATGTCATATCCTATTAATTATTTTAATATACACTGTCTTATTTAGTCCTCACTAAGGCATAGTTTTTGAGGTAGCTACTATTATCCTCATTTTTATGATGAGGAAATGGAGTCATAAAGCACTAGTGAAATAAGCTAGTTACAGAAAGACAATACTGCATAATCTCACTTATGTGTGGAATATGAAAAAGTCAAACTCATAGAAACAGTATAGTGTGGTTACCAGTGGTTGGGAGGATTGGGAGATGTTGGTGAAGGGATACAAAATTTTATAATAGACTGGTCGAATAAGTTCAAGAGATCTATTATACAACATGGTGACTATAGTTTGTAACAATGTATTGTATACTTGAAAATTAGTAAGAGTAGATTTTAAGTATTCTCACCACAAATAAGTGGTAAATATGTGAAGTAATGCATATGATAATTAGCTCCATTTAGCTGTTCCACAATGTGTACATATATCAAAACATCGTGCTAAACATTGTGAGTATATACAGTTTTCTAAAAAAGCATTAGTTGAGTCTTAACTCAGATCTCTGACTCTACAAGTTGTATTTGTGTGTGTGTTGGGAGGGGTGGATAAAATAGACATAAAATTCACACTTTAACTATTTTGAGGTGTTCAATTTGGTGGCATTTAGTACATTTACAATGTTGTGAAACCATCACCACTATCTAGTTCTAAAACATTTTAATCACCCTCAAAGGAAACCCTGTACCTATTAAGTAGTCACCCCTCATTTTCCCTGTCATCAGCCCTGGTAACCACTAGTCTGCTTTTTGTATGTCCCTGTGGATTTACTTATGTTGGATAAAGTAATCCATAAGTAAATTGAGTAATACTGTGACCCTTTGTGCTTGACTTCTTTCACTTAGCATAATATTTCTAGGTTTATTCATACTATAGCATGTATTACTACTTTCATCCTTTTTATTGCTGAATAATATTCCATCATATGGGCATACCATATTTTGTTTTTCCATTTATCCATCCTTTGATGGACATTTGGCTTATTTCTACTTAGCTATTGTGAACAGTGCTGCTGTGAACATTAGTTTACAAGTATTTGTGTGAATATCTGTTTTCAGTTCTTTGATATATATATCCAGAAATAGAATTACTGTGTCATATGGTAACTCTTTGTTTAAATTTTGAAGAACTGCTGGACTATTTCCCAAGGCTCTACTCCATTTTATATTTCTACTAGCAGTGTGTGATGGTTTTGATTTTTCCAGTCCTTTGTCAATACTTGTTATTGTCAGACATTTTGATTATAGCTATCCTCGTGAGTGTGAAGTGGTATCTCGTTGTGGTTATTATTTACATTTCTCTGTTGACTGCTGACCAGTGATATTAAGGATCTTTTAATGTGTTTAATGGCTCTTTGTATATCTTCTTTGGAGAAATGTCTATTCAAAGCCTTTGCCTATTTTTAAATTGGATTGTTGGTGATTTTGTTGAGTTATAAGAGGTTTTTTTTTTTTAATGCATTTTGGATACTAGATCCTTAGATATGTAGTTTTCAAATATTTTCTTGCATTGTGTAGAGTCTTTCACTCTCTTGATAGTGTCTTTTTTTTTTTTTTTTTTTTTGTGGGGGGGACAGAGTCTTGCTCTGTCGCCCAGGCTGGAGTGCAGTGGCACAATCTTGGCTCACCACTGCAACCTCCACCTCCCAGGTTCAAGCAGTTCTCCTGCCTCAGTCTCCCGAGTAGCTGGGATTACAGGCACATACCACCATGCCCAGCTAATTTTTGTATTTTTTTTTAGTAGAGACAGGGTTTCGCCATGTTAGCCAGGCTGGTCTCAAACTCCTGACCTTGTGATCTGCTGCCTGGGCCTCGCACAGTGCTAGGATTACAGGCATGAGCCACTGCACCCAGACGGTAGTGTCCTTTCAGTAACAAAAGTTTTAAATTTTCATGAAGTCCAATTATCATTTTTTTCTTTTGTTACCTGTGCTTTTAGTGTCATGTGAACTCTGAGAAACCATTGCCAAATCCAAAGTCACACAGATTTACCCTTATTCTTTCTGCTAAGAATTTTATTTTAGGTCCTTGACTGTTTTTGAATTAATTTGTATATATGGTGCGAGGTAGGGGTTCATCTATGTTCTTTTGCATGTAACTGGTTGTCCCAGCACTATTTGTTGAAGAGACTATTCTTTCACCATTGAATGGTCTTGGCACTCTTGTTGAAAATCATTTGACCATAGATGTATATATTTATTTCTGGACTCTTTTTCATTGATCTATATGTTTATCCTTACGTCACTACCACACTGTTTTGCTTACTGTAGTTTTGTTGTAAGTTTTTAATCTTCTCCCCTGTTTTTTGGTTAGTCTAAAGGTTTATCAATTTTGTTGATCTTTAAAAAGAACCAACTTTTCTTTACTCCCTCTATTGTTTTTCCATTCTCTATTTTGATTATATCTACTCTAATCTTTATTTTTTTGTTTCTTCTGCTAGCTTTGGATTTAGTTTCTTCTTTTATCTAGTTCTTTAAATTGTAGGTCGGTTATTGATTTGGGATTTTCTTTTTTAACATAGGCTTGCATGAGCCTAAAAATCAGCCAGAGGTGACAGCTTAGGATTTCTTGGGTCATTTCTGAGCATGTGTACATCTCTGGGCATGCACGTGGACTTCTAGATTCTCCAGTATTATGCAGAAGGTTTTCCAAACTTTTATTCCCTCATGTACCCTCTTTTCTTCTTTCCTATGCCTTTCAGTCTGTCTGCTGCTTTCCCTGTCTGTTTTCCCTTGTCCTAGGCTACTACAGCTAGTATATTTGTTTCAAATGTTTTTTGACAAACAGCAGAGGCTCTAGCCCTGAGAATGTTCTGAAGCAGGTGAAAGAAAGGCAAGCATCTGAGCTCATCCCTCAGGGAGCCATCATACAAGTCAAAACAATCACTTTTTTTTTAGAACAAGGTCCATTTTACCCCCTCTTGGACCAGTAATCTGTACCAGGAACATGGGCCACCCCAAAACCACTGCCCAGCTGGGCAGTGGGGAATGGTAGGTGGGTAAGTTAAAATGTTCTCATCAAAATTAGTAGTTTGTTTCTTCATTAAGCATTCTCCTAATTTTTGTAAGTTTTTATTTAGATTGTAGAGCTTCTAAAAAGTTAATTCTAACAGTTTTTGGCAGTTTAATCAGAGTTTTGTAGTTCCCCAGTCTGTCATTTTCAGTGATGTTACTTCATAAATTGCCATTTTAACCGTACACTGGAATTTATCATTAAAGATTGGTGAAGAGCATAAAGTTACAGCAATGTTTCAGAAGTAGGTATTGGAAATTTTAAGTTACTGATGTCAATATTATATGATTTGCTCTCCCAGAAAGACTTTAACACAGAAATTGAGGGAAGCACCAGTTCCACAGGTTTTTTTGAAAAATTTAAATATATTTTTATATCTATTTACTTTTTACCTGTTAGCTTGTGTTTTCTGTCGAAAAAACGATGACTGTCCTAATAAATATGGAGAAAAGAAAACTAAGGAGAAATGGAATCTCACTGTACATTACTACTGTTTGGTGAGTATAATTTATAATTAAATTTTAGAAATTTGGTATTCTAAAGAAGATAGTAAGATTCTGACACTGATTTCTGAGAATTGGATAAGTCATTTAACTTCTCCAGATCTCATTTTGTCTATCTCTAAAAATAGACTTTTTTTTATATTGAATTCTAAGATTCTGAAGTTACTTGGTACATATAAAGACCTATCATTATTACTTGTTTGTTTGTTTGTTTGTTTCTTTCTTTCTTTCTTTCTGTTTAAGGCCTAAGTGAAAAAAGGAGAAAAGGATTAGGTCTATAAAGTGGGTATTTCTTTTACCACTTTCTTACTTCATTTGTTGCTAGTGATAAATCTGAGAAAAGACTTGTTTGAGGGTTCAGGGAGTAGAATAAAAGTATTTTATTTCACACAGAACCTGAAAAGAAACCTTTTGGCTAAAGGTAATAAATATTTTTGGAAAAGGAAACCAGTTACTTTATGCATCACTCAGAAGAAAGCAAATGAGTGTTTTCATACTCAGAGTTAGTCTCTCCCTTGTTTCCCCTCCCCTCCACCAATTTCTCACCTCACTGAATTCGTGCCTTAAGATATTAGTGACACGTTACTGCCTTAGCATGCCACATTACTACCTTACATTAGTACATACAGTGTTTCTTGATGCTGTATCGTTATCTGCTGCTTAACAAATTACTCTGAAATTTTAGCAGATAAAACGTTTGTCATCTCACACAGTATCTGAGGGTCAGGAATTTGGCTGAGCTGGATAGTTCGGGCTCAGAGTCTCATGAGGTTATCTTTGAGATATCCGTCAGATTACAGCTGAAGACTTTACTAGGTTGCAGGATCCATTCACCTCTGATGGCTCTTTCATGTGGCTTTTGGCCTCAATATCTCCTGACTATTGTCAGGAAACCTCAGCTCCTTACCTCCTGGGCCTCTTGGTAAATAAGGCTACTCATGGCATGGCATCTGGCTTCCCCCAAAGCAAATGATGAGAGAGAGGGAGACAGTGAGAGAGAAATCAAGATGGAACCATATGACCTAGTCATCACAACCGCTCACTAATGTCTCTTGCTTTATTCTATTGGAAACAAATCGTTAAGTCTAGTAGCCCACACTCAAGGGGAATTAAGCACCATTTCTTGAAGGAAGAACTATCAACAAATTGTGGACATATTTTCGAATCTACCACTATCCATGTTAAAATTATTTCAGTGCTTCTTTGAGAAACCACCTAAAGTATTCCTTGGTCCTCTAAGACTATAGTCTTGTGCTTCAGTACCTCATAGGTTAAATAGAGTAGTATACTGGCCTGGGAACTTACTTATAAGAGAACATGAAGTTGTCATTCCAAATATGTTTATAAGTTAGAGTCTATTACGTTTTGCAGTAAAAAGAAAATCTTTTCATTTTTGTATGTTTATTTTACTTTTTTTTCAATCAGGAAAGGAAGATTATATTATTTTACTTTTTATGCAGTAGAATTAGGAGAGCTGTTTTATCTGTCTGCAGGTTATGTTTTCATAACAAATTCTTAGTGTGTGTCACTTGTTATCACTTGTTTTTCTTTACGATATACTGGTTAAAATTCTAATCACAAATTTGCTCTACAAAGTGTTTTTGAATTATGTAATAATTTAAGTTGATCATATCAAAATTTCCCTTATGTTCTGTCTTATTAAGTGAGTGTAATACTTTAAAAAAAAATACTGACCCCAGACTCAACTCTTTTAATATTCTATTTCATTATGAACAAAAAAGTATAGTGATGTTACAAATGGTAATAGAATGCTAGAGCGGAAAGAGACTTAGATACAATCTAATCCAGTGTTCTTATTTTCATGTTTAAGGTTTTAGACATTAAATTACTTGCCTAGGGTTCCACAAGTTTCAGCGAAGCCTGGCTTTCAAGCCTGGATTTCTTATTCACATTCTACACGTTTTCTGACTCAGGCTTTCTTAACATATATAAACGGTGAAGCTTAAGTCAAATTTTAAAACAGTCAAACATTCATTACTGTCGCATTGGATTTTAAAATTCAAATGTTTATGTTGTCTAGGGTTCAATAGGTTTTCTTTTAAATACTGCCTTAATTATTCAGAATTCAACTAGATTTAGAGTTAGCCTGAATTAATCTGAATTGTCGCGATCTGTATTCACCACTCCTTTTTGTTAAGCTTAATTGTAGGTCTTCTTTCTTTCTTTTTTTCTTCCTCTAACCCACCTAACCACTCTCCGCCTTCCTTCCTATCTTCTTTTCTTTTTCTTTCTTTTTCTGTTACTTCCTGGAATACTTTTAGAAACTTATTAGGATATACAAGCTGATAATATACAATGCCTTCTGAATCAAACAATGTAAGTAAGCTCTTACTTTCACCATGAAAAATAACTCCTCTAGGGAACTACTTGAAATTTGAGCCATTTTATGTCTATTTTTTTATTAGACTGAATAGTATGGATATATATTTTTAGTGCCCAACTAGTTTCTTAGAGATTATTTTCTAATTGAGAATATATTCATAGTTGATGTCAAGTGGAATTTGGCAGAGAGGTAAAGAAGAAGAAGGAGTTTATGGTTTTCTAATAGAAGATATCAGGAAGGAAGTGAATAGAGCTTCTAAACTGGTAAGTAAATTATTTTATTATTAACTAAATGCCATAAATATTGCCAATACTTGGGAAGTATTTTCTGTTGGTTTCTGTACTAGAAATTTATGACTTTGATTATATGTTTCAATGCATATTTTTGTCATTTAAATATGGTAAGTTTTAGGAGGACAGTTTATATTTTTGCCCATGAAAGAAAGCTTAATTGACCCTGGATAATACATGTAACAATACCGACTTCACTTCCTTATCTTATTCCAACATGTCCATCAGAATTGACCATCAGAATTATGATCATAACTCCACTCTGCCATTCTGCAAACCTTCAATCCTGAGTCAACCCAACCGTTTACTTTTTTATTCTAATACCTCAGTTGCTGAGATTGGAATGTTGGGTTGAGTTAGAAATTACACAGCTTTGCAGACTGGCAATTCATGATCTCCATATCTCCTGACCCTTTCCTGACATTGTGTGGTTATATTCAGTGCCCCTTTCTATTCTCTAGGATAGGCATTCTAAACTTTAACTCCTTGCTCATTCAGCTATCATTTGTGCATCTTTTCTGTGTATTAGCCACTATGCTGTATGCAGGGAAATGTCTCCATATGGTCTGAGTAAAAATAATGAGAAAGAATGAGATTTGAAGTATAGGGAGTTCTGTTTAGAGAATGCAATACTGGAATTAATGATTTTCATGGGGGAGCATTTTGGGTGATGAGGGGATTCATCATTACACTGGAGGGGAAATGAAGGACACTGACACATTATAGTTGAAGAAGTCACAGAAAGATTGTCCCATAAATGCTGAAGTTGTTTAGACTTTGTTTCGACAGATGCCAAAGTCTTGAGGTGGAAGAGTGCCTAGGAAGTTAGCAGATAACAGGAAGGTAATTGTCATTAGGCTCAAAGGTCCAAATTTTTCAAAGTGTGAAAATCAAGTTGGCCTATAATATTGAACAGAGAGCTAAAATAATGTTCTCTTTGTCCCCTTTCTTGCGCCTGTCCATGTCCTACCCTGTGTCAAGTCTGGAAATTAAGGAGGATGGAAAAATAAACAGCTTTATTCAAGAAGGTCTACAAGGGAAGCACATAGAAACATTTATTATTTTAGTTGAGGCAAAGAAGTGGAGGCAGTTATTTTTGAAGATATTGAGAAGATAGGAGAGTTAATGGTAAAAAGAGAGGTTCTAGGGCACAAGGAAAAACCTTGGGAGAAAGGTTAGCATGAATCTAAGGACTATGCGAGATATTAAATGTGAGATATTAGTATCAATTCCTAAACTTCCTGGTGATAGTGAGCTTGTGGTAAAAGGTGGTCTCTAAAGGTCCCCTTATGGTTTGGAACTACAGATTGAATATCCCTTATCCAAAATGCTTAGAACCAGAATTTTAGATTGAAATTTTACATTTGAAATTTTTTTCAGATTTAGGAATATTTGCTTACCAGTTGAGCACCTCTAATCTGAAAATCCAAAACCCAAAATGCTCCAATGAGCATTTCCTTTGAGCATCATGTTGGCACTCAAAAAGTTTTCAATTTTGAAGCATTTTGGATTTTTGAATTAGGGATATTCAACCTGTCCTTATTTTCTTAAAACACCTGAATCCTCTCTATGTATATTGTGAACCCTTGAAAAGAAGAGTCCCATTTGTGAACTCAAACTAGAATTCCTTGTTGTCAGTTCATTGGGAGAGTTTCAGGTTGGCCAAGTATTCTCCAGTGACCTAGGTGGTGCTCAAAGGGGTCAGCAGTAACTCTGTAATCCCTGAATCAGTGAGCATTTTAATTGCAATCTTAAGAGTTCCAAAGTGTTTTAGGTACTGTTCTGTGTTTTGCTAGTGATTGGTTCATTTAATAATTTTTCCATTTATATACCACTGTTATATTTCAGTTAGTGGCACTGGTAGTATATTCATTTCCTAGGGCTGCCATAGCAAATTGGCTGCTTAAAACAAGTTTATTCTCTCACCATTCCGGAGGCCAGGATTCTAAATCCAAGTGTCAAAAGGGTTGGTTCCTTCTAGAGGCACTGAGGGAGAATTAATTCCATGCTTCTCCCCTAGCTTCACATGGCTACTGGCAATCTTTGGAGTACCTTGGCTTGTGACAGCATAACTCCAGTCTATTTCTGTGTTCACAGACCTTTCTCTGTATATGCCTGTGTCTTAAATCTCCCTCTCCTTTCTCTTGTAAAGACATCGGTTATTTGATTTAAGGACTACCCTAAATCCAGGATGATCTCATCTCAAGATCCTTAACTTAATTACATCTGCAAAGACCCTGTTTCCAAATAAGTTCACATTCACAGTTACTGGGAGTCAGGACCTGAGCATAACTTTTTGGAGACCACTCTAAATCCACTATAGGTGTCTTAACACTTTTTCATTTGTTCAGAATAGAGTGATCTTAGCCATTTTTTTATAAATTGGTTTATAGTATTTTCCTATTCTTGATGAGTATTGCCTAATTTATGTGCTTTCTCTTGAGATTTCAATGAGATGTTTATGTATATAGCTTTTATGTTTGTAAACCCTTCAATTTAAAATGTTTTAGTAGGAAGGAAAAGGGGCTTCTCTGTCTTATCCACATGTTAGGCAAGAGATGTTTTCTTTATCGAAATTGTTACAGGAGTGAATCTTTGTTGTCTTTAGATTGTTTCTGGGTAAAACAGTTTTTTCAGGAAATTTATTTAACATACCATTATCACAGCTGTTACGTGAAGAAATAATTTTCAGATTCCCCACAAGGAGTATTTATTTATGTCTTGATCATACTATAGTACTCAGATTTTTTATGTTATGACCCCTGTTTTCACATATTCTTCTAGAAATGCTGTGTTTGCAAGAAAAATGGTGCTTCAATTGGATGTGTTGCACCTCGATGTAAACGAAGTTATCATTTCCCATGTGGACTTCAGAGAGAATGTATTTTCCAGTTTACTGGCAATTTTGCGTGAGTTATTTAACTGCTAAATATGAAAGTTCAATGTTAAAGAATAGTGGAAAATACATATCCCAATGATACAATACTAGTATAAATTTTCTGTTTAGAGCATTAGAGTTTAGATATAACATTATATATTACCCTCCTACCCACCCTTATGGGGTCATTTCTGTGTGCCAAGTCTTGAGAATTACCATGTCTAGGATGGACCTAATGATTAGTATTCATCTTCAAATTTCAGCTTTTGGATATAACATGAACTTGTTAATTTATCCATAATTCAGTGAAAATCTCCACCTTTACATAATTCTAGATTTCTGTGTCACTCTTTAGAATTATTGTCGACTTACTCTTCACAGGGCTGTATGCATTTCTCACTGAGTAAATCAAAGGCATGTAAATTTGATTGAGTCCACAAAATAAATATTATGCCCTAGGATACCCTGAAAATATTTGCTTCCTGAGCACAACTTTAAACATCAAGATTTTGTAAATTTTGACATTTGGTATCATAAGTATTCTATTTCTTTTAGTATTTGGATTTTTGACCTATTTAATGGATTGTTACCATGTAAGAAAACTACAGTTTAGAAAACACAAATGGAGATAAAGTGAATTGGGAATAGGTTATTAATTGCATTTTATGTGTTATATGACTAAATTATTTTTTAGGCATAAGTTCCTGCCTCCTTTAATTTTATACGATTTTGAGCATAACAGTATGTACCCAGTAGTTGAGTACAATAATGTGTATACTGCATTGCTGGCAATATTACATAGGATTCTCAACATAATAATTAGTTTCTGAAATTCTGTATAAGTAAGTCTCACTACAGAAAAGTTCAGATTTTGAAGGTTCAGCTCTCTCCTTGGTCATAGATTGTGAGACTTAATTTTTAAGTCTTCAGTCTGTTGTGGGTGAATTATAAGATGGAGACGAATGAATTTTATTTTATATATGTAAATTACGGTGTTTTCCAAGTTTTGCTTTCAGTTCATGAAATTTTTTTTTTTTAATAATTTGCATTTTTAGGTCATTTTGTTGGAACCATCGACCTGTTCAAATAATTACATCTAATAATTATAGAGAGTCCTTACCTTGCACCATTTGCTTGGAATTTATTGAGCCTATTCCAAGTTATAACATATTACGAAGTCCTTGTTGTAAGAACGCTTGGTTTCATAGAGACTGTTTACAGGTAAGATACATGTTTTGTAAGCTTTCTCTGATTGATATAAAATTATGGCTTACTGATTTAAATTTTAAATTAGAAAGAATTGACGTGTGTATTAGCTCTTATCACTTGTTAGTTTTAAAACAGCTTTAAAGCACTTAATTTGAAGCACATTTTATATACAAAATTCACCCTATTTAAGTATGCAATTAAGATTCAAAAAATACTTTAGATGAAACTTTTTAGTGTATATTTATACTTACAGAGTTTTGTTGTTTTTACCTAAGGATTCTGTTTGATTTCACAATGAATAAACTAGATTTTAATTCCTAAGTTTCATTTACATATTTAAGCTGGAAAACCAGGATATTTGAAACGATAAGAAGCTTGATAGCAAGTTAAGATATTTAAACATTAGTAGGCTTTTCTTCCCTTTGGTAAACACTTTACCATACCTTCTTAACAGGGAGTTAATTACTGTCAATTAATTAAAAATATTGGTTCTTTGAGAGTCATCTTATGTATCAAACCTTATTACTACTTTTCAAGTAAATAGAATATGATAAAACACACAACATTAGACAATTTAATATTTTTTGATTCTGAAAATACTTGAAAACTTTAAAAAGATTCCAGTTATTAGTAACATCAAATACGTAATATGTACATGTGAAAGTGCCAGCTGATAAGCTTAAGTTTACTACTGTTTCTTAAATTTTATTATTGTTTAGTAAAATGAAAGATTATTATTACTAATTGTCCACAGACATATTTTTAACAGTTAAAAGATGTAGACCGGGCGTGGTGGCTCACACCTGTAATCCTAGCACTTTGGAAGCCCGAGGTGGGTGGATCACGAGGTCAGGAGATCAAGACCATCCTGGCTAACACGGTGAAACCCCGTCTGTACTAAAAATACAAAAAAAAAAAAAAAATTAGCTGGGCGTGGTGGTGGGCTCCAGCTACTAGGGAGGCTGAGGCAGGGGAATGGCATGAACCTGGGAGGTGGAGCTTGCAGTGAGCCAAGTTTGTGCCATTGCACTCCAGCCTGGGCCACAGAGGGAGACTCTGTCTCAAAAACAAAAAAAGATGTAAATTCTCTTATTTCAATAAAATCTTAAAAATACTAACAGTACTAAAAGTAGTAAAGTTTGATACCTTTTTTTTTTTTTGTGGTGTGGACCTTGAACTTTTATACTTAGGACTATTCAGTTAAAAGTGCAGGATGAAGGCCTGGCACAGTGGCTCAAGCCTGTAATCCCAGCATTCTGAGAGGCCGAGGAGGGCAGATCACCTGAGGTCAGGAGTTCGAGACCAGCATGGCCAAGATGGTGAAACCCTGTCTCTACTAAAAATACAAAAAAAATTAGCTGGGTGTGGTGGTGCACACCAGTGATCCCATTTACTTGGGAGGCTGAGGCAGGAGAATCGCTTGAACCCAGGAGTTAGAGGTTGCAGTGTGCCGAGATAGCACCACTGCACTCCAGTCCGGGCGACAGAGCAAGATTCTATCTTTAAAAAAAAAAAAAATGCAGGATGAAGCCTGTTTTGTTGGGGAAATATTAGAAATTCATTTAATACTTGCAAAGAGGTGTTTATAAAAGGATCCTAGAGAGTGCAGTTAATAAACAACATTGTGAAGTGTTATCCTTACCTATTCATATTATATGAGAATCTTTAAAAAGTAATTTGTTTTAATTAAGGGTTTGTATTTGGATGAATATAATTGCTGCCAAATGTGTCGTCTTGTTAATTTTGTAGCAGTGTGTTATTTTTCATAAGATTTTTCTCATTTATATGTTAATAATTAAGCAAAGAAAGGTTCTCAAACTTGACCTAGTATCGTTAAGGCCTTTTGTGAACATTCTGAAAATACCGAGTTTTAATTTTGTCGTTAAAAAAGTAGAAATAATATTACTAACAAAAAAGACTAGGTCTACTTTATGCAAATATAACTGAAGATCACAGCCACATGGACACCTGTCTACAATAAATATCACTAAGCAATTATTACTATACTTGATTAGAGCATACTAAGGATGGGGCTAATTCTTGAGTCACTCTCTCTAAAGGAGTTCCAATAACTTTTGTACTCTAGTATTGTTCTTAACTGAAATAGCACATGGAGTCTTATCCAATCTAGATAACTGTATGTGGTTAAACAAATGTTATTATTTCTAACCACTACAAATGCTATACATTGGGATTTTGGGAGAAGAGACTAGAGATTGATATCAAAGAAATTGGTAAAAACTTTCCACTCTCGTGTCTAGAGAATTATCACTGTTCAGCTTGGATTTTTCCATCGTTGCTCTAGTCTTGTTGGTATCTTCCATGTGTCTTATCCTGTTTTTTCCCCTCTCTACCAGATACTTCCTTTTATCATATACCATATTTAGTTAAAGATCTTGGCATCTGTCTGCAATTGCTCAAATATCCTTTAGATTCAGAGATTTCAATAACCTGTTGTTTCCCTTCCATATATGGGTGGGTGTGTGTGTGTATGTCACTTGCTAATTGTCTGAACCTGGAATCCTCTTTATTAGCTTCTCTCTTCACCATCCATAAATCATTTTCCAAGTGTAATCAAGCCTACTTAGTATATTCTGTGTATCCTTTTTATTGTAATTCTACTCTCACTGCTTTAATTTCAGACACTGTTTTTGGTAGACCACTAGTTGGTCTTTCTCTGGGGCCTTATTGCCTATTAATTTATTCTTCACACTGCTGGCTTTAACTTACCTACCTAGCCTCTACTTAGTTCAGTTTGGCAAGAATGTAATCCTTAAATATATTATTAATTGTACTTTCCTAATTGCACATTCTCTCTCTTGCTGGGGAAACTTCATATGTATTATTCCCCATCCTTGGAATGTCTTTTGTCCTATTTTCCTGGCAAACCTCCATTCCTTTTTCTAAACTTAGCTTGTGCTTTACTAACCCTCTGACGTATTTATCAGTGTAGACTTAGATACTCCTTCCTGTTTCTTTCATGTGTATACTTAAAATGCACACATACTTTTACATAATATTGTAGTTTTATACCTGTATACCTACTCACTAGAATTCCTTGAAGTTGAATCTGTCTTGTTTTATTTTTGGTACATAATACCAAAAAGTTTCCAATTTTGAAGCATTTTGGATTTTTGGATTAGGGATATTCAACCTGTCCTTATTTTCTTAAAACACCTGAATCCTCTCTATGTATATTGTGAACCCTTGAAAAGAAGAGTCCCATTTGTGAACTCAAACTAGAATTCCTTGTTGTCAGTTCATTGGGAGAGTTTCAGGTTGGCCAAGTATTCTCCAGTGACCTAGGTGGTGCTCAAAGGGGTCAGCAGTAACTCTGTAATCCCTGAATCAGTGAGCATTTTAATTGCAATCTTAAGAGTTCCGAAGTGTTTTAGGTACTGTTCTGTATTTTGCTAGTGATTGATTCATTTAATAATTTTTCCATTTATATACCACTGTTATATTTCAGTTAGTGGCACTGGTAGTATATTCATTTCCTAGGGCTGCCATAGCAAATTGGCTGCTTAAAACAAGTTTATTCTCTCACCATTCCGGAGGCCAGAATTCTAAATCCAAGTGTCAAAAGGGTTGGTTCCTTCTAGAGGCATGGTGTTTGGCATCTATAAAGCAGGAGTTAACTATCTGTTAATTAAATGCATAGTACTAGTTTTTACTGGGGACTGGCTACTCTTTCCAAGTAGGCTTACAGTTTCCTGTTTCCTTCTGAGTACCCTCTGTCTGGTGCTTCTGTATCTATATTTGCTATAGCAATGAGGATAGGTTTTATACTTCTCTCGTTTTGGGAAGAAAGCTCTCTTAGCGATTGAGTTAAAAACAGAACCAGTGATGATTTTTATGTAACATTTAAACGCCATTTCTAGATGAAGTAACTCAGGAGTTTCATTTTTTTCTCACATTTTAGAGGACAACACAATATTTAGTAACATTACACAATAAGTAAAATGACATTACACAATAAGATTGAAAAAATATATGGGTAATGTAAAGCTAAGTATTAATTAGCTTTTTTTTAACCATTGGGGGAAAAAAGAATTCTAGATTTTAGCAGTGGGATAACTTAGTTTATAAGGACAAAGTTTGAGAACCCACTGGCATAGAAAATGTTTTCATAATATATTGTTAAAAATAGCACATGTTCTGTTACATAATACATCACCTGATAACAGACTTAAATCATTAACAGTAGACTTTCTATTTTCCACTGTAGGTTCAAGCAATAAATGCGGGAGTGTTTTTCTTTAGGTGTACAATATGCAGTAATAGTGACATCTTTCAGAAAGAGATGTTGAGAATGGGAATTCATATTCCTGAAAAGTGAGTACCATTTAGCCTTATGATAAAAAGAGATATTTTAAATGTAGGATTTAATAGCAATGGAAATGATCACCTATGTCTGATTCAGTGAGCATGGACAGGTAGCCATTTCAAATGGTGAAATGCAAAACCTCCTCCCCCAGATGGCCAGTTCTTGGAAAGCAAGGACTGTGTCATAAATGTCTCATTCATTGATTTATAATCTCTTTATAAGTAGCTCAGCTATGTCTAATTTTAATTGATTGACTTTGTACACAATTATAAGACTTCAAAATGGTATGTATAAATTGAGAGAATCAAGATGTGATTTAAAATATGTAAGAATTTTCTTAATACTTAAGCATGAAGAATCCAGAAATAATGATAGTGAACTTAAAATTAAAAATCGAAAGTGAAATATTTGGAAAAATGTGTTGTAAAAAATTTATTGTTAACTTTTCATTTATCGTGAAAATTCATTGAGACTAATTAACTGTATGATAAAATAACACGAATGGATTTATATCTTAAAGAGAATCCTAAAAAGGACAAGTTTTATTATTCTCCTAAGTATATAAAAGTTTTTATTTTAGGCCAGGCACGGTGGCTCACACCTGTAATCCCTCCCCTCACTTTGGGAGGCCGAGGCGAGCAGATCACCCAAGGTCAGGAGTTCAAGACCAGCCTGGCCAACATGGCGAAACCCCATCTCTACTAAAAAATACAAAAACTAGCCGGGCATGGTGGCAGGCCCCTGTAATCCCAGCTACTTGGGAGGCTGAGGCAGGGAGAATTGCTTGAACCCGGGAGGCAGAGGAGAATTGCTCTTGACCCGAGATTGTACCACTGTACTCCAGCCTGGGCGAAAGAGCAAGACTCCATCTCAAAAAAAAAAGTTTTATTTTTAGATTCATTCCTGATCCTCTTATGTAACATTATTTATAGGTCAAAGCATATTTTATATCTTGTTTCTTTCATAGAGATGCTTCCTGGGAATTAGAGGAAAACGCTTATCAAGAGCTTCTGCAGCACCATGAGCGTTGTGATGTTCGAAGATGTCGTTGCAAAGAAGGGCGAGACTATAATGCACCTGATAGGTATTTCTGAAAGTTCAGTCGTTCTTAGTGGTTCCTTGTTTAAACCTTCTGCTGACAAAGTAGGTTTTATAGTTAGTGAAACGTAGTTTTGCTCTTAGGATGTTAGAAGTTTAAACTGAGATGAGGGATATTTTCTAATGCACATTTACGTCCGTTTACAGAGAAATTTTTGTGCTTAGTATAGTTGTAACCTATTTCTCTGTTGTATTATCACAAGACTCTATTTTCTAGAGCCACACTGTTCTATCTGGTGGCCAGTAGCCACGTGTGGCTATTGAGCACTTGAAATTTCCCTTTTCCAAACTGCAAGGTGCTGTAAAGACTTAGTTCACTAGGACTGCCATTAACAAAATACCACAGACTGGGGGGCTTAAAAGAAATTTATTTTCTCATAATTTTAGAGGCTGGAAGTTTAAGATCAAGGTATTGACAGGTTTGGTTTTTTCTGAGGCCTCTGTCCTTGGCTTGCAGATGGCTCTGTTCTAGCTGTGTCTACATGAGTTGTCCCTCTGTCAGTGTGTTGTCTATGTCCTAATCTCTTTTATTTTTATAAGGACACCAGTCATATTGGTTTAGGGCCCACCCATCTAACTTTATTTTACTGTAATTACCTCTTTTTTTTGTTTGTTTGTTTTGAGATGGAGACTTGCCCTGTTACCCAGACTGGAGCACAGTGGCACGATCTCGGCTTACTGCAACCTCCGCCTCCCGGGTTCAAGCGGTTTTCCTACCTCAGCCTCCCGAGTAGTTGGGATTACAGGTGCATGCCACCTTGCCTGGCTAATTTTTGTATTTTTTTTTAGTAGAGATGGGGTTTCACCATGTTGGTCAGCCTGGTCTCAAACGCCTGACCTCATGATCTACCTGCCTCAGCCTCTCAAAGTGCTGGGATAACAGGCATGAGCCACCACACCTGGCCATAATTACCTCTTAAAAGGCCTTATCTCCATGTATAGTCACCTTCTGAGGTACTAGGACTTAAGATTTACTTCAACATATGAAGTGCAGGGAGACACATTTCAGCCCATAGTCATTTTATTATGACTTAAAGAACTTATGTGACCAAATAACTTAAAATTTGTTGTTAATAATTTTTATGTAGATTACATATTGAACAAAACGATAATATTTTGGAAATAAAAATATACTATTTAACTTTTTTATATTTTTTAATGTGGCTACTGGAAAATTTTAAATTACATATATGGTTTACGTTGTATTTCTATTGGACAGCACTATTCTAGAGGGTAATTTAACTAGATTCATCCAGCACTGTTTCTTTTGGACCACTATAAAAAGCGTTTGGCATTTGAAATTTATTGATTACTCTTTCATAATGTCAGTGGCTCTTTTATTTAACAGTAATTTTGTGCATTTTAGGTACAATGTACTGTGTTGCATAGTAGGAACCAAGAATACCTTCATTTTTTAAGATGTAGGATAAGAAGTAACAAATCCAGTTTACAAAATTTATATAGGAAATTTCAATAAATTGTTATCACTGTTATGTAATCTTACTTAACATAGTAAGCTCAGTGTATAGAGCAGAATATTGGGAGCCTTGTTTCATGAAACAAGGTTGAGTCAGCTACTACATAATTGTGAAGATTCAGCTAAGGTCTAGCCTGCTCTGGAAAGTTTCCTGTAAGCAGCTGTCCTCATTCCTGATTCCCTACTCTGGGCTAGGGGTTCCCTTCATTGTGCTTGTTACAGTATAGTTGGCGTTAAATTTAATGCTATTAAACCAAAAATTCTTAGAAGGCAGAGATCTCATTGAAGGTGTCAAGTAACTGTATTCTTGCCTGTGTTACTTATCTAGTGACCCTGATTATTCATTCATTAACACCAATAATACCTCCCTCAAGAGTTTTGCTGAGGCATAGATGACATAATGTATATAGGATTTTAAGAAGCAATACATTCATAATATTGATATTTTTCAAATTTATTTTAGGCTGTTCTTTGCCTATATGTATTTCTTGTATACCACTGGTCTCTCAATCAGTAGTTACAACTTTTCTTTCTAGGACAAAGATATTGTCTATCTGAATGACTGCTTTGTAATCTCATACCCTCTCATCCTAGTGAGAGGAAGGCAGTTTTAGTGAAAGGCAGCATGGTTAGTGCTTAAGAGCATGTCTGAAGCTAGATAAACTGAAGTGGAAACCTCAATCTGAGACTTGGCTAATGTGAACTTGAGTGGACAAGTTATTGACCCCTCTGTGCCTTGATTTCTTCTTTAAAATGGAAGTAACAGTGGTTCTATCTACCTTCTACAATTGTGAGGATTAAACTTTTCATGTGAACACAGCGAGAACTGGACTTGGAGCATAATAAGCACTTAGGTTAGCTGTTTCTTCCTCCTTATTGTTGTCACTGGGCAGAGACTCTCACATATAGAGGACACACGCTAACATATGCACACCCACACAGAGGGATGATATGCCCCCACCTCTGGGGTAGGGATGATGTCTAGTTACCTCTCTTGCCACTCACACTTTCACACACGCAGGGAGCTAAATCTGTTTCTAAACAGAGAAGGTGTAGTCATACCCAACAAAAAGGCTGGAGCCCCACACTATAGCCCACACACATAGTCATGGAGAAAATATGAATATGAATATGTGATGGCATACATCACATAACACAGCTGGGAACAGATGACAGAGAATATAAATATGAGCCAGGTAGGAGGTCTGGATTCTGTTGAACTGCACAATATCTGAGGTGTTTGAGCAAGCTTATTTTAGGAAATATTCCTCACCTTGAAATTTACTGAATGTTTCTTCCATATCAGACACACCGACACAGCAATCTCCCTGTAAGCATAGTCATCTCTAAATAGAAAGGAAAATTTATTTTCTCCCTCTTAATCATATTTTGTCTGATGTTTATATTCTTTGTGTATGTGCATATGAGTGTGATAAGTTAGTTTTGGTTTTTACATTAGAGATATTTAGAGAAGCAGATAATCTTTTTCCACCTTTAGAAAATCGATTGGGTGGGTGTGTGCGTGTGTGTGTGTGTGTAAGAAGGCAGGCCCTGTGGACATTGCTAGTGGTTGAAACTAGAATAAACGAAATGTAAGTGTCTGCTTTTCTTTATGTCCTCAGCAAATGGGAAATAAAGCGCTGTCAGTGTTGTGGTTCCAGTGGCACACATTTAGCCTGCTCCTCACTACGGTCATGGGAGCAAAATTGGGAGTGTTTGGAATGTAGGGGTATTATCTACAATTCAGGTAATTTTTTGTAATTTTGAATAAAGTTTTTATTCAAATGTGTATTATTTAAAAGTTTTTACCTATATCTCTGTTATGCTAACATGGAAATTTAAATCTGTAGGAGAGTTCCAAAAAGCCAAAAAACATGTATTACCCAACTCTAATAATGTGGGGATTACAGATTGTTTGTTGGAAGAGTCATCACCTAAATTACCCAGGCAGTCACCTGGATCCCAGAGTAAAGATCTACTGAGGTATGTATTTTGAATTGGAGAAATACATAAAAATCTATTTGGAGAAAATTATGATAGGAAATGCCATACACATTTAGAATATTAGGTGATCATATAGTAGTCTAGAAGAGTGTTTTTCAACCTTCAGGACCCAGCGTGTGATCATGAAATCAATGCAACCAGCATTTTAAAGAAAATGAAATGGGATTGAATAGAATACAAAATACCAAAATGCATCATACTTGGGAAAAGTGTATCTATCCTAATTAATTTTTTTGTGTATGGAGTAATGAAGTAAAATATATTTTTTATTATAGATCACTTTCAAGATAGTTTGAAAAACACTGATCTGGAAAATGTGCTTAAAATGTTATTTGATTATAGAGTAAGACAGGAAATTAAAATATCAAGCATACCATGTCACCTTATTAAAAGGAAAGAATCCTATTTAAAATAGAAATTTTTTTTCTTTTGTCTTTTTTTTAGAAATAAAGTCTCGCTCTGTTACCAGGCTGGAGTACAGTGGCATGATCATGGCTCACTGCAGCCCCAATCTCCTGGGTGCAAGTGATCCTCCCACCTGAACCTACCAAGTCTCTGGAACTACAGATGCATGCCACCATGCTTAGCTAATTTTTAAATTTTTGTAGAGATGGACATCTTGCTATGTTGCCTAGGCTGGTCTTGAACTCCTGGTCTCAAGTAGTCTTCCCACCTTCGCCTCCCAAAATGTTGGGATTACAGGTGTGAGCTTTGATGTTATAATCATTGTTTGCTTGTTTACTGTCAATGTCAGGAATCTAAATGTCAGCTCTTCCCTTTAGAAAGTTTAAGGCATACATACTATTATCACATTAATTTCTGTTCCCATAAGATAGCAAAATAGGCTGGGTGTCGTGGCTCATGCCTGTAATCCCAGCACTTTGGGAGACCTAGAGGTTGAGAGATCGAGAACATCCTGGCCAACATGGTGAAACCCTATCTCTATTAAAAATACAAAATTTAGCTGGGCATCTGTAGTCCCAGCTACTTGGGAGGCTGAGACAGGAGAATCGCTTGAACCCAGGAGGCAGAGGTTGCAGTGAGCCAAGATTGTGCCACTGTACTCCAGCCTGGTGACAGAACCGAGACTCTCAAAAAAAAAAAAAAAAAAAAAAAAAAAAATAGCAAAATAATAAGTTACTTTCAAAATCTTAATTAAATAAGATTGGAATTACATCTTTATAATGTTGGGTATTTGTTCAGCTGTAGTTAAGATTTTTATGTTTATATAGATTTGCAAAAGAGTTTTTAGAGCCTTGCTTTATCCAATAGGGAAGAAGTAGAAAATTAGTCGCTAAGCATGATGAAATACATTCTTGTTAAAAATAATTTCAGTTTGGGTATGGTGGCTCATACCTGTAATCCCAACAGTTTGGGAGGCTAAAGTGGGAGGATCATTTGAACCCTGGAGTTTGAAACCAGCCTGGGCAATGTTAGGAGACTTCGTCTCAACAAAAATATTTTAAGAAAATAACCAGATATGGTGGTGTGCACCTGTAGTCCTAGCTGGGCAAGAGGCTGAGGTGGGAAGATCATTTGAGCCCAGGAGGTCAAGCTGCAATGAGCTATGATCATGCCACTATACTCTCTCCTGAGTGGCACAGCAAGACCTTGTCTCTAAAAAAAAAGTTTCAAGTTTAAAACCTTAGAAGATAGTAAAGATAATTTTTGTGAAGACATTTGATAACTGAATTTGTAGACAGGTAGAATATTAAGTACTCTGCAAAATTTGAAGAATATCTGTTTTACTATGCCACTTGTGTTAACTCTACGGAAAAATCTGTTACAAATATTGTTATACTTTTAGTATCAAAATAGATGTTCACATTATTTTAAAATAATTTTAATATTTAGATTTCCAAAGATGTTACACCAGGGAAGCTTGACTCCTTGCTCCTGCTTTAACATGTAGTCATGTTTAGAAGAATAGCATCAACATTCCCCTGATCAGGCAGGAGCAAGGAATCAACATACTATAAAAAAAGGTATGTTTCTGAAGAATTATCTTACTTCCAAAGGACTTTAGCTTTTATTCAACATAAGTTAATGAAGAGAGGATGATATAAAAAAAGAAAAAGCAAAACCTGGCCCACACTAGGGCACTGTAATGTCTTGGGGTGGGACAAATTCATACTTGGTATAGAAAATGATCCATGGGCATTGCCCAAAACAAATTTATTTTTGAGAACATTAATTCCAGTTACAGATGGAGAAACTGAGGGAAGGAGCGATTGAGCTGGGTTATATAGTCACTTGGATTGTTAAAACAGATTGCTGGACTTCATGCCGACAGGTTCTGATTCTATAGATGTGCTGTAGGCTCAATAATTTGCATTTCTAACAAGTTCTGGGGCAATGCTGCTGCTGGTCTAGGACCACACTTCGTGACTTACTGGTCTAGACTAAAAGGTACTATTTTAGGAATTGTGAATTCTGTTTATAATATTAGCTCTACTGTTAATTATAACTTTATGATTTAAAATATATTGTGTAATCTCTCAAAGACATTTTCTTACATAGTAAGCAGAGATTACATTTGCTTTTTAAAAAAAAGGATACAGTAAACGTGAAGTAAACTACAATTAAGAAACTTAATTATAGCCATTAGCCAGGAAGGTGAGAGTTTGGGCTTTATTTATTTATTCATTCATTTATTTATTTATTTATTTTTGAGACGGAGTTTCGCTCTCGTTGCCCAGGCTGGAGTGCAATGGCGCGATCTCGGCTCACCGCAACCTCCGTTTCCCTGGTTCAAGTGATTCTCCTGCCTCAGCCACCCGAGTAGCTGGGATTACAGGCATGCGCCACCACACCCGGCTTATTTTGTTTGTTTGTTTGTTTGTTTGCTTGCTTGCTTGCTTGAGATGGAGTCTCGCTCTGTTGCCCAGGCTGGAGTGCAGTCGCGGGATCTCAGCTCACTGCAAGTTCCGCCTCCCAGGTTTACACCATTCTCCTGCCTCAGCCTCCCAAGTAGCTGGGACTACAGGCACCTGCCACCTCGCCCGGCTAGTTTTTTGTATTGTTTTAGTAGAGACAGGGTTTCACCGTGTCAGCCAGGATGATCTCGATCTCCTGACCTCGTGATCCGCCCGTCTCGGCCTCCCAAAGTGCTGGGATTACAGGCTTGAGCCACTGCGCCTGGCCTTATTTTGTATTTTTAATAGAGAGACAGGGTTTCTCCCTGTGGGTCACGCTGGTCTCGAACTCCTGACCACAGGTGATCCGCCCTCCTCTGTCTCCCAAAGTGCTGGGATTATAGGTGTGAGCCACCGCGCCCGGCCTGAGATTCTGATTAGTAAACCGGAATTCACTGGTTGGTTAAATTTGAGATAATTATCTATCAACTTTCTTGTAAATGATTCTAATTTGGTAAAAGATTGGGATGAGGAATCAAGAATTTAAAACTAAGATTATCAAATAACTGTTTTTGGTTCTAGTAGCAGCCATTGGTACGATTTTGGATGGAAGTTGGGAAAGAATATCCTATTAATCTTTTTTTTTCCCTCGTCATGTTTTATTGGCTATATAACTGCTGTTTCACATAAAGTACTTTAAAGTACTTATCTCTATGTTTAAATTCATGTTTTATAGGCAAGGCAGCAAATTTAGAAGAAATGTATCAACACTATTAATAGAGTTAGGATTCCAAATTAAAAAAAAAACTAAAAGATTATATATCAACAAAGCCAATATCTGGACTAGTGCCTTAGATGCATTCAGAAATCGAAACTTTAATCCTTCATATGCAATTGAAGTAGCATATGTTATTGAAAATGATAATTTTGGAAGTGAGCATCCTGGATCAAAGCAAGAATTTCTGAGTCTCTTAATGCAACATCTTGAGAACTCATCATTGTTTGAAGGGTCCTTGTCAAAGAACTTGTCTCTAAATTCTCAAGGTAATTATTTTATTTATTGTTGTATATACCAAATATCACATGTATAGAAAAAGAGATAGATAGCTGGTTAGAATTGATATTTAATACCTGTGCTCTAAATATACAGTTCACTTTGTTAATAAACTACTGACAGAATCACAGGAAAGTGGGAAGGGGGAGTGACAGTTGAAAAAGTAAATTTTGTGGTGAAACATTTTTTATTTAAGAATATACATTCTTTATAGCAATATTCTTCTAAAAATTAATCCATAATTAAGTGTAACTTTATCTTTAATCTCATTTTAATAGAGTGGCCAAATGGGGATGATAATTTGAATTCCTCTTGTTTGTATATTTGGAATTTGCGGTTAACATAGAGTTTTTATAACATAGTTTCCTAGTCCACATGTAACCAATTTTTCAGTATACTTTTGTTTGCAATAATTTTTTTTTTTTTGCACAATTATGTATATGATAGTTTTCTGTCTTTACTATTGGTGAGAACTTAAGGTAATTATAACAGGCATCTCAAAACAGTGGGTAATTCTAGCATTCTCTTTTAGGGGCTTTTTTACTACTTTTGCTGCGATAGGAAATTCGAAAGAAAATGAGAAGGCATTTCGTTTCATTTCATTTGAATTTCCTGCTATATTTTTTGTAAACATCCTCACCATTGCCTAAAGCATCATTTTTACTCTGTATAGTTCACACAGTTTAATTGTAAACTCCCTTTAAAATAAAACATAAAAATAAATAAAAAGCTTTCCAAATAGTAATGTTAACTCAAGGCAGCTTTGGTATGGTGGAGAGTACGTGAATTTAAATCACAGAATCTGAATTCAAGTTTGTACACATCTAGTTCTTTACATCCTTAGTTACTCTCTCTGGATCTCAGTTTCTTCATCTGTAAAATGTGATTATGAATATGTAACTTATAAGATTATTGCGCAGGTATTGTTAATGTCCCTTATTAATAAGTTGCTTTCAACAATTTAAAAATTAAGGAAAAATTTACTTGATTGTTTTGACACATCAGAGTTGCTAATACATTTGAAATGACAATTTTAATTCAAGCTCTGACAGTAAGGTAAGACAGCATGTACTGTTGAGAGTAAATTTGTGCCTTTGGGAAAGATTATTTAGTGATATAGATCAAGAACCTTAAAAATGTTCCTATCCTTTGACCTATTAATACCATATGTAGGAATCCTAATCAAATAAATATAAACAAGAATATGTGAGTAGATGTTGACTATAACATTATGTCTCATATAGTTGGAAATGTCACTTAGCCAGGATAGCCAGTAATAGGGGGATGGTTTGCATTATAGCACATCTCTAAGTTAGTCTAAATACATTTATTAACTATAGATTTGAGTAATTTTGAGCAGTATGATAAAAAGTTTACAATATAATAAGTGGATAAAACATAAGTCAAATTGTTTTTATATTTATATACACAAAGAGGTACAAATACAGTCATTTGTCACTTAGTAACGGGTATGTTCTGAGAAATGTGTCAGTAGGCAATTTCATGATTGTGCAAAGATCGTAAAGTGTACTTAACGGAAACCTGGTTGATGTAGCCTACTACACACCGAGGCTATATGGTAAAGCCTATTGGTTCTAGACTGCAAACCTGTATAACATGTTACTGTACTGAATACTGTAGACAATTGTAACACGATGGTAAGTATATGTATATCTAAATATACAAAAGGTAATGCATTGTGCTATGACAGTATAACATCACTAGGTCATAGGAGTTTTTCAGCTTCATTATAATCTTAGGGACCACCTTTAATGTATTTCATCCATTCTTGACCACAACATCCTAATATCGTGCATGACTATGCACCAAAGTGTTTACAGTGGTTATTATGGTGGTATGTTTATTGTGTTTTATGTTTTCTACAATAGATTTTTACTTTATATTCAGAAAAATGTGTCTTTTTTTATATTTTAGGTGAGATCTATATTTTCTACATAATGGTAGCTTCTAAGCATTATATTTATCTAATGCTTAGATTTTTGGACTAATTTTTAATATATATTTAAAATGATGGTTATCTTACAATAATAGAAGTGTATTTGATATATTTTCATCTGTATTTACAGCTCTGAAAGAGAATCTTTACTATGAAGCTGGCAAAATGCTTGCCATTTCTTTAGTTCACGGTGGTCCTTCACCTGGTTTCTTTTCTAAAACCTTGTTTAACTGCCTTGTTTATGGACCAGAAAATACCCAGCCAATTTTAGATGATGTTTCAGACTTTGATGTGGCACAGATTATAATCAGGGTAAGCAATGGATCTGTTTATTAAAATGCATACTACATTCTAGGTATCTTTTAATGTAAATGATCTGCAATAAAATAATATCTATGAAGGAGTTAGGGATTGTAAACATATATTTCTGTTTACCAGTGGAGTTCTGAACCAGTTAAAAGATAGTTTTAAAAGTCAGATGGCTGGAGATTAAAGTGCAGGTTTAATGTTAGTAAAACCAATTGGATGATGTGATTTTGGTCTGTGTTCAACATGGCCTGTGAATGCTCCTCAGAAATACATGGATTTGCCTGCCTTGCTAGAGACAACTTGAGGCAGATTCCCTATTGCATGCTAGAAAGCAGATGAAAGTGCACTTTGATGCAAGGCCGGTGGATCTGAAGAGAGTAAGGATTTGGCTTACCAGTTAGAATACTTTTCCTTCCTTCTATAGGGAGGTATGAATGATAGATGGAGAGAAAGACCAGGCTGAATTTCTTCCAAAGGGGAACAGGTGGTAGGGATCAGGGAGGACTTAATGCATCCTCCTAAAAATAGTTACAATTTATTCAGCACTTATAATGGGTCCTGTACTAAACATGTCACATGTACAAACACTCATTTATCATAATGCCATATAAGTGTCATTGCCAACATGTTACTGCTTTAGAAACTGAGACAATGTAAGCCATTTAACTTTTCTTCCTTAACCTCCCTCCTACTTAAGCATACTCTATCCATTGTCTCAATTAACAGACAGTGTTGTTTAATGATTAAAAGCCTAGGCCTTAGCCGGGCGTGGTGGCGTGTGCCTATATTCCCAGCTACTCTGGAGGTTGAGGCACAAGAATAACTTGAACCCAGCGGATTGAGGTTGCAGTGAGCCGAGCTCACACCACTGCACTCCAGCCTGGGCAACAGAGGGAGACACCGTCTCAAAAAATAAAATAAAGTAAAATAAAAAAGCATAGGCTCAGAAGTCAGATTTTACTTTGAATGCCAGCTCTTATAACTACTATATGCTGTGTCACTTTGGGCATGTTAATCTTACTCAACCTCAGTTTCTAAGTCACAGAGTGAGCACTGCTGAAGTGTGAGTTGCTGTAGTGTATTGTAACAATTCCTTCATTTGCCCTAAGACTGCTTATCCTAACACTGTGTTTTAAATTGACCCCTTTAATTCTTTGTTTTTCCTTTTGTGTCCTCTTTACTAAAAAAAAAAGTGTATTTAAGCTTCATTGTCTCTACTTCCTATTTCCTCTTTATTTCTTGTAATCAGGCTTCTGTCCCTACCACAAGTCTCAAGTTAGCTAGTTCATAGTTTATATCCGAGGCTCTAAATATCCATGTCCAAAGTCCTTTTCTAATTTTTCATCTGCTGTGACTTCTGCATTTACCACTTAGAATTTCTCTGCAATATTTTATTTAATATTGTACTTCCTTCTACTTCTGATGATTCTCTCTTTAATACTTCTTACTTCTTTTTCTTCTTACCCCTGAAACAGCATTTTTCAGTGTTGTCTTAACAGTCCTCATTCTTTATTATTTGGAGAGCTTCTTCTCTCCTGTAATCTTTCTGAATGATTCACAGACCTGTATTTTTGAGCCTCTGGACTCTTATATACAGATAAGACCTGGGTCTTGTAGCACATTGAGTCCAACATGTTTAAGATGAAAATAGTATTTTTCCCAGAATTTTTTGTTTGATTGTTTTTTGGGGGGCTTTTTTGTTTTGTTTTTACCTGTTTGCCTTTTCTTTCCAAGAGATTTCTTATTTCCAAGCTGTCCTGGAGAGTCATTTTCATACTCCTCCATTTTCCAGTTGTATGTCAAGTCACCTATCTCTAAGACTGACTTATCATCAACCTTTACTTCCTATTTCTAGTGTGCCTTTTTTACCAAACTCAAATTTTCCCTAGGCTTAAACAATTAGAACGTTGTTCTAATATTCTTATTTGGGATGATTCTTCCAAAAGTACAGTTTTGACCATATTGCTTTCTTCCTCAGGAATCCCCCAATGGCTTCTCATTGCCTGTTGAACAAAGTTTAAGCTCTTCATTAGGGCATTTAAGACCTTTACCTCTCTTCATGGCTTTATCTACTCCAGTTTCTGTACTTTTTATCCAGTGTTTGTTCATTTAAGAAATACTATGTACTCTGTACTGTTTTGTTACTAAAGATAGAGTAGTGAGGCAAAGTCACTACCTTCTTGGAGTTTACATTAAGAGAGAACACAGAAGATAAACAACAAATATAATATACTATCATGTAGTAAAATGTATGATAATGCTAAATAAAACAGAATATGGCCAGGTGCAGTGGCTCATGCCTGTAATCCCAACACTTTGGGAGGCCGAGGCGGGCGTATCACCAGGGGTCAGGATTTCGAGACCAGGCTGGCCAACATGGTGAAACCCCATCTTTACTAAAAATGCAAAAAAATTAGCCGGGTGTGGTGGCGTGCGCCTATAGTCCCAGCTACTTGAAAGGCTCATTTGAGCCTGGGAGGCGGAGGTTGCAGTGAGCCAGGATCACACCACTGCACTCCAGCATGGGCAACAAAGTGAGACTCCATCCAAATAAATAAAATATATACATAAATATATACATACATACATACATACAACAGAATTAAAGAAAGGAGATAGATAAAGGTTGGAGTATATATAAGTTAGGTTTTAGGCTAAACTTCTGTATCACGTAGACACAGAAAGACAGTGGCTCAAAGAAGGCAGATGTTTACTGCTCCGTAAAATCCATTGTCTAGATTTTAGGGTAAGAGTTGGCACAAAAAATGGCCTGTAGGTCAAGTTCTGGCCTGTTGCCTGTTTGGTAAATAGTTACATTGGGCAACCATGCCCATTTGCTACTGATCTGACTGCTTTCACACTACAGTGGTAGAGTTGAGTAGCTGCAACAGATATCATATAGTTTGAAAAGCATAAAATGCTATCTGGCCCTTTATACAGATGGCCCTCTGTTTTCGAGATACATCGTGATTTACAAAACCATCTAAGGACTTGAGTTCCTCCCTCTCATTATCGTGTAACACTTAGCATTATTGTCTTCATCCACATGGTTGAAGCTTGCTCTTAAAGGAGAAAAGTGGAAGTTGAGAGCAGGGAAATTTGAGACATTGTTTTTACTTACATCCCATTGAACAGTCATGTAGCCCCACCTAGCTGCAGCAAAAGTTTGGCTATGTGCCCAGCAGGGTTGAGGGTTTGCAGGGATGAGGCAACATACACCCAATTATTACTCTGACAGGGTGTAAAGATAGTATTTTGAGCATAATAGTCATGAAAAACTTCAGAGATTTCAGCAGAGATTTTGAATGAATGAGAAGAAGTCACGTAAATCTCTAAGAATGTTTTAGGAAAAGGAAATTGTAAGTAAATTTTCTGTTAATGGATTGTTTCCTATTTTTAACATTTTCCATCTGTACCTTTAAGAGCTTACCTGTATGAAAGTGTCTTGCACTTTCACTTGTCTTTCACTTTCACTTCCACATAGATGGCCAAGTATTTCTTTGTTTACGCTGTTCACTAAAATGCTCTTGGTAAAATTCTGTCCATCTTTTAATTCTCAGCTGATACTCTTTTTCATGAATTCCCAGGTCATCTTTCTTGCCTATCTAGTGCTAGGTAACTTTTCTCTTTTTTTTTTTCTTTTCTTTTTAAGAGAGAAGGTCTCAGTCTGTCACCCAGGCTAGAGTACATTGGTACGATCATAGCTCACTGAACCTCCAGCTCCTGGGCTCAAAATCCTTCTACCTCAGCTTCCCGAGTAGCTAGGACTACAGGTGTATGCCACCCACAACAGGCCTTTTTTTTTTTTTTTTTTTTTTTTTTTTTCTTTAGAGAAGGGGACTAGCTGTGTTGCCCAGGCTGTTCTTGAACTTCTGGCCTCAGGCAAGCCTCCCACCTCAGCCTCCCTAGTTGCTAGTCTTACCTAGTGCTATATAATTTTTCAGTGTCAGTTATTTCCTTCTTTACAAATAGTTTCATTATACTCTGGATTTCTTGAAGGCAGAAATAGACAAATTTGTTGAACTGGATCATCAGACATTTATTCTAGAAAAATACTTCTTGGTTTACTTTCACTGCACCCATATGTACTCAGAAATTTGAGTATAAATTAATATCATTTGAAATGTACATGTCACTCAAAAGTAAATGGGTAAAGTGGCTGTATTTTCTCCTTCGTTACAGATAAATACTGCAACAACTGTAGCTGACTTAAAGTCAGTAATAAATGAATGCTATAACTACCTTGAGTTAATTGGATGTCTCAGACTTATAACGACATTAAGTGATAAATATATGTTAGTAAAAGACATACTTGTATACCATGTAATTCAGAGAGTCCAAGCACCCTTTGAAAGGTAAGTTGTTTCTATTAATATATGGCTCTCTCAAATTACATGTTTAAAGTGGTTAATTATCTTGTAATGTGAGATATATTTGGTAATAAGTGAGATGTTTTTCTCAGAAAAAAATTTAAATGCTATTTTAAAATAATAACTTAAGCCTTTTTGGGATGATTACTGTTCTGATCATTTAATAAGCATTGTGTAGGTCGGGTGCGGTGGCTCACTCACGACTGTAATCCCAGCACTTTGGGAGGCTGGGGCAGGTGGATCATTTGAGGTCAGGAGTTTGAGACCAGCCCGACCAACATGGTGAAACCCTGTCTCTACTAAAATACAAAAATTCGCCGGGCATGGTGGTGGGTGCCTGTCATCTCAGCTACTTGGGAGGCTGAGGCTAGAGAATTGCTTGAACCCAAGTGAGCCAAGATCATGCCACTGCACTCCAGCCTGGGTGACAGAGCAAGACCCCCTCTCAAAAAAAATAAAGAATTGTGTAAATGTATGATGCTTTCATAGAAATAATCACTATTTCAGATTATAAATTTTTTTCTAAAAAATACTCTTTTTAAAACTCTTACTACATGAGCCAACTAATCTCTGTGCATTCATTTAATAACTATTTATTGAGTACCTTTTATCTGCTGGGTAGTATATATATTGACCATTCTTTGATTAACAAAGTATGTATGATTCTTGCTGTCTTTTAGTTTAGAACACTGGTCTAAGTTAGACAACTTATGTATCTCCTTACACTCTTACAATTTTTTTAAATAATGGAAATACACATATGAAAGTAGTCTGTAATCACCATCCAGATCTAACACTTACTAACCTGTGCCTGTCTTGTTCATCTATATCCTACCCTTGTTATTGACTCCAGTATTATTTTAAAGCCGATACCAGATATCATCTCAAACCTGATCAATTCATTTAAAAAAATGTAGTATCATTAATCCATAGATTTAAATATATTTGATGTGTTTAAAATCTTCATAGTTAATATCATTACGGAAGTTTATATGTCTTGGATCAGTATAAGTCTCTTTATGTTGTTGTTTTTAATTCTTTTGATGTGAGCCTTAATGGTCTTTGTAAGCTTTTTTGCTATATGGTATCAGAAGGTGTTTCAGACTTATTTTGCACATTTTAGCCTAAGGAACCTTTGTTATTTTTAATGGGAAATGGGTAATTCACAACCACAGTCTGGATATTAGAGAGTCTTCATTTTGCTGGGTTGGTCATGGTATCTAGGACTTTTCAGTGAACCCAAATTAGAAAAGTCAAGGGTTTTTAAATCTATTTTTATCTATTTTTTTTAAATCAAACTTTTTTTAAAGATCCATTATGAGTGTGTCCTGATACTTCTAATTCAGATTCCCTATTGCATGATTTTTACTTAACATTTTCTTTGTCCTGTGTTGAGAATTCCAGTTCTTAACGACACTGGAGAATTTGAGTATGAAGTAACTATTCATGTGATTTATTCCACATTTTATAACCAATAGTCTCAGAATAACAGTACTAACATTATCAAATTGTTGTGCTTATAAGTCATTGGAATATTTTCTGTGTGGCTGAAAATTGGGCATAAATTGCATTTTCATTTTTTATTTTTAGTGATTAATTTTTATTAAAATTTCATTTTATTTTAAAATTATATAAAATGTTTTGTATAGTTCCAAAGTCAAATGTATAATAAGAATATACTGAAAGTATATTCAAAGAAGTATAGGTTTCATCCATACTATGTCCATCTACCATTCAACCTTTTATGAAGTAACCATTTTGGCAATTTTTTTGTGGTTTATTCTTTTATTTGTTTTTCTTTTTATTGATAACAGATAAACATATGTGTGTTTTTAGCTCATTTTATGCTGCTATAACAATACCTGAGACTTGGTAATTTATAAAGAAAAGAAATTTATTTCTCATAGTTCTGGAGGCTAGGAAGTTCAAAGGCATAGTGCCAGTATCTGCTCAACATCTGGTGAGAGCTGTCTTGCTGTATCATAGCATTGTGGAAGAGCAAGTGAGCACTCAAGACAGAGATGTGCCCTGGAAATCAGGATGAACTCACCCTTTTTGTCAGGAGCCCCCTCCCACAATAATGATATTAATCCATTCATGAGGGCAGAGCCTTTGTGACCTAATCACCTCTTAAGGACCCTATCTCCCAATACTGTTATACTGGCCATTAAATTTCAACATGAGTTTCAAATGAGACATTGAAACCATACCATTCTCCTCCTGGTACTCTAAAACTCATGTCCCACTCACATACAAAATCCCACTCACATACAAGAGTATCTGAGGAGGTGAATAGGAAATTTAGAAAGTCAGGCAAAAATGATATGTCTGTTCCTTGCTTATTAATGAAAATGTGCATTTTAAAATATTCAGTTGTTAACTTGCATTTCTTTTGTTAATCAGATATATTTTGTTCATTTTCCCTATCATTGATCTTTCAGAAGAATTTGTATTCCTTGCATAAAATTAATTTTCTGTCATATATATTAAATATCTGTCATTTGCTTTATCTTAATTTCTTTTTTAACAATATAGGTTTTACATTTTTATGTAATGAGGATTTGTCACTCTTGGTAATATCTGGGAAACTTTATTTTTATAATAATTAGCTTTGAAGTATAAAACACTTCAGATTTTGACATCTTTCTAATAAAAACTTGTTAGTTTTGAAACTATAAATAGCCAAATAATGTAGGTATGTAAAGTAGTCATTTTATATTAATGTATTTGCTTATGGATTTGAAAGTATCAAGTATAATATATCCATATCTTCTCTTTTCCCTCACATCTGAAAATATGATTGTCTCTTGTAGGGTTTTTTTGGTTGTTTTTTAAAAATCATTAGCTGTTTTGAAAAAATGCCAGATAAATTAGCTGGAAATATATATTCCCTAATATAATACCAAACACACATGTATGAATGTTGGCTCATTATTTTTCTTCTGTTAAGTTTTAAACAGGGTCTGAAAACCCTTGGTGTTTTGGAGAAAATTCAGGCTTATCCAGAAGCATTTTGTAGCATCCTGTGTCATAAACCTGAGAGTCTTTCTGCAAAAATCCTTAGTGATCTTTTTACAGTACACACATTACCTGATGTAAAAGCTTTGGGGTTTTGGAACAGTTACTTACAGGCTGTTGAAGGTATGTGGATATTTTATTTTACTTTTAACGATCTCAGAATATTTGTTTCAGCATATTTGTTTTGGGGGTTTTATGTGTGTATGTTTTGCCTTTTGGTATTAATATTAAGATGCTAACTCCGTATTTACAAAAGAAAGTTATTTCAAAGCAAGTTTATATGACCAAGTTAAAAACGATGAGAAAAGGTAACAGGAAATTTATATTTTGTAATTTTTTTCTCTGGATAAGTTGAGGTGAAAGGCATTCTTTCTAGAAAATATTATTGTCACAGCATAGAACAGTCTTAATCCTAATAATCTATTTCATCATTTTCAACTTGAAGTTAAACTAAATTATTCTTCTTCCACTGGTTAGGGCTGTAACAATGATATTTATCATTGAGCATTAGCAGTGTAAAATCATTCTGCCTAATAGAGTGGAGAAGAATTTAACTTACAGTTGAAACTTTGTTAAGCTAGATTTTTGGGGTTTTACCATTTAGTTTTTCTGTCTGTATTTGTTGAACTATTGTATCAAATAGTGATGACCTAGAAGTGGTCAAATATGCAATAAGTAGTTGTACTAAATGATTATATTAGTCCTTCTACTTTGAGATTCATTTATGTACTGTTTGCCTGTTACTATACCTGACTTTGTGATTTAGTTTGCCCAAAACAAATGTGGGAGTCTATGCCTTTCAGTATTCCAAGTCTATTTGGAGAAGAATCTATGATGATAGCAATATATAACATGGATTTACTTTTGTTTCTTTTTCTCTTTTATTGGTAAATTTTTTCAGATGGTAAATCTACAACAACAATGGAAGACATTCTTATTTTTGCAACTGGTTGCAGTTCCATTCCTCCAGCTGGATTTAAACCCACTCCTTCAATTGAGTGTCTGCCTGTGGATTTTCCTGTTGGAAACAAGTGTAATAACTGTTTAGCAATTCCAGTCACCAATACATATAAAGAGTTTCAAGAAAATATGGACTTCACCATAAGAAACACTCTAAAACTAGAAAAGGAAGAAAGTTCTCATTACATTGGACATTAAAATGTTTCCTTGAACGAAGAGAAGCTTCTTTAAAAGCTGCTATTGATTACTCTCTTTTGTTTCACTAACCTTTTCATCATCACTTTGAACAAACTAGTTAGTTTCTTGGCCTAATAAAATTTATGATATTAATATAAAGGAATATTATGGCCACTTAGGCTAAAAAAAATTTTTTTTGTTAAAGCATACTAGTCAAGATAGGTGATAGTTTCTCATTTTCTTGATATACATACTTTATAAACCTCAATATAAATACTCTTAAAATGGTTGTAAGGATTTTATTTAGGTATGGTAGCATGGTATATAAAAGTAAAAACTGTTTTACTCACATTTTTTGTAAATTAGGATTACATATAGAATGCCACAATTTTTCTAGATTTATTCAATTTTCAAATTATTCCTCATTTTATTTTAAAGCATTAAATAGAAAAGCTAATTGGTTAAATTTTGTTATATAAATCAGAGGCTTATATTCTGGGATTTGTGTTACTATGCATGCTTTTCTAGGATGTCACCGAATTAGTTGTTTAAAATGTTTTTAGATTACTGATTTATATTAAGATGACCCACACTGCAGTTAGATTATGCCTAGTTGGAAGTATTATATAAAAAGCAGAATTAAGCTGGGCACATGTGCCTGTAATCCCAGTTATAAGGGAGGCTGAGGTGGCAGAATCGAGATGCTCAGTCAGCCTGGGCAATATAGCAAGACTCCATCTCACAAAAAAAAAAAAAAAAAAAAGGCAGAATTGCACAAATTTTGACATTCCACGAGCTTAAACACTTTTGAGGTGGATAACATTTTGTTGAAAATACCTAAGAAAGTGTGTCTTCTTTAAAGCCTTGGCTTTAATCATGGGAAATTATTGTTGTTGTTGTTGTTGTTGTTTTCTGTATCCTATGTTTGGTATTCTGTATATCTGATCCATAATCATTTTAGGTATTTAAATGATCTCTGTGAATTGGTAGGTTTGACCATTTGACTGTTATTTATTATCAAGATGGTTGTATGCTAAGGTAAGTTGGCACCATAGCATTATACAGTTATCTTCATTGCTCCTGAATGATATCTGTTATATAAGCAATGTATAAATAAAGTAAAAAGGATAGAATGAAAAACCCATTCTAATGTCACCGCTCAGAGATAAGTACTATGTTTCTGTGTATCCTTCTATAAACGCTTTCCTTCTTTTCTTTTATTTTTTAACTTTAATAGTGCTACTAAAAGACAATACCTAAAAGTAACTGTACTAACAATGTGCTAACAATGTGAAAATATATAGTCCCAGAGTCATGTCCCCATATTTATACTCCCACAAAAGAAAAAATTGGAAAACAAAGTCTGATGTCCTTAATCTATTATCAAATTTAAATGATGTAATGGTTGAGTTTTCCATGAAAGTAAATCATTATGATAGGTAAATCACCATGGGAAGTAAAATGTTTTAACCATATTTTTCTTAATACACAAAGCAGGTGTCAGCTGTTGTCATATTCTCACCCTTCTTAAGAAATATCATTAAATTATTGATATTTTTTAAGAAAAGTAACAGAATAGATTTGAAAGAGATAATGTATCTCTTAATACCAAAGGACAACTAAAACATAATTCTAGTGTACTTTTCTTTGTTCCCTCATGTCTTTTTCAATCTATACACTAACATACCTAGCAAATTGTTTTACTTTAACTTGAAATATTTAATAACATTAAATAAGGCATTTCTTTGTCTTTGGTTGAATTCTTTTGCCTTATCAATAGTAACTGAAAGATCAATTATCAAAGAGTTTGAATAGCTAATATAAACCCCAAACTCGCCATACAATTTTTATTCCAAATATGTTGATAAAAAGATACTTTGTTTCTTTATCCACCTTGTTTTTATAACAGTTAAAAACCAATACAAACCAAAAAAACCTAGTTAAAGCTATTTTCTGGTTTGTAGTTTTAATTAATTTCCCCTAGGGTAGAAATTAAAGCTGGTAATTCACACACAAATACTTTGTTAGGGTGGGGGTGGCAAGTGGAGAGGCAGTGTACTTGGGTTAGCTACAATTAAAAACAGTATTTCAATTCTTCATTTGACTTACTTTATATATAGACAGGGCCTTAGTGATAAGATGGTGTAAATAATTTAGGATATTCATGTTTTCAAGTGAAGCATAAATATTTATTTTGCGAAATGTTTTCTGGTTTGAAGGATGTTCCATTATTAGGATTTTTAGATTAATCTGTATGGTCAAGGAATATCAGAGAAACCTGTAGGTTATTTATTTTCTGCAGTGTCATTTTGTCAAATGGTTGGTATTATAATTGTTCTTTTCTTATTCATTTTATAACCAGTGCATAATTCTTATTTTAGATTTTAAAAAAGAATTATGCTATAAATCTTTATAAATGTGTGTATGTATATATTTCTTAAATATTGCAATTGCCTAAACATTGTATATTTTAAGGCTGTTTTCTCTTGCTGTCAATGTTGAGGAAAACTATAAATTGATATATAATGCATCTACTGTTAATGGTTTTGGTTAGTTTGATATTCATTGTTTTTAAACAATTTCCAATATGGAAACTTTATTTTAATACCTTTTATACAGTTCTCTACTATTCAAGATATTCTTTAAAATATCTCACCAGAAACTTATACTTTTATACTTTGTAATATTTAGTTTCTATAATTTGAGGAAGTGATTTTTTTTGTTTGGGTTAAGTAAAAAGCCTTTATTTGATTACCCAGCATGAGAATTCACCTCGGTTTCTATTTTATGCATTTGTAAATTTTTCCCCTAATTATATGGAAGCTATTGGAACTTCTGTATTCAGTACTAAATACTAAGTCAAGGGGAGTATATTAGGTAACTTTTTTCAGTGACTGTGCCTTTAGCATTCAGTCATTATAAGAAAATGATCAGAACAAAATCATTACATTATAAACATGTAATTCTTTTATATGGTGATTATCATGTACTGCATTGTTACTTTTAAATAAGCTATTAAACTAGTTTTTATGGTTCAAGTAATGCAATACAAAGTTTCATGCTTCAAGTAATGCAATACAAAACATAACACATTTAATGATGAATTACTTCAATGTATATTATCTGTGGTTTAGGGAAATTTGGATTGTCTTGAAGAGACTCAGTTTTCAAGTTCTGATTTTGACCATTATCTTTTCTAATTCCTAAACATATCCCAGTACCTACACTATGCCAGGTATTATGCTAGGTGATAATTTATATGTCAGCCTATTTATACCCTTTTTAAAGACTGCCAGATTAACCAAAAAGCATGACATTTATAACAAAGTTTTATAAATAAAGAAATGTTTATGCCATTAAAGATAAACTGCCTATATAAACTAAGTAATTTATTGGGATTTAACAAGATTAAGATTCTGACAAAACTGAAAGATACAAGATTCCTTTACTCTCCACATTTGAGAGATCCTATAAGCAAGCAGTTACTGTCTGACACCCAGGAACCTATAGAAATGAGGGAATCTGTGTTAAAACTATGTATCCTCTAACGTAAAATAGCTAACCAGAATAAATTATTTAAGCCAAAAATCTGGACTCAGATAAATGGCTATAGTAAATTAGGTTAATGAACAATCTGTAGCCATAGATTATTTTCAGTCTTTCTGATTCTAATAAAACAAATACCTTATTCAGTCTCAGCCTTACAAGGGCTATTTGTCTACGGTTGCTGTTCTTCTGTGGGGTGTATTTTTCTATAAATCTATTGCCCACACTCTCTGCACTTGGTCAGGAGTTTTTATCATTTCCTATGTATGCAGTGTACATCAATTTTAAATTTGTCTTAGTGATTTTAACACCACTCATAGTCTTGGGAGGGAATCTGTGATGGAACTGAAGTGGCTCGATGATGGATTTGCATTTGAAAGTGGAAGGACCCAAATGAGCAAAATTGGGCTCTCAGATATTTTATATTTCATAGAGACTGAAGAATGCAGTAGAACTTTCCCACAGGGCAGAAATAGTTTCTGTTTAGTTGGAACACACCTAGATCATTAAAGATTCCTTCAAAATATTAGTAATAGTACTGAAGAAACACACGTATTCCAGTTAATTTCTTAATGAATATGCCAATTAGCTATAAAAAAGATTACATAATTTTTTTTTTTTTTGAGACAATCTCACTCACCGAGGCTGTAGTGCAGGGGCACCATCTCGGCTCACTGCATCCTCCGCCTCGCAGGTTCAAGCAGTTCTCCCTGCCTCAGCCTCCCCAGTAGCAGGGATTAAAGGTGCCCACCACCACGCCCGGCTAATTTTGTATTTTTAGTAGAGACCGGGTTTCACCATGTTGACCAAGCTGGTTTCGGACTCCTGACCTCAGGTGATCTTCCGACCTCCACCTCCCAAAGTGCTGGGATTACAGGCGTGAGCCACCGCACCCAGCAGAGATTATGTAATTCTTAAAAGGTAAAGATTGTAGGTTGAATGCTAGGATGTTTCCTAATAGCATTAAAAATAAGATAACCTATTTTAAATGTCACAAAAATAAAGTTTTTATTAATGAAAAAAGCCATTGTTTCACACTATAAAACAGTCTTACATAATCGTTAGGCTAACTTCATTTCATTTATATAATTTTGAAAGTCAAGTTTTTGAGGCAGAGTCTGATTTCATTTCAGAATTTGGTGCAGCTTCATAATGAAGTGTCATCAATGAACTCGGGAAATGAGCTGTCATTGTGTATCCATTTTTGTCATACAGTAAAATCTATGGATTAAGTTAGAAATCCCGTAAATTTTGTGGTCACGTGGCTTCAAGTGTACATTAAACAGCCAGCACAAGACCAGCCTGGCCAACATGCTGAATCCCCGTCTCTACAAAAAAAAAAAAAAAAAAAAAAAAAAAAAAATTAGCTGGGCGTGGTGGCACCTGTCTGTAGTCCCAACTACTGGGTTGGCTGAGGTGGAAGGATAGTTTGGGAGGATTGCTTGAGTCCAGGAGGTCGAGGCTACAGTGAGCTGAGACTCTGCCACTGCACTCCAGCCTGAGCGACAGAGTGAGATACTATCTCAAAAACAACAACAACAAAAAACCAGCACATCAGCCTGTCCTGATGGTGTGCCGCTGTAGTCCCTTGCTACTTGGGAGGCTGAAGCAGGAGGATCGTTTGACAGTCGGAATTTGAGGCTGCAGTGAGCCCTGATTGCGCACTTGAGCCTGGGCAACTTCCTTCCCACGGCAATGTGATTTTGCAATTACTACAAGGAAAGAGGAGAGATGCTAATTTCTCATTTTGTACCTCCCTGGATCCCGTGTCCATGCCGGCAGAACGCCACCATAAAGCTAGACCCTTTTTTTTTTTTTTTAAGAGATGCGACTGAGAAATATGCCAGATTAGAGTGAAGCTCCAATGCTTTCTGTTTCTCTGGAAGAAGGAGCAAAGGGAAGACTCCTGCTGCACTGAGAAACTAGAGCTAACGTTAAAATGTTGCCTGTGTTTCAGGAGCTTCATTTACTTCAGTCCTGTGGTCCTTATACTCCTAGAGTATTATCACCCCGTCAGTGCTCTGTAAGCCACCAAGCCAACAGTTCAGTAATTAGGTTCTTAGCACTACACGCTCCTACCCTAAAAGTTCAATTTAATGTTGCTACCATTTGAGAGAGTGTGGCTTGATAAGACAGGATAAAAACTCGTAGTATTCGGCTAACATTACGGGCCACTGAGTTAACCTGCACCGGCTCTCCCAGTTCTATCGAGAGTGGAGGTCTTCCTCGAGGAGGTGGAGTCCGGCCCTCAGGCACGCCCTTTTGCCCCGCCCTTCCGGGCTTTGCTTCCGGGGCGGTAAGGGCAGCCACGTCATCCCCCGGCTCCGCTCGCCAGCCGGGCAGTGGCTCGTGGGAGCCAAGATGGCGTCGGCGGCGGCAGCGACAGCAGCAGCAGCCAGTATTCGGGAAAGGCAGACAGGTACTGACTTACTCTCTTCTTGAAGCTTCGTGACTGCCCCGACGACATTCTTCTCCTGTGCTTGTCGCCCTCACTCGGTCGTGGTGCGTGCAGCTCAGAGAGCGATCTCCGGGAGTTTAATCCAGTCCCTAGAACATCAAGAGCCCCTCCCCTTTGAGTTTTTGGGGAGAAGATGCCATTAGCTTGACTCGGTTCCTCCTGTGGTGCAGGAGAAGGAGCTTTAGCGGTGGGCAGATTGCTACGGCCTTGCTCTTGTCTCCTTCCTAGTGGGCATCAGAAGGCCATCACAACAAGATCTAGCAGCAGATAGCTTCTTATCTATGTTGCCACCTATGAGGTCTCCGAGTTTGTTTCTGTGCGTGGTTCAGTTCTGGTTTTGATTTTTGAGAGAACTCCCATTTTCTGGCACTTCCACCACAATTACAGAATTTAGGTATTTTCACAGCGGCCTGCTTTGCGCCACTTCTCTACTTCGGACCAGCCTTTTGGGGGTACCTGCAGAAAAATGCCTGGTGATAAAAGATTTTCTCCTTCACCTTGCTGGAAGGCATTGAAGAATTGAATTAATAGCTTTCTCATTTTAATTGTTTGACAGATTATTGTTTTAAAATAATATTTTATCTTCAATAGAGCATGTTTATATAGCTTGTATTTATGCAGAGAAATGTAAGAAGCTACATATTCTTGAGTTTTGGGGTTTTTTCCCTCTTAGAAATTAGTTTTGCCTTATTTGAAAACTTACGACAACTTGGTTTATACCTGTGAGCTACAAACTAAAGGTTGAACTAGTTGTCTTAAAAGTTTTCAAGCCATTTATTCTGAGGAGCTAATAGAAATAAGGCATCAAGCATGTGCATACTTGGAATTCTGTTTGCTGAAATTATGCCCTGTTGGATATAAATATGAATAGAAAAATGAATTTATAATTCATATGACCTACAGAAGGAATTTGGGCTGTACTTGATTCCTTTCTTTGGCATTTAAAGAAATTAAAGAAAAATGTTAGACTTCAATCTAGTAATGACACACAAAAGATGCTGAGTTGCGTTCTGCTTTTCCCAGTAAATAATTTAGTGTAACCTATCAGGTGAAGTCAGGCATAATCAAATATAGGGAAGTTCAAATAAGATTTGGGGCATACCTGCCATTCATTGTATCTGTTTAAGTAAATAGAAGCTCCATTTGTTTTAATGCTGTGTTTCTGATCACTATACTACATATTAAAATAACGTGTCAGTGAAACTACCAATACAAGAGAGCTTTTTGAAAAATAAATTTGCATGGCAGTAAACTTGTATGCAGAAACTTTGTAGATCATTAAAATCTAATCGTTTGTATTTCTGCAGAAATAAACATAGTTGAGATTTTACAGAATTACTAGATAGATTGTGCTAGATCTATTCTTTATCATATTTTTACTGTCATTGAATTCTGCCTCATTTTCAGAGGAAGGTAAATCCTTGTGTATATATTGTAATACAGAATTAGCTATTTCCCTCATGCCTATTGAGAATGTTTTGGGAAATAACTCACAATCCTCAAATATTCTCGATACTGAAATATTTGGGTGGATGAGATAATTGTTAGCATTTATTGAGCATTTACTATGGTTAGGCATTGCTTTAGGTGATTATGTATTATTATCTCCATTTTACAGGTGAGGAAAGTAAGATAGAGGTAAACTAACATGCCTGTTTCTTGCTTTGCCTGCCTGAAAAATCTTTATTGGTCTTTTGAATGTCATCCCACAAGCTCACAAGCTATCTCCTTTCTTCCAGGTTTACTGTCCTCTCTATCCATACCTTCAGTTCAACAGGTAGAATCAGTTGCCTCCTGCTTTGTGTTACTGTTGTTCTTCATTGAATGCGTCTTCGTTACAAGTTCTTGCACATCTTCCCTGCTTCTCAACGTTGCTGGGTCCCATTAGTGTTAGCATCTAGCAACTTAGCTTTCAGTATTGTCTCTATGTTGATGATTCCCAGGTTTATATCCCTAGTCTGGCCCTCCCATCTGAACTCAGTCTGCTCCATATCAGTTAATGGCAGTTCCATCCTTTTAGTTGCAGGTCAAAAACCTTGAAGTTTTCTTGACTTGTCTCTTTCATGTCTCATGTAAGATCTTTCAGTAAATCTTGTCAGTTCTACTCTGAAAATACATCCAGGATCTGACTGTTGTCATTGCTATTTCCAGATCCTATCCACTATGAATTTCTGCAATAACCTATTTGGTCTCCTTGCTTTTACAATCCTGTTCTCCTTCGTTATTTTTCACACAGTACCCAAACTGATCATGCCATATGTTTGCTCAAAATCTTCCAGCTTCTTCCCATTTCAACCATGATAAAAGCCAAAGTGATCTTACAGTGTTCTACAAGGCCTTACTTATATGATCTGGTTCCCATGTAGCTTTTGGACCTCATTCCCTATTTCTCTTCCCTCTCCTTGAACCCACCAGGAATGCTCCCACCTTCGAGCCTTTGTATTTGTTTCTTCTTTGTGGAATACTGTTTCAGAGAGAATCTCCATGGCTCACTCCCTCATTTCCTTTAGGTCTTTACTCAAATGTTACCTTCTCAGGAGTCCTTCCCCAATTACTCTGTTTAAAATTACAGCCCAACTCCATCTTCCCCTTTCCCAATCTTACCTTTCTTCGTAGCACTTACCATGATCTACATTCCATGTGTTTTACTTATTATTATTATTTTTTTTATTTTCCCTATCCCCCAATTAGAATGAAAGCTACTTGAGGACAGACGATTTTATTCACTGTTTTCTTCAGTTGCTAGGTCCCCAATGACTACAGTGCCTGTGGTGAGCACTCATTAAACATGTTGAATGAATGAATAGTAAGTATAGTTGACAGCATTTGTTCAGTGCATGTGTGAAGAAAACATTCCAGGTAAACGTGAAATGACATTAACCAAGTCTAGGAATATGGATACAAGTTGAGTGTCCCTTATCCAAAATGCTCGGGACCAGGAGTGTTTTGGATTTTGGAATATTTGCATTATTACTGGTTGAGCATCCCAAATTTGAAAATTTGAGCACCGGCTTAAAACATTTTGATTTTGGAGCATTTCAGGTTTCAGATATTAAGAGTTGGGATGCTCAACATGTAGTATGTTTAGAGCCAGTAAGGAAAATGGTTTGTCATTTCAGTTAAAAGTCATGGTTTAAGCCTTGGGTAAACTCTGATAAAAGTAAAATTACGTTCTTGTAAACTCTGAACATAGGCCGTGTACTCCATTAACAAATCCACTGTATCAAAATACCTTTTAATAAGTTAGCCAAGGTTCAGAGTTGGAGAAAATCTCAGATTGGGCTGAGAAGGCAAGTGTAGGATTATCTTATTTGCTGCTACTGGCCTCTTTCAGTTAGCTAAGGCCTAACTCTGCAGCATACTAAACACCTGAGGCTTGCATGGCAGCCCAGGCTTTCGTTCTTCCAAATTACCAGGCTTCAAGAGTGTGAACAGCTGTTCCAAGAAACAGGGTTTCCTCCCTCGTGGGCCTGAGTGCCAGGGTGATGGTGTCTTTATTGCCTGGAGGTGGAGGAAGAGCTCTGCAAATGCGCAGTGGGAGAGTTAATCCTGGAACCTCTTCCATGCCTACTGTGTTATTTCAGTTTTAAGTGTTAAGCTGTTTTTTTGTTTACATTATATTAAATATATTTAATATATTATTATAATAAATACATTAAATGAAATACATTTTATTTAATATAACACCTGTGGGCCTCTGAAGTAGGTATTAATTATTGGTAATGTGTATTATTGGCTGGACATTAGGTAATAACATTTGACCAAAAATTATGTCTGTAGGTGTATGGTAAATATGCCTGATAGCAATAACTTAAGCATGCCCTGAGAATGACCCTGTGTTGCAGACACACCTGGATATGTGTTCCAAGCTAGGAAATCAGAAAATGGCCCACCTGGAGATTCATTCCTTGGCTACGAGAAACATCTGAGCCTCCAACCCATCCGGTGAAACATAGGCTATGCAGTGGATCAAGGCCCCGAGTTTTGGGTTGAATGAAGGTTGCCAGGTGGAAGTTGTTAGGGAAATGTTAAGTGAAAATGCTGTATAAACCACATTCTTGCTATATAAACCGCTTTTTGTGTGCGGTTATGGTTCTCCTGCCCAGCGCATCGCCACTGAGTTCTTACAGTTCTCCTATCCAGCCCACTGTCACTGGACTCCCCTCTGTGTGTTGCCCCCAGTAAAACCCCATGTCTCATTTCCTGGCTCCAGGTCTCTTCTTAGGCCTCTCAAACATGGTATCATCCCCATTGGAGGCAATAAGGGTTCAGCACAACAGTATGTACACACACATAAGTATGCAAATGTATCACTGAAGTCCAGTCTCTTCAGTGATAGCAGTTTTAACAGCATTATACCTACCTCAGCAAACAAGCATTTAATAGAAGTTTTTTCTTGTGAGTGAATGAATATGCTGTAAATTGATATTCAGGTGATTTTAGTATTATATAGGTCTCTCGTAGGACTTTGGAGTATAGGTTATTCTGTATTACTTAAAGCCTGATGCAAATGTTTTTAACAATCAACCAAGTGGATATTAAGGTTGTCAGTTTTATAAAAATTAAATCAAGATATTATAACTAGTATACTCTCTTGAATATTTGGCCATCTCAGTTTCACAAAGAAGTATATTAAGGGATTTTCATTTGCTGTAACACTGTTACAGATGAGTGATAAATAGCACAAAATACTGTAACAGACATAACTGATTTTTGATGTTGTATATTTGCTCAGCTGGAATTATCAGTTACCTACTATATGGGAAAGTCTGTTTTCCCTAGGGACATAGAATTTTAAGCAACTTTTTAGTGAATCTGACAGGATAAATTGGTTGTAAGATATACTCTTACATAACTGTAGAGAGATCTGCTGTATGAAGGTTTTGTATATGAACCAATTGAATATGCCATGGATAATTTTGTTTTGAGAGACTGATCCAGGCCGGGCACGGTGGCTCACACCTATAATCCCAGCACTTTGGGAGGCTAAGGCAGGCAGATCACCTAAGGTCGGGAGTTCTAGACCAGCATGACCAACATGGAGAAACCTCATCTCTACTAAAAATACAAAATTAGCCAGGCCTGGCAGCGCATGCCTGTAATCCCAACTGCTCAGGAGGCTGAAGCAGGAGAACTGCTTAAACCGGGGAGGCAGAAGTTGCAGTGAGCCGAGATTGCGCCATTGCAATCCAGCCTGAGCGACAGGAGCGAAACTCTGTCTCAGAAGAAAAAAAGAAAAGAAAGAAAGGACTGATCCTTCTCACTAGACCACTCAGACTAAAAAAAAGGACTTATCTTAATCTATGCTTTCAGCCAGACAATACACAGGCAACAGCATCAGTGTATTGAGGCCATTGCAAGTTCTTCCTGAACATTTCCCACGATTTCATCTGGGGACAGATGCTTATTGTATTTTGGGAAATATCCTAAAATGCCAATTAGCTGTCGATGGAATAGTCTTATAAGATCTGACCCCTAGTTCTACACATATAGTCATTTGGTTAATCAGTTTTGCTAGATTTGATTAGTATATTTTGTTTTGGGCTAGTAAATAATAAATGATGGAGGAAAAATAAAATCCTAAAAAACAATGACAATATTTGATAAAACTTTTTATTTTCAGTGGCTTTGAAGCGTATGTTGAATTTCAATGTGCCTCATATTAAAAACAGCACAGGAGAACCAGTATGGAAGGTAAGAGTTTATCTTGATGGGAACTGATTTCTGTTTTTCTCAGCCCTTATTGGTGGTAATTGGAGGGAATTTATTATAATATGGAAGAAGTAACACATATTAGTTATCATGAATGTTTTATCCTTATTTAACATGATCTCTTAATATGAATCTTTTTGACAGACATTCTATGGAGTGAGACAGGTGATAAAATAGGAATTTTCATCTAGTGAGTCCATTTGATCTCTTTGGTAGGATGTCACTGATAGGTCTTTACCCTGGTTGATATTTTGTTCCTTAGCTTTTCAAGTCCAGACTTCAGATTTTATAAGTTTGCTTGGGGTTAGTCACATTCAGAGGGCCTGGATTATTTTAACAAACTCATGAGAAAATGATCTGTAAACTGTAATACCAGTTTATTAATTTATGAGATATGAAACTGTTAATTGAATCAGAAAGCAATCTACAAACTTTTCCTTTGGGAAATAATGGAGAGCCTTTAAAAATTCCCGTTCTTTAGGCTTCTTCATTTTAAACTTCATGCAGACTCTCTTTCTTCAGATGTTATAATACAGTTGATTGGGTTTAAACTTACTGGTTAACAGTCTCTTTATATTTCTCTCTTGCTAAAAATTAAGAACGAATCAACATGTTTAGAATTTAGGGTGTTTTGAAAACTCTTTTGAGTCTTTATAAGTCCTTTGGGTTAACTCTAAAAGTTGTTAAAGTTGTCTGTATTGATTTCATAGCTTAAGCTCCAGAGTATTCCCTAATTTTTCTCCTTCTTGTTCCTTTGTGGGCATCTTCCTGTTGCCTCTTGCATAAACTATACTTGTTTGTTTCTAAGACCAATATTGAGCTTTTGGTTGAAATAGTTTGAGAATTTCTTGGGTACAAATTTTTGTCAGATACTTTTCCTACCCATCACTTTTTATATCATTAAAATTAATAATACACATGTATTGAGATTAAAAGAGGGAAGATTTTTGAAAGATGCAACATGAACCTTTTATAACCAGAGCAGAAAGATTTTTAGTCTCTCTAAAGGAAATTCTGGCATTCAAGAAAACATGTTTTCATAACAACATGTTTCATTCTCTCATTAGCAATTTCTTACTCCATAAATAATTATTGAGGTAGTTGTAGAGAACGATTACCAGTTGAGGATCTCTTTTATTTGCCTTAACCGTGAAACTAATTTTGAGTTAAAAAGCCTAGTTGGAGATCTTACCACTCCTCAAAACTATCTGTTTTAATACTTTGAGAATGTGAGGAAGTGTTTTAGGGACTTAATTGTTTATTTATTTATTTTTTTGAGATGGAGTCTCGCTCTGTCGCCAGGCTGGAGTGCAGTGGCGCAATCTTGGCTCACTGCAACCTCCACCTCCCAGGTTCAAGCAATTCTGCTTCCTCAGCCTCCTGAGTAGCTGGGATTACAGGTGCGTGCCACCACGCCCAGCTAAGTTTTATATTTTTAGTAGGGAAAGGGTTTCACCATGTTGGCCAGGATGGTCTCGATCTCTTCACCTCATGATCTGCCCACCTCGGCCTCCCAAAGTGCTGAGATTACAGGCATGAGCCACTGCGCCACAGCCAGGGACTTAATTTTTTTTAATGAGTATCTTTTTAACCTGAGATGCTTAAAATACTAAATTTTTTATTGTAGTCCTGGAACTCGTTATATATTAGTTTTCAAAGTGGCTAATTTTTACATATCTGTTTTTAGAAAAGATATGTGAACTAGAAAAAAAATAAGGGTATGAACGTGAATTGGCTTTAAGTTCAAAGTTGTTTATTATAGCTTAACGATTTTATAGTCTCTATTTTTTTAAAATCTAGAAAAAAGAATTTTGTAAGAAGAAATTGATATAACTGTTTATTTATTTTAGCCTGAGTAGTAATGCTTTAAGAATGTATTAATCCCTGGATGGACGTTTGGGTAAATAATGATGGAAAATATTAAATTGAGGAAAGGATAATAATTTAGTATCTATGATTTGTTAAAATAAAATTTGCTTCAACATTGTCTTAATATAGGTTCACTATTGGTTGTTCAATGATAATGATGACACATCGTTTTTTTAATAGGTACTCATTTATGACAGATTTGGCCAAGATATAATCTCTCCTCTGCTATCTGTGAAGGAGCTGAGAGACATGGGAATCACTCTGCATCTGTGAGTTTTTACATATTTCTAATAGTGGCATTCATTTTCAAATACATTCTTAAAAATTTCTTTGGCCACCCTGAAATCAAATTATTAAAGAACATTTATAGAGAAAAATAGTGTTAGGTTACAGTATTTATGTAGTGTTGAACATTTTTTCCCCATATCATCTTTTATTCAACCCCTTATTTCTGGGATTTAAAAAAATCCTCAGTCTGAGGCTTTATAATTTCAGAATTTAAATTTTCTCCCTTGTGTCTTTTCCTACCGACTTGGTTTACCCTCTACGTAAAGGAAAAGAACTAATAATCTTAAGGTCTCTTCCAGCTCTAAAAGTGATTTCTTCCTTTAAATACACAGATTCTCCTTGACCTACAATGGGGTTACATACTTATAAACCCATTGTAAGTTAAAAATTTTGTAAGTCAAAAAAATGCATTTAATACACCTAACCTAACACAAACATCATAGCTTAGCCTCTCCTACCTTCAGCATGCTCAGAACACTTACATTAGCCTACAGTTGGGCAAAGTCAGATCCAACACATAGCCTCCTTTATAATAAACTGTCGAGGCTGGGCACTGTGGCTCACGTCTGTAATCCCAGTGCTTTGGGAGGCCAAGGTGGGCGAATCACAAGGTCAGGAGTTCAAGACCAGCCTGGCCATGTGGTGAAACACCATCTTTACTAAAAAAAAAAAAATACAAAAAATTAGCCAGGCATGGTGGCAGGCACCTGTAATCCCAGCTACTCAGGAGGCTGAGGCAGGAGAATCACTTGAACCCGGGAGGCTGAGATTGCAGTGAGCCGAGACTGCCACTGCACTCTAGCCTGGGCAACAGAGCAAGACTCTGTCTCAAAAAAAATAATTAATTAATTAAATAAAATAAACTTGAATATCTCATGTAATTTATTGACTACAGTGCTGAAAGTTGAAAACAGAATGTTTTTATAGGTGCTTAAGGTATGATTTCTACTGAATATGCACCATCATAAAGTCAAAAAATCCTAAGTTGAACCATTGTAAGTCAGGGACTCTCTATACTTTTTTTTTAAAAAGGAATATCTCATTAATCATTAATATGAAAAATTTAAGTGACTATGAAGTAATGACTGTTAATCACCATAGGAGGCTATCTATGTTGTCTTAACTGTTAAGTTTGTGTGATTATATTGCTTCTGATATGTTTAATAAAAATAAAACAAATTGCAGTACTTCATGGACTTGCCTAGTAGAACATTTGGAGAAGGGGCCAGGCGCAGTGGCTCATGCCAGTAATCCCAGCACTTCTGGAGGCCGGGGTGGGCGGATCACTTGAGCTCAGGAGTTCGAGACCAGCCTGGCCAACATGGTGAAACTGTGTCTCTACTAAAAATACAAAAATTAGCTGGATGTGGTGGCATACCCGCCTGTAATCCTAGCTACTTGGGAGGCTGAGGAAGGACAATTGCTTGAACCCAGGAGGCAGAGGTTGTAGTGAACCGAGATCGTGACACAACACTCTGACCTGGGCAGCTGAGCAAGATTCTGTAAAAAAAAAAAAAAAAAAAAAAAAAAAAAAAAAAATTTGGAGAAGGACTGTGTTCATGGATAGATAGTAATACTTTTGTATACTACAAGAGTCCAATTTTATGGTGTTCTAAGCTATTTGCATTTTGTTGTATTTATGATGTTATAACCAGTTTTTATGATATTATATATTGAATTGAAATGTATTATTGGGAATATGGTTTTAGATTTTTGGTAAGTAACTTACCAGAATCTGGTTTGATCAGCTCAAATTCTTTAGTTGTATAATCAGCATTTGTTAAAATTAATAGATTATTATATTTTGTCAAATCCAAATGTCCTTTTTTATATTTCTGAAATTAGGATCTATCTTATCACTGATGATATGTCATAACTGGCAGCATTTTTATTTCTCAGTAGTATATAAAATATATTTTTAAATTGATGTTTTAAAATTGTTACCACCTTGGGTTTCATAAAATACGGTATTTGATGAGTTTTCCTTTCATTTTTATGTCAGACTGAAATAAGCATATTTGCTTTGATAGCGTGTTAATTCTTATGGACTGAAGTAAAGTTTAACTTGATG